>NC_140494.1:110313696-111646196 GCF_964271855.1 Acomys minous
CAGTCTAAAGCAGCCCCATGTCCCACATCTGGGATTAAAACAAAAACACATTTATGTAACATAACTGAGTTTTTAAAGACACCAGAACTCCCACAAAAGGAAAAGGAAAAAGCAAATACTTGATTTTTTTTTCAAGTCCTATATTATTTGAGTTTTCTCAGAAACATATATATGTATTACTCATACACAAACATAGATAATGCAGATTTCAGATCAAAAGCTACTGCTGCCTGGGAAGGGAATCCACCACAAGCCAAAGCCTTTCCGCCTTCTCCCACCCTGCCCCAAACACCAGGTGCAAATACCAGTTTTTATCACCTCCTCTCCTTTACCACTGTGACAGTGAACTTATGAGCCTTCAGCGTCTTATCTATGGGAGGCCGCTGGGTTTTAAGTTCAGACAGAACTGGGTCCCAGGTAAGGGCATACTTCTAGCATCCTCCGCAAACACTAGACTAATAACTCAAGAGCAAGCCATACAGTCACCCTTTAAAATACTCTTTAATGAAACAGCACTCTCCTGATTCCAAACAGCTATTGATTTTTAAAAGAATCCAGGACACCCGTGTCATAGACTCACGCTTCACCTATATTAAGCATCTGCAGTATTCATCAGCATGCAGGATGATAACTTTCAGATTTGGAGGCTTAGAAGGTAGCCTTAGGGGACTGGAGAGACGGCTCAGCAGTTAAGAGCACTGGCTGCTCTTCCAGAGGTCAGGGTTCAATTCCCAGCAACCACATAATGGCTCACAGCCATCTGTAATTCCAGTTCAAGGGTCTGGCCTTCATAAGAACTGCATCTGGTGCACAGACACACGTGTCAGCAAAACACTAAAGACATTTTAAAAAAAAGAAAGAAAGAAAGTAAAAGGTTCATTCATTTTTTGTGTACCAAGAGGAGTCCTTGCCTCTTCATGGGTGACTCTTTGCTTTCATTAGGAATAATGATGTCTGCCACACCAGAAGAAGGCTCCTGCATCAACTTCAAGGAAATGATGCTCATTGACAACACACTTTACTTCATGCGTAAGTCTAAACCTGTAAGACAAACACAGGGCTCAGACCCTCGTATTCTACTAGAAAAAAAAATCATAAAGTGAGCGTAGACTCCTGTTTGTCATCAAATTCTACTGTAATGTTAACCACCACCACCCCCTCTAAAAATAATCGTGCGGTTGGCAAGGTCCCAGTAGGACTCTGGCAGTAGCTCACCAAGATGGCGTCTGCCCGTCGTGAAAATGTGCCATTGAGGAAACACTGCTTCCCAAAAGAATGCAAGTCATGACACCCAGTTTTATATACACCAGTCTTGTGTATATACTCAGAGACAGAGATAGACAGAGACAGAGAGAGATTCTTCTAATTATATCTCCACGGACGATTTGATCCTTAGATGTCTTTCCACTTAAACAATAAATTTGAAAGAAATGTTTGCCACTTTATTAAAAAATACTTTATCTGTGTACTGAGAATCACAAATTGTGGGTTTTGGGTTTTTGTTTTTGTTTTTTGGGTTTTTTGTTGTTGATTTGGTTTGGTTTGGTTTTTTTGTTGGTTTTTGGGATTTTTTTGTTTTTGTTTTTTAAGGCAGAGTAGCCCTGGCTGTCCTGGACTTACTTTGTAGATCAGGCTGGCCTCAAACTCACAGATATCTGCCTGCCTCTGCCTCCCTGAGTGCTGGGATTAGAGGCATGTGCCACCGCACTTGGCAGATTGAAATCTTTTAATTATTATTTATTTTATGTGTATGGCTGGCTCTCCTGCATGTACGCCTGTGCACCACATGCATGGTCTGCCCATGGAGTCCACAGGAAGACACTGGATCCCCTAGAACTGGAGTTACATATGGCGTGAGCTTCCATGTGCATGCTGGAAATCAAGCCTGAGTCCTCTGAAAGAGCAGACGGTGCTCTTAACCACGGAGCCATCTCTCCAGCTCTGGATTTAAGTTTTATACCTAACATATCTAAATGTGTTAGCATACATGACTAAGCTTAATTTTATGGACCCCTGAATACTTGTCATCTGATGTTCATAATGGAGGTCCACGGAGCCCATCACTATTGCACAGAGGCTAAGGGATGAGGAGTAGGGCCAGGCATGGTGGGAACGTGTCTTCAATCTCAGCACGTCAGGAGGTAGAGGCAAACTCGGTGCGTTTGAGGCCAGTCTAGTCTATAACATGAGTTCCAGGACAGCCAGAGTCTTATAGTAAGATCCTGTCTCGAGAGAGAGTTGGGGGAAGGGATGGAAGAAAGAGTAAAGTAGCAAAAGAGCAGTGGAGGGGACATGTTAAACTGAACTATATAATTTACTGTGTTGTGTTTCTCTTTTCCTCCCTTTAGCTGAAGATGAAGGTAAAGTATAAACTTATTTTTCTTTCTTCGCAAATTAAAATGTGCTTGAGACACATCCACTGTCAGCTGGGAGAAACTGTCCATAGGGCTGTTTGCTTGGTAGTTATTAACTGCAGCTAGATTAAATTATATGGTGAGAGCATAATAAACCTTTAATTCCCCAGCAGATGGACTTATAATTTCCCATCTTACTACCCTCGTTTACAGTGCCCTTGCAAGATTCCTGGAGGTTTCTGTTGTTGTTTGGTCTGGTTTGACATTGGTTCTGACTATACAGTCTAGACTGGCCCAGAACTCACTATACTCCCTGGGACAGGCTTCAAACTTGTGATCCTCCTGCCTTAGCATCCCCGGTGCTAGGCACACCCAGTAGTAGCATCCTTGTTCAACAGTGTTAGCACAAAGTGTCTGACTGTTCAGGATTAAATCAAGAAATGGAAATGCCAGATTGACAGAAGAGAAGGAAGAGTTGGCAAACCAAAGCCTCAATCCATTATATGCAGAGTACAAGCTGACTCTGCCTCTGATGCGGGGGCACTTTTTTCTGTATCTTTCTTTGGTAGAGAAAAAGAACTGATCCCACCATTGAGTTCATAAGTATACTAGCAAGATGTAATTCCCTAGGCAAGCATGGTGGTGGTGCACACCTTTAATCCCACTTGGGAGCCAGAGGCAGGCAGATCTCTAAGTTCAAGGCCAGCTTAGTCTACAGTGAAAGTTCCAGGACAGCCAAGACTACTCACAGAAACTATCTCTAAAAATAAAAAAGAGACAGGGAAGGACAGGGGAGAAAAGGAGAGGGAAGAGGAAGGGAGGGAAGGAGGGAGGGAGGGAGAGAGGGAGGGGAGTTTCTTAAAAAGGAAATTAGAAATGATAGGGTAAAGATCCTGAGAGCAACAAGACTTGAAACTACAGCTGTAAAGTGTGAGAGACAGAGCTCAACTGAAAAACAAAGTATTGTCCATCGATGAGCCTGTGGTGGTACAGCTCGTACATCTGCATGAATAGGTTAAGGATTTAAGGTACTAACAAAATGCTATAATGAAGCCCAAGGTGCAGTTATGAAGGGAAGGACGGGAAGGCAGGAGATGGGAGGGTGTGGTGAGGTCTAAGGACAGAGACAGCAAGAATAAAAGCATAAGAAAACAAAAGGCTAAGAGACTGGTCAGGACGGAAAACATTTGCATGTTCGGAGGGAGAGTAGTTCCAAGCACAAACAGGAAACACAGTGTGTGCTCTCAGAAACAGATAAAACACAGCCAGCTTGCTGCTCTTTGCTGATTCTAGAACAAAGGGTTGAACTGACTCTGGAGAATGGTATTGCTAGGTCTATTTGTTGATCTGAAAAAACAAACAAACAACTTACTGTCAATGATTCAATATGTGTTACAGGAGACCTGGAATCTGACCACTTTGGCAGGCTTCACCCCACAACCACAGTCATACGGAATATCAATGAGCAAGTCCTCTTCATTGACAGAGGAAAATGGCCGGTGTTCGAGGATATGACTGATGCTGAGATAGGGGGTACCTTTCCCTACCCTTTTACAAACACAGAGTTGACCACCCACTCCTTCCCCTCTCCGTTTTACTGCCCGCATTGTCAAATGTCAGACTCCATCCTTAGATGGGGAGTCGCAGTAGTAAATGCAATTTCACCTTAGAGAGCACCCATGTTTTTAGTTGGAGTGAGGAGTTGGATCCAACAAAGACACTGGTAGAGGCCGTGGCACCTCGAGCCTCTGTGGCACCCCGAGCCTCCGTGGCACCCCGAGCCTCCGTGGCACCCCGAGCCTTCGTGGCACCCCGAGCCTCCGTGGCACCCCGAGCCTCCGTGGCACCCCGAGCCTCCGTGGCACCCCGAGCCTCCGTGTGGACAGCCACTTCCCTTCTTTCAACTGTCCTCCCTGGAGATGCGCCCTGGCAAGCTGGACCCTTCCTTCCCACTTCTCAGCTCAACACACCCTGGCATCATCAAAACTCAAAATGAAAAGTGAAACAGAAACATCCCAAACGGACCTGTCTTCCGCGAGACGGCAAGAGCGCCTCGGAAGACGAGCAAGCTCACTGTGCCCCTCGAGATATAAGCTCCAAAGAGCACAGCTTGGGGCTGGGTTGAATATATATTCTTGAAAAAGTCCTATCCTAAGATTTTTACCTCAGCAAATAGGTTTTTAATATTCTGTTGAACATTCAACAGTTAAACATAATCTTTAGACTCAGAATAACGGTCTGTTTGGGGGTTGTTTTTGTTTTTGTTTTGAGACAGGATCTCACTATGTAGCCCTGGTAGGCTTGGAACTCACTCTGCAGACCAGGCTGGCCTATAACTCAGAGATCCACCTGCTTCAGCCTCCTGAATGCTGGAATCAAAGGTGTGCGCATACACACCGGGCAGGACTTATGATATCTTTAACACACACACACACACACACACACACACACACACACACACACACACACACAAATCAGAATGTCTTTAACACATTCAGAATATGGGCTTTTTTTTAACGTGCATTGGTGTTTCGCCTGCATGCATGCATGCATGTCTGTGTGAGGGTGTCAGATCTTGGAGTTCTAGACACTTGTGAGCTGTCATATGGGTGTGGGGAGTTGAACTCAGGACCGCTGGAAGAGCAGTCAGTGCTCTTAATCACTAAGCCATCTCCCCAGCCCCACTCAGAAAGTGTTTTTTTACACATGTATGTTGCCTACCCATGTTTTATAATACCCTGTGTGTTTTCAGGAGTGTCTGGCTAGCTGTGCATCACGTCTGTTGACTGTCTGGCCAAACTTGAGTGCAGGGTAGTGGCCAATCTATTATGATTAAAGGATATATACCCTTTGGATAAGTTTCTAGAGGTATTGATTGGGGAGGGGAAATATTTTAATTTATGGTCTCACTTATTGATATTTATTTCAGCAAATGGACCCCAGACCAGACTGATAATATATATGTATAAAGATGATGAAAGAAGAGGACTAGCTGTGACCCTCTCCGTGAAGGACAAAACAATGTCAACTCTCTCCTGTAAGAACAAGATCATTTCCTTTGAGGTAAGATTAAGCTTCATGTTAATAGACAAAAGTATAAAAGCAAGATATCCTCAGACCAACCTTTTATCTAGAGACCAAAGAGCAGAGACAAGCACTGACAGGGCTGGCTGCGGGAATCATCAAGCCCTTCAGCCTAGTGTGATGACGCTTTCGGACGTCTAATTTTGTCCCTGAAGCTGTCAAAAAGGAAGGGACAGCTGAGTGGTTTTTCCTGACAAGAGTTTCTCGTATCCTTGACTGACCTCAAACTCAGTGTATAGTTCAGGGTGACCTTGAACTTTTAACCCTTCCGTCTCTACTGGCAGGTGCTACGATCACAGGTGTCTGTCATTGTCTCTCTGGGTCTCTCACTAGTTCAGATCTTAGCCACTGTGGCCATAGATAAGATCCAACTTCATCTCCCTGCCGTACCACTAGGGCTTTGGAGCTAAGGGGTTACTTCTCAGACTTTAAGCTTCAAGTTGGTCCTAGGTCATCTCCCAGAGCTTAAAGGCTCTTCTGATTTACCAGGAGCAGCTTCAGAAGCAAATGCTGATGAGACATTAATTTACATTACCATCACCTCATGGCCAGTCAGGTAGCTAAAGGACAACGGCAAAGAATTATGGCTGTC
The DNA here is from genome assembly GCF_964271855.1 of Acomys minous. Taxonomy (NCBI): domain Eukaryota; kingdom Metazoa; phylum Chordata; class Mammalia; order Rodentia; family Muridae; genus Acomys; species Acomys minous. Next base: position 110,319,727 of record NC_140494.1, read on the forward strand.
AGTTCTGTAACTAGTTTAGTTGAAAGCCACCTCCCCACCCCACCCCCACACCTAGCCTTCTTAGGAGGGTAGGATGCTTTTTAATTCTAGCAATTTCTCTATCAGTCCATAGGATCATGAGGATCTTTGCTACCACGGGGTCAAAATTAACTCCAAAATATCAAGTCTGTGATTAACATGGCAGAACCTTGGGCAATGCCCATATTTTCTAACCCTAAAAGGTAGGCAAGAAGTGAGAATAGGAAAAGCCAGTCACTCCCAGCAGTTCCATGCCCAGTGTGAGGGACTGCAGCTTCCAGACACCAGGATTAGTCCTGATAGGACCCTGGCATCTGAACAAAAGACACAGGAATCAGCCTGGGCCCAGCCAAAGGGACTAATCTCAGGACAGAAAGGAGAGACTACTGTGCACTGTCACACCTGGCAAGGCGGCAGGGCAGGGGCCACAGACTGTGCCAGCACAGCTGGGCTACCAGGAAACCCAAGACTCAGCAGAAAACAACTACTGGGTCTAATCACTACAGCTTAGTTCCAGGATCCATAGAAAGAGGAAGCAGAGATTTTTTTTTTTAAAGACAGGGCTTCTCTGTGTGCCTTGGCTGTCCTAGACTTGCTGTGTAGACCAGGCTGGTCTCAAACTCACAGCAATCCACCTCCCTCTGCCTCTGCCTCCCGAGTGCTGGGATAAAAGGCATGCACCACCACGCACAGCTTCCGAGATTCTTGATAGCTCCTGCCTCTCTCGTGGCAGATTGAGAAACCAGAGCCACTGCGCTCAAAAGGGAGGAGGTCGTCAGTGTGGTTAGCTATGGATGACTGAAGAAGACAAGCACTGAAATGAGCCCAAAGAGGTGGCTGGCTTTGCTGGAACTGTACCTCTTAACAGACACAAACTTCCACGTGGTGGAGGAGAACAGAAGGATGGCAGCTCTCTGGGCATAAGGGAACCAGGAGGCCTGTGGGCTGATGAGCATTCCGCAGTGGAAAAGGACCGAATGGATGGAAAGACAGGTTAGGAATTAAAGAGAGGCAGGCCTTCTCCTATTACTCCTATATTCAGAGGGTTTTCCCTTAACTTATGCAAAAACTAAAGCCGCTTTAAGATCATTTAGTAATACACTTCCAAATAAACTGCACATATTCAAATTGTTAATATCCTTTTAGAAAAAAAGATTTCCTGTGTGCAAGTCTGTGTGTACGTGTGTTTTTTCAGAGGTCAGAAGGGGGAGTCGGAGCCCCTGGTGCTGGAGACCAGACATTGTGAGCTGCCCAGTGTGGGTGCTCAGAGCCAAATTCCAGATCTCTGAGAGACCAGAGCAGCTAGCGCTCTCAACCACTCCAATTGTTCACACCCCTAAGAATTGTGTATTGTGTGTTTTCTCCACAGGAAATGAGTCCACCTGAAGAAATAGATGATACAGAGAGTGATCTCATATTCTTTCAGAAACGCGTTCCAGGGCACGATAAAATGCAATTTGAATCTTCGCTGTACAAAGGACACTTTCTAGCTTGCCAAAAGGAAGATGATGCTTTCAAACTCATTCTGAAAAGGAAGGATGACAGGAGGGATAAATCTGTAATGTTTACTGTTACCAACCTGCCTCAGAATTAGGTATTAAGGTTTTTGTGTTCCAGAAAGATGTTTATCTATCATGCACGAGCCTTAATGAGGATCCATTCCGGTATTGCCATAACAGAACGCCCGAGGCTGCATCATTTATAAAGCAAAAAAAAGTTTGTTTGTCTCATGTGTCTAGCCCAATTTCTACTTCCTGGAGAATGGCCCTGGATGCATCACCACATGGAAGATACATTGAGTTAGCCACATGTGAACTTTACACGGGTGAGCCTCACATCACAGAAGCTCTGACACCTTCTTCCGGTCTCCACGGGCACAACACACACACAAATACCTTAATTAAAAATAAAATAAGTGAGGCGCTGGTGGCACACGCCTTTAATCCCAGCACTCAGGGAGGCAGAGGCAGGCAGGTATCTGTGAGTTTGAGGCCAGCCTGGTCTACAAAGTGAGTTCCAAGACAGCCAGGGCTAAAACACAAAAACTTTGTCTCAAAAAGAAAAAAAATAATAATAATTTTTAAAACATTAAGACAGAGAGCAAATATGAAAGGTGGAAATAAGATGTGACTCCAATGGTGGAGTGCCTGAAGTACACACAAACTACTAGGCTGAATCTCTAGCATCACATAAAACTAACCATTGTGGTCCACTCCTGTAATCCCAGGAGAAAAAGCAAGAGGATGGAGATGTTTAGGTCATCCTTGACTATTATAGCAAGTTTGAGGCAAGCTTTGGCTACTTGAGACCCTGTCTAAAAAAAATAATAATAAATTAAAAGTTAAATAATATTCTGTGTGAGTCAAGGCCAGCCTGGTCTACAGAGCGAGATCCAGGACAGCCAGAACCACACAGAGAAACCCTGTCTCTTAAAAAATAAAATAATATTTAAAAAAATTTTTAAAATACATATCAGGGGAAAAAATCTTAGTTTCTTCTAAAAATTCAGGCAATAAAAACAAAGTTCAGGGGAGAAGGCCCACTGCTGGGTGACCTTTCACTGAAAACACGTCACTTAAGTCTGGAAAACAAGATTTTAAGAGACACATGTAAGGAGGGACTGTTTCTTTCTAGCTTGTGACCACGGGACTCACTAGAAGGTGCTCTGTGTAGGACAGAGGGCTGCCACAGACTGTGGGGAAGGAACACAGCATCCTCTGTGTTTCCATTTCTTCTCCATATTCTCAACATTCTGAAAGCAGTGGGAACTAGATTTTAGAATTTTTTTCAGGATGCCCCTCTTTGTCCAGGGCTGTTTCTAAGTTCCATTGGGCGATGGTGGGGGAGGCAGGGCAAGGAAAGTACCAAGGAATCAGGCATGGGATGGGTAGGGAACTTAGTCCTCAGTTGTCACCACACTGTGGCATCGGCTGAGATGGCTGAGACATCCACCACTCTCTTTTGGTCTCTGGCTGGCTGCTACAAAGTTACTCTTAGCCAACTCTCACCCCTGCCCATGCAACACTTTTAGGAGTTTGGCTGCCTCCACCTGCGTGGTTGGCATTCTTGGTCACTGCTCCCAGATCCATTTTGCCTCCCTCCTTATGCATGCAGGTTCAGGTTACTCGGGCCATTATGTTGACCGACATTATCCCCCCTGGCATTATCCCGCCCTTACCTTCGTGACAGTTCCTCACTCACAGTGGTCCTTTGAGGGTGAGTGTGCACCCCAGCCCTAGAACAGGGAAGCTCTCACCGATCCTCTCCCACCTCTGCCGGAGACTTGCTTTTCCAGGAGGCGCCTGAGCCTGTGCGTCCTGTACTTCCACATCGCTGGGTGCGGAATTACACATCATTTGGGTCCCTTAATGTTCCATGGCTGGACTGCTGGTACTGGGTGCAGTGAAACGGGCCATGGCGGGTGAAGGAAGGACAAACAGGGGTTCGAAGTCATCCTCAACTGCTTAGCAAGTACAGATCTAACCTGGGATACATGAGACCTTTCTTGGGGGGAAAAAAGGAAAAGAAGGAGGAGGAGGAGGAGGAGGAGGAGGAAAAGAAGAAGAAGAAGAAGAAGAAGAAGAAGAAGAAGAAGAAGAAGAAGAAGAAGAAGAAGAAGAAGAAGAAGAAGAAGAAGAAAGAGGAGCTGGCAACATGGCAGTTTGCTACAGGACCTGGTGACCTGAGTTTGATCCCCAGAGCCCACAAGTGGGAGGGAAAGAACCAACTCCTGTAGGCGCCTTTAACTATTTTAATGGGTTCTTATAGCTCTTCCTCCCTTCCAACCCTTATCCACCCTAGGCAGGAGAAAAAGAAGGGGAGAAGGGATGTGGGTCTCTTACTGGTTAGGGTCCTTGGGTTCCTCGGGGCAAGTCCAACAACAGCCAGAAACAGCAGCAGCCTTCTTCTTACTTGGAGCCCCCAACCCCAACCCCAACCCCCCCAACCCCTACCCTACCCCGCCCCTGCCTCTTGCCCTGCTGTGGCTATTAAACTGTCTGCAGCTGCTGAGAGCCCACATGACGCAAACAGTCAGCTGCTGTGGACAATCTAAAGCAGCCCCATAACTCACACCTGGGATTAAAACAAAACCACATTTACATAACATAACTTAGTTTTTAAGACACCAGAACTTCCACAACAAACTCCTGCAAGTTGTCCTCTGACCTCCACTTACTTGTTATGCTTTGAAACATGAGCATGTGTACTCTCTCTCTCTCTCTCTCTCTCTCTCTCTCTCAAAATAAACAACTAATAACATTTAAAAGTTTGCAACCCTTCAAAGCTCTGAAATCTTGAGTACCCAAGTCAAGAGCCTAGACTGTGCTGAGGGGCAAAAGGTGACATCTGTCACTTAGGCTTTGCTTGTCATTTATCAGTGGCCGGTAACCTCAGAATCTTGCATGGTTAAAGATTTACTATGGAAAACAGAATGCCAACACCTTCTGGGCTAAAAGTGGTGAGGTCACCAGTACAAGCTGCACACAACGTGCAGAACCAACGCGTTGGCCCTGCCTGACCAACATGCCTCTTCCACCTTGATAGCAGTGCACACCCAAGTCTTCCAGTAACTGAGAAGGCGCCACCCTTCTCTCCTGGCACCTTGACATGGAAAGATGAACCCAGGTAAGGGATCAAGCCTGCCCATACTAAGTGCACTGTTACACGCCAAGCAACGGGTCATTTACTGCACAGATGGCCATAAATCAAGTTCTTAACTCGGTCTCCAAGGGCAAGCTGATCTCAGGGAGGTGTGCACGTGTAAGGAAGCAAACACCTGAAGGCTAAATGTAAGAGTAGCATTTTCTAAGTAGTCATTAAGCCTGATAGTAGTAGTAGTAGTATATGTGTGTGTGTGTGTGTGTGTGTGTGTGTGTGTGTGTGTGTGTGTGCGCACATACACATGCGACTGTGATCGCATGCGATCCATGTGTGTGGAAGTCAGAGGACAACCTTTAAGAGTAAATGGGTGAATCAGGTCATCAGGCTTGGCAGCCAGCACTTGTAGCTGGTAAAGCCATCTCATGTGCCCTCCTACCTCAGTCTCCCCAAGTTCTAGCATTACTGCCGTGTGCCCACCATGCCCAGCCCAGCTATGTGTTCATTTTATGTTGCATAAAGGTCATAACTTTATCTTATTCAGGAAGTCATAACTACACAAAATAGAGGGGTGACCTAAGAAAACAGGATAAAGGACATGAAGAAGACAAACGTCCCTAGTAAAACAAGAGCATGAGTCACAAGTCAGTTCCCCTGAAAGACTCAAAGATACCAGTTCTTTTTTTTTTTTCCACAGATGTTGCCTGCATGTGTGTTGGGGAAACACAATTAAAAACAAAATCTTGGGGCTGGAGAGACGGCTTAGCAGTTAAGAACACTGGCTGCTCTTCCACAGGACCTGGGTTCAATTCCCAGCACCCACATGGCACATGGCAGCCTCAGTTCCAGAGGATCTGACATCTTGTTCTGGTCTCCCTGGGCACTGCACACATGTGGTGCACAAACATACATCCAGCCCAAAAACCCATACACATAAAATAAAAATAAAGGGAAACAATTAAAGGCAAAACCCTTTGGTCAGGGAGAGAGGATATAGCGGATAAAAGCACCTGTCACCAGGCCTAACAGGCTCTGAGTCCCATCCCCAGGGACCACATGATGGAGGGAGAGAACTGAATTGCACAAGTTGTCCTCTGACTACCACACAAATATGGGCCCTTCATTCACTCAAATGAAAATAAAATAAATGAAAAAATCTTAATGTTGGGATTTAGACACAGGATGAGCAGCGGAGGTGAGTATTTAACCAAAGCGGACCTGGTCTCCAGGTTCTCCCAGCATTCCTCAGTCCCTACCTGTTACAGGGCAATGGCTGGCATGCCATACCCTCTACCCTGAACTTTTCAGCTCAGGGACAGGGTTTCCTCTCCCCATGAAGCTCTTCACTATATAATCCAGACATTTTGGATTATAAAATGATTGCATTCTGCCCCCTCTGTATCTCCTCTCTCCCCTCTAAGCACATGTGCTTTCTCTCTGCCCCTGCTTTTCTGTCTCCCACCGCATGGCGACTTCCCTGACCTCCTCCTGTGAGATCAGTGAACTTGCCTGAGAGCTGCTTGAATTGGCTCATTTCTTTGGCAGAGAATTCATAGCCCATAACACACATTCCTGAAATGAATGGTAACTAAGCCTCGACTAAGAAGTCTTGATTACTTGTTATCCACAGCTCATCCTAATCTTCCTAGGTGGTTTGGGCTTTCATTCTGTTGCTGTGATGCAGCACTCCAACAGAAACAGTGGGGGAGGGGCTGGTACTTGTTCACAGTTACAGATTACAATCCATTAATGAAGGAAGCTGGGCAGGAAATCAAGCTTCTCTCTTCTCTCTCTCTCTCTCTCTCTCTCTCTCTCTCTGTGTGTGTGTGTGTGTGTGTGTGTGTGTGTGTGTGTGTGTGTGTGTGTGTGATTTGAAGCAGGGTCTCCAATAATCCCAGGCTGATCTCAAACTCCCTATGTAGCTGTAGCTCCTGATTCTCTTCACTCAGCCTCCCAGATCCTGGAATTTGGGCATGAACTGCCCTCCCCAACCTTACTGAAAACAGTATCTGCTGTGGGTGCTTTAATGCCTCAGCTTACCTCAAGAAGCAGCATAATCTTAAACTTCTGCCTCCCCACGCATCCAATTCCACTTATAATTTATTAGCTTAGAACTTAGGGGGTTTTGGTTGGTTGGTTGGGTTTTGTTGTTGTTGTTGTTTCGTTTGTTTGTTTGTTTTGTCTTGTTTTTGAGACAGAGTTTCACTAGGTAGCCTTGGCTGGCCTGGAACTTGTAACGTAGACCAGGCTAGCCTTGAACTCACAATGATTTACCTACTTCTGCCGCCTGAGTGCTGGATTGAAGGTGTAAGCCACCCTGCCTGGCTTATAAAAAGAAAAACGTATTTCCAATCTTCAAAATCTGACCCTTAAACTTAAAGCCCATGCCCTTGTCCCATGATCAGGCCACAATGGATCAGACAAACAAAGGAGCCCAGTTCGGCCATCATATGTCCGACTTCTCCTTCTCCACACATCGAACACCCCACTGGTCTGTGCTGCTGAGCAATAAGGGTTCCTGAAGAAAAGGTTAATCCTCTTTACAATGAAGAAAAGGAGACATTGTTTTCCTGTTTCCATTTTTGTGTTTATGTGTGGTGTTCATATATGTTTGCATGTGTGTAGGCACACAGGCGTGTGGACGCATGTGCATGCGTGTGCATGTGTCTGTGGAGGCCTGAGGTTGACGTTAGGAGCCACCCGTCCTTCATAGCTCTTCCACCTCATTCATTGAGGCAGAGTCCCTCAATCAAAGCCGGAGCTTGCCAGTATGGCGAGTCTCACAAGCTAGCTTGCACTGGCCATCCCATTTCATCCTTCTAAAGCTGGAATTACAGGCAGGCCACGTGGGTTCTGGGGATCCAAACAGCAGTCCTCATATTTGCAAGGCAAAAGCTTTACCCACAAAACCATCTCCCCAGCTCCTGATTTCTATTTTTTTTTTTTTTTAAATTTGGGGCAACCAGCATCTCATTAAAACTCAGGTTGACCTTTAACTCATGTCGTAGGCCAGGAGATCCCCCTGCCTCAGCCTGCATACACAACCATACCCACCCAGCGTAAATTTAGATTTAGAAATGGACTCTGTGATGGCTGTTCTTTGCTGTCACCTTGACTACATCTGGAATAAACTACAGTCCGGAAAGGAAAGCACACCTGTGAGGTATTTTTTGCTTGGTTTGCAGTAGGTGAGTCCACTTCTAGTCGGGACCTTTGAGGCAGGAAGACACCTGTCTTTAAACCGGATCTTCATATGGGAAGACATACGTTTAATCTGGGCCACACCTTCTGCAGGAAGACAATATAAGGACATGGAAGAAGGATGCTTTTGCTCTCTGCTTGATTGCCCTTGCCTTGCTAACAAGTCCATTCCTTCCTTGGCATTAGAGCCCACTTCTCTGGGATTCCAGAGTCTGCTGAAGACCAACAGGGACATCTAGCCTCACGTGGACTAAGAAACTTCTGGATTTTTGGACTTCCTGTTCATACACAGTCATTGTTTGAATGAGTTAGACCATAGCCTGTAAGTCATTCTAATAAATCCCCTTTACATGTGTGTGTGTGTGTGTGTGTGTGTGTGTGTGTGTGTATAGAGAGAGAAACAGACAGACAGACAGACAGACAGAGACAGAGAGAGAGATCCATTCTGAGTTCTGCTACTCTTAAGAACCATGAAAATAGACTGAAACTTCTAGACAGTTTATTACTAACTAGTTGTTGTACTGACAGTTCATTGGCAGTCCCATTCTCAACTCTCTGTCCCTTTGTTTAAGAGCACAGAATGTATTCCTTCCAAATCACCTCGAAATTCGAATTAAACTCATTTCAAAACATCTCCCCCAAAGAGTTCCGACATGTTTCTGGGTCCTTTATACTTGGCTATTAGCAACACTCCCAGTTATTCATACTGATTTTCAACACAAAGAGTAAAGTTCCAAACAGAACGGAGCAGCTCCTGGGCACCCACCCTACTTGCTGCAGCTTGCTCAGTGCTCAGCCCCTGCAGCCAAATTGAGCAACAGGTGTGGGGATTCCCAATTGTCAGTGGAAATGACCCGAAGAGAAAGCTGTGTTCACGTTAGGCAGCTGCACTCTCCCTGTGACTAATATGTTTTCGTAAGTTTCACAGGCTCTACTGACTCACCCCTCTACTTATGGTGTTTATTTCCTGGAACACTTAATAAGCTTTAGAAACTTAAGCATAACACCTAATGCAGCCAGAATCCATTCTTGTTTTGAACGATGCTAAAATTACAAGACTGCCAGAGAAAAGCTTCTTCCTGCCCTGCTCCATCTTTTTGTTTTTGTTGAGATGGGGGGGGGGGGTGTCTCACTGCATAGCTCAGGCTGGTCTCAAACTCATAATTCAGTTGTTTCTGTCTCCCAACTGCTCAGATTATAGGCATGTGCCACCACAGCCTGCTCTGTGTGTGTGTGTGTGTGTGTGTGTGTGTGTGTGTGTGTGTGTGTGTGTAAAGCATAGGGAAGGGAGCACATCTCCATCTCACTTTCATTTCTCCTCACTTTTGCCTTTGCTTTTGCCTTTGCTCTCCGATGCACTGGCGTTAAGTGGGGCTGCTCCTGTGGGCTTGGAACAGGGCTACCCAGTGGCGCATGAGTAATTCACCAATGCGTATGTCACTGAAGACGATGCCACAACAGTTTTGACTACGTTTATTAGATCAAACAAAAGGAGCTAAATAGAAATTTATTGAATTGTACAAGCTTCTAGAAGACAGTAGGAAAAAATCTTTTCAAAAGAATAGTGAATAGGTACAAAGATCTGCTGTAAGAGCCTGAAGGGCAAGCAACAGTGGCAGTCTGTGAGGGAGTGACAGTCAGTCTGAAGGAGAGGAGGCCAGGACCACCAACAGAGCTGAGTCATAGCTCCCCTCAAATCATCAGTCACACCATCTCAGTCTCTTTTTTGTTTTTTGGGTTTTGGTTTTGTTTTTGTTTTTTTGAGACAAGGTTTCTCTATGTAGCCTTGGCTGCCTCAGAACTCACTCTATTGGCCAGGCTGGCTTTGAACTCCAAGATCCATTTGCCTCTGTTTTCTGTTTTGTTTTGTTTTTTTTGGTTTTTCGAGACAGAGTCTCTCTGTGTAGCCTTGGCTGTCCTGGACTCACTTTGTAGACCAGGCTGGCCTCGAACTCACAGTGATCCACCTGCCTCTGCCTTCCGAGTGCTGGGACTAAAGGCGTGCGCCACCACGCCCGGCTGCCTCTGTTTTCTGATTGCTGGGTTTAAAGGCATGCACCACCACTGCCCAGCTCACACCCATTTCTTCAAGAGAATATTCAAACCAGAAATAAAGTTGGAAATGGTTTTTAAAAAACATTATGTGGGCCAGGCAGTGGTGGCGCACGCCTTTAATCCCAAGCACTTGGGAGGCAGAGGCAGGCAGATCACTGTGAGTTCGAGGGCAGCCTGGTCTACAAAGTGAGTCCAGAACAGCCAGGGCTACACTCAGAAACCCTGTCTTGAAAAACAAAAACAAAAAAACAAAAACAAAAAACATTATGTGAGGCCGGGCATGGTGGGCATGGTGGCGCACGCCTGTATCCCCAGCCCTCAGGAAGGTAGAGGCACATGAATGTCTGTGAGTTTGAGGCCAGCCTGGTCTACAAAGTGAGTCCAGAACAGCCAAGGCTACACAGAGAAACTGTCTCAAAAAGAAAAAGAAAGTTATGCGTATATGTGTGTAGGTGTTTTGTTAGCGTGTATGTCTGTGCACCATCTGTGTGTAACACCCAAAAAGGCCAAAAGAGAGTCTGATTCCCCTGGAAGTAGAGTGACAGAGAGTTGTGGGCTGCCATGTGTGTGCTTGGGGTTGGACCTGGGTTCTCTGGAAGAGCAGCGAGTGCCCTTAACTGCTCAGCCAGCCAGCCGGCCCATGCTGTCCTTCTTTATTCACATCTGAAGACACGAACTCAGTAACAAATAGAAAAAATGTGTGTGTGTGTGTGTGTGTGTGTGTGTGTGTGTGTGTGTGTGTGTTGGCTGTGGCACAAGGAGAGGAAGAAAAGAACACAATAAAGTCAAAAGGTGGGTGTGGTCGCACATGGCCACACTCCCTGCACTCAAGAGACTGAGGCAAGAGGAGCAGGGAGAGTCTGAGAACAAGCTGGGCTGCAGAGTTGAGTTCAAAGGCAGTCTGGACTATGTAGCAAGACCCCTGTCACAAAACAGAAAATTCAAAAAGCGAAATTAGGGGCTAGAAATGTGGCTCAGTGGGTAGGATCACTTATTGTTAAAGCAGGAGGACCTGAGTTCAAATCCCCAGCCTCCACATAAATGTTAGGTATGGCAGTACATGCCAGTCACCACAGTACTGAGGGGAAGGAGCCTATGAGCTCACTGGGCAGCTAGGCTAGTCAAAATTTAGTGAGAGACCCTGCCTCAAAATATAAGGGAGAGAGAGAGAAAACGATCCAGCATCTTCCTCTGGCCTCTACAGGTGCACAAACATGCTGACCCCCAAGCACATGCACACAGCGACAGAAGATAAACTTGAATAAATTCCACAAATATAGAGGTTAAAGATAAAGATGGAAAACTATGTTCGCCACAAGACAAAAACATTTATCACATCATTATTCAAGCTAGAGATGAACAAAAGGGCCAGGTAACGAATGATGAAGCATCCACACACACTAGGTAATTTCCTTTTGGCTGCAAGTAATAGCACACTCACCTACTCTGGAAGAGCTGTGCTGCTGCAGAGAAGTGCACGTAAGGGCTGTCTGCAGGGTGGCAGATGCAGACTGCAGATGGAAGGGGGAAGGGGGTGGGGACAGGACAGACGGGGGACACCGACAACAGTGCCGTGATGTCATCTAAGACCCAGGCTCTTCTGGGCTTGTCCCCTTTAGCATCTTGACTTGTGCTCACAGTGGTAATGGGGGTACAGAGTCCCCTTATAAGTTCTTTATCTCATAGACGAAACCATTTCGAAGCAGAAGTGAACTTAAGGACGACTAGCTAGAGTCCTGCTCTGAGAGTCGGGGTACAGATGTGAGAGGAAACGGAAGAGGAGGTACAAAGTCGCACTTTTAATACAGAGTAAAAGTACAAGCTGTACTTTGTAGACTGTATCTACCCTGGTGAACACACCAGGAAAAGAGAACTGGCGCCCAGGGGCCTTTGTTCCTTGTAACTATTACTCAAGGCCACAGCACTGCCTTCCTCCTGGGGTGACGTGCACCTCTGGCAATGAACACAACATTCCACAATTTCAGGCCAACCAAGGAGGAAATGCATCCTAGTCTTACTTGGGAGGCTGGATGGCCCACTGGGTAAGAGCACTTGTTCCCTTTCCAGAGGACTCTCACTAGGAGAGAGAGAGAGAGAGAGAGAGAAAGAGGGAGGGAGGGAGGGAGGGAGGGAGGAAGGGAGGGAGGGAGGGAGGGAGGAGAGAGACAGACAGACACACAGACACAGACACAGACACAGAGACTGGAGTATGTGAATCTGGTGCCCTCTTCTGGCCTCCATGGGCATTGCACTTACAGTGGGTTTTTGTATGTGTGTGCACTTGTATACATACATGCAGGTGAAACCCACATACACAAAATAACAAAAAATAACTGCACTAGGTCCTCTGTGTATGGTATAGATGTTAGCTTGGTGTTTTGTGGGGCTACTAACAGTGGGAGCCGGTGTCTCTCTGACACTTGGCCTGCTCTTGATTGAGACTTTACTTCCAATTGGGTTGCCTTGTCTCTTAAGAGGGCTTTCATTCAGTCAGGTGCAGTGGTGCCTACTCGTAATCCCAGCACTCAGGGAGGCAGAGGCAGGGGGATTGCTGTAAGTTCGAGGCCAGCCTGGTCTACAAAGTGAGCCCAGGACAGCCAATGCTACACAGAGAAACCCTGTCTGGTGGGGGAGAGCTCTTCCACCTGGTCTTATTGTATCTTGTTTTTATCCTATTTAGCTGACCTTTCTTGGAGGCCTGCTCTTTCTGAAGCTGAAAGGGAGGGAGGGGAAGGGAGGGAGGGGAAGGGAGGGAGGGGAAGGGAGGGAGGGGAAGGGAGGAGAGAGGAGGGGGTTGGAAGCCAGGAGTGGAAAAAGGAGAAATTGTGCTTGGGATGACTGTATGAGAGAATCTTTTTTTTTTTTCTTTTCTTTTTTTAATCTGGTTTAGAGACAGGAGATGGCTTAGCAGGTGAGGGGCTTGCTGCTGTGCTTGATGACCTGAGTTGGGTCGCCAGAACTCCTGCCTTCTGACTTTCACAGGCATCTGAACGCATAAAAAAAATGAATGTTTCAGAATTCTTTCTGGCTCACCTGGTGTTGAGGATCAGTGCCTACAGCATCGTTACTATTTACCATGTTACTGACCCTTTCGCTGTGGTTAGGAAGGGATCGCTAAAGCGTTACTGCCTCAGTTTCCCTTTGGCCTGTGCAGCAGGCAGGCACTGCTCGTTACAGCCACTGTACTGTTAACAGTTGCATTAGCTTTGAAGTTATTTTGAAGACCCTACTCTCGGGTCACCTTTATCCTTCTGGTTGGTTACTACCACCTGTGAAGCCTTAGCACTATCTACAAGGCCAGTGCTGGCTCACTTTGAATCTGGCCACAGAAAGGCAGCATTTAAAAACATGACACACACACAAAAAAAAATAATAAAATAAAAACATGACACAGGCAGCTGAGACTCTGTACCACAGTACCTAGCTCTGCCTTCTTAGTTTGTTACTATTACATTTCTTGTTTGAAGAATGGGCCATTTCTCCCTCCACCCTGTGGGTTCTGAGGCTCACGACATGCTGGGCAGCTACCCTCGCCCACCTTTTTCATGATATTAGATCATGTGTGCCGCGGCACACCAGCAGAGCTCATGGGACACTGGGGCCATCTTTCCACCAAGTGAATCCCTCAGATCAAACTCAGGCGGCGATCAGGCTCGGCAAGCCAGTGCCTTACCCACTGAGCCATGCCTCCAGCCTCTCTTTAGTTTTCCAATCCCAGGTTTTAGTGGCCACTGAGGACGCCACCTGCCATGCTGATACATGTTGCAAACGATGCCTGGAAAGCAGATAGCGCTTTCAACTGAACACTTCCCAGCCTTGCTGCCCACTCCTCCCCTGGGAGTGAGATGTACAGTGTTACTCCTCACCAAGCCTTAGGCAGTGCATGCAGAACATGGGACTTAGAGAGCTTGGTGCTGGCAAAACACTCTAATACTAACAACAAGAGTTCTCATGCCTACTGAATCGCCTATTTCTGCCCACTGTGAGTCCTTTTTGTACTGAGGCATTCTATGTGAATTACTTGCTAAACCACACAAGGTAAAACTCAGTTCTAATTCAGAACTGTGCATGCAACATTTTTAATTATTCATTGTTTTTTGGTTGTGTTGAATAAGGGTTTCACTATGTAGCCCAAGCTGGCTTGGAACTATGTTGGCCACAAACTCACAGCAATCCTTCCCCCAGCACCTTGGAGAGCTGAGGTCACAGGCCTGTACCACCATACCTGGCATAACAAGTTGTAATGAGTAAAACTATAGCCAGGCATGGCAGGACACTACTCAACAGGGAGGCTGGACAGAGTGACTTGAGACAGGACTGTGGTGCTAGCCTGGGCGACAGACTAAGGCACCACCTCAAAGTAAAATAGAACAAGTGACCTTTGCAGTTCAAAACCGTAACTCTGGCACTTGGGAGGCAAAGGCACAAAGACTGCCACGAGCTTGAGGCCACCCTGGTCTACCTAGCAAGTTCCAGCCTGGCCTGGTCTAGTCTACCTATAGAGAGCTCCAGATCTGCATGAGGCTGTAAGACTCTATCTCAAACTAATCAACACCCAAGCAAGAAACCAGACGCTACAGAGTATTAGCACATAAAAAAGCACAATGCGTTTTCATTATATAATTTTATTTAAAAATTTGCTTTTTTGGAGTACACTTTCCATTAACAATTCCCACAGTGGGAAAACACTTTCTTACTTAGTCTTGTATTTATGGACAGCTCATTTCTGCACAAGTGAAATGCATCTGAAGAGTTTGCAATCATCTGTTATATTTAACCCACCTACAAAGGAGAGCTCCCTTCACTGACCTCTAAATCCAGCTTTCCTTGTTTTCCTTCCTAAGATTTAAGAAATTAGTAATTTGAGACATCAGCATCTCCTGATTTGAGTTTCCCTAGAGACAGAGCCATCAACAGCTGCCTGAGCAGGGTGGAAGGTTCCAACTTTATGCAAAGTCTGACTCATGAATGAACAGCCCTCCCTCCCAGTCTACATAGCCTACTCTTATCCTGAGAGGAATGAGCTGACTCTCCTCAAGAAAAGGTCGTTAAAGGCAACATGAGCTCATGAAATGTTCAGTCACCAGGAGTCACGTGAGCTGGCAACCACACTCAGATATGGGATATGGAACTCAGATTCATGACTACTTGAACCTAACTCTTCTCAAAACTTTTCCTCAACAAACAAATTCTTAAAATAGCCACGTAATTATAAGAAAGAGATTCTGCCCACAGATGGACGTATCCACCATTCCCTCCTCATTGTGAGCTGAATGGCATTGACAAAGCAGAGGCAAAGAGGCATATAATCTAAGGCTGCACCAGAGAGGTCAGAGTTTCCACAACATGGCAACTGCTCTGCAGATGCCTACATCGTGGTAGTTGAAGTAGCAAAGCCCAGCAAAGGTCAGAGCTGAGACTGCCAAGAGGCCCACCTTCACAGCCTTCTGCAGTGCGTCCCCATGAACGTAGTCAGTGACCACTTGTCCAAGGCCCCTAAAGAAAAGAAAAGTCACAGCATAAAGGCAGTTAGAGGCCAAGCAGATAAGTTAAGTACACCACCAGGCCCCAAAATACCAAGTACCCCGAAATACAAAGTCTTTATCTATTATTCCAATAATTGCTTGCATCTTCCAGGGATTCTGTGTAGCTACTCTCACAGGTGAAATTATTTCTTTGCTTTGACATAACAACCCAAAGCAACTCATGGTTTAAAAAAAAAAAAATGGAACCAAAATGCAATCAGAAGTTGCTAGTAACCCAGCAGTGGCAGTGCAAGCCTTTAATCCCAGCACTCTGGGGGCAGAGGGGAGTTTGAGGCCAGCAGGGTCTACAGAGCAAGTTCCAGGATGGGCAGGGCTACACAGAGAAACCTTGTCTCAAAAAAATAAGCAAACAACAACAGGATCTCATCCTGTAAACTTGCATTTCCAGAGCTATTCTACAGAAACTAAATGTTCCTCTCTGTATAAAATCTTTTCATTTTTAACCAAAGCAAGTGCTCTACAGAACCTTCACTCATGAAGAGTGTACTAAGCAGGCACGGTACGCCACAACATGTCAGGAATGCTGAGGGTACTTAGGTAACAGATGCTCCTTCTGGGTAGGAATAGACAGTCTAGTGAAACAGGAAAAAAAAAAAAAGTAAAAGTAATTACATATGCAGCCTGAGGAAGGGTGACTGAAAGAGATCAGCCAAACAAAATGACAAGGGCCTTGGCATCTCTGAGGAACAGTAAGGAAGCTAAGGAGGCTGGAGTCTATGAGTCAGGTAAAAATCAGAGCAAAGCAGGGGCAGACTGCAGAGCGCCCTAAGCAAACACTGACAAGAAAGCTTAAAGCAATGACTTTACTATTTTTATAGCAATTTTATTTTAATGTAATTGACACTACAAAATTAACCTTTTTAATGGTGTGCCATTCAGTAGTGTAGCAGTCAGTGAGTTGTGAACTATCATCACTAATTCCAGAACATTTTCACACACTCAAAAAGTACTAGCTACTATCCCACTCGTTACTCAATGACTGATTTGCTTATTTCTACAGACGTGCCTATTCTGGTATTTCATACAAATAAGATGATGCAAGACGTGCCCTTTGTGCCATACTTTTTAGCATTTATTTTGCTTTCAATGTTCATCCACACTGCAGCACACCTCAGTACCTCATTCTTTTATATGGCTGAATAACACTCTATGGTATGTACACGACACCATATTCTATTTAGGCCAAATGGATGGTTTCCACTTTTAACTAATTTAAGTAATATGCTATGGTATTTTTTTTTTAATTCAGTTTTTTGGGTTTTTTTTAAAGATTTATTTATTTTATATAGATGAGTGCTTTGTCTGTGTGTACACCTGCATGCCAGAAGAGGGCACCAGATCACATTATAGATGGTTGTGAGCCACCATGTGGCTGCTGGGAATTGAACTCAGGACCTTCTGGAAAAGGAGACAGTGCTCCTAACAGCTGAGCCACCTCTCCAGCCCTGGGATTCTTGTATAAGTTTCAGTGTAGACACATCTTGTTTTCTTTTTTGTTGTTACTGTTTTGTTTTTTGAAATGAGATCTTGTTAAGTATCTCAGGTAGACCTCAAATTTGCTATATTGCTAAGGATGACTTTGAACTGCTGATTTTTTTGCCTCCTCCTCCTCCTCACTGCTGTGATTGCAAGCAGGCACCACCATGCCTCAATGGTGGGGATAGAACACAGGGCCTCACAAATGCTAGGCAAGCACTGTGACAACTGAGCTCCCTAAGCAGCTCTGTATGTGTACTTACACTACAGAAAGGGAAGGACAGGAAGGGACAGTGCACAACATAATACACAGAGGATGCAACAGATGAGGACGTAGTAAGAACTCCTAAGAAAACAAGGGAAAGATGACAAAGGCCAGAGTAAGTGCTCAGGGAGAGCTCTGGTGACAGCGCGGTGTTTGAGATCTTGAGATGGGAACAAGCCAGGTGCATAACTAGTAATAGCTTCAGACTGAGTGAAGACCAGGGTGGAGGCCCCAATACATCTGAGAATAGTAGAAAGCCAGCATGCATGAAATGAGCAGTTGGAAATGAGAGGAGTGGGTATGGATGTGTGGATGTGTGGATGTGTGGATGTGTGGATGTGTGGATGTGTGGATGTGTGGATGTGTGGGGGCAGGAGTTGGGGTGGGGTAGGGGGCGTTAAAGGCTCTCAGGGCAGTCTTTTATTTATTTTACCTTGAGTGTGTGTGTGTGTGTGTGTGTGTGTGTGTGTGTGTGTGTAAGTAGTTTTGTGTGTGTGTGTTCACTGATGTTTTGCCTGCATGTGTGTCTGTGAGGTTGTCAGAAGCAGCCCTGGGCCTGGAGTTACAGACAGTTGTCAACTACCGTGTGGTTGCTGGGAATTGAACCCAGGTCCTCAGAAAGAGCAGCCAGTGCTCTTAACTGCTGAGCCATCTCTCCAGCCCTTATTTTGGTTTCTTGAGACAGGGTCTTACACTGTTGCCTAGACTGGACCGGAACTTGCTATGCAGCACAGCTGGCCCTGATTCAAGCTGACCCTCTACCTCAGCAAATGCAGGCATTACAGGTGTGTTCCACCACACTTGAGAATTTTAAGTTTTTAATAGAGACAAGTCTCAGTGTTGTTGCCCTGGATGACTCTGAGCTGGCAATCTTCCTGCTTCCGCTCCCTGGAACGGACAGGACTGGTGGCATCTAATACCATACGCAGAGTCCATATAGAACTGTAAGGATTACTTTAGTTTGAGTAAGATGAGATGGAGGCTTTGAGAGAGAGTATCTATCCCACTTACCATATTAACAGGATCACAGGAGTGACTATGTTGGCAACCAACACAATGGGGATCAATTAAAAGACTGCTGCTGCAGCCAAGGATGACGACCAGGTATGGGGCCTGAACCAGCAAGAGCTCAATGGAATGGCAACAGTTCCCATAGAAAGAGGAAGAGCCCGGTGTGGTGCTGCAACCTACAATCCCAGGATGAGGGAGGCAGAGATCTCTAAGTTCCAGGTCAGCCAGGGCTGCAGAGTATAACCCCATCCCAGAAAAGTGTACAGGAGGAAGCCCAGACTTGGTGACACGGGTCTGTGACTCCAGCAATTGGAATGTGCTGACAGGAAGATCAGGAATTCAGTGCCACCTTAGCTATATGAGACCCTATCTTTAAAAAAACCCAAGGATACAGGAGGAACAGATTGAGAGACAATCAGAAACTCGGTTTTACAAACACTATGTTCAAACTGTCTATAAACATTATTAAAATTATGACAGCAAACAGCAGATGGATACATGTTAGGCATGCTAGTTGTGGTGGGTTGAATGAAAATAGCCTCCACAGACGCTTGTATTTGAAAACCTGGTCCCCAGTTGGTGGATCTTTGGGGAGGATTAGGAGGAGGCATGGCCTTGCTGGAGGAAGTGTCACTGGGAGTGCCTTTGAGGTTTCAAAGGGCTCTCAGTGTCTCTGCCTCCTACTGATAGATCAAGATATAAACTTAGCTACAGCTCAGTACTGTGCCTGCTGGCCGTCGTGCTGCCCTATGATGGCCACGGACTCGCCCTCTGAAGCCACAAACCCCAAACAAACTCTTGGTCACAGTGTCTCTTCACAGCAATAGAAAAGTAGCTAAGACAGAGGCACATATATGTAATTCCAGCACTTGAGGCTGAGTCAAGACAATTTCAAGTTTAAGGCCATCTGAGCTACATATTAAGACTTTGACTCAAAAAAAAAGAAAAAAAAAAACACAACAAAAAAAAAAACCCACATAAATTCAATAATCTACTCACATACCCAGATTTATTTAGCCATTAATAGTTGTATGTTTTTAAGTTTTCTACAAGTCTTGAGAATGTCACTCAATGTTCCTTTCATAAACAGACAAGCTTGCAGCAAACAGAGCAAGCAGACAACACAGAAGGACTGTTGTACTTGCCAGTGACTGTGCAGGGTGAGGGCTGCGGCCAAAGAGTAGTCCACCACCGAGCAGGGGTTCAAGTACCCAGCTGGAATCAGGCCCAAGAGCAAAACACTGACAACCCTCTCACTGCTCCAATGGAGAGATGCAGCCTTGGAACCAGCTACAAAAAGAACCAGATTCACAAGAGTTGAGACAGGACAATTCAATCACATGATTACCAAGCCTGTCAGAATGGTCAACAGTATACAGAGCAGAGTCAGACAGCATATCCTCTGTGTCCCTGAGCAGAAGGCACACTTTGTGGATAGGCAGAGGCAGGCTAAGCATCTGTGGAATAAAGGCAGTCTCAGACTTCAGTGAAACAGGTGTCATGAATCCAGCAATCCCTAACGGAACCCCTTTAGAATAACAATACTAATAGCTGTCTACTATTTGAGGTAAATGTGATATGTTTTAAAAACAGCTTAAACCAGCATGAAAAAGAAGCAAAGGTCTAAAGCTACCTTTTAAGGTCATGGTCCCTCTGTCCCTTTACACTCAGTGCGAAACAAATGAAACATGAAGACCGCTTTTAGACAAGTGAAAACCAACACAGGCTCTAGGCATGTCTAAGACATTATGAACTCCTTAGAGAACCTGATAGAAGGATGGAGTTCCTATCTAAAATAATGCACATGGGCACACACACTAAAATCTATACATACACCTCCAGGGGAGTTTCTTCAGGTCCATGTACTCTAAACCTAACAAAGAAACCCAGAAACAAAAAGGTTTTAAGCCGGGCGTGGTGGCGCACGCCTTTAGTCCCAGCACTTGAGAGGCAGAGGTAGGCGGATCAAGGCCAGACTGGTTTACAAAGCAAGCTCAGGACAGCCAAGGCTACACAGAGAAACCCTATCTCGAAGAAACCAAACACAGGGCTGGAGAGGCGGCTCAGAAGTTAAGAGCACTGACTGTTCTTCCAGAGGTCCTGAGTTTAATTCCCAGCAACCACATGGTGGCTCACAACCATCTATAATGAGATCTGGTGCCCTCTTCTAGTTTGCAGGCACACATGCAAGCAGACTACTGTATACTAGTAAATAAATAAATCTTTAAAAAAATAAAACAAACAAACAAAAAGGTTTTAAAAGGCAGAAAAGCCCCAGCTCAAATCCCTCATCATTCAGATATAACTGTAAGTGGCTGACTTAAAAATCAAGGAGGGCCAGGCATAGTGGCGCACAGCTTTAATCCCAGCACCTGGGAGGCAGAGGTAGGCACATCACTGTGAGTTCGAGGCCAGCCTGGTCTACAAAGCGAGTTCCAGGACAGCCAGGGTTATTACACAAAGGAAACCCTGCCTCAAAAACCAAAAAGAAAGAAAGAAAAAGAATCAAGGACTGAACGGCAAAAACTAAAAGCAGCCAGGCATGTAGACACACAGCTGTAACCAAGCACCAAGGAGGCCGAGGCAGGAGGCCTGTGCAGTTTGGAATACAGTTCCAGGCTAGCTACAGAGAGCCTCTGTCTCAAAAAAAGTTAACAAAAAAAGTCAAAATTATGATTTCAGGAAGATCACTGCAAGTTTGAGGCTAGCCTGGACTACAAAACAATTTTCAGACCATCCAGGAAAAATAAATATTTCTCTCTCCAGACTTTACTGAAAACACAGTAAATTCATTATTCATGTCAAGATTGTCTAGTGTGAATATCCACACAATATTTATCTAGGAAACTCTGTATGATTTTCATCAACTTAAAAAAATTCCAGCTATAAATCCACGACTCAGTCCACAAAGTAAGATTTTGTGCACAACTGGATCCTCTCCACTGGCTAAACAAACACCAGTAACTAAGCTGCATTCAATAGACTTCCTACAGAGTTGGTTTTTCCTTTTCTTTTCTTTTTCTTTTAGTTTCTCTGTGTAGCCTTGGTTGTCCTGGACTTGAGTTGAAGACCATGCTGGCCTTAAACTCAAAGAGATCTGCCTGCCCCTGACTCCCAGAGTGCTGGGATTACATGTGTGGGCCCCTGTGCCCAGCTCCAGAGTTGTTTTCTTGACAATAATGTAACACATTTTGAAGAGTTAGGCCAGAAGGCTCTCTGTGAGTATAAACAGCATTATTAAACCATGTTTGCAGGGTGCCCAAAGGTTTGCAGACTGGCTCTTTATATAACTAGTAGACATGAGTCTCCCTGAGAGAAATCAAGACCTGCCAAATGTATGATTAGCCAGGTAACAGTAACCAAACCCCCAAACAGTAGCAGTGCACACCTATCCTTAACTTCCTTCCAGGGAACCCTACATCCTCTTCTGGACTGTGCATCAGGCATGCAAGTGCAGACAGACATGCAGGCAAACACACACACACTTAAAATAATAAATACAATTGTTTACAAAGCAGAGACAGAGAGAACATACAACAGTGGCTTGGTGAGAGGTGAATGTGCTGTGTGCCACACCATCCTGGGGCAGGCTGGTCCTGGAGAAATGCTGAGACAGAAGCAGGTCTGACCACCCGGCTTCGGAGTAACAGAGCTGAGGGAAGAAAGACAGGGATCATAAACACTTCCTAAGAAGACCATGAGCATGCCACTCAAATCAAAAAATTTTCACTTTACAGGCATGTGAGTGTGCCACCACACCCAGCTCAAATTTTTACTTTTTTAAGGATTTATTTTGATATATATATGAGTGGCTTATTTACACGTATATCTGTGTACATGTGCATGTCCACAGACATCCTTCCTTATAACTAGTTGTAGCTATGAGCCATCATGTGTGTGCTGGGAAGAGAACCCAGATTCTCTGAAGAGCAGCAAGTGCTCTTAACCTACGAGCCATCTTGCCAATCAAAAAAAAAAAATCTGTATTGGGGATGCAGCTCAGTTGCTTGCCAACCACACAGGAGGCTATTTCTAGGACAAAAGAAGTTCAAGGTCATCCTCACCTACATATGGGGCTGGAGGTCAGCATGGGTCTCATGGGACCCAGTTTCAAAAACAAACAATGAAAAGGCATGGTGTTAGAACTCTGAAAGAAGAGGCAGGCAATCTCTGTGAGTTCAAGGCCAGCCTGGTCTACAAAGCCAGTCCAGGACAGCCAGGACTACCCAACTACACAGAGAAATCCTGTCTCAAAAAAAAAAAAAAACCTACAAAAATCTGCGGACTCCTAATAGTAAGTCACATATATATATATAAAGGCCTCACTTTATTTATTCACCTACTTATCTAGTATTAAGTACATGCAAGACTGTGTTGGCAAGGAGCAAGAAAGATGAGGACAAAAGCCTTTGCCCTCAAGAGAATATAATTTAGTTTAGAAAGTTCACCTAGTGTCCTCTTCCTTTTCAAAACCAAATCACATTTGTACCCTTGGACCCCTTTGGATCCTGCCTCTTGGTTAAAGTAAGACAGACTGATGTTCACCCAAGTACATCACAGATTAGCAATGGGATGAAAATAAGCAGTTAACACAGTCAACAATTGCATTTACTTTGTAACATTGCTAAAATCTAGGCAAAGGATTATAACTGCAGGGCTGGAGAGATGGCGCAGAGGTTAAGAGCACTGGCTGCTCTTTCCAGAGGTCCTGAGTTCAATTCCCACCAACAACATGGTGGCTCACAGCCATCTGTAATGTGATCTAATGCCCTCTTCTGGTGTGCGGTCCTACCTGCAGGCAGGGCACTATATACATAATAAATTTATTTATTTATTTATTTATTAATCTTTAAAAGAGAAAAGAAACAGAATGCTGCATACATACACAAAAAGATAACTTAATATTTTCTCTTCCAGCTTTTTTGGGGGAAGAGGTGTGTGTGTGTGTGTGTGTGTGTGTGTGTGTGTGTGTGTGTGTGTGTGCACGCGCGTGTGTTTGAAAGAGAGTCTCACCACGTAGCCTTGGCAGGCCTGGAACTCTCTGTGCAGACCAGGCTGGCTTCTCACCCAGGAGAGCTGCCTGGCTCTGCCTCCCTTGCCCATGACCTTGAAGTTGTTGCTCCTCCTGCCACCTCTACCTCCAAGCACTAGAATTACCAACTTGTGCAAGCATTCTACCAAGTGAGCTAAAGCCCCGACTCCCCCTGCTTCTGTGAAGTGCTACCTAATCCACCTCTACTTCGCAAGCACTCAACTCTAGAACTTTCATTTATACTCCCTATGTCTGTTCCAATAATCAATGATCAATTAAGTCCACGCAGCCAAATCCAGTAACAGCCAATACCCAGTCAGGGCTCTCTCTCTATAAATCATCAAATCCTATTGACATATCTCCTTAACATTTCCTGAAACTGCCTTCTTTTCCTTGTGCCTTCCAAGCTCAGGACTTCACCCACCTGGCCTGCCATTCAGTGCTCATCTCATCTCCGTGACTTGTGTCTGACCCTGCTCAATCTCCACTAAAGCCATCGACTACGCTGTCACTAAACCTAAGTCTAGGCTGAGAGTAGATAGTCGGGCACCAAGGGCGTGTGCTGAGCAGGCATGAGATGCTGGGCTCAAAAGGAAAACACTGCCAGGCGAGGTGGCGCACACCGGCTATTCAGGAGGCTGAGACAGGACAAGTTCCAGGCCAGCCTAAGCAACAATACTAACACCACCAAGAATAAACCTAGATCGTAATCCTATCAAACATTTTCATCTTACTGCCAACCTGAGCAACACAGAGAGGTTTTTATCTTCAAAATAGAATAAAATAAGTTCTGTGGGCTAATTTAGCACTTTGACTTTCACAAATGTTAGTTTATTTTTTCCATTTTCTGTCACACTAGGCACCTTTCTATCCCTTCATCGTTGCTTTTGCTGCTCTCAGTTGCTATAACTATAACAGGTAGCACCATGGTAGGTTCATCCTTCATAAAAAGTTCCTCAAACTTTCTCTGAACTCCTATTAACAATGTCTATACTGCACAGTAAGTTT
Organism: Acomys minous; assembly: GCF_964271855.1. Classification (NCBI taxonomy): domain Eukaryota; kingdom Metazoa; phylum Chordata; class Mammalia; order Rodentia; family Muridae; genus Acomys; species Acomys minous. The sequence goes on from NC_140494.1 coordinate 110,343,938, forward strand.
AGCTTTACTTTTTACCTGTACCCCTCCGCTGCCCCCAAGAAGTTCTCCTGAGGGTAGAAACTGTATTTTGTTTTTTGTTTCTTAAGATTTATTTATTTATTATTATGTGTACAGTGCTCTACCTGCATGTACACCTGAAGGCCAGAAGAGGGTGTCAGATCACATTATAGATGGGTGTGAGCCTCCATGTAGTTGCTGGGAATTGAACTCAGGACCTCTCGAATTGCGGCCAGTGCTCTTGCCCTCTGAGCCATCCCTCCAGGCCCCTAGAAACTGTTTTCTTCGTGTTTGTATACCAGCCTCTTCAGGGCCTGGTATAACCAAAATTCCTGGTTAAAATGATTATCGACGCCTTGAGTGGTGGTACAGGGCTGTCATGCCAGCACTCGGGAGCCAGTCAGGAGGGTCCCGGCAAGCTCGAGGTTATTTCTGGTCTGCAAGGCTAGCTTCCAGGAAAGCCAGCACTACAGAGCAACACACTCTCAAAACAAAAGGATTACCAAACTGATTCCTTCCACCGACACTCAAACATTAGCAGCGTACCAGCACCCCAGCCCAGAGGCTCGGGATTACGATAAACACTTGGGCCTTGAGGCTACAACGGTCACCGCTGCGTCCTCAGTGGCACCTCATTGGCTGAAGAGGAAGTGCCTTCCTCTCAAGACGTCCCAACACCCGGTCGAGCCCTCATCCCTTCCCTTCCCTTCCCTTCCCTTCCCCTGCTCCAGGCCACAACAAGAACCTCTGATGGCCAAGTCACCTCACCTCGTCCTCCTTGGCCACTGCACAAGGCGCCCAGCTTTAAGAGAAGCGCCATGTCGCTCTGGAAGGCTCAAGGTCACCCAACAGCCCGGAAGCAGTTAGGTAGCAAGTTCCCGCCCCACGTAAAAGAACGTTTAGGCAGCCTCGAGTGAGCCGGAAGACTGGAGGCGGGGCGCTGCTACCGCGCGTGCGCACACCAGCGAAGCTCCTAACGCTGACTATGGCCGAGCTAGGCGAAGCTGGCGAAGCCGAGTTACAACGCCTGGTGGCCGCCGAGCAGCAGAAGGCGCAGTTCACTGCGCAGGTACGAGGATGAGGAACTGAGAAAGGAGGGTGAGGCGCAGGTCCCCGGCACAGAGCGCCCCCCCCCCCACTCGAGGCTGGATCTGAGCTGCGCCTCCCGCCCGGGGTGGCCTACAGTGCCCGGTGCCCGGTGCCCGGGAGGCCAGCGCTGCCGGGGAGGAAAGGCGGTGTAAAGCAGCGGGAAGGTTTAGGCGACTGAGCAGGGTGCTCTTATTAGCCAGCCACTGGTCCGGAATGGCGTTCGGAATCGCTGGGTTCTGACCTTGGAGGTGACGTGCTGGCAGGCAAGACACGGGTCTTCACCGTGAGTTCTGGGTTCGTTCTTGCCCGCTCCTCGATTGGATCATGTGATAATATATTTGGAGATGATTATTAGAGAAAGGTGAGCTCGACAACACTCAGCGCAGACTCAGTTGGTGTGGTGTGTTTCAGTAATTTTTCAAACCAGGGTCCTAACCGTTGCTGACTTTGGAAATACCGGCTGCTTGCTTAGTACAGTACCTAAGCTTCGCAAGTACTACCGTTAAGTGTCCTGATCTCAGTCAACTTTATTATAGTACTAGTTGCTTTGAGAATTGTTAAAGTATGAGGGTTTTTTGTTGCTTTTTTTTTTCCTTTTATTTTTTGGCGACAGGTTTCTCTGTGTAGCCCTGGCTGTCCTTAAACTCAGGCTGCCTCTGCCTCCTAAGCGCTGGGGTTAAAGGCGTGTACCACCACCGCCTGGCAAAAGCATGCGTTCTAAGGAGAATTTGCTGCCTGTAAGGATGAAGATCTGGGGTCATTACTGGTGACAAAGAGTAGACCTCGTAGTAATCCCACGATATGCAACTAAAAGTGGTTTTCACCAAGTCACAGAATGAGGAATTAATGTATGTACAGACTCTAAAAGATGAAAGTTTTTCTCTCCCCTTAGGTGCATCACTTCATGGAACTATGTTGGGATAAGTGTGTGGAGAAGCCAGGGAGTCGGCTAGACTCCCGCACTGAAAACTGCCTCTCTAGCTGCGTGGACCGCTTCATCGACACCACTCTTGCTATCACCGGCCGGTTTGCCCAGATCGTACAGAAAGGAGGGCAGTAGCCATACCTCAGAGTGACGGACCAAAAGACTTGAATGGACAGTGGAGAAAGAATTGTTGAGGTGTAAAGTAACAGATCAAATGTTCAAAAGTGGAATTTTATTTATTGGAATTCAGTAATTCCAGGTTGTATCACACCAGTTAATAAATGTGAAGTCTCTAATTCTTTTTCTTCTAAATCCCAGTTTAGGGTTCAACATAGAGATCTCTCAGGAACACTGAAAAGAAGTGTTCCTGGGCTGATAGTGCAAATGCACAGGTTCTGAAACGCCACCCTAAGCCACTGTTAAGGGAATCAGAGGAACCAACAAAGCCTTAGCCTACAGCATGTAAGGGAATTTAGGGGTAAGAAAGGTTTAGAACAGAAACAATTTTATTGCTTATGTGATCAAGAAAAATATGAACATGGGGAAACAGGAAACAGTTTTTTAAAAAATCAGACAGAATGTGCATTCCTGGGGAAAAGATAAGTCTGTTAGTAGGGAGGAAGAAGGTCAGGACTCAAACTCGTAAGTACCTTATTCTGAAAGATAATTTTCTGTGCTTAGATTCAGGACATTTGTAACACAACCCTCCTTTCAAAATACATGCTCAAAACTACTTCCAACAGAGATGTCACTTGCTTCTAGAAGGTTATGAGGTAGTAACTAGATTCTCTTTCCACTAAACCCAAGGAAAAGAGACACCATGGGACATTGACATTGGAGTACTAAAGTTATTAGTGTTCGGTATCCCAAAAGACAGCACCTGCTCATAATCAAGGGATAGGGCACATCTGCCAACCATGTATTTTAAGAACAAGCACTTTATTAGAAATATGTTCTGTAAAGAGCACAAATTTAGAACTATAAAATGCCACTTCATGGAATGTCAGCATAGTCATCTTCTATTGCTGGTGTCTGTCATGCTAACCATGAAGTGTTTTTGTATTACACATGCAAAAGTAAGGCCAGGGAGGTTAGCTTAACCTGCGCAGAACTCATTTAGTGGCAGAACCATGACCCACAGTCTTAAGTCCGAGTTTTCACGCTCTTCACTCAGGACCAAAAGTGACCTCAAAACCAAAAAACCCTAACAATGTCACTTTATCTTTCCTCTTAATGAAAAGTCAACTGTTCTGTCAGCCACTTTGCAGTGGTATTTTGGTTTTTTTGTTTTTAATATTAGGATCACAGTATGTAACAAGGGGAAATAATATGTTCTTGATAATTAAACACAAAGTCAGACTGGAAGAAGCAGGTATGTCCCTGAGAAGTGTTTCATTTTGGAATTGATTCAACTGGTTTCAGGGAAAAATCTAAAATTCATTAATAGAATTAGAAATGAACAAGAAAAATAAGAGGGCTGGAGTTATGGCTCAGTGGTAGAACACTTGCCTAGTGTATGCAAGGCTTTCAGTTCAATCCCAAACTTAAGCAAAAGGAAGAAAAAAGAAAAGAAAACTGACATTTAGATGGCTGTTGCCCAGAATCTCTTCGACAGGATCATTGGCAACATGACTACTTCCTAAGTCTTTCCATTTGATAGATAAACAACTCATTTCAACAAGCCCATTTGGGCAATATGCAGCAATGGAGCTAGAATACGTATTCTATCCAGTTGTTACTGTTAGGTTTGGATTATACTGTCTGTAGACCCTGGCCAGCAGGGAATTAGGCAGAAAGCCCTAGGTTCTTAGCAGTCCTCTGTGGATATTCCCACGAAGGGAAAAGGGTTGTTTTTCTAACAACTTCCCTGCTAAGTAAACTAGGTAACTGTAGGGCCAACTACAGAAGAATCAAAGCACCAAAGCTGAAAGCAGGGCACTCCTGTGCAGATAGCAAGTCTCCCTGTCACTTTCTATCTAGCACTACTCAGGTCTCCTCTATCGCAGACCCTGGATCTCCCCCAAGTCCGGCTTTCCAATTGGTATACCCAGGTCGCTATTGAGTTCGTCTTTCTGGGTTCTTTAATTTGCTGTGTAGGTATTCTACCCTAAGTGATTAATTGAAAAAAATAATCTCTTCAAGAAACCTTAACAAAATACCAGATTCCCTCTTAACAATGAAAGGGGATGGAGATTAACAATCCAGAGTAGGAAAAAGGTGTCTGCGGCAGGACAGCTCTACCTCAGACTCCTGTGCTGAAGGAGTCACTGGCAGACCCCAGTTCTCAGTGGCAGCCAGCCAGCCAGCGGGGTCAGGACTGCGGTCTTCCAGCTTAGTCATCCTCTGAGCTTTCAGCAGATCTTGCATCGGTAGCCACTTTCCAATTCCTGCGCTTGCTCGATCTCTCCTGCACTTCAGGGTTAGCCATGGGAACAAGAGCACTTTTGTCCTTCTTTTTCCTTTTGGTTTTCTTAGTGTCTCTCTCCTCAGTTTCCTCAGAACTGCTAGATGCTGAATCATCTGACTGGGAAGTATTGCTTTCTCCCCCTAAAGGTAAAGATTTTTTAGGAGACTTTTTCCTGGATTTTTTCTTGCTCTTGTGTGGTTGCTTCCTTTTCCGGGTACTAGAAGCTCGGGTTTCTTCTGAGCACTCACTTGAGGAATCTGCTGTTACATCTGTAGCTGCCTTTTTGTTTTTCTTCTGTTTTTTGTGTGACCGTTTCTTCTGCTTCTTTTTATGGGACTTCTTTGACTTCTTATGTTTTCGGGATTCGTGAGCAGATGATTTTACCCCAGGAGATGTTTTTTTCCCATTGGTAATGTCTTGCTGATCACTACTAATAAAAAGTAAAGACAATGGTTTTATGGAGGAAAGAAAAAGTACATTTATATTTAATATTCTGTACTCTAGGTAGATTATTAAACTTGGACTTTACATCAGAACTTTGAGCTGACTGTGGTGGTGCACAGCTGCAATCCCAGCATTCAGAAAGCAGAAGCAAGAAGACCTCCCAAGCTTGAGGCCAGCCTGCTCTACACAGCAAGTTCAAGGCACACAGGAGACCCCCTTACCGGGCGTGGTGGCGCACGCCTTTAATCCCAACACTGACGAGGCAAAGGCAGGTGGATCTCTGTGAGTTTGAGGCCAGCCTGGTCTACAAAGTTGAGTCCAGAACAGCCAAGGATACATACATACATACCAAGCAAATGAGATCTCTGACAATATTACTGTGGTCATTATCTACTTTATTATTCTCACAAAGGTTTTATTTCCTCAACTTTAAAGCCCTAATTTGAGCTAAGCATACTGGTACATACCTGTAACCCCAATATTTGGAAGGGTCAGGAGTTCAAGGTCATTCTTGACTACATGGCAAGTTCAAGGCCATCTTGAGCTATAGGAAATCCTGTCAAAAAACAAACTGATCTACTATGCTGAGTTACATACTAAGTACTAAACACCAGTGCTCCCTTATTCATGGTTTCATTTTCTCTGATTTCTGTCACCTAGGGTCAATTCCAGAAATAATCCATAAGATTTTTTGTTTTGTTTTGTTTTTTCTGAGACCGTTTCTCTGTGTACCCTTGGCTGTCTTGGACTTACTTTGTAGACCAGGCTGGCCAGCCTTGAACTCAGATCCACATATCTCTGCCTCCCTGGGTACTGGGATTAAAGTACTGGGCCACCATGCCTGGCTAGTTCATAAGATTTAAATTGCGCATCATTCTGAAAAAAAGGATGAAATTCCTCACTATTCTACTATGTCCCACCTAAGACCTGAACCATCCTTTGTCTGGTTATCAGCCCTCTTAGGTCATTTACTAGCTATCTGGGTTATCAAATCCACTGTCTGATATAGCATATTTTATTTCACATCAACCCCAAAGTAAGTACTGTGCTTATAAGAAAAAGAATATGGGAGTTCAAGGCCAGCCTGGTCTACAAAGTTAGTCCAGGAAAGCTAAGACAGAAAGACCCTGCCTCGGAACTCCCCCCCCCCCCAAAAAAAAGAAAAGAAAAAGAATATGGAAAATAGGTAGGCAGGCAAACTATAACATATGCAGATATAAAATCTCTAAGGTTTTGGACACCTTGGAATATGTTCACTACAGATAATGGTCACAGTTAGTTTCTAAAGCCCTTAGGCTTATAGAACAAACCAATCAGGAAAGCTACGTAAGAATTGCCTCCCAATTAACTTCTCCTTGTTTTCTTTGTTTTATAGACAAGACTTCACTATGTCCCAGGCTGGACTCAAAGCAATCCTCCTGCTGAGGCTCCTGAACAGCTGGGACTACAGCCATGCACTGCCATTCCAGGTTCTAGTTATATTTTTTCCTTTCCTTCTTTTCTTTCTTTTCTTTGGTTTCTCTGTGTAGCCTTGGCTCCCTTTGCAGATCAGGCTGGCCTCGTACTCAGAGATCCAGCTGGCTCTGCCTCTCTGAGTGCTGGGATTACAGGCGTGTGCCACCACTGCCCATATATATATATATATATATAAAACGTTTTTTTCCTTTAAGATTTATTAAGTATACAGTGTTTTGACTCCAATGTGTGTCTGCATGCCAGAAGAGGGCACCAAATCTCATTATAGATGGCTGTGAGCCACAATGTGGTTGCTGGGAGTTGAGCTCAGGACCTTTGGAAGAGCAGACAGAGCTCTTTTTTGTTTTGTTTTGTTTTGGGTTTTTTTGAGACAAGGTTTCTCTGTGTAGCCTTGGCTGTCCTGGACTCGCTTTGTAGCCCAGGCTGGCCTCGAACTCACAGCGATCCGCCTGCCTCTGCCTCCCGAGTGCTGGGATTAAAGGCGTGCGCCACTACGCCCGGCCGCAGACAGAGCTCTTAATCTCTGAGCCATCTCTCCAGCCCCCACTGCCCATATTTCAATGGCAAACAAATACTTTGTTCATGTTAGGAACTCTACTTAATGGCACAATTTTATACTCATCTCAGTGTTTGTTTTTTTCCCAGCAAGTGTATTTACCTACCTGTCTGTTTCAAACTCTTCAGGATACAATTCTTTATAACCACTGTGACCCCATCTGTAAAGTAACATAATACATGTATTTTTATAAGGCAATGAATATCATTTTTTGAAATCAGAGTTTTGGACTACATGAATATACATATATGCACAGAGAACAAAGAAAAAGGGGGCACAGTGAAACCACACAATAGCCCGGTGATACTACTACTTTCTATTCATCATTTCAGACACGGGAGATACTGGTTTTTAGCAGACATGTTAGTGCACTCCTTTGCACTTTCTTCAGCAGTGACGCCTTCCCCCCGACTACTTTATAACATGTCATCTACTCTAAGAAGTGATTCCCTTGCCAAGTGCAGCCTGCAGCCCAAGACAGGCTTGAATCTCTGTGTCTCTGGATTATCCATCCTAAACACACCACGAAGCAGAATCAAAGAGCATGTGGCCTTTGTATATGACCTCTTTCATCATTTGTACCATGTTCTAGGTTAAGCATGTATAATTGGCACTTATCCCTTTTACACCAAGTCCTAGTCCACTGCATGGAAAGCCTACATTCTGTTTAATGCATCCATCAGCTGTAGCTATCTGGATTTCATTTCCTAGCCATAGTAAGTGCTGCTGCTATGCATACCCGCCTACAAGCTTTTATGGGGACAATCTGATTTGAAGATTTACTTTTATTTATGTGTTTGAGTGTCTTGCCTGCCTGTATATGTGTGCACCACATGCCTGCCTGATGTCCAGAGGTGAGAAAAGGGTGTCAGATCCCCTGGAACTGGAGTTACGGACAGTTATAAGTTGCCTTATAGGCTCTGGGAACCAAACATGGGTCCCCTATAAGAGCAACAAGTAGGGGCTGGAGAGACAGCTCAGGGGTAAGTGCACTGACTTCTTCCAGAGGCCTTGGGTTCAGTTCCTACCACCCACATGGCACCTCACAACCGTCTAACTCCAGTTTCAGGGGACCAGACACATACATCCAGGCAAAACACCAATGCACATAAAGTAAAAATAAATAAATTATTTTTAAAAAGAAGAAGAAACAACAAGTAATCTTAACCACTGTGCCATCTCTCTAACTGTAGGACAATTAAATTTCAACAAATATATATACTCAAGCCAAATATCCTTAGAGGTTACAAGAATATAGTCACAAACCTGTCTGGCATATTAGATTCATAATCATACAACTTCTTGTTCCAGGATTTAGCCTTAAGAAAATCATCTTCCAGGGCCCCAGAAATTTCATTTTTTGGCCTCCAGTAGTCTCTCTGACTTTCTTCATCAAAACCATCACTTCTCATCCGACTGTAAATGAAGAGACAAACTTTTAGATTTAAAAGCAGTCTGTGATGTCACTTTATAAAATGTCATGAACACAACTCATGGAACATGCTGAGACACTACCTTAGCAATGTGTAACACTGATAGCAGTCACACTCAGCCAGTACTACACCAAGGTCCACTTACTCCTAACACCTCACTTGCAATTGTTTTCTTTCTTCTAATGATTTCCCTAGCTTTAGACTCAGATTTCTAGCTTTACAAATCAGGATTATAACCTATCTTCTGTACCTATCTCTTATACTTAAAGAGCATAAGAGGCCTTAGAGATATTCCTAATTACTCATAAAATACCCTACACCTCCTACAGAACACAGTCAAGCATGCAAAATCTTTTAAGTCACACTCAAATAATTACAAAGATAATATGAAAGCCCATAGACCTGGCAAAGACAGTGAGTAAGCGTGGCTTTTAAAAAGAAGCCTAAGACTGGAGCTATTGCTCAGTTAAGAGCATCTGTTACTCTTCCAGGGGATGCTAGTTCAAATCCCAGCACCCATGTCAGGCAGCTTACAACTGCCCATAATGCCAACATCAGGGCATCCACTGCCCTCTTCTGGCCTCTGGTGACACCAACAGACATAGAGACATACACATAAAATAAATAATTGTTTTTAAAAGGTCTACTAGACTAAAGGAGGAACAGTATGACTGAGTGAATTAATTATAAGACTCCAGGGATGGCTAGAGGGCTAAACAAGTCAAAGTGCTTGCCTGGCAAGCCTGATGACCTGATTCTATTCCAGAACTCATGGTGGTAAGAGAACAAATTCCTGACAGTTGTGATCTGACTTCCATGTGTGCACTTAGGTGCACCCATATATATTTATGTTGTTTTCTGAGACAGTCTTTCTTTGTAGTCTTGGCTGGCCTGAAACCCACTATGTAGAACAAGCTGGCCTCAAACTCAGAGATTTATCTGCCTCTGCCTCCTGAGTGCTAGGATTAAAGGCATGAGGAACCATGCCCAGCAAATCATACAGTTTTTCTAAGACAAAACAAGAAAGATGCTCCAATAGAAAAATCTTAAGTTACAAGCTATTAGGCAAGGTTGGAATCCATAAAATCTAACATTTACAGTAGTCCATAAAGACTGTTTTAATTTCCCATCGTGGATGAGTACAGTCTAGTCATCAGACGTCACTGTTATGGTCAGACTTAAATTTAGGAAACAAGGAAATCTTACCGATTTGCTGAACTGAATTAACCAATTGTTAACATACTAGGATGTTTTAAAGCTACAGTTAGCAGTTCTGAAAGGATGAGAGTTATTTCGGCTCTCAGAGGCACACTTCACCTTGAGCCGCCGGGCGCTGTGTCCCCTCTAGTCCCCTGGTAAGCACCCTCCATCTGCTTCTCCAGTTCCCTGATTTTCCACATGTCGGACTCCTCCTGAATCTAGACAGTGTCAAAAGGGAAAGAAACAAAAACCCATCACTAAAAATAGCACTTTGCATGACAGAAAAATGGACTAACTGAAAGTACACTGTGCCCTAGCAATGGAGTTACAGACTAGGATAAGATCTAGAGAGTAACTTCTAGTGACTAAGCAGTCCACTGCAATAAATCTACGATTAGGCAACAACAGGTTTGGAGCCCTGCAGAGACACACTGGTCACTTCAGCTTTACAGTCCTGCTGCAATCGGGTAAGAATAATCCTATATGGTTCTGAGATGCAACATGATCTCAATCACAACAGTAGATGATCTTACAGGAAAGTAAAGCAGGTGCTATTAGAACATTTTACAAAGAGGCCACAAAAGCTCAGAGACCTTACCAACATTTTTTTTTCCTGGTTTTTTGAGACAGAGTTTCTCCGTGTGTAGCCTTGGTTGTCCTGGACTCACTTTGTAGAGCAGGCTGGCCCCAAACTTACAGAGATCCACCTGCCTCTGCCTCTCAAGTGCTGGGATTAAAGGCATGAGCCACCACACCCGGCCTTACCAACATTCTTAAAACAGACAGGTTTTGTTTCTTCTTTGGTTTTTGTTTGTTTTATTCTGTTCTGTTTTGTTTCGTTCAAGACAGGGTCTCTCTATATAGCTCTGGCTGTCCTGGAACTCTCTCTGTAGACCAGGCTGGCCTTGAACTCAAGAAATCTTACCTCTGCTTCCTACCAGGATCAAAGGCATGTGCCACCGCCACCACCACCAGACTAGAGTTAAATTTTCTTAGCTTTGTTTTTCTCAGTGTAGTATATACTCTTACCACTGGCCTGGTACCACTTCCTAACCCTTGCCTGATTGTTTTTGTTTTGCTTTTATTGTTCTTGGTGGTGGTGGGTTTTTTACTTTGTGGTGGTAGTGTTTTGAGACAAAATCTAAATTACTTAGGCAGGCCTTCAACTTTTGGTCCTCCAGCCTGGCTCAGCCTCCTGAATAGCTGAGATCATAGGCATATACTAAAGGCCAAGGCAAACTCTCTTTTTACATTAAGAAGAAGGGATAGGTGCCAGGCGGTAGTGGCGCACGCCTTTCATCCCAGCACTAGGGAGGCAGAGGCAGGCGGATCGCTGTGAGTTTGAGGCCAGCCTGATCTACAAAGTGAGTCCAGGACAGCCAAGGCTACACAGAGAAACCCTGTCAAAAAAAAAAAGAAAGAAAGAAAGAAAAGAAAAAGGGATAGATAAATAGGTAAATGATAAATTTTTACCTACTTATTTTATGTGTTTATGAGAGTGAGAGAACAAGCAAGAAAAGGAGATGGAAAAACATACATGCGTGACACACACGTGGGGGTCAGAGAGAACTTTCAAGTCCACTTTCAACCTGACTTCCATCTTACTGAGTCAGGGTCTCTCTTGTTTTCTGCTGCTATACTATGTACTCTAGACAGCTGGCCCTTGAGCTTCTGGCCAGTTCCCCCATCTCTACCTGGACCCTGCTGTAGAGTACGGGGGTTACATACTTGGCATCCCTGCATCTGGCTTTTCACATGGGTTCTGGAGATTAAACTTGGGTCATCAGGCTTGCGTAGTAAGTACTTTTGCCTGTAGCATTTCCCACCCATGTCACTGTTTTTAACTTTTGCATTACTCTGTGTGCACTCTGTCTGTGCACTACATGCACGCAGTGCCCACAGAGGCTGGAAGACAGTGTCTGACTCCCTGCAACTACAGTCACAGGCGGTTGTGAGCACCGCGAAGGAGCTGAGAACAACCCAGCTTCTGGAAAAGCAGCCATCTCTGCAGGCACTTTCTGTTTGTTTCTGGCATTCCTGCCACACAGCATATATATTTAAGCAAACTTCCCGACTCTGTCTCCTACGTGCTGGGACTACAGGCATGCATGTCATATCTAGCTCACATTAAAATTCTTGTCCCAAACAGAAACAAAGCCACATAGTTGCCAGGAAATTGACTGCCAAAAACAACAGTGCATTTTATTTCTAAGTCCTCCTGCACAACTGGATTAAACCTAGGCTAGAATTACATTGTTTTTAGCTGTCACTCCCAATTCCAAGGTCCCTATACAAGTAGAAGTAGAATTAACACAAAAGTAACTATTACATCTCCATCCACAGTAAAAAAAAAAAACTCAAGCAACAGCTGAGTCTGTAATTACTGTTACTGGGGAAGGGAAAAGTTCAAGGCCTGCCTGGATAAGGAGTACAATCAAGACCAGCTAGACAAGAAGCTTAGTGACGCTGTGTCACAGGTTCAATCCCAACTACGTAAGTCATATGATAGTGACAGTGACAGTAATGATCAAGCCAGTAGTGAAGTTTGTTCGTATTGTGCATGGTGCTCTCAGTCAAAAACAATGCCTCTGTTAAACTTATATCCATTCATCAAGAACAAGTTCAAATATTACATTTCAAATGCCATTCATTCTGTGAACTCTTTCTAATTTTCTAAAGCGGACTTCTTTATTTCTTCCTTGGTGCTCTGAAGCATTTTGTGACTATCTTTATGATATAGTACTTTCAAACTATGACTGTTTCTTATAGATCTTCGTTATCTCCCAACATAACTCATGGTTTACTGAATGCTCTCCAAAAATGTTGGGACAGTGGTACGGACCTACCTTATTGTGAGCATCTGTATGCCGGATGACATTCCTCAGGAGGACTTTCCCCAGTGGAACCCGGGACATTCTTTGATCTGAAATGAATCAATAATATGTAATAAATTTATTTTTATTAAATTATAATGAAACAAAAAGTAAAGGGGGAAAATATCACTGAACGTAGATCATTTAAGGGAGAATTTTCCTTTCACCATCATGATGCCGGACCACAGTGTATGCAAGAATGAAAGGGACTGATGGATATTAAGTCTTTAAAATTACACAAGGCTGCTCAAAAGTGTTTCTATGAGAACCATTTTATTTAATCCTCACAATTCTCTGTTTTAAGAGTTAAGTAGTCCCTCAAGATCTACTTGATCAAGTCCTCAAGGCAGATTGTTCCAGGGCCTTTAAAGGTAACTAAATCCAAGTGCAGGCTGGGGATATAGTTCAATGGTAGAACATTTGCATAGTGTAAGAACCACCCTGGACTCAGTCCCTCCGTAACATATACACGCCCACACACAAAACAATCCTAGGGTGCTCACCTCTCCTTTAGAATGGAATGGTAGAGGCAGAGGTAGGTGGATCACTGTGTGTTCGAGGCCAGCCTGGTCTACAAAGTGAGTCCAGGATGGCCAAGGCTACACAGAGAGACCCTGTCTCGAAAAACCAAAAAAAAAAAAAAAAAAAAAAACTAGAATGGAATGGTATTTGCATATAAACTATACTCCTGTATGTTTTAAATTATACTTTTTTTTTTTTTAGCCAGGGTCTCATGTAGCCTCAGCTAGCTCTTACTTAATTCATTCTCTTACCTCTACCTGCCAAGTTCAGAGACAACAGGCATGTTCTACCACATTTAGGGTGAGTGGGGTACCTAGATTACTTATAATAACTAAAACGATGCAGATGTTATATAAATACGTTCGATGTAGATTAGAAATAATGACAAAAAGAGGAAAGGTCTGTACATGATCGGCACAGATGCAATTTGACTCCCTAAACAGCTTCAGTTGGCTGTGGGTGGGTGGGGGATCCAAGTTTGGACTCTAACCCCACTCCTATTTTGAAAATCAAGTTCCCTAAAGCTGTAACCCGCCCCCCGAGGCCGCATAGACCCAGGCAAAGGATTATGTCAGTGTCCAGGTTAGAAATCAAAGCTCAAATTCCCTAAAATTTGCTTGCAACAAAGTAAACATCTAGATTTGAGGGTATCAAACACCACATATGTCAACAGTAATAAAAACTGAGTTATATAAAAAAAAAAATCTTAAAATGACCTAAATATCTCAGGACATTTTGTTTCCTACATCGTATGGAACTTTCCAAAACCCAGGGGACAACGATATTCACATGTGTAGCTGGCAGGGCTTGGTGCCACCGTCCCGATGCTCACTCACCCCTCGATCCTGAGGAAATCAGGCATCCTGTTAGTGTGAGACGAAGAACCACTCCATTACAAGATCTCCTCCGACCCAGGAAGCCAAGGAGTCAGGGCTGAAAGGCAGCTCTGCAGCTTCACCCGAGTCCTTCGTGAAAACGCAGCCTTCCCACCGGTTACCGTGCCCTCACCCGAGGCCCAGGCTACGGCTGCCTTCCCCGAGGCGAGCCCGCCAGGCGGCTCTCTCTCCGGGACCCAGGCCAGAGCGGGCGCAGGCGCGGAACGCGGCCTGCAGGCGGACCCGGGCATTCCCCGCTCTCGCAGGGCTGGGACGGCGCCCGGCGGCTCGGTTTTCAATCCCGGGACAGAATGGGGAAACCGGGCATGGGCATGGCCTTCCGTTGGGCCCCGGGAACTGTCTAGCGTGCCTGGGGGGGAGCGTGAGGTTTCCGAGGGGAAGTAAGGGAAAACACCCCCATGTCAGTCAGCGGGCTCCCTGCCCCGCCGCGGCCTCGGCGCTCACGGCAGCCTCCCCTCGAAACGCCCTCCCGACACAAACACACACAAACACACCCATACCGTGCGCCGCAGGCTCGCGTGGCGGGGTGGGAGAAAAGGCGGCGGCTTCCTTCCGGGCCGGAAGTCGTGCTCCCGAGAAACGCTTCCCTCCCACGGGAGACTACCGACTGAGCGCGCTGGCCGGTCGCCGTGGAAGCTGACAGGTACAGGAAGGAAGCCCACTCTCTCCTGAGAGAGAAGCGAGACGAGCGCGCTGAGGAACTAGTCCGGAACTGGAGAGAAGATCCCGGAACTTGGCTGTAGAGACACCGCTCTACTTTGCGCTCTCCGGACCTAGTTAGGTGTGGTACCGCCGAGCCTGGTTACCATGGTAACCGGAGTCGCAGTTTGTTTCCAAACGGAGAAAAGAAGCGGATTCCCTCAGTTTTGAACTGTGTATTCGCGGCCAGGCGTGGTGGTGCACGCCTTTAATCCCAGCACTCTGGAGGCAGATCGCTGTGAGTTTGAGCCCAGCCTGGTCTAACACGGAAAAGCCTTACCTGAAAAACCAAAACAAATAAAACAGAAGGGGGGAAAGTGTGTATCCGTTGTTTATTTAGTCTAACCTTAATACATAATTTGAAGACTCTAAACCTCTTTATAAAATATTTATGGAAACTTCTCTGTTGAGGGAGGAAGGTGATGACAGGATCTTAGAATATTACTCTCACACAGTGTTTATCAAGTGTTCAGCTTTAAGTATTAGTGTATTTTTTGTTTGTTTGTTTGGCTGGTTTTTTGAGACAGGGTTTCTCTGTGTAGCCTTGACTGTCCTGGACTCGCTTTGTAGATCAGGCTGGCCTCAAACTCACAGCGATCCACCTGCCTCTGCCTCCCTAGTGCTGGGATTAAAGGTGTGCACCACCACACCCGACTAGTATTAGCATTCTTAATCCTCACCTTTATTTTGAGAAGATTGAGTGTATATATATATACATTACTTGCTCAAGGCAACATAGTTGTCTGTAGTAAGGAAGAACTTAAGCATACTGGCTCCAGTACCCCTACTTTTTAACTGCTTATGCTGAGGATTAAGGAAATTAATGTCTCTATGTGTTTCTCCTCTTCCCCTCCCTCTTTCCCTTCTTCTCACCCCCTCCTCTCTTCTCTCTCTCTCTCTCTCTCTCTCTCACACACACACACACACACACCCCTCTCAGAATTTCAGACCTGGAAGGGGCACGGCTCCTAGTCAGCCAATATCCAACTACTGGAACAAGATCACCAGGAAAAACAAGACTTTAAAAGACCATTTGTTCCCACTGTGTTTGTTGAAGACCAGACAGAGGTACAGGTACAACATACGAGTATAGGAAGGGGTTCTCCTTGGAGACTGTAGAAGAGCTAAGATAGAGCAGTGTGCGTGCGCGCCCTTTTAGAAGTAGGAAGCAAGAACAGTTGAGATCCTCCCCCAAAGCAATTCCGAAAGCCTTCCTTCTTCCCTGAAAGAGGAAATAAGGCCGTAGCGACACAGCCATGTCTTTTCTCAGGTTCTGTCTGTCCGCAGGTTCCAGGGGCCCGTCTTGTCCCCAGTCATGAAGGCGTCCTCAAAGGGTCTTCTCACCCAGATTTCCCAGTTCTGGAACATGCTCGATGATTTGGCCGAGAATGATCCTGCGCGCTACAGAAATTTCATTGAGCAGGAACTGAAAGACGGAAAGGAGTTCTATGTTGACCCAGAACCATGGCTCTGTCTACAGACCAAGATCCTAGTATGTAGAGTTGGTGCAAGGGGTGGGAGGTCTTCAGCACAATACTCTGGCCTAGCTAGAGGATAGCTTACCGTTCTCTAGCGCTACTTTAACACTAGAGAATTTTATTAAATTCCCTCTCTAAATAGAAAGGAGGGGAAAAGGGACATTCACACTTGGTATTTTTGGAAATCCCCAAATGCAGTCTTATTACTTTTTTTATGTGTGTGGGTTCAAGAGAGTGCATGTGCAAGGTCAGAGGGTGAATCTGGGGAGCTGGCTCACTCCTTCCTTGATGTGGGCATAGAGCTCAGGTCACCAGGCTTGGAAGCGGGTGCTCTTATCCACTGAGCCGTCAAACTGCCCCTAACGGCATGCCTGTGTGTTGAGACATTTGGTCTCTTTATGTAGTCCTGCCCCTCTGATGCTATGTAACCCAGGCTGGCCTTGAACTCAGCGACCCTCCTGCTTCTGCATCCTGACTGCTGGAATTAGAAGTCCCCTGGTTCTGATGTGATGATTTAATATGACTCGAGAGTTGGAGTGGGTTTTTTTTTTTTTCAAATCAAGAGCTCACTTTGTTGGTGAAATGTTGAAGCTGTGCAGTGGGGTCCAGATCATATGGAGCAGTTGTTCACTTCTCCTCCTCCTTCTGTCCAGGCAGAGGCAGGCGGATCGCTGTGAGTTCGAGGCCAGCCTGGTCTACAAAGTGAGTCCAGGACAGTCAAAGCTACATAGAGAAACCCTGTCTCGAAAAAAAAAATGTGTCTCGGTGGTAGAATGCTTGCCTAGCACGTGAGGTTCTGAGTTGGATTTTATTCCTGGCATAACAAACAAATGAATGAGTGAGTGAGTGAGTGAGTGAGTGAGTGAACCAAAACACAGAAAGAACTTCAAGTCACATAGTTTCCTTGGAAATTCTTCAGGATGTCAAGCACAGTTTTAATATAATCAATGGCACACACCTTTAATCCCAGCACTCAGGAGGCAGAGGCAGGCGGATCACTGTGAGTTTGAGGCCAGCCTGGTCTACAAAGTGAGTCCAGGACAGCCAGGGCTACACAGAGAAACCCTGTCTTGAAAAACAAAATAAAACAAAACAACAGCAGCAAAAATACATATATCAATGAGATAGTGGCCAGAATTCTTTGTCTTGATGGGAAGTCTAGTTTAGTATTAGAGCACTTGCCTAGCATGTGGGAAGGCCTGAAAAAAAAATGTAATGACTTGCTTTCAGGATATTATCACCAAATAGCATTTAAAAAGCAAAACAAAACTAAGTTTGGTAACATCAAAATTATTCACTTCCTAGAAACCAAAAGAAAAAATACTCTTTATCAACCTATGTCAATGGAAAAGGATCCCCGCTCCTCAATCAGCCACTCACCCTGTACCTATAAGTGTTGGGAGACCAGAAGATTTTTCTGAGGCATCAGGTATAAAGAATTAAAGAAAGCATTGTGTATTTTTATTGAACCTATTCACAGATCAGAAATTACTTAAAAGCATTTTAAGTAAAATACTACATGTGATAGCAATATTGATTATGAATAAATAACTTAGTAAATAACATTTTAATTATATTGATATAATAATTATGAAATTATAATTACTGACAATTTAGTATGTTTTATACACATTTAATATGATTTCTAATAGTATGATCTGCTTTTAGCCCACATAGAGATGCCACCATAGACCTGAACTTTGTGTAGATGCTGTGTTAGAACAGGGGCTTGCATCGTTAGGCCAGATCCTACAGCCTGAGTCAGCCCGTGCTTCATGCTGGGACAGAGTTAAGAGTCAGCTGTGACTTGACAGCTTCAATTCATGATTTCCTGGCTCTTCTGTGATATCATGCACACTCTACTGAAGTAAATTTTGTCACGTGAAACTCACTGTCGCTCCTAAAAGGTTATAAAAAGCCAGCTTTTTCTTTTGTTCTTGGATTGGTCTTGAGAAGGATTTTGTTCATGCAAGCGCTGTGAAGCTGCTCTCTTCAGGACCCCTGATCTCTCATGGCAGCTAGCTTTCTCTCCCACTCTGCCACTCAGTCTCACTCTACGAAGCTTCTGTCCAGGCTCTGAAGGGAAGCCATAGCTCCCTTTAAGGCCCCATCATGCTTAGCTGTCCGTTGACTGCACTGTTCTTGTCGAAGGCTTTTCCTCACTTCATAGCCCTTTCTCCTACTAAACTGTATTTCTTCTGCAGGTAATTTTGTGTCAGCTTCCTTTTGGGACAGCCACTGCTGGCTTAACCTAGTGCTGCTGTGACTGCTCTAAAAACCCAGGGATTGAGCTGGGCTGTGCCACACTCCTTTAATCCCAGCACTCACAAGGCAGAGGCAGGTGGATCTCTGTAAGTTCGAGGCCAGCCTGGTCTACAGAGAGAGTTCCAGGACAGCCAGGGCTACACAGAGAAACCCTGTCTTGAAAAAACAAATCCGGGTATGGTGGCACACACCTGTGATCCCAGCCCTCAGGGAGGCAGAGGCAGGTGGATGTCTGTGAGTTCATGGCCAGCCTGGTCTACAAAGAAAGTCCAGGACAGCCAAGGCGACACAGAGAAACCATGTTGAGAGACAGAGAGAACACAAGCCGCACAGGGATGGAATCTATGCTCTCTAACTTTACTGACATGGGTCAGTATACTGTCTGACAAAGATCCTTATAGAAGCAAGCAAGTCGTCTCTGGATTACACACAGGTGCCTACACTGTCATTGATGTTGCCTACAATCCTGGGGTTCTGCAAGCAGCAGAAAAAGACCAAGAGGTCAAAGGTCAGTTGATAAAGATGGCCATGCATTGCATTGAGGAGCGGCTCCAGTTCACGCTTGCACATTCATACCATGTTACTAGTTTTGGAATAAAAGGAAGCATTCAGAGAACGAAAGCAAACCTGATGGGCACTAAAACTGACTTAACAGACTTCAAAGAAATATTGAGAACAGGTAAGTCGATGACTGTAATCTGAACATAAAGGAATGTCAGATTTTTTTTTCAAGCCACAAGTCTCTATCTTAAAAGAATGAGAAACCTAAAGAGAGAAAAATATACATTATTAGAAATGTCACAGTATCCAGAAAGATGTCAAAGTCTTGCGGGATTCCCAAGCAAATTATTTGGCTTGAGGTTCTGCGTATTTGGGTCTGTTTGTTTAGCTGTGCCAGAATCAAGTCCAACCCAGAGCCTCACGCGCTAGGCAGCTACCACTGAGCCGCATGCCCATGCTTTAGAGCTAATATTTCCAAACTAACTGAATTGCAGCTTTAATAACTGTCTCTGTGAATGCTACTTATTTTAAAGCTCACAGCCTGATACTATTTTTATCTCCCCTCCCCTCTTTTCATAAAGAAAATACTCTTGAAAGGATCAAAAGCAGTACCATGAGTGAGCCAAGCCACCTTCCTCAGGTGCTGTTGACAAAAGACCAGGCGCTTTCCAAAGGACGGTGTCTCATAGAAGAAATTTCCAGCTCAGAAGTCCAGGTGGAGGCTAAGAAACCAGCCTACGAATTAAAGGTTGAAAAGGACCAGAATGAGAAACCTCTGAAAATTGAGCTGAAAATCGAGTTGCCTGGGATTAACTCAGTCTCTCTCTGTGATCTTAGTGTTTCTGAGGTAAGTTAAGCAGATGCTGTGGTAGTCCCAAGGCATCTCTGGGGGTTGTTTTCAGGAATCCTGCAAATGAGAAGACCCATCGATGACCAGTTTTTTTTTCAATTGCAAATAACATTTGCACTTGCATGTACTTGAAGTTACTTCTACTACTGAGTAGCTTGTAAGTGCTGTTACATGTAATTGCGCATCAACTTTGCATAGCTATAACAAACACCTAAGATAACTTTAGAGAGAGAAGGTTTGCTAAGGAGCCTGATTTCAGAGGTTCCGGCCGTGTTCAGATAACCATTTTCAGACCTGTGTTGAAGAATCAAGCACATCGTGACGGGAATATATGACAAAGCAAAACCACCCATCACTCAAGACCAGAGAGAGAAAGGAAGTAACCTGAGTCCCACAACCCACTTTCCAGAAACACACCCAATAATGCAGGTGGCACTAAGTTCCACCTCCTATATGTTTCAGCACCTTCCAATAGCACATCTATAGTGGGGGGGGGGCAGACACTTGGAGCTTTGGGGAACAGCATGGTGGAGCACACCTTTAATCCCAGAATTTAGGAGGTGGAAGTAGGCAGATCTCTGTGATTTTGAGGCCAGCCCATTTGACATAGTGAGTTCCAGGACAGCCAGGGCTATGTAGAGAGGCCCTGTCTCAAACAAACAAACAGATTCAAACTATACCAAGCTGTATTAGTCTGTACTGTATCAGTTACAGACTAATGAGAAAAAGAAGAAAAAATCTGCTACATGTTCAGTGTAGATGCAGTCACTGCACGCCTAACTACTTTCCAATACAAAGTAGGCTGTATCCAGACATAGAACCTTCAGCTAGAGAGCCAGTTAAACAGTAAGTCTGTATCTATACTATGCTGCAGTAAGAACAAACTCCTAGGGCTGGAGAGATGGCTCAGAGGTTAAGAGCACTGTCTGCTCTTCCAGAGGTCATGAGTTCAATTCCCAGCAACCGCATGGTGGCTCACAAGCATCTATACCCTGCCCTCTTCTGGCATTCAGGTATACATGCAAACAGGGCATTCATATACATAAAATAAAAAATTTTTAAGTTTTTTTTTTTAAAGAAATTCCTAAAATTCAAAGGTGTATCCGAATTTGCTCAGGTTGGGTATTAGCAAGACCTGCTCTGATTAGGCCTGAGCTATGCCATTCTTATGGTGGAGGGAACAGAAATTGTTGCCCCAAGTCATAGACGGAAAACTTCCATGTACATATAGCATTTCTCCTTTAATTGCATCCCATTGGCCCAAGTACACCACAAGGCAAAAACATCAGTAGGACTGGGAGTCACAGAAAGTGATAAGTACATTGCAGAGATGTATAGAGAGAATTCTCTTACTTCGCAGAAGGGGAGCAAATAATTGGGACATCTAGTCTACCCTCTTGTGCAGACATTTGCTTCGTTCCTCAAGGAAAACAAGCCTAACCCAGCCTGAGATTCCATAGTGCAGGATTTTGTCATCCTAGTCTGTTCTCCTTTTAAGCCAGACCAATGACATAACAAGACAAGTGATCTACTGTGAACCCCATCCACCATACGTGAGAGAACTATAGAAAAATCTCTCTTCAGAAATGACCCCAAAAGTCTGGTTCCTGGGGAGCAGCAATCCTGAAATTCTAGCAAGAAGATCCTGTGCAGGGGCCTGCATGAGTTGGAGAATGTTCTTTAGGTCCTTTGAGGAGGCCCATTGACTACCTACCTTCCTACCCCATTGTTAAAACAGCTAGCTCTAGCCAGGCATGGTGCCACAAACCTTTAATTCCAGACCTTGGGAAGCAGAGGCATGCAGGGATCGCTGTGAGTTCGAGGCTAGCCTGGTCTACAAAGTGAGTCCAGGACAGCCAAGGCTACACAGAGAAACCCTGTCTCAAAACAAAACAAAAGCTCCCTTTGGGGGAGTTTTTCCTGTTCAGCATCCACATTGGTCACATATATAAAAGGAATATCATAGAATGTATCATTCTTGGGTGCTTAGCATCTTTCTCTGGGTTGCCTGTTTACAGGATGTTGAGGGCCCAAAAGATGCTTTAGACTTCGAGGGCGGTTCCTTTGATCCCACTGTGCCTGTTCCTTTGATTGTAGTTAGTGCTATACCCACAATTCTTTCCCAAGACTAGCTACTCTAAACTTTTATTTTAAATTAATTTTAGGTTAATAAATAATGTCTACTCTCATGGCATCTACTGATGTTTTTGCCTTGTGGTGTACTTGGGCCAATGGGATGCAATTAGAAGAGATATGTTATATATACATGGAAGTTTTAGGTCTGTGGCTTGGGGCAGCAGTTTGTTTCCCTCCACCATAAGCATGGCATACCTCAGGCCTAAGAATGTACAGAGTGAGTTAATGCATCAGAGCAGGTATTGCTAACACACAACCTTTAAAGTGAATTGCTGTCTTCTTAACCAAATGTAAAGATTTACTGACATCAACCTTTGTCCGTTCATGGGCTTTTTTTTTTTTTTTTTTTTTTTGGTTTTGCGAGACAGGGTTTCTCTGTGTAACCTTGGCTGTCCTGGACTCTCTTTGTAGACCAGGCTGGCCTCGAACTCACAGCGATCCACCTGCCTCTGCCTCCCTAGTGCTGGGATTAAAGGGGTGCACCACCACACCCGGCCCGTTCACGAGCTTTTAAACAAGTACCACTTAACCTTTGTCTCCATCAGCCACTGTGTCAGACACTGCTAATGGCAGTTTCTTAATTGTATCCTTTCTGGATTATTCCACTTTTCCGCCTTCAAGTCTTAGAATTTGGAGGCTGCATATAAACTAGTTACTGTCTGTATTCACTTCCTCTTTGTAATACCTTATGAAGTACCCAATATGAGCGCACACATTAATAACTCCACTTCCCACTTCTTCTAAAGGCATAAATTAGCTGAGTTCTTTATTTACATTCGAACCCCTCAGCTGAGCTCACTGAGGGCATCATTACCACGAATGGCTATCCTTCAGGCCCCAGTACATTCCTTGTCATCTGATGGCAAATCCAAAAACAGCAACAGTGTTCAGGTGGCAACACTCTACTTCTGGCACTGTTACCAGTTAACTTTTTTCCCCCCTCCTGAGACATGGTTTCTCTGTGTAACAGAAGCCGGCATGTGCCATCATGCCCAGCTCACCAGTTAACATTTAATGTGTTGTGTTAGTAATCAAAATCTCAAGAATCTGCAGCAGCAGTGTTGTGGCAGGAACTAGATCTTCATACAAGAGAATGTGGTCATCAAAGACCATAACCTTTAGGTTTCAGTTGTTTCATATCATGATTTTAAAATCTTTTTTTTTTTTTAGGTTGATTTATTGGTTGAGGTTCCCGAGAAGTACCGATTATATCTGAATCTTCCAGAATTGGTTAATACAGAAATGACTACAGCAAAATTTGTCAAAAATAAATCTGTATTAATCATTACAATGCCACTGGCATAAAAACAGCACATTTGGTGTTTTCATTGCTCCAGCTCTTGTGAGTTACAGGACCTGCATTATGGGCAGGTGTAGTGCTTTTTTCGTTTGGCTGGTTGGTTTTGCTGTTTGTGACAGGGTCTCACCGTGTAACCCTAGCTAGCCTGAAACTTGCTATGTAGATCAAGGTAGCCTAAAAAATATAAATCTGCATGCCTCAGCTCCTGGATTTAAAGGCTTGTGCCACCACGCTCAGAAATATGTATTTTGATCTTTGAGAAAGGGTCATTTATAGCCCTAGATCACGTGGCCTCAACTTGCTACATACCTGGGGATAATCTTAAGCTCTGGACCCTTCTGTCTGGTCTCCAAGAGCTGAGGTTGTGGTGATGTGTCCACTTCCCATTTATTTTACCTTTTTGAAACTTTGTGGGGCTAGCGATGTGGTTAAGACTGCAGACTGTAGAGGCCCTTGATTTGTTCTCAGCACACATGATGGGTGGCCACATCTGCCTGGAAGTCCAGCTCCGAGGCATCTGCTGCACTGTTCCGGCACCTGCACTTATTTGCATATACCCTTACATAGACACAAACATATGCAACAACTTAAAATAGAAAACGAAAACTCTTGAAAAAAACAAAGAAACATAACTTTGCATTGACCCAAAATTTAAAACTCTATAATCACAAGATGTTTTTTTAAAGATGTTTATAGCTATCTCAGGTCATTTAAAATGTCATTTTGGAAAATTCCAATTGTTTGCAAGAATCTTAAGGTTTCTATTGATGTGATAAAACGTGAACAAAAGCAACTTGAGGAGGAAAGCGTTTATTTCAACTTACAGTTCTATCCCATCATCAAAGGAGGGCAGAGCAGGAGCCTGGAGGCCGGAACTGATGCAGAAGCCATGGACAACTGGTCAGTGGCTTGCTGCCCAAGGCTTACTCACCACAAACTTACATGCCCAGGGGTGGCATTGCCTCCAGCAGGCTGGGCCCTCCCACATCAATCACTAATTTAAAAAATGCACCAAACTTGCCTACAGGCAAATCTGATGAAGCATTTTCTGAGCTGAGAGCCCTTCTTCTTAAATGACTCTAGTTTTAAGTTGACGTGAAATTAGCCACAGCTGCTACTCTAAGTATCATGTAAGAAGTGCTGGTTTACTAAAACAAGAAAAAAAAAAGATTCCTAGTAAATGTTTACATCAGGAAAAACAAAACAAAAAATCACTCAGATCTGGACACTGGTGGAGCATGCCTTTGATCCAGCACTCCGGAGGCAGAGGCAGGCAGATCCAATTGAGTTCAAGGCCAGCCTGGTCTACAGACTAGTCCAGGACAGCCACGGGTACGCAGAGAAACCCTGTCTCAAAAAAACCAAAACAAACTAAACAAAACCCACTCTGACTCGGAACAGGATCAACAAGATGAGCTGTCCAGCAAGATACAGGGCAAGTATAGCAATCTCCATGTCTGTGCCTCTGTGAGCCTCTGTAATGTAATAAAGCATCTCTTCCAATGACCAGCTAGACTTCTGTCAAACATGGACTTGTCTATGAGTTAGATACAATATTTGGAGGATATTGCACAGCAAATGCAAAATATATGCATCCCTAATTTGAGAAAAATGTAACTGACTCAGACTAGGTGCTTCCTTCTATAGAAATGAAGTGAATATTTTTTTAATCTTCATTTCTAAGCTGTAAATAAATTTTTAAAAAAGTACCAACCATCCAATTTGCATGGAAAAATAGCATTTGGCAGATCAAACTTTAAACGTCCCTTTGCCTTTTCAAGGTTGAACCCAGGCCTCACAAACACTGGGCAAGAATCTACCAACAGAGCCACCTCACAGCCCTGCTATGTGACATTAGAAAGAAAATATGTTCTAGAATCTGCCTCACACTAGAATTCTACTAATTTTTCTTCAGAAAATATTCTGAAGTTCTATGATATTCTAAATAGTTAATAAATATTTTCCCTCTCTAATACACTTGGAAAGCCTACACTTAGACAGCCATGTTTCCTAGAAAATGCCCTGACCTGGAGAGACCTCCAGAGGACCTGGGCTGAGTCTCAGCACCCACGTGACTGCTGATAGCCTGGCTATACCTCCAGTCACTTATGACTCACTGCCCTCTTCTGGCCTCCAGGGGCACTGCAAGCATGTGCTGAATAGATGAACTATGCAGAGTTTTTTAAATGATTTTTATTTTCCTTTTGGTGTTTTGAGACAGGGTTTCTCTGTGTAACAGAGCCCAGGCTGTTCTGGACTCACTTTGTAAATCAGGCTAGCCTTGCACTTAGAGATCTGCCTATTTCTGCATTCTGAGTGCTGAGATTAAAGGTGTGTGCCACCACCCCTGACAAAAGTAATTCCTAAAAGAATACAATGTCACTTGGTTGTTTCAAAAGAAAATGTCACTACGCAATCACTAATCTACTCTCTAACTTATCAAAAATACGCATGCACGCACGTGTGGAGATCATAGAACATACAGATTTCTCCTTTTATTACATGGGTCCCAGGAATCAGATCTCCAGGCTTGGCCACAAATACCTTACCCACTGAGCCATTTTACCAGCTCTTAATCTCTACTTCTGCCCCTAACACGCAGGTGCTACCTAAGTTCATACTGTGCGAGCCTGACACCCTAAATTCAATCCTGTACCTCACAGAAGCAGAGAACTGATTCCCAAAGTTGTCCTTTAACTCTTCATTCACATGCACCCTAAAAAAATAAAGCTTAAAAAGTCCAGTTTATTAAAGTGCTTTTTAAACTGATTCCTAAAATTTCATTTCAATGAATTTTATGTTAACAAAACCACACTCTCCTTTAAGAGTGAAATTGTTCAGGAAGGGCATTAATAATGAAATGTAGAAACGCTTAAAGCTAAAGGTTTTTCATGTATGTCCTTGTATTACCCGTCTGTACACATGTGTACCGCATGCGTGGCTGTGCTCGAAGGGGCTTCCGATCCCCTGGAACTGGAATTACAGAAGGTTGTGAGCTGCCATGTGGGCCCTGGGAACTGGATCCAGGCCCTCTACCAGAGCAGCAACTGCTCTTAACCACGGAGCCCTCTCGCCAGCTCTTCAAATATGAGTCAGGTTTTTTCCTGAGAAGCTCAGAGCAGGCTTTTCTATAGACTTGGTTTCTATTATGTACTGCCAGTGTTTATGATTTTCCAGAGTTTTCCAGGGTTCGCGCATGACTAGGCAATACTCCTATTCCTGTCGTGTCTCACAGGATGTTGTTTCTCTTGCAGTTCATGGCAAACCATGACTCCACACTCACGAACCCCAGAAGTGGGAGTAAGTTATCTAACAGAGCTAGACCCCAGTCTCCATCCTGGCACTAAGTACCATGCTGCAGCATGGGGTCTTTCTAACCCTTTGAGCTGCGTTAAACTACAGCCTGATGACGTCACTCATCCTGCCAGTTACACAACTCAACTTTCAGCTGTACTGGGAGCTTTGAAGTATACAACTGACAATGGATATTAATCATTTAATGTGAAACAAATCACAAATAGATAAAAAATGAGTTCAGACACACTGAAAACATGTTTAATTTTTAAACGATTGTTCTTGATCCAAAACACTGTTTCTAACTTCTTTCAGTACTATGCTGAGTCCAGATTTAGATTACAGGTGAGATTAAGTCTTCACTGAGAACATTTTGTCAGATGACAACCTTTTATTTTTCTTTCAAGGGAACAATAGAGCATTAGCAAAAAAATGAGTCATTTCTCAATTCCACATTTGATCAGATTTAGCTCATGCTAATGATGGTCCCTTGTGGTAAGCATGTTCTTTTTGTACAGTTTTCAGTGCATCCTAGAATAACCCAGTGCTGAGGAGGCAGGCCACTGCACTGGACTGGCTTTACAGTAACACAGCAATTGGATGTTTGTGGACTGTTTGGAGTGTCACTTGTGCACCAAGTAATAACGAACATTTAGAAACAGTTCAACACCAATGAAACACTTCCAATTATCTACATATTACACAAAGTCAGGGTTATTTTAAAGTCACAAATAAGCCCAAACATTTATTAAAATACATCACATCAACAGGAAGTCTGGAATTGTGGTGCTGTTCCCAATCCACTTCTACTACCCTGCATATCAGTCCCCTCCCTAGGAGAAAAGTAAAGCATAATGAAATGAAAAGCGCACTTAGGCTGCTAAGGGAAACACCTACGGAAGTTTTCCCTCCAGCGGGGTCTTAGGGCTCTTATGTACACGAGACAAGACTGGGGCGAGAAAACAAACACTCTTGAATATACACTTTTTGTTTTGTTTTTTGTTTTTTGAGACAAGGTTTCTCTGAGTAGCCTTCGCTGTCCTGGACTCATTCTAGACCAGGCTGGCCTCAAACTCAGAGATCCACCTGCCGCTGCCTCCCTGAGTAATGGGATTACAGGTGTGCGCCATCGTGCCCAGTTGAATATACATACTTTTTAAAAAACTATCCAACCATCCAACCAAGCATCATGTTGTTTTGGGCATCATTTTTGTTTGTTTTTATTGAGATAGAGTCTTGCTATGTTGCCCAACTATCTTCCCCCTTTACCATTCTGTGTAGCTGAGGCTACAGCGCCAGGTGCCTGCCTATTTTGGGCACTGTAGTTAGCACAGTGAACTGCCCACTAATATCCTCTCTCCCATTTCTTTGCAGACGAGATCTGGTGATAAATGGACTTTGGCACATATACAACTCTAAAACCATAAATTACACCATATGTACACATCTCCCATATACATTCCATAGTCATTCCAGAGTTCTCTAATTGAGTAATAATGTGATAATTGAGCATTTACAATCAGTGTCCAGTTCATCTCAGAAGGAAAATTCTACTTTTACAACTTGTTCATTTCAATAAACATGTTCTTTTATTTGGAGGAAACTGCAGAATTCTCAAATTATACATTGAAGTTGTTTATAAATAAATACATAAATTCTCATTTATACCAAGAAGCTAGCTTATATCTTTAAGGAGGGGAAAGCTACTTTATATAGAGATTCATATAAAAATAACAGTTGGTTGAAGACGTCTAAAAAATGCTGACTCTTAAAGTTTCACTTATTTTCCTTGAAGTTCTCATGAAGAATAAAATAAGATAAAAAAAAAAGGAAACTAGCTGGGCGTGGTGGCGCACACCTTTAATCCCAGCACTTGGGAGGCAGAGGCAGGCAGATCACTCTGAGTTCGAGGCCAGCCTGGTCTACAGAGTCCAGGACAGCCAAGGCTACACAGAGAAATCCTGTCTCGAAAAACAAAAGAAAAAAAGAAAAAGGAAACTTTAACTAGGGTTAGATTGCAAAATAAACTCTTCCCATAAGAATCAATTCTCATGACTTGGTTTCCCTCACACTAAATAAGTTGAATCAGTTAAACTCTAAATTGCAAGGTGTCATCCAGGTTACTTTTATGAGCCAGTCTTCAGGAAGCCACAATCTTGTGCATTCTTGTACCCCCAGAAAGGTTGTCTCACCAAAAAGTTAGGCCACACATCCCTTCACTAGGAGTATACAGCTTTAAGCTGATATTTGATTATTAAAGGGTACAATATTTGGGTGTAACAGGCATTTTTAAAAGATTCATTGCCAGGCGTTGTGGTGCACGCCTTTAATCCCAGCACTCCAGGAGGCAAAGGCAGGTGGATCTCTGTGAGTTCAAGGCCATCCTGGTCTACAAAGAGAGTTCCAGGACAGCCAAGGCTACATAGAGAAACCCTGTCTTGGGGGGGGAAATTCATTAATGCCTATTACAAATAAATTATCTGGACCACCTCAATAATAAAATTAACTAGTGAAACTTTAAAAGAACCACCTGTTTAATAGCATATAAATATAATGTCAGCAGACAGTGTAAAGTTCTTGGGTAAATTATAACAACATGGTTATAGGCTTCTCAAGGTACTTTTTGAACTCAGCAAGCCACTGGGCTCCAACCGCTCCATCCACAACTCGGTGATCACAGCTGAGTGTAACAGACATCATGCTAGCCACATCAAATCTAGAAAGGAGAAACATCAGTGGGTATTCTGGGAGAAGCCAATGACCCGAGGCAGCGGCCACCATGTGCTGATCCCACCCATGACCCTACCCAGGCAGATTATTTCCAATTCATTCATCCACAGGACTGAATTTAGGTTTCTTATATGCTAGGCAAGCACGTTACTACTGAACTATATTCCCAGGCCTCTCTATTTAAAAACAAAAACTGGTTTTTAAATTTCTAAGACAGGTAACCAGGTTGATCTTGAACTTGCCATGTAAACTTAGAGCCTTTTGTTTTGGTTTGGTTTTTCGAGATAGGATTTCTCTGTGTAGCCTTGGCTGTCCTGGGCTCCCTTTGTAGACCAGGCTGGCCTCGAACTCACAGCGATCCTCCTGCCTCTGCCTCCCGAGTGCTGAGATTAAACTGTTTTGTTTTTTCAAGACAAGGTTTTCTCTGTGTAGCCCTGGCTGTTCTGGACTCGCTTTGTAGGCCATGCTGGCCTGGAACTCACAGAGATCCACCTGCCTCTGCCTCCTGAATGGTGGCTTTGAACTTCTAACCCTCTTGATTTGGGTCCTAGAGTAGCTGCGACTATAGATCTGTACATGAAAACTGGCTCCACCCATTTTTGTCTTTAGTGCAAACTGGCAGCTTGAAGGAAAACTAAATACATCCCTGGGAATGTGTTCTACACAACACAGAAACCAAAGTCTGCTTTTTGTCTATTTTGATGTAGACCTTGTTTTTTGGTCGTTTTGTTTTTTGTTTTTCCTCCAAGACAAGGTCCTCTGTGTAGCCTTGGCTATCCTGGACTCACTTTGTAGACCAGGCTGGCCTCGAACTCATAGAGGTCCACCTGCCTCTGCCTCCCCAGTGAGAGTGCTGAGATTACAAGCATATGCCACTGCGTCTGGCTTAGAGTTACTTTTTTGGAAGTTATCAGCGTATTGTGTTTTGCTTGCTCTTGTAGTAAAATGGCAAGGACTTAACTTGCTTTCCTTTGCATTTCATGCTATATCTATGTAAAATAACCTCTCCACCTTTTTTTTGTTTGTTTGTTTGTTTTTGGAGACAGGGTTTCTCTGTGTAGCCTTGGCTGTCCTGGACTGCTTTGTAAACCAGGCTAGCCTCGAACTCAGAGATCCACCTGCCTCTGCCTCCCTGCATGCTGGGATTACAGGCCTGCGCCACCATGCCCAGCTGTACCCTGTCCATTTTCTACTTACCCTTTTTCATTATCTGCTGGGACCAGCTTATCCTCTGAAGCACCAATTGCCAAAATACATGCCTGGGGTGGGTTAATAATCGCAGAGAAATTCTTAATTCCAAACATCCCTAAATTGGAGATTGTAAATGTTCCACCCTAAAGAAAAAAGTTTAAAAACAAATTACATTGACAACATAACCTAGAAAAGAAATTAAAAATATAATTTGAAAAGGCTGTGAGATAATCTTTTATTTAAGAAAGTCTTGAATAGGACACACATGACAAACCGAAGTCAATTGTACTGGTTTTTTCATGCAATTATGAAAATATGTCTATCAGCTCTTCCCATGTAACTCGACCACTTTATTTTCAAGACTAAGTATCATAAGTGTAAGCAGCAAAATCAAAATAAAAAATGCAACAAAAAAAATGACTTCAAAGTAATACATGTCTTACAGCTCAGGGACGGCGTCCTACCTGGAACTCGTGAGGCTGAAGTTTGCCCTCTCTTGCTTTGGACGCTAAAGAAACGACGTCACTAGCAATGGTTTCCAGTCCTTTTATGTGCGCATTAAACACAATAGGAGTGATAAGTCCTGCAGGAGTACTGACAGCAACGCTAACATCAACCACATGATTTCTGTTGAAAAAGAAAATGGAATCAAACTCATCACAGCAGCAGGGGCCTGGAGAGATGGCTCAGTGGTGAAGAAGGCTGACCGCTCTCCCAGAGGACCCAGGTTCAATTCCCAGCATCCACATGACCGCTCCCGACTGTCTGTAACTCCATTTGCAGGGGATCTGACACCCTCACACAGACATACATGCAGGCAAAGCACCAGTAAACACAAAAATAAATCTTTTTTAAAAAGCCAGCGATCTGGGGGAGGGGGCGGAGGGATGTCTCCCTCAGTTCTTCTACCCTCTGCTCTGAAAAAAAGAAAGAAGCAAGCAAGAAAGAAAAAAAAAGCAAAAAAAAAAAAAAGCCTCCAAAGAAGTACCAATTTAAATATGGATCTTGGATGTTTACTTCAAACACTGTAGGTGCTTAGGATGTAGCTTAGTGGTAGAGCACCTATCTACATACAAAGTCCCAAGTCTGATACCCTATACCACCAACCAGCCCTACACACACACACACACACACACACACACACACACACACAACACACACAATTTTGGAAGCAATTATGCTATGGTTCAGAGATGTCTATCCATTGTGTATCCTTGATGTATTTTCTCTTTCACTTGAACTTTTCTCGATGTTCTTGATTAACACACCACGGGCTCACAAGCACATCATCATAGCATAAAACAAACTGGCCTTTCTGGGTTGTGAGCATGCTAGCTGGATAAAGTCTGCAACAAAGCTTGAGCACATGGAGAGCGTGAGAGGAGGGTACGCTGTGGAGTTGGGGATGGCAAGATGGCTCAATGGGTAAAGGCGCCTGCAGCCAAGCTGACAAATTCAGTTCAATCCTGGGCCCTCACGTGGTGGAAGGAGAGCCAGAAGTTGTCCTGAAGCTGGTCATGGCTCATATGTACATCAAAGGGGGGGGGGGGCAGGGGTGAGGCAGAAGGCAGAATGATTGGGAAGTAGAAAGAAAGGGATGGGGAGGAAGGAAACAAAACGAAAACAGCAGAGACACCATGGGTGCCCAGGACACAGAAGAGACCATGCCTCAGGTGAAACTTGAGGTAGGACTCCCAATCTTTCCTAGAATACATCAGCAAGGGCCCTTAACCTGAGAGGAGCACCTGACTTTTATTTGTTGAAACATGTCTCTCTCAATAGGTTAGGTGACCTAAACTTTATCTTTGTAGAGCTTTGTAGAGCTTTTTTCAGTATCACACTACACTCGAGTATTTCCCTAACCTCTGTGACTTGTCCAGCTAAAGGGGTCATGGGAGC
Organism: Acomys minous; assembly: GCF_964271855.1. Taxonomy (NCBI): domain Eukaryota; kingdom Metazoa; phylum Chordata; class Mammalia; order Rodentia; family Muridae; genus Acomys; species Acomys minous. The sequence goes on from NC_140494.1 coordinate 110,376,099, forward strand.
CTGTTTGTAGTCAGTTGCCAGACCTGAGAGCAGCATCTAAAGAGGATCAGCCATGTGGGACTGAGGCCGAATCTCTGAGACTGACACTGTCTCCAGGTACACAGACTGAAGCACCCAGCTGCTGTCCACAACACTCTGACGACATGTGAGTGTGTGAGCACAGAAAAGAAAGGGAGAAAGGGTTTTTTCTTTTAATAATAATTGTAATAATACTAGGGCTGGAGAGATGGCTCGGTTCAAAGCATCCACTGCTCTTGTAGAGGAACCGAATTTGGTTCTTAGCATCTATGTCAGGCAGCCACTCTAGTTTTAAAGGATTTGGTGCCTTGGATCTCCTTGGGCATCAGTGCTTATGTGTGCATACCTAGACGCAGAGACACATTAAGATCATAGTTAAAAATAAACTTCAAAATCTATAAAAGTGCCTACCTACATACTAGAAAAGGCCTGAGCTTGGGCTGGAATGCTGACACTGATCAACTTGCTGACCTGGGACAAGCTACAGAACTCACTGAGCCTCCATTTCTTCATCTAAAAAATGGAAGTGAAAATAGTTAACAGATAGAGTGGTCCCAAAGACCTAATGAAATGTACCAAGCAGCCGGGCATGGTGGCGCACGCCTTTAATCTCAGCACTCGGGAGGCAAGAGGTAGGTAGATCGCTGTGAGTTCGAGGCCAGCCTGATCTACAAAGTGAGTCCAGGACAGCCAAGGCTAACACAGAGAGATCCTGTCTTGAAAAATTTTTTAAAAAAAGAAATGTACCAAGCCAGCCATGCAGCTGTACATCCACAAATACTTTTGAGTATGGTCCCTATATAGTCAAGCACTATCTCAAGTAGTGTTATGCTTACGCATTTACCCGATTACCCACGCATCAGTCCCGTCCCCCACCCCACCCCCGCTGCAGTTAGCAGACACAAGCAAACTGTACATTCTCCAGTCACATACTGTCTTATGACTGTGTCCATCCAAGACGAGTTTGCTTCAGGGACTTTCAAACAAGCCAAAGCTGAAGCTTTGATGATGAAGTCATTGACGGAGATCTTCCCTTTTCCTTCAAGCATCTGTGAAGACAAGAACCAACTAGTTGTATTATACTCTCCCCAATAATCAGCTTCCTTTATTTGTTTAATGGAGGCCTTAGGAGGTACGTGCTTCCTGCTTGGCACTGCAGCAGCTGAACACTGTGACTTATGGTACTATTTTCATTCAACTGAACCAAAATGGGGTTTTTCTTTCTTTCTTCCATTTGTCCATTTTTTAAGACACCACCACTGCCCAGTGGTGTTTTCTTTTTAAAAGATCAAGTAAATGACAACCACACTAACAAATGTTTGATTGAGAAAGAGGAAACAGTATCAGATTCCTTATATCAGGAATGAAATGGAGGACATATTATTTCTTCAATATAAAAAGAAGTATTATAAATACCTAACACCAATAAATTAGACAACCTAGATAAAATGCACAAGTTTCTAGAAAGAAACAACCAATAAAGAGTATAAGCTCAGCCATTGTGAGGCAGAGGCAAAAGGATCTTTGTGAGTTCGAGGCCAGCCTGGTCTACAATGCTAGTCCAGGACAGCCAAGGCTACACAGAAAAACCCTACCTCAAAAAGCAAAAAACAAACAAATAAACAGTATAAACTCAGAATAAACATAATCATGAGATGAAGCAGGTGAGGGAATCTGCTCACACAGAAGACTAGACACAGACAGCTTGGTTTTTTCAAGACGGGGTTTCTTTGTCCCGGAACCAACTAGTTCTGTAGACCAGGCTAGCCTAGAACTCACAAAATTCTGCCTCCAGAGGGCTGGGATTAAAGGTGTGTGCCGCCACCATCCAGCAACTTGCCAATTTCACCAAACATTTAAAGGCTAGCATAAAATCTTCACCTAGCCTTCTAAAAAGAAAATGGAAGAGCAACGTGACAATTTCCCAGTGTTAGTCTCATTCCAAAATCAGATAAAAATGCAATAGTTAAAACCTAAACATTATTTATGAATATAACAAAAAACCCTTAACAGAATACTAGCAGACAGGGGCTGGAGAGATGGCTCAGAGGTTAAGAGCACTGTCTGTTCTTCCAAAGGTCCTGAGTTCAATTCCCAGCAACCACATGGCTGCTCATAACCATCTGTAATGAGATCTAGTGCCCTCTTTAGGTGTACGGGCAGAATACTGTATAAATAATAAATAAATAAATCTTAAAAAAAAAAAAGTACTAGCAGACAAAACCTAGCAATTATGTAGTAAGGGCCATTAGTTATGGCCAAATGGGATTTGTCTCAGGAATACAGGCCCTGTAACATCTAAAGGCCAACTGCAGTGTGCAGAGCAGCAGGTGACCACAGTCCCACTCACTTAGGAGGCTTAGGCTTCATATCGAGAAATTACCAACAGGACAGAAACACCACACAACTGCCTCCACAGCCCGGAAAGACAACAAAATTCAACACCACTTTTCACAATAACAGTGAAAAAATGAACTTGGAGGAAACCTCTTGATGATTAAAAAAATACAACCCCTCATAACTATCTCTCCTCATACTCTGTGGTCGAAAAGTTACTCCCCCTAAGATCACATATTTCCAAGGGAATGTGCCACCCTCTTATGGCTGGCCTGCACACACATGTGCACATATATTTACAGAGACACAATACACACAAATACTTAAGTTTAAAAAGAGAAAAGCTGATACGTGCTACAACATAGCCGCACCTTGGAACACATGATAAACGGCAAGCATCCGGTAAAGACTTGCTATGAGTTTAGTCAGGGAATCCCACATTTGCCTACTGGTAAATCTTCCAACACAAAGATGTAAGACTGAGGAGATTGGAAGGATTGAGAGATATGGCAAATAGCTATTTGGGGTGATGAAAATGTTCCCAATTTACCCCGGTAACTTGAATGTATCCTGAAAGACCCTGAGTGGGACACTTCAAATGCATGAATTGGCCATGGCGTTAGCATGGTATGAATATTTCAAAAAGTCATTCAAACTAGTCCACCAACTACACTGGAAACATGCATCTGTTTCAATACTTTGAGTTTTAGAAATATTCTAGTTGTAGCTGTGCAGTTGTGGCACACGCCTTTAATCTGAGCACTTGGGAGGCAGAGGAAGGTAGATCTCTATAAGCCCAAGGCCAGCCTGGTCTACAGAGGGAGTTCCAAGACAGCCAGGGCTACAGAGAAACCCTGTGTCGAAAAACAAAACAAAACAAAAAATTTCAGTTCTGTGTGTGTGTGTGTGCACGCGCACGCGCATGAATATATATATATATGAGTATCACATGCAAATGGAAGCCTGTGGAGGTCAGAAGAGGTGCTGGATCCCTGCCGGTGAAGTCAGGGACAATGGGAAGTTGATGTGTTTATACGGGCACTGAACATAACATGGGTCCTCTGCAAGGACAGGTGTTCCTAACCCTGAGCCATCTCTCTAGCCTGTTTCGGTATCTGGACAGTCACTGTCAATATTCCATCTTTAATTCCCGCAACCACTTACAGCTCTGCTGCTGACTCACTCATGCAATCAGTTACGTGCCTCACGTGTGTCCACTCTGGGCTGGGTACGTGTGTATGAAGCAGTGAACAGTAAACACCTGCTCTTGTGGAGCACACCTTCTAAAAGGGTGAGCAACAGAGAGGCATACGGTATCTCAGAAAGTGTGTGGAACAGGGGGAGGGAGAAAAGGCTGTAAATTTAAGACCAGCCAAGGTTATACATGTCAAGTTCTTTTTTTTTGTTGGTTTGTTTTTTGTTTTTTTAGGACAGGGTCTCTCTGTGTAGCCTTGGCTGTCTTGGACTCACTACATAGACCAGGCTGGCCTCAAACTCACAGCGATCCACCTGCCTCTGCCTCCCAAGTGCTGGGATGAAAGGCATACGCCACCACACCCAGCCCACATCAAGCTCTTAAGGAGGTGAAGGAGGAAGGCACGTAAACACAGCAGCTTCTACATTGAGAACACAGCACAGGGTGTAAAGTAGGGATACTGAGAAAAAGCAAGACAACCAGTATGTCTTTTCAGTGGTGGGTTGCAAATACCCTGTGAAGGGCCCTGCAGGCCACTCTAAGGAGTTGATGGAGTTCTGTTCTATCATTTTATTTTCATTGTCACCATTATTATTTTATTTACATTGGTATTATTTACATTGGAACTACAGACAGTTTTGAACTGCCATGTGGGTGCTAGGATTTGAACCTAGGTCCTTTGGAAGAGCAGCCAATGCTCTTAACCACTGAGCCATCTCTCCAGCACCCGTTGTATTTTTTAAAGAATTTTTATATTTATTCATCTTATGTAGTTGAACGTCTTCATCACTCACTCTCTGCCTTATTTATTTATTTGTAAAGACTTATTTTATGTACAAGTATGTGTGTGTATCACGTGTGAGCTTGCTGCTTACAGCGATGAGACACCTAGACTTCGGTTGATGTTTTATGTTAGTGCTGAGAGCTTCACACTTGGGCAACAAGCACTTCGCAGGTCTCCATCTCCCAGTCTAATTTCTACTTTAACCTTCACAATTTTTAACTATCAGGCTGAATTTTCTTCAACTCTCTGCCAATCCCATATTTTCCACAGTTCGGCCACATTTGTCTTGCAGCACTGTAAATTCTTCAACTATCATTGGTCTCCATCAACTCTGGTGAGCTCTAGTACTGAACACACAAGCATGATTCAGAAGACAATCGAGAGGCAGCTTCATTAAGAGCCTGGTCTACAAATGAATACGTCACCTTCATAAAACCTTCCTTCCTTGTGACATTTAGTAGTGCCCCAATTCCATTATAAACTCATGATGAAGACAGACTGCTTTCTGCTCTCTTTTCCCAAAAGTGCCTTCCACTGAGCTAATTGTGCGTGTGGTGTCTGACTACAAATACATGACTATCATTTCTTAGCTACCAAAGCAGCCTTAAGCATCAAATCACAGTGAACTTGCTGGACTAATATCTATTCACGGCAAAGTGAGTTTTAATTGCTAACTTCTTTCTTCTTTGCAACTGTGTAACAGTACCGGCTGGCCTCAAACTCGGAGATCCACCTGCCTCTGCCTCCCAGAGCGCTGGGATCAAAGGCATGGACCACCTCACCCAGCTTAAGTTCTAATCAAGGGTTAACAGCTAAGCTAACAGGTAAGCCGGACAGCGTGGTGCACTCCTGTAATCTGAACATCTTAGAAGTCTTGGCAAGAGGACCACAAGGTCAGTGCAGACTTCAGGTATACGGAGCTGCAGGTGTGAGCTACATAGTGAGACACTGTCCAGAAACCTGCAACAAATAAAAAAGTCCAACAAGCAATTTCAAGAGACAGTAATTTCTCATCATTAATGGTTTCTAACAGCAAAGCACAAGGGCCATACTGTAAAGCATCGTGGGACGACAGAACCGCTGGGTTTTACCTTATTCAGTTCCTTCCGTACCAACAGCACCTCTCCCATATTTACATCAACAGAAAGGTAATAATGAGGTATAGTCTGCTTCGACTGCATCAGCCTCTGCGCAATCACCTGAAACCAGAGATTTCAACATCAGTTCTCAGGTGTCACCAGACCCCACCTAACTCAGTCTGCTTAGCTCTTTCTTCCTCAGCTCCCTGGTAGCTTATTCACAGAGCAAGAAAAAGGACTGCCCCTCCTAGTAGGTTAGCCAAAACAGACTTCTTCACCCCAGTCACTCAGCTGACCAAATCAAACTCCCTTAAACTAGGAATCTAGTATGTTCCACGTGAAGGGCCTTCTCAGAACTCTCCAGCACGGCACAACTACACCCACAGCTCTGGCTCCAGACTGCGATGGCTTCTTACTCGACGAATGTTGCTGATGGGGATATCTGTGAAGACGCCCGCAGGGGTTGCTGCAACTGTTGGACCCGGGGGAGCGATGGCAGCTGCTGCGGCCTAAGAGGGAAAAGACAAAGCACTGAGTGACTGTGGCTCAACCTCGGCATGGGCTGGAGGACCCCCTGTGACGTGCTACTGCTGTGGAGGACTGCAGGACAGAGCGAAGCAGCCAAGGTAAGAGGGTGTCCGGCTCCATCCCCACGGAGGAAAGGGACTTGAATTAGGCTGCTTATTTAAGAGTACTGTTCTTGAGCCAGGCAAGGTGCTCAGCGCCTGTGATCCCAGCACTTGGGGAGGCAGAGGCAGGCCGATCTCTGTGCCAGCCTGGTCTACAAGTTGAGTCTAGGACAGCCAAGGCTACACAGAGAAAACCCCGTGTTGGGGGGAAGTATTGATTTCATGTTCAAGGTTGGCCTGCTTCCTCAGTATAACCAGGGAAGATGGAGGGTGTGGTGAAGAGTACAGAAAAGAAAACATTTTTAAATTAAATAATTAAAGAAATATAAAAATAAAGGCTGTGGGCCAGAGATCTAGCTTGGTTGCAGGAATATTTGCCAAGCATGTGTGGAGCCTTAGATTGCAACAATAGTAACACTTTTAAGCTAAGTATGGCTAAAACCAAATAATTAAATAAATAAATAAAATTTAAAAAGCCAAATGTAACTCACAGGAGCAGCCTTAGAAGGCACAAAAGAGTCAATGTCCTTCTTGGTGATTCTGCCTTCTGGTCCCGTCCCTAAAAAAACATATACATATACGTATCACATGTGACAACACACCAATAATTCTCCAAGGTCAACACTGTGACCCTGAAAAGACTCCCTCTCCCTCAGAACAGTGGCTTTGTTAATTACTCAATAACCCACAGCCCTGGATCATCCTGTTCTTCTTTTTGGATATTTATTTGTTTGGTTGGTTTTGAAGACAGGGTTTCTTTGTCTATCCCTGGCCGCCCTGGGACTCACTCTCTAGACCAGGCTGTCCCAGAACTTAAGAGATCCTCCTGCCTCTGCCTCCTGAGAGCTGGGACTAAAGGAGTGTGCTACCACCACCTGGCCAACAATGGTTCTTTTTAACTATTTCTGGAGCATAAGATGACTTTTTAACCCCGAAAAACTCATGCCAAAGTCGGGGTCTGCAAACAGACACATGCCCAAGCCTGCTGCACAGGGTGTGCATCGGAAGAGGGGTAGTCTTATACGGCGAGTATATTCCAAACTCTATTTTCACTGGAAATCTTGGGGGTCACCTTATACACTGGAAAATACATTACTGTAAATAGTAGCCATCTTTCTTTTATAAAGTTTCACACAGTTAAACTGAACTTTTTTTTCTTCCATTTTCTTATTTTATTTCCTTACTTTTAAGTTGGGAAATACTGACATAAGCATAACACTGGTCACAGTTTATAAATCTAAAAGGAAAATTAGCTGTTGGCTGTGGTTATCTTAAAAGCAAAACAAAAAAAAAAAATCAACAAAAATAAAAGAGAACCCCCCCAACTTGGAACCCACACTTACTTGACCATAAAGTATTTCTTTGTGTAAGGTTGACAGTTTTTTAAAAAGATTTATTTATTTATTATTTGTACAGTAAGCATTCTGCCTGCATTTGTGCCTGCAGGCCAGAAGAGGGCACCAGATCTCACTATAGATGGTCCTGAGCCACCACGTGCTTGCTGGGAATTGAACTTTGGAATAAACAGTGTTCTTAACCTCTGTCTGAGCCATCTCTCCAGCTCGGTTGACAATTTTCTAAAGAAAAACTTTTTTACTTCAGAATATCATGAATAATGTGTAACTGCAATGATCTCACCTTTAGAATCATTCATTTTCCATAATTTATAGGTTTTTCATTCTAACCAAAACCAAACCACCCATGTCACAAACCAAGGAGGAAACAATGCCTTTGAGAGACCTTTAAGTTCCCTCATAGGCTTAATCTATTCAATTTCCCCTCCCCCTCCCATCTATAACTCAGGGTTAAGATTAGGGCTACGGTCTCAGGTTTAGGCTTAGGCCCAATTACATCATCCTGACCTTGAAGCAAATTCAGAACTTAGTTATAATACCTTTTACATTGGCCCACTTCTAGAAAAAAATTGGTCAAAATGGTTCATCTTCCCCCATGGCAGCCTTTTAAAGGATTCCCGTTGTGTGCAGTTCTTCCCAATTCTTTTCCTTCGTTATGAAAACAGAGTTGGCTAGAACTGTTTATCCTCACCAGGAGCTCTAGAACACAGGCGGCAGGTACCGCTGTTAGATTCCTCGCCTTTTAAGCACACAGAAACCACAACCTCCCCTACAGCAGGGTTGTGCTTGATGCCACGACCCTCAAGCCCTCAAGAGGAAACCAGCCTCCCACCAGTTTGCTGAGCTAGCCAATGCTTTTCATCGCTTTGCCTGGTCCCCAAGAAAGCACAACAGGTGATGATAAACCAATATGGTACAAAGGGAAGAACTAGACTGGCTGGGAAATGCAGGTTCTGTCAAACCAGGCAGCTAACTGCAGTCACCTGTGGGATGGAGTTTACAGCGCCAGCCCTGGTTCACAGCTGTATTGTGAAAACAAAATGGGACAGTGAGGCAAAAGGTGCTGTGCACCACATTACACATGACCACCTGGACTCAACACCAGAACCCTCAGCAGCTTCTTCCTCAGTAGGTAACATTTTTGGCTAAGTTTACTAAGCACCCTGCCCTCGCTATCTGACTTGGTTCTTTTGTTTCTTCCTTTCTCTTGCTCCCTCCCCTCCACAACCTTAGTAATAAGTAAATAAATTTAAATCCCTGAAATCCATAACAGGTTCTTACCATTCCAGATGGTATTTGCTTTTTTCAGTCATGCCTCTTTACATCAGTCACGCCACTTTACGCTAACGAGGTAGCAAAGGAGGGGGCTTCTGAATAAGGGACATGGGCCCTGTTAGTCTAAAGACCAGACACTTGGTTAAGTGTGGTAACTTTCAATCTGCTTTCCATTCTCCCTCCCCATCTCCTCGCCCCTCTCCTGCTTCCTGCACCAGTTCCACTAAGGGGAGAGAGACTGGAAGCTGCTGAGTTCAGTGACTACTGGCCAGTGATTCACTCAACGTCTTTATGATGACACCTCATGAGAATTAATGCCTTGAGATCCGGCGAACTTCCGAGTTGGTGAGGACAGCAATGAGATGGCAAGCCTGGAGAGTGCCTGGGTGCTCGGTGCAATCCTACCAACACGCCCTGCCCCAAGCATCTCTTCCATCGGCTGTGTCTGAGCTGTAGTCTTTGCAATGGACGAATGACAGCACATAAGGTCTCAGTCATTTAGCTAATTATCAAACCCAAGGAGAATTGGCAATCTCTGATTTACTGCTAATGACTTACACTAAAAGGAATCTCAAGTCAGAGCTGCCTTCACCTGTGGAGTCTCGTGCTAACTTTGGGTCATTACAGTCAGACTGGACTGAACTGTTGGACATGTGGTAATAGTGAAAAAACTGCAAACAGCACCTAACCATGGATCCTGAGCTCATTGAGCCACAAAAGCCTGCTTCAATTCCCAGAACAAAAACAAAAAATAAGTAAAACAAAGGAGACTCCAGTCCCTCTACTGAGCCTCACCAGCCCTGACCTCATTCCTTTGTCCCTCCCTTCCTCCCCCCACATTACACTCCTCAGACTACTGCACAATTATTTCTGTGCAAAACTCTACAGCGTGCTTATCTTCTCACTAAGCACCATGGTGACTCGGTGTTGCTTGCAATAAAAAGCTTGTGCTTGGTTGACTCAGCTCAGAACTGAAAATCTGAAACAGATGCACAGAAGTTTCCCAGAAACCTAACTGTCCCTTTAAATTGTTCCCAACCCCTAGGCTATTTTACTATTATCTATGTATTTTCGGTTTTTCAAGACAGGGTTTCTCTGTGCAATACCCTTGGCTGTCCTGGACTCCACTTTGTACACCAGGCTGGCCTTGAACTCAGAGATTCTGTCCTCTGCTTCCTTAGTGCTGGGATTAAAGGCATGCACCACTACCTAGCCCAGCCCCTAGGCTACTTTATAATCTCTCTAATCTCAACCCTTCCCAGACTCTCCAAACCGATAACCTAATTTACAGATTAAACAATACCAGAGAGGGACTCCTTTTTTTTTTTTTTTTTAAGATTTATTTATTTATTACTATGTATACAGTGTTTTGCCTGCATGTACGCCTGCATGCCAGAAGAGGGCATCAGATCACATTATAGCCGGTTGTGAGCCACCATGTGGTTTCTGAGACTTGAACTCAGGACCTCTGGATGAACAGTCAGTGTTCTTAACCTCTGAGCCATCTCTCCAGCCCCCAGAGAGGGATTCTTATCTTCCACCACCAAGCCAACCATCTATAATCTCAATTAAAGCAGATAACGCCTTCTAAATTATATGAAAGGTCAATCCCACTTCTCAAGAATTCTGTTTCCTGCCAAACCATCCTACTCTGTGTCATCCCCTGGCAACAGCTGGAGATACCTTTGTGCTTCAGGAATGCTACTGAATTCACGATAGACCACTGTACACAGCCCCAGCCACCTCGGTCCGGGACCCCAGCAAGCCCGCTTCTTGTGACTCTTCTCACCGCTGTCTTCCAGTCTACCCTTTGCCCTCTATGTTCCGCTATGTGCTGCTGGCCTATAGCTGTGTGCCAAAATGCCTTCCTCTAACACTTCATAAGGCTGGCTCACAGATGAGGTCATGTGTCACCTCAGAAAGATCCTCCTCACCCACCCTGACTAAAAGTCATTGTGTCCTGTCTCACTGACAGGTCTGTCACTGAGTCTATTTCTTTTCAGCTCTGAAGTCACCTCAGTTCATGAAACTGTAGAGCCAGGATAGCTAATATGCGTTCTCTACACAAACACTGCGTACCTCCTGGTCTTCACAACTTATTAAGCCAGAGTCAGGAAAGGTGACACTGCCAGCATCAGGCAAAGCTAACATTCAAACCTGAGCATTCTAGTTCTGGACCCCATTCTTAGCTACAATGCTAGGCTTCTGCTCACTTCATTCTCTTCTGCTGGCCAGTGAAGCCAGAATGTGCTCCATCTTATGAACATGTATTGGATGCACAGATTATACTTGATAAATATGTGCTTAGCTAACAGTAAAGGAATCACGTAACCAAGCCTGTATGAAAACAACACTGGTGTTCTTCAACTTATCCTTCTAGTAAAATAAACAGCATGGTTCTTCAGGCACAGTTCTTAGCTCAGCCCCTCTGCTCTGATCCTAAGCACAAACGTGTAAAGGATGGCAACAACAAAACAGCAGCTTGGCAGTGGGCGAGAACCAGCCTGAGGGCACACAACCGCAGACCTGCGAGACCACTCTATCTTTCTTCAGTGACTATGGCAGCAGGGACGGGCAGCACAGGGAAACGGGAACAATACAGAACTTAAACGAGGACCCGGTGGCTCAGGCCTGTAATCCTAGCTACTCAGGAGGCTAAAGATAGAACACTGAAAGTTCAGGGTCAGTGTGGGCAATTTATTCTGTTTTATTTATTCTGAGATGCTATATCAAAATATAAAGAGAGGGGCTAAGAATATACATGAGGGTTACAGTGCCTGTCTGCTATGAATGAGGTCTTATGTTCAACCCTGGTACCTCCCCCTGCCGCAGGAAGAAAGAAAGAGAAGAACTGGGCTGTTGAGAAGGCTCAATGTGTAAGGGTGTTGCTGCCACGCCTGGATGGTAACCTGAGTTCAACCCCATGCATGAGGTGTCACACTGGACATAGAGGTCAGAGGACAGGTGACAGGGTCAGGTCTGTTTCTGCCATGTGGGTCCCAGGGATAGTACTCAGTCAGCAGCAGCAAGCGCTTTTACCTGACGAGCCACCTCCCCAGGCCCGTTTGGCTTATTGCTACACTCAGTCAACCTATTACACAGCTAGGTCCTATAACTCAATATTGCTCAACAAGCACATATTCCTTTGCCAACCATTAAGTAAGACAGGATAAAAAGACAGGGAAATTGTGGGTCAATGAGAAGGGAAAGGCGCCCTTCACAGACAGAAGCCTCTCCTCTCACCAGCTGAGAAGCAAGAGTTCTAACAATTAGCATCTAAAGGCCGATTCACCTCCCAGTGATAAGCCAGCAACTTTCTAGGGAGCTTACCAGAAGCCCCATTTATAGTCGAAGACTCATACTAAACCTTGTGAAACCTTGTGGCTCCTGGTTTTATCTCTCAGATAATAATTCCATCCACTGAACCTACACAGCCACCCTATAATCTCACTTACAAAGAGAGGGAGCGGGGAGAAAAGAGCCACCAAAGTGGTGTAGACGGCTAATGGTGGGACATTTAACTGCAGCTCTCCCTGGGGGACCCATATTCACAAGTATGTCTGACTTTCTCTGACTCTCCCTTACGGGAGCCCATGCTGACAACTGGGTGCATCTTACTTCCCTGGGCATACTTCTCTTAACCCGTGCTTAAAGTCTTCATTTAGAGTATCTTTTAATAAACTGCACTGTTTTCTGATGGGCTTTCCTTTGTGAGCACCTTTCTTCTTTCTCCTTTTGTTTTGTTTTTTCAAGAGTAGCTCTGGCAGTCCTGGACCTCACTCTGTAGACCGGGCTGACCTCGGGATGGCCAGAGATGTATCTACCTCTGCCTTCCAAGTGATAGGATTAAAGATGCGGGCCACCGCGCCTGGCTTGTGAATGCCTTTATACTTTTAATAAAACTCCAATCCAGCTTCTTTCTGACAAGCCCTAGAACTCTTCTCTGCATCAACAGCACAAAGCCTGGGTTTGCCTGATCTGAGGTTCCTAAGATCAAGGTAGCCCTGAGGGCTCTGAGGACAATGTAGGCGATGCTTCCTTTCCTCACCCCTGCTTCCTATGCATAGCAGGGACATTTAAAACACAGGCACACTAGGCCAAATGAAGCACAGCATGCTTTCCCCACTCCACAAGCAACAGGTATCTCCCTCCCATGCAGCTGTATGTGCAGCTCTTGCAGCCAGCATTTAACTGAACTTTAACTGTATAACCCCTTTTTTCAAATAGAAACTTACCTTTAACTTGGGTGAGGTCAATCCCTTTCTCTGCTGCCAACTTCTTTGCAAGAGGGCTGACAAACACTCTTCCCTTTGGTCCAGTAGGAGCGGCTGAGGGTGTGGGTGCTAAGGGCTGCGGAGTGGGAGGAACAGCTGCCACCTTTGGGAAAAAGTTAGAAAGCATCCACTCATCACTGCAAAGACAATCTGAAAAAACACAATCCATATTTTATAAGGTAAAAATCTTCATAATCACAAATGATGTTTATGAGCTTTCCTGGTTTGACTAACATAAAATACAATGGCAACAACACTTTCTGTCAGAAACAGAAACACTTCAGATTAACAGATGTCGCTGGTCACTTTCCTACACGTAGGATCTGGACACACAGGAAGCTCAGCTGTCACCTTGCTGAAAGGATCATTTCCCAATTCAGAAGCATACCTACCGGGGGTGCGACAGGTGGGGGAGCTTGTGGCTTTAAGCTGGTCACTTCCGTTGGCCTGTAGTCTGCAAACGCTGCTATATCCTCCTGTTTTTCTACTATGATACAAAGTGGGGTTCCCAGGGGAACATCTCTTGTGCCTTCAGGGACCAAGATTTTTGCCAGATAACCTTCTTCTTGTACTTCAAAGCCTTAAGTAGAAAGAAAAATATTATGAGACTCAAGACTCCACCGTCCGTACACCCTCACTAGGGTTTCAGGAAAAGGCTTTTCATATTCATTGGGGTTTTTTGTTTGTTTTTTACAAACTACTTAATCTCCCTGTGCCTGTGTTTCTATTTATTTATTTATTTATTTATTTAAGTTTTTGGTTTTCGATAGGTTTACTCTGTAGCCTTGGCCACCCTGGACTCAATTTGTAGATGGGGTAGCTTTGAACTCACAGAGATTTGCCTGCCTCTGCCTCCCCAAATGCTGGGATTACAAGTGTGAGCTACCATGTCTGGCAGCATTTGGGAACAGGAACAGTATAGTCAACCCTCTGTCCACAGGTTCTGCATCCCTAAATCCAGCAACTGTGAGTCAGATTGTTGCTGGCACGTACTATGAGGTTAGCCTATGGAGATTTGAACTTAGCACATACACATTTTATTCCTGCAACAATTTCCTAAGTAATATAGTGTAACACCTATTCACACAGCACTGTTGTATTAGGCATTATAAGTAACTGGAAATGATAAACGTGTACAGCGGCAGAGGCATAAACAGACGTTCTACTAGTTTGCTTGAGGCCCTGGATTCAATCCCAGTAACCTCCCACCCCCCACCCCCACTTACATAGGGAACTTGACTCTATAGCCTTTCATCCTTGAATCAGTTTGCCAGCACATATACCAAGGAATGACCATCCTCACATAAACATTGTGGACTTAAGTCAGTTAATGCTTCTTAAGTACTTAGAAACAGTAGCCCACACAAAGTAAATGAAAGTGCAGTTGGCCCTCCAAATCTATGAGATCAAAACAATTTGGGAAAAAACCTGCACCTCTGCTGAGCACACAGATGAGTTTCTGAAGCCAATCCTTGTGGATAGTGACATAACTGTGTCTGTTCTACCAAGACTGCAGCAGACAGCGGCTCGATCTGGGAGTTTCTGAAAACACCTCAAGGGCCGCCCTTATGGGACACTCACGGGATTCTAAGATGGTATCAGCTGTCCTGCTACAGGAATTACGTGGAAGCCAAATTACGAGAACTACCAAGGAGGAAAAGTAACGCGGGGTTTCAGCGCTAAAAGTGTTCTAGGAGCTTCTCCAAGACCGTACTTGACGTTACACTAAATATTCCGGTGTGGTGACGTACAGCATTTCTGAGCTTTGCGTCGACAGCTTGTTATTCAGCTGCCCTTAGATTTATAAACGCAAAGCCTAAGCCTGGGTGTGGTGGCTGTTTTCTTGTAACCACACCCCCAGGAGGCTGAAGCAAGAGGAGGTCAAGCTCAGAGGCAGCCTGGGCGACCTAAGTTCAAGTCCAGACTAGGTTACATAGCAAGGAGTTCCCTATAAAGAAATAGCGGCATGGCATGATGATGCCTTTGAGCCTAGCACTCGGATCTCTTCTGAGTTCCAGGGTGAGTGGGGCCCTGTCTCAGAAACAATTAATCAACTACATGTTAAAACGTAAAAGCAGGTTGCTGCCAGCGGCAAGTTCTGCCCTCCGGATCTTGCTTTCTGCAGTTACGCCTCTCCTTGGTAAACACATCTCCAATGAATCCTTCCATTTCCCAACTGCGAATACTCAATTAAAAAATGTGTTGAAGCTGGACAGAGATAGCCCACACCTTTGACCTAAGGCTTGCCAGCACCTTTACCCACACCAAACCATCTTGTTGGCCTTTACTTTGTCCTTAAAACAGAACCATTTCTACTAGTGAAAGCTACGAAGAACCAGGCACAGTGGAGCAAGCCTGTAATCCCAGGACTTGAACTTGGAGGCTGAGACTGAAGGACTGCAGAATAAAAGACCAATTGCATCTAAAAAAAAAAGAAAGAAAGAAAGAAAGAAAGAAAGAAAGAAAAGAAAAAAAATTTAACTATGAAAAAGTATAATATGTGAAAAAATAAGACGAAATAGCTCTGGTGGGAGGGGAGGGTCTTTTCTTTGATTCCTTTTTGCTCTAGCTGCCATGAGAACAGCAGGTGTGAAGAGCACTGTCTGTGAGCACTGCTGCCTGATGTCTCCTGTGTCCTGCTATGCCGATAAGGCATGGATGGACCTCCTGCCCCTGTAAACTATGGAAGAACATCAAGAAGTTCATAATGCCTAGGATTATCAATAAATACAGGCACAAATTCATGCCTGTATAGTGGGTTCTGTTTCAGAGAATAAAGTAAATCAATGAAGGGGGCACATGGAAAGGGGATACATGTGACGACCGGCGGTCATGTCACTTTCAAGTTATGAGAGTAATCTACATCCTGGGTTCTGTTTTTCCCTCCAAGTCATCTGAAATCCGCTGGTATTTTCCTGCCCTAGCAGGTGTGACTTTCTTCCCTCTCGCTCCTTCTTTTCCCACATTTAGACTCTGGTTACCATAAAAATAAGGCTGAGAGAGCAAACCCTGACCTAAAAACAGACCTCAAAGCCGGGTGTGGTGGTGCACGCCTTTAATCCCAGCACTCGGGAGGCAGAGGCAGGCGGATTGCTGTGAGTTCGAGGCCAGCCTGGGCTACAAAAGTGAGGATAGCAAGGACTGTTACACAGAGAAACCTTGTCTCCAAAAAATAAAATAGACCTTGACATAACCTCGATCGATGAGTACAGCTCAGGACTGACACATGTGGCTGTACATGACTTTGATATAAAATGTCATCCCCTAGACAGCAAATCCCAGGAGTTAGAAACTTCCTATCATCACTCACTCAGTACAGGAAAGGATGGCCATCCTCCTCCTCACTCAGCTGCCGAGAGCTGAAGAAATCTCACCTATGGTGGCCTTGTCAGTCTCTATCTCCGCCAGTAAGTCTCCTTCACTGAGCTTCTCACCCACTTTCTTTTCCCATCTCTGGATCGTGCCCACAGTCATGGTGGGGGACAGGGCAGGAAGAAGCACCTGCAGAAACAAATACGTCACCGCTTAAGCAGGAAGCTCTGCACACAGAAGCATCCAGTAAGCGCACGCAATGTCACGCAGTGAGAGACTGTGGGCATGCAGTCACTCATCGCCTCAGGCCTGGTGGCATTAATCTGTAATCTCAACGCTCAAAAGGCAGAAGGGAGGATCATGGGCTTGAGACCAGCCTGGACTACACAGTGAGACCTTGCCTCAAAAAGTAAACCACAACACGGGCTGGAGAGATGGCTCAGAGGTTAGGAGCACCGGCTGCTCTTCCAAAGGTCCTGAGTTCAATTCCCAGCAACCACATGGTGGCTCATAACTATCTGAGACCTGGTGCCCTTCTCTGCCATGCAAGCACACATGCAAGCAAAACACTGTATAGATAATAAATAAATAAATCTTAAAAAGAAAAATTAAAAAAAAAAAATTAAACCACAACTCAAAACCAAATTACTCAGCACAGCAAAGTCCTGTGCTTAATCACTCTCTAGGTCAGTGGCTCTCAACCTTCCTAATGCTGCAACCCTTTAAATATAGTTCCTCGTGCAGTGGTGACCCAGCCATAAAGCTGTATTAGTTGCTATTTTATAACTATAATTTTGCCACTGTTATGAATTGTAATGTAAATGTCTGATTTGCAGGATACCTTGATATTCAACCCCTGTGAAAGAGTCCTTTGACCCCTCACGGGGTCGCGACCCACAGGTTGAGAACCACTGATCTAGGTTAAAATGGATACTTTTCATTTTCACAGAATGAATTGGGTCTGGACAAAGCACTCTGTTGAATTTGCTGTGTTCTGCAATGAACATCAACTTGTTTTTTCACACATAGAAACCACATTTATTTCACACCTATTAGATATAAGGTTTTTTGTTTTGTTTTGATTTTGTTTTTTCAAGACAGGATCTCTCTGTGTAGCCTTGGCTGTCCTGGACTCACTTTGTAGACTAGGCTGGCCTTGAACTCACAGCGATCCACCAGCCTCTACCTCCCAAGTGCTGGGATTAAAGGTGTGTACTACCACGCTGAGCCCTACATATAAGGTTTTTGTTGTTGTTTTTAATTAGGCGGATGTTTTAGCAGTTAAGAGCATTTGCTGCTCTTGCATACGACCCGAGTTCAGTTCTCAACACCCACTTGGGCCAGCTCACAACCACCTCCAAGTCCAGCTTCAGGGGATCCAATCCTGCCTCTGGTAGTACCAGCATGCACATGTGCACACACACAATTTTTAAGAATGAACATTAAGAACTCTTCTTGGTGAAAAGGATTAAGTTTAATAGAGGAGTACTTGACTAGAATGTATGAGGGAAAAAACAAAACCAAACATCATTTTCATGGACTACAGTAAGAATACATTGTTTTTGAAAACTGCTAAAATAATTTCTGGTGTGTGTGTGTGTGTGTGTGTGTGTGTGTGTGTGTGTGTTGGACAGGTGTATGCAAGCATGTAGTGCAGAAGCCAGAGGAAGATATAAAGTGTCCTGTGCTGTCTCCCTTGTTTCCTTGAGATAGGCCCTCTAGCTTACGTCAACAGCAAGCCTCACTCTCCACCTGTCCTGCCTCCGCTCCCCACAGCACTATGGTTAGAGAAGAGAACTTACTCCAATAAGTTGTTTTCTGACCTCCACATGTATAAGCACAGTGTGCCCACATACACACTAAACACGTGTTAAAAAAAAAAAACCCAAAAACTTTGGTTTGGTTTGGTTTGGTTTTTGAGGTAAGGATTCTCTGTGTGGTCCTGGCTGTCCCGGAACTCTCTCTGTAGATCAGGCTGGCCTCAAACTCAGAGATCCACATGTCTCTGCTTCTAGAGTGCTAAGATTAAAAGCATGAACTACCATACTTGGCTAATACATGTAAAAATGTTAACTGTATTCCTATTTATATGATTGTGTCCACTGAATTTGAATGGTTACTCAGTTAATATGGATTTTATTTGCTATTGTCTTAGTCATTTAAGTAGTAATAGCCTTATACTAAGGAAAAAATAGTTTCAGTCAAAACTGTCACTAGAAGTGGGGAAAAAATAAAACAAGGCTTAGAAAATTCTTTAAAAATCACTTCCTGCTCAGAATTTATTGTTTCATAATCACCAGTGAAGTAAATTAAAGTAGCATCATGTGACACAACTGAGTCTTCAAAGAAACCAGAAATCTCTACTTCAGCATAAGTGTGTGAAAGTCTTAGGGGGCAAGCCCACCATGGTGGCACACACCCTTAATCCCAGCACTCAGGAGGCAGAGGCAGGTGGATCTCTGTGAGTTCGAGACCAGCCTGGTCTATAGAGGATTACAGCACAGCCAGGGCTAAAATAGAGAAACCCTGTCTCGAGAAAAAAAAAAAATTCTTAGGGGACAATTCTAACACTTGAACATAAAGCACCATAAAAAGAAGAAATGAGGTCTTATGTAATAAAATAAGGTTGCTGAATTAAAAGGAATAAACTGTGAAAGCTGAAGACCAGGCAACATTTCATGACATGATTGTTACCAACAGAATTGGAACATGATTTCCAAAGAACCTGATTCATTCAGAAAACTTCTTATAAAATTTAGGAAAAGTCAAATCTTTTTTTTTTTTTTTTTTTTTTTTTTTTTTTTTTGAGACAGGGTTTCTCTGTGCAGCCTTGGCTGTCCTATACTCACTTTGTAGACCAGGCTGGCCTCGAACTCACAGCAAGCTGCCTGCCTCTGCCTCCCCAGTGCTGGGATTAAAGGTGTGTGCCACCAGGCCTCAAGAAAGGTCAAATCTTAATCCTTTAGGTTACTTACTTCCAACATCAAAGTCAAACCCGAATTTCTAATAAAGTGATTTAGTGGATGCACCTTGGCATCTGTATGGGTTTCCTGTGGTTTTTTTTTTGTTGTTGTTGTTGGCTCCTTTTCCCCAGTTTATTTGTTTTGCCCAATTCTAGTTTATTTTTATTTTATTATTGTTGTTTTCTTTTTTAGATGCCTGCTTGTTTCCTAGAGAGAAAAGAACAGGGTGTGGATTTGGATAGGTAGGGAAGTAGAGAGGATCTGGGAGGAGTTGAGGGGTGGAAACCGTACTTTGATGAAAGGAAATGTAGCTGGGCGTGGTAGTGCACGCCTTTGATCCCAGCACTCAGGGAGGCAGAGGCAGGCAGATCTGTGAGTTCCAGGCCAGCCAAGGCTACACAGAGGAACCCTGTCTCAAGAAATGCCCCCCCCCAAAAAAAAAGAAAAGAAAAAGAAAAACTGCTATTTTAAAGAAAAGTACAATTTAGTTTCCTAAAGATTACTTAGGTCTGTAGAAATGGCACTTATGGCCACTAGCTTTGTTACCATGTTATCCTGTATACTTATTCCATACTTCTTTTTAAATAATTTATTTTTATGTGCTTGATGTTTTGCTTGCGTGTATGTCTGTGTAAGAGTGTTGGATCCCCTGGAACTGGACCTACAGACAGTTGTGAGCTGCCATGTGGGTTCTGGGAATCAAACCCGGGTCGTCTGGAAGAGGAGCCAGTGCTCTTAACCACTGAGCCATCTCTCCAGTCCCTTTATACTTATTCCTTATTGTTACTTTTCTCATTTATGAGTATTATTGGAATACTTCACCTATGCTTGGAAATAGGCCACTCTAAACCAAAGGAAAACTTTATCTGGTGGCTTTCCTTCAACAGACAGCACCAGCTCTCTACTTAAATTCTACTTGTATAGGAAAAAAAAAAAATCATTTCCGAAACCCTGAATACCGTTTTTTGAGGGAGAAAAGTCCAGCATTATCCTGTGTCCTGTATCCTCAGCTAAGGCTGAGAAAGGCTAAGGAAGCTGTCCAAGCTCACACACTTAGAAACAGCAATCAAGAATAAAAGCTGTCAGTTTCAGTGAAATCTCTGCTGAAGGACAAGCGCTTATCATATTTAATGACAAATTCCCAGGATGCAATAACAAACGGATAAATAGCAAGTCATCAGGAGCCAGCACTCAGACGCTGAGCCTTACCTGCATGTGAGTAGGTAAGGAGCTACCAGGAGCCGCAGAAGGTGCAGCTGGTGCAGCAGCCGGAGCTGGAGCTGGTGGGGCTGGGGCTGAGGCCGCCTGAGGGGCAGCTGTTGCTGAATCCAACGTATAATTTTTAAAGGCCTCAATATCCTCAGGCCTGAAGGAAAAGAATATATAAATATCGAGATTACAAAGCAAATTCAGTCCCTACCCCCAGCAAGTCTTCAAAAGTCTTTAACTTCCAATTGGGGTTAAAATGCTCTTAAAGTGCCAAATGTTCTCAAATTACACGGTTTTTGTTTGGGGATTGTTTTGTTTTGTTTTGTTTTGTTTTTTTAACTCACTTTTCAACTGTGATGCAGATGATGGATCCAACTGGAACATCTCTGGTCCCTTCAGCAACAAGGATCTTTGCCATATAGCACTCCTCCAAGCTCTCAAATCCAACAGTGGCTTTATCAGTTTCAACCTGTGGTTAACACAAAGCGGTAGCTCAGGGTTATACTGCCAACAAACAGTTAATAATTAGAATGGGTCTAGAATTCCATATGAAAATAAATAAGCCCACTACCACAGACTTGAAAAAAATGGTTTAGAAACAGCCTGAGTAGTAGCCAGGCATTGCTTGCATTCAGTGGCGGAGGGAGACAGATTTCTGGGACCTTCAGAGCTTCCTGGTGAAACCCTCTCTCCAAGAACAGTTAGTTTAGCTAACTGCTGTCAACTTACCTAACCAATCATCTCTAATAACGGGGGGGGGGGGGGGGGGGGGAGTTTAAGCCTCAGTCTATTTAACAAAGCCACTCCCTTATATTCATCTGCATATTTTAAAACTTACCTCTGCAATTAGTTCACCCTCACTGATTTTTTCCCCTTCTTTTTTTTCCCAGCGGGCTATGGTGCCCGCCTGCATCGTGGGGGAAAGGGAAGGCAATGGGACCTGGGAGAGAAAAAAGAA
This sequence comes from Acomys minous, assembly GCF_964271855.1. Lineage (NCBI taxonomy): Eukaryota > Metazoa > Chordata > Mammalia > Rodentia > Muridae > Acomys > Acomys minous. The sequence continues at coordinate 110,397,487 of NC_140494.1, forward strand.
GCACAAATTCAGACAGGGATATACTTAAATTAACTCTCGGCGTGGTTTAGAGTTTCAGCCACCCAATTCCTTGCAAAGTATTTACTGAGTCCCCTTACTAACCGGTCACTGGGGATACAAAGGGAGTTAGTGCACCCCAGAAGTGGCAGGTTGATTCCAGTCAGTTCAAGTGGAGCTGAGAAAGCACGTGAGGCTCCGCAGAGCTTTTAGCATATAGCCAAGGCTTGGAGCTCTTTTTCAATGGAAAAGATCCCTACTGGGAAGGTCTTGGGCACCGGACTGTAATAGATCCGGAAGGGACCTGGCTCTCGGAGGCCTCTCAAGGAGGAGTCCCCCACGTCAATGAGCCGGCTCTGAAGGACAACCGGGTCCGGGGTGGAGCACTCACCTTCTGGTGCGGAGGGAGGCTGTAGGAGCGGCGGCTGGGCGACCCCAGGAGCTGTCGCAGTAAGCGGTTACGCGGCGCGGTAGCCGAGCCGGAGCTCCAGCCGCACAGCGAGCGGACCCCATAGCTCGGGGTCCCGTTGCTACAACGAGCCGCAGCGAGGCCGGTCCGCGGGCTCCCGCACGGGGTCCCGGGACCTTCTTTCAAGGCTGCCCACCGAGCCCCGAGCCCGGCCCTGGGGACTGCACTCTGCGCCCGCCGCGCACAGACGCGCCACATACTGCCACCGACCCCCCAAGCCCCAAAAGCTCCGCCGTCTCCGGAGTGACCTCTCCAAGAGCAGCGCGGCTCTGCCGTCAGCCGCACCCTGCCGTCGCGCAGTGTCGTAAAAAGCGGCTCCTTGGACTGACGACCGGAACGTACGGAGCCCGCGCCCCTCTGCGGAGAACGGGCCGTGGGTACCCGGGAGGGGCCCTGGCCGCCGGTTAGGATCCGAGGGACAGAGGCACTTCAAGGCAGTCGTAGGCGGCGCACGTTTGGAAGAACGGGAAAGGCTTGGGGATGTGGGAGGCCCTAGCAGAGGTGTCTCAGAGGGTGGGTAGTACGGCCAGCTCGAAGGCGGTGACCTAAAGGGACAAGAGGGTCGCGCGGCCAGGGAGGCGGCGCCTCCTGGAACAGCTTTGCTTTGACGAAAAGCTGAGGAATGAGCCCAGACCGGCCACAACCCAAAGATTTAGGTTAGTGGTTGTGGGCGCACAGCCGAAAGTTAGAGGAAAGAAAGGCCAGCGAATGACCTCTGGGGTTCTGGGGGTGTCCCTTGGCTACAGACCCCGACCCACGCAGTCTGTCCTAGGTCCTGAGCCCGCAAGAACCCGGAGCAGCAGGGGTTTCTGCCAAATGATGTGAAGAGCAGCCAAGAGAACGGCGTATTTTCTCATTTTGAGTTAGTTTCAGAGGACTAATTATGTTCTCTATATGAAGATATTTGTTTGCAAAAACAAAAAAAAACAATTATATTACCCCCCAACTACCATCTTATCCTCTTAAATAGCGAAAATATTTAAGACACACACCAAAAAAAAAAAAAAGAAAAGAAAAAAAGAAAAGAAAAGACACGCACCAGACATGGTGGCTCATTTAATTACAGCATTTCCGAGGCAAAGGCAAGTGGATCTCCAAGTTCCAGACCAGCTTGGGCTATGTACCAAGACTGTCTTTCAAAAAAGATTTAAGATAGAACTTTTCGAAACACGCTGTTCCTCTATTCTGCAGTTGTGTGAACTCAATAAAAACCAACTTTCTTGAGCTTCGGGGTAACGATGTGGAATCAAAAGTTTCTGAACACAACCACCTACCGATTGACGTTTGCCTACACTGCAGCCGTGCCTCTGAGGACACCCGTGCCCTTTGCACTGCCATGCCCTCGGAGTCACACAAGGCCAGCCAACACTGCTTGAAACACTTTGGCACAGATCCATCACTTCTTGGTATGATTCGCCCTAGTTTTACTGTACAAAGTTTTCTGCTCTTACCTGAACATAATGGTTTTGTTTCAGAAAACAAAAGACATTTTCCCACACCTGTTCCTGAGCGTGTAAATGTTATAGTAGTGTATCTTTGGGTTGGGTTGTTAGAATATTTGAACTGTTTGTTTTGTTTGTTTTTCAAGACAGGGTTTCTCTGTGTCATCCTGGCTGTCCTGGACTCACTTTGTAGACCAGGTTTCCTCGAACTCACAGAGATCACCTGCCTCTGCCTCCCGAGTACTTGGATTAAAGGCGTGTGCCACCATCCCAGTCCTGAATATTTGAATTTTAAAATTGCTGGGGCTGATTTGAATTTCACAGAAAATCATTGAGATTAGAACAGAATTTCCAGAAATTTCTAAAATGTCCCTAAATATACATTTTATGTTATATACTTTCTGTGTATGTGCCAACATGCTTAACCTCTGAGCTATTTCTCCAGCCCCACACTGAGCTATCTTGCCAGGTCATATGCAACATATTTATGTGAAGCCGCATTCTCAATATGGGCAACTATAAATCAAAATATTAACCGAATCTGAAAAACGGTACTTCATGTATTTATTACAGTATTATATATTCAGCCAAGATTTAACTCTTTTTTTTTTTAACTCGCACATCACTCTTTATTGCAGCACAATACACATACAGTATCTCATGTATAGGACTAACCTATGTATCCACCCTAAAAGAATGGCTAACTAAAATGTGGTATGTATACAATGTAATTTCTTCAATCTGAAGTAATGGAGTCTTGTCATCATTCACAAAAATGGATGTAACTTAGTTAAGCAAATTAACTCAGTCTCAGAAAGATCAATATTACATATTTTCTCTCATCTGCGATCCTAGACTTTATACTCAAAACCATGTATGTATAAATGTTAAAGGAAGTAGACGTGAAACAGGAACAAAAGGGTTAATAGGAAGGGGAAAGGAAAGAAGAAGACAGGTGAAGAATATACCCAAAACACTTTATATAGTGTTTGATAATGTCTTTATTATATACTCACCTCCATATATAATGCCTTTATACTATGGCATGCATGTGTCTACACATACATACCCAGGAACAAGTACATTTTTTAAAAATATTAGTGCTGAGAATATAGCTCAGTTAGAAAAGTGTTTGCTGGACTGGAGAGAGAGCGCAGTGGTTAAGAGCACTGGTTGCTCTTCCAAAGGTCCTGAGTTCAATTCTCAGCAACCACATGGTGGCTTACAACCATCTAAAATGTGATCTGATGCCCTCTTCTGGCCTGCAGGTGTACATGTATATTCATACATTAAATAAATAAATCTTTGTTTTTTTAATTAAAAAATAAAAAAAGAGAAAAGTGTTTGCTGAGCATACATCAATTTCAGTCCTCAGCAACTGATGAACTGTGTAATCCTAGCGTGTGGGAACTGGGAACAGAAAAATCATAAGTTCAAAGTCATCCTCAGCTATGTAACCAAGTTCAAGGCCAGTCTTGGCTACACGAGACCCTTAAAATATACATTATATACATTATGTATATACACACAAAATATATATTAGTAAAAAAGGAAAGGTATATATGTAGTTTTGTTAGATTTTGCCATATTCTGTCCCCAGAACATTTGTATTCCCCATCAGCAATGTATGGATGTATGGGATTGCTTGGTTCCCCAGAGCTCACCACAGAATATGTTCTTAGAATTCCTTTTGTGGGGAGAAAGGGTGCCAAAAATGCCATAATTCTTTATTTGTAGTTTTTAATTTATAAATTACATTTATTTATTGTGTCATGTGGCCAGAGCACACATGTGAAGGTGGTCAGAGGACTACTCTTGACAGTCTACTCTCTTTGACCTTATGCGTTTCCAGCAAAAGAACCCGAGTTATCAGGCTTTGTGGCAAGCACCTTTACCCCACTGAGCCTTTCCTCCAGCTCATGATGTGTGATATTCATAGATATTGGTGAGAAATTATAGTTAAGGCAGAAGTGTACACCTGTAGTCTCAGCACTCAGGGAGGCAGAAACAGGCAGATCTTTGTGAGTTCAAGGCCAGCCTAGTCTACAAAGTGAGACCAATACAGCCAAGGCTATATAGAGAAACCTTGTCTTGAAAAACCAAACAAAGCTGTGTGGAGGCAGAGGCAGGCATATCTCTATATAAGTTCGAGGCCAGCCTGGTCTACAAAGCCTGTCCAGGACAGCCAGGGCTGTTACACAGAGAAACCTTGTCTCGAAAAACCAAAAAAAAAAAAAAACAAAACAAAAAACAAAAAACAAAAAAAACAACTTTTAAAAAATAAATTTATTTGTAACTTATATACCTCTATACCTGGGGATCATGTGAAAATCCCTCACAGAAAAAATACAAGTGGAAAAATTCAAGAAGCCATGTCACAGAAATGACTATGTTAACATAAAGAGTGATGGCTGCAGTGTCAGTGAGCAATATACACACTTGGTGACATCACCTCTGTATGTTGTACAGTCACTAACGAACGTTCATATGTGGCTCCATAACTTTATTTTACAGCAAAACTAATTTGTAAGCCGGTTGAGGAATCTTATCTGTTGTTTTTTCATTGTCTTCTGAGTTAACAATAGATGCTGACTTTTGAGTTATTGACTAATGATATATGTGCAACATTTATTAAATATATATCCATTGTATGGTTGCATAATTAGAAAGCCTCATTTCATAACTGAAGGTGACATTAAATTAGGTGGAAGCATGTGCTGTGTCTATACCAATCCCTCAGTGTGCAGATGGCCAGAGAACACCAAGAACACAAGAAGAAATTGTAGGAAGAAAACCTAAACTGACAGCCAGTGTGGTGTACATTAATGTTCCAGTACCATGAGACCAGTTTGAGGCCAGCCTGGGCTACCTACACGGACTATAAATAAATAAATAATAAAAATTTTCTTGAAAATCTTAGCCCTTGAGAGGTAGAGGCAGGTGGGTCTCTGTGAGCTCAAGGACAGCCAGGTCTACATAATAAGACCCTGTCCCAAACATAACAGAACAAAGTTGGAACTATATTAAACAGAAGCCAAGTGAAAGAAAGCATTCGGAGCTGACAATTGAAATACATCAAACCTTTAAGTCGAGAATACTGACGTGGTGAATGAAGCCTGCTTGAATGTGGGGTTGGCAGCCTTTAAATTGGTGAATTCTTATGGGGTGGTAGTCCACGCCTGTGGTCCCAGCTTAGCTACTCCAGAGGTTAAGGAAAATGATTAAGCATCTGAATCTATCAGTTTGCATAACATAGTGAGATGCTGTCTCAAAACAGAAAAGCAAATCTACACTTCTGGCTGGGATCCTGAGTGGCTTCAGTGGTAGAAATCATGCTTACCATGCACAGAGCCCAGGAGTCTGTCCTAAGTAAACACTTCTGCCCTAATCATGGCTCGAATTGCACCGGAAGGTTATTGTTATAGTTCGTACTCTCAGGGTCATATGTGTTACACTTACGTATGATTTCCAACGAGGTGCAAAATTAGCCAATGCTCTACAATTACTTGTGCTTATATTAGAAATACCAACAGTAAAATATCTCCAGCAATAAAACAGTCCTTATCTTGACTCGATAATGAGCAAACATGCTACCAGGGAGATAGATCAGTAGAGGAAATTTACCTTCACTAATTGTAAATGGCTTTACTAGCTGATCTCAGTTACGAGGTCTAAATGAAAAGGATGAAGTGGAGGTAGTTTGCAGACTCCATTTTATTCATAGTGTGTGTACGTGATTCTGACTTACTCACAATTCTGGTACATTCCGGAAGTTAAAACTGGCTAATTGATAATCAGAAACCTCTGACATAACAAAGTCTTTGTGAAAACATTGTAAAACAGGATACATGCTAATAACCTCTGAAAGCAATGGTTTCAAACACCCATGTTTCTAAAAGAGTAGAATTTTACATATATGTACTTTAAGCAAGCTACAACTCTTAACAAGTAAGTGTGCAATCATGATGCTTATTAATAAAATGAAATTTTTAATTACTATGAAAATGCTTTTCAGTAACTGAATACTTTTGAATTGGATGTAAAACATAAAGATCTTTTCCTAATTTAGTCATCCCAGTCAAAAGAACTGAAAAGTCAGTCCAAAAGGAGCATTGCTATTGCCAAATGTATTTAACCCGTACCACTACTTTTCTTTATTTTAACCAAGATACTGATCTCATTGTGTAACCCAGACTGGCATCAGCCAGGTATCCCTCCTCCTCCTCAGCCTCCCAAACCTTGGAATCCCAGGCGGAAGCTTTGCATACAAACTGCCTTAGGGAACTGAGCAAGAAGAGACACTCTTCAGCTTTGTTTGGTTTCCAAGACGGGGTTTCTCTGTGTAGCCCTGGCTGTCCTGGAACTCATTCTGTTGACCAGGTTGGCCTTGAACTCAAGATCCGCCTGCCTCTGCCTCCTGAGTGCTGGGATCAAAGGCATATGCCACCACTGTCCAGCACTCTTCAGTTTTTAAGTAACTAAATTAGCATTTGAGGCCATTTTTAAGGTTTATTTTTATTATTTTTTATGTGTATACAGGTGTCTGTGTAGGTACATCCTTACACATTAGTACTTTTGTTTTTGTTTATTGTTTTCAAGACAGGCTGTCACTATGTAGACCAGGCTAGCCTCAAACTCAGAGATTTCCCCTGCCTCTGCCTCCCCAGTGCTGGGATTAAAGGAGGGAGCCACTATGCTTGAAATTATTTTATGGACTCCTTAACACTTGAGTGTATTTTCCCCCTAAGGAAATAGAATGTCAGCAATGGCAGGATGGACTAGCCCAGGCCAGTAACACTAGGGCTTGAAAAAGGCACACCTGGGCTGGAGAGATGGCTCAGAGGTTAAGAGCACTGATTGCTCTGCCAGAGGTCCTGAGTTCAATTGCCAGCAACCACATGGTGGCTCACAACCATCCATAATGAGATCTGATATCCTCTTCTGGCCTGCAGGGGTACAAGCAGGCAGAGCACTGTATAAATAATCTTAAGAAAAAGAGAAAGGCACATGTTCTCCTGGAGCAATCACTGTGACCCTTTAATACAGTTCCTCATGTTGTGGTGATGTAATTTTATTCTCCTGGCTGAATTGTTATCTGGGAGGCTAACTGCCTCCTGCTAACCTAGGCCTAGTCCTGGAAGCTTCTAGCCTCTGTATAATCTAATCTAGGCCTAGAACATTTTAGCCTCTGAGATTTACTGCTTTTGTTTGTTTGTTTTTTGTTTTTTTGGGTTTTTTATTTTTTTGAGACAGGGTCTCTCTGTGTTAGCCTTGGCTGTCCTGGACTTGCTTTGTAGACCAGGCTGGCCTCGAACTCACAGTGATCCGCCTGCCTCTGCCTCCCAAGTGCTGGGATTAAAGGTGTGGGCCACCACGCCCGGCGAGATTTACTGCTTAATAAACTCACCCTTACTTGTTCTTTCTGAGCTCTGGGCTGGCTGGTTCAACTCAGCTGTTCTGGTTCAAACTCTTCTCTCTTAACCCAGAGTTGCTCTGCTCGGCCTCAAACTAACTCAGCAACATGCTCTAATCTTCTGGCTTTTCATCTTCTGGTTTGTTCCATCTTCACCTGAGTTCTCTCTCTGCAACTCCTCTCACTATTGTCCTGGTAAACTGCCTCCTCTCTGCAAAACTGCCTCTTACATAGCTTCCCTTCTTGTGAGAGTTGGGTGTATCCTATTCTGTCAAATCTTCTCTGATTCATCACCTTTTCTGCCACTCAATTAGACATCACTTTCAAACATGGGTGCTTCCTTCTACAAACTTCTACAAACCCCCATTGTTTGGGATTAAAGGCATGTACCACCACACCTGGACCCATAACCAGAAAGCTTTCTTCTTCTCCTTCTCTTCCTCCTCCTACTTCTTCTGAGACAGGGTTTCTCTGTGTAGTCTTGGTTGGCTTGGACTTGCTTTGTAGACGAGGCTGGCCTCGAACTCACAGAGCTCTACCTTCCACCTTCCTCTGCCTCCCAAGTGCTGGGTTTACAGGTGTATGCCACTGTGCCCAGCCTCCATAAAGTTATTTTCATTGCTACCTCATAACTGTGATTTTGCTAGTTATTAATCATAATGTAAATATCTGTGTTTTCTGATGGTCTTAGGTGACCCCTGTGAAATGGTTGTTAAACCTCCAAAGGGGTCATGATCTATATAGGTTGCAAACTGCTGTCCTAGAATTTAGACAAATAGATTATTCACAATAGAATTAATTCATGCTTGCTCCTGCTCTGAAGACTCCAGATTATGGACTGAATGAAATGCAGATCCCTGAGCTGTGTGTGCAGGAATTGGTGAAACACATTCTCCGGTAGAGATGCTTGGCTATTGTACACATGGTACATGAGATTACTGCACTCCATTGCATTCAACCAACATCTGCCTTTATATAGGCTCTAGGACCATGTGGGTCCTTTTCCAAAAAGAGATAAAAATAAAACACGATTTAGAGGACTTTGAAGTTTTTTCTCTGATTTAATTTTTGCTGAAAAGTTAATTTCACATAATGTTAAGATTGCTGAAAGAAAAAGGACAAGAAAAATCAGATTTAGGAGACAGACCCGGACTACAGTAATGGAGTTTTGCCTGATCACCTTCATGCTGTCAAATAGCAAAACATTAAAATTCATGCAACAGAGAAACCTGTGATATACGAACGTTTTATCCCTCCAGTCGTCTTGAGAGAAAACGGAAATAATACTGTTTTCTTCTTTTGGCTTTCACAATGAGTTGTTCTTGCTTATGGCTGACTTTCCTGAACTTTCCTAGTTACAGCTGATGAAAATTGTTCTTCAATCGAAGACCAGAGTAGTGTGCATGGAAGACATCAGGTCTTTTTGATCTCATGTCTTTTTGAAGAGCAATCAACTAGATTTAAAAAGAAAAAAAGCCTCCAGCACTATAAGCAGGGAGAATTGGACAGGAACTAACTGCCATTAGTACACTCATAACAAAATAAGGTGTATTCTGAAACCACAAGAGGTGGTAAGAAGAGACGTAGAAAAGCTATTGGGAGCTCTAGAAAATGGATAGAGAATAGAGAATGTGAGATTACACAGAAATCACTCTTAAGTTATAAAAATAGACATGGTTCTCAGACAAAAAGCAAACAGGTACAAAACAATTCTCAAACATGAACTATTTTTAAAAGACATGTCTATATAAAACAATAAGATGTTATCTCGGCGTTCCAAAGGGTTGTCTGTTCAAATGGCTAAAAACAGGACACAGAGACAGGCAGGTCCCAGAACTGACCCATCTGCTCGTCTCTTCTGTTTGGCAGTGTACAGTGTGGTTCCAGACTGCTTTGAGGGACGGTATAAATAGATAATCGTGGCTGACTGGTAGATGGTATTAGGTGAGTGAGGAAACCCAAGTTACTGAGTAACCTCTAGAAGCTGAACTCTTTAGCCTCTACACTTGACAATGTTGCAATGAGAAATGACTCTTCGCCTTGAATCAACCCTGCCATTCACAACTCATGCTCCATGCCCCATGGGTTCCATTGTGTCCTAAGGGAACAGCCCGGGCTAAATATATAATAGAAAATAACTCCAGTCTTGAAATGAGAAGCAGACCAGTAAGTCGTGCTCATACTCAAAGGACAAACACAAATTAATGGTCTGTCCTTGTAAATGTGAAGACGATGCCATGAGTTCGAGTCAGAGAGATACAGGTAGCAGCACCTTTCCTTATCCTGGATTTTTAAGGAGCCGCTCTCTTCTTATTTTTAAACACAAAGTTTATCTGCCAGAAGAAAAATAAATGGCTCTAAAGTTAAAGAGTCCCCAGAGAAAACCAGCAGTACATGAAAACACCTTCAATGGGCTCAGGACAAGCTGCTGAACCAGTTAAAAACAGAAGAGGCAGCCCAAGGCCTTAATTACAGTTTTGGCATAGTGTAGCATAATATGGGCAATCCTTTCACCATCCAATCAACAAGTCAGCATCATCCATGTCCAGGTCAATATATGCAAGTGGGCTTTCATCTTTGGTACCACCTCACAAGTTCTTCCTGGTTTGCAGTGTCTGCAAAGAAGCAGAAAAGTTGGTACCTTTGCCTTGTCTGTAAATACAAATGCTGGGACTCTGATTGCTGCAACCACTGAGGCCAATTAAACAAACACTGAAACACGAAGGCGCGATGCATCCACTTCCAGATTCCAGATAATAGCAGCCATGTCCCTACAGGAGAGGGAGCATCCTTTCCTGGTGTTTAAGGCCTTTGGTTTGGTGTCCTCAGAGTAGAGTAAAACACTGTTCCCAGGACAATGAGCTCCAGATGAACCCATGGACCATGTTTTGGGCACAGACTTGAAGTACCCAGATATGCCAGGTACACACACACACAGGACTGGCCCATGACCATCACACTTGAAGAAGCTTCTTTTTGGCAGCGTGAGTCAGAGACTTCTCAGCATACTCTGGTGTTAAGTCCTCTTTCCTGAGAGAAGCAGCCAGGGAGTGTCCAGTGTCCAGTTAATTCTCTCTATGGTCCTCTTCCACCCAGGCTACAATTTTCCCTTCCCATCCAGGGATGGCGTCATCATCATGGAAAACCTAGTTTAAAAAAAAAAGCCATAATGGAAAAATACAGCCTGAAGTGTGGTGCCTACCTATAATTGGAGAGCCCAGCAGGCTGAGGCAGGGAGATAGCTATGAATTCCAGGCCAGGTTGAGTCACAGTATGATACCCCACCTCAACAGAAACTACAGAGGGAAAGTCACTTAAGCAACACTGCTGGTTAAAAAAAAAAAACTTATGGTCCGTGAGACTGTTCAGTGGATAAAGGCATTGTCATATGACCTGAATCCAATGACAGGCCCCACATGGTGGAAAGGGAGAATCACCTTCTTACTCCCTCAAGTTGTCTCTGACTTGCAGAACACATGCGCGAGCGCGTGCGCGCGCACACGCACACACACACACACACACACACACACACACACACACACACAGCCCAAGAGAGAGAAGTGTGTTGCAGTCAGCAAAGCTTAAAGGGGTCGGAGATCTGAAGAGCACTTTGACATCAGACATGGAGATGCAGAGTTTGGAGTTTGCCCAGCTGGGTTTTGGTCTTGCTTTGGTCCAATGTTTCCCCACCGTGCTCTGTTGGACTGGTAATGTATATCCCGTGCCTGTATGTTGGAAGTGTGTAACTGCTTTTTGATTCTGATTTTACAGGGGGTTACAGTTAAGAGATTGCCTTGAGTCTCCGAAGAGATTTTGACTTTGGACTTTTAAAGTGTTGAGACTGTGATAGACTATGTGGACTTTTTGTTTGTTTGTTTAAAGATGTATTTATTTATTATGTATACAGTGCTCAGTCAGCATGTACACATGCTGGCCAGAAGAGGGCATCAGATCACATTACAGATGGTTGTGAGCCACCATGTGGTTACTGGGAATTGAACTCAGGTCCTCTGGAAGAACATTCATTCAGTGCTCTTAACCTCTGAGCCATCTCTCCAGCCCAGACTATGTGGACTTTTGAAGTTGGACTGTATGAGTTTTGCATTATGATATGGTTACAAGCCTATGGGGCCCAGGGAGTGGAATGTGATGGTTTGAATAAGAATGGCCTCCAAGGGCTGGAGAGATGGCTTAAGAGGTTGAGAGCACTGACTGCCCTTCCAGAGGTCCTGAGTTCAATTCCTAGCAACCACATGGTGGCTCACAAGCATCTATAATGAGATCTGATGCCCTCTTCTGGCCTGCAGGTGTACATGCAGGCAGAGTACTATATACATTAAAAAAAAAAAAAAAAAAAAAGGTCTCCAAAGGCTCATATAGTTGAATGCTTAGACATCAGGGATTGGCACTATTTAGACATCAGGGAGAGCCGGGCGTGGTGGCGCACGCCTTTAATCCCAGCACTTGGGAGGCAGAGGCAGGCGGATCGCTGTGAGTTCGAGGCCAGCCTGGTCTACAAAGCGAGTCCAGGACAGCCAAGGCTACACAGAGAAACCCTGTCTCAAAAAACAAAAAACAAAACAAAACAAAAAAAGACATCAGGGAGAGGCACTACTTGGAAGGATTAGGAGGTGTATCCTTGGTGAAGTAGGTGTGGTCTTGTTGGAGGAAGTAGGTCACTGCAGGTGGGTCTCCCTGGGTGCCACCATGCTTCCTGTCGCAGACTAAGCCTCTAAAACTGTTAGCCAGCCCCAATTAAGCACTTTTGTTCATAAAAGTTGCCATGGTCGCGGTGTCTCTTCACAGCATTAGAACAAACACTGACTAAGATGGGAACTCAGGTACTTCTGGGAGCTACTTCGGGAGTGCCCCCTGGGTTCTGTACCTCCTCTTTGACAGTGCCAAACTCAGGATCTAGGGCTTTGAAGTGATACCGGTGATTCCCTTCTCGATCAATAGCCGCTTTAAAGTCCTTCAGTGTCACCTCCCCTAACCTGTAACAGAAGAAGAGTGTACCAAAATAGCCTGTTAATCAATAGGCTGGGAAGGTAACATGTTAGCTTTAAATCCAGGCCAAAGTCAACATGCAGAACTAGCATGGCTTCAGGACTGGGCCATAGCCCCTGATAACCAAGAGAGCACTAGAATAGAGGTTGGGCAAGCGTCATGGGTAGGAATGAGCATGGCATCCCACATCGGGTGATCAGAGAACACAAATCCATTGCGTTCGCTGTTTTTAATTGGAAAATAGAATATTCAAAATAAAATTTGTTAAATAACCATAAGAACACCTAATTTTTCTCAGTTTCTCCCCTAACATAGGGTCCGGTTTTCTTAGGCTGATAAATTCATCTAGTGTTTTTATTTTTTATTTATTTAGTTTTCTGAGACAGGGTCTCTCTGTGTTAGTCTTGGCTGTCCTGGACTCACTTTGTAGACCAGGCTGGCCTCGAACTCACAGTGATCTGGCCTGTCTCTGCCTCCTGAGTGCTGGGATTAAAGGCGTGCACCACCACACCCGGTGTTTTTTGTTTGTTTTTGACTGGGTCTCACTCTGTAGCCCAAGCTTGCCTTGAATTTGCTAGGTAGCCTAGGGTGGCTCAACATTCACAATCCTGTTTCAGGCTTCCAGGTGCTCAGATTACAGGTAAGTGCCACCCAGCTCTTTCCCTCTTGCACACGCCTTTAATCCCAGCAATCAGGAGGCAGCTGCAGGAGAATCTCTGTGAATTCAAGACGAGACTGGTCCATATAGTGAGTGTGGGCCACCTAGAGCTACGTAATGAGATCCTATCTCAAAACAAACAGAACCTCCAAAACCAAACCAACCAACCAAACAATACAAAACAACATACAATTGTTATTCCTGTACCTAGCAGTAGCTCCTGCCTGTCCTCTGTAATGCCCCTGGGGGCCAGGTGTGTGTGTGTGTGGGGGGGGGGGCTTTATTGCCAGCAGAGGGAAGGCAGAGGCTGGAGCATCTCTATGAGCTGGAGGGAGGCCAGGCGGATCTACGTGGAGAGTACAAGGCCAGCCAAGACTGCACAATAATACTTTGTCTAAAAAAAAAACCAAATGAACAAAAACCTGCCAAGCTGGAACTCGAATCTCTATGTCCTGGGCTCTTGTTTCAGCACAAGCTGCTTCTCAAACACCTTCCAGCTGCTTGTCTGGGCAGTGACTACCAGCTCTGCTTTCTTTCTTTCTTTCTTTCTTTCTTTCTTTCTTTCTTTCTTTCTTTCTCTCTTCCTTCCTTTTCCCTCTGTTTGTTTTTGACAGTGAAATAGTGACATGAGCAGCTCACCTCTTTGGTATATTGACCATGAAGGGCGTGAGTGAGCGGTCCGTGAAATAGAGCACTTTGGTGCAGGTGCTGCTGACGGCTGGAGAACTCTGGGAGTGAGGCAACGCTGCAATCAGAGACTCTGGTTAGAACATTCGATTTGATCCAGACCACTCCTCCTTTTCGTTTACTCAAAATGTCTCAGGAGGCTGAAGCTGCCCGAGGCCACAACTCCTCGGTCAGCCTGCCAAGCACCGTGGCCACAGAGCATGGCTCATGATCACCACGAGGACAAGAGATGTCTTGGGCATGGGCGTCATCCTGGGGACCTCATTCATTCCAGGGATTTCTGGAGGGAGGGGCGCCTCCTACCCAGGCAGCAGTGTTGCTAAAGATCAGGCGGTCAGAGAGTATTGCCTGGCTGGATTTCAGGGGACTCAGAGCAGACACCCAGCAAGACCTGCAAATTGCCTACACTCAGAGTGTGGAGGAAGAATATTCAACATGATTTGTGAAAAGAAAGAACAATGGAAAAAACTCAGGGCAAAAGAATCACCGTGGTTCTGATCCCAGGAGCCTGTACTCCAGTCTACAAAGGGGTGGGCCTGTGCTCTGTGTGTGTGTGTGTGTGTGTGTGTGTGTGTGTGTGTGAGAGAGAGAGAGAGAGAGAGAGAGAGAGAGAGAGAGAGAGAGAGAGAGAGAGAGAGAGAGAAGAGAGACTGAGACTCACTGTGTGCCCTATGTGGCTTAGGACTCATGATAAAGACCAAATTGGGTGCTGGGTGAGGTGATGCACGCCTTTAATCTCAGCACTCTGGAAGCAGAGGCAGGAGGATCTCTGTGAGTTCGAGGCCAGCCTGGTGTACAGAGAAACCCTGTCTCTGGGGGAAAAAAAAAAAAAAGACCAAATTGATCTTCAACTGACAGACATCTCTCTGCCCACCTCTGCCTCCTGAGGGCTCGGATTAAAAATGTAGGCTGCCATACCTAGCCTTGCATTTATTTCAGGGTTGGGTGTGTGGAGGTAAGAAGACATTTTAGGAGTCAGTTCTCTCCTTCCAGCGCATGGGACCAAGGATTAGCCTCAGATGGTCAGGCTTGGCAGTAAATGCCTTTACCCACTGAGCCAGCTTGCCAGCCCTTAAAACCACCGATATATTCTACTGCATGATATAGATGATTTTGTTTTCATCCACCCAGTAACCAAACAGAGTCTGTACTAATAATCAATATGGTGAAAACAATCAGAGCAAACAAATTGAGCACATATAATTTCACTGTGCTTTCTAGCACTTTGTACATTGTCAACCTCCACTTTTTTTTTTCACCTCCACCTTCTAAAACAAAATGTAGAGTCAACAGCTGTCAGAGAAGGAAAAAGAGAAAGAGGAGGAGGGAGGAGGAAGAGGAGAGAGGGGGAATTCTAGGAAAAATATACATGCCAAACCTCGGATACCTTTATAGGAAAGGAATTTTGGACTTTGCTGTTGTTGTTATTACCTTGCCAAATAGGCTCTTTGCTATTAAGCTTCTCTGTTTATAGGAAAATATGTGTAGATTCTGAATTTATAAAAAGCCTTAAAATCCAATAAAGTACCAGGAAATATGCCTTAAAAATAAGAGTTGGAGCCGGGCATGGTGGCACACACCTGTAATCCCAGCACTCGGGAGGCAGAGGCAGGCAGATCGCTGTGAGTTCAAGGCCAGCCTGGTCTACAAAGTGACTCCAGGACAGCCAAGGCTAACACAGAGAGACCTTGTCTCAAAAAACAAAACAAAAAAAAGAGTTGGAGCCAGGCAGTGGTGGTGCACGCCTCAGAGGCAGGTGGACCTCTGAGTTTGAGGTCAGCCTGGTCTACAAAGTAAGCTCCAGTACAGCCAGGGCTACACAGAGAAACTCTTGTCTTCAAAACAGTGGGACTGGAGAGGTGACTTAGTGGTACATGCTGCTCTTCTAGGAAACCTGGGTTCCCATAACCCACATGGTCTTGTTCCAGGGGTTCTGATGCCCTCTTCTGGCCTCCTGAGGCACTGCAATATGGTACACTAAATGCAGGCAAATACTCCCACATTAAATAAAAACAAGTAATTTTTTTTTTTTGAGACAGGGTTTCTATGTGTAGCCTTGGGTGTCCTGGATTTGTAGACCAGGCTGGCCTCAAACTCACAGAGACCTGCCTGTCTCTGCGACTCCCCCCCCCCCCAATGTTGGGATGAGTGCTGCGATTGCATGAGCGTGCCACCAAGTCCGGCAAAAACAAGTAAATCCTAAAAATAAAATGTAGAGAGGCTGGAGAGATGGCTCAGCAGTTAAGAGCACTGACTGTTCTTCCAGAGGACCCAGGGTCAATTCCCATCACGCACATGGTAGCTCATAAGTGTCTATAACTCCAAGGTCTGACACGCTCACATAGATATACATGCAGGCAAATGCACATAAGATAAAGATAAACAAATTATAAAAAATATAGAGTTAGATATGTGATGCACACCTGTAATGCCTGCACTTGGAAGGCATAAGCAGGCAGATCTCTGTAAATTCAAGCCAGCCAGGACTACATAGTGAGTTCTTGTCTCAAACAATAACAAAATGACACTAGAAGATTAAAGACCCATTAAAAAATTTCATACTGTATAGAAAAAATGACTATAAGTTAATCATAAGCATAAACTTCAAAGCTAAATATTGCTGGGCTTGGTAGCATATCCCTTTAATCCTAGCACTAGGCAGGCAGAGGCAGGTGCATTTCTGTGACTTTGAGAGGCCTAGCACACGTAGTAGGTTCTAGGCCAGGCCAGGCCCTGTCTCAAAAAAAAAAAAGCTTGGTGTCATTCTCTCCATTTCAGTCATGTTAAACTACGTTCTTCCTGTCATAGAGAGTACTCGGGGGCTGCCCCTGTGAGGGGGGCATCCTAAAATACTTCTAGAACCTCGATCTACTCTGCTCTAGTTCTGTTACTTTCTGTCCCATAGTTCTTTGCTTCTTCATGTTTAAATTTTGCTAATTTCTTTTTTTAAAAGATAGATTTATTTATTTATTTATTTATTAAGTATACAGTGCTTTTGCCTGCATGTACACCTGCAGGCCAGAAGAGGGCACCAGATCTTACTATAGATGTTAGTGAGCCACCATGTAGTTGCTGGGAATTGAACTCAGGATCTTTGGAAGAGGGTGAGCTATCTCTCCAGCCCAAATCTTGCTGATTTCTATAACCATTAAAAAAAAATTTTTTTTCAAGACAGAGTTTCTCTGTGTAGTTTTGGCTGTCCTGGACTCACTCTTAGACCAAGCTGGCCTTGAATTCATGGAGATCTGCCTCTGCCTGCCTCTTCCTCCCAGAATGCTGGGATTACAGGTATCTGCCACTGTGCCTGGTTTATCTGCACATTTTTATCACAACCCTGAACACATCAATCTGTTCTTTACAATTCCTGGTCTCATAGTTTCAACATCCTTGTCACACTTGGGCTTGGCTCTGCTGACAGATCTGGTTCTTAACAGTGGCTTTTTCCCCCCTTTTCTTTTCTTTTGGGAATGTCCCTTAATTTTAAAAAATGTGTTTTTATACAGTCCTGGTTGGCTTGGAATCACCATTTATAATGAAGCTGACTGCAAGTCTATAATAATCTAGTCTAAGGCTTCTGAATGCTAGGATTACAGGCATGCACCACCATGCCCAGTTCTTTTTACTTTCCAGACAGTGTATGCAAAAAAACATTTTGTTTCTATGGTACAAGCTGTTCTATTTTTTCTTTAGCTGCACATGCTTTTTTTGGATGGGGGGTAGGTGGGAGGGGGCTGTCCTGGACTCACTTTATACACCAGGCTGGCCTCAAACTCACAGAGATCTGCCCATCTCTACCTCCCTGAGTGCTGGGATTAGAGGTGTGTGCCACTGTGCCTGGCAAATAAATCTTTAAAACACTGAAATAATTGTCATTTCTCCTCATAAGTCAATGGCAGAAAAGGAATGTGGCTGGGGCACAGCCATGGTGGAATGGAAGAAGTTCTGGACCCCTTATCACCACCTCGCATGCCTGTGCACCCCAACATGTTGCAGCGGCTTTCAGGTGAAGTATAATTTAATGCTCAGATCTGCCAAGAAACTCAGAAGCAGAGCCATTAATTAACATTGTCTGCAGCCATACACGGTGGAGTGGCAGCCCCAAGACTGAACTTCAGATGTATCCGATTTTATATTCTTTATTTTCCTACTCTCTTAGTTTGCATTCAGTTTGAAGCACGAATTCCAAGTGCCTCTGAACTTACAAAAAGGGACGTCTCATTGGCATTCAAATACATACACTGGAAGCTCAGAAAAGAGCTGGGATTAGAATAAACCTCTAAAAGTAATCCACACACAAGAATGCTTGAAGCCACATGGAATGGAAGGATCCCGAAAAAGACTGAGACAGTCTGGGACGAGGCCTCAGAGGGCACCATGGGGCATATACAACAGCCAAGGGCTAGGAAGAGGACGAGATGGGGGGCGTCAGAATTAGCATTCATAGAATGTAAGGAAATCGGAGGACTCTCAGCTCAGCCCACTGCAATGAGAAGCAGCACCAATCCCACCTTGTTGCGGTCCCCATCTGCACAGGAGACACTGGTGGTGCTACAGGGAGTCAGTGTGCACCTCTCAGTCCTGGGGCTGACGGTGGAGAACGTTTCCTCAGACTGTTCAAGAACCTTAAGTGCTTTTGGAAAGACAGTGGGAGGCAAGGCTTGAGATGCAACCAGTTGACTACACAGGAGAATGTCACTTGTAACCCAACAGGGAGGGGAAAAACTGAGTAGAAGTAAGGATGAAGTAAGATTGGTGGTCTCTGGAAGGAAGAAAGGAAAGAGCCAGAGAGATGGTTGAGGAGGTAAGGCTGCTTGCTGCAAGGCAGGGTTTGGGTCCCGGAACCCTCAGGGTAGAAAGAGAGAACCAACTCCTGCAATCCCCTACATGTAGACTGTGGCACATAGGCGTGCAAATGTACAATAATAATAAATGTTAAAAAAAATTTAAAAAGAAATGCAGAGTAAGTATAGATCTCTTCAGAAGTCTAGTGTAGGAGATTAAAAGAGGTAAATTAAATGGCTTCCATAGTTGCACAGGCTTTTAGATTTGATGAGATGAGGGACACGCTGGCCTGTTTGTAAAGATAGATGTCACTGGAAATTCTGGCTTAATATTCAAACCTATAAGCAACTGCAAACTAAGCCTAGTGGCTTAAATGGTACTTTATATGCATGAAATAATTGGTATAGAGAGGAAGGAGTTTATTATTTAACTTTATTTTTATTTTATATACATTGGTGTTTTTCCTACATGTATGTCTGTATGAGGGTGTCAGATCCCTGGAACATGAGTTATAGACAGTTGTAGGCTACCACAGGGTGCTGGGAACTTAACTGGGTTCTCTGGAAGAGTAGCCAGTGCTCTTAACTACTGAGCCATCTCTTCAGCCCCCAGGAACTCATTATTTTTAAAAGAATTTCCAAAAATTTAGAACTTGTACATTGGTAGTTACTATTAACCATCAAAGAGGATAATACTCAATATAAAATCTTAAAGAAGCACATGGACTTTAACCCCAGCATTTGAGAGGCAGAGGCAGGGGGATTACGTCAAGTTTGAAGCCAGCCTGGTCTACATAGGCCTACATACACACCAGCAGTCTTAGCACATGGGAGGCAGGAGGAGGAGGAGCAGCAGGAGTTCAAGGTCATCTCCAGCTACACAGCTTGAAGTCAGCCTGCTTTACATGAGACACTGTCTCAAAAAACAAGCCAAAGTTAAGAACAAAAACCATGCCACAGAGTAAAACCCTTAAAATACTTGCACAAGTATAAACTGTAAAACAGCTTGCAGAAGCTGGGCGTGGTGGTGCACACCTGTAATCGTAGCACTCGGGAGGCAGAGGCAGGGGGATCGCTGTGAGACTAGAGGCCAGCCTGGTCTACAAAGCATGTTCAGGGCAGCCAAGGATACACAGAGAAACCCTGAGTCAAATAAATAAATAAATAAATAAATAAATAAATAAAGGTTCTAGTCAGTTATTTGATCTTCATATAAACTGTTTGGATTCTTTAAAATTGGTTCTGGAATTTTAAAATGAGAAAATTCAAAAATTACTGAACCTAGACTGAAAATGTGTAGTACATGAGAATGGCCCAGAGGAACAGTTTTCCAAGAAGCAGAACCAACCTCAGCTAAATGGAAGAGTGCACAGGAGCTGGTTCAAACTTACTTTCTGTTTGTTTTTTTGTTTTTTGTTTTCCCTGACAGGGTCTCTTATTTTACCCCTGGCTGTCCTGGATCACTTAGTAGATCAGTCTGGCCTTGAACTCACAGAGATCAGCCTGCCTCTGCCTCCAAAGTGCTAGGATTTAAAGGTGTGTGCCACCACCTCCCGGCTACTCAAACATACTTTCTAACCACGACCACTAGGTGGTGCAAATACTTATCAGGCCTTAAGTGAATGACCTGGACTCTCAACAGTTTTAAAGAGAATTCCCACCAAATTAAAAGTCTGTGCCCCTAGGGAAAGTAGACATTGCTTGTGTGTGTGCTATTGAGACTACAGTGATCTAGATATGTGTCTGTTGCTCTACAGATTATTCAGCATTGTTGGGCTAATCTTTCTGTGTACTGTGTAAAGATTGTCTTTCTTCTGACTCAAACGACGCTTTCTGTACCAGCAGAGAGCTGAGTACCGGCGGCTTTGGTATTGTTATTTTTATGAAGCATCACCTGTCTCAGCGTTTTGTAAACACACTTTTCTCG
The DNA here is from genome assembly GCF_964271855.1 of Acomys minous. Lineage (NCBI taxonomy): Eukaryota > Metazoa > Chordata > Mammalia > Rodentia > Muridae > Acomys > Acomys minous. The sequence goes on from NC_140494.1 coordinate 110,417,868, forward strand.
ACTTCTGATTGGTTTAATAAAGAGCTGCTGGCCTATAGCTGGGGCAGGAGAGGGAAGGCGGGACATTTGGGCAGAGATGGGAACTGTGGGAAGAACTGAGAGGAGAGAGACTCTCCAGCCAGCCAGGGAGGAAATTGGACTTAGGGGACTGAGGCGAGAGAAAAGGCCACATGGCAAACGTGGACTAGCATAGGCGGGGTTAAGTTACATGGATTAGTTAGGAACAAGCCTAAGCCATGAGGCCTAAGCTTTCATAAGCAATAAAGGTCTGTGTCATTATTCCATCTATTGGAGTTTTAAAGAAAGTCCCATTCTATAACATGAATGCTTGGAGCTTGCACAGGCTTCAGATATTTCAGCCACATCAGCAGCACCCTCCATATGGCTAATGGGGGTGACATCATGAGTCCTCATAATCCTACAGCTAATGTGCCTCTAGTTTATTAAGGGGAAAAAAACCATAAAAGTGAAGCACTGCACAAAAAAAATATCTACCCAGAAGTTAAAAGTATGAAAATAACAAAATTTCTGATTGGCACAAAAATAGACATAAATCCACACACCTATGGACACTTGGCTTTTGATTTTAAAAAGACATAAATAGACACTAGGGAAAAAAGACAGCATCTTCAACAAATAGATATCTGCATGTAGAAGAGTCCAAATAGATCCATAATTATCACTCTGCACAAAACTCAACTCCAAGTGGACCAAAGACCTTAACATAAGGCCAGGTACACTGAACCAGATAGAGAAAATGGGGAACAGCCCTGAATGCATTGGCATGAGAAATAACTCTGAACAGAACATTAGCACAGGCATTAAGACCAACAATTAATAAACAGGACCTCCTGAAACTGAAAGGCTTCTGCATGGCAAAGGACCATCAAAAGGACAAAGAACGAGGCAGTCTACAGATGGGAAGAGATCGCTCCCAACTACACATCCAAGAGTGGGATAATGCCCAAGACATATAAAGAACCCAAAAACTTGGATATGAAGAAAACACATAACCCTATTAAAAACAAGGTACAGGGTCTAAACAGAATTCTCAAAAGAGGAACCTCAAATGTCTGAGCAACACTTAAAGAAATGTTTAACATCCTTAACCATCAGGGAAATGCAAATCAAAACTACTTTCAGATTTTATCTTACATCTATCAAAATGGTTAAGATGAATAAAGCAAGTGGTGATGAGGATGTGGAGTACGGGAAACACTCCTCCCCTGATGGTGGGAGTGCAAACTTGAACTTGGTACCCTGCGAGACAGTGCCTCAGGAAGATGGGACTCTGTCTACCTCTGGATCCAGCTATACCACTCTTGGGCATATACCCAAAGGATGCTTCATCCTACCAAAGAGACAGGCACTTAACCACGCTTATTGTTTCCCTATCCATAATAGACAGAAGTTGGACTCAACCGAGGTGCCCCTCAACAGAAGAATGGGTTTGTTGTTGTTCTTATTTTTCAAGGCAGGGTTTCTTTTGTGGTCCTGGCTGTTCTGGACCAGGCTAGCATTAAACTTATAGAGCTCTGCCTGCCTCTGCCTCCTGAGTGCTGGGATTAAAGGTGCATGCCACCACACCCAGCTAGTAGAATGGATTTTTAAAATGTGGTACATATACAATGAAATATTACTCTGCCTTTAAAAAGAATGAACTTATGAAATTTTGTAGGTAAATGGAGGGAACAAGAAGAAATCACCCTGAGTAAAGTATCTCAGGCCCAGAAAGACAAGTCCGGTGTGTATCCACTTATATGTGTATATTAGCTGTTAAGTCAATGATAACCAAGTAGCCATATGCAGAACCACAGGTTAGATCTCCTTAGGGAAGGGAAATAGAAGAGATCGTTATGGATGGATCCTGGGAGCTAGAATGAGGAATACACAGAGAGACAGCTATAACTGAGGGCCATCTGAGGAGCGGTGTGGAAACTAATGTAGAAAAAAATCTCCTAAAATATATACAGATATGGAGGTAACTTAAATTTTAATGAAGTTTCCAAAAAATGGAGCAGATGGAGCCCCAACTGGACATCTCTTATTAGCAAATGAAGCTTCTAGTACCAGGATTGGGTTATACCTGAGTTGTTAGCCAAGGAGGTCCCATGGGAGTCCCAAAACAACCCAGGCCATTGCCAAGCCTAGAGGTTGTTCTCCCATAAACTGACAGCTAGGCCCTGCTGCTCAAGAGAACACCTACACTGCACATGGAGAGGTCGAGCTGCAGTGCACGGGAGCCTTCACCCCATGTGCAGAAAGGCACTGTGCACCCTCCCGAAACACAGACAAACGAACAAAACCCCAAAAAGTGGGGAAGGAAGGAAGGAAGGAAGGAAGGAAGGAAGGAAGGAAGGAAGGGCGAACCAATTTCTGGACTAATATTCTAGGCATGTTTTACTTTGTGAAATAAGTACTTACTTGAATTAGGGGGCCAGGATGCCCGGTATTCATTACTTGCTTGAGTTCTGGGTGACCTCCCCCGAACCTGGAAAGCCACAATGATGTCAAGAGTTATTTATGATCAATGGAAGGATTTACTGACAAAATTTAAAACAGGAAAGGAAACATAAATTATATATCGCCTCTTCTACAACATATGGAATGTGATGTATTTATCAGAACAGCATGCACAGCTCTGACAGGCCCTCTACTGTCCAGGGCACTTCCCATTTGTTTCCTCATCCAGAGCCAGCTCCTCCTAGAGGGTGGCAGGGGAATAAACAGTAGGGACCCTGGGGACTTGGGAACCACAATTCCTTACACAGATACAGGGCTGCTGAGCTCAAGTTACCATGCATTCCTTCCTTAAACTGTCAGACCACTGGGACAGAGGCCCAGCTGGAGCCCCCAGCACGGTCTTCTGTTCCTTCATCAGACCAGGCTGCCTCGAGAGCTCGCCTAAGTAAGCCACCAACACAGCATCACCTTCCTTTCCTGCTTCTTCTGTGTCTCCATGGCACGCAGACGCTCCATGAGGCTGGAGATGCCCTGCTCCAAGCTGTCAATGGTGTGGTGCTGAGGGTCATGGCCACTGAAGCTGTTGCGCAGGCTGCGCAGAGCATCTCGGACCAGCTGGAGGTCACTGGTCTGTGGCTGAAAGGAAAGTGCTGGTGGCATGGTGCAATGCCGGACTTCTATCCCCATCCCCTCTGCTGAGCTAGAGGATTAAAGGAATCGTTCCTAGGATAGATGCTTGTGGTCTGTGGAGGGAACTCTGCCTCCTATTGTTTGCCTGCTAATTAATTCTTAATTTTAAAAAATTGATTTTTTAAAAGTCTTGGATGCTGAATGCCTTGCATCTGTACACACCCATCAAACCACAGGAGTCAAAGGCCTGGGAGAGTCAAAGCTTAGCCTGCTGGTGATGGCTGGCGCTCTGCTCTCACTTCAGCTGGTTCTTCAGTCCTAGGAACCTACCCCTCTGTGGGTGACAGTAGCGGCACCTCTCCCAGCCATTGGAAGGACAAAGCCATTGCGTTGAGAGCTGTGACTGTTGTAATTTGTCACCTAGAGCATCAAGAAGAAACGATGGTTGTTAACAGGAGGACCCCAAACCAGGACACCTTTTCCTGTACACTGCTCACTTTCTGACCCAGCATGTAATTACCTATCAGTTTACTACTTATATTAAAAGTGTTATGTGGAGGCCAAGGAGATGGCTCAGAGAGTAAAAGTTTTTGCCACACAAGCCTGAAAGCCTGCGTTTGATCCTGAGAACCCAAGTAAAAAGCCAGATGAAATGATGCATATATGGAATTCTCACACTTCTACGGTGACGTAGACAGGAGACCACCCAGAAGCTCATGGGCTGGCTAGCCCAGAGTGTGCAGCACAGTAATAGAAACAAGAAGAGACCCTGTATCAACGAGGTTGAAGATGAGAACTGGTGTGTGTGTGCCCACACGCGAACACCCACAGATGAAAACAATGTTTATAGTGTCATATGTGGAGATGTGGGCTCCCTTTTCCCCACTGCTGTACCAAGGCTGCAGTTGACACTTAGTGGACACTGTGAATACAGAATAAATGAAATGGAAACCTTGGCCTGGAAGCCCATGGCCACTCTAGCAGTCTTTTCTTTGCTTTAAGCAATCAAGAATGCAAGAATGACTTATCTTTTTGTTTTGTTTTTCAAGACAGGGTCTCCCTGTGTAGCTTTGGCTGTCCTGGACTCACTTTGTAGATCAGGCTGGCCTCGAACTTACAGTGATCTATCTGCCTCTGCCTCCTGAGTGGGATTTAAGGCGTGCACCACAACACCTATCTTTTTCTTTTTTCTTTTTTTTTTTTTCAAGATAGGGTCTCTCTGTGTTAGCCTTGGCTGTCCTGGAGTTGCTCTGTGGACCAGGATGGCCTCGAACTCACAGCGATCTGCCTGCCTCTGCCTCTGAGTGCTGGGATTAAAGGCATGTGCCAGCACACCCTGTGTGAAGCCACATATCTTAAAGATGACTCTGTGCTAGGCGGACTAAATAGTAGGACTGTACTCAGTTGCTTACATAGTTCAATCCTCTTTATTATAACAGAGAGGGTCAGTGTTACTTTCATATTTCATTTCCAAATTTAGAAGTTAAGCATCACCCCGACCCTGCCCCCTTGGTGTTGGAGAGTAAACTTGGAGCCTTGAGCACCCCAGGCAAGTGCTCTACCACTGAGCTGCACGGCCAGGCCCTGGAACCTGCCTGCACTCAGTGCCATCTCTACAGAGAATCCTAGCGTTCTGCGTTACCTCGTCTGCCTCTCCTTTCATGCAGTGAGCCAGAAGGACATCTTTATGCTCTAGCTCCCGTTCTAGATCCACCTGAAAACACATCAAATGAGGAAAGTGTTTCCTTCAGGCCAGAGGGCCAGGCAGGCGAGTGGCTGATGCATCCTGACCTGCTGGTAACTGGCATCTGAGAGTTTCCGGAGCGCTTCCTCCAACTTGGCCTGCTGCTGCTGAATAAGGCGGTCCTTCTGTCCCAGCTCTTTCTGCAATGGAGATAAGCCGTCAGGGGTATGGGCAAGCACAAGGATCTCAAGTTGTTCGCACTCTGTAATGCAACCTAAAGAGCCTGGGAGGGAAGGGAGGCGGCACAGGCTTTCTACACTCTGTACCCGGAAGGCTTGTACAATCTTACCAGGTGCCAGGATTCTTAGAAAGGCAAAGAGGGAGCAAACTGCCTGCGGGAGGGCCACTAAGGCCCTTCCTCGATATTAAGATAGAGGTGAGCCTGCCACTGGCTGTGGCCAGGCTCCTGAGCTATGCTCCCTTCCAGAGCTGTGCTATCTCCGTGGCCAGGCTCCTGAGCTACGCTCCCTTCCAGAGCTGTGCTATCTCCGTGGCCAGGCTCCTGAGCTATGCTCCCTTCCAGAGCTGTGCTATCTCCGTGGCCAGCCTCCTGAGCTATGCTCCCTTCCAGAGCTGTGCTATCTCCGTGGCCAGGCTCCTGAGCTATGCTCCCTTCCAGAGCTGTGCTATCTCCGTGGCCAGGCTCCCGAGCTATGCTCCCTTCTAGCACTGTGCTATCTCCGTGGCCAGGCTCCTGAGCTATGCTCCCTTCCAGAGCTGTGCTATATCCGTGGCCAGGCTCCTGAGCTACGCTCCCTTCCAGAGCTGTGCTATGTCCGTGGCCAGGCTCCCGAGCTATGCTCCCTTCCAGAGCTGTGCTATCTCCGCTTCATAGCTAACAGAACGATTCCCTACCAGAGAACAAAGACAGAGCTGAATACGAAAGCCCTCTCTGAGCATCAGCCAACAAGGGCTGGCCACAAGAAGCCACCTGGAGGGCATTTCTTACTTTATATTCTCCTAAGAGCCGGTTCCTCTCGTCTAGCTTCCTCTGCAGATCCACCTGCAAGGGTGAGAAAGAATTCAGCGGCAAGGAGGCATGATGTACAAAGCCCCAGGGAAACCGGCCACCTGCTACCCAGAATCACCAGGCAGCTACAGTACACAGCAGGGAGAGGGTAGGGCATGACAGAAACACACACGGCAGCTCTTCACAGCTTTCACAAAATAAGCAGACTTGAACAAACACAATTTGGCCTTAGTGTTCTCTAAGCTGAGCCAAGGACCATGCAGGGTGCTGTAGACTCAGGTGCTATGACCTGACACCAGAAAACGAGTCTTCTCGGGATAAAAATAGCTACAGACACGGAAGGTAGGCATCCCAGGAACATAATAAGAGAGATTACAAGGGCAGATTGAGCAGTACTTCATGTACCGTCCTGTTTGACTAATGTGTTCTCTGAAGTCAAAGTTCGCATATTTAACTCACATTCTGGTTGTGCAGCTCATCCTTGTCCATATTTGCCCTCAGCAGCTCTTGCTTGAGCTGAAGAACAGATGTGTCCTGCTGAGTCAACCTCTGCTGCAAGGCATCCTGGGGGAATAAGGACATCCACTATTACAGCCCCAATCCATCACCTAGCCAGATAGGACTTCTTATTGACCCCTTCACTGTGTATCGAGCACTAGTTCTGGAAAACCGGGAGAAGAAGGAATAGCCAGGACCTTGGTAGAGCTTTTTCTTCCCTTTTCCAAGACTCCATCAGTCCTTGAATTCACATGTGCGTACCAGGCCTAGTAGGGAGCGCATTTTAAATTATCCAGCTGACAGGACAGTGCATGGCAGAGACAGTCTAAGATGTCCCTGGCACTGTGTCCTGGCACATCTCCAAAGTGCTCACCACAGGACAGGTGTTAGTGAATGACTTAGGAAAAGGTAGTCACGCTGGCCAGGTATCCTAAATGTTTTCAGGGCAACAGTTTCAGTTTTCAAAGTTTTTATTTTTATTCGTATGTGGAGGATGGGAGGGTGGGTGTCTGTGTATCTCTCTGTGTGTGCCTGTGTCTGTGTGTCTCTGTGTATGTGTATCTGTGTGTCTGTCTGAATCTGTGTATGTGTGTGCCTGTGTCTGTCTGTATCTGTGTGTGTCTCTGTATGTGTATGTGTGTGCCTGTGTGTCTCTCTGTGTGTGTGTCTGCCTGTGTCTCTGTGTGTCTATATGTATCTCTGTATGAGTCTATGTGTCTCTGTATGTGTCTGTGTGTGTGTGTGTCTCTCTGTGTGTGTATGTGTGTCTATGTGTGTCTCTGTATGTGTCTATGTGTCTCTGTATGTGTGTCTCTGTGTGTGTTTCTGCCTGTGGAATTGAGGTCCTCTGTAGAAGCAGTATCCTCTCTTATACAGTGAGAAACGTCTCTGAGGCCAGGCCAGTCTCTTTAAGCTACACTTCCTGGGGTCTTTCAGTGTGGTATTATTCACAACAAATCTTCAAGTCTATCAGGAATTTCTCAAACTTCATTGACCAAAGGGCACATTTCTGTTTTGGAATACTTCAATGCACTGAGGTTACTAAATATTCTTTGGAAAATGTTACTGGGTTAGTTTTGGCTAGTCGATGAAGGTATGTGCAACAAAGAGGGGAACAGTAGGAGCCTTAGATGAATTATAATCCCATCGGGGTGAATAACATATATTCAAGCACTGTAGATGCCAGCAAAATAGCTCCCCCAAAGTAGCTAGTCTAAAATACCACCAACAGGAGAATGATTAAATATATATTTAAATATATATATATGACTATTGTGGGGGCCAAAGAGATGGCTCAGTCATTAAGAGCACTCCAATTCCCAGCACTCACATAATGGCTCACAAGCATCCATAACTCCAGCTCCAAGGGATCCAACACTCTCTTCTGGCCTCCTTAGTTACCAGGCAGGCAAGTGGTGCAGATTTGCATGCAGGCAAAACACCCATACACATAAAAAATGTAAAAAGAACATTACACAAGTATAAAGAAGACCTAAAATGGTCTTTACTAAAATAGAATAATCTCCCAAACACAGTACTAAGTGAAAGAAGCAAATATCAAGCTGTGTTTGCAGTGTTCTCTTATGTGGGTTGAAAAGTGGGAGAAAAATCATAAACAGACATACTGGATAACTGGTAAGTTGCCTTAAGGGGGAAAACTGGTTGTGGTGGCAGTGGAGTGGGGTGGGGCAGGAAGACTGGTGGGGCAGGAGAACTTTCATGGTCTATCCCTTTGTGCCTTTAAACCATTTGAATGTTATTAACCATTCCAACACTGCTCTTTTCTCCTTTTTCCTAAAAAGGGTATTCTTGCGAACTGAGAGAGTGCTTTCCCATAGAGAAAATCAAGGTGGCACACAGGCAAGTGACAGCACCATGAGTCACAACTATGAGACATAAGCCACAGCAAAACAAAGACAGCTTCCTCAGCATGTCTCGCTACCCACCACAAAGGCCTTCTATGCTCCTAGCCCCAAGCTTCATGAAGACCCCCAACAAAATTCCAGTACTCCCACGAGTGCCCGGTTCTCAACACTCACCAACAGACCACTTTACCTCACAGAGGCTTACAAAAAATAAGATTAAAAAGAAAGAATTCAATGTCTTCCTTTTACCTTTATCCCCTGTAAGTTTCTGGCTTCTTGTTTGTATTTCAGCAGCTCTTTCTACAAACCAAATATAGTGAGATCAGACGGTGGCATCTGAGTTGCTTCATAAGCATTACCTCATCCTGACAGCAAGAAGACAAAACCCAGTTGGCCATTCTATGAAGCTTAACCCATCAGCTGAGGCACAGAGCAGATGTGGCCCTGTAAGCAGTAAAGACTGACCCTCTGTTCTCTATACACCACCCCACCCCACCCCTGCCACAGAGATGCCCAGGTAGAAAGAAGACGCCCCATCTGGCCCACAGGCTCTCTACATGCCACAGCAATCCTCACTAACAGAAACACTGGATCCCACCATCCACATCTGCACTGCAGTCTTTGCTATGCCTGTCTTTGCTGTTGCCGAACAGTGATTCTGGATTCATGTGACTGCAGCACAGGGTTGGTTGGTTGGTTTGGCATGCTTCTGATTCTCCAAAGGGCTATTGTTTTTTGTTTTGTTTTGTTTTGTGTTTTGTTTTTTTTTTTGTGGACTGGGCCTATTGTTCTTTGTGGTCCAAACAAAAATGAATTTTAGATTTAAGAAAAGCCAATGCCTATTACTGAGACTTGGGTCTTTTGCTATTATGCCACATAAATGGCCCATAATTAGCTTATCTAAAATGTGCTCCTGAGCCTGGCCTCCAACGCATGGGGGCTCAGATGTTACCAAAAAATGCAAGTCTGAGTGTGCATGTATACACAGAAGCGTATTTCAGGGGAGAGATATGCCCGGTCACAACACTCTACCACTGACCTATAAGAACTCTGGAAAATAGTCATAAAAAAAGAACCACACTAGTATTAGACACTTTCCCCCTTTTTTGAGGCAGAGTCTCACTATGTAGTTTTGGTTGGCTTGGAAGTCAGTGTTTGGACCGCACTAGACTCCAATTTATGTACCACCATGTTTTTCTCTCAGTTAAAAAAGAAATCTAGAAGTATTTCAAATTTACAGAAGGGTACACCACAAAACTGCATAGATAACTACTACATAGGATTAAAGTTAAAGAGGTGTCACTGTGTAACACAGTTCAGCTGTGTCTCTCTCCTCCAAAGAAAGGCATAACACAGCTAGCCCCTGGCACTAAACCCCTTTCCCTCTCCAGACCTGTCCCAAAGTTGGCACATTACATCCCCGTATTTATTTCCAAAGGGGAAATGTACATGTCCTATCCTACCTTAAGGTCCTGATTTTCTTCCATACTCTGATCCAGACGGCTTCGGATTATAATCTGAATATGAGACAGAGATGGTCACGCACCTGTACTGTGAAACATACACCCTCCTGGTACAAGCATATGCCCAAAATGCATGACGTAAGGCAGGATGGATGAAGTTTAGAGTAAGTGCGTGTGTGTACTGGGAGAAGCAGGTGGAGTCAAAGGAAGAAGAGATGAGGTTAAAAAGGAAAGTAGGAGTAAGATAATGAAGGGCCAATGAGGACAATGGGGAATTAATACCACATCTTATTTTGGTTTTTCAAAAGTATGTATGGTTAGTGTTTATCATTATGTGTACCTGTGTGTGTCCGCCTATGGGTATGTGCATGTGAGTGCGGTAGCCTTGGAGGCCAGAGGCAAAAATGATCCCCTAGAACTGCAGGGAGCCACCTGGCATGGGCGCTGGGAACAAAACTCCAGTTAAGTCCTCTTCACCACTGGGCCATCTCTCCAGCCCCATCAGTGAAAAACTTTATACAAAGGGAAGAGAAAAATAAAGCGATCCTTACATTATTCTTGCAATTTATTGAAAATGAGCTAGCAGAGGTTATTGGAAGATTCTAGATTGAGGAAAACCTGTCTGGAGGCTGCTAGGATGTTACACAAAGGCCTAAACTAAGTAGTGGTGACCCTGGATATGAGGAGAGGATCACAAAGCATCCAGGGATGGTATCCTGGTTTCTGTTTGAGTAGATATGAACACCCGTACAGCAGGCCAAATAAGAGTCAGTAGTTATGGAGAGGACCCGCCAACACTGAGCTATGCACCTAGCACATGACCACAGAGGCTATAATTGAGTAGCTGTAAGCTATATACAGATGCCCACAACTCTGTAGAGAGCCTGGGAAATCCATCTGTAAAAAGCAGGTGACACGAGCCGGGCATGGTGGCGCACGCCTTTAATCCTAGCACTCGGGAGACAGAGGCAGGCGGATCGCTGTGAGTTCGAGGCCAGCCTGGTCTACAAAGTGAGTCTAGGATGGACAAGGCTACACAGAGAAACCCTGTCGCGAAAACAAACAAACAAAAAAAGAAGAAGCAGGTGACACTGCCCAGTGACTGAGTGAGCTTGATGAGGACCCAGATAAGGGTGCAGAGGAGCACCCACATCCTGACACAGAGAAAAGAGCTTGGGGGACCCGACCATAAACCCTAAAGGGGAGTAACGCCTTTGGTGTCTTTGCTCTAGCACCTTGGAACTGTGTCTGACTCAAAGAGTTAGCACTTGCAGGACATCTGTTGACTAGATCAATAAAGAAACCAGGAGAGAGTAACTAAAAATGGCAGAGAAACCCCAGGAGTCAGGAAAAGAAGAGTTTTTCAAGAAGATGAAGTCAAGGATGAAAGCAAGCCGGGCCTAGTACCCAGCCAGAGGCTGGAGCTCACCAGCTGTTCCTCGGGGTTGACTCCCGGTTCGCAGAGGGCCAAGGGTCTCTCCTGTTCATCTTCAGGTAACGATCCATTGAGCAGTAAGGCCTGGATAAACCACAGAGAGAGGAAGAACCTGAAGGCCCTGCCGCCTGATCCAGTCTGGAGTCAGGGCTTGTTAAGTGTACCACAGACAGAAAACACAAACACGGTTCTGAAGGAAGCCAGGGGATAAATACCCTCTGCTGTATCCAGTGGCCCTGGTTGCACACAGCTCCTTCTCTAGGCCTCTCTCTCCCCAATTTGAAAGAGTCTCGCGCATCCCAAGCTGCCTTCAACAGCAGAGGATCGTTTTGCACTCCTAGCCCTCTTGTCTCTATCTCATGTGTTGGGATTTCAAGTATGTCCTACCACGCCTAGTTTACAAAGCAATGCGAATCAGACCTAGAACTCTGAGACCGCTACGGCAGTGCTGTACCAACTGAGCTACTCCCCAGCCCCGTGGAGCGCTTTCAGCCCCATTGACCCTCTGCTCTGAGGATTCGTGGCCTCAGAAGAACTAATAACAAACCTCCCCTTTAGAGATGTCCCAATATCTCAAACCAGAGCTGTTGAGGCGCAGCTTGGCCAGCTGAGAGGGCATCTAAAACTGCCTCTGAAATGTGTATTACAATGAGCTGCTTGAAAACCATTGAGAAAGCATGGCCTTGGGACTACTTGCTTTCTGCTTGTTTGTTTGTTTGTTTTAATAATTCTGCATCTTCAGTTCCTGAGGCAACAGGAATAGAAGAAAGAAAAACCTTTACAGAGATGGCCTCATTTCAACTCCAGGCTGGTTTTCATTAGAGCAGGGGGGAGGGGCAGACAGACCCAGCAGCTCAGGTTCTGGGGCCCTAGTGCACTGCCTCCCCCAGGAACCCATGCCTGACATTGTCTTAGCCATTTGTAATCTCATTCCTTCCCTTCAAAATGTATTTTGAAATTTATTTTTATTGTTGATTGATTGAGATAGGGCCTTGCTATGTATGTAGCCTTGGCTGGTCTGGTATTCACTATAAAGCCCAGGCTGGCCTTAAGCTCGTAGAGCTCTCTCTGCCTCTGACTCCATGCACCACCTTGCTCCAGTAAAGTTTCCTTTGATTTTTAATGTCTCTGTAAGGGTTTGTGCACATGAGTTCAGTGTCCACAGAGACCAGGAGAGGGTGTGGAATAGCCTAGAGATGGAGTCACTGTCTGATATGGGTGCTGAGACACGAACTCGGGTCTTCTGTAAGAGCAGTGTATGCCTTGAAGAGCCAGGCCATCTTTCTGTGGTGCACATCCATGTGTATGTGTGGGGATGCCTGCAAGCCATGGTATACTTGGGGAGGTCAGAAGACAGCTTCCAGCAGTCGGTTCTCTCCTTCCATATGGGAGTCCCAGGCATCCAAGCTGGATCCTCACTCTTGGCAACCCATGGCTCTGCCTGCTGAGCCATCTCACCAGCCTTGGAATCTTATTCTTAAAGCAGCATCCTGGTATAGTTTAGAGCCCCAAAATTAGATCTGCCAGCTCAGATAGGTATTATGAGATATATCAGGTGAGTTAAAGATGGAAAGTTTGTCCTCATCTTTTCACAGTTTTGTTTCAACTTGAAAGACAGCTTCAGAGGCTAAATAAAACCTGTTTGAATAAATATGATACAAATTCATCACACATGCTGATGGAGAATGTTTAAAATCAGTCAATGGTTCCTCTACCAAACACTAATAATACAGCTTGAGAAAATCAAATGAGCTTGGTTTTCCTGTGGAGTCATGGTGAGAGGGATGGGTAGGCAGGCACAGAGCCCCAGGGCAATGCTGGTGGGAGGCTGCTTGGTGGTCTCTAATTACAGCAAGCTTCTAAGTCACAAACACCGGCTGTGGCTTGACTTATAACTTGCTCATTACTGAAGCAGTTCAGCAGTCTGGTGGATGCTGTGAGCCCTTTTGTGCTCCTCAGTGAGACTGAATCCTCACCCTCATCACCCAGGAGTGAATCAAAACTACTCTGTTCGAAGGAAGTGTTAGGGTGGTGCCCTTCTGCCTGTCAGCTTTCTTTTGTTTTTTGTTTTTTGTTTTTTGTTTCATCCATCATTGAATTTCTTCCAAACTAAGGAACACAAATCAAACAGAGCCAAACTGATAGTTATCCATCCCTTATTCTAATAATGAAAATTATCCCAGGGGAAATATCTGGATAGGTAGCCTCTTCTCCCACAAATTCATGGAATACTTCCTATTAAAACAACAACAAACGGAGGGGGCTGCAATCAGGCTGTAAAGTGATGAAATAAATAAATTAGTGAAAAATATGTAAAAGAAAAAAAAACATTATGTAGTCCTTATTGGAGTGGCAGAAAAGGATCCAATAGGATTTTTTTTTTCTTTCTTAAACACAGCAAGGAGCAGACATCATAAACTTCTTTGGGAATGTTTAGGATGTAAAGCTTCCTCCAATTGGCCTGGGTTGCTGGGGCATACATTATGCAAATCGTTTTACTGAAGCACCAATCTCCTTTTTTCTTTAGGAACCCTTTGTGTCCCCACCCTGTTGCGGGCTGGCTGGGAGCACGCCCTCCACCGCCTGCCAGAGCCTCACACATAATGTGGGCTTTGTTTATGTGTCCATAAATATTGCACAATTCAAAACCAGTGCAGTTCCCAGCACAAACAGAATGGAATATTCCTAGGCAATTTCAGGGACATCAACATACTACACGGGCTCCTCCAAACAGAGTCAATCGAACAAGGACAGAGGACAGAGGACAGAGGGGGTTATGGGGTGGACTCTATGTCAAGTGGGTCAGCCCGTCTCTGAGGGAGATTTCCCCAGCCGATAGCACAGGTACAGGAACAACTGAAAGGCTTTGTTTGTTGTTCAAGGAGAACCTCCCCTACCAGAGCACTTGCCTTGGCATCAGTTGCTGATGAGTTAGAAGGGAGCCCAAGCCCCTCAGCTGCATGGACCAAAAGGAAACCTGGGAGCTTTGATGCCTCTTGCACCTTTCTGCTGCAGAAGTCCTGAGAGACAGTCTTTGCTAGAAGCTGCAGCTGCAGGCCCCATACGTGCATAAAAAGACAACTACCTATAAGGCAGGGGTCAGCCAGAGCTCCTGAGCTTGCGCAAAGCCTAACAGCTGGACTGAAAACAGGAGTCCCAAAGTCCACTTAAAACACTCACAAACAGGGAATTTTCACTCTTCATGCGTACTTGCACACAACTAAAGTGGGAGGGGGGTTGTTCTTTTGCCAAATGATACTATTGACTTAAAAGGGGTAACTGACTAGGGAATCAAAAACACCCTGGGAAGAGTTACCTGCAGTCCTGAAATCATTTTCTTCGCCTCCTCCATTTCTTTTTCTAAATGTTCCTGCTGCTCCAGGAGCTGTTCTTCCCACGTGGTTTCCAGGTAGGTGCCGGGGCTCCCAGGCCTCCAGTCTCGGGATAAAGGAGAGTCTGTCTCGTCTGCAAAATGAAAGGTGGGTGCACAGTCCATATTGAAGAAGAGCAACTTCCGGCAGACGGGGCTGAGCGGACTTCACAGGTTCAGGTCACCTGCCTTCCGAACCTGGCTACACAGAGAGACTGGCCTCTCCACTAGGTGGGGTTGTGAGGCACAAAGAACTGGCTGTTAGCTCAGGAACCTGGGCTCAGGACAGCAAGCGCTCAGTGGGGAAGTCCATCCCCTTGAGCCCCCTGGGAAGCGACAGGGCTCCTGCCACGGAGACCAGTTAGGGCTCACAAACTCCCAACACTGGAATTGACATTCCAGAGTCTGATGTATAAGCAAAGAAACTGTCTGATGCAAATGAAAACATAACTTCGTTTGGTGATCCTGGAGCTTCAGACAGGAGGCTGTGGTTCAGCATGGAGCTGGTTGGTTTTGTTTTGCTTTTAACTTGACACAAACCTTCACACACCTGGGAAGAGGAACCACAAAGGAGAGACTGCCTCCGCCAGACTGCCTGTAGGCAAACCTGCAGGGCGTCTTTCCTGATTAATGATTGGCATGAGACGTCCCAGACCGCTGTGGGTGGTGCTATGTCTGGGCAGTTGACCCTGGGATGTATAAGGAATCAAACTGTGCAAGCCAGTAAGCCATGTGCCTCATTGGCATCTGCTTCATATCCTGCCTCCTCCCACCCCGAGCTCCTGCCTTGGCTTCCCCTCATAATGGACTATGACCTCTAAGCCAAACTAACTCTTTCCTCCCCAAGTCGCTTTTGGTAGTGGTGTTTTGTCTGTCTGTTTGCTTTTATCACAGCAATAGAAACCCTTTGAGTCATAATTGAGCCCTCTTCACACAACATCACGTCAGTCATCCTGAAAGGAAATCAGTAAAGCGAACTCACAAAACATTAATATTACTCCCCGATTTATTTCCTTGGCCTTAAGACCTCTTAGCACTGGTGCCCTTGTGAGCTTCGTACTAAATACATGCATCACCATTTCATGTGCACAGTGGAATACAAAGGGCTGGAAACTCTTCGAGCAAGTGTCTCTTTCTCTAGGAGGTGCATTTTAATCCTCTGAGTTGTGGGATTAAAAATTTTAATGTAAAGATTAAAAGAGGTAAGGCACCAAAGACCCAGTAGTATCCAACAGTGCAAATAATAAATACTCCCCCTCCCCCTCCATAGCCTTAAGAGTTTGACTGTTGGTCTGACTGTGAATTCACTAGGTAGTCTAGTTGGCCCCAAATTTGTGATCCATCCGTCTCCGTCTCCTGAGTACTGAGATTAAAAGTGTGCACCCCCACACTCAGGCTACGGCTGGTACAAATGCTCCAGCTTGAGGGGAAGCAGAGTAAAGAAGAATTTCCTTTGAGTTTTTCTTCTGCAGGGTTTAGGTCATTGTCACCTTTATGGGATGAGTGGACTTCAACCCAGTGCTTGTACTTTGCTTTATCCATGTTTCTTTTTATGTTTAAGTAGGGGGAGAAGAAAAAGAAGGTAAGAGCCGTGCATGGTGGCGCATGCCTGTAATCCCAGCACTGGGGAGGCAGAGGCAGGTGGATTGCTGTGAGTTTGAGGACAGCCTGGTCTACAAAGTGAGTCTAGGACAGCCAAGGCTTCTGACTGCCCCAATGCCACTGCCTAATTTGGAGGCAGCCAGCTAAGGAAGGGCTCCTCCAGGCTGCTTCGAGCTTGTCTGGTAGCTCAGTACCAGAAAGGACATTCTGTAAGAGGATAACTACATTATTCGCTCGAAGGCAGTAGAACTCTCTAGAGCTGACCCTGACCCCACATACACAGACCATGAAGACAGACATGGCCAGGAAGCTTAGAAGAAGATAGTCAGAGCCTCCCCTGAAGTAACCCAGGCAGGTAAGTGGACGGTACCTGTTCTGTTCTCTATTCCTTCGGAGGGAATAATCACAAAATCGGCCTTTTCCTCTGACTGGGTTATAATGGATTCACTCTTTGCACTATGGATTGGACTGGGTGAAGTCAGACTGTAACCAAACAAAAGAGAAGAGAAACAGTTATTATGAACAGGCACATAGGAGTCAAGTGTCCACAGTTCATCCCAGAGCTATCTTATTCACACCGTGCCTAACATGGTACCTAGCTCACAATGGGAACAAATGAAATAAATGTTGAATGAAAAACTAGTTCTCAGGAGTATTTTCATTTTTCATGTTATTTAAATATTTTATTTTTAAATTATGTATATGTAAGTATGTCTGTATGTGAGGGGGCAGGGGTACATGTGAATACAGGAAGGGGAGGTGTACAGTGTGGGCATGGGGTGCATGTGAGTGCAGGCAGGGGTGTGCAGTGTGGGGTGTGTGCATGTGAATGCAGGGGGTGTGTATGTGAGTACAGGGAGCAGTGTGCAGTGGGGGGGGTGTGCATGTGAGTGCAGGCATCGGTGTGCAATGTGTATGGGTGTGCATGTGAATGCAGGCAGTGGTGTGAAATGTGTGTGGGTGTGCATATGAATGCAGACAGGGGTGTGCAGTATGTGGGTGTGCATGTGAATGCAGGCATCGGTGTGCAATGTGTAGGGTGTGCATGTGAGTGCAGGCAGGAGTGTGCAGTGTGTGGTTGTGCATGTGAGTGCAGGCAGGGGTTGCAGTGTGTGGGTGTGCATGTGAGTGCAGGCAGGAGTGTGCAGTGTGTGGTTGTGCATGTGAGTGCAGGCAGGGGTGTGCAGTGTGTGGGTGTGCATGTGAGTGCAGGCAGGAGTGTGCAGTGTGTGGTTGTGCATGTGAGTGCAGGCAGGGGTGTGCAGTGTGTGGGTGTGCGTGTGAGTGCAGGCAGGGGTGTGCAGTGTGTGGGTGTGCGTGTGAGTGCAGGCAGGGGTGTGCAGTGTGTGGGTGTGCGTGTGAGTGCAGGCAGGGGTGTGCAGTGTGTGGGTGTGCGTGTGAGTGCAGGCAGGGGTGTGCAGTGTGTGGGTGTGCGTGTGAGTGCAGGCAGGGGTGTGCAGTGTGTGGGTGTGCGTGTGAGTGCAGGCAGGGGTGTGCAGTGTGTGGGTGTGCATGTGAGTGCAAGCAGGGCTGTGGGTGTTCATGAGAATGGAGATGCCTGTAGAAGCCTGTAGAAGAGTGTGTTGAGTTCCCTGATCCTGTGGTTACAGGTAGGTGGGCTATTCTAGGTGGGTGCTCGAACTGAACTTGGGGTCACTGGAAGAGCAGGAAGCTCTTTACCACTGAGCCATCTCTCCAATACCCTAGGGAGTCTTTTCTATAATAAGGCTGCCTTTAAGCATAATTCATTGAAATGAGATTTACCAGAATAGGCAATAAATCATTAAAAAATTTTTTTTGTGTCCACCACTATCAGTTCCTAGGCCCATGTTCAGAGGGTAATGGTTGCGTTTGGGGCCAGATCAAAGTCATATTTCCAATAATCTGAGTCTCACAAGAAACCAGAGATCATCTCTAAGCTAATCCCAAAAGAGGAGTCCCGGCAGGGGATAGTTTGGGGGTAGGGATTGCTGGAGTGTAGGCCGTGCCAGGACAGGCAGAAGCCAGAATATGGTAAGAAGAGTCAGGACTGGCAAGATGGCTTATTGGGTAAGAGTTCCTAGCACCACCACGGTGGCTCACGTCTGCAACTCCAGGTCCAGGGGATCTGACACCCTCTTTGGACCTCCACAGGCACCAGGCATGTATGTGAGACACGGACTTAGGATGCAGACAAAACACTCATACACACAAATAAAGTAAGTCTTTGTTTATAAATAAGAAGAGTGGTGGGACACAAGGAGAAAAGCTTGCTAGTGGCTGCTGAATCAGAGTTTACTTGATTAGCTTTTACTGAAGAATTGTCTTGTTATCTCTGCTATAGTTTCAGATCATCTCGAGGCACCTTTCAATAACTCCTGACCTGATGTAGATTTGGGAGGCGATGTTCGGAGTTTCTGGGAGGCAGGTTTTAAACGTTCCCGTGGACAAGTCAAGACTAATTCTCTGGTAGGGACAGAGGGGTCTGGAGCCCTTTCTCCTCACAGTACACTATGAGAACGTCAGCACTAACACAGTCTCAGGCGCTGTGGCGTTTACAGCGCAGCCCCCTCTCAGGAATTCTTTCCAAATCCATCACCCAGACAACAGTGAAAGTGTCTAGGATTCACTGACCCCCTTAATGTGCCCCCGAAGTCTCCCAGGCTAAAACCTCACAACCACAAGCAGGAGGTAGCACTTCCTCTCCCCAGAAATCAGAGAAAAACTAGAGACAAGCGCAGTAGAAGTAGCCAGACTTCAAAAACCGTGAACCAGCGACTGCCCAGTATCCACAGTTGGAGAACTTTGGTGGAACAATCTCAATCAGTGCTGTGCTCTCTTCTTTCTTAAAAATTGTAAGAAAAAAAAAAATTCAAGTTCCACGTCATTGCTGGTCACAGTAAGCTGCTTTACCACATCTGTAGGTGCACAGATCAAACAGGTGAGAGAAGCGAGGGCTAGCAAGTAGTATTCAGAGATGTTGAATGTTTTCCAGAACTCTCTTATCCGTTTTCACTATGTAAGCAATCTGACCTCCAGGCCAACATGAATTCACAGCCGGGAAGGCTCTCATGTAAAGAGGTTGTGTCCTTGATAAAAAAGAGATTTATGAGTACCCAGGCCCCAGCATTCAGCACTTACAAAGCTGGGAATCCAGGTGCACAAAGCCTTTGTCAGCTGCTCCTCTTCCTCAGCTGACAAGGTGCAGCGGATAACAAGTCCCACTGCCTGCATCTGGCTGGACCGCAGGAGGAATGTGCGAGACAAACTGGAGGGAGGGTGCGGTGGGGATCTAGGATGCTGAGAACCGGCTTTTCTAAAAGCATAGACGCATGCTCCGTTCCACCTCGCCCCTCCAAGTGAGTTGCCTCCCATATAAGGGCAGAAGGAGGCGGACGTCTGGATGCCCAACCCCACGGGGGAGTGGCAGAACAGGCAAAGGAAAACAACATTTCTTTTTCTTGAAATGAGACTGCCAGGGTAAGGCCACGGGAGGTAAGCCCAGGAAACTAAATGGCCAAGATTAGGGACCTCGGAGGGACGAAAATCCCACCCAGAGGCGTGTGTCAGAGCAGTAACACCCACCTGGGCGAGGAAGGAGCTTTTAATCCTCTGCCTCTGGCCAAAGAAAAGTATCTTCATGGAATTAATTGTTAGGCTTGGGCACCTCCCTAACTAGCTCAAAAGTCACACTTTACAAACAAATAATCCCTATTTACCACCATAATCCTCTTTGAGGACTATAATAATCCAGGCAGAGAACTGCTGATTATAATTAGATATTTATATATTTCCTAATCTACTATCTCACCAATATTAATTTATCATACCAGCAAACCCCAACAAAGATATTGCCGAATTAGACTTACATCAAATTTTTAAATGGGTAACAGAAGAAAAAAAGTCCCTTCGCCCCTCGAAGTGCCTCCTTTAGGAGACACACTGGGTGAATCTGTGTGTGGAGCCTCGAATCAGCTCCAAATTCCTAAAATCACTCTATTTTGTAGTGCTAATCCCAGATCAGCAGCTTGTTCTCACAGAATAGCGCCTCCAATCATCTCTTGTCCCGGCCAACCATGTCCCCGGGCTGGTTTCCCCGCATTTCCCCACCTCAAGGGCCAAAGAGGCAACATCTCACCATTTGACTTGTGTCCCTCCCATGGTCCCCTCCTGGTTCTGGCTTCAGCAAGCCTGCTTCCCTGGGTGAGGTGGGAGGCTGAGAGTCACATCGCTCCTAAATTTTCGCATGTCCCCCCCGCGCCGGGGCTCGAAGAACGGCTCCAGAGATCAGTCAGCCAGCGGAACGGTTCGCCCGGGTCTCCGGAGAAAGTAGGAAGGGCAGAGGTGGGCGTCTTGGCCCCGGGGACCGAGATGCTCCTTGGGATGAAGCGCACTGTCCCGTTAGCTCAGACTCCGCCGCAGCCGAGCTCTGGCGGAAGCCGCCTCCCATCACCAGCGGCCGATCCCAAGCAGCTGCATCTCCCTCCCTGCCGCCGAGCGGCTCCGAGCATCCCCCGGGGCAGCCGCATCTTAACCCATCTCCCTCTTGGCGAGAGGCTACGATGGCTCCAGCTGAACGTCGAGTGGAGTCCTGCGTGTGGTGCTCCCACTCGGAGCCGCCTCCCGAGCCCTCCCTACCTCCCCCTCCCTACAACCCCCCCTCCCTTCCTCAGGCTGTCACACGCGGCCAGGCAGCGCTGGGCTTCGACCCAAGCGCCGCCGACTGTTCTGGGCGAAGAGGTAAGGGTGCCGGCCAGGGGCGCGGTCCGGTCCTGGCCGAGGGCGACCGGAGCCCCGGGAGCGACGGGGGATGGGCGGCGCGGCAGCAGAACCTCGTGGATCTGATGGTCCTGGTGCGGAGAAGCTCAGCAACGAAGACGTTGCTGCTCCTCTCTGACCCCTCCCTCAGTGGACCCGCGGTTTCAAGACTAATCTACACCCAAGAGCTCAACCCTGGCTCTCCAAGGAGTGAGAGACGCTGGCAGGAGGGAGACTGGAACTCCCCCACCCCCACCCCCCAACAGCAAACCTGCAGAACGCCAGCCTATCTGTCGTTCCCACCTTCCTTCTCTAGCGGTTCAAGTGTCAATCCCTCCCCCGCCTCCCCCCGTCCCCCAACTAAAAGATAGTACTGCTTGGGTACAGTGAGAGGCTGGCCTGTTTGCTGGAGCAACAGGAGGATAAACCTTTGCCAGAGCATCCCTGAAAAGCCTCAGGGGAAGGTGTTGCGACACCACAGGAGGTCTATCCTATATTCGCAACTACACCCCACCCAAAGCTGCACCATCTCCAAGATTCCTGGTTCTTTCCGGGGTCACAGGGCCATTAGGCGGTGGTGGACGTGGGCAAATGGCAGAGCCAGCTAGAAGCTCTCTCCTTTCCTGAGGGATCAGCGAGGAAATAGGCAGAGGTCTGACACTATCCCACAGAACATGGCCAAATCGGGAAGGAGAGGAAACCCGGGAAATGTACTCTTCTCAGACACATCTACAAACTGCGGCCATCAGCCCAGCACTGCCTTATATCGGGTGGGTCCTCACACTGATCTCAAGCTCCAGCTGCAGTCTGAGTCCTGTCTAGAGGAAGGAAGCAGTCACCCTTAGGACACTCAGCCGCCTCTCCCCTCTCTAATTCACAGGCACACGCCGGCTCAGGAGAGCCAAAGGCCAGCAGGCATGTAGGAAGCAATAGAACAGCCTTTGATTCCGTACTGAGCCATAGATAGTCCCAGCCACAAGCAGAAAAGCAATGGTTTAGAGTCTCATTAAAAGCACACCTACTGCTTCATGGTAGAGTTTCCTTAGGGTCTGGTCAAAATGCCTTCTAACTAGATAGAGACGAGGTTTACACAAATTATAAATGTACTACACTGAATGCTTAATGGTGAATTGTGTATTACAGATCCATTTCAGAAATAGGAAATACACCCACTATATGTAAACATTTTAACGCTGAGCTAGGTTAGCAGTATATTAAGACGAAGGAAAGAATTCTACAGGATCTCAATAAATCAGCAAGCCATCTGTCAAAACAGGATGGGATTTTTGAGGGGAAAAAAGAAGGAGGGAGGAAAAAAGATGGAAAATACACAGAAGGCACTATTAGACTTCAATAGATCAGATGATAGTGGATCAGAGCAGGAGGGGAAAGATCACTAGGGGATACACTAAATACAATTCAGCAACAAAATCAAGTTAGCAAGTAGGCGGGGGATGTGTTTATAGGGGCATAATCTCCATGAGCCAGGAAAGTCAGCTTTGTCTCCACAACACTTGGAATTGGCCAGGCCTTTATAAGAGCAGAGTGTCCTGTTCTGGCCTCTGTGCCTGGCTCCAAGGGAAGCAGACACCCTTTTGACCGGAGTCGCTAACACCCACAGCTCACTTAAATGCACACCGTGATGCGCCCCAATTCCCTGTCCTATAAATGAATGTGGAAACAGGAATGTGTCAGACAGTTGTGCAGATTTCCACTCTTGCTGGGAGCTTCTTCCAGCCTTCTGTGGCTTTAACTAAAGACTCAGACTCTGGCCTGCAGGACAGCGCCAGGGAGCTGGCTCTCTTAGACACAAACACAGGGCTGGGCTGGATGCTGAAGATCCCGGTCATGCCCCCATGTGGCCAGAGCTAACTACTGTCACCGGGACAGTGCAGTTTTTGTATATGGGAAATTCACTAGCATTGTATTCCATGCTTCTGCTAACACAGAACCCATAGGCAGTGAGAGAGAGCTAATCCTTGAATGCCAAGCCTAAACTGACGGAAGCAGAAGGCATTAGGTGCGTTTTGTTTTTCAATATTAGGGGTTGAACCCAGGACCTCTGGCGAGGCAAACCTTCCATCACCAAGCTACACACACACCCAACTGTGGGGAGCTGAGGGAGCCCTAAGTGAAGACGTAGAGTGGATGCAGTCCTGAGGGAACGTACACTACTCACACGAGCACTGTCCTGTCAAGGGCCAATGCCTCAGCCCCATGGGAAATTGGTCAGGCTCAGAACTGGAAAAGCCTTCCTCTGGTATGAGGGCGGATGGTGACAATGTGCGAGTATTGGACGACTGACCATTGTTGGATGATTACAGCCGGAGACTGTGCACTTAGAGACCTACCAAGACTAGCCCGTTCCTCCCCTCTGTGCTGTACCTAATAAATACACTGGGGTTCCAGGTTGCATGCAGTAGATGGTGCCACTCCATCAGAGTGTGCACACCCCACTTGACCCCAACGTCTTGGTGCATATGTGGGTCATTTCTTTAGTGTCTGTCCTTTCTTTACCCCCTTACCAACCCAGTCAAGTTTCCAGACCCAAGTCTTGAGCGGTATGGTACTCAACATCACAGGTGCCTTATTGCTTTTGGTTTTGTTAATTGACACTTAGAATCCCCCCAAAATGCAGCTTTCTGCCAAGACTGTAAAAGTACAGAATGTAAGACATAGTGGCGCACGCCTTTAATCCCGGCACTCAGGGAGGCAGAGGCAGGTGGAACTCTATGAGTTCGAGGCCAGCCTGGTCTACAAAGTGAGTCTAGGATAGCCAGGGCTCCACAGAGAAACCCTGTCTTAAAAAAGAAAGAAAGAAAAAAACAAATGTAAGAATGTAAGACACAATTACCTGGAGCAGCTGGACTCAGATGGGGCCCTTTGTTGCCCTTCGTATTGCTGTACAAGTGCCCGCACACTCCAGTATGGGTTTTCAATCTCCTCATCCATGCTGCTGTTCCTAAAGGCATGGGGGTGGCAGTGGGGGGGGGGACCAGAAAAAAGGACAGTGTTAGCCCTGCAGTTCAGGTCAGCTCTGCAAGTACAGACATCCTGCCACTCCCTGTGCATCACAGGTAAGATGAATAAGGCAGCTGGGCAGCCATTTCAGCATCAGGAGGTGGAGGCAGGAGGATCAGGAGTTTGAGATCAGCCTTTAGCAACCACACCATCCTCAAAGCACTTCCTACCATGCAGTTTCAAGGCAGGATGGCCTTGTGGGTACATCCCAGGACACAGCCTCCCCCAGACAGAGTACATATCTCCCAGTGAAGAAAACACATTGTCCAACCACATACATTTAAATATTGGGCATGACAGCAAACTTCTACATGTGGCTCCTTGCATTCTGCTAGCTGCAAAATAAACACCTCAAAAGAAAAGGTTTATCATGGCTCACTGGTGCGGGCCTGTAATCCTAGCTGTTCAGAAAGCTTGGGCAGAAGAAGGACAGTTCTCAGCCTGCCTGGATTAAGAGTGAGTTCAAGGCCAGACTGCACAACTTAATGAGACCCTGTCTCAAAAAAGCCCTAAGAAGGCTAAGGATATGACATAGCATAGCATGTGTAAGGTGCCAGGTTCACTAGCCAGTATCATCATCATCATCATCATCAACATCATCAACATCATCAACATCAGCATCATCATCAACAACAACAACAACAACAACAACAAAAGGCCAAGGTGTGTTCTCACTAAGATTTCCCTCCCAAACCTCTGTTCTGTTCTGTTCTTTTCTGCAGTGTGGGGCTGTGCAGTTGGTATTTTATTCTACTTGCACTGTAACTATCTAAGCAAAGAACTGTCAGAGAGAGGAAGCAGTTCCGCCCGCCCCAGAGTTTTACCTCTGTCTATACCGGAAGACATCCCGTCCTGATCGCGACATGTCATGGCACACATCAGCCAGTGCAGCAGCTGCTCCTTGGGCCACAGCGGTAGCACAGTGTGGTTGGTGGCTCTGCACGGGGGCTTTGGGGTCTTGCCCCTGGCTCACCATCCTGCTAGAGCCTGGTTTAAAATGAGCTGCCAAGGCAAGGACCAGCCTCATGATGGACTTCAGGTTTCCTTCCACGATATCTGAAGGACAAGACAGGTCAAAAGGTGCTGAGTGGGACACAGAGGCTGCGGATGGATGCATTTAATAGGCAGGCCGTCTCTATTTTCATAAAACCATGGTCAACAAGGGGCACAAGGTTTAAAAGCAATGGTAAAATGGTTGGATAGGAGAGGTACAGAGGTTGTCAGGAGTTTGTGGGGAGTAACCTTAGAGATATCAAGGATATATAGAGAGGAAGTGATGCTTCATTAGCTAATAGGAGAGAAGGAATAAGAACAATCCAGAAAAATGTACATGCAAAGCTCCAGAGATCAGTATAATATGGTGACATGGTCTGTTAGGAGAGCTGCAGGCCAGTGTGGCTCCTAGGCACCTCAATGTCACTACCCTAAATTGAAATATGCTCTAAAGAAGGTACTGTAATAAAGTTTTAAGTAAACACCTTACACATAAACATGCACACACACACACACACACACACACACACACACACACACACACACACGGGAATGCAAAAGATCTCAGACCATATAAAAATGGAATGTGGGGCTAGAGAGATGGCTCAGTGATTAAGAGAACTGAGTACTCTTTCCAGAGGGCCCAGGTCTGATTCCCAGCTCCCACATGGCAGCTCACAATCATCTGTAACTCCACTCACAGGGGATTTGATACCCTCTTCTGGCCTCTGAGAGCACCAGGCACACACACAGTGCACAAACATACATGCAGGCAAAATAACTGTACACAGAAGTGATATTATGGGCACACTTGGTTAGATAAAATATATTATTTTCAGGGGCTGGAGAGATGGCACAGCAGTTAAGAGCACTGGCTGCTCTTCCAGAGGTCCTAAGTTCAATTTCCAGCAACCACATGGTAGCTCACAACCATCTGTAATGGAATCTGAATCCCTCTTTGGGTGTTCATGAAGACAGAGCAGTCATACATATAAAACATAAATAAACAAACCTTTATAGGGTTATTTTCAGTCCTTGCTGTTTCTAATGTGGCTTTAGAACACATTTAGGTTTTTATATGGCATGAAGTGTATGTTTATGGTGCAGCATGTGGTGGAGAAAGTGAAAGAGGTCAGCATGGTGAGAGCCCCAGAGCTCAACAGAAGTGAAAGCTGAGAAAGGGCAGGGATCAAAGGCTGGGAAGGGCGGGGCCAGGAAAGCTAAAGGAACAATGCTGGGTCTCATCCAAGTGACCTCCAGACGCACAGTGGTGGCATCTCATGTGTGCTCTTAGTTCCCTCCAGCTAAAGGGAGAGGGGAATGGAAGCAGTAGGACTAATTAGGAAACACTGAACTTCTTCGGGGAAAAGACAATGATGCCTAAGTGGAGTGTTCCCTTAAAATAGCCCACTTTACTGGGCCAGATCACCAAGCCCACTCCACACGGGGACCAGATCAAAGCTATCTACATTTTGCCCTGGAAAAAAAAAAAGAACACACACACACACACACACACACACACACACACACACACACACACGCACACGGGAACATGCATTCTGAAAGTTCTGGTTAAAGTTAATGCAAGGAAATGAATATGGTTCCATTGTTTGGCTTTCTAGCCCTTCAAATGTACAAAGCCCGCAAAAGATTATTTGATGTCTTCTACCAGATGCTCTTAATGGGCACTGTTGGCTCACCTGGGTAAGTTCAAACGCACAGAACACCAATAACCCAACATGCAAGGCTTCCTCCTGCCCTCATTCTCAGCAGAGCAGCCCGCAGACAACAGACCCAGAACCTGGTGCTGAAACAGAGCCAGATCTAGTCAGCTGTAGAAAGGCATCAAAGGAGAAGGAGGCCTGTGCTTTCTACGGGCCCTGCGTGGCTTCTTCCTTACAGCATGCGGAGAGGGTCATGCTGCTACAGGAAACGACACGCAAAGGCCGCAGAGCCTCTTTTGTCTGCAGGGAATGTTCTCACAGCCAAAAAAAGAGAAAAGAAGTGCTACAAAAATAATTTCCTTTTAAGTCAAGTGTGGTACACACCTCTAGCCTCAGAACTTAAGATACAAAGAGAGCAGAAACACCTAATTTGAGGAAAGCCTAGGATACAGCAAATTCCGGGTCAGCCAGGGCTACACAGTGAGACAAACAGATAGACAGACACTCTCCGTCTCTCTCTCTCTCTCTCTCTCTCTCTCTCTATATATATATATATATATATATATATATGTATGTATGTATGTATGTATGTATATATATATATATATATATATATATTTAAAATGATATGTGGGTAAGGGCGGGTGGGTGTATGTATCTATGTGTATCTCCAGCCTAGGAGACATTAGAGATGCACCTCAGTTGATCTAATGCTTGCCTAGCATTCACAAAGCCCTGGGTTCAGTCCCCAGTACTAGCTGGGTGATGGGGCAGTTTTGTAATCTAAGTACTGAGGAGGTAGAAGCTGGAGGACCAGAAGTTCAAGGGCACAGTCCTTGGTTACATAGCAGTTTCAAGACCAGCCTGGGCTTCGTAAGACCCTATCTCAGAAAATAAAGAAAAAGAAGAAAGGAGGGAAAATTAGAAGAAATAAGATACTTTCTTCAAGGAAGTAGGTTGGGAAATTGTAAGTTATGATGGCTTGTAATAGTGCTTGATCATAAACCCAAAGAACTAAAAAAAAAAAAATGCAATCTATCTTCATTCTTGATAATTTAAACGAGACACTCCAAAATTAATGTCTCAAATTTGTCATTTTTTTCTTGTACCATTAGTTTCCCCACACACATTCAAGTAGAACTATATTCAATTCAAATTGCTGGACAGCTTCTGCCTCTAGCCGGGTCTCTGGAGCACTGGGGCTTCAGTGCTCAGTCAGTGTCCTCCAAGAGGGTACCTGCCTTCACAAAGAAAGGATGTAAGACCGTCATCGGCCTAATCCTATTCCAGTCTGCTCAGAGCCGCTGGCCATACGGCCGGGGAGTTCTTGAAGTGCTTGGCACTTGTACG
The DNA here is from genome assembly GCF_964271855.1 of Acomys minous. Classification (NCBI taxonomy): domain Eukaryota; kingdom Metazoa; phylum Chordata; class Mammalia; order Rodentia; family Muridae; genus Acomys; species Acomys minous. Next base: position 110,445,673 of record NC_140494.1, read on the forward strand.
CTGAGTGTTTCTTCCCCCAGGAAGAGGCACCCAACTAACCTTTCGCCGAAGTCTGATGCATACGAATCCTTTTGGAAGCCACAAACTGTAGCACTCTCTCCACATTATTCTTCATCTCTTGTTGGTTACTGGGACTCAACTGTATCCCACTCAGTTTTTCTCCTGCTGTTAGGAGAGGAAAAAAAAACACACATGACATCACAAGGGAGAAAATTATCACGGTTTCGTGGCAGTCAGGCACAAGGGAGGGGATGCAGACACCAAGATTCTCCATAAATCATTGAGTGAGTTAAGTCCTGGTGTGCGCACCAGGGGAAGTGGTTGGAGAAGAGAAAACTGAAAGACTTTCAGACCGCTTCTCTCTTTCAAATGTAAACCCACAGTCCTGTGATGTTATTTGTGTGCATTTATTAATTTGACATTATTTGTGCACATCTATTAATTCAGCAAATATTCACAAGTACCCTCTGTATGCCAAACACTGTTCTTGGCACTACAGAGAGCCAGGAACAAGGTAAATAAAGTCTCTTTCCTCCAAGTTTATATCTACAATGTCACAAGTCCATGTTTAATGTAATTTTGAATAAGAATAAAGACTGAAAAAAATAGTGATCATGGCCTGTCTGAGAAAATAGTTTCACGAAGTCTGAATAAGATGTTTATTCACAAAGTGCACAGGCCAGGCTGAAGGGCCATATAGACCAATCCCAAAATGGGATTAGCTCAGACTACCTGAGGGACAAAACAACACTGTGGCTAGTTAGGCAGGAAGTACATGATGCTATGATCTCAGCAGCTGGTAGGCTGAGGCAAGAGGATCAGGAAGCAAATCAGGTTAATCAGAGTTATCCATAGCTACATAGCAAGTTCCGGGCTAGCCTGGGCTACATGTCTCAAATGAAAAAGAAAAAACCAATGTGACTAGAGTGGAGTTATCAGAGTCAAGACCCAGGAAAGACCACAAAGATAAGCAAGGGCAGTCGCACAGGGCTTTGTGGAACCCAGAAACAACCCTCAATTTTATTCTAAAGGTGATGAAAAGCCAGTGGGGACTCCTAGACAAGGCAGTGACAGTATCTAGTTTGTGTTTTCCAAAGTTGACTGCGTCCAGATAGAGACCATGAAGGGGGTAAAACAGATTAGTCAGAATGACAGTCGAAATGCTCAAGGCAAGAGAGAAGGGTGGTTAGGGGATTACATGGATGGCTGGCCAGAAGTCAGAGAGTGAGCACATTTGGAATGCAAAGCAGAAGGTACATGTAAGAACTGGCTGCAATACGGGAGGGGAAGAAAATACTCACGGATGACTTGTAAGTGTTCTGCTTAGCAAGGGAGAGAATGGTGACACAGGTGCTCCTTGACAAAGGCAGAATGTGGGGATGAGCAGGGAGAGGAAAGAAATGAAATCTACGGGGTATAGGTAAGGAGGTGAGGAAAACAACAGTTCCGGTGAGCTGTCAGTAAGCCATTGGAGCCACGGTGGTGATCAGGACCCTGTAGAGGCACGTCTAGAACGCAAGGAAAAGCTGCAGGCTAAGTGGATAAAATTAGGGAGAGAGTATGAGGTTCTCTCCTTTTTTTCATATATGTGGGAGTGTGTGTGAGGTGTGTGGTGTGTGCGCACCTGGCTGTGCACGGCTGCACATCAGGAAGAAGTCGATATCTTGATCTGTCACCATACTTTATTTTGTTTACCTGGAGTTATGGTGGCAGTCAACAAGCACCGGTGATCCTCCTGTCTCCACTCCCCCCAGTGTTGGGAGGAGTGACAGGTGCACCTGTGGCCGTGCGTGGCTTTTTAAACGTAGGTCCTGGGGATTCAAACTGCCAACCTCGTGCTTGAGCATGAACCATCACTGAGCCGCCTCCTCCACTCCTGAGCTTATTTTAGGCTGGGTAATGCCTTAGTTGTAGACTGCTTGCCTAGCATGCTCAAGGCCAAGTTCAATTTCCAGAAATACACCACACACACACACACACACACACACACACACACACACACACACACACAATACTGCTTCCAGATTCATAGACTATCTCTGGAAATAACACTGGCTGCCACAATAGAGGCTGGGTAACTGTGATGGCTAACATTGATTATCTATCAACTTGACAGGATATAAAATCACCTAAGAGACAAGCCTCTCCGTTGAGGGACTATTTATATTAGGTTAGTCTCTCTGGCCGTGTCTTTGAGAGGGAATCTTAATTAAGTTAATTGAGGTGGAAATGACCCATTAAAATGGACAGCACCATTCCCTGGGCTGGGGTCCAGGACACATGGAAAGGAGAAGGCGAGCTGAGTGACAGAGCTCATTGCTCTCTCCTGGATGTGACTGCAACTTAACCAGCTGCCTCAAACTCTTTCTCCACTGTGGTGGACTTCTCTTCAGACTGTAAGCCAAAAGAAACCTTTCCTTCTTTTTTTGTTAATTTATTTTTATTTTATGTGCATTGGTATTTTGCCTGCACGTATGTCTGTGTGAGGGTATCAGATCTTGGAGTTACAGAAAGTTGTGAGTTGCCATGTGGGTGCTGGGAATTGAACCCGGGTCCTTCAGAAGAGCAGTCAGTGCTCTTGACTGCTGAGCCATCTCTCCAGTCTCAAACCTTTCCTTCTTTAAGTTGCTTTTGTCAGGCTATTTTTGTCATGGAAACGACACAAGTACTAATACAGAGTCTGTGTTAAAGAAATATGGGTAGAAGAGCTTTTGGTTTTAACCCTTTTGTGCCTAGCTTTCCTGCCAGTTCACATGTAACTTATTTAAGTACAGAAAAAAAGGAAAGTGCTTTAAATGGACTTTGGGATTCTTTTTTCATTTTATTTTTAGTTATGTGCATGTGTGTGTACTGGTGTATGTGTGCCTGGGCGTGGGCATGTACATAAGTGCAGGTGAGCTTAGAGACCACAAGAAGGGTGGCCCAGAGCTGGAGTTACAGAAGACTGGGAGGCACCCTACATGGATGGTGGGAAGCAGACTCGGGTCCTCTGCAGAAGCTGTACACACACTCTTAATAGCTGAGCATCCCTCCAGCCAGGAGTCTGGAATGAAAACAGCTAGTTTGCACCTCTACCTGGATATGTAAAGTTACGTGAACATGTGAGGTTGCTGAGCCTCTCAACTCCATCAGTAAAATAGTACAGGTCGATCACCCATAATCTAAAGCCCTGAACTCACAAGTGCTCCAAAATCTGAAACATTACTATTATTTTATGTACATGGGTGTAAGTAAGTATGTCTGTACATGCCTGATGCCCAGGGAGTCCAGAAGAGGGCATCAGAGTCCCCAGAACTGGATTTGCAGAGATGGTAGTGAGCCCCCATAACTGAGTCCCAGAGGATCACAGGACTCAAACCCTGAGCCTCTGGAAGAGCAGCCAGAGAGCTCAGCTGCTGAGCCATCTCTCCAACCTAAAAATCTGAAATGTTTTAAGCATCATACTATTGCTCAAAAAATTTCTGATTTGGGGGTATTTGGCCTTTCTATAATGCTTAGTTGTAAGTGGTCAGCTCTAATTTAAAAAAAAAAATCCATCATCCGAAGCATTTTCAGTCCATGACTTTTAGATGAGGGATACTCAGCCTGAACTCAAATCCACATGCCAAATAAATCAAAATAGCAGGCTTGCACATACTTCTTAAGTACCCGTTTACTTATTTATCTGTAGAGCTTCCCTTTTGTTTCCTCAAAACAGGAATAATAATACCTGATTCCTAGGGGTGTGGTGGCCAAATAAATTCACATAAGATTAGAAAACATTTCACCCCTGCCACTGTTATGCTCATTACAAATGAATATGCAACCATGAGCTGTTTCAAAAACAAAAAAAAAAAGTATTCACAGATAGGCTGCCTGTTGCAAACCATCTCCTTCCACACCATACACCGCCGGACTCCAGCAATATCAACTGACCAATAATAAATGTTCAAGGCCCATTCTGTGCACTTGGCTAGGGTTTGTGGAAAGTAAATAGTGTCTCATTCTCTTCAATAGCTCAGTCTATACCATGACTAATTGTCATCCAGTGAGAGAAATCATAGCAAAGCTGTGGACAAGCACCATGGACATAATGCTACAGAACCCTAAAAGAGTGACACCCGGAAATAAAGAGGAAAGACTCTTCCATGAAAGCACATGGGTTTGAATGGCATAGAGGGAGGCGTTTTTGCTGGAGATGTTTTCTTTCAGCCTGAATGCTACTCCCTTTCCTGTTTGGGGTTTTTGTTTTTGTATTTGTTTCTCTCTGTCTCTTTCTCTCTCTCTCTCTGTCTCTGTCTCTCTCTCTCTCTCTCTCTGTCTCTCTCTCTCTCTCTCTCTCTCTCTCTCTTTCTCTCTCTCTCTCTCTCTCTCTGTGTGTGTGTGTGTGTGTGTGTGTGTGTGTGTGTGTGTGTGTGTGTATTTTGCCTGCATGTTTATTTGTGCAGAAGAAAATGTTGGTTCCTTTGGGACCGGAGTTACAGATGGTGTGCACTGCCACATGGGCTCTGGGAGTTGAACCTAGGTCCCTGGAAGAGCAACCTTTGTTTTCAACCACTGAGCCATGTTTGCAGCCTCCCTCCACCCCACACTTGCCTTCCCCCCACCCCATCCCTGTTCTGTTTTCAATTTAGACAGCAGTTCTTCTAGAAGCATCATTCCCCATTTAGACATTAATTCATCTGCTCTGCCATTCCCGAACCCCCGAGAACTAAGGCAGGGCGTCTCTTCTTTACGCCCTCTCCACTCACTTCTACCAGAATGCTAAGAATAGTAAAAAAATGGACTTCACTTCCCAGGCTTTCCAAATTAGACTGGGAACCTCTGAAGGCACTGACCAGGTAAACATCTTCCCATATAACACAGTGCTTACTGACCAATGTGTGAATTAACCTTGGGCAAGTATTTTGGCTCTTCCCGACTTCATGGCCATGTATTCTAAAGAGGAACAACCTGCTTTGAAGGGCGCAGGGAGAAGAAAGAAGTCAGTTCTCGTCTACACTACCATCAGAGTCCAAGGCCAACTGACCAACAATCTCGATGAGACAGGCCAGGATCACTCCGTCTCGGAGATCCTGTCGCAGGTCCTGCACAGGCTTCACGGATGGCCTCTTCTTCAGCTGGGCATTCACCCAGGCCACATAGGCCTGGAGCTGCTGCTGGAAAATAAAAGGTGGAGATAAGTCTTATCCCTACCCCTCTAAGGCAGCATGGCGTGGTGATGTACAGTGGAAAGTCGGTATCAGGAAGGAGAGAAAGGCTTTAAGATATCACGATCAGGCCCAAAGCTGTTCCAAACTCCCTAGCTTTAGGCTAACACCCAGGGATAAGCTGATCTCTGACTTATTCAACACAGATAGAGGCCAGCATTCCCAGATTGTCACTCCCACCTTGCGTGCTCTGTTGACCAAGGCTTGAGTCCAAGACCCCAGCCAGCATTCAGGTACGATCACTGCTGCCAGCAGCCCACCCTGCTTTGCAGTCACAGTTCCTCCTGTATTTTATGCCTAACAAATCGTGACACTTCTTTTAATTCATCTTGTAGAAGCAGACACAAACCAGGACCCAAGCACGGCGCTGCCTCCCACAGGTTCAGTCATCTCACGAGCAACACAAGCTTTACCCTCCGGAGCCCCTAATCCTAGGATTGCTACACAGTTTTAATCTGTGTTTTACACTGTCAAAGAGGATTTGATTGCTTAAGACTGATGCAGAGAAGGAAAAGGAAACCATAAAGTGGCGGTGACTCTGAGCACAGATGGGCATTTTCCCTTACTTCATACAAAGCTGGGAAGCTGTACTACCAGGGGGCGATGAGGCTTCTAGGTTGGCACATCTAAGGAACACATCCCAAGCTTCACACGCCCCTACAGGGTCCATTTTACATTAAACACACCTTGTGCTCCGATGCTGGGGCTTGGATATCTCAAGCACACACAAACAATATCACAGTCAGGGTGGCAGATGATTCATGTCTGTATCAGCCCAAGATCCTGAACCTAAAAATTAAGTTCAAGGGCTAATTATATCAAATTATAATTTGGTTAAAGTACAGCTGATTTCTACGTCTCAAGCACTTCCTCGGTGAAAGGATGCTGCTGGGAATGATTACTGGCTGCTTTCCGGGGCTCAAACTAAATCTTCATTAGTTTCTCTGCTGATTTTTGGAAGTCGTCATTGGGCAACAGTGCTAAGGCGATGATCCATCAGCTGTTTACACTATGGGACTGCAGAGGCCAGCAGGAGTCAGGAGGAGGGATCTAACATGTATTGAGAGCCTGCCACACACTAAACACCATTTCCGTGTTGTGTTTTCTTTTTGTGGTACGAGGGTTTGAACCTAAGGCCTGGTGTGTGCTTGAGCAATATCTATGGCCCCGTTTCTGGTATTCTAATTTGATTACTAATTCTGATGTTCTGATACAAAACGGAGGCTTACCAAGGGGTTGATTGTGTTTACATTTTGTCTGTGTGTGTTTGTACATGTGCTTGTGCGCATCATGGGGTGCAAGTGTGGAGGTCAGAGATAGCTAGTGAGAGTCGGTTCTCTCCTCCCTCCTTGTGGGTCTTGGGGACTGAACTTAAGATGTCAGACTTGGCAGCCAGCACCTTTGCCCACTGAGCCATCTTGCCAATCCTGGTCATTACTATTGTTACCAACATCATCTAATTTGATTCTCCCCAAAAGTGTGTAAGTGTGTGTGTGTGTAAATAAAAACCACAAATTACCATAAAGCCAAGATTATTTCCATTTTATATATAAAATTTGGAGAAGTGACAGAACATTTCCAATGCGCTCAGAACTAGGACACAGTGTGCCCAGGTCTAAAAGCCAGTAGACATTACCCATGCATTCACAAAGGCCCCTCGCTATCCACTCACTGCAGATCAACAAAAGTCAGGCACCCAACATCAGAAGCAGCTGACACACAGTGCTCCAAGCTACTGCCCAGGGCAGTCAGGCAAAGGGCACCTCTGCAGTGACTGCTCTGGTTTAAGGCAAACAGGTTGAGAGCAGACAGGGCATTAAGAGTGACACTAAGATGGTAAAAGTCCTAAAGGAGAAGTGATGCACACCTGTAATTCCAGGTTTGGGGAGACTGGGCCAGCTTGGGGCTAGCCTGGGCTACATGGCTCCTATCTCAGAACAAATAACCTAATCATTTCCCCTGTATCTTTTTCATGTAATGTCTCACAACACAGTCCTGGCTGGAGTGGAACTAGACCAGGGTGGCCCTGCCTCTGCCTTCCGAGTACTGGAATTATAGCGCTGTGCCACCATAACCACCCTTAACCCCCCTTCAGGCATTCTTGTTGACCGTTCTTCACTGGTCTCCCGCTGCCCTGAAGATAAATCCCTTTTCTTAGCTGCCGTACAGTAGGGCTGTCTGTTCTGCCTGATGAGTACTTTGGCTGTGCTGTGGGTGCAGGCCTGGGGCATCTGTGATGACTTGTGTCATCATACCCTATTGCTCCATGTCCCTGTTATTGCTCAGTCTGTCCAGACCACACACATTTCCCCAAATGCGTCGTGCTTTCTCACTGCTGCACCTCTCTCTGCCTGCCGGTGCTTTTAAAAGTCTCAACACAAGCATTGCCTTTTCGAGAAAACCTTCCCTGACCCTCTCACATGCCTCAGACTCCGTGAGAACTCTGTGTGTGTTGTTTAACTGGTTCACCAATAATTTGAGTGCAAGCCATGGAATTACAAAGATCTCACACCTTTTCACACTTGCAGGAGGGAGCTGGGGAGATGGCTCCGTGGGTCAACTGCTTGTATAAATACAAGTATAAGAATGTGAATTTAAGGATAACAATTGAGTTGTAATCTGAATAAATTAATTTTAAAAAAAGAATGTGAATTTGGATCCTGAGCACCCACCTAAAAAACTCGGCATATCGGGTGGTGCACACCTAAACCCCAGCACTGGGTGTGAAGACAGGCAAATTACAGGAGCTCACAGGCCAGACAGTCTACCAAAGCTCGAGGTTCAGTGAGGAACTGTGTCTTAAAAACTACCACCGAGGGGCTGGAGAGATGGCTCAGAAGTTAAGAGTACCGTCTGCTCTTCCAAAGGACCTGGTTCAATTCCCAGCATTCACACGGCAGCTCACAACTGTCTGTAATTCCAGTTCCAATGAATCTGACACCAGTGCACATTAAATAAATAATTTTTTTTAAACTACCACAGAGAGTAGCAGGGGAAGGCATTCCAACAATTGCCTTTGGCCTACACACACACCTGCATACACAAATCCCTGAAAACATACATACACCTCTGCACGCACGTGCACGCACACACGCGCACACACACACACACACACACCACACCCGCACATGCAGGACATACATTTATCCTTGCAAATACACACCTGTACACACACACCTATGCACTTGCAACACAACTGTACACACACATTTGCACACACACCTTACACACAAACTTGCCTGCTGAAAGAGGTAAGTGCACAAGGGAGTGCACAGGGTGCTGAGATGGCAAGAGCCAAGCACAAAGGCCAAGAGGTTAAGCAAGGAGCACAGGAGGCAGAGTGAAATATGATCTCTATAGGGAGCCACAACAGTGCAGAATGATTTGCCTCTTAAAGTAACTAGTGCTCAACAAATAACTTGTTTCCTGGGAGAAATCATTTGTCACGTTTCATCAGGCCCACGCCTAAGTTACTACTGCAGAAGCCCATTGTGCAGGGACAGGTGAGTCTTCAGTAGGTCAAGAAGATTTCTTCTCAAGTAGCCACAGCCACATCACTGATTTGATGTCCCTAACTACTTCTCCCACACCGAATGCTGCTGGGGTCTTCCGACGAGCGAGGCTCCCCAGTATGAACGGTGGGAGTCACCCCTTTCCAGGACGTCTATTCTGTGGCAAAAGCGATGCTACTTCCCTTAACACATTCTTCTCGCCTGGTAATCTGCTTGATTTAGACGTCCTACCTACTATAATGACTAAATCTAAGTCTCAGATTAAAGTAAAATAACCAAGGCCACCCAGACAGTGAACTGTAAATATGGGATTTGAATTTAATATCCAAGGCAAAACTAAAGGTCCCCCCAGTCTTAAGTTAATGCGTGTCTGAGCTGTGATTCTGGTGAACCTCGAGGGATGCTCTTTAGTTGGAAGCGCCCTTCCTTGGGTGATGCGCGGGTCCCCTGTGCACTGCTCATTTACACTAAGTGGCTCTCTACTGCTCAGCGTGGCTCAGACCAGCCGTAACAGCATCCCTTGGGAATGTGCTGGAAAAGCAGACTCTTGCTACCTCCCCGTCTACCAAAGCAGAACTTGCATTTTGATGGGATGTCTGTATGACTATTTGAGGGTGAAAATCAGCAACTCCGACCACTGGGCCTCTCTCTGGATGCATGGCAAGACAGCAGAGAGCTATGAGTCGCCCAGTGCCAGAGTGCCCGCTCAGCTGAAGCCCTGACTCTTCACACCCGCTGCCATGCACTGCGTGTACAGGACAGGTGAGGCTCGCTCACTCATCGCTCTGTTCCCTTTTTTCCTCTCTTCGGTCTCTCCTTCTTCCCTTGTTCCCACCAGACCACACCGCTGACTTGCACAGATGGGGTCATTCAAAACCCCTAAGGATAAGCATTTAATTTAATAACTTTTCATTGTGAAATAATTTCTGACTTATAGAAAGGTAAATGCGGGCTGGGGATATGGGTTTATAGGTAGACAGTTTTCATCCCGTGCAGAATGCTCTGGGTTCAATCCCCAGCCCTACATAAAGTGGGCGTGGTGATGGCATATCCATCTTCCGGAAGTGGGTCAGAAGTTTACGGCCATTAGCTACACAGCAAGCTTAAGGCTAGCCTTGACTATATGACATCCTGTCTTAAAAAAAAAAAAAAAGGTAACTATACAAATAGCTCATCTGTAGTTATTGCCCAGGTCACCACTAGAGAACCACAGCACAGTGACCAAGACAGGAAACCATGTCCTTTTTTTCTGACATGACCTTTTTTTCCTCTTTCTTTTTCTTTTCTTTGTTTTGTTTTGGTTTTTGCTCTTTGCTTTTTCTTTTTTTTAATTTTTCTTTTTTTTTATTTTTTTCTTTTTTTTTTCTTCTTTATTAATTTATTCTTGTTTCTCTTTGCTTTTTCAAGTCAGGGTTTCTCTGTGGAGCCTTGGCTGTCCTGAACTTGTTCTGTAGACCAGGCTGGCTTTGAACTCACAGAGAGCCACTTGCCTCTTCCTCCCTGAGTGCTGGGATCAAAGGAGTGCACCACCACACCTGGCTCCATTGACATAATCTACCCTCCTCCTCCTCCTCCTCCTCCTCCTCCTCCTCCTCCTCCTCCTCTTCCTCCTCCTCCTCTTCTTCTTCTGACCCATGTGAGTTCCCAGAGCCAACTGAAGTCATTAGGCCCATGGGCAAGCACTGAGCCATCTCACTGACCTTTAATTATTTTTTCCTGGTTTTCTCATGATGAAATTCAAGTTATAGGATTTGGGCAAGAATATTATGCCTAAACTGGGCATGATGGCACATGCCTTTAATCCCAGCACTCAGGAGGCAGAGGCAGGTAGATCATTGTGAGTTTGAGGCCAGTCATGTCTACAAAGTGAGTCTAGGACAGCTAAGGCTACACAGATAAACCCTGTCTTGAAAAACAAAACAAAAAAGATTATGCCTTTCTGAAGGCTTTTTGTTTGTTTGTTTTGTCTTTTTGTTTTGTTTTGTTTTGAGATGGGATCTCATGAAGGGTCTCAGGCTAGTCCTGAACTTCTTATGTAGCCAAGGACTTTGAACACACCATACTCCTGCCTATGCCCCCAGATGCTGAGCCTCCAGGCGGGTAGCAATGCCTGGTTTTAAGTGGTGCTGAAAATCAAAGCCCGGGCTTCATGCATGCAAGGCAAGCCCTCCACCTACTGACCCATCAAATATGTCCAGGAGAGGACTTGTGGCAGAGTCTCCGGTGGTGTGGTGACTCTTCACACACCGACAGACCTGGAAGCAGAGAAATGAATTTGGGCAATTCAGGCATTCTCTCTCTCTCTCTCTCTCTCTCTCTCTCTCTCTCTCTCTCTCTCTCTCTCTCTCTCTCTTTCTGGACATGGTTTCTTTGTGTAGTCCTGGCTGTCCTGAAACTCTTTCTGTAGACCAGGCTGGCTTTAAACTCTGAGATCATCCTGTCTTTGCCTCCCAAGTTCTGGGATGAAAGGTGTGAGCCACCGGGCTAGACCCAGACTTCTTTATAAATTAAGAACATCAGTTGACCCCAGTACTAGGGGAGGCAGAGGCAGGTGGATCTCTGTGAGGCCAGCCTGGTCTACAACACAAGTCCAAGACACCCAAGGCTACACAGAGAAATCCTGTCTCAAAAAACTAAAAGCCAGAAGCCAAAAGCTCCATGCCCACACCCAAGAAAAGGATATCAGCTTCTTGGATGGGCATGTCACAGGTACTTTCCAGTTCATGACTTATCACTTTATTTATGGCAGAGTGTTATGAAGTTGTTCTTTTTCATTTTTATTAAGCCTCTAAATTTTGAATCATAGTTAGAAAGCCTAAGAGGTAAAAGACAAATCGACTCATTGCCTCTAGACCTTGTAGGCTTGCATTTTTACTTTTAGGTATTCTATTCAGCTGGAGTTTATTCTTATACATGATATGAAATTCAGCTCTAATTTATCCTTTCCCAAATGGCTAACAACTTGCTCCAGCACCAATTTATACAAACATAGTCCTTCTCTGTTCCATTGATTTGAGATGCCACTTCATCACATTCCAAACTTCCACACATTCTTAGGTCTATTTCTGGGCTTTCTATTCTTCTTCACTTGTCGACACCTACTCAGGCACCAGCAGCAGAACGTCCACTTACTAAGATGCAGTGCCTCACTGTGTGGCCCAGGGCGGCCTTGAACACCTGGTCCTCTGAAGGAAAAGGAAGGCCCAGAAAGCAAAGCCTGAGGATTGGCCAGGGGGCAGTACTGGGAGGGACAAAGGTGACATGGAGAGCCAGGAGTGGGCAAAGCAAACCTGTCAAGTTCTGGACAGAGTCTGAACTATTTGTAGAACACCAGGTTGGGGATGTTTTCTAGCCAGCTGACAAAATACAGCATCAGAGCACAAGACACACACTAAAAAGTATCTACGTGTGCTTGCAAGTGAAATCTTAACTATGCAAATGACTACCTTCCACTGAGTGCTTGCTACATGTCAGGTACTGTGTAAGTACTTGACTGCACACCTCCATGTATTGACCGCCTTGCATACAGTGACCCCACCCGGAAGTAGCATTCCTACTTGATAGATGTGAAAACCAAGGTCATGGGTAACAGCTCAGCTAAAGTCACAGGGCTGGTCAGGGGCAGAATAAAGATTTGAATTCAGTCCTTATTCCAAATCTTGTGTTCCAAAAACAGTTAAAAAGGCGAGGCAAAGTGTAAGAAGTTACTTGGTATGAGGAGGGATGGGAAGCGGAAGCATCAAGAGAAAGAGGAGAACTCCAATGTGCTGAGCACCTACTCGTGTCATCTCCTTCAGCCTCGTCAGGTGTTTTTGTCAACTTGACATCTGGGAGGAGACCCTCAATTGAGAAAAAAATGTCTCCATCAAATTGCCTATAGGCAACTCTGCACAGCATTTTCTTGATTAGTGACTGATGTGGGAGGGCTCAGACCACTGGTGGGGATCCTACCCAGGAAGGTGGTCCTGGGAGGGAGAAGAAAGCATGCTGACCCAGCCATGAGCGACACGCTAGTAAGCAGTGCTCCTCATGGCCCCTGCTTTGGCTCCTGCCCTGACTCCCCTTGATGGTTTACTCAGATGTGGAAGTATAAGCCAAATCAACCCTTTCCTCCCCAACACTGCTTTTAGTAGTGGCATTTTATTACAGCAACACAGAGCAAACTAAGTCAAGACCCAAGCATTAAAATTGTTACTACTTATGCCATTTTCATATGGGAAAACATGCTCAAGATCACACTACTAAAAAGTAGTCAAATCCTAACTCCAGAGCATACATTACTGTAACAATGATGCTTGGGACTTATCAGCAAGTGATGAGCTCAGCTCAGCAGGTAAAGGCACTTGCTGAACTGAGTTCAATCCCTAGAGCCCATGAAAAGATGGAAAGAAAGAACTGACTCCACAAAGTTGTCCTGTAACCAGAGAAGACCGACTTAAAAAAATATATCTGGGGCTGGAGAGATGGCTCAGCAGTTAAAGCACTGGTTGCTCTTCCAGAGAACTCAGGTTTGATTCCCAGCACCCACATAGCGGCTCACAACTATCTGTAACTTCAGTTCCAAGGGATCCGATACCTGTACCTGGTTTCTGCAGGCACCAGACACACATGTGACACACAGATACACATGCAGGCAAAACACCCATGCACATTAAAAAAAAAACTATGCTTAACTAAATTGAAAATCTGAGCCTGTGAGCTGGTCTACCACCCAAGCTTGATCCCTAGAGGCCACATGTAAAAGGAGAGAGCTGATTCCCCCAAGTTATCCTCTGACCTCCACATGCATGTTATCATGTTTACACACTCTAAGCTCCCTACACACACTCATTCACACACAAGTAGATGACGATGCTACAAATATTTTTAAAACTACTTGGCTTGGGGAGCTGAGGGCAGAGCTCAGGGGTAGAGCGCCTGTTGAGTATGTTGAGACCCAGAATTTAACACCAAGCAATGCAAAACAAATATTTAACATTATATAAGTTACAACTTATAGTATAATTTTAAAAAAAGAGAGAGAAGAAAATAAAACAACTGAGTGACAGCCTCTTCCAAAAAGCATAGAGCGTTTCATCTGCTGTGGCTGAGATGTCCTGATCTGTTATTGTTAAAACCAAGCAGATGGCAGGGCACAGTGGTGCACACCTGTAATCCCAGCACTCCAGGAGGCAGAGGCAGAGGCAGAGGCAGGAGGATGGCTGTGGAGGCCAGCTGGTCTACAAAGCAAGGCCAGGACAGCCAAGGCTACGAAGAGAAACCCTGTCTCAAAATCAAAAAGAAAAAACAAGCAGGTGAGCCAAGCTGGGCTGGGCTCACATCACAGGCTCTTCTAAGATTAGCATCTTGGTGGGGAAAGAGGGTGTCCTCTCAAGTATGACTCTGCCCTGCAAGTGGGCTTTTCTGAGGCATCAGCAGGCGCTTGGCAGCAAAGGAGCAGGGTCTGTCTTGTCTTTAGGTGAGAAGTGCAGATATCTTCAGGCCACAGGGAAACTTGACCCCCCAGTTCAGAGGGTGATCCCCACCATGTTAGTCGGAAAGGGTGGAGCTCAGATCTGGAAAAGAGCAATCTAACCCTTCGCCTGGGTTGGTTGTCCCTCACAGCTGTGAAACTCAGAACTCTGTTGAGATTCCACTTGGCTGCCTTACACCAGCCTCGTTAGTGGCAGGAACCCAAATGCCAGCTATTAATTAAAAAACACTGGTTTAACTTAAGACTTGCTTGTCCGTCTTTTAAAACAATATGAATCCAAGCATAATACAAAAACAGCCCCAGCATCTTAATGTCTACCTTCCCTTGGGAGGACTTCCGGCAGCCCCTGTCTAGCACTTGGTGCTGCAGAGTGACTTCACTGGCCCACAGGGTCTGCTCCAAATCTCACTCCCTTCACCTTCTCTCTCTCAGCAGATGCTCCTGCCAGGAAGGAATGACTTGGGGGAAACGGGACTAAACTGATTGTCCTCTTCCCACGCCCACTGACCCCCATAGCTCCTCACTCTGGATGGAAGTGGCCCTTTCCTTTCCTTCCAGCCTTGCTGTACCAAGTCTCCCCTTCTTTGATCATTCCCCCTCACTGAGCCCTCCCCCCCCGCCCACCCCTACACCCCACCCCCACCTGTAAATGATCACATTCCCTATCCCATTTTCCTCTCCAGCCAGGACCCTCTCTCCCTCTCTTCTTGCTTTTATTTGCCCACTTCCTGGGGTCTTCCCAGGGCACTGCCATCTAACTTCAGCCTTGCTCTGCTGCAGTGGGACCTGTTCCCCAAACAGTCACCGGCATGGTCTGTTACTCCATCAAATGGCCTTCCCACCCTCAGCTGCCTCTATCCTGAGACTCCCCTTCGCTAGTTTCCCTCCCACGTATTGTTCTGATTCTTCCCATATCTCCTGACATTTCTGACGCTCAGTCCACCATTTCTCCTTTTTAGAAACTGTGCACGTGGTGTGCATGCATGCTTGTGTCTGTGCGTGCTACGGCCTGGATGGAAGCTGGAGTTTGACGTCAAGGGTCTTCCTTGATCACATGCCGCCAAATCTACTGACGTCGACCCTTGGTCTTGCCCCAGCCTGCTCCTGGGAATCCTCATTTCCATCTCTTGGACTGGCCAGCACGCTCACCCAGCTTCTGTGTGGTCCAAGGTTCTGAACTCCTTTCCTTATGCCTGTGTGGTAAGCTGAGACATTTCCCTAGCCTGACACTGGCCCCCCACTCTTTAAAGTCATGATGATTATGAGGATGGTGTTGATGATGATGGTGATGGTGATGATGATGATTTTGATCTGGTGAGGGGTTCAGAGCCCAGATGACTCATTCTCTTTTTTCTTTTCCCCTAAATCTCTCCTCCAATTTACCTACCACCTCTTTGCACCTGGCTTTTACAAGAACTAAAAAGAAAAGATTCATTGTGTATGTGTGTGTATGCCCATGCGTGTGTGCATGCCTCTGTGTGTGCGTGTGCCTTTGTGTGTGTGTGTATGTATGTATGTATGTATGTATGTATGTATGTATGTATGAGAGAGAAGGAGAGACAAGGAGACACACAAAGAGAGACAATGTGTGTGCTTGTGTGTGTATGTGTGTGTGTGTGTAGGAGAGGGAAGGAGAGACAGGGAGACACATAGAGACATATAGAAGGAAACAGAGACACACAAAGAGAGACAGCGAAAGGAAGTGCCCACATCATCCAAAAGAGGTGTCAGATCTCCTGGAACTGGGGCGTGGTGGAACACAGTTGCACTCCCAGAGGTGCTAAGATGATGTGGAGACAGGCAGATCCCCAAAAGCTCCCTGGCCAGCCAGTCTAGGCTATTTGGCAAAGTTCCAGGCCAATAAGGGAACTCAGTTTAAATCACTGGTGAAGGCACTTGAAGGATGACACCTGAGGTTATGCAGTAGCCTGCACACATAGATGTGCACACATATGCGAATGTACACCTGCACCCGCACGAACAACACACAACTCAGGTGTTGTGACAAGCCAGCTGCCTGCTTACTTGTGAGAAGCTGTCTATGGAAGAGGAAAGAAAGACCGTGGAAAAGAGCAGGCACAGAGCTGGGGAGCCTTGCTGCCAGAGTTTTGCTTTTCACGAAATCTGAAATACTTCTGTGGCCCTGCCCTTTCTATGGCTTAATTTTCTAGATTTTCCTAGGATTCTATGAGTCAGTGAACTCCATTTCCTATTTCTTCTTGTTCAAGTTGGGTTTTGGCAATTGCAGGCAGATTTTAACCACAGGGGAGGGGGGGCGGGCAGTTGGCACACCATCCTGCATCCACAACAGGACAGAGCCTGACTTTGTCTTGAGTTTCACTTTTAACTGGTTCTGGAGAAGCTATAAAGATGCCGGTGTCCAGGGCTCACAGCTTAAGGGCACTTGGTGCTAGTACAGAGGACCCTGGTTCCGTTTCCAGCACCTATGTGTTGGCTCACAACCAGCTGTAACTCCAGTTCCAGGGGATCTTATGCCTACTTCTTGTCTCCACTGGCACCAGGCACTTATGTGGTACATATATATACACACACACACACATATATATATATTATATAAAATATATGGCACACATATTATACATGTAGACAAAACATTCATATACATAAAAATAAACAAATCATTTTTAAAAGGATGTCAGTGTAGTGGGTAATTCTGACGATAGCTCTGAGTCAGGCCTCAGAGGAAGGAGAGAGAGCAGAAGGCGGTCTCTGCTATCTAAGACAAGGCCTCAGTCCCCCTCTCCATTAGCTTCCTCCAGGACACTCCACGTGTCTTATAATCTGGGTTCAAACTCCCAATGTAGACAGTTCTATCCCCATTCTTCATCTGGGCCCTTGACCTTGAAAGCCATCTTGCTGCCAAATGTAACTCCCCTCTGTTTTTCTTTAGGCTCGGCCTTTCCTTCCAAACAGTGTCATAAAGTCAGCCTCCACTCGCCGTCCCCCGGGGCTCAAGATCAAAGCCTGCTTCTGCAGAGGATTTGTTTGGTTAGAGCTACAAACGCAGGGGGTAATTTTAGCCATGGAATTCCATGGGACCCACTGTTCCTAGTGTAGAATCATCCAGAGCAGTTTGGCTCTGTGGCTCCCTGCTGGCCGAGGGGAGAGCAGCAAGCTTTTGTGACATGCTAGACACAGTGTGGAAGGAAGCAGAACTGCCCAGAAAGCTTAACAGGGAGACCAGACACCTGCTTAGAACGGAGACCCTCCAGCAGCAAAGGGTGGAAAGACAGGTGTAGGGACTTCCTCAGACACAAAAGGCCAGGTTAAGTTATCATGGGGCTAAATTATGCCAGTAGGGAGAAAATCCCTATGATATTGCATTTCTTTTCTAGTAAATATAGTTAGTTAGTTTTTTTTTTTAATTTGAGACAAGGTTTCTCTGTATAGCCTTGGCTGTACTGGAACTCATTCTGTAGACCAGGCTGGCCTTGAACTCAGAGATCTGCCTGCCTCTGCCTCTGCCTCCTGAGTGCTGGGATTAAGGGTGTGTGCCACCACTGCCCAGTTCTTTTCTAATAGCTCCTTTGGTTCTTTGCTGAGTCAGCATTCTTTGTTCATTGTACTTGCTGGCTAGTTGGATCAAAATTTTAAAAAATCATTAAAATGTCCTCTTCCTCATACGGACAAGGCCATTCACATCAATGTCCAGCTTTATGGCCGAGAGAACACACAGAAAAGGAGAAGAGCGAACATTTTTCAGAATGATATCATTTCATAAACTTAACTTTTCCAATAATTATAAGCTCCATAAAGAGTCCCTGTTCCTTCATGAATGCATGTTACAAGGTAAGCGTTCAGTAAATGCACAAGAATGAATCAGTGCATCTGCAGTCAAGTAATCTGTAGCCTAGGGTGTCTCCTACTTTGGAAATGGAACCTCTGGCCCCCCCTCAGCACTTCTCATACTGGACTGGCCCCTTACTAACTGCAGGTCAGCTTAGGGGCTAATACAGCAATGTAGTCAGAAAAGCATTAGTTTGAGCCTTTGGTCCTCACAGCCCAGATGAGGCCCGGCTCCACAGATGAAGTTTTCACAGTACTCAAATTCTCAGAACTGCCTGGGGGAGTGGCACCTGGCAAACTGTGCCCTATGAAAGCTACACATGGGTCTGCCCATCACGCAGCACCAGGGACACAGAGCTGCCTGAGAGCTTTCAGCCTGGGTGCATCTGTTGAGCTGGCATTGGCGCCAGTGGGAACTAAGCCAGTCAGCCTGGGTGGGTACTGGGGAAATCAGGCTGAGAGGCTGCGTGCTTCCTTCCCTTAAATCTTCAACGGACCTTTAATTCCTACAGCAAAGCACTGAGGGATGGATTCACTGTGGAAATGCCTGAAAGCCTCTTTTTGGCTCAGCGCTGCCACGAGCTACTCCACAGAGAGCATGAGGCACTAAAGAGGGGTGCTCCCAGCGCTAACCTGCCTCTCAGTTCCCATCCTGACTCAGTTTCCCCTTTACAGGATGAGGCCAGACAAAGGTTCACACTCTGTTTCTCAGAGGCTACTAAGCGGATCACTTCCCCGCCCCCTACCCTCACCCTTCCTTTGAAAACAACAAAAACATTCATTCATTCGTTTGTTTGTTTGTTTGTTTAGAGGGGAACTGGGGCTTCCAGGTTTGTTTGATTATTTTGAGGTGGGTGTACACCTGCCATGGTGTGTATGTGGAGGTCAGAAGACAGCTTGCAGGACTCTGTGCCACTTTTCCACCTTGTAGGTTCTACATATAAACTCAGGTCATCACACTTGGTGCCACATGCCTTTCTCTACTGACTGATCACACACACACACACACACACACACACACATACACACACACACACACACACACACACACACACACACACACACACACACACACTTTTTCCAGACACCTTCCACCTCAACCTGCTGAGTACTGGGACTCCAGCAATGTGCTGCTCCCCTCAGACATGCATATGAACCTTAAGGCGGGCTTTCAATACACTCCTTTCCTGCTTGGAGACAGATCTGTCAGTTCACAAGCTTGGACAACTGGCTTCCTGCTGACGAACTCTGTTGTAAGTCAATCCCTTAGCTTTCAGCCTCTCAGCCATTCACGTCATAACTAGGCAGAAGTTCACTCTTTCCCACAAGCAAGATGTCTATATTACCACAAAGTTCCCAAGTATGATGCTGTCTTTATCTTCAGTGGCCTGTGAGCTCCGTTAGGGAACAGACTCTGTTATTTGGCTTCTATTTCCAGAGCCTGGCACAGTGCCTGGTAAACACAGTAATTCAGTGAGCATCTGGTGAGTGACTGCCTGCACGCGAATACCAGCCAACCAACGGGAGGGAAGTCTGGCCTCAGTGAACACAACGGTGTATAAATATTTACTTCTTTTCATGGGTGTATTAATTAAAAGGTATCTATACAATCTCCCACAAACATTACTCTTTTGTGATATTTATGACATTAAGCATCCTATTGAGCCTTTTCCAGTAGGGTTTGTCTCTCCCTATAACGTTTTCTTTTCTTTCTTTCTTTCTTTCTTTCTTTCTGTTTTGTTTGTTTGTTTGTTTGTTTGTTTGTTTGTTTGAGACAGGGTCTCTCTGTGTAGCCTTGGCTGTCTTGGACTCACTTTGTAGACCAGGCTGGCCTCGAACTCACAGAGATCCACTGCCTCTGCCTCCTGTGCTGGGATTAAAGGCATGCACCACCATGCCTGGCCCTATAACATTTTCAATAGCTGTATACATCCAATGAAGGAACAAACAAATGCTTATTGGTTAAACCATATTATAATTGGATGTCTATTAAAACCTTCTAACTCCCAGCCTGGTCTACAAAGCAAGTCCAGGACAGCCAAGGCTACACAGAGAAACCCTGTCTCGAAACACACACTCTATCTCACACACACACACACACACACACACACACACACACACACACACACAGAGCTTTGAGGCAAATGCAGAATGGTGAAGTAAAGAAGTCTAGAAAACCCATCCAAGGTGAGTTATTAATGACAGTAGCCAAACTCTACAGACAACTCGCAGTGAACATTAGCTGTGTCAATACAAGCGATTGCATTAGCATCTCTGACATGAGTCAGCCTGTGACTTCTCTGATGGGCACGCTAGGTGAGCAATGTGCCTGAAGGAGGCTCTGTCACACACAGTTATATTTAGTGACATATGGATTGAGAAGAGACCAGCAGTAAATAGAGGGGAGCCTTGATTCAAAGGGCAGGGCTTCTCTCTGCTGCTGCTGCTGCTGCTGCTGCTGCTGTTGCTGCTGGCTTTCCTTATAATTAACCAATTAGGGCCATATCCCTGCTTCCTGTGGGAGTTTGCCCTGCCGTGGAGAATGAGGTCGCAGCCCCTAACCACACAGACCTATAATAAACCATCTAGGTGATGAAAGATAGCTTCAGATATACTTAGATTATTCCCAAGAGGTGGCTGAATGCATGTGTGTGGTATTCTTAGCCTTAGTAGAAAGAATTTCCCCCAAGGAATTATGTGTATTCTGACACTATCTCTTGTTTTGTTTTGTTTTGTTTTGTTGGTTTTTTGAGACAGGGTCTCTCTGTGTTAGCCTTGGCTGTCCTGGACTCACTTTGTAGACCAGGCTGGCCTCGAACTCACAGCGATCCACCAGCCTCTGCCTCCCGAGTGCTGGGATTACAGGTGTGCGCCACCACGCCCGGCTTCTGACACTATCTCTTAAGTGCCCAGTTAGTCTTATCATATGACTTCAACAGAAAGGGTTGGATATTACTGGGTCTAAAGCAATCATGAGCCTGGAGTAGATCAAGCAACCCCTCCCAACCATATCTCCCTCATGCTGCTATTCAGTGGTATGGTTACATGACAGTACACGTGAGGGGAAATCCAGAAAGCGTATTATGTATGTGAAAGATTTACGTTAATTAAGGGATCATTCACATTTAAACTACTAACATTGATATTTACATTGTTTAGAGGCACAAGATCAAAAGCACAATTTTGGTTTTTCAGAGTTCAAATCTACCAAGGAGAATCTGTACATTAGTGTTCAGAGAGGACAGTTTATGGGCTAGGCAGACAGTTCCAATATCAGAGCTTCAAGGACACAGTGCCAAATTGTTCTTTACAGAGGAATTGATTATAAAGTTGTCTGAGTGTTGGTTTAGGAAGATTCCATTACCACACAGGGGGAAAATACCTTTTCACTCCCCTTTCCCCTTGTTTTGGAAGAACCGAATGCCGGGCAATGTTTATGTACAGACTCGTGGAAATGATAGCCAGGCGGCTTTGTTTTCACGTGGGTCTTTAGACGACGACGATTTAGAAATGAAAAACCAGGGCTTGGCTCTGTGCCAGTTGCCTTCTATTCAGACGAAGGTGGTTCTGACCCCAGAGAGCTGAGGTAAAATAGAAAAGGGGGAGAGGCCACAAGGGGAGTGAAGGAGGTTTGGCCACAACTCGTGACTGAGTGGGATTTACACAAATAAGGACCAGAGATGGCCCAGGGGCAGAGAGTGGGGGAAGGATGGATGAGCGTGCTGGAGGCACTAGAGGAGGTGGCTTCCTGGCTGTTCCGTGGTCACCTCGGCATCTGTAGCCCTTTGTTAGCGATTCCCTTACATGTGTTCAGTCAGGAGTGATGGGAAGCTGAGGAGGGCTGCCATACAGGCAGGATACAAGCTCTGCCCTTTAATGAAGGTTGTGACACCCGTCAGCCAAAGGAAAATTCCAGCCCAGTTGGTCACACTGGCAGAACATTTCCATTGGTTTTTTTTTTCTCTCCCCCCTCTGTGTGTATCAGGAAGAAGGCTGGGGCACAGGGGCCAGAACTGGGGAAGGTTCTAAGGCAGGTCAGAATGTGGGATTTCTTAATTAGAAACAGGGATCAAGGAGGGAGCCTGTCGTGCAGCTGTAGAAAAAAAAAAATCCTACATGGAAATTCATGAGAATGGTTGGTTGCCTCAGGGGGAAAGGTTGGGAAGGGGGTGAGAGCGGTAATGGCACAAAGGCTCTTCCATCTCGCCTGCCATGTTAATATTTAAGGGAATGGGCTGAGGGTGTAGCTCAGAGATACAGCCCCCAGGCATATGCAAGGCCCTAGGCTCAGTCACCAGTGGGCACGGATGGAAGGGTGCTTTTGTATGATCAGACTAAAATCTGATTTTAAAAACACCAGTGCTGTCTTAAAGAGTGGAGGAGCAGAGCAGTGGGAGAGCCCTTGTGTATCATGCTGAAGGCCCCCCCCCCCCACCACCACAGGAAATCCTAAATTTAAGAAATCCATAGAGAAGGGAGAGGTGGACCCTGGGAAAAGAAGGCAGGAAGCCATGACCAATAGCTTATTCCTTCAGGACTGGTGGGCTAAGGCAACCAAAAGCATGAGTGAGAAGCAGGGGCAAATAGTAATGTTTCAAACAAGAATAGGCTGGGACACAAAAGAATGAAATGGAAGAGGTTAACAAAATTCTAAGAGAAACTTTGAGTCCACCCTGGCCCCCCTTTCCTGTCAGATTGAGGCTCCCCACTGCAGATCTCACAGAACGGAGCACATACTAGCTCCTGAAACTGGGCCCGTGGCCCAGGCTGCTCTTCTCAGCCAACCTTGTCCTCAGTGGTGGAGAAATTTAATGCGCAGGATTCAGGAGATTCGCACGTGGAAAGGGCTCCTCATGTGGACCACCCACAGTCTCCTGCCCTCAAACTTTCTACCAATGCCACGCACCCCTCCGGTGACTCATCCGCGTAGTTCCTGAAATAGAGCTATGCTGTCTCTGTTCAGGGCTTCCCTGGAGGATGTCCCTGGAGAGTTCCTGAGAGGCGTGTGGACCACCTCCCCTGCAAGGAGATGCCTTCTGAGTCCGTTGGTCCTGATGGGCCTCCGCGCTCAGGAAGGTAATCTTCCAGCTGAGAGGAAGGCCCACCGCCCTTCTGGTGTCCTCGGGTTCTGCATCTGCACCACACCTACCACCGTAGCTATTGCCACCCGGGCTCTCCAACTGGGCTCCCGCAAGGATGCAGCCCCAATCCCTCCCACCCCCGCTGCTCCGCCGCCCCAAGGATCCCCTTCCGGAGATTAGGCGGGAGGCGCTAGGTGACGGGGAGCTGGGGGTGGGAGGAGCAGACAGTTACCTCATTGAAGCCCTCTTGCAAGACGTCCAGTATGTTCCCGCGGGTCAAGCAGGCAAGCATTGTTCCTGCCGTGGGGCTCCCCGGCTAGGGTTGCGCCGCTGCCGCTGCCTCCTCGCTCTGCACACAAAGGCGATCGGCTCAGCTCCCTAGGATCTCTCCTGAGTCCCGCATGCCACTTACTGGAAACCTAGACCCGAGCCAAACTAGCGGCTTGCACTGGGCATGCTCGAGCGCGGGCCGCAGCCGGAGGGGCCCGGCGCTGTACTGGTTCCTATAGAAACAGCAGGGCGCGCACAGCGCAGAGGCAAGAGGGGCTGGCGGGCAGCCCCGGGCGGCCGGTGTGTGCGGGGAAGCCGAGGGGCGCACGCGCGCTCTGGACTGGTGTTCCCTGCAAGCACTCACACACGCGTGCACGCACGCACGCACACGCACACACACACACACACACACGCGCGCGCGCGCGCTGACACAAACGGGCTTGCCAGCGTAAGCATATGCTTGCAATCACTACACTGCAGGTTTGGAGGCGGGCGTTCCCGCGCGTGAGCACGCACACACGCACACAGCGCGTGTACACACACACACACACACACACGTATTCACTCTGCTCACTTTAGGCTACAAGCACCTCACCGCAAGGTGGGTGGGAAAAGGAGTGAGTCACAGGATTCCCCCACCCCACCTCACCCCCATTCTTCAGATTTACAGCAACCTTTTTCCACACTGGGTTGGAGGGTGAGGCAACCAGCAACCTTTTCCCACACAGGGCTGGAGAGTGAGGCAACTTAAATAAGAGGAAGTATAAGGACAAGAAATAACAACAAAAAGAGGAGTCAGAGGAGAGAGGCTAGGAGTGGAGTTCTTTAAGTATTAGAATGTAAGTAATTGAACAGCGCTAAACAAATCATACCATCATAAAAGAAACATCCAAGAGGCACCAAGGATGACCAAGGCTTTACTACATGCATCTCTTCTCTCATTTCAAAATAATGGCTAAGTGGGGAGGATGGGCAAGATGGCTCAGGGAATAAAGGCTCTTACAGATGCTTGCACCTGTGTTCAACCCATGAACCCTGTAAAGGTGGAAAGGGAGAACTCACTCCTCTCTGGTACAGGCAAACACTATGCTCACACACACAGTGATTAATTAATTAATTTTAATAATAAAATAACTGCTAAGAGCCAGAATGCTGGTGTACACCTATGATCCTTTACTGAGTGCTAGAGGCAGGAGGGTCAGGAGCCATCCTTGGCTGCATAGCCAGTTTCTGGCTAGCCTAGGCTACCTGCAATCCTTTCAAAAAGAAAATATGCATATATAGTGGCATATATATTGTGTGTATATATATATATATATATATATATCGTATATTGTATATATACACACACATACACACCAGACCTCGCACTATAGAGGCAGAGGCAGGTGAATCTGTGAATCCAAAGCTATCCTGGTCTACATAGCAAGAACCAGGTCAGCTACTAATATATAGTGAGACCTGGTGGTGGGGGTGGGGGAGGGGGAAAAGAGGCAGGGAGGCAAAGCAAAGCATATTTTAATGGGTTTTTAAATAAAACACTAAAAATGACCTGGTATGTTGACAGGTAAAAGCACCCTTGGGTGTAACAGGACTTCTCCCTTCTGTGGCCTGACTGAGGTCACTGCTTTGATGTTTATTTTAAGAACATTAGTCATTCGAATGTTTGGAGCAACTGATTTTAGAGAGAAAGAAAGGAAGAAAGAAAGTTGAGAGAATGCCCACTTTACATTTCATCTTGTGATCCTACAGAGAAAGGAGAATTAAGAATGTTAAGACCCAGAGAAGGTCAGAGCCTTGCCCAAGGACACATCTGTTCCCAAGTCAATAATCAAGGAATCACAAACCATTCCCAGCAATCCTGGATTCCCCTCAAGCCCCATTGGACGTCAGCAGGAAAGGTCAGTAATGAGCCTATTGAATCTTACTTAACCTAATGACCTCCTCCTTGGGCCACTAGAGAGAGAATAAGAAAATCCTTCCTGGGCAGCCTGACTGGATAACCAAAGCTGCCCTTGAACACAAAGTTCTTCTGGGAAAAATGTGTGTCTCTGACCACAAGAAGCAGGAAGCAGACTGACAGCCTGCGTTGAGTCGGTTGCCTGACTAAGTCCTGACTCTGACTGGAGCAAGGGGAGGGGAAAAGCTGAAACACCGAGGTAAACTGATCCTGAGCAGTCGGCAAGTCAGAAGACCTCTCTGTCCTTCACGGCGCAGATGGGGAGTTTCCCTGACAAGACTCCTTACTACTCTCTCAGCTCTTGGCGGAATACCACTAGGAGACCCCTGACGTCCGTTTAAAGCAACAGGGCCCTCTATGATCAGAAGCATAGACCTCCCAACTGTATAGCTCTCCATGCAGCATGTCTATATACCAATGATGCGAAACCGAAGCATCCAGTTGATGCGTCACTTGGGCATCAGAGGGAGGCACGCAGATCATCATCAATGCCAAGGGATCACTGTTTCTCAAAAACCAGGCTTCGATGAGAGCAGTACCTGTGAGCTCAGTGATTTGGAGGAAAGAGTTACTAAGCAACCAATTTGCTTATCGTTTTGGTCTTTTGAGGCAGGGCCTCGCGTAGCCCTGGCCGGTCTCCCTAATAAGCCAAAGATGGCCTTCAACTCCTAATCCTCCTGTTTCTGTCTCCCAAGTGCCGGGATTACAGGCATGTGCCACCACACTCAGATATAACTGACTAAAAAAAAAAAAGTGTATCCGTGTGTCTGTGCCGTGTGTGTGAAGGTCCCCATAGAGATGAAACACCAGAAGAGGGTGCTGAGTACCCTGGAGCTATTGAGAGCAACCCAATGTGGGTGATGGGAACCAAACTGGGGTCCTTCGGAAGAGCAGCGGATGCTCTTAACCACTATGCCATCTCTCTGGTCCCCATGCTGGATTTTAAATCTCTAAAATAAAGGTTTTATTTGGTCCAGCTACTTACTTCATATAAGACAGAACCAACACTAAGAGAGATGCTTACAGTTTCTCAGTAAATCAATAGAGAGGGGCTGAGGTCTAAACAAAGGCCTTTGGGGCCTGGGCTTGTGTCTCTTGCAGTAGCCCTTCATGCTCTGCTGGAGAGAATCATGGTGACTTATTTTAAGGCACATGCCAAAAAATAGTACAAGTCCTGAAAACTTAGAGAAGTGGGGTCTATAAGATGGAAATATCTTTTTTTAAATTTTTTTTTTATGGTTTTTTGAGACAGAGTTTCAGAGCTCTGGCTGTCCTGGACTCACTTTGTGGACCAGGCTGGCCTCAAACTCACATAGATCCACCTGCCTCTGCCTCCAGAGTGCTGGGATTAAAGGTATGTGCTACCATGCCTGGCTTTATATTCTATATTCTATATGCTGCTTAAACCTGTGGCTACTAGCCAAATGTGGCTATTGAACACTTGAAATATAGCTAAATCAGTCAGGTATGGTGGCATATACCTTTCATCCCAGCACTCTGGGAGGGAGAGGCAGGCAGATCGCTGTGAGTTTGAGGCCAGCCTGGTCTATAAGTTGAGTTGAGGACAGCCAAGGCTACACAGAGAAACCCTGTCTCGAAAAACAAACAAACAAAGCTAAGGCAATTGCCTTATGATGCTATTTAATTTTGATTCATTTAAATATAGATGATATAATTTCAAAATATTCTGTTCCACTGTCCTATAGACTATTGAGATGTGTCTTCAAACTATCCTAGATCAAATACAGCGTCTCTCTCATGATTGGAAAAAGCACAAAATCCTATTGGGCCATATAATGTAAAATTGCCCTGAAGATATGTTTATCATATCCGGTAAAGAACCGCATTTAGCTCTAAGGAACACGAACATATTCTATCCCAGGTTCTCGACCCCATGCTGTTGTGATACAGGTAGAAGAGCTGGGACAGTAAGTGGGTTAGAAGAAACAACTACGGAAATAGTCAGTATGATGTACTGCCCATATATGGGAATAACCGCAAAGCACTCTGGGAGCTACAAAGCCTTTCACTGCTGCAGGCCTGGGAAGGACTGTGTTATGGAAGTTTTGGTTTATGTGTAAACATGTTTTTGTTTTCATCCCAGGTGTGGGATATGGGGGCTGTTCCAGTTTGTCCACAGCTGATAATTGTCTCCTGAGAGGGCACGTGATGTTCGTCAGCTGTGAACTACCTTGTGGGGGGGGGGGCATGGTCTTTGTCAGTGAGGATAAAAGCCAGACCCAGAGAGGGAGGGAGGCAGAGAAAGACACACACAGAGAGAGAGACAGAGACACACTGGGGGCTTCAAAAAAGAAGGCCACTGGTGCTCCCCCTGCTGCTCCTGGTTGCTGTTGATGCAGTGTGACAAGAAGAAGTCAGAGATATCTTGAAACAAGGATTGGACTTGCCCCCAAGGAACCCAACAACCCTAAGCAGCAGAAAGCAGCTAAGGACAGCTATGCCTCCTGTCTCCTTAACCTTCTTTCCCTCATACCAGATGTTGGGGTGGTGGAAGAGATTGGGGTGGAGAAGGGAGAAAGAGATTGAAGGAACCCAAAATAAACTAGTTGGTTCAAAGTACGCCGACAGGACTGACTGCAGCCAACTGCTTGTCACAGGCTTCTGTTCTGCCTCCTCAGTCCTGCGCCATCTTAGCAGCCATGGCAGCTACTTCCTCCACAAACTAAACGCCACTCAAGTGTCTAATGGAATAGCAAAATTGATTTCATTTTACTATGTTCCAAGTCCTATACGAAGCATCAATAATATGCACATACTTGATGGTCCCGGTTACAATGAACAGTTGCTATTTACATATGAGAAGAGATTGGAGGATAAACAGTTTGCTCCTGACCTAATTCCTAAGTGGTGAAGCCAGGAACTGAACCTATGGCTTCGCGTGCCAGGCAAGTGCTCTGGCACCGGGGCACAGCTCAGCTCAGGACAGTGCTTTTCTATGGTGCTTACATCATAGAAGATGCTAACCAAATGTTCTTAGATGAATGAATGAACCATTAGCAAATGCATTCAAACCATCTATTAATAAATATAATAACATGTTTCCATAATTAACACTTTAAGCCTTAAACAAAGCTGTCATTTGGTGAAAATGCTGCCTGTGACTTCCCTCTGTGTAAAACTAAAATGTGTGAGATTCACACGTATGAAAAATTTAACACAGTCACTACAGGCTGTCATGATAAAAAGAAACAGAAAGGCAGCTTAAATAAACCAATAATTAAAAGTATCAATGAAACAATCAATGACCTTCTGAAATTCCTTTTTCTTTCTTTTCTTTCTTTCTTTCTTTCTTTCTTTCTTTTTTCTTTCTTTTTTTTTTTTTTTGGTTTTTAGAATTAGGGTTTCTCTGTGTAGCCTTGGCTGTCCTGGACTTGCTTTGTAGACCAGGCTGGCCTCCTGCCTTTGCCTCCCCAGTGCTGGGATTACAGGCGTGTGCCACCATGCGCGGCTGAAATAATTCCTTAATCTTCCTATTGTTTTCTCATATTATAGCATCTGGGTTCTGTAAGGGCCACATGTTTACTACTACTTTTATGTTTACATTGGGGGGGGGTTATACCCAACAGGCAAGATGGTAAACATGTCCTAGCTTGTAAACGATGCATTTATTTACTGATATGTGTATTTCTTTATTACAGTGCTGGGGTTGAAGCCAGGCCTCATGCATGCTGGGTAAACACTCCATCTCTGTGTGCCGCATGCCTAAACTGCTCTTTTGTCTCCTGGCTCTTCCACTGTCGGTCTATATTCACCATCATCATGACTCTCAGCCAAGCATTCATCTTGCTGCCCCAGCGCCCGTTGTCAGGGCACACTTCCTTCCTGTGGCACATCAGATGGAAATTCTTTGTGTCTGGCTCTGAAGGCCTCCCGGGGGATCACCTCAGTTCAGGCGAGAAGGCTCCTAGACTCCCAAGGCATGTTTTCTCCTGAGTTTTCACGTTGACCCTCTGGTTTAAGTGTGCCACACCCTCCTGCTGCCCACAGCAATAGCATGCCTCCTGCAAGCTTTGCTTTCTTCATGAAACTTCTTTGGCCACACTTTTGGGAGTTTTGTTTTTTTGTTTGTTTGTTTGTTTTGTACTGTTTTGGGGTAGGGTTTTTTTGCATTTTTTTTCTTCCTTTTATTGTTGAAATGCAGGACTTTCTGTATGCTAACTGAGCACTCTGTCGCTGAGGTCTGTGCCTCTTCTGGCTGCTCTTGTTTTTAATCTGTTTTACTCATCTCTACATGCCTATGGCTCCTGCTCTTCCTTCATATCCCTGCTCACATGTTCCTTTAGACCCTGGTCCTTCTCTTACTACTCTATTTAAACAGTGATCCTCCCTCACACCCACACTCCTGGGCGTCTCGGCCTGATTTGTTTTTATTTTTCCCAATAGTCTTCATCATCACCTGGGAGGTTCTGTATTTACTTGTTTTTTTCTGGGGAGGGGGGAGGGGTGGCACATATATGGGGGGGGCACTTGTATGCATGTGTACTCACACAAGTAGAAGCCAGAGGTCACCCATCCGCCCTGTTTTTTGAGACAAGGTAATTTCACTGGTACTTGGGGCTCACCAAATTAGGCTGGGCTGGTTAAGCTGCCAGCTCCTCTGCCTCCTCAGGACTGTGGTTATAAGGGGACACCACTACACTGGCATCTTTACATGGGCTCTGTGATCAAACTCAGCTCCTTCTGTTTGCAGAGGGGATATTTTACTGAGCTAGCTCCCCAGCCCTTTTTTTCCCCCTTGAAGGATAACTTCAAACTAGCTATCCGTCTGCTTTAGGCTCCCAGGTGCTGCAATCGTAGGCATGCACACACCTCGATTAGTATTCATTTACCATTAGCTTCTCCCTGTTCATAAATTTTAGAATTTTGTATGTTTTGTTACTGGTTTATCCCAGAAATAGGAATATTTATTGTCTGGATAAATACAAAACTGGCTGAATTCTTTAATAATTCTTCTTTTTTTTTTAAATGAAAATATCAATGGGGCTGGATGGATCCCTTGATGATTTAAAGCACTTGCTACTTCTTTTTTTATTTTTCAAGACAAGGTGTCACTGTGTAGCCTTGGCTTTCCTGGACTCACTTTGTAGACCAGGCTGGCCTCGAACTCACAGATCCGCCTGCCTCTGCTTCCCCAAGTGCTGGGACTAAAGGTGTGCGCCACCACACCTGGCTGCACTTGTTACTCTTGCAAAACACCTAGGTTAGATTCCCAGTGCCCACGTGTCGACTCACAGTCATTCTCATAAGTCCAGCTCCAAGGGCTCGCACATCCCTTCTGCTTCCATGAACACCAAGCACATATATACAGATGAAAAAAAAAATATATATATATATATATATATATATAATAAACCTTAAAAAGACTCAAAGATCAAACCAGGCACAGTAACACATACCCGTAATCTTAGCATGGGAGGTGGCTGAAGGAGGATCCAAAATTTAATGTGATCTCTGGCTATATGGTGAGTTCAAGGACAGCCTGGGCTATGTAAGACCCTGTCTCAAAAAAAAGCAAAAGATAAAATAAAACTCAAAGATCTAAGCCAGTCCTGCTAGTGCTGCTCCTCAGGAAGCTGAGGCAAGAGGTTCACATACTCAAGATCTCTGTGGGCTACAGAGAGAGTTCATGGTCAGCCTGGCAACTTCATAAGACAATGCTTCAAAATAAGCAGTATTTTAAAAGAGCTACCAATGTAGCTGAGTGGTAATGTGTTTGCTTGACATGTATGAGAACCTAAGTTCGATTCCTAGCACTGGAAAAACAAACAAAACACCAGATAAATTAAATCCAAGGGCCGAGCGCCTCCAGTACTCTAACACTCAGCTCCTAATCACAGGCAATGTGAGGCTATGGCTCTTTCTTTGTCTCCTACTGTATTCGCAAGACAAATAAAACTTATGGTATCCTCCTGTATTTTCTTTTCGTTAAACATGTGTTGCATCCCTATTATGTTTAGGTGCCAGGATCTATTCTTTTAGCACAAAGAATAGTAGAAGGAAAGATCTACTTATATATACCCACATCATAGACAGTGACAAGATACAGGGTTGGAGGAAAGAAAGACAAATGGAGAACTCAACATTAGATGAGGGGACAGAGCGTACCGGGTGGATGTGACAGCCAGGAATGGGCAGAAGGAAAAACAAGACAGAGCAGTGAGAGACTGGGGTAGACTGTTGCCAAAGTAACCATCAAACGACAAAGCTTAATATAAACCAAGCCAAAGTAGATTCGCCAAAACAGATGATTTGCAAATGTATTCTACACATTTTTTTTTCCTAAATCACATGTCAGGTTGTCTGCCAACCATCCCGAGGTTCAGACCAAGAGAGCGACATCTGGTGGATGTTTTGGAAGTGACTGGAGTCTCTACTAGGAAAACAGTGCTCCCATGCACTGCCAATAATCACCACTGGCCTCACCATTGCTAATTACACTAAATACACCAATCTTTCATTAGGGCTCAGGGTCCTCACATCTTGGTATCCATATTCTGACATTTGGCTGCCCTCTGAAGGATGCGCTCAAAACCTGAAATCACGATTCTTCCTTTACAGGTTACTTATTCTGTAAAATGCTCGTATCTTGATATATAGAACCAACTTGCTTTTTATTGAAACAACAAACACTACTTTCGCATTGAAAAATAACCCAATTTGTGTTTTTCCTCCAAGGAAGTGGCTGTGAATGCTAGGCTTTCCTTCCAACCCCATTGACCATTAGTGCAGTAAGAATTAGACATGACTAGTCACTGAATACATTGCCATGTTGATCCACTTAGAAGAGATTTTAATTTTTTTCCCTTGTAGCGAGGGGTTCTATACTCTGAAAATGCTTCAGTTTTTATTCTGTTTGAAACCAAATCTGGTCTGGAGAGACAGCTCAAAGGTTAAGAGTGCTGCCAGTGTGAGGAATCAGAATTCCATTCATTTCCAACACCCACTCACAGGCACACACACACACACACACACACACGCGCACACACACACATAAGTAAAAAAAAAGAAAAATAAAGTTCTTGATTAAAATTATATCAAGTAATTCTATATAATGTCATTCAATATATTATGTTTTTTAAGATAGGGTTTCTCTGTGTAGACCAGGCTGGCTCGAAACTCAGAGATCCACCTGCCTCTGCCTCCCAAGTGCTGGAATTAAAGGCGTGTGCTACCACCACCCAGCATATAATTCAATATGTAAATTGTATTGTTACATATAATAAAGTATGGTTTTAAGGGAAAAATAAAGTACTAATCCCTGATTTAAAAAATAAAGTCTTATCATTTTAAGTAGTCTCTTTTTGTTTTGTTGTTGTTGTTTGGTTGGTTGGTTTGGTTTTTCAAGGTAGAGTTTCTCTGTGTAACAGCCCTAGCTGTCCTGGAACTCACTCTGTAGACCAGGATGGCCTCGAACTCATAGAGATCCACCTGCCTCTGCCTCAGACTGCTGGTATTAAAAGCCCACCACACTCAGCTTTCTAAGTAGTCTTAAATTGCTTATTTTCTTTTTTATATACATGAATGCTTTGCCTGAATGTGTCTATTCACTATGTGTTCCTGGTCCCCACAGAAGTCAGAAGAGGGTATCAGATCCCTTGGAACTGGACTTAAAGGCAGCTGTGAGTGCTGGGAATCAAACCCAGGTCCTGTGCAAAAGTAGCCAGTGCATTTTAACTGCTGAGCCATCTCTCCGGCCCACAAGTTGTTTATTTTCCATTTGAATGGAGGAGAGACTTAAGAGTCCAGTGAAAAGGGACTGGTCAGTGGTCAGATGATCATAGAAAATCTGGGCACAGTAGTGCATCCTTGTAACTCCAGATCTCCAAAGGGTAAGGCAGGAGGAGAAGCGCCTCACTGTGAGCTACACAGTGATTTTAATGTCAGACTAGGACACATAGCAAAAGTCTGCCTCAAAAAGCCAATCAAGCTGGGGCTGGAGCGATGGCTCAGCAGTTCAGAGCACTGGCTGCTCTTCAGGAGGACCCAGGGTCAATTCTCAGCACCCACATGCCAGCTCCCAACTGTCTGGAACTTCAGTTCTGAGGGATTGAACACCCTCCTCTAGCCTCTGCCAGCACCAGGCATGAGGTGCACAGACATACATAGAGGCAAAACACCCATACACATAAAATAAAAGAATGATAAAGCTAAAAGACAAATATCCATATCACAGAGTTAACAATATTAAAGTTTGCATATAATCGGATCTCATGGAAAAACATTTTCATAGATGAAAAGACTAGAAAAATATTGCCTAGAATATTCACGGCTTGCTTCTGGATGGGAGACTTATGGGTTAGTTTGTTTCGTTCTGCTTTGGGGCTTTTTTTGGGGTGGGTGTTTTTGTTTTTGTTTTTGTTTGGTTTAGTTTAGTTGGTTTGTTGTTTTTCAAAAAAGGTTTTTCTGTTTAGTCCTGGCTATCCTGGAACTTACTCTGTAAGACTAGGCTGGCTTCAAACTTGTACATCCACTTGCTCTGCCTCCCAAGTGCTGGAATTAAGGCATGCATCACCATTGCCTGGCTAGTTTTTTTTATTTTCTAATCATAATCTGCAGTGTTTTTCAAATGCTCTGTAATTAACATTACTTTTGAACAAACTTTACTGAGATCTTTTAAGTAATGCGTGCATCCTTACCAGAGTTTTCCAACCTCTGCCTGGTCTTATTCATTCCAGGGGAGAAAAGTAATGAATTGATGCTCAAGTGAGCTAGAATTTCCAAAAGGAGAAAGAGCAAGAAAGGAAGGCAATATCTTGTTTTAGGTTCTACGTCCTGGCGTCACAATCTCCCAGGCATAAGACAGCACTGAGATTCCTGTAAGACCACCACACTCTGACAGCAATACTCCAGAACTTACTGAGGGCGCTCCAGGCACGGAGGAGGAGTTACAGGCTCGCATAACCACTTGAGTCCCCATCTTCGGATTCCCTAGAAGAACCAACTCACGGCCACCTTAGGATAGGAGAAGGAGATACATACATGAAAATGCATAGGAGGAGAAGAAACTCCAAAAGTTAAATTAACCTAGGAGGAGTCAGGTCACTCCCTTTAATCTATCAATTTAAGTCATCTTGAAATTTCAGACTTAGGACCCTGGTAAGCAGCTAAGATATTGTAATTGCAACATGGTCTCAGCTGCATTTTCCTTTATTTGTGTATCTGTGTATGTATGTGGGGTGTGTGTGTGTGTGTGTGTGTGTGTGTGTGTGTGTGTGTGTGTGTAGGTGGTGACTGAAGAGGCCAGAAGAGGGATGGGTCTCCTGGAGTTGAAGTTACTGAGGTTGTGAGCCGCTGGACTTGGCAGAGGAAAACCAAACTCAGGTCCTCCAAAAGAGCAGTAGCCACTCTTGGCAGCTGAGCCATCTCTCTAGTTCTCCAGGGACAATTTAAAACAATTTTAACTTATGTTTCCACATAAATAAGAAGGATGCTTTCTTAGCTCCCCCAATCTTTTCCACACTTGTCAAAAACAAACAAACAAAAACAAAAACAACTTATGGGATATATTCGGATAGCCAGAAGAAATACCAGATGATCTGCCCCTGGCCCACATTTAATTCTTCAAAACCTTCTTAAAACTTATCTTTATTTTTACTCTGAGGAACTTTTAAACCCCACAAGAAGCATCTACATTGAAATAGGGGGTGGGAGGTTGAGAAAGAGTCCCATGTAACCCAAGCTGGCCTCCAATTTTCTGTGTAATAGAGAATGACTTTGAACTCCTCATCTTGTCTGGGCTTTCCAAGTGGTAGGATCACAGGTCCACATGCCAGACGTGGTTCAGCATTTATAATTCCAAGGCAGAATTCGCCTACAGAATTTTATGTTTACCTAGTGGTGCCTACAGCATTTTATTTGACCTTCATAGTTAAGAACTCTTGAAAAGGGTTATATTGTTTACCCCTAACTAACACATAGAAAATAAGCAATGAGCTCCGCCCGGCGGCACACTCCTTTAATTCTAGGACTCAGAGGGGGCAGAGGCAGGTGGATCTCTGTACGTTCAAGGCCAGCCTGGTCTACAAGGCGAGTTGAGGACAGCCAAGGCTACATTGCGAAATCCTGTCTCAAAAAACCAAATGAAGAAAGAGAGAAAGAAAGCATGGGATGGAATTGTTCAGATGAGGGCAGTCGTCCAGCCCCGCTGTTCTGAACCCACATGCACTAACTGGGTCAGTGTGAGAGAAAAAAGCCTAGTAATTGTAACGGTGGTGATGGTGAAGACTGAATTTTATGTGCTACTACAACCGTTATAAATTTGCATTGATTCTAAAGTTGATACTACTAACCCTAACGTGTGTGTGTGTGTGTGTGTGTGTGTGTGTGTGTGTGTGTGTTGCATCCTCAGGAACCATCTTCGTCACAGACCAACAGGGAAATACTTTGAGTTAAGAAAGGGAAATGAGTTACAACTCATCTCCAAGCTCTAAAGTCTAAAGCGGGAACTGCACACTAAGACTCTGCTCACAGAAACGGCTCAGACTTCAAAACTTCTCTGCTACATGTCCCTACTTTCGATCTGGATGCTCAACGGGAGGTAGTACTATTTCTCAGCTACTCACCGCTTTTCCGCACCTACCTCATAAATTACCGACACGCCTGTTTGGTTCAGCATCTTCCGGGTTGGCCCGCTGAGCGACAGAGCTGCGCGTTCCTGCTGCCATGGCGACACGGAAGGTTGCGTGGGTCGGGCCTGAGTTCTCGGGACAAGAGCCAGCCAGTGCTAGCCTTGGTGTGGTGCTAACCTTCCAGGCCCCGCCTCCAGCCGACCAACAACCCGCCCTCACCACTCCTTGACCCGCCTTCTAGCGTCGGGACCACGAACCCTGCCAGCCTCCCCGCCAAACCACGCCTCTTCACGTTCCCACCCTCTCATATGGTCCCGCCCACCACCCGCCTTCAGCCAATCGGCGCTTGTCCTCTGTTCAACCCGCATTCCAACCGCTGACTTTATTGTGGGACACGTTACAAAACTCAGCCCCAAGAAGAATCACCCAGCCTGTTCTTCATACTATTTATTGATTGATTCTAACGGTTCCTCAGACGAGCGCCAAAAGTCCTGCAAGAAGAGTCTCTCCAGGATGTCCTCTCCGGGCTGTGTTGGCCACTTGAAGTCCTTGTGGCTTTTGAGTCAGTCGGTCCCTGTCTCCATCTCTGTGATAAGGTCTGGAGCCCTTGACCCAGCGATTAGGCTAATTGCCCACAGCAGTCCCTGGGCTGTGTGCAAAGGCTCAGAAAGCTTTTCTAGAGCATTTGTTTCCTCTTTGGCTTTGGGGTAAAGGGATGTAATTAGCTGAGCAAAGTGGCCACATGTCTCTAATCCCAGCTCTGGAGGTGGGAGACTGGGATATATCATGATTTCAAGGCCATCTTCAGCTGTGTAGCAAGTTCTAGGCCAGTCTGGGCTACATGAGAGTCCGTAACTCAAAAAACAGAACAACCAAGAGACAAACAAACAAACAAATGCCCAAACCAAACCAAATATCGTTAAATAAATCCTATCAGAAACAGCCAAAGTGCATAGAGGGTTCCTTGCTGCATTTGAAAGTTCAAATAACGTTAGGGGTCAAAGGTCGACTTTTTTTTTTTCTCACTTAAATATTTTTTGGAACTCAGCCCATCCATAGGCAGCCTTACCACAGCTCCATGAGGGTAACAGTGGCAAACCAAAAGATTCACAGTTGAGAGAGTAGGCGGACCCACAGTTCCAGGTGTTTTGATGTTCCTTAAGATTAAAACACGGCCAACATCCCTGTTCTCAAAAGCCAGCAGATTGTTCCCACAGGGTGGTAAAATTACGGAAACCAGTACTTCCTCCCAATGGCTCACACCAGGGTTCCATTTTTGCTGTCATAACGAGGTGTGGCCTGGGGGAAGTGGAGGGTGGCGTACTCTGTAGCGGTTTCTGAATGCGGCTGTTTCGCCTTCTTTCGAGAGTGTGGCTGCATTTGGCTGAGCACATAAATGTCTGCATAATGCAAATTGTTCTCCTCCGATGTGGAGTCTGGGCTTTTCTTTGGAGATGCAGGCGGGTGTAGCACTTGCTCATACGTTGGTGCTGTTGTTTCATAGTCCTAATAGAAATCAGCGGAATTAAAGGAGGCTCCTACCCAGGGCCAGTTAGACTGAGGTCGCCTTATTGTGCTCCTTTGCGAGGCCAGGTAACAACACGAGTCAGTCAGTCTCTCTCTCTCTCTCTCTCTCTCTCTCTCTCTCTCTCTCTCTCTCTCTCTCTCTCTCTCTCTCTCGTGTGTGTGTGTGTGTGTGTGTGTGTGTGTGTGTGTGTGCTTCCAGCCTTCTTTTCCCAGGGTCCACCTCTCCCTTCTCTATGGATTTCTTAAATTTAGGATTTCCTGTGGTGGTGGTGGGGGGGGGGGGCTTCAGCATGATACACAAGGGCTCTCCCACTGCTCTGCTCCTCCACCCTTTAAGACAGCACTGGTGTTTTTAAAATCAGATTTCAGTCCGATCATACAAAAGCACCCTTCCATCCGTGCCCACTGGTGACTGAGCCTAGGGCCTTGCATATGCCTGGGGGCTGTATCTCTGAGCTACACCCTCAGCCCATTCCCTTAAATATTAACATGGCAGGCGAGATGGAAGAGCCTTTGTGCCATTACCGCTCTCACCCCCTTCCCAACCTTTCCCCCTGAGGCAACCAACCATTCTCATGAATTTCCTTGGGAGAGGGTCCCTTCATTCCACCTTGTTTGAGACAGGGTCTTTCTAGTTCAGCCTTGCACAAGGCAGGCCAGGTGACTGGAAGTGTCTGGTGAACTCCTGTCTGTTTCCCATCTCCCAGTAGGGCTGTGCTGGGATTCCAGAAGCTTCTGCTCTTGCCTCCGGCCCTTACGTGGGCTCTGGAGATCTAAGCTCAGATAGCCGGGCTAGCACGTAAATGCGTTACCTGCTGAGCCGTCTCCCCAGCATGACACTGCAGTTTCTACAGATGGTTGAGATGAATCTGTCTCAGGGTGAAAAAGCTGAGCACTGGGACCCAACATCTGAGTGACCCTGAGAGGGGACAGAGGCCTGTCTTTTTACCTTTGTGCCATTCTGCTGTAGCTGTTGCTGTTTCACTGTGCTCAGTGTGGGTCTTGCTGGGCTCCCTGTGGGGGGAGAAAGATAACTTAAACTCATCCTCTTTCCTGACTCTACTGAGAATGCCCTCTTCAGACATCTATTAGACTATCGGCGTGGGCGTCCAGCAAATCTTTCTGGCCGCATTCCTACTCCTCTCAGGTCTACTAACCTACTCCCGAACTCCTTCCCAGGATAGACAAGCTGGCCCCTTCCCTATTTGGCTGTACTGTCTCCTATTCTCCTTGCTCACCAGCCCTCAGTTTCATGACCATGTGATAAGAACTCATACTGTGCTTGGCTCTGGGCCATGCTCTGGTGAGGTAAGTATGTGTAAACTATTTCCTCTGCCTTGGGAAATCTACAGTGTATACCTGGGAAGGCATATGAGGCAACCAACTACTACAAAGATGTAGTGCGTGCTCGGCTACACCATCGGGGCCAATTTCTTTCTTTTTCCTTTTACCTTTTTTTCTTCTTCTTCTTCTTCTTTTTGGTTTTTTGAGACAGGATTTCTCTGTGTAGCTTTGGCTGTCCTGGACTCACTTTGTAGACCAGGCTGTCCTCGAACTTACAGAGATCCTCCTGCCTCCACCTCCCGAGGGCTGGGATTAAAGGCCACCACGCCTTAATGGGCCACTTTCAAACAAGCCATTTCCCCCAAGCATCTGCATGTGTTAACGCCTCTGCATGGCTGGCGCCCTCTTCTAATGGCTTGTGAACTTGATATTATTCCCATGGGATGGGGGTTTTCTCTATATTCTGTTATAGCACCAGCAGCTAGATAGTATAATTACGTATTTACGTGAATCAGCCTCTCGCAGTCAATTTTCAGCTCTTCCAGACCTGAGACTTCCCCTGGGCCTCCTTCTCACTGGGAACCTACAGAACAGCTTACCTACACTACAAGTGCTCAGTTGTATTTTGTAGATAGGGGAAAGCACGAGCAACCATCTCTGAAGTAATAGGAAAGGTTAAGACCCGCAGGTTCAGAACTAGCCTCACACCCAGTCAACTAAACATCGCCTCCCTTTGTCTGATCCAAGGTCATCTCCCCCCGCCTCTCTCTCTCTCTCTCTCTCTCTCTTGGTTTTTCGAGACAGGGTCTCTCTGTGTAGCCTTGACTGTTCTGGACTTGCTTTGTAGACCAAGCTGGTCTCGAACTCATAGCAATCCACCTGCCTCTGCCTCCCGAGTGCTGGGATTAAAGGCGTGCGCCACCATGCCCGGCCATGTCTCTGTTCTATGCCTTCTACAAGGATGCTGGCTTTACTGTCTTCTCTGACTCCCTTGCTCTGAATACCCTCCCCGCCCCCACCTCCCACCACCACCACCACCACCACCATTACCTGCTTTGTTTCTCTTCTGGAAAGCTGATGGGCAGCTCCTGTGAGGAGAAACAGATGGCCCATGTACAGGAACTCTGTCTGCTCTCTCCGTCATATTTGTTCTGTGCTCTCCTTCACATTCTTGGATGACATTCCCTCCAACCCCCCCCCCACCCCCCCACCACCCCAAGATTTACTCTGTGCCGGGCTCATCCTGAAAGCAGTACTGGCCAAGCCTCTCCCCGATGGATGGTTCTGGAAAGCACAGTGGTAAAACTGACATAACCAAACCCAAAATACTGGTTTAGGCAACTAGGCACTGCATGCCAGGGATGCTGCTGGCTCGTGGGCTATTCTGGGATTGTCTACCAAGCTCATGCCAGTAGAGGCTAAGGGAAATCTGCCAAATTATGGAATATATTCCTGGATCCAGAGACTGAGTCTTCATTGCCTTTTTTTTTTTTTTTTCTTTTTTGGTGGGGATGGGCGTGGATCTTTGGCAACCTGAGCCTTTAATTCTGGGAGTCATGGGAACTGTCAAAACCAGGGCTACCTATTTAGGGCCCCTCAAAACTCTATTCCGGTAAGTGGCTACCCTTCTTGTCTCCCTGTCCTTGTGTGTGTGTGTGTGTGTGTGTTGTTTTTTTTAGTTAACAGACAAAGTGAGAGATGCTTAACCTTTAATGCCCTCTGGGGTAGTCTGTCTAGAGAACTGGGAACACTGAATTTGGGGAGTGACTCAGCAACCTTCTCCTGGGGTCCCTAGTGGAGCCTGCACGTCTTGGTGACAGTCAATGATTGACGCCCAGGAAAACAACACGAGTGTGAGGAAACAGGGTGAATAGTTTCAGACTTACTCTGGGTGCCTGTTCTTGCTAGTATATTTCCAAATCTCACCAGAGCCCTGTCTGTCTGAGTTTGCCTCTCCTCAGGAAGTTCCCTTCTCTTGGAAATGAAAGAGAAAGTAAGGGGGGGGGGAGGTGCAGAATCTAAATCATGCTGATTATCCTACTGTAGGGTGGGGGAGTCGGGATTTTTCCACACATATTTGCTAAAGAGCTCTGTTTTGGAGTGATTTTCAGTTCTGAGGCAACTTGCTCAGAACTATGGAATCAGTCTTCAGCTACTAAAGGTGCCTGCCGTGGCAGGCTGTGCTTCTGCCATCTTTCAACTTCTTCCTCTTCTTTTTTTCTTTTTTCGAGACAGGGTTACTCTGTGTGTAGCCTTGGCTGTCCTGGACTCACTTTGTAGACCAGGTTGGCCTCGAACTCACAGTGATCCGCTTGCCTCTGTCTCTCTGAGTGCTGGGTTTAAAGGCCTGCGCCACCAGGCCCGGCTTTTCCTCTGCTTCTTCAGCTCTTGCTTTGTGTTGTGACTGCCTTGTCAGAGCCTGATCAGAGGAACCAATGCTTTGCCCATTGTCACTCCTGTTTTCCTGCTTGTTTCTATTTAAGTAGACAGAGAGAATATTAGAGAATACATGACCAAAGTCATGCGATTTTAAAGAACAGAACCTGTTCCCAAGTTGGATATTGCACAGAGCCTGGACACAGCCTGATAGTCACAGGTTACAGAATTAGTTTTAGATTAGACTTAAAGACTCTAAATGGAGGGGCTGGAGAAATGGCTCAGAGGTTAAGAACACTGCCTGTTCTTCCAAAGGTCCTGAGTTCAATTCCCAGCAACCACATGGTGACTCACCACCATCTATAATGAGAGTTGGTGGCCTCTTCTGGTATACATGCAGGCAAAACATTATATACTTAATAAATAAATGAGTCTTTTTAAAAATTATTAATGGAGAAACCGGGCGTGGTGGTACAAGCTTTTAGTCCCAGCACTTCGTGAGTTCGAGGACAGCCTGGTCTACAAGGAGAATCCAGGACAACCAAGACTACACAGAAAAACTCTGTCTTGAAAAACCAAAAATAGCTGGAAGTGGTGGTGTACGCCTTTAATCCCAGCACTCGCAGGCAGAGGCAGGCGGATCGCTGTGAGTTCAAGGCCAGCCTGGTCTACAAAGTGAGTCCAGGACAGCCAAGGCTACACAGAGAGACTCTGTCTCGAAAAACAAAAAACAAAAAACAAAAAACAAAAAAAAAAAAAAAGATTTATCTTTTTGCTGGGCATGGCGGCTCATGCCTATAATCCCAGCACTCAGGATGCAGAGGCAGGTGGATCTCTGTGAGTTTGAGGTCAGCCTGGTCTACAATGTGAGTCCAGGACAGCCAGGGCTGTTACACAGAAAAACCCTATCTCAAAAAACAAAAACAAAAAAAATTTTTTTCTGTTTAATGTGCATTGGTGTTTTGCCTACATGTGCTGGTCTGAGGGTGCTGGGTCTCCTGGAACTGCAGTTACAGTTGTGAACTGCCATGTGGGTGCTGGGAATTGAGCCCCGGATCCTCTAGAAGAGCAACCAGTGTTCTTAACCGCTGAGCCATCTCTCCAGCCCCTTATGATCTCTTTTTATTTTCTACTCAGTTATTTTCCAAATTTTCTGCACTAAATGTTTCTGCACTAAACTACTTCTGTTATCAAAAACTGAAATAATTATCAATTATCATACCATCTTTAATTCTGGGGTTTTAATGTGATAATAAGAAACAGGAAAAAAACTTGTTCGGCTAGACTGTTTGGTCATAGTGTTATTCCAATGTGCTCTGGAGTTAGAATTGCCATTTTT
Organism: Acomys minous; assembly: GCF_964271855.1. Lineage (NCBI taxonomy): Eukaryota > Metazoa > Chordata > Mammalia > Rodentia > Muridae > Acomys > Acomys minous. The sequence continues at coordinate 110,488,080 of NC_140494.1, forward strand.
GACTAACTGAAATTTCAACAGGTTTTTAACCTTCCTGAGCCTCTGTGCTTTTATTAAAATAAATAAATAAATAAATAAATAATTGAGCATTGTTAATGGAATCTAAACACTATGGGGCTATTGTTAGAGATTAAATAAAATAGTGTAAGATATTAAGCATGGCTCCTAACATAAAATGAACAACAGCAAAAGGCAGACAGAAGATTTGCCTGTAATGCCAGCACTTGGGCAGGAGGATTGCCACAAGTTCCAGTCTTGATCTATGTAGTAAGTTACAGATCAGTCAGAGCCTCCATTTCAAAAATAAGTAAAAAAGGGCTGGGTGTGGCACATGCCTTTCCTGCCTCCCTACCCTCCCCCAGCACTGGGAAGGCAGAGGCAGGTAGATTTCCATGAGTTTAAAAGGCCAGCCTGGCCTACATAGAGAGTTCCAGGACTACACAGAGAAAACCTGTCTAAAAATCAAACAAACAAACCAAAAAAAAAAAAAAAAAAAAAAAATCCCGCAAATGAGACAGGGTCTCACTATGTAGGCTTGGCTAGCCTGGAACGGCCTGTGTCTGCCTCTCAGTCGCTGGGATCAAAGGCATGCACCTCTAAGCTCAGCCAAAAAAAAAAGAAAGTGTTTTTCATTTGCTAGCTTCAGCATCTGTCACTTCCTGGTCCATAGTACCGAGCACAAGCTCAGTAAATATTTGTTTAATAACCAAATAACCAAATAGATAAATGAACTAGCAGGCACAGAACTTGAGTCCACTATTGTTTTCAAATTGTAGGTGCTTTCCAATGCAGCTCCCTTTTCTCTTTACATGTGATGTTTATTTGTAAATAAGTAATCTTTGACCTCTGCCCCAGACGCGGAATAATATAGCTTTGAGGCAGCTGACAAGATTAAGCCATATTTGAGAGTTTGTAGCGGAGGTGAACGACCTGGGGGGAAAAGTTACAAAACCACAAATAATCTATTATAGGGACTGTATATCTTACAGAAAAAAGTGAGGACCCAGAGAAATGACAGGACTACTTGAGGCTGCACAGCTAATAGCATGAATTAGATTCACATTTCCCACCGACACTCTCCTTCCACCTCTGCAGTTTCTAACAAACATTTGTCCGAACCCGTTTGCTCAATCCACAATCACATCCCTGATTACCTACTGAGGAAAGTATGGGCTTTGAAGTCTACCAGTCTGGCTTGGAATCTTGTTTTACCTGCTAAGTTATAAGCCATGTGACCCACATGTTAACTTCCCTTGGCCTCCGTTCCTGGTCTAGCTCGAAGATGGGACCACTTTACTCACAAAAGTGTCGGGACAATTGCCCGAGATTATAAAGCGGCTGCAACATAAAAAGCACTCAAATGCTCCAGTTACTAAGATCTGGGGAAGAATGAAAAGGAGGACAGCTGAAGGAAAGGCGAGAAGAGAGAAACAAGGCGGGTCCACCCGTCCAGCTAACCTCTGGCCACTCTACAATGTTCTCTGAGCGTCCTAAAGTACTGCTCCGGTGTTCTGACCCCGGACATGGCCGTGGAGGAAGACAAGCTCTCCAGGCTTTCTGAATCTCAGGGTTTCGTATCTACCACCTGAGACGGTCCCCTCCACCTTTGGGCCCTACTCACCAGCTTCCCCCACAGCACAGCCTGTTTCCCATGGCGGATGTGTCTCTCAGGGAGGCCAGCTGGTTTTCAGACATAAAGAGGTTTGCTCATTTCCTGGTTCTCGGTTGAGCGGACCGCAGCCCGCAGCCCTTTCCAGGGAGTCTCTGTCAGTGTCAGATTTCAACCGAGTAGGTTGGACCTAGGAAGCCACCTGGTGGAATGATTCCCAAGTGACTGTTCGCAGCCAAAGGGTAGAAAGACACACGGCCTCCAGGTGAGCCTTATCTCACCTTTGGGATTTGAAACTTCTTTTCATAAAGCTGCAAGCTTCGATTTGTAAAGAAACCTGAGATGCCAAAGTGCCCTGTGTTTTCCCTAGGAGATGTTTCTTACTGTATCTCGCTGCCTTTGAAATACATCTTCCCTCACGTTTGCCCTACCACCACGCTCTGGTATAAACCAGATGGCTCCATGATCTGCTTGGAGGACTCGATGTCCTCTCTAGGACTACAAAAATCTCCACTTACCCCTGCTTGCAGCTTCCGCTTCCAATGACCCAAAACTGGACTCATTCCTCATTGGCCAGCAGCTATGATGCCGCGGAATGAAGAATTCCCCTTAGAAAATATGTTTCCGGCTTGGGCGTGGTCACCCACGCCTTTAGTCCCAGCTCTCGGGAGGCAGAGGCAGGCGGATGTCTGTGAGTTTAAGGCCAGCCTGGTCTATGGAGCAAGTTCCAAGACAGCCAGGAATCCTTAGAACTCATAGAGGGACCCTGTCTCAAATAAACAAACAAACAAAAAAAAAAAAAAAAAAGAAAAGAAAGAAAGAAAAGAAAAACGAAAGAAAGGAGAGAGAGGATACGGCTCCAAGTGACTCTTTGAAGCCCACAGTTTCAATCTTCAGGGTTTGTTTGTTTGTTTTGTTTTGTTTGTTTGTTGTTTTTGCTTGGGCATCCCTAGTGTTGTCTTGGGATATGCCCAATCAGCCCTGGACTCCACAGAGTACATTGGATGCTGGACTCCTCCCCGTTTTAGGAAACAAGGGGATTAGAGTGACCATCTCATAGGACTGTGACGACCAAATGAGAGTTCAGGGCACATGGAAACTCCCTCAGGCAGTCTTAGGCAGTTAGCAGATGGTAAAGCATTTTATTTTACTATCTTGTGTTTCCATCCTAGCACATGCTTCTCTCTACCCTATTAACTCCAGTCTTTTCATCCTGTAACCTGCCCCTTCCCCACTCCCCCCACCCCGCCCACCCCGCTCAAAAAGCCAGTCATTTCCTGTTACTTTCAGGATAGAATTCTCAAAGCCCCTCACAGTCTGCTCTATTTCCAGCCATCTCTTTGCCAGTTTACAGGAATTTCCCCAGATTTTTAGGGGCCAGAAACTCCACAGAAAAGACAAAAGGCACCTGATACGCCTTAAACAGATTAGCACAAGCGTAGAGTGATAACAGGGGCTAAGGAGAATGCTGCTGTAACCTGACCCGGCCACCCCGTGCTTTGGAATAATTACAGGCTTCCCGTTGACTTTCTGGTCCTATTGTCAGTGTGTTACAGAAGAAAGTTGTGTGTGTAAGAGTGGTACAGAAAGTGCCGCAAGATATGGCTGAACAGACAGGGTACAATATCATGGTTGGCTGATGGGGGGGGGAGGGGGAGGCTTTAGGAGAAATAAGCCAGCACTGCTTGTACCAGCCCTATAGGAAGGCTGTATGACTGAAGGCTTGAGTGAATATCTTAGATACGGGCTCAGCCTTTCCAGTACGGATGTTTATGAATGATAGACCAGGTATGCGAAGCCCAGCAACTTCAGCTCCCTCCTTCCCAGTGTTTGCAGCACAACGCGGAGGAGCCTCCCACCAGGACTAACCCCTGTGTTGTATCTAATAAACCCTGTGCTGTATCTAATAAACATGCTGAGGTGCTAAAGAACAGGGAAGCTGATCCTAGGTTCGTTGTATGATCATCTGTGCGTCTGTCCTTTCTTCATTTTCATTGGCATCCCTCGCTAGGGTTCTTGGATCCAAACTTTTTTAGGATGCTGCATCTGTAATCCCAGTACCTCTGGAGTCTGAGGCAGGAGGATAGGCCAGTCTGGGATACATAGTGAATTCAAACCCTCCTGGGCTGCTTCGCTGGAGCCTGTCCTAAAATAAACAGTAAAAACTGATCAGTACTTGCCTAGCATGTACTAGGTCTTAGATTTACTCTCTCTTAGTGTATGTGTGTGTGTGTGTGTGTCCAAAAAGAAAATGGAGTGGGCTATTTGTGAAGGTCGAAGTCTCTGCAATTTAAAATGTCACAGAAGTTGATTAATAACTTTAAGAGAATTTGATGTTTTGATGGAGTGGAGGTTTGAATAAAATTAGAGGTTCCCAAATGTTTGTGGTTTTTGTTTTGTTTTAAGTCTTTTTTTTTTTTTTTTTGACTTAGACAAAGCTCAGGGCTAAGTGGTAGGTAGAATGTGGGCTTAATGTGGGCGAGACCTGGCTTCTCCCAAACAAATAAGTAGACCAATTAAGCTCTACTATAAAAGAAATTATGAAGCTGTTCAGGTTGGAATCTGGGTGGAAAATTGAAAATCTTTATTTTATATTGTCTTTTAGATGGGGTCTTGTGCAGCCTAGACAGCCTCACACTCATGATGTAGTTGAGGATGGCTTTGGATTCCTAACCTTCCTGCTTCACCTATCAAACGCTGGGATTGCAGGTGCCTGCCTAACTTTCCTTTAATTTTAATGAATTAATTAATTTTTACTTAAAACTTTTATATGTTTATAAAGGTGTCTATTTTTTAGAAAGTATGTATTTATTTTTATTTAATGTGCATTGGTGTTTGTCCTGCATGTATGTCTGTGTAAGGGAGTTGGATCGACTGGAACTGGAGTTACAGGCAGTTGTGAGCTGTCATGTGGGTGCTGGGACTTGAACCCACGTCCTCTAGAAGAGCAACCAGTGCTCTTTACTGCTGAGACATCTCTCCAGCCTCAAAAGGTGGCTATTATTATCGTGCCTCAGTTATGGGAGTGAAGAGGGTAACATACCTCCTTTTCTTTAACCATCCCTTTTAACTTTCTGCATGAAAATAAAAGTCTGTATTAATCTCATAGCTAACGATAAAAGAACAGGTCAGAAAGCTTTCCCCAAATGGCTAGAGAGGAAATACCTAAAAGTTTACAGGCCATGTAATGTATTTTTTTCTTTTATAGTCTTTAAAAATATAACACACACACACACACAAGGCCACACTTGGCCGGTGCGTGGTAGTTTTCTGACCATTGCTATAAAGGATACGCTTTGTCTTGTCAAAGAGACTGTTCTCTTGAGGCTTATGCTTCCGCAGATGTATGGCTCACTGAGGGCAGCTAATCAAAGACGCCCATTCCTTATAATTTATATTTACAACGCTTGTCTCCCATGCATGCTTTTTTCCAGACATGATTTCTCTGTGTAACAGCCTTGGCTATCCTGGACACTCTCTGTAGACCAGGCTGGCCTCGAATTCACAAAGATCACCTGCCTCTGCCTCCTAAGTGCTGGGATTAAAGGCATGCGCCACCACGCCCTGCTTTCCCATGCTTTATTACTTGATCTATGTATTACTTGATAAATATTTGCTGATAAGAGAAGAGTAGAATATAATTAATGCTGTTTCCCTGAGGTATGCTTTTATTTTATCATTCACGATGGAGTGCTGGGGACCTAGCCAGAGCCTTGTGACTATCAGGCAAGCCATCTGTCACTCCAGGTCTTGCTTTTCTTTTTAAAAGAAAGTGGGTTTTTTAAGCCAATAATGAAATTATTTAAAGAAGAGCTCTTACCTCAGGGGCCCACACATTCCCTAAGAGGGGTGTGAATGGATTTCACAAACTTTGTTGACAAATTTGCATTCGTGGATTCCACCCCCCCACCCCCACCCCGAAGAGGATTGATAGCTTTTGTTGGGTTTCACATAGATTGTTTAACCCCAAAAGTTAAGAAACAACATTAATGAAAGACTTTCAGATATCCACCATACCTGGAAAAAAAAAATATATATATATATAAATCAGTCTTTTGGACGCCCCTGGAATCATACACATGCACGCTCTCTTGACTGTGAAGGCCACAGCCTCCTCTCAAGCAGCTGATGTTTCTGAATACACCATGCTCCTAGCCTTAAAATCACCTTCCACCTTTCCTGACCTTTGCCACTACAACATGACAGCAGAAACTGCATTGCGTCTTAGACTTAGGGACAGTGCTCTGCAGTTCCTCTCTCTGGGTTCTTACCAAGTCAGACACAGTTGCTTTCTTGCATGGATCTTCCCCTTACTCAGGATGGAAGGTGTGTGGGTTCAGGGGTAACGGCGGACTAACGTGTCTGTGCGCTCAATGTACACACTCTCCTTGCCTCTACCAGACCTTTCAGTGCACAGCCGTTGAAATGAGAAAGCAAAAATGTCACTCCAGAGCTTTAGAGAGCTTCTCTCCAGCCAAAACCACATTTTCCTAACCCCTACCCAAAAAGGGCCAGACAGCCTGGAGACCCTTGTTTTGTGTCTCTAATCACCAGCTCAGACAGTGCCCTCTGGGCTGTTTGGATGGCCTGTCCCTATCCCTCCCAGGATCACTCTCTCTTTTGTTGCACTGTGAGAAAAATCATGGCCAGGAATTTGATCTGGAGCCAGTGTCAGCTTCCGGGTGTGATCTCAGCATCCAAGTGTGAGCTCAGGAGGCTGAGGCGATGGGCACATTTCACAGTGGAAATAGCTGTCTCTGACTTTCTTCCCATCCGTTTGCCATTCGGTATTCCAGGCCACAGAACGGGAACAGCACAAACAAGGCCCCACCCCAGGGTTGGTTTATTCAGCTCCACTCAGAATTAAATCAAAGGCTATGATACATCCAGGCACCAAAGCATACAATGTGGACCATGCACCTATCCCATGCCCTGATGACACTGCTCCCTCTAGGATGTGGTGGACTTCTGGAATCACCGCGGGAGGTAGTCAGGGAGATTCACTGGGTGCAGGGTCTAACCGCAGGCAGTCAGGGCTCAACTCTGGCTACCTCTTCCTCTTCCTCGGGGTCAGGAGGAGCAGGGAGCAGGGAGATGTAGACCTCATTGACTTCCGTGTCCAAATGTCGGCCACCCCGAGGCGCCTCCAAGTTAAGGATGCCATCGTGGGAGAGGGCAGCTCGGACCCGCCAGGGGTCCACATCTGCAGGCAGGACATAGGTGCGACAGAACTCTCGAGACACGAAGCCGTGGCGGTCCAGACGCTGAGGGTGTCGGGCGGACACCTCCAGCAAGTTGTCCACAGTCCTCACGGTCACCTCATCTGGGGTAAAGTGGCTCACATCCAGAAATGCCTGGAACTTGCCCTCACTGAGCCTTAGCTCTGAGGCCCCTGCCCTGCCGCCCTCCCCAGCTCTGGCGGCCCGAGGCCGGACATAGTAGCCATGGTAGAGGGTGGGGGTCAGGATCTCTTCCGGCAGGAGGCCTAGGGGGGCAGAGAGAGAAAGAGAAGGCAAGAGGCAGGTTGAGAGAGGATCCAGTGGGCACAGACTGGGCGGAAAGGCAAGATCGGGAGACGTGGGCCTGAGAAGAGCAGGTGGGAAACTGCTGGAGAGAAGCTAGGAAAGGAATGGAGGAAGCAAGCTGGGATTGGGAGGACAGAGGCGAAATTAGAAGGTACTCTGAAGCGTGCAAGGCCCGGATGTGGGTCTAAAGCCTGCCCTGAAGTCTGTAGCAAGAGGAGAGTCTTGCTTGAGGGGGGGGAGTCTGGGGTGGGAGATGGCTCACCCCAGGAGTTCACTTAAGCCCCAGGTAGGGTGGAGGCCAGTGACGCTGGGCAGTGAGCCCAGAATTTCAGGAGGTGGGGTGGGAGGCGTCTGGGCCATACCTTCTCCGAAGCGCTGCTCGCCCAGGCGGCTGGGGTTGGCGAATTCATACTCGGCAGTGGCTGGGTGGGCGTGTGGCACTGTGCGGCTGGACATGGCAGCGGGTTGCGGTTGCGACTGGCAGCCCTGATCCCTCGTGCAGCCCCAGCAAGATCGAGGCGACCCCTCCAGCTTCAGGGAGAGCCAGGACTCAGTCAGAGTGGGGGCGGGGTCTACACCACCCAAAATAGTGCAGAGCCTCTGGGGGGAGGGCCAGAAGCCTGAGCCCAGAGTGCAGCGGTGAGGGTGTGATCAGCACAGCCTGGACCCCCTAAGTCCCCTCCTCTGCACACCCTTCAGCTGTTGCGGGGGCCTGGGAGGACAGCTGAGGGGCCTGGTCCTGGAGTGAGTTGGGAAAAGAAAATTGGTGCCCAGCAGGAGGGCAAGAGGAGGCCTAATTAGGCCTTCACAGACTGTATATTTCCACATCACCTTTGTCCTTCTCAGTCATAGGCATCATCCACACTAGTTAAAAAAAACAAACAAACAAACATAAAACTGTTCCTTGAGCCACATAACATCAAAAGTGCAAGAAGCATTTTCTGTCATTTTTAATGCCAGGGTCTTCTGAACCCAGATCAACTCAGGGTTCCAGACAGATACCTGGGCCTGACATATTGGTGGTCACTGCTCTCCTCTAGGACTCCACAAGGAGTTAATGTCCCTGGGGCCCAGCCTAGGAAGATTCCAGTCCCTGCCCAGGCCCAAGATAGTTGCTGGCTCAATTCCCCTGGCATGCAAGGCTGCAGAGGGGGAGGAGGACCACACCACCAGCTGCTTGGGATTCCTGACTGTCCTAGCTCCAAGAGAACAAGGACAGACGGGTGGGGGTGGGGTGGGGTGGGGAGGGGGGAGGGGGTGTGTGCCACCGGGTGTGGACAGAGAACCAGTGAAACAAGACCATGACAAGTCACTGGCCAGCTCAGCTGTGTCTGTGTTTCTCTTTTCTTAGCTCAGTGAGTACCGGGTATGTGTCACCCTGCCAAATCCCTGGTCACAAGTCTCCACGAACCCGGCGGTGAGCTGGGATAATAAAACCCCTGACATCACCATTCCAGAAGCTTCACAAGACTGCATATATAAGGGGCTGGCTGTAGCTGCTGCAGCTGAAGGAGTTGATCAGCCAACTACCTGACCCTACATTCATCTAGTCAGCATGGACATCGCCATCCACCACCCCTGGATCCGACGTCCCTTCTTTCCTTTCCACTCCCCAAGCCGTCTCTTTGACCAGTTCTTCGGAGAGCACCTGTTGGAGTCTGACCTCTTCTCAACTGCCACTTCTCTGAGCCCCTTCTACCTTCGGCCACCCTCCTTCCTGCGGGCACCCAGCTGGATTGACACTGGACTGTCAGAGGTAAGTGTCCCCTATGCCAGGGCAGGAGTGTCCTTCCTGGACACTTCATATGTTTTTCTTTTCATTCCTGCTTAAGCCACTTTAGGGGTGTGTGTGTGTGTGTGTGTGTGTGTGTGTGTGTGTGTAAAGGTACAGAGAAGTGAAGTTATTGTTTTCTTCTTCCCTCGGGCACCTGCTTCTGTCTGATGCTCCTCTGTCTCCTGTTACATTTTTCTATGCATGTTGCTGGCGAAGATCACCTTCTGTCCCCTAATGATGAAGCAGGATGCCCCTTTCTGGTTTTATTCATAGGGATGCGTGTTAAGAGCTCCTTTGATTCCTTTACTCACCTCTCTAATAATAATGGTCCTGGGGGATTTTTATCATCTCAAATTGTAAAGATCAGATAGAAACCCACTCATTCTGAACTTTTCATATCCTCTTGATGGGCAGGAGACAGTGCACAGACCTCAGCCCATGCCTTAAGAGGAATGAATGTATGTACACTCTTGGGAAGCCCCTGGCTTGTCCTCACAGGGTGGGAGATAAGAGTAACGGAGGCTGTCACAGATAGCACTCTGGCTTAAAAATATTCCAGTGTGAGGACATAGGAGCTGAGTGGGCAAGGGCTTTGGAAGGACAGGACCAACAGAACATTCCAGATCGAGTGGGTAGGAAACTTGGCAGGCAGGGAAGCTGAACAAGAAAAGGGGGCCTTTGTTTTATAGACAAATGACAAAGCCACCACTAGGTAGAGAGGCAGCACAAGCCATGGCCCGGACCCATCCTTGTGACTGGTTCCCTTAGTGACTTGTCTTCTTCTCTGTGCCTCTAAGTAAAGTATGGGACTGATGGCCAAGGGCTGTCCCGTGTACATCGCTATGTAGCTCACGTGCAAAGGAGTCACTAAGAGGAGGATGAATTACCTGGACAGGAAGTAAATCTGCTGAGCGACGAGCCTTCTCCAGTTTAACAGACATTCTACCACCTTTTCTTGCCCCCCCCCTTTGCCCCCGCCTTGTTATTCTAGATGCGGATGGAGAAGGACAGATTCTCTGTCAATCTGGATGTGAAGCATTTCTCTCCAGAGGAACTCAAAGTCAAGGTGCTGGGAGATGTGATTGAGGTGCACGGCAAACACGAAGAACGCCAGGTGGGTGGGACTTTTCAGTTCCTTTTGTGGATTACTTTAGTGCACACTGGCTGCCACATACCACCCTCATCAGCCTCTGCGGCTGGCAGAATTCCAGGCCTAAGACATAAGGGATTAGATCAAGAGTTGCAGACCAGTGGCTGGGAAGCTAAGTTAGGGACGACGGATCTGCTGTCAGGGTTGTCGTTTTCCTGAGAGAAGTTCCCCTTGCCCTGTGTTTTGATTGCCTTGTCTTGCCCAGTGACTTTAAAATATCAGAAGAAATATCGAAAGTCCCAACCCTCAGGGACACCCTAAGCCAGTTAAATCTGGAGTTTTAGGCATCGCCATTAAAAAAAAAAATCTAAGTCTGTAATCAAAACTGGCAACCATTGACTTAGGCTCAGTGTGTTATGCAGCATAGTGGTTATGCATGATGACATTAACTACAGGGTTGAAGGCACTGAAGTCTGTGGCTTTTACACATTCAGGATTCCACATCTCTTCTGCTTATTTTAATGCTAGCCTACTTGGTTTGTCCACTTTGAAGAGCTTCAGGCTTATGACCTCGAGGAAGTTAGTTAATTGAGACCTGTTTTTGTGGGTGCTTAAGACTCAGAAGCAATGTGTTATGATTGCTTCTTAAAAACTAATAACTCAGCCGGACATGGTGGTGCATGCCTTTAATCCCAGCACTCAGGAGGCAGAGGTAGGCATATCTCTGAGTTCGAGGCCAGCTTGGTCTACAGAGTGAGTTCGAGGAGAGCCGGGACTACACAGAGAAACGTTACCTATCTCAAAAAAAAAAAAAAAAATTAGTAACTCAGAAGCTGTGTCTAATTAGTGTATCTTAATGTTCTCAGGCTTTTTTGGTTTTGTTCATATGATTTAAGACTGGACCAGTGTCCCTGATAGAGTCACCTTATATATTATCAACAATCACATGGGCTAGGGATATTCTGAGACATTCCTGAGGAATTGTGACAATTTATGGGCTTCCTCGGGGACACAGATCCTCAGTTGCCAAAGTGGAAGTCCAAAATCTATGGGTCCAGCCAATATGGATTCATGCCTTTGTGAGAGAGGCCCTGGGTGTAATTGTGTCTCAAGATATGAAGGTTTATGAAGTCCAGGGCTGTTTCAGGTTTCCTAGACTCTGCTTGGTATGTGTAACCATATGGGAAATTTATTTTAGCCTTAAACCTGGACAAACCTTGACTTAACATCTGTATGTTTTCAGTGTTGAGGCCTTTCACCACGAGGCTGTACCCCCAGTTCCAGATATTTCTTTTTTTTTCCTTATGATGTCTGGGCCATGTGGTCCAACCTAAGAGAGGATGATGTCTGGGTCTGGGGCAGTGGTGGTATTTCCTGTTCCTATTTCTCTGCTTCTTCCTTCATCCTCTTGGATTAGGACGAACATGGCTTCATCTCCAGGGAGTTCCACAGGAAGTACCGGATCCCAGCGGATGTGGATCCCCTCACCATTACTTCATCCCTGTCATCGGATGGAGTCCTCACTGTGAATGGACCAAGGAAACAGGCCTCCGGCCCTGAGCGCACCATTCCCATCACCCGTGAAGAGAAGCCCGCTGTCACCGCAGCCCCTAAGAAGTAGATCCCCTTTCCTCGTTGCAATTTTTTAAAACAAGAGAGTTTCCCATCAGCGAATGAAACATCTGTGACTAGTGCTGCAGCTTATTCATGCTAAGGGCTGGCCCAGATTTTATTAAGCTAATAAAATATCATTCAGCAACAGATCTGTCTCGGATTTGCATATTCAGTGTGTTTTTCAATAAATCTGCAAACATGATGGGTCTGTCTAATTTCCAACACTATGATTCAGGGGACTCCAAGGAATTTGTTTTTTTGTCAGAATGGCTGGCTCTGGAACTTCCTAGTGGTACAAATCCAGGAAAGCCACTCACTCTCATGGTATTCCTGTCTTCCATTTATAACACATCGTACTAGTTAGGGCAGAGTTGTAAGTAGATCAAGGGGAGAGAAATGGGTGATGCCCCGGCAGAGGTCAAGTCTGCACCAGCTGCGGCTAACCCCTCATAAAAGGCTTTGATGCATCTCTGCAGTTCATTACTTCACCAGGGAGACATGGTGAGCTTGGTGCGACGTGACAGGTGTGTCCTCAGCTAATTCGCAGGATAGTTAACAGGACATGGGGGGGTGATCATCAAACAAGCCTCTTGGGTGTAGTGGAAAGTACTCAACAGATACCTTTTAAACCAAGACTACACAATGTTGATTCTCTACCAAAAACAATGTTTAAAACTCCAGCAAAAACAAAACACCCAAAATCAAAGAACACTTTCCTCCTAAAATTCCTAACCCCTGCAAAACAAAAAACAAAAAACAAAACAAAACAAAAACAAACAAACAAACAAAAAACTCCCCCTAAAAAAACAACCCTCCAAAAAAACCTATCTGTTTTATTCGAGTGGGTGTAGACATAGCTTCTGTCTGATTCACTGAGCGCTACCTGCTCCGTGCTGTGTGGCAACTGTGTAGTAACGCCTCTTACTTCTCCTGTGCTAGCTACTTGCTGCCTTCTAGTTTCACTTGAGGATTCATCTTTAAAATTTTTTAAATTTAGTGATTATTATATGTCTGGTATGTGTGTGTGTGTGTGTGTGTGTGTGTGTGTATGTGTGTATGTGTGTGTGTGTGTGTGTGTCCCACAACTGGGCTGTAGAGGCCAGAGGAAATTTCTGGAGTCTTTTCTCTCCTCCTAGCATGGGTTCCAGGGGTTCAACTGAGGCTGTCAAGCTTCTGTGGCAAGTGCTTTTGCTTGAATGAGCCATCTTGCCAGCCCCCAAATAATCTTAAAGTGAGATAAGTACTTTCACAAAGCATACAGTTTAGAAACTGATCATGCCTTTGAAATATTCTTTCAGGCCTGGCGGTCGTGGCACGCACCTCTAATCCTAGCACTTGGGAGTCAGAGGCAGGTGGATCTCTGTGAATCCCAGGCCAGCCTGATCTAGACGGGGTCCAGGACAGCCAAAGCTGAAACCCCGAAAAAACAAACAAACAAAACAAAACAAACAAAAAAGAAATATTCTTTCAGAGACAGTTGCCTCAGGTCTTCTTGACACAGGAGAGAGGAGCTAGGATAATATGAGTCCTTTCTGGTTTGTTTGATTGTTTGTTTGTTTCATTTTTGGTTTTTTGAGACAGGGTTTCTCTGTGTGGCAGCCCTGGCTGTCCTGGAACTCACTCAACAGACCAGGCTGTCCTCACAGAGATCCACCTGCCTCTGCTTCCTGAGTGCTGGAATTAAAGGCGTGCTCCACCATGCCCAACTGAGTCTGAAGTCTCATAAGTTCAGTGATTCCTTATAAAAACAAAACAAAACAACTCCTTGGTAACCTGACATACCATGATCCACTCAGAAATCCCTTTTCTCTAAAGTCACACTCAATGTCTGTGTCTGTGCAGCAATCAATATTGGTTACAGAAGGAAATACTATTATTCCCTTTTGGTCTAGCCAATGGCAAGATTTGGTCCAGTATTCATGGCACCCTTCCAAGCCCTGTGCTCCATGTAACAGAAACCAAGTTCAGTGATTCAAATAAAGCAGAGAAATTCCCTTTGCAGTGATTGACTCAAAAAAGCTGTGACCCTAGTATGGTGAAAGAGACAGTAAGGAAGCCGGGCAGGCATGGTGGCGCACGCCTTTAATCCCAGCATTTGGGAGGCAGAGACGGGAGGATCACTGTGAGTTCGAGGCCAGCCTGGTCTACAAAGTGAGTCCAGGACAGCCAAGGCCACACAGAGAAACCCTGTCTCAAAAAAACAAAACAAGAGACAGTAAGGAGGTCTACTCAAAATGCTTCTAGGAACCATTTTTAAACTACGAAAGAGTGCATGTGTGATTGTGTGATGTCCTAGTTCACACCCTTGATAAAGCAAAATTAAAACACTAAGAGAAAGTTGAGAAAAAGGTAGAGAGTGGTATATGTGTATTCTCTGTCTCTGTCTCTGTCTCTCTCTCTCTCTCTCTCTCTCTCTCTCTCTCTCTCTCTCTCTCTGTGTGTGTGTATCTCTCTCTCTCTCTCTGTGTGTGTGTGTGTGTGTGTGTGTGTGTGTGTGTGTGTATAGGGGGACTGAGATAATTGGAGATGGTTACTGAAATTCCTTGTCTCTGTGCATGTGTGTGTGGGTCTAAGGTTGATGGTGCTCTGTGTCTCAGTTGGCCTCCACCATAGTTTTGTTTGTGTGTTCATGTAAACATTTGTGTATGTAAAATGAGGGTGTGTCTATGCCAAGGCGCATGTGTGTTGGGTCAGAGGTTAACCTCAGGTCTTTGCTTTCCACCTTGTTTGAGATGAGTGCCTTGGTCCCCACCCCCCACCCCCTGTGTGTACTCCAAACTAGCTAGGCCTCCAGCTTCGTGGAGTTCCTCTGTCGGCCCCCCCTTTCCCCTTTTCCTGTGGTTCCTCTGGGATCAGAGATACATGCGCTACTGTGTTTGGCTTTACGTGGGCTCCGAGCATTTGGACTCTGGTCCTTACTCAGGCACATCAGATGCTCTATCTACCTCTCTCACTGAGTTGTCTCCCCAGCCTAGACCTTATCTCTTTGAGCCAAGGTCTCTCACTGAACCTTTAGCTCACAGATTTGGCTGGACTGGCTGGCCAGCAAACCCCAGGCATGCTATCTTCTCCTCCTCTCCAGTGCTGGGATTACAGCTGCACATCACTGAGTCTGGTTTTGTTTTTGTTTTTTTAAAGTAGGTGCTGAGGACCTAGCGAAGCAAACACATTACTGAATAGGCCCCCGACTGACTTTTAAATCAGAATGACTAAGATTCTATAAAATCATATGGACTTTCTATGTCCTCCCCAGCTCTGACTAATGGCACGGAGATGTATATTTATTCATAACAGCCTTAGCTTACTGTTGCTCCCAACTAGCTCTTAGAATCTATGTTTAATCTATGCTCTGCCATGTGCTCCTTTACTTGTTCTCACTTCTATACATCTGGTTCCTCTCATAGGCGAATCTTTCTGGTCCTCTTTCTTTCCTAGAGTTCCTAGCTCTCTAGAAGTCTTGCCTCGTCTTTCCTGCCTTTGCTATAGGCTGCTCAGCTCTTTACTCAACCCATCAGAAGGTGATGGAGAACAGTGTTTACCAAACATTGAGATAGGTGATGCTTAATAGTACCAAAGTCCTGTCTGTACTCTGCTCTCTGCTCCTGCAGAAATCAGTATTTGACTAATACAAAGACAACCTTTACACAGTGCACAAAAAGCCCCACCATTCTATTTCCTGCCTCCCTTCTTCTTCTTCTTCTTTTTTTTTGTTTTGTTTTTTAATAAACCTGCCATAACATTTTCAAGGTTCGGCCTACTGTTGCCTACATCATCCTTTTTCCCTTTCATTTGCAAATAATATTTTACTGATTGATTCGACATGCCAGGCTTTGCTTGTCCTTAATCAGTTGCCGCTATGAACATATAGTTATAATTATTTTTCAATTGTTTTCAGTTCTTGTGGCATAAATGTAACAGTAGAATTTCTGGTCATAGGATTAGTTTACGGTAACTTTTAAAAACATGTTTTAGTTTTATTGCAGGGTGTGTGTGTGTGTGTACACTGTGTGCTTTTTTGTTTGTTTGCTTGTTTGCTTTTGATTTTTTGTTTTTCAAGATTGGGTTTCTCTGTGTAGCCTTGGATGTCTTGAACTCACTTTGTAGACCAGGCTGGCTTTGAACTCACAGAGATCCACATGTCTCTGCCTCCCAGAGTGCTGGGATTACAGGCATGAACCACCGCACCCAGCCTCCGTGTGCTTTTATACGTTCAGCTTTCTAAGGAACTGTCAACTCTTTTTCACAGCTGCTGCCTCATCTTACATCGTCACTGGCAGTGTATGCAAGTTCTAGCCTCTCCCTTTCTGCACCAGTAGCTGCCTTTCTTTTTATTGTACCCGTCTAATGAGGAGTGTGACAATTCATATCTGTATTTGTTTTGGTTTTGGTTCTGGGAGTAGAAGTAAAGGTATATTGAGAACTCACTTTAACATCTAGTTGTAATCCTTGCTCCTGACTCATTCTCAATGGCTTGTTAAAGTTAGCAAGATGTGGAGGCTGGACTGGAGAGATGGCTCAGTGGTTAAGAGCACTGCTTGCTCTTCCAAAGGACCCCGGGGTTCAATTCCCAGCACCCACATGGCAGCTCACCACTGTCTGTAACTCCAAGATCTGACACTTTCACACCAATGCACATAGATTAAAACTAAACAGAATATTTTTTAAAAAGTTAGCAAGATGTTAATGGTAGGGGCAATGGATTTAGCAAGAGAGCATGAAGTACCCAGGTAACAGGGTGCGGCATCAGTTTGCATGAGAAAGGAAAAGCTAAAATAATTTCTTAGTTTGTATTTTCTTACAATGGTGTGGCTTATTATATAAAATGCAATATTAAAATTAGAAAGAATAATTAAGATATATAAAGAACTTTAAAATTCACGGATAGGGATTGGGTGAAAAATTAAAGACATAGGATTATAAATAGTTTAGATATGTAGTATCTTTTGGAGTTCAAAAGAAGAATTCAGTAAGTAGCTAAGTATGTAAATGTACTGTTCTGGAGGCACATTCGGGATGGAAGGTTAGGTCGAGAATCTGGAAGTTGGACAGCAAGATGCCTCAGTGAAAAAAGGTGTTTTCTGCCAAGGATGAGGGCCTGAGATCTGTCCCTGAGACCCTGGTGGAAGGAGAAAACCAACTCCTACAAGTTGTCCTCTGACCTGCAAAAGTGAACTGTGGTTTTTGTTTCGTTTTGTTTGAGACAAGGTTTCTCTGTGTAGCCTTGGCTGTCCTGGACTCGCTTTGTAGACCAGGCTGGCCTCGAACTCACAGCGATCCACCTACCTCTGCCTCCTGAGTGCTGGGATTAAAAGCGTGCGGCACCACCGCCTGGCTTAAAAGTGAACTGTGACATATGGTTGTGCGCGTGCATGCGTGTGCGCACTAAATAAATAAATAAATGTAATTAAAAATTAAGATATCTGGAAGTATGTAACGATCAGTTAAAGGAAGGGTGGTTGATAGTCTAACCACGTATTAGCATAAAAAGTGGAAAAAGGACAAACAACAGAATTGTTGGAAAGGAAAACTTAAAAGGACCCACGTAGAAAGGTCATCTTATAAAAGGACCTGAGAAGTAATCAGAGAAATGGGAGGAAGCCGCTTGCGACAGTGCCATGGAAACCAAGGGAATATGGCCAAGAAAGAAGAGACAGATGGTCAAGTGAAGCCGAGGAGCCTGCTAACACAAAAAGGAACCTTACAGTCATACCAGTGATGAGACCGGAGGAAGAAACGCGAGCTAAAGGGCTCAGCTATGCCACTGGCAGTATGGGGTATTGCTTAATGAGAAAAGAGGACTAAAAATGGCCTGGAGAAGGGAGGGTCCCTGTGATCCGCAACAAGAGGACAAATACAGCAAATCAAAGTCAAGTAATAGTCACTGAAGTAGCCACTGGGTTTGACAAAAATGTCCACTTTCATGGTTACAGCTTCTGGGCAAGATGCTCAGGGAAGTAAATAAGAAACACAGTCTTGACAAGAAAGGAAAGTAATTTCCTTATATTCATAAATGTCAGGTACAGTGAAAATCTAGTACAAATGTTATGCTTTCCCAAGAGACTTTAAATATGTTCCCTTTGCTATCCTGAGCAGGAAGCCTCCTGCTCACTCCTGATGTTTGACTCTGCTCTCAAGATTCTGACCAATGTTACATTACAGCAGATGCAAAAGTCAAAAAGTTAGAGATGGAACTGTCATTTACAAAGATATAATTGTAGAGTTCAACAAGTCTGCAAGATAAAAATCTACGTATAAAACTCTGTTCTGGTTCTCCATTCCTACCTTTTAAACTACACCATTAGAGGCCTGAAATAACAATTGTCCTATAGACTTTGTTCTGTAGTGTAGGGATTGGCTAGGGCCACTTGGAAATTATATATATATATATATATATATATATATATATATATATATATATATATATATATATATGCCAATGTATTGAAAATACAAATGAAACAGAGAAATCTCAAGACACATATAATTTACCCAAGTATGTCCTCAAGAAACAGAATATTTAAACAGACATATTACTAGAATATGGAGATTGAATCAGAAACCAAAATATTAAAATAAGAAAGCCCCTCTAACACTGCCTCAACCCAGGCTATTCCAGTGCCCCATGCAGTGTACTCCATAAACCCATTTTATTTTCCTGAGAGAGAGGTGGAGGGGGGCAGAGGCAGAGACAGACAGACAGACAGACAGACAGACCGACACACACACACACACACACACACATACACACACACACACACACACACACACACACACACACACACACACACACACACCAAGAGAAACAGATCGTAAGAGACAGAGAAAGGGAAAGCTATCTTAAAAAATTAGAATACTTCTTAACTTATTCTACCAGGCCAGCACTGCCTTATTCAGTCAAAGCCAGTGGAAGAAAAGCAACCAGCCAGACATGGTGGCGTATGCCTTTAATCTCAGCACTCAGGAGGCAGAGGTAGGCGGATCGCTGTGAGTTCAAGTCCAGCCTGGTCTAAAAAATGAGTCTAGGACAGCCAAGGCTACACAGAGAAACCCTGTCTCGAAAAACAAAAACAAAAAAGCAACCTACAAACCAAGACAAACACACACACACACACACACACACACACACACACACACACACACACTGATTGAAAATAAAATGGCCTTAAACAAAAGTTTAGGAATTATAGCCTTTTAAGTATTTAGTGATGGGACCAACTAGGTAGCCATAAAGAAAAACATGAAACTTACTCGTGACAACATCATAAACAACATATATTCCAGATGTTTATGTGGAACATAAAATAATGAGAGAGTTGGGGAGATGACAGCACCTCTTTTGCATCCTGCTTAAGATGCTACACAGGCACAGATGTATCTGACAACTGTCCTCTTAGATTAGGAAAGAGGAAATGATACTTACATGTATTACAGTTAAGACCGTTGCCTCCCTACACTCACCCTACACCTACACTACCCCCACTTCTCCTTTGATCTCTGTCCACTCACTGCTCTGCATGATGCACCTCAAGTTAGTCAGTAGCTCACTCTAGCACCCTTTTGAACCACCACCAAGACCCGGTGTCGAGTGCCTATTCCTGGAACTGCTGGTTTTAGTATGTTTAACTTTGTTTGATCAACTGATTTCCTTGGTGCTCTCTGTGGCAGAGTTAAGAACTGATTTTCTCTCCCTTATTATTTTTTGGATATTATTAAGATGAAACTATTTCTGAGCTGTATTCCAAGATATTCAAGAGAAAGCACATTAACATTAAACCATTGATGGTGCACAAAGAAGGTCATTAACCTATTCTATTTTTGTTTAAAAATTTCCTGTAATAGGGAAGTTGTTTTTATTTTCATAGTCCTCATCAAGGGTTATTCAGTAATGGTACAATAAAACTGCTCTCTTGACTGACTTACTTTGGGATGCGCCTAGCAACATACACACTATGTTGGGCTTTTCAGATTTTCCACTGACGGAAAGCAGAGAGGCTTACAGACTTGAAAGGTATGGGTTTTTGTTTGTTTTTAGATAGGGTCATACTCTGAAGTCTACTAGGTTAGCCTATAAGTAGGCCCCAAACTCCCAGCTGTGCTCTTGCCTCAGTCTTCTGAGTATTCTAAGGTGTGAGATGCCAGGCTAGGTTCTGCCCCCCCTCCCCTCTGCTGCCCTCTGGTGCTGGGATTCTAAGCATGCTAGAAAAATGCTCCATGAAGGAACCATAGCCCCAATCCTGGCTCCACCAGAGAAAGAGAAGGCTGGCCTTGACTGTGCACTGCCACAGCCTTCTCGAATGCTAAGGAGCCAGGCATACGCCTGAAAGTGAAGCTTAAAGCAGGAGATGTACTCTGCTTGGTAAAGTACTTGCCCAGAACATATGAAAACCTTAGTTTGATTCTGTTTTTCAAATTTTAATTTTTGAGATTGCAGTTTCAACATTTCCCCTTCCCTTACCTCCCTCCAAACCCTCCCAAATACCCTTAATGTTCTTTTTCAAATTCAAGGCCTTTCCCCCATCATTATATTTGTGTGTGTATTGTTTTAGGTAGGGTTCCTATTGTGATGATAAAACACCATGACCAAAACCAACTTGGTAAGAAAAGAATTTATTTCAATTTACAGATTTTAAGTCCATCATCCAGGAGAGTCAAGGCAGGAACTCCAGACCGGAAGCTGAAGGCAGGAGCAGATGCAGAGGCCATGGAGGGTGCTGCTCACTGGCTTGTTTTCCATGCCTTGCTCAGCCTGCTTTCTTTCTTTCTTTCTTTCTTTCTTTTTTTGGCTTGTTTGTTAGTTTTTTGTTTTTGTTTTTCGAGACAGGGTTTCTCTGTGTAGCCTTGGCTGTCCTGGACTCACTTTGTAGACCAGTCTGGCCTCGAACTCACAGCGATCCATCTGCATCTACCTCCCGAGGGTTGGGATTAAAGGTGTACACCACCACCCGGCTCAGCCTGCTTTCTTATAGACCCCAGGACCATCTGCCCAGCAGTGTCACTGCCCTCTGTGGGACAGACCCTCTTACATCAATCTTTAATCAAGATTGCTTGCTTATGGGCCAATCTTACGGAGATGTCTCAATTAAAATTTCCTCTTCCCAGATATGTCTAGGGAAGTGTGTTAAGTTGATAACAACTCACCAGGACAGAGTAAACAAAAATAGAGATTTTTTTTTCTGTGTGTGTGTCGTGTGGTTTATTTAGACAGAAGTTACGTTAAGAGCGAGGTTTGAGTCTGCTTAGAATGTGCTCCTTTCTACAGTCTACTCCAGAAAAAATGAAGCTACTTTTTCTTTCTTTGGTTACTGGGTCCTAAAATTAGTGCGCGTTTGGATCGTATATACACCAAGAGTAGTGAGTGGGCTGAGGCTTTGAGTAGCTATTCATAGAAGTTGACTTTTCTGTGCATTTGTATTGAGGAGGATCCAGTTCAGGCTGATGTCCAGGAAACCAATGAGGTTCTCGCTTAAATCCTAAGAGAAGGAAAGGACCACAGTCAACAAGGAGTTTTAGTAGCAGAGCTCATACTTATTTCCTAGTCCTGTCAAAACTGAGACAAAATGGAAATTGTTCACGTATTCACACATTCATTTTACTTTTGAGTTCTTTCTATCTGCCAGGAACTAAGACGGGTGCTAAGAGTTAAGAGTTAATAAAAAGGAGTCCACCTACTGTGGGCTGATTGTGGCTTTTTGCTGTTGTAGTTTTTGTCATATGTTGTTTCAAAGCAGTGGCCAAACTAGAAAGAAAAGAAATATATTAAGAATCTAGTAGATGGGGCTGGAGAGATGGCTCAGCAGTTAGGAACACTGACGGTTCTTCTAGAGGACCTGGGTTCAATTCTCAGCATCAACATGTCAGCATATAACTGTCTGTAACTCCAGTTCCAGGGGATCTGGCACCCTCAAACAGACATCCATGCTGGATAAGCACCAACATTTTATATATATATATATATATATATATATATATATATATATATATGTATATATATAGCTTTTTTTGTGACAGGGTTTCTTTGTATAGCCTTGGCTGTCCTGGAACTCACTCTGTAGGCCAGGCTTGTTTCAGAATTCACAGAGATCTGCCTGCCTCTGACTCCTAAGTGCTGGGATTGAAGGTGTGCGCTACCATCTCCCAGAATAAATGTTTAAAACAACAACAACATTAATCTAGTTGTTTATAGCTAACATCAAGCCGGATGGTAGTGGCACACACCTTTAATCTCAGCACTCGGGAGGTAGTGGCAGGTGGGATCGCTGTGAGTTCGAGGCCAGCCTGGTCTACAAAGTGAGTCCAGGACAGCCAAGGCTACACAGAGAAACCCTGTCTTGAAAACCAACCAACCAACCAACTAAAAACAAACACATAAAGAAGTAAGGCACAGTGTAGCATAAATTCAATAGCTCGGTCTTGAATCTGTCATACTTTTGTATCTGTTGTGTGTTTGTTTAGGAGACTGAAGGGCAAGGCTCAGGTAAAGAAGCCCAGAGGAGAAACTATGCCGAGTCAGAAGACAGTCTATCTTTATGTAGATTAACAGGTAAGATCCAAAGGAAGCAAGAGAAAAAGAGTCCTCATCATTTGATGATTTGCAGGTATAATCAAACTAGATATTAGAGTGGGCTAGGTGGTCCAGCTAAAGACTGATCTCCCTTAATTCTAAACACAAACCTCTCACATGGCCACTGGCATTTTTTCTAATAGAAAGAAACAGAAGAAGAGAAAGCTATACTACCCGGGAAGGCAAGGGTTTAGGTTTTACAATATTCTTCAGGTCGTATCTCTCCTGGTTCCAGTTGCCCATCAGGGTACGGTTTGAATATGAGTTCTCATTAGTGCTGCATCTCCATCCATACTGAAAGAACTTGGACATGTTGTTCCAGTCTGTCCACACCTCGCCATGACCGTCAGCATAGATAAGGCTGCCATAGTGTGGGTTTCTGAGAAAATAGACAAGGTTCTGTCTCTGGAAAGACAAAGGACACAAATGCTTACTAAACCATCTGAGAGCTGGAAAGGAAACCCTTTCTACCTCTGCTTCAAGGGTCAAAGTGTTAACACAAGCACACATTACGATCACTCTATGCTTTTGTCTGAATATAATCGATATAGGTCTGACTCTTCAGGTGCATGTACCCACTGGTCTACCCACTGGATGACTGCAAATGCCACTGTCCCGTATTCCTTGAAATGACAGAAAACCTTTCAGCATCCCCAACACCATATGAGCAATTAGCTAACTATTCTAGTGATTTCAAGATGTAAGAGTTGAGGCCTAAGGGTATCGCCACAGAGAAAATGAGAGGTGAAAAGTTTTACAACCAGGTAACACAACAAATGATCAATAATAACTTCCTATTTCAGGGTGGCTCAAATAGGCGAACCCTCCTTTTGCCTCACGTAGAAGTTTCCTTCACTTTTTATCTTTCTGTCATAGGTACAAGAACACACGATATATTATCTACTGAACACCATACCCATTAAGGACAGGATCCGTGTTTTGTTCATTGTTGTATGTATCCTCCTAACCAATAGTTCTTTACACATTTACAGACGGTAAATATCTGTATTTTAAATTTTTTGACAAGGAATCAAAAGCCTAACTCTTTGGTTACAAACTAAGCCTGGTCCTCGGACTCAGGAGCAACTCGGTACCTGTATTAACGAGGAGTAACTTGATGGTAAATACAACGATCTGCTCGAATAGTTCAGACAGAAACAGTAATGCTTGTGTGGTTGTTCCATGTTCATTAAGGATGTCTCCACACCTGACCATTCCAGCTTCTCCAAGCAAAGGAATACAGATCACCACGGACACATGGTCATGGTTTGAGAGACGCAACCCAACTGCCTTTTCCCATGCAGACAAGACCAAGACAAGAGCAGTGAAGGGTGGGCCTGGAGGTGACTTCCCTCATCATCTACCTTTGTGAAGGGATGGGCATGCGTATGCTGATGTCACCAAACAGCATGATGACTTGGGCAGCTGGATGCAGAAAGCCCAACAGGGCCTAGTGTTTGCTGGTCTAAGCTAGGACAACAGCTACTCAGTTGTCTGGAGGAGAACCAGGGCATTTCTTGGGGCCCTTCTATCCGTCAGTCACTAAGTCTTGCTGATTTCTGAATTGGTCCACTGCATTTCATCTTCAGTACCAATTTCCAATTCCGACTACTTCCTCCTTTTGCCCCTTTTACTGTAAATAGCCTTTTTAGAGGGTTTTCTTGTCATCAACCTTGTTTGTGTCTACTCCTTTCTCCATAGGAAAGTAGTTTTGGAAGACAGAATATATTGTCTTCCTATTTTAAATTTCATAGTGGCTTTTGCTGTTGTTGTTAGAACACCTGGATCTTTAAATCCTACAAGTTACCTAGACCACGTTTGATTAAGAAAGCTGTAGAGAGTGACTGCCACAAACAATAGGTGGTGGCACATGCCAGCTACCTGGAGAGTTCTGCTTTTTGGGGACACGTGAATGTACTGTTTGGGGTCTCTGTTCAAACTTGCTAAACACATTTTAGTCACAGGTCACTTCATTTTTTTTTTTTTGCAAATTCTTCAATAATTTTTTTATGGTTCCTTAGAGTATTGTTTAACTAGGTCATCCCATGGTGGGTGTTTGGATTGGGAATCATTCCCCAGTACTAAGAGGGAACGGATTACTTGGCCAATCTTGGTGGCTGGTTTCGAGTTTTCAGCTAACTACTGGCAGATAGGTATGTCTGCCTTATCAATGTTAGGGTGATATATCTTCGTTTTAAATGTGATATTGGGCAGAGAGTTGATTTTTTTCTGAAGGCCAACTTATCAGGATTGCTAAGAACAATAAGCCCTTACCAAGTCAATGAATTATCCTGGATATTATCAAAGTTTTCCATTTCACATTTTGAGACCTCTGCCAGCTCCTGCACCAGCCTCTTGCTGGCCGCTGTCTCAGATTTTCAGTGGCTTTCTGTATTGTCAAAAAAAGGTTTAGGCTATCAGATACTTCATATGGCCCAGCCCCCCGGTACCCCCTTTTAGCTCTTCAGTGGCATCTGCAAGTCACTCTCCTGCCAACTCTGTTCAGCCAAATATAACAAGTGTTTTTTCACTGTTTTTTTTTCTTCAAAAACAAACAAAACAAAACATTGTTCCTTCTGCCTCTTTAATCCTTTTCACCTAGATAAAATGAACCTCCTTCTCAGCTTGCTTTCAGCTCAGGGTTACTTCGGGGCATCTTTACCTCCCTGCCCCAACTTGGTAGGCACCCCCTGTGTGTATGCTTCATTCGGTGTTCTGAGTTCCTTCACACACGGTGGGTACACATCCCAGTATTACAAGATGCTTTTTTTTTTTCCTCTGTGTATTCGTCATCAACCAGTAGGCAGGCCACTTCGAGACCATCCATATACCTAACTGCTCTCACAGTGCCTTGGAACAAAACAGGCATTCACTGCTATTTCTGGGAAACAGGATGCACAAGCACCTGGAGAAATGTTGAGCAGCAGCTGAGAGAATAGTAGGCAGTCATTTCTAGAGATGGTGCAGTTACAGAGCCCTGAGCCTCTGGAATACGCAGGACTCGTCTCACCCCTCAGTGACTGTTTTGTGACCTCAAGCAGGTGTGGCGAAGA
The DNA here is from genome assembly GCF_964271855.1 of Acomys minous. NCBI lineage: Eukaryota > Metazoa > Chordata > Mammalia > Rodentia > Muridae > Acomys > Acomys minous. The sequence continues at coordinate 110,513,306 of NC_140494.1, forward strand.
TGCTCGGGGCCGTCCTCCGTACCGAAAAGCAAACGAGCCTTCAGAGGCGAACAACGGTCAGAGGATAAGGCCGACAGCTAGCATCATTTCGTTTTCAAGCTGGCAGTTGCCTAGCAGTGGGCTCTTAGTGTTTATTCAGCAACCATACGGGGTTGATGCGTCATCAACTAGTGCCGGGTGGAGGAAGGGAGGGAGGAAAGGCCTTTGAGAAGGAAGTGACGCAAGAGATGTGCGTCCCAGAGAGCGCCGGCTGGGAGCCGGAGGAGACCATGGTTCCTCGGCGCCTCCTGTTGGTCGGGGAGGGGAATTTTTCCTTCGCCGCTTCTCTTAGCGACACCCTGGATCCCGGCGTCAGTGTCACCGCTACCTGCTTCCAGCACCGGGCGGATCTGGAGAGGGATCCGGTGGCCCTGGAGAACCTACAGCGCCTGCGCGAGCGAGGTAGCAGGTCCCACCCCTCCTCGAACGCCGGGGTGTGGCTTGCGTGGGGCACGCGAGTGCGCCACCTGGGGGCGCTCACGTGGACGTGTTGTTCGTTGTTGTTGGTTCGGGTTGCAAATCTTAAAGCCTTCTTTTGGGCTATACTAAACGCCTTTACATTTTGCCAGGTATCGAAGTGCGTTTTGGTGTGGATTGCACCCAGCTGGCACACGCTTTGCAATCACACAGGGACTTTGATCGAATTTATTTTAATTTTCCGCACTGTGGACGAAAAGCTGGAGTAGCTAAGAACAGGGAACTGCTTGCCAAGTTTTTCCAGAGGTGAGGAAAGACGAGTCCTCTCTTGGGAAATGTTTTCAGGTGTTCATAACCAAGTTACTGCACACAAACTTTGTAGTTGGAGAAATAAGTTGCTAGGATACACGTGGAAAGAAGATTAAAAACCAGGGGGAAAGCACACTCTTGTCTTAAAGTGAGACTTATAGCCCTAAATGTTAAAGCACAAATAAGCCTTATGAGGAAAAAGATTATTTTAAAATTTTAATTAGTGTGCGTCTGTGTTTAATACATGGATGTTTTGTCGGCAGGCATGTCTGTGCATCATGTTTGTGTCTGGTGCCCAGGGAGGCCACTAGAGGGCCGTGGATTCCCCTGGGATTAGATTTACTGATGGGTGTCTCTGGCATGTGGGTGGTGGGAATTGAGCATCTGACTAGCCAGTGCTGTTAACTGCCAAATCCTCTCTCCAGCCCACCCCCAAAATGTCTTTAAACTGCAGAATCGTAAGAGCCAGTATATCCCGATGACTAGGAGCATGGGTGTTATAGCCACATGGCCTGGGTTCAAATCCTGGCTCGCCACTTACTAGTTAACACTGTAGCCAAGTTTAGTCCTCACCTGCTTCTTCTTCTTCTGTATCTATAAACTGGGGCTACTAGTGAGAGCTGCTCTTAAAATGATCATGAATTTAAAATATTGCTTTACACCAATATAACAAATTGATAGTGTTGGAGGGCTCTACTGGGCTGTCAGTGTTGAGAAACCTTTAGCAAAGGCAGTATTTTAAGTTAGGTAGTTGAACTATAGGGGTGTGTGTGTGTGTGTGTGTGTGTGTGTGTGTGTGTGTGTGTGTATGTGTGTATTATTAAAACCAGGGCCTTATACATGGTGATACAGTACTTAACCCAGCCCTCAACTATAGAGTAGACAGAAGGCAGTAAGAAATTTCCTAATGCAGGGAAGCAATGCTAGTAGCAAGTTATATGTACAAGCTAATGGACTCTGGCCTTTCTGTGACATATAACAAAACAATACAGACGCAAAGCTGGTGACCAATGTTGATGTGGGGACACAAGTAGGCTTTTATAATCTTATGTTTAATAGACCACTGCAAGTAAGATTAATTTTAATTATTTCAGAGCTAAACCATGTGCATACCTCCAGTTCCTTTGGTAATTACTTACCTGCTTTAGAGTTGGGTGATTTCTTTACCTGTTCCTGATAAATTCCTGGTGTTTGTCCTCTGTAAGCTGTGCGGATGTTCTTACAAAGGAAGGAGAAGTCCATGTGGCACTGTGCAGAGGACAAGGTGGGACTCCTGCTGATGAGCCCCAGAGAGAGTGGCACAACAGTTGGCAAGTAGTTGCCATGGCAGCCCTGGGAGGGTTCATTTTAAGTGATGTGTGTCCCTTCCCCTGCGAGGCTGTGCCAGGATACAAGTGCACGGGGTATAGGTAAGTAATGCCATAAGCCTAAACCTTCTCCCTTTTCATCTGTTGCATAAACTATTTTTAAAAAGTTAAAACCAGGCTTTTTCCTTTGCAATTTTCTGATTTAGTTCAAAAAAATACTTCTTTTGTTTACTAATGGAAGCCTTCATATTTATGTGTGTGTATATATATGTATACACACATATATGCATATATAATTTAAATTCAATGTGAATATTTAATTTAAAGAAGTTGTTTGTGCATTTGTTTTTGCAGGAGTCAGGATAAGCCCTTTCATGTAGAAGGTGCATTGACCCATATCTTTACCCAGAGCTTGCCCTTTGAAGGCTCCCAGCCCAGAGCGTTCAGAGTCAGACTGGAAGGGCGGTGGTTTTCCTTTATGGAGCCAGAAGCACTTGCAGGAAAGTTGAATAGGTAATCTCACATGTGCTGTTGCTCTGCCTGCGTGTTTGTGCAAGGTGCCAGATCCAGTGGAACTGGAGTTACAGACAGTGGTGAGCTGCCATGCGGTTGCTGGGAATTGAACTTTGGTCCTCTGGGAAAGCAGGCAGTCCTCTTAACCTCTGAGCCATTTCCCCATAGCCCCACAGGCAATCTTTTATTTTGCTGGAAATCTCTTCTGTCCCTAGTTGTACCATGATTGTCGTAATGGTCACTGCATCTTGACTGGATGCAGGATGAATTGTTAATGATGCTGGTGCTATGGGTCCTTATCTGGCTTGTTATAATATAGGGGTATGGCAGAATTCTAGACTATATGCTAATTCTCCTGGCCTGGGAGTATAGTTCAGTGATAAGCAACTTGCCCAGCATGTACCAGGCCCACAATTTGCTCCTGTCATTGCAAAAAACAAACAAAAAATAAACAGAACCCCCAAACAAAAATCAGCCACCTCATACTAAACCAAAAAATGCACATGCTATCTCAAAAAGTGTACATGGTATTTCTCCACATGGCAAATGATTTATTTTCAGGATCAGCTTAAGGATACTTGTTTTTTACATAAGAACAAATTACTTTAATTTTAGCAGTTGCAATTATTATTGTGACAAGTTATTTTATGTGTTTAAACAGGCGGTTCCTTGAAACCCCTTCCTGTCATCCTATCAGAACCATCAAGGAGAAACTCATTGCTGAGTTGGGCAAAACTTTTCCCTTGAAAAGGCTGAAGTGTTCCCTGCCTTTGTTGTCACGGGGAGCCACCAGTGTCCTCCCCCCGGGGACCTGTGACCTTCTGTCTGCCTTTTGGATTAGTCTCCATGAAGATGACTCATATTCTGAGTCCCTGACTGGTGAAATCACCCAAGAAACAGAAGAGATTCTTGTGTCAGCTTCTGACCGCCCCCTTCCCAAGAGCCCTGTGAGGGACGGCTGCAAAGCAGCTGCTGACGGAGTCTGTGGACAGACCACGCTCTGCCTTAGGCCTTCTCTTCAGGTCCATGTGGAAGCTGTTGTCAATACACCGGACTTCCTCCCAGGTCCTCTGCACATCCTCAGTGGACCTGTCTTCCGGAAGTGCCACATTTCACCTTTTATGATGCCAGCATTTCACGAGACTTTATTTATTCTTGGGTTTAATAAAAATATGAAGGAGAGTTGCCTTTCATCACTGTTGGATCACCTCAAGAATATTCTAGATAATCTTCTGACTCAGACATTGCTGGAGGGTGCCAATATGAGCACTTCAGTGCAATTTGTCTTTCAGCCAAACGGGAAGGATTATAAAATTCATGTGAAGTCTCTGAACTCTGGCCCAGATCATCCTGAGAATCTGATTATTGGGTCTGTTGTCACATCTGCAGCTGCTACACATAAACACCAGCAGTTTGTGTATATTTCTATAAACTTGGACTTATTAACTATGTTAGTCTATGATATTTCTGATTGGAGAATATTGTGGACTTTTGATAATCGTTTCCTGAAACGATTTACCCCTGGGAAAATAGAGCGCTTTAAAAGCTATTCTCTGCATCCTCCATGCTATGTGCATGATATTAGTTTTTGGTTAGATGAAAAGATAGGATTTGATGAACTGGAGTTTCACACTATAGCCCGAGCAGTATCCCAGGACGCTGTTATTTCTGTACAGTTTCTTGGTCGTTTTCAGCGTCCAGGGACTGAGCAGGTCAGTCTGTGCTATAGATTGACCTATCAGACTTGTGATAAGGCGCTCAGCCCAAAGATGGCAGCAGCAATGCAGTCCCAGTTCAGAAAAGAGATTCAAAGACAGTTACACGTCTCACTTCGATAGGTTAGTAATGACCTTTCTACAGTTTTTGTGGGTGATAAAGAACAACTTGCAACAGACTCTGGGGGTTTGTGTGTGTGTATTTCTGTAAAAGATTTTTATTTTTTATTTTTTGGTGACCAAATTGTGTTGATGGACCCTAAAGATGTCTGTGAACATTTAAACGCACAGACTGGCCAGGTGCAGTGGTGTCGGTGCCGTCCTTTGATCCCGGTGCTAAGGAGGCAGAGGCAGGCAGGTCTCAGGCCAGCCAAGGCTCCACAGTGAGGCCCTGTCTCAAAACCAAACCAAAACTAAACAGACACACCCCTCCAGACGGGTGGCTGGTTGGCCTTACTGTAGTTCAGCTTTTTGGTCCTCAATAATGACTGAAACAACAAGCAAAACAAACGTTTTGTACTTTAGCTGTCTCTTGCTGAAGAGGCGGCGAACCTGTACATTTTACAACGTGCATTCATAAATACATTTCCCACATTTTCAGTTCCTCCTTGTGGTCTGTGGCATGCCTTACATGTCTGGGATTATCAACAGGACACTGCTGTGACTTCCATCTTTGGCTGTTGAAGTCATGGAGCCCACAAGTGTCAGGGCTAGGGCTGACATGTGGATCTGTCTGACCAAAGCTTTACTCCGCATCTGTACTTCGCCTTCCCTAGTTTTTATCAAAGAAAACAAGGATATATACCAATTCTGCTGAGGTTGGCTGTCTGGGCTTGGTAATTAATGACTTTGTATGGCAGCCTCCTTTTTTAAGACAGGAAGTGTGGCATTATAACCTTTTGGGACTCTGTGAAACTCAGTGTTCCCTCTATAACCCTGTGTGGACTTCCATAGGTAGACAGCATTGACTGTTAGGATTAGATGAATAATCACCTAGAATTGTCTTTGTAAAATACCTCAGAAACCAAGTCCAACCCCCTTCCCCTTTTAAAAACAAAAACCAACCCCCAGACAGCATTGACTGTTAGGATTAGATGAATAATCACCTAGAATTGTCTTTGTAAAATACCTCAGAAACCAAGTCCAACCCCCTTCCCCTTTTAAAAACAAAAACCAACCCCCCCCCCAACTCCAACAAAGGTTTGTTTGTTTATGTAGTGAGAATAGTATGTGTTTGTACTCGGCCTTCTATTGGAATATAGCTCTATTTTTTAACCAAGAAACTTTGGATCTTGGCTTCCTAAAAGCAAAGTGGCTGCGGAGCATTAAAAAGCGTGTATGTAAACCACCTGCCGTCTACAGCCTTGTGCCTTGCATTTCCTCAGGCTTTCACCTCTCAGCCTGTATTCTGGCCTTACAGGTTTGTCTCTCAGGCGCTATTGGCTGCCTCTATCCCACTCAACCAGACAAGGCAAGGTGTGAAATGTAAAAGTAACCTTTTAGGGACCTCTCCTTGGGTAGGTAGCTGTGTGGAATACTCCCCCACACAACATTTTGTAGCGTTGGCCAGTGAGGCCGGCCGAGAAGTGCAAATTAAAGGAAGGGAGAAATACGCGGCGTCAGAAGTGGGAGGGCTAGCCAAGGCTGCTGCTCCCGGCCTCGGTCCCAATTGGTCTAGTGACACAGTATTTAAATCTTTTCTGCGCATGTCAAGGCTTTTTGTCCTTCGGCGGACACCGTTTCCCAGTCAAGCAATGTCTACGCCTTCGCCTGTTTCATAGCGTACGGAGTTCGACCCTTTCCCCGGCGCTAGGCATGGCGAGCCGAAGGGCCCGGCAGCGACTCAAGGGCGGCGGTGGCGGTGGCGGTGGCGGCGGCGGCGGTGGCGGCGGGGACGCGGGCCCGGCCGCAGAGAAGCTGCGGGAGCTGCTGGGCAGCCGGGAGGCCGGCGCGGAGCCGCGGCCAGAGTGCGTGTGCGGCGGGAGGGCGTGGCCGGCGGGAGGGTCGAGCGGCCACGGGGGCCGGAAGGGGGTGGGTGTCTCTGCGGCGGGCGGGGGCTCTGCTCCTTAGTGGGGCCCTGTCCCCCGCCCGGGCTCTGCTTCCCACGGTGGCTCCACTTCCCGCCCGGGCTCTGCTCCCCACGGTGTCTCCGCTTCCCGCCAGGGCTCTGTCCCCCGCCCGGGCTCTGCTTCCCACGGTGGCTCCACTTCCCGCCCGGGCTCTGTCCCCCACGGTGGCTGCTTCCCGCCCCGCCGGGGCTCTGTCCCCTGCCCGGGCTGTGTTCCCCAGGGTGCCTTTGCTCCCCGCCTGGGGTCTCCGCCACAAGCTGGGGCTCTAACTCCTGCCGGTCGTGGGAGCGAGTTTGCAGCGATCCTCGCCCCTGCTTCACTGGAGCGAGGGTGTGTCAAGCTTCTGGTTCAGGCCCATGAGAGCTGCAGGCTTCGTGCTGGTCGAGTTAGCAGAGCCTCTGTGGCAGCTGTTGGCAGGGGAGTATGCCTTTTACACCCGAGGCTCACGGCAGTGCCTTTATTTCCCAGAAGCTCGTATTTGCTATTTTTCTCTCCTCACCGCGCTGGGCCACCAGCCCCTTGCATTCATCAAACTTTAAGCCTGTATAGCCTGTGGATTAGGTCTGCATTAAAGGGACTTGTCAGCATTTGGGGTCAGAGGAGGTGTGCATCTGCACTTTGTGTTGGACCTCCATTCATTTGAAGGAGGAAATAGATTAAACTTGTGGCAAGAAATGACCTTAAGGAAGAAATGGAGAGTGAGAGCATTAGGTGGCTCGAGGTGAAACAGGCCAAGGTGTGTACCTTAAAGGCAGGAGGAAATGGAAGGTGTGTTTGAAAACCCAACTCCTTATTCATTCTGCGCAAACGCGACAAGCTGTTCCTTCTTTTAGGTGGATGGCTTTATTGCATTGCTCTCCAGCAGGACCTTCCCGATACATTAATGGTTTTGCTTTGCCTTCCGGGCAGGTCTGGAAATAAAGCAGGGCAAGTCTGGGCCCCAGAAGGATCCACGGCTTTCAAGTGTCTGCTCTCAGCGAGGTTGTGCGCTGCCCTTCTGAGCAACATCTCCGACTGCGATGAGACCTTCAACTACTGGGAGCCAGTAGGTGATCTCATTAGACGATTTAGTTTTCCCAGCCCTTATCGATCTAGCCCAAGGTTTTGGGCATGCGAGGCAAGCGCATGTGTCCCTAGTTCCTAGGTCTGGGGTTTGGTCCTTGATCCTGATTTGGTACTTGGGACTAATTAACAAACATAAAGTGTAAATGAAAAAGACTGACATATATCGCTTTCACCTTTGTGTCCTAAAAGCTGTTGATTTGTGGTTGGAGAGATGGCTCAGTGGTTAAGAGTACTTACTGCTCAATCATGAGGATTATAGTTCAAATGCCAGCAGCTCCAAAACATGACAGCCTAGTATGGTACACACGCCATTAATCACAGCATACTGGAGGTAAAGGCTGTGAGATCTCTTATGAATTCCAGGCCAGCCTGGTCTAGATACTGAGTAGTTGAAGGACAGCCAGGGTTACATAGAGATACTGTGTCTCAAAAAAGTATCTGATGCTCCGTTCTGATCTCTACAGCACACACATGTAGCATACACTCATGCAAATATCCACACATAAGTAAGAAAGGTCTTACGCCCAAATTGTTGATTACTATTGAAGTCTATGACCTTTAGCTGGCATACACAAAGGTGAAACGTATAATTATCTTTTAAATGGTTCTATAAGTCTAAGTAATACTTGTGGATGTAGGATTTAAAGGTAACAATTACTCCAAAACTTGAGGAGAATAATTAGGCATTTTCCTCAGGTCCAAATCCCACTAGAGGGAAGCTACATTTTTCCAACTTTTTTTTTTTTAACAAGAGTGTTTGTTTTAATGATTTATTTATTTTATGCACATTGGTGTTTTGTCTGCATGCATGTCTACATGAGGGTTATGGATCCCTGGAACTGGGGTTACAGACAGTTGTGAGCTGGTATGTGGGTGCTGGGAATTGAACTCAGGTCCTCTGCAAGAGCAGCCATTGCTCTTAACTGCTGAACCATCTTTCCAGTCCCCGTTCTATCAACTTTTTAAGTTTATTTCTTCAGATGTTTGCCAAAACAGTTTTAGGTCAGCTTGACACAGCAAGAGTCATTAGAAAAGGAGGGAGCCTCAATTGAGGACATGCCTCCATAAGGCCTGACTGTAGGCAAACCTGTAGGGCATTTTCTTGATTAGTGATCTCTATGAGAGAGCCCATCCCATTGTGGGTGGTGCCGTTCCTGGCCTGATGGTCCTGAATTCTATAAGAAAGCAGGCAGAGCAAGCTATGGGGAGCAAGCCAGCAAGCCGCACCCCTCCAAGGCCTCTGCATCAGCTCCTGCCTCCAGGTTCCTGCCCTGCTTGAGTTCCTGCCTTCACTGCTTTAGCTGGGGAAGTCTCATATGGAGCTGTGAGTTTCCCTCTATTGGTTTGTCTTGTCCAACTTTAGTGTCGTAGTTTTGTTTTAGTTTATTATATTCTATTTTGTTGTTTGTGTTTTTGTTTTTAATGAATGAATGAATGAATGAATGAATGAATGAAAACCTAGCCACTGGGGTAAAGGTTAAAACTGACCTGTCATTTATACCTGCTGAGAAAGGGAAAGTCAGTTTTCTCCAATAGAGTGACACTGAGTGTATCAACCCCTCCAGGGCAGGACTCATGTTGGGGAGTGACTGACCAATAATTGGTCTCTACAGTTTGTGTGTCTGTTTTATTTGGTTACAGTTTGAAGTTTGGGTTTTTTATTTATTTTTTCTCCTCTTTGGATGTGTCTTTATTTTGTTTTCTTGGTTTTGTTGTTGTCTTGGGCCTTTGCTTCTTTTTTTAGAAAGAACTTAAAAAGTGGGGAGAGAATATGACCAAAATATATTTGAATTTGAAAATTGTTTTAAATAATGAAAAATACAATGATAAGAAAGAAGAAATGGGGGCCGGAGAGACGGCTTAGCGGTTAAGAGCACTGAATGTTCTTCTAGAGGTCCTGAGTTCAATTCCCAGCAACCACATGGTGGCTCACAACCATCTATAATGTGATCTGATGCCCTCTTCAGCACTGTATACATAATAATAAATAAATAAATCTTAAAAAAAAAAAAAGAGAAAATAAACCCTTTCCTCCCCAAGTTACTTTGGGTCATGGTGTTTCATCACAGCAAGAGTAGCCTTAGCTGGGACAGTAGAGCTACTAATTGTGCACTTTGGATGCTGTTTCTTGAGTTATACATTTGTGTGGTTTTTGGTGATTTTTCTATTACAGAAAGTTGGGAAGAAAAGTTATCCGATCACATTTTGTATCAGCAAACATGCATTGTGTGTGCAATTTAAGGAAAAATAAAAGAATTACGGTTTTTCTGTTTTCATTAAACACTATTTTACAAAAATAAATATAGTAAAATTTTAGCTTAGTTTAAAAATATGAGGCAATTTGTTTCTTTTCTTACGCATTAGTTACGAGTGGTAATTCTCAACAATTTCAACAAAGGATCTTCTTCATCTGTAGCCCCTCAAGAGGGGCTTTGCGAGTGTAACCCTGAACGCACCTGTCTCTGCTTTCAGACACACTACCTCATCTATGGGAAGGGGTTTCAGACGTGGGAATATTCCCCGGTGTATGCCATCCGCTCCTATGCTTACCTGCTGCTGCATGCCTGGCCAGCTGCATTTCATGCGCGGATCCTGCAGACTAATAAGGTAAGGGCAGGCTCACCTGACAGCAGTGCCATCGATCATGAGGTAAGGCTGGGAGCAGCTTTGAAAAGAGAGCAAAGACCTGTAGACAGTTAAGAGGGTGATTTCTTTTTCTCTTTTCTTTCAGATAGTGTCATGTCATATTTTGTAGACTATGCTGGAACTTTTGGTTTTTGGTTTTTTGTTTGTTTGTTTGTTTTTTGAGACAGGGTTTCTCTATGTTATCTTGGTTGTCCTGGACTCACTTTGTAGATCAGGCTGGTCTTGAACTCACAGCGATCCTCCTGCCTCTGCCTCCCGAGTGCTGGGATTAAAGCCGTGCACCACCATGCCCGGCTTATGCTGGAACTTTTGAACTCAAGTACTTTTTCCCACAGTTCCTAAGTTACTGTGTCTGGAGGCCATCAGGCCCAACTGTTGTTTGTTTTTCTTCTAAGTTGTGTGTGTATGGTCATGTGAGTGTGTGAGCCACACAGAGGTCAGAGGACAATCTTTTTGGATTCGGTTCTGTCCTTCTACTGTAGGTGCCTCGGATCAAACACCAGTTGTGAGGCTTGAGCAGTGAGCACTTTTTAACCCGCCGAGCCGGCTCACTGCCCCTCTGCTCTTAAGGACCGTTTATGTGTTCATCACTGCACAGAGACTGATAGAGCAGCTTTTATTTAGTATAGACTATGGTAGCGATGGAGCAGTGACCAAGTTGAGTCTGTCGTCTTGCGAATTACAGTTGTCTGGGGAAGAGTGGGAGAAAAGTGCAGTGCATGATGGGATAGCATATCAAGAGGATCTAATTTAAGTAGAGTGTTCAAGAGTTAACTGAAACTTGACCCTGCTTTGGGTAAAAATGCTTGACATCATGTATGAAGTTTTTTCTGAATTTGTTTTGCTTGGACTTCATTAAGTTACTTGAATATCTAGGCTTAAGCCTTCTGCCAAATTTGGGAAGAGGTGTGTGTGTGTGTGTGTGTGTGTGTGTGTGTGTGTGTGTGTGTGTCTGTCTGTCTGTCTGTCTGTCTGTCTGTCTGAGCACATGTGCCTGTGCACAAGTGCAGAGACCAGAGGAAATGTCGGGTATCCCCTATTCTACACCTTATACCCTTGACACAGGGTGTCTCACTACACCTGAAGTTCTCCATTGTCCCTAGGAGATGGTTAGTGAGCTCCTAGGAGCTGCCTGTCTCTGCCTCCGGATGTGAGGTACAAAAATACATGGCTGTCCACACCTGGCTTTCACATGGGTGGCATGTTTGAGTCCATGGCTTCTTGCTTGTATAGCATGCACTCATAGTTGTGCAGTCATGCCTGTAGCCCCAAATCAGGGAAGTTAGTCAAGGGGCTGAGGGGTGGCTCAGTGAGTTTAAGAGCATTGGATGCTCTTCCGGAGGACCTGCATTCAAGACCATCTCTAACTGCAGTTCCAGGGGATCTGATGCCCTCTTCTGGTTTCCTTGGGCACTGCATGGAAGGGTGCACAGATACACATGCAGGCGAAACACTCAGAAATACATAAAATTTAAAAAGTAAGTCTTAAAACCTAGTCAATATAACTCTTCTAGTTATATTTGTATTAAACGTAGGCCATTATAGAATTGATTAACCCGTATTAGACACTTAGGAGCTAGGAGTTAAAACATCTCAATCCCAGTAGCTGTCACATCTCCTCTTCCCATTGTGTGTCTTTCTAGCCTTTCATATTGATGTAGTTCCATAGCTGTAATGCTAGTTATTTTATAAATAATCAGTATTTAAAGCATAGTGGCTGTTTGGCAGGTGCTGTCTAGTTGGGCGAGGCAGCTTATATGCACAGTCTTAGCACTTGGGAGGCTGAGAGAAGAGGATCGTTACAGGTTTGACGTTGTCGTGGGATCCACAGTGAGTTCCAGCATAGCCTGAGCTACAGTGTGAGACCCTGGCTTAGAAGGGGAGCGGGAGGGAGAAGGAGAGGACGTGGTGAGTGAGCAGCAAATGAGCAACATATCAAGGTGTTTCCCATCTTTGCTACCCTGAGTGTTGACGTTTGTTCAGTATTCTCTCTGACATAGATATGGCATGAATAGTTGTATATTTATTTATAATTGGATATTTTGTAGTCTTTACTAAATAATGCTGCAATAGGTGTTTTTAATGCCTGGAGGCTCCTACCTCTCTTACAGTAAAAGTAGGTACACCGAGTCTGGGGATTTGAAAATTTGTGTGATTCTCAATAAATACGGCTTTTCAGGATATTGTACCGGTTCACAGTACAGTTCACTGACCACAAATGAGGCCTTTCATCCTCACCAGCGGTGGCCCCTTGTTAACCTCTGTTTTTTCACTCTGGGTTTCTTTCAGATTCTTGTTTTCTACTTTTTGAGATGTCTCCTGGCTTTTGTGAGCTGTATTTGTGAACTTTACTTTTATAAGTGAGTATCTGCATTCAGAAGTACTGGGCCCTCTAGTGCGGTGATCTGACAGCTCAGGCAGCTGCCCCTCTGCCTGGGCCCTGTAGCTGGCAGCTCACACAGCTGCCCCTCTGCCTGGGCTCTATAGTAGCTGGCAGCTCACACAGCTGTCCCTCTGCCTGGGCTCTATAGTAGCTGACAGCTCACACAGCTGCCCCTCTGCCTCCTGGTGTGCTGGCTGAAGGGTACACAACATGTCTGAAAAGCAACTGAGGAAGAGGCTTGATTCTGTTCGCCTTGGCAGATGCTGATGTTTGCAGTACGTGCCTCACTGGTCCAGCAGGATTTAGTGGGGCCTTAGTTTTGGCTCTAAGTGGAGGATTGGTTCACTTTTTCCCTAGAGTGAGCTCATGGGAGACTGTTCCTAGTGTTTGCACTCAGTACAGTGCCTCAGACCAAGTAGCTCTCAGTTGATTGCCTATTAATGATTCCATTAAGCATTTAAGTATTCTAACAATAAAATAGCTGCCCATTTAAAATGTAACACCTAAAAAATTTAATAGTGCCTTGATATATTAAAAGACACTCAGACCTAGGGCTTGAGAAATGGCTCCACAGTTAAGAGCACTAGCTGCTCTTTGAGAGGTCCTGGGTTCAATTCCCAGCACCCTCCAGTAAAAATAGAACTCATAGGGAAGTGTCCCATGCCTGGTGTTGGTATTTTCATTTAATAATCCATGTCTTTTGGGAACAGCATTGTCTGCTCATGCAGGATACCTCTGTTAAATCCTTATTTAAAAAAAAAAAAAAGGAATGATATATTTTGATTAGCTGGCAGAGTAGTAGGCTTCCATAGAGTTTTTCATACATTTTTAGTTCTCCCTGCCTCTTCCATTTTTGAGACAGGATTTCTTTGTGTAGCCTTGGCTGTAGACCAGGCTGGCCTCAAACTCAGAGATCCTCCAACCTCTGCCTCCCCGAGTGCTCGGATCACAGGCATGCACGCCTCATCTTCTTCATCTCCCCTCCCCCCCACGGCTTAAATCTTTAAGCACTTGTATTATCCCTCTCTGCTTTTGTTTCGGTTTCATTTTTTGAGACAGGGTTTCTCTGTGTAGCCCTGGCTGTCCTGGACTCACTTTGTAGACCAGGCTGGCCTTGAACTCACAGAGATCTGCCTGCCTCTGCCTCCAGAGTGCTGGGATTAAAGGTGTGCGCCACCACCGCCCTGCCATCCCCCCTCTGCTTTTATATCATCTGTGTTGAGAACGACCACTTACTGAACAGTTTCGTGCTAGGCACTTTACTAAGTGTTTTTTCAGCATTAACCCTCACATAAACTGTATGTAGGGGTGGTTGCTGTTCTTGTCCTACAGATGTGGTGTCTTGCAGATTACAGAGCTAGCCACTGCTGGTAAATGGCAGGGCCAGAATTTGAAACTGCCCGAACCTGAGGTTGGTTATTTCTCACCATATCATGCTGTTTCCCTATATACTTTTAACTATGGAGCTCTTCTTAAAGAAGAAGCTTTTCTTCTGTGCCAAGAGTAAGAAGCTGTCTGTTAGGCACATGAAGTTCCTAATGAGTTTCCTCTGAAGTAAGGACCTTTGTTTTTCTGTGCCAGGCGTAAGAGGCCTGAGTTTCTGGTACACATGGAATTTCTAATGACTCTAGACAGTTCTATATTTGACATTAGCTCTTCAGTGTCATTTCTCACACAGGCCTCCATTTCTTCTTTGCTTTTCAGTGTCCGTCTCTTCGTGTCCACAGTATTCATGACCTTTATCTTTCTTCCAGGGCTGTGTGCAAGAAATTTGGGCTGCATGTGAGTCGAATGATGCTGGCCTTCTTGGTGCTCAGCACTGGAATGTTCTGTTCATCATCTGGTAAGTAAAGGGACAGGCAAGCGGGTAGCAGGCTTACCTTGCTGTATTGTATTGCTGAAAGGACGCATTTGTCCCACCAGCTTCTATTTTCATAAGTATTTGGCAAGTTGTCACTATGTGCATTATCTTCCTTTTTTTTTTCTTTTTACTTATTTAATCACTTTATAGCCTGATCCCAGCCCTTCCCTCTCTTTCTGCTCCCATCCTCACGTGCCCCTCCCTTATTCCCCCCAAGAGTAGGCCCCCCCCTGAGGGGTACCAACTCACCCTGGCACTTGAAGTCATAGCAGGACTAAGCACATTCTCTCCCGCTGAGGCCTGACAATGCAGCTCAGCTAGGGGACAGGCATCTAGAGGCAGGCATCAGAGCCCCTGCTCCCACTGTTAGGGACCTGCATGTTGACTACACTGCACATCTGCTGCATATGTGTAGGGGTCTGCATTATCTTTCTTTTTTAATTTTTATTTATTTATTTTATTTTATTTATTTATTTTAGTTTTTCGAGACAGGGTTTCTCTGTGTAGCTTTGGCTGTCCTGGACTCACTTTGTAGACCAGGCTGGCCTCAAACTCACACGATCCACCTGCCTCTGCCTCCCAAGTACTGGGATTAAAGGCGTGCGCCACCACCACCCCGCTTAATTTTTTTATTAAATATTTTTTACATATACATTTATATTATTACACATATCTACAACAAACTGCCTACAGCAAGAAGTGTCTTGAAACAATCAGGAATTACATATATGTTATATTCATAGTGTTTTGGCTATTTGTATTTGGCAGCCTTGAAGAAAACATCTTTCCTATTTGGTGAGTCTAAAATTCTGAATGTAAATCAATATCTATCATATCTTGTCATTATCAACTTAAAACATCTATCTAGACTTAAAAACATCTTAACCTCTAAACAACTAAGCTTAATTGTAAAACTAAACTATCTGGTCTTCAGCCCCGTCAGAGACTTGAGAAGGAGTAAAATTAAATACCTGAGTAAACAGGGCATGCAGGTTAGCAGCTTCCCAAATGAGAAGATGACAGAGACAGTTTGCTACCTGAACAGTCTCCCAAAACTCTCTATAACGTTGGAGTATCATCTTCAGCCTTCTGGCCCAATATATCTGACAGACATATTTGTGAGGCAGGAACTATTGAAGACTTGCTTAGCTTGTCTTGCCAGAGTTTGGCCACTGACCCTGCCTGCATCCAGGTTTGTCCATTTTTAGGCAGAATTCTGTCTGTGGTAGAAACCCAGTGGCTAATTTGCCACATTTGAAGCCATCGCCATGTAATGCTAGGCTTACGTCCAGTCCTTTGAAAGTGCTGTCGTAGGCTGTTTAGGATAAGTAAGTTATACAAGTTAATTGTTAGTTGATCAAATCATGGTCATATCAATTACTAGTCTATTTTTATCACAAGAATATATATCCTAGGTGTAACAGATATGCTTCTATAGAAAGATAATATAAAATAGGTAAAGTCTTAAACCTCAGAGACCTACAGAGTATGGCATTTAAAGATGTTTTTATTGTTTCAAAGATACATTTACAATGAGACAGATTAACTCCTGGCAACACCCAGCCTACCTCAAAGAAGATAATGAGCACCACATTATCTTCTTAACCCGGACTGATTGATTTAGGATCCTTTCAGTTCTGTTTACTGACCGCTCACTTCCTTTCTTGGCCACTAGAGGGAAGAACATAGTTTTGTTTGGTGTTGTTTTCTGCCTGTTATTTGCATCTCTTGTGAGTGACACTTGAGGCATTAAGTTGAGTAGATTCACTGATCTACTTTTTGTTCTATCTTCCCTGTACATTTCCATATTCCCCCTTCTTTCTTTTCAACCACCTTCTCCAAATGTCAGTGTCCATCCAGGATGCTGTGAGGAATGCATCCTGTCAGGTCTGATCCAATGTCAGTGCCTGGTTCTTTTGTTCTGAAAGCATAGAATTTCTCACAAGCATTATACAGTCCTAAAATTATAAGTGTATAAAAGGTGTGTGTGATGCATGGAACAATTAAGGCTGATTTCTGCTCTTTGTATGAGCAGGAAAAGAAGACATCTGTAAATCTTCATTCATGCCATATGAAGAATGGCATCTAATAGTAATTCATAGGGGTTCTGTAGCCAACAAGAAGCACTGTCTGTGCCTAGACATTCATGACCCAGCCCGTCTCAGAGCTATTCCCATATAGTGGGATTAGCAATATAAGTTACCTGCTTGTTCTGCAGTTTGAATTCTTCACATCCTGATTATAGCCCCCTCCCTCATCCTCAGTTGTCACTCATAACATATTTTTAATTCACTGATATAGAATTTTGTATATAGATGCAAAAAAGTTCTAGATACAGTGGTATGGAATTCAAATGTAAGATTATTCTTCACAAACATTATATATATATATATATATATATATATATATATATATATATATATATATATATTTCTACTCTGAGTTATTATACCCATATAACTCAATTATAATACAAGGTTTACTTCCAACGCTTTGAAGTGCTATCAAGCTGTTGAGGAGAAATAAGTTATACAAATTAAATGTTAGTATATTAAATCATAATCATGTCAATTGCTAGTCTATTTTTATCACAAAAATATACATCAGATAGATATGACTCTATAGAAAGACAAGGTCTTCAAAAGCACCAGAGACATGCAGAATATAGCATTTAAAAGGTTTTTATTACTTTAAAGATTCATTGACAATGAGACAGGTTAACTCCTGGCAACACCCAGCCTACCTCAAAGAAGATGATGAGCATCAAAGAACCTCCTTATGGAGATGGCTTCAAATGTAGCAAAGTAGCCACTGGGCAAAATGTCCTCATTTCTACCACAGACAGAATTCTGCCTTAAAAAAGGGCAAGCTTGGATGTAGGCAGAGTTGACGGCCAAACTCTGCCAAGACAGAGTAAGCAAGTCCTCAGTAGTTCCTGCTTCATAAATATGTCTGTCAGATATAATGGGCCAGAAGGCTAAAGATGATGCTCCCAGCATAAGAAAGAGTTTTGGGTGACTTTTCAGGTAGAAAACTGTCTCTCTCATTTTTTCATTTGGAAAGCTACTAACCTGCACTCCCGGCATACTCAGCTAATCAAGTTTACTCCTTCTCAAGCCTCTGAGGGAGTTGAAGACCAGGTACTTAGTTTTACAATGAAGCTTAGTTGTTCAGGGGTTAAGATGTTTTTAGGTCTAGATAGGTGTTCTAAGTTGATAATGACAATATGTGATGGAGATTGAGTTACATTCAGAAACTTAGATGCACCAAGATAGGAAAGACGTCTTTTTCAAGGCTGTCAAGTACAAATAGCCAAAACACTAAGAATGTAACATTTATATTAAAAAAAAAAAAAAAAAAGAGGTTGCATCTGTTGGGTATTTGGTCATTTGTTTGTTTATTTTTGGTTATTTGAGACAGTTTCTCTGTGTAACAGCCCTGGCTGCCATGGAAATCTCTTTGTAGATCATGCTGGCCTCAAACTCACTGAGATCCACCTATTTCTGCCTCCTGAGTGCTGGGGTTAAAGGCGTGCGCCACTGCGCCTGGCAGGCTTTTACTTTTACAGTTAGCTTCTAGATACTAGACTAAAAAGTTGATGTAAGGCTGGTAGCTCTCCAGCTGCGCTGTCTGTGAACACTTAGGTTGTGTGGACTAAGCTAAGGCAGACTGCTGCAGAAAATAGGTTATTCTCAAGTCTCCAGAAAGATTATCCTGCTAAGTATAATTATTTCAACTTTGGTTTATGCATATATAATGAAGAATCTAGTATGTACAGTAAATACATAAAAATAGTACCTTGTACAAAGTTACATGGTTAGCGTTTTCTTCACTGGACATATCAAACTGAATGTTGTTCTACAGGGACCTCTGAGCTCCACCCCAGACCAGCTTTGAGATCTGCCATAATAAACGTATGCTTCATCAAGACTAGATGAGCCCTCAGATCTTTCTGCTCTTTTGTACTCTGCGTTGGCGGTTGGAGTTGACATCAGTATTGTTTAGCATCTGTCTGTGAAAGATGCATCTCGCGTGCATTATATTTCACTCTCTTTGTTAATCCAGAAGCAGATTTGTATGTGTGGGGAGCTTCCTTTGAGTTACTAGTTTTACGACGTCATGAGTTCAGAGGTTTTGCTGTAGAGCCTTTGAAGCAGACCCTTGTGGGTGTCTGGAATCTCGGTGCCCTAGTCACTGTAGTTCTTGTTAGAGTCACTGGTGTTTCTGCTCCAGGAATGGGCCTTCTGAAGCATAGGAAGCCACGTTTTTGTTTAGAGTTGTTAGTATTTTGCTATTGTTGCAAAGGCCCTGAGTGTGTTCAGACAATTGCGTACATGACAAGGTTATGGTAGGTGTAATAATTAAGGGCCTATGCCAAGGCCGGAATATAGCTGTGAGCCTTGAGAGGGCTTCCTGGAATCCTTGTGGGGGATAGCTGTGGACCAGGATGTCTTAGCGCACGCCGGAACCAGCATGTCATCTGCAAAGGCTCCAAGTCTTTTGACTCATGTTCCTTGCATGGAAATAAGTCTACGGTTCCTGGGAAAACTGGATTTTTGTAAGCTTTACATCTAGGTGTGGGCCAGAAAAGGACTGGCCTGGATAGTATTATGCAATTTAGGGCGTTGTGTGTACTTGAAAAACAGGTGTGAGAAACTGAAAATCAGTGCATTTTGTTGTTTGAAAAACAAGGCTGTCTGAATGCCCATTTCCCCCTCTCACTCCCTCTCTTTGTATATTTCTTTCTACACAGGATCTCATGTGGCCTCAGACTTGTACAGCTGAGGACACCGTTGACCTTCTGAGGGCTGGGATTATAGGTGTGCACCACCATGCCCAGTTTTTTCGTAGTCCTTAGAATTGAACCCAGGGCCTTGTGTTTTTGAGGCAAGCACTCTTATCATCTGGGCCATATCTCCAGCCTTTCTGCTTGTTCCTAAGAGGGTGTTCTTCTAAAAGATGTTCATAACTATTGGCATTTCGCAGTGCAGGCGAAGTTTTAAAACTCAGCATCTAACCTCAGTCTTGTTTCCTTCCTCTCATTTCTTTCCTCTTGCAGCATTCCTTCCTAGCAGCTTCTGCATGTACACGACGTTGATCGCCATGACTGGCTGGTATATGGACAAGACGCCCATTGCTGTGCTGGGAGTGGCAGCCGGGGCTATTGTAGGGTGGCCATTCAGTGCAGCCCTGGGGTAAGAAACCAGCATCATTTCTCTGCCTGCATATCACTGGGCGTCACTAGGTCAACCCTAAGGTCGGAGCGGATGCAGATTGCCCAGGCCGCACTTGAAGTTAAAGAAATCTGGTTGGTTGGCCAAGACTCTGGGGAACAAAACTATATTGTTCTTATTATTTATTCGTGTGACCTGTTCTAGTGGGATAATGACTACTAAGCTTTTGCTGATTGTGAGGCATCAGTAGCCTTAGGGAACTGTCCACAGATTTTTATTTCTAAATTCTACAACTCTACAAGAAAATACAAATTAGTATTATAAGTTAGAATATAGACACTAAGATTTGGGTAATTTCTCTTAAATATTATGCTTGCTTTTAAAAAATATTTGTTTTTAATGTACATTTGGTGTTTGGCCTACATGAATGTCTGTGTGAGGGAGTCGGGTCCACTGGAACTTGAGCTACGGTTGTGAGCTGCCATGTGGGTGCTGGGAACTGAACCTGGGTGCTCCGGAAGAGCAGCCAGTGCTTCTAACCACTGAGCCATCTCTCCAGCCCCCATAGGATGCTTGCCTTTTGGAATGCTTTAGTAGCATATATTAATTATACATACCGGGGTTCACTGTGGCATTTTCATATGTGTATGCACTGCGTTTCAGTCCTATCTCCTGTGTTGAACTCTGTCCCTCTCCTTCTCTTGCTCATTTCCTTTCTCTCTTTTAAAGCTTGCTGATGTTTTCTCTCACTGCTCCATTCTGCGCTGTGCATCTTCCTTGTCACCCATGATTGAAATGTTTCCTTTTGTCTGTCTTTCTCTCTTAAAAAAATTTTTTTTATGCTCAAGGAGTGCATATATGTCTGTGCATCACATGTACGCAGTGGTCCTGGAGGCCAGGAAAAGGCATGAGATTCCCTGGAACTGAGCTGCCACGTGGGTCCTCTGGAAGAGCAGCCCACGCTCTTAACCACTGCACCCTCCCTTCTCCTTTCTTGCTTCAGCATCTTCCCCTTAGTTTAATTGTGCCTCTACTTCCTTCTGTACTGTTTCCACTTTTTTTTTTTAACATTTATATATGTTTATGAGTGCTCTATTTGCATTTGTGCTTGCATGACAGAAGAGGACATCACATCCCACTATAGATGGTTGTGAGCCCCCCTGTGACTGCTGGGAATTGAACTCAGGACTTCTGGAAGAGCAGACAGTACTCTTAACTGCGGAGCCAAATGATTCATGTTGCCCTTGCAGAGAACTCGGGTTTGGTCCCCAGTATCCATGTCGGGCGGCTCACAGTTGCCTATAACTACAGTTCCAGGGGATCTGACACCCTCTTCTGGACTTTGCAGGCACTGGCACTCACATACACAAATACATATTATACACATAATTAAAAAATAAATCTTAAAACATAGTCTAGTTGTTGTTAAGGTTATTTAAATATAGGATTCCATATTTTAAAAAGTACCTAAAGGGTATAGCTCAGTGGTAGAATGTTAGCCTAGTGGGTATAAGAGCTCAGCACAGCAATAAACAAAGCAGATTTAATGAGGTAAAAGGAGCTGTTGGAGATTGGGGGGGATGATGGCATGCAAGCGTGAGGACTCAAGTTCAATCCCCAGTACCCCCTTATAAGGCAGGTGCGTGGTGCTTCTGTAGTCCTGGTGTTGGGGGAGATGGTGAATTTCTGAGCGCTGGCCAGCTAGCCTGGCTGACTTGATGAGCTCCAGGCTCTGTGGCTGACCCTGTCTCAGAAAAGGAAGGGGAGAGCAGCTGAGAGTTGGCTCAGCAGGTAAGGACACTTGCTGTGCACATCTGGAGATCTGAGCTTGATCCTTGGACTCCACATAAATGTGGAAAGGACAGAACTGACTCTTCAAAGTTATTTTCTGACCTCGACATATGCCACGGCATGTGTGCCTGCAGACTCCCTGCCCACACGTAAGTGAAAGAGGTCAGTATTTATATGTGTGGTAGGTATAGGATAAGAGTGTACATTATAATGAATTTATCTTACATGTCCAAAACATGTAGACCAGTGTCAAGTTGGTCTAGCAGCTTAGTGTTTGTGTTTCTTGTTCATCTGTGGCATGTGTAACTCTGATGGTCTTAGGAAAGGTTTGCTTGCTTTTGAGAAGACAGCTTGTCACACACCAGCTCCCTTTCTTCTCTGCCACTG
The DNA here is from genome assembly GCF_964271855.1 of Acomys minous. Taxonomy (NCBI): domain Eukaryota; kingdom Metazoa; phylum Chordata; class Mammalia; order Rodentia; family Muridae; genus Acomys; species Acomys minous. The sequence continues at coordinate 110,534,982 of NC_140494.1, forward strand.
GGAGAAGCCGTTTGTTCTCAGCTCAGTGAAGGTGTGTGCTCCGTCCAGAGTATTTAGTGCTGCACGTCAGGCCTGCCTTTGCTTCTCTGTTGAACAGTTTACCCATCGCCTTTGACTCGCTGGCCATGAAACACAGGTGGAAGAGTTTCTTTCGCTGGTCGCTGGTGGCCCTGATTCTTTTCCTGGTGAGTTTTCTTTTTCTTGTTTTGCCCTCCTGTTCTCAGCAGCTTCTGATGTGTGGGGGAGCAAACAGGAGCTCCTTTCAGTTTTATTCCCAAGTTTTTCCATGAGCATTTTGAAAACTGCATCTGCTGTTTTTCCTTCTGCCTTAGGTGCCCGTGGTGGCCATTGACAGCTACTATTACGGGAAGTTGGTGATTGCGCCGCTCAACATTGTCTTGTATAATGTCTTCACTTCTCATGGACCTGATCTTTACGGTAAGGCTTTACAAAAATTGGGCAAAACGTAGAAAACAGCTCAATTTACCTGAGTTCCATAATTTTAATTTTTTTTTTCATTTCATCAAATACCCCCCACCCTCTCTCTTCCTCTCCCTCCTTCCCTCCTTCCCTCTTTCTGGGCGTCAGGTGGAGTTCAGGTTGGCCTCGAACTCCTGATCTTCCTCCTGCATTCTGAGTACTGTGGGGACAACAGCATGCACTGGCCAAATGCAGCCTTTTGTGCTGTGTGCTTTTCTACTTGTCTGAGCGTTTATCTCAAATACAGTGGTAGCATCGCATTGGCTGCTGCGTCTCCATGGCTGGGAGTCAGCACGGACCCTCTGTGCTGCTGAGCGCTATCCCTAGATCCAGACTTAGAGAGCTTTGAGGCGTGCTGATTATGCATGGGGTCATTTTGTAGCCCAAACTGGCCTCAAACTTGTAGCAATCTTCCTGCCTCAGTCTCCCATGTGGTAGGTTTACAGGATTGAACTTCCACACCTGCTTATTTTTTTAATCATAGACTACCTTTGAGCTGGTTGCAGTGGCTCATGCCTGTAGTCCAGCACTGGGGAGTTGAGGCAGGAAGAGCAGCAGGTCAAGGCTAGCTACATGGCAAGTTTGAGGCCACCTTGGGCTACACGAGACCCCATCTTAGGAAACAACAATAAAAAGCCAGACTTCTTTCTATTACCAGAAAAATAAATGTAACAACAAAAAGAAAATAAAAACATAATCCCATCGTCTTCATGTAGCCTAACTCACTTTTAGGAGTATACTCCTACATGTGTTTTCTATGTATGCACATTTGGCGTTAGTTTTTCTTCAGGGAAGAAAGTTTGGGAAATCGACAAAGTGAGCGAATGAGACTTGAGTTAGCAAGACAGTGAGTAGATTGGTGAGAAAAACCAGTTTAAGATGAAGAGAAACTGGACGCCTGCAATTTCTCTGGGGTGCAGGCTCCAGGTACCTGGCTCCTCCATCTCTTTTTTTGTTTGTTTGTTTTTTGTTTTTCGAGACAGGGTTCCTCTGTGTAGCCTTGGCTTTCCTGGACACAGAGATCCTCCTGCCTCTGCCTCCCGAGTGCTGGGATTCTAGGCGTGCACCACTGCACCTGGCATGGTACCTCCCTCTCTTACCCACCCCGGCCTCGTTTTATTTGACCTCTAAGGGCATCTTTAGGGAAGTTAAAGGCTTTCTAGATCAGTCCAGATAGTAAGTACCACATGAGCCAATTTCCCCCTGGAAATTAGTGTAGTTCCTTTTTCTTCCATCTTCTAGGTCTCTCCAGAGCATTCTTTGTATTCTCCTGGCTTTGTTAGGAATCAGGTTGGCATTACCTCTGTATGTCAGGTAAGTTTCTATGTCTAGTGTTTGCTTGGCGACATGGCCAGCTGAGCCAGAAGCTTGCTTTGGGAGCCTCTAGATGTCTCCCTTCAGCCAGAGAAAGTCTGCATGTCTTAAACTATTTATAAGAGTTCACTGGACTCTAGTCAGTCCAGGCTGCATGGTGAAAATCGATATACATGTACTAAATGTGAAATATATTCATTCTTTATAGGTGAATGCGTTAATTTGTGTTAATTTTGAAAAACTGGCTTCTCCATTTTCATAAATGGTCATTATATATGGGTTCCTTATAAAACTTTTTGAGAAAATATGCAACTGGTGTGTTTTTTGGTAGCCCTTTTGATAGCTCTAGAAATAGTCAGGCTCATAGGAAAAGTAGAGAACTCGATGTTCTGAGTGTAGTAGGCGCTTTCTTGTCAAGGACCTTGTGGTAGGTTGGGGACACAGTAGGTTGTGTCCAGTCTTTCCTTGGACATTTGCATCTGCTGTTCATTCCTCCTAGAGTCCTAAGGCTAAACCTGCTTTAATTTTACTCAATTTAACTTTGCTGTTTTGGCTGTAGAGTGCTAGTTAGGCTCTCAGTGGTGGCTCTGCAGGGATTGTCTCACCAGCCGTGGAAGCCGTTGTGTGGTCTTGGAGGGAGCTGGCCTTAAGGACTCCTTGATAGAAGTATCCAGAAGCACAGATTCTACTCTGACCAGAACTGATCAGTACTTGAGTTTTGTTTTGTTTTTGAGACAGGGTTTCTCTGTGTAGCCCTAGCTGCCCTGGAACTCACTCTGTAGACCAGAGGCCTCAAACTGGTCATCCTCCTGCCTCCACAACTGCTGACAGTTTTTTTAAAAAGTCTTCTTTCCATTCTCTTAGAGTGTTGTTAACTCCTTGCTTCCGCATGCCTCTTGCAGAGATAATCCTCCTATCTTAGCTTGAAGTGGGAACTCCTTTACATCATATGTTTGTAGTGACAGGCTGTTGGGAGGGACAGTGATGTCTAGAGCACTGGTCGGGACCCTCATTACTGTGGCTTAGAGCTGCTGTGATTGGACCCGACAGAGTGCTGACGTGGGATTTTCCTCGATACCAGATAAGAATAACACATGAAGATTACCTCGGAATACTTGCTGGCTGTCCGTTGGTTCAGTATCGGGAACCAGCTTCTGTGGGTTGGAAGTCGTCAGAGAGGCAGGGTGCCTCTTGCTGTGGGAACTGCAGCTCTTTCGTGTTAAGGTTTGACACTAGTTTGCATTCTTGCTGTTTGAAGTGCCTCATTAGCTACGGTGGGCGCTCAGTTGACCTGAAAATCAAGCTTACTGTGGTGATAGCTTTTTGCCCATGTTTTTATGGTTGTTCTTCATGTATAAGAACACAGCAAGCCTGTTTATCCTTTTTGGGTCCATGAGTAGTCTTCAGTTCAAGAAACACGGAATAAATTACCACTGAGCTCCTGGCTCTCATGTCACAAAGCTTGCTGCTTCATAAGGCTGCCAACATTGTATAATATAGTAGATGGTCTGCTGTGTGGGAAGGCAGGTCACAGGGACAAGTCCCTCTGCTGCAGTCAGGATCAGTGTGAGTCTGGAGCGGAGCCTGCCTTGTGGATGCTGGGGTGGCGCCACACCGGGGCTCACACGTGTGCTGCTCTGCTGCTCTGGAGGAAAGGTTACGATCGGCTTGTTTGTTTGTTTTAGATGCCAGGGTAGATGGCACATACTGGACTCTACTGCTGACCTATGTTCCCAGCCTAAAGCCTAGGTTATAACCAATGTTCTTAAAGCAGAGGTTGAATTTTACATTTAAACGTTTCAGCTGTCAGGTGACTTCAGTCTCTGTTAGATTGTAAACATGGAAATAGATAGACTCTTTATTGTTTTGGGTATCAGAGGGGTGCTTTATAGTTTGTTGGCTTAAATAGTTTTTAAACATTTTTAATTTTACTTTGTGTGTGTGGGTGTTTTGCTTGCATGTACATCTGTGACCATGTAAATGCCTGGTCCCCTTCTAGGCCAGAAGTGGGTGGCAGATCCCATGGAGCTGGAGAAACAGACCATTGTAAGCAGCCCGATGTGGGTGCTGGGAATTAAACCCTGGTCCTCTGGAAGAGCAGCAAGTGCTCTTAGCCACTGCGCCATCTCTCCAGCTCTAAGTAGCATATATTTCAGACCTGAGTTAGCTCCTTTCTTTTAAAGCCAATGGAAGGAAATCCCCTGCCCCCCCCCCCCCCCGCAAGGTGTGAATGTGATGCCTTAGGCTTGGTGAGTTAGCTATGACCTGGCAGAAATTTCATATGCATTGTCGTCTTCTTGTTAGAAAAATTCTAGCTACGCGTTGTTTATCTTTATTTTCCTGATGAGGAAACTGAAATTGAGATAGTATAAAGTATGCTAATGGTTAAGAAAGTAGCAGAAATGGGGTGAGGTTTTGACTCCCATAAGCTTGTGCTTTTTTCTCCATTGAAAGTATTCTTTATAAAACTCTGGGATTTGGTCGTCGAGGCTACAGAATAAGCTTGTAAAAAGGAGGATGGAGGTGGGCGGAGAGAAAGCTCGGCATTTGCTGCTCTTGAAGGGGGCCCAGGTTTGATTCCCACATGGCGGCTCACAATTGGAAGTCTAGTTCTAGGCGACGTGCTCCCTTCTGGTGGCCTCCACAGGCACCATGCACGCACATGTGCACAGAGCTACATGCAGAGGAAGCACTCATACACATGAAATAATAAAATAAGGTAAATCCGAAATCTGAGAGCTTGCAAGACTCAACTCAAAGAGCGGCTGAGAAGTTGCCCTTTTGAACTTCTGTGTCTGTTGGCTGCAAGATGGTCAGGAGCCCTGGCCGGTTTGGATGATGGAGTGACACACACACTGACAGCTGCCGCATGGGAGTATTCTGTCAAGTCCCCCTTGAGAAAGGAAGAATTTGGTTTAAAAAAAAAAGAAAAGAAAAAGGAATGAGACCTTGGCATTTAGGAAATATAGAGTAGTGTAGACTAAAACTACAAAGTCTTAGACCAAACATCTGTATGGGCTCAGAGGTCAGAATGTAATATTTAGCACAGTAGCAAAGAAAGAGTTGGTCTTGGCCCTGACTTTCGCCTGTGGTAGGATTTCCGGTTCTCAGGTGTTGCTCTCTGGCGAGTGGATGCTCACGAGGAGGATCACGTGTGTAAGAGGAGCATCCGAAAAGAGAGCAGTGGGTTTTCTCCAGACTGGAGCTTTGCCACGTGGGCCAGGATCCTGTGGACTGTCCACGTGGTTCAGCACCATTCTTCCTGTTGCCGGAGGGGAGGTTTCAGAGGTGAAGGGGAGCGAGTTCCTTTGTTTGAAGTCCCACCAGTTTCCATTCTTAAGCTGAAGGGTGAAGCTTAGAGTTGACTGGCAGGCAATGTTGTTCCGGAGCCTCTGCTCCTGGTTACCTTGGCGTCTTAGTGCTGATGTGACATTTGTAAGACCCCACAGTTGTATAGAATTATAGGTCTTAGCTGGGTGTGGTGGCGCATGCCTTTAATCTCAGCACGGAGGAGGCAGAGGCAGGCGGATCTCTGAGTTTGAGGCCAGCCTGGTCTATAAAGTGAGTCCAGGACAGCCAGGGCTGTTATACAAATAAACTCTGTCTCGAAAAACCAAAATAAACAAACAAAACAAAACAACAACAATAACAATAATAAGATTAAAGGGGACCTTAAAAGTTAAAAAAATATTACAGGCCTCTAAAAAAAAGGTTTCCCCATCCTTCAGCCTATGGATCAATGAACATCATTTCTTCATTCAGCCTCTTTGAAGCTTCCCTTAGCTCATGTGCATGAAGGAAATGCTGCACTTTCCCTGAGAGTACTCTTGTGTTCCCGCACTGCTCAGCTTGTCAACCTGAAGCATGTTGTTCTTGCATTGTCACCTTGCAGTGCCGCCTTCTGCGTGTCAGCACAGTGCCACCGAGATAGAAGCTGACACTCTGCCTTGGCATGTGTGCCGTCAGGACTGGAGGACACCAAGTAGCAAAATTCATTTGTGTGCCTTTTTGCCTTTTTTTTTTTTTTTTGGTCGCTTGACCTTTCTTCTGTCTTGGCTGTTCCCCAGTGTTTGCTTCATCCTTCAGGGAAGTCTGCCTGTTAGGAAATGTCCATGGACTAGCTGAGGACTTGTTTCATGAGCTCACCATGATAACACAGGAAGAGGGTATCGTCATCTGTGGTAGAGACAGTTGCTTTGAAAAAAGGGTGCTCACCAAGAAAGCATCCATACAGCAAGTATCAGGGAGAAGACAGCCTCTCTCCCTGATGGTTAGCCTCCATCATGGCTGCAGAGATAAGAGCCCCATTTTCTCTGCCTATTCTCTTTTCTCCACGGGCCCAGAATTTTCAACTTTTGTTAAATACAGTGAAACCAGGCCTGGTGGTGCACACCTGTAATCCCAGCACTCGGGAGGCAGAGGCAGGCTGATTGTTGAGTTTGAGGCCAGTCCAGGACAGCCAGGGCTACACAGAGAAATCCTGTCTCACAAAAACAAAAGAACAAGCAACAACAACAAAAAAAAAAAAAAAAAAAAAAAAAAAAAAAGAAAAGAAAAAAAAAGAAAAAAGAAAAGAAAAAGAAAAACAACAGTGAGCCCAGGGTTGCCTGTTCCATGCTGCTGGGGAGAGTGGCTGATAAGGTTTACCCCTCAGGAACCTGGGAAGCTGGATATTACAGGATTCAGTTTAGAAAATAGGCATTACTATTCAAAACCCAGAGAAGACATTTACTGTCTTGAAAATACAACCATCCAGAGGTTTTATATAACCCAGGATTAATGGGGACAAAATGAACGATTAAAGATGTCCTGAGTGAACTACTTGGCACAGGACGTCTGATTGTAACCGCTTAGTTGTCTTTTTGAGCCTTCCCTAGAGGAGGCACCCCGTTGGACAGGGACCTGTGCTGGGCGAGCCCTCTTCCCTCGTACTCTTCTAAGTGTCTCAAGCATTCTGGTCTTAGTTTCTGACCTTATCTCACCGTGCAAGCTACAAAATGTCAGGTTCTTCTGACTGCTCCTCTGCCTCCTGATCATCCTTTTGAGCAATGCTGATTTCAGGAAATTGCTATGGTGCAAGGCAGATGTCGTAACACGCGTTGATTAAGCCCACATGTGTTGCCATTCTCTGCCTGATTGAAGTAATCATACAGCGGGAAAAGCAGATCAGAAAACAGCCAAGTGTGCGGGGAGGGAGGGGCATGTCCTGTCACTCAGGTTTAAGGATTTTAGGTTACAGAATTAAAACAGTGAATGAGACTGTGTTTCAGCCGTTTTGCTTCACTTGGAATCCTTTGAGTTTGGGGAAGGACCTGGGTCTTTGATGAGACTCCGTAGGGGCAGGGTGATGCTGGGGAGGCTGGAGAGATGGCTACCCTTGCACTTTTGGTTTCTGGTACCATGTCAGGCAGCTTGCAGCCACGGGTGCCTACGGTTCTAGGGCAGCGGTTCTCAACCTTCCTAGCGCTGCAACCCTTTGGTTCTTTATGTTGTGGTGACCCCCAACCACAAAGTTACTGTTATTGCTTTTTATTTTGGGTTTCTCTTGTAGTCTTGGCTGTCCTTGACTTACTTTGTAGACCAGGCTGGCCTCGAACTCACAGAGATCCACCAGCCTCTGCCCCCAGAGTTCTGGGATTACAGGTGTGCACCACCACACCTGGCTTCACAAAATTATTTTTATTGCTACTTCATAACTAATTCTGCTACTGTTATGAATCGTAATGTAAATATCTGATATTCAGGATATCTGATGTGTGACCTTGTGAAAGGGTCATTCAGCACCCAGGTTGAGAACCACTGCTCTAGGGATCTGATTCCCTCTTATGGGCACCTGTACACACATGCGCCTGCACAAACACACACAAAACACTGTACTAAGCCATTGACTTTTATTAAATATGTACACAGTCATGTATGTGTGTGTGTGTGTAATGTATCTGGCTCTACTGAGGATTGAACTAAGGGCTTTGTGCATGCTAGGCAAGTACCCTACCTCTCAACTGTATTGCCTCTTATGAAACACATGGTACTCTCTTTGTGTGACTATAAAATAGGAGTTGAACTTTTCAAGGAGCTGCATATCTTCAAGCGAGTGTATCTGTTGGCTTTGATCATTTGGTTTGCAGAATGTTGAAACCAGAGTTAAATTGCAATGATCCTATGATGTTTTTAGCTTCATGTGGCTCTGCTCTTAAGCTACTGATATTAGAGAAAGTGTTTGTCCCATGTGGGTATGGCGTTGGAGAGTATGTACAGTCAATGTCTGTTTGAGTTGTTGGTGCTGTTGTAACAATGCTTGAGAATGGGCAATGAAGAAGAGAAACGTGTTTCTCCTTCTGGAGCCTGGGAGTCCAATATGAAAGCTCTTGCAGGTCTGGGCCCTGCTGAGGGCTGGGCCTGGGCTTGTGCAGTGGCACTGTGTTACCACAGTGGAGAGGAATTCTGCATCCTCTGTGAGAAGGAGGAGATGGACTCGGGTTCCTGTTGTTGGGAATAAAGCGAAATAATTAAGACCCAGTGATTCTCGTCCATGGCATCTTAACCAATCTGTTTCTTCCTCTTCCACTCATGTGTGTGGCTGATCCCTGCAGAAAGTGTCAGCCTGTAGATTTTCATTCAGCTGGTACTGTACTGCTGACGTTAAAGACCAAGGGTCAGATACCTTATGGTGCGGAAGGCATCACTAATGATTTCCTGCTTGTTCCCTCAGGTACAGAACCATGGTATTTTTATTTGATCAATGGATTTCTGAACTTCAATGTTGCCTTTGCGTTGGCTCTTCTGGTCTTGCCGCTGACTTTTCTTATGGAGTACCTGCTGCAGAGATTCCACGGTGAGTGGCGTAAATGTGCTAGCTTTGGGGGAGGAGAAAGCAAGTAGCAGGTTAAATAGTGAGAAATTGTGCTTATTTGGGGCTCCATTTTCTCTATAGAAATGGTTGAATAACTTGAGATTTCAGTCTGTATTTATAGATTATTCAAACCCATGTTACGGGTTCATTAATTGTTTAAATTAAATGAGATGGAGCTTTGTATCCTCTTAGGCGGTGGCTCTCAACCCGCCGGTTGCGACCCCTTTGGAGGTCACATATCTGATATCCTGCATATTAGATACTTACATTACAATTTCCAGCAGGAGCCAAGTGACGTCTATGAAGTAGCAATAGAATTCTATGGTGGGGGCGGGGGTCACCACAGCACTCAGAATTGTATTAACGGTCACAGCGTTAGGGAGGTTGAGAAGCACTGTCTTAAGGGATGGAGTTCAGTGTGACTCTTTGGTCACCAGGGAAGCAGAGACATTTGGAAAAGGTTCAGAGAGCAGCCTGTTTGAACCCTCATCCCCCTTGTAGAGCCGTGCACAGTGATCTGCGCTGCAGGCAAGCATGCTGAAGCTGGGGTGAGACAGCAGCTGTGTACTTAGCAGAGAGCGATGCTCCTGGTGCCTTCTGCTGTGTGCTAGTCATGTTGCTTGCTCAGCTGCTGTTTTCGCAAGTGGTGGAGAGATGGATCTGACAGAAATTCATGAGACTGGGAAAGATTTAGCTGGCGACATCGCAGGTGGACTTGCACGGCCGAGGTTGATCTTTTCCTTCTCATCCACTCTGCTTTTCTCGCTACTGTTTACAAAGCGTGCACTGTCTAGACAGTGAGGGAATCTTCATTTAAAAAGACTTAGAAAATGATTTGTGGGGTGAGGAGAAGAGAGGGTGAGGGGAGAGGAGGTGGGAGAGCCAGGTGTAGGGCACATATAGAGGCAGTTCTGTTTCCATTGTGGGGTCTGGGGCTTGAACTCAGGTTGTCAAGTTTCTATGGGAATGTTTACTTCTGAGGATCAGACAGCGGGGAGGGCTCTTTCCTGTCATGCTGTAGACATAATGAACAGCAGGGGGTGCTCTCTGTCCACCTTTCGCCAGCATTTTGTATGCGCTTCTTGTTGTCATTAATGCCAACCCAGTTACTCTCAGTACTCTTGTCCTAACGCCAGGAATTCCCCTGTGGCTGCCTGGGTCTCCGTGTCCACTACCTACTTTCCTCCCTCCCTCCCTCCCTCCCTCCCTTCCTCCCTCCCTCCCTTCCTCCCTCCCTCCCTTCCTCCCTCCCTCCCTTCCTCCCTCCCTCCCTTCCTCCCTCCCTTCCTCCCTCCCTCCCTTCCTCCCTCCCTTCCTCCCTCCCTCCCTTCCTTCCTCCCTCCCTTCCTCCCTCCCTTCCTCCCTCCCTTCCTCCCTCTCTCCCTTCCTTCTTTCCTTCCCTCTTTCCTTCCTTCCCTCCTTCCTTCCTTCCCTCCTTCCTTCCTTCCTTCCTTCCAGATTCCTCAAGTACATGTTGGTTCCAACTTTGTGATTCAGAGTAGATGCACATTATAGAGAAGGAGAAGAGAATGTGACCAGGAAACTTCCTTTTAGAGTACTTTTATGTTTGCTCTGCAGCACTGTCACTGAGCATGGTAATGCTCCTGTAATCCTGGCACTCCAGAGAATGAGGCATTTGAAGCCAGTATGGACAACAAACAAAATGTAGCAGACTGGATTGGGGCTTGGTGAAAACGGTTCAAGAATTGAACTCCCCGCCCCCTTATCCATGCCTGTTGACTCTATCTTCCTTCCTTCCTTCCTTCCTTTCATTCTTTTTTTCTTTCTTCTTTCTTCCTTTTGCTATTTTATTCCACACCCCACTTCTGGGGCCCACTTGCAGGCCTCCTTTTTGGGCTATTTTATTTGGATTCTTAACCTCCACCTCCCTTCTCCCTTATTCTGCCCTAATCTTTAACACCACAGCATCAGGTAGGAGAGACAGCTTAGTGGGGAGAAGGAGGCGTTGAGACCTTTTTACCACTTCTACTGACGAGGGGCATTGAGTTCCTTGGGGCAAGTCCAACCTTCATCTTGTCAGGATAGCTCCAGCTTCTTCTTGTCTCTCTATCAATGTCTTAGCAAACAAGCCACAGCAGCAGCAGGAGTGGAACCAGCAGGAGGAACAGCCAGGTCCCCTCTCTTAGGGCTCTGGTCTTTTTCTACCCTCTCTAGAGTCCCCAGAATTAAACTGCCCTCCCAGAGCACTCAGGAGGCAAACAGTCTGCCACTGTGGACAAGTTGAAGCAGCCCCATATCCCACATCTGGGATTAAAGAAAATTATGTTTACATATTTTTGTTTGTTTGGTTTTTGGTTTTTTGAGACAGGGTTTCTCTGAGTAGCCTTGACTGTCCTGGACTCCTTTTGTAGACCAGGCTGGCCTCGAACTCACATTGATCTGCCTGCCTCTGCCTCCTGAGTGCTGGGGTTACAGGTGTGCACCACTGCACCCTGCTTCATAACTGGGTTTTTAAAAACACTAAAATTCTTACTATGCATGCCCATTTGAACAAACCTATTGGTGTGTGGATAAAAGGATTGCTTAAAAAGTGGATTTGGCTAATTTGAGGAGTCTTTAGTACTACTGGCAGGGCACATTACAAAGAACGTGCTTTTTATCTTTACCCAACTAGAATTTATTAAGCTCTGGTATCCATTAACTGTACTTCCCTCGGGTTTTGACCCAACCTAGCGTAGCATACCTCCCTTTAAGGAACTCAAGGGGTGTGTTTCCTTCTGCTTGGTGTCTCCATAGTGTTAGAATGGGAGTAAATTCCTAAGCTGAAATAGTTTATGGGCTGTCCTAGGACATAGTATCAAATGTAAATTTAAAAAATTGAAACTAAATATATTCTTTTCTTCTCATGTGATGACAGGGAATGTTTTCTGTCTTGCAGTTCAGAATTTAGGACACCCATATTGGCTTACCTTGGCGCCAATGTATATTTGGTTTGTAATTTTCTTTATCCAGCCTCATAAAGAGGAGCGATTTCTCTTCCCAGTGTATCCACTTATATGTCTCTGTGGTGCTGTTGCTCTTTCTGCACTTCAGGTGAGTTTCAGGGAAGTGTTTGTCTGCCCTGTTTTGTTTCACTTACTACCCAATTGCTCATAAAACTTTAAGTGCAGGTGAACGTCTGTGAGTTACAAGCCAGCCTCAGTGCCTGGCCAGCCAGGGCTATTCACTGAGACCTTGTCTCAACCAATAGCAACAACAGCAGAGTGTACCTCTAACCATAACAAAAACCTGATACAGAACAGCTTCTGACAGCTTTGTGTATTGATGAGGATGCATTTCACTCTCTTTGCCGATCTTCATGATAATGTTTGTCTCCTGTCAATAGGATCCATTTACTAAAACATTTTAACTTACCACATGGGCTACTGCATATGGTGGCACTAGGTCAGACTACACAAAATGTATGTTTTTTAACTATTAGATCGGAGTCAAGTATGACCAGGGTTGTGGACTGTATGAGACAATTAGCAGTATAGGACAGTTTGTAATCCTGACTTAAAGCTGGTCCAGGCCAGTTCTCTGGCAGTTAATCTTATATTTGTTCGATTATCTCTGTGTTTGTGACTTCAACAGTTTCAACAGTTTGGAGCACTCTTTTGTTCTTGCTAGCATTTGCAGTTGTCAGGGAGAGAAAAATAAGATAGGTGTTTGTTTGTTTGTTAACAGATTTAATAAGTGATAATTTATAAACAATGATGTCAGGTTTTCCAGGTGTTTAATATAAAAACCTTTTGTTGATTCTTTGTGAGTTTCACGTCATGCATTCTAGTCCCACTCATCTTCCCCATCCCCTTGTGCTACCTCCCCCTCCAAAACACACACACACATACACACACACACACACAAACACACACACACACACACACACACACAGCCCCCCTCCACCACCACCACCAAAAACAAAAACAAAGCATAGAAAAATGTTTTGTTGTGGAAGCTGTAGTATGTTGGTGTGTCATGTTCACTTGCAGATGTTTATTGCAATGAGTCATTGGTCTGGTTCAGGGTCTCTGGCTTCTTTGACTCCTCAGTACTGGATCCTCACTGGGACTTCTGCTTATTCTGTTACTGTCCTGCGTCATGGAGATCCTGCGGCTTTGGGCTAGCAGGACTGGCCCCTTCATGCATCCCAACCATTAGCAGATAATACAGATTTTGGTGTGGGCCAACTCAGAGAGCCCTGGCTTTGGGCCTGGGTGGTAGCTAACCTGGTCAGCCCTCTGGCTCTCCCTTCTCTGCACCACCAGGGTGAGCTCTCCAGCACTGCTCTGACTAGGCCCAATGCTGTCATCAGCAGGAGGCAGGGTCAGCTCTTCTGCTCTCAGGCCCTCAGGGCCTGGCTCACCCACATCCACACCCCCAGAGCCAGCTCCACTGTGCTGCCCAGTCAAATTTGGGGTCCACTTTCTCAAGTGTTGCAGCCTGCAAGGGGCTGGCTCACCTGCACTCCCTCTGTCAGGTCCAGCTTTATTGTGCTGCTCAGGCAAGGCACAGGGCCTGTTCTCCTGAGTGCTGCAGCTTTCGAAGGGCAGGACCAGCTCACTTGCTGCCATGACCCCAAGGCCACCTCTCCTGACTACTGGAAGTGGTGAGGGACAAGGTGGGGGAGGGCATCACCCCCACATCCACACTACCTCATGCAGAGGAGTGACAGAGCCAGCTCTCCTGTGCTCTTGTCCTCAAGGCTGGCTCACCTGTACCCCTACCCCAGAGCCTTTCTTGAAAAACCAAAAAAAAAAAAAAAAAAAAAAAAAAGAACTTTATGCACTAGCAAAAACATGCACATAATTTTCCTTTGATATTGGAGTTTCTTCTTGGCAAGTTGGTCAGCTGGGCTGACTTGTGACAGTGCTAGAGGAGCTGACTTTGATCTTTGAATTTAGGATGGGTACCATACCAAGTATTTGCAAATGCTCAGACCCTTCTCACACCCCTACGTCTGCTTCTATCTCCTCAGTGTTTCTGTATGGCGTGTGGCTGTGTATATTGTTCCTGTATGGCGTGTGGCTGTGTATAATGTTTTGTATGGTGTGTGGCTGTATATATTGTTTCTGTATGGTGTGTGACTGTGTATATTGTTTCTGTATGGTATGTGGCTGTATATTATTTCTGTATGGGGCATGACTTTATTGTTTTTGTATGGTGTGTATCTTTTTTATCAATATGGTTGCCTTTCCTTCTAGAAATGTTACCACTTTGTGTTTCAACGATATCGCCTGGAGCATTACACCGTGACTTCCAGCTGGCTGGCGTTGGGAACCGTCTTCCTGTTTGGGCTCTTGTCATTTTCTCGCTCTGTGGCTCTGTTCAGAGGTAGATGTGCTGGGCGTGACCTGACCAGTGTCACACTCGCAAAGAAGTTCACCTTAGGCTTTACTTGTGGCGTGTAGTTGGCTTATGCTGGGAAAAGGCCGTTCCCAAAGCGAAGGGGTGTGGCCTTGACAGTGATTGGCATGTGACCTCCACGCCACAGCATCAGAGAGGAGATTGCTGTTTCTTTTCATGTCACCGCATGTTTTTCCCTCCAATAACATTGATTGCCTCCTTGAAAATTGTGTGTGTGTATAGATATTTTGTCTGAATGTGCAGGTAGCACATGCCTCGCTGATGCCTGTGCAGGCCAGAGGAGGGCATTGGATCCCCTGGAGGTGGAGTTACAGACAGTGTGGGCTGCCGTGTAGGTGCTGGGAATTGAACCTGGGACCTCTAAAAGAGCAGCCAGTGCTTTTTACTGCTGAGCCATCTCTCTAGTCTCTTTTCCCTCTTTTTAAACAGCTGCTGCTAATGTAATGAAGCCTAAATATGTTACGAAAAATTGCAGCTGAGTTCTCATGGTTACATAGTTTTCTAATAATCATTATTGGAGTCATAGTAAAATATGCCCAAAGAATAGAAAATGTAGAGGCTAAAACAGTATGGAAAGAACAAGAAAGCGTTACATTTGGCAAAATAAAGCCTCCACTGTGGTGGTTGTTCCACCTAGAGCGACGGCTGTGCTGGGAGAGCAGGCTTCACTGAGCTGCCATGAGCCCTCACACTCTTTAAGGTTCATGTACAGTGTAGTGGGGAAGTAACACAAGTTAAAAGTTAGACCCTGATCCTCGGCTTTTATGAACTCTTCTCCTTTTTAGGATATCATGGGCCCCTTGATTTGTACCCAGAATTTTACCGAATTGCCACAGACCCAACCATCCACACTGTCCCGGAAGGCCGGCCTGTGAACGTTTGTGTGGGAAAAGAGTGGCATCGGTTTCCTAGCAGCTTCCTTCTGCCTGACAAGTAAGTTGTCCTTTAGCTCACCGCGCGCGCGTGTGTGTGTGTGTGTGTGTGTGTGTGTGTGTGTGTGTACAAAACAGTCAGATGTGGCCATAGAGTGTCCTCCTTTACATTCTCTGCCTGTTCCTTTGAGACACATGAGTCTTCCTGAGCTTGGAGCTTGTTCCCAGCCCCCAAGGCTGGAAATCAGCAAGCGGGATCCTCCTGCCTCTGACTGCTTCAGTGCTTGGGTTACAGTGTGCATGGGTTGGGGGTGCCTGGTGTGTTCACGTGGGTGCGGGCGTCTGAGCTCCAGCCTCATGGCTTCAGAGCTAGCGCTCTTGCCCACTGAGCCATCATCCCTCCAGTCCTTAAATCTCAGCACTTCGTGTATTTAGTTCTGAAGATTTACTCATTCTTATTTTTTACATGCATGAGTGTTTTGCTTGCCATGTACGTATGTGTACCACATACATGCCTGTGCCCAAGGAGGCCAGAATCGAGCATCAGATCCTTTGAAACTATTGTTGAAGATAGTCCCTGTTAATGCTGGGAACTGAGCTCCGGTTCCCTGCAGGAACAGCAGGTGCTTTTAACTTCTGAGCCTTCTCTTCAGTGCATTTCCCAGCAATTTACATCAGAAAGTAGCAATTCGGTGGCAAGATTGTGTTAGGGTTTGTTTGTTTTGGAGGGTTAAAATTTTTTTTTCTTAAGCCGGGCAGTATTGGCGCATGCCTTTAATCCCAGCACTTGGAAGGCAGAGGCAGGTGGATTGCTGTGGGTTCAAGGCCAGCCTGGTCTACAGAGTGAGTCCAGGACAGCAAAGGTTACACAGAGAACCCTTGTCTCAAAAACCAAAAAAAAAAAAAAAAATTTTTCCCCCCTTTGGAGGGTGTGCGTGCATGTGCGTGCGTGCGTGCGTGTGTGCGTGCGTGCGTGTGTGTGTGTGTTTGGGGCACATGTGCAATGTTTAAGAATGTGTTGACGCCCGAGGTCAGCTTTGAGTGTCCTTCCTAAGGTATGTCTCCCCTGGTTTTTGAGACAGGGTCTCTCATGACCCAAGACTTGCCAGTTAGGCTAGGCTGGCTGGCTAGGTCTGGGCTTTGCACTTCTAGTCACAGACATCTAAGAACTTCTGAAGGTTATTTGTGTATGCTTCTGCTAGTAAGCTGTGTGTGTATGTGTGTGTACATGCTATGTGTGTACGCACACTCTCACATGTTCATGTGTAGAGGCCAGAAGTTGATGACATGTATCATCTTTTATTGCTTTTTACCTTTTTTGTTGTTTTGTTTTGTTTTGTTGGGGTTCTTTGTTTTTTTGTTTGTTTGTTTTGTTGTTTTTTTTTGTTTTTTGGAGACAAGGTATCACTATGTAGCCTTGGCTGGCCTTGAACTTGCTACACAGATCAGGCTGGTTTCTGCTCACAGAGCTCCACCTACCTCTGCCTCCGAGTCCTGGGATTAAAGCTATGCACCACATGCCCAGCTCCATCTTAATTTTTGAGACAGGGTCTTTTTCCATGATGGACCTGGAGTTCAGGGTTTCAACCAGCAAGCTGTCCCGAATCCTCGTGTGCCGCCTCTCTGCCGTGCTGGGTTACTGGTGTAACTGCCACACCCAGCTTTTATTCAGGTGAGGGAGAGCCAGACTCAGCTCTTCATTCTTGCGCAGCAAGCGCTGTCCCCAGCCCCTCTGGAGTGTACACATTTGTCGTTCTGCAGTTGATACTAAGCCACTTCTAACAGTGGAATAGAGACCCTGGCAGGAAGGCTGGATCTAGAAAGAAGTATTTTCCATTCAACCGTAAATATCCACAGTGGAGCACAGGCAGCAGGGAGAGCCGTGATTAAGATGCATCAGCGTTAGATGTGACAGTGTACAACCCTGGACTCCTGTGCTTTTCCTGTTTGCTTAAGATGAGTAATGTTGCTGATTGCAGCAACTCCTCACTTAGTAAAATAGTAAATTTTTTTAGCATATGATGATTTTTATATCAGTCATTAGGGATTAAGGTGAAACTTCTATTTTAAACGTAGATCTTGACCTTTGCCGTCTATATTTGAGATAATTTCATAGCTGAAAAGCCTTCTGAGGATAATTTAGGTGAAAGCAGTCCCCTGGTGTGTGTTAGTGCGCGCTGTTCTCTCCTGTGCACCTGAGGTGGCTTTAGTGTGACTCATGCTCCTGCTTGTGTGGCAGTCAGTGGCATTCTGATGCTCTTCTCCTTGTTCTGTGCTTGGCCATCTGCTTGGAGCTGAGCCTTGACTAAAGGGTATATTTCTTGATGGCTTCAGACTGACTTCTGACCTCTGCTCCCTGACTGAGGTTTTAGCAGAAATCATGTTTTCTTCAAGTGAAATGTTTTCCTCGTGACTTGGGGTGAAGGGTTGCCTGTTTCAAGTGTATTTAGCAATATGACCGCCTTGTGCTTTTTTCATTCTTGTCATTTGTGTCTCTGACAGTTGGCAACTTCAGTTCATTGCATCAGAGTTCAGAGGTCAGCTACCAAAGCCTTTTGCAGAGGGACCACTGGCCACTCGGATTGTCCCTGCTCACGTGAATGACCAGAACCTGGAGGAACCTTCCAGATACGTAAGGCCTGCCATCTTGTCCTGCTCTCTAGGACTGTTCCCTGGGGGTTTTGACCAGGCGAGCTTCTCAGAAAGTGATTTCTCGAGTGAGAGATGGAATAATGCGTGTGTGGAAGGAGGGCGTGGTATCATTTCTTCCTGAGTTACTCTTCTAATGACTTACAAAGTGTTAAAGGGGCTGGAGATTTTCGTACGAGTCTTGAGCTGCCTCTCTGGGGACACTGAAGCTCACGTCAGCCCTCGGTCTATTGAAATAGGAGGTGGTGAAGTTCCAAGTGACCAGCTTACCTTTGACCTTGCTTTCGCTCTGTTGTGCTGTTAGCACAGGAACATTCAGAAAGGCTGTTTCCATAGTGAGTCCCATGGAGCAATCTCAGTCAGGGCCATGCTCTTCTACCTACTTGCCCTCACACACTCCAGAGTCATGTGACCTTTATTCGGCTCTTTTGGAAGATAATACTTTTGACATTTGATAACTGCTGGAATTTCTGATGTCAAAAAAGGTGGGAGCCGGCCTGCGAGATGGCTCAGTGGTAAAGGCACGTGCTGTCCTCTGAGTTCCCATCATTGTGCCTGTGCGTGTGCGTACCCCCTTGACATGCACGTAAATGTGTGTGTGTGTGTGTATTAAAAATTTTAAAGTAATAGTAATAAAGAACATTTTCTTCCTAGCTCATAGATAGTAAAAGACCATGTGGTAAAATGGTTGGAAAGTGATCCTTTTGGCAGCCTATTAAGTAGGTTAGCTTAGGTTAGTAGCTTAGCTGTCAGTATGCTTAATTTAGGTTCTCTTGTGCCACATACTCAGAGCATAGTGAGAGTCTTTGTTGTCTTTTGAAGCAGACCTGTAGCCACACTAGGCCTTGTGCCTCCCATTTCAGGGTGCTTAGACTTCCGTGAGGCCTTCCGGTCATGGGAGTGAGAGAGGATTCCCAATGCTGGGAATCAAAATTAAGGTCTGCACTTGTCCGGCTGAGCTGCACTTCCAGACACCTAGCACAGGGCCTGGTATTGAGGCTTCTCTACAAATGATCTTAATCTGACAAGGATCCCTTACAGAAATCTGCAGTCTGCTCAGATCTCTCTCCTTCCTTACTGTTACTGTTCCTATTCCCCGACCTAGTTTTCCTTTTCCTTTTTCTTTCTTTCTTTTCTTTTTTCTTTTGGTTTTTCGAGACACGGTTTCTCTGTGTAGCCTTGGCTGTCCTGGACTTGCTTTGTAGACCAGGCTGGCCTCGAACTCACAGTGATCCACCTGCCTCTGCCTCCTGAGTGCTGGGATTAAAGGCGTGCGCCACCACCACCCAGCCCAACCTAGGTTTTCTTTCAGCTTGTCCGTGCTCACTCTTCCCTTTACCGTGTCTTTTTTTGCTTGTGTTGGTGGCCGTGCCTGGAATCTAGTCTCCCACCTCGTGCTATCAGAGTGCTCTTCAACTGTGAAGTGAACACCTACACCTACCTGGGTTTCACAGAGTTTCTGTAAGGGCATCAAGTATTTGTCTGTACAGTAACTTAGTTATTAGCCTTTCTCTTATTCTCTCTGCGTGTTTCTGATTGGTTTGTATGTTTTTCCTCATGAGGTGCCTGAGTACTGTGAGGGAGGTGACCACACTGAGTCCCTTCTGTGTTCACCACAGCACCCAGGATAAGGTTGTAAATGGAGCAGCTCAGCTGATGCTAGTATTCTAGTAATTATAGTTAGTATCACTTTGCCTGTTTGTGCCTGTCTCTGTCTGTCTGTCGTCTCTGTCTCTGTCTCTGTCTGTCTCTCTCATTTAAAAAAAAAAAAGATGCATTTATTTATTATGTAAACAGTGCTCTGCCTGCATGTTCACCTGCAGGCCAGAAGAGGCATCAGATCACATTATAGATGTTGTGAGCCAGCATGTGATTCTGGGAATTGAACTCGGTACCTCTGGAGGAGAAGTCAGTGTTCTTATCTCTGAGCCATCTCTCCATCCCCTCTCTTTCTCATTTTTGAGACACAGTTTCTCTATTACGTCACTCTTGTTGTCTTGAGACTTTCTTTGTAGGCCAGATAAGCCTCAAACTCAGAGATCTACCTGCCTTTTTAGTGCTGGGTTAAAGGTGTGTGCCACCATGCCTGCCTGGCCTTTTGCCCGTTCTTTATCTGGGATATCCCCAGTGGATTTCTGAAACTCTGGACATGATGTGTATATATATATACTTTTACATATATCTGTGATAAAGTTTAATTTGCACACTAGGCACATTAAGAATTCAACAATAACTTGGCATGGTGGTGCACACCTTTAATCCCAGCCCTCAGGAGGCAGAGACAGACAGATCTGAGTTTGAGGCCAGCCTGGTCTACAGAATGAGTTCTTGGACAGCCACAGCTACATAGTGAGATCCTGTCTCAAAAACCATCCCCACGAAAAAATAGTAATAAAATAGAAAAAGTATAATAGTACACTATAATAAAAATGTGAATATATCTTCCTCAAATATTTTACTGTACTATAAATTTCAGTAATCTCAGCATAGACATTTTTTCTTTTCTTAATAAGTTGAGAATTTGTCTTTTTACTTAAAAGAACTACTTTTGGCTTCTCTTTGCCATGTCCAAGTTATCAGCATCATTTCCTCTGTGCATTGGAACCATTGCTAAGTAAAGTTAGTTACTTGAGTGTGAGCACTGATGTGCTTTGATAATGGGTGTGATAACCAAGATGCTACTGTGTAATTAATGGGCAGGTAGTTTGTGCAGTTTGGATATACTGGACACAGAGATGATTCAGGTGCTCAGTGGGACCATGAGAGTTCATCATGGTAGGTGTCTTAGTTTGGGCTTTATTGCTATGAAGAGACACATGACCACAGCAACTCTTATAAAGGAACACATTTGATTGGAGCTGGCTTCCAGTTTCAGATGTTTAGTCTATTATGGTCATAGAGGGACATGACAGTGTGCAAGCAGACACGGTGCTGGAAGAGGAGCTGAGAGTTCTCCATTTGGATTGGCAGGCAGCAGGAAGAGAACTCAGATAAACTCCCTCCCACAAGGCCACGCCTCCTAATAGTCCCACTTCCTATGTGCCCTATGGGGGCCATTTTTATTCAAACTACCACAGCAGACTTTATCGTGATACTTAGCAGTACGCAACTGAATACTTTATGAATTGATCATTTCTGGAATATTCTGTTAATGGAGGTTATTGAAACCATGAAAATGAAACTTTAGATGACGGAGGACTGGGTTAGGGACCTAGATAATGGACTTCTCATAGTTGGGATGATGTTGAGAGAAGTCGGGATATGAAATTTATATTGTGTCTGTTTAAATCATGTTCTCATATTTCCTGCTATCGGGCATTGCTACATATGATTAAGTGACTCTACATTAGCTTTACCGTAGAGGGACAGGGCTTCCTAGTGCCTGCCAGTAGGAGTCACCAAACTGCTGCTATGAAAGGCAAGGCCAGGCCAGCCCACGTGTTGTCGGGTGTTTGGTAAGCCCCATGCTTCTCCATATTTCTAGCTATAGTGCGTTTTCATGTGGTGAGGAAAGTGCCTTCCAAAGCCAGTGTGTTCTCGTTGGACCTTTGGAAATTAGTAGGGACATTTGATGGCTTATTATTAATTCCATATGAGCTAGGACTAGAGATTCATCTGATAGTTTTCCTCTGACAATAAAAACAGTGCACTGTGATCAAGAAAAAAATTAATTTAGTTGCACAACTACCACCACTATTGTTATCTCTGTGTGTGTGTGTGTGTGTGTGTGTGTGTGTGTGTGTATGTTTACGTATTGCACACCATGGGACGTGTGTGGAGGTCAGAGGACTTTGTGTGGTTGGTTCCTTCCTACCTTTACGTGGGTTCTGGTGCTTAAGCTTGTGCTGTGAGGCTTGTACAACAATACCTTTGCTTGCTGAGTAGTCTTTGCTGGCCTTTTCACTTTTCCTTCTTCTGTGTGTTCACTTAGATAGGAACAAAAGTATCATTTATTTGTAAAGGTTTGAGTCCCATTTAATTATTTAAGAAATAGTGCCCATAGAAAAACCTTGTCTCAAAAAACAAAAACAAAACAAAACAAAAATAGTGCCCAGAATTCTGACTGTAACAGCCAAATGGCATTGCCTAATTGATGGAAGCACACACTTTCCTTCACTCATGCTTGTGCCCTTTGGTAGCAGTTCCGGTTCATAGAACACAGCACTATTCCGTTACCCGCCTGTGCCGAGCATGCTAACTAGTACTGTAGTGGTTTGCATTACTTTTTTTATATCATAATTTAATCCTCTGTCTGAATATGCCCATGTAGAGGTCAGAGGACAACTTTTAGGAGTTTTTTTCTCCTTTCACCGTTTGGGTCTTGGGTTGAACTCAGGTCTTCAGACTTAACAGCAAGTTCATTTGTTTGCTGATGATGTTGGCTCTTGTTTGCATTTTTGAAAGAGGGTCTTGCTGTGTAGCCCAGCCTGGCCTGCAACTCAGAATTGTTGGGGTTGTCGGAGTGTGCCACAACACACAGCTTGTAGCTGACCTGCTATGCTTCTCTGCTTGCTGGCTGTTGGTGCCAGGTTTTAGTCTGCTCTCAGTCCAGGATAAATAGTTCAATCCCTTCCTTAGATCTCTCTTGCGTGGACACCAGGGAAGGTGGCTAGCTCCTGTCACTTCACTGTCCCCTGTTCCTCTGAGTTTATCAGGAATTGGAGGTATTGTGTAGGCACTGTCCTTTTTAATGCAGTGTTACAACTGTGTTGCAGAAATAATAATTTTTGCTTCATATTTTGTCCATTACTAAAAAATGGCCTTAGTGGGTCGCACCAAGATTTGTCCTAGAAACTAGATTCGAGTTTAAAAGACACACTCAGTGTTGGTTTTCTTGACAAACTGAGGTTTTGTTTGTTTGTTTGTTTCCTCACTGTTTCAAAGCAAATGATGACCCTCTGGCTCCTAAGTCTGGCATCTGGTTTTAGGCTCATATAGAAAGTGGCTAGGCATTGGAGAGGACAGCTAGTGAGGAGGGAGCTGAGGAAAAGGCTTTCCTTTGACATTGACTTGATGTGTAAGTGGAGTGGCTGGGTGCTTGCCCATGTGTTATCTGTGGAAGAAATAGATTGGTCGGTAAGTTCCTCCCACCCCTGCCCCAAACAGCAGTAGAGACAGTTCTGTTATAAGATGGCATAGAATAGCTAAGTGTCATTGTGAAATTAAACCACAGAATTTATGGGGATTAAGCCACAATATTTAATTTGTTAATTAAAGATCAATTGGTAGAGTGCCTGCCTAGCATCTACAAGGCCCTGAGTTTGATCCCCAGCACTGCGTGGGGACATGACACATCTTGATAAACTGGAAGGTGGAAACACAAGGGTCAGAAGGTCACAGTCACCCTTGGCTACCTAGCACACGTAAGGTCACCTTGGGATTACATGAAACCTTGTCTCAAACAAGCAAACTGAAAAGTAATGTGATCCCAATAAACACCGCAGTCCAGCTTACTGTCCACTGAATGTTTGAAGGTATACATCCTCTGAAATGGGCACGCTGCTTGTCTTGCCTAAGTTTGAGGCATGCTGATGAGATGCCTTCTGTAGAGCTGGGAGAGGTCTCCTGAAACCTGATAGAGCATCAGGTGCATCATGAGTGGCTTATCACCAGAGCTGAGGGCAGTGCAGATGGTTTATTGTGTGATTTGTGCACCGATGGATTCAGCTATATACAGTTTTCTGCATTTAATTACCATTTCTTATGCATTAGCACATATAATAATTAAATTATGCCCAAAATATTTCGCATTACATTCATTTGTTGGTACAAATTTTTATTTTGAAAATGAGTATTAAAACAGCACTGTAGAATGAGTCCAAGGCTACACAGAGAAACCCTGTCTCGAAAAAAAAACAAAAAACAAAAAAACAAAAAACAAAAAAACCCAGAAGCACTGTACTGGCAAGATGACTCCGGGTAAAGGTGCTTGTCATCAAGCATGGTGACCCCAATTTCTCTTTCCAAACCCACTGGGTAGAAGGGAAGAACTGACCCTTGCAGATGTCCTCTATGAACACTCTCTCTCTCTCAATAAACACAGAAATCCATCCATCCATCATCTATCCATATATACATAAATGCAAAGGGCATTTAAAAACAGAAGCGTTGTTTATGGAGTCACAGTTCTCCCGACTTTGCTTTTTATCCTTTAGGCAGTAACTTGTAGATTTGAGCTTTCTTCATTCTGTGGGTGAAGGAAGTGAGGCTCAGGCTCGTTGCGACCTGACAAAGGTTGGTCCTAGATAAGAACTGTGGTTTTAGGATTCCCGGTGTTCTCACACGTCTCCCTTAAGTGTTTTCATGCTGTGGTGGATCATTCTTTGATGCAACACCAATCACAAGCATAAGTAGATGAGCATTGCTTTTTGGTTAAAAAATTTTTTTCTGGAGCTTTTTTCATTTGTGCTAGGTACTTGTAGCTGATACTATATTTATCAATAAACAGAAATAATCAGGATCCTTCTTCTCTTTTTCTCTCATCATTTCTGCTGACCTTCCTGGACCCTTAGTTGAGGAGAAAATGAATTACCCTATTGGTTTCCTGGCTAATTGTTTCGTTCTTGGTCATCAAAGCAGGTGGATTCACATTGCTGTATTCATGCTGTAAGGAGATTGGGATGTACTAAATACCTAATGGAACAGCATTTAAAATACTTCAGGATCATTTCCCTACTATTTGTTGTATTGACGTTTAAAAATTAACGTTTTTGTAAATTGTAATGATTGGGTGAATTTTTACTTGAGTTTATATTTTTTCACAGTGTGGTAAATTTTGGCTTGTGGATTTAAAAATTTGGTCAACAAAAATGTAGTTAGCAAGGCAAATACGTATTGAACAAGGCTGTGTGCGGGACAGAAAACCTGTAGCCAGTCTGTGCCTGGCTTTAAGGTTTAGCTGGAGCTATCTGGATGAAGACATGAGGGCTCGAGGGTGCAGCTCAGCAGCGGAGAACTAATGTTTGCGGCAGCCCCTGTGTTCCGTGCCTGGTACTGCTCTTCAGAACGCTGTTGGGTGTTGGAGAAGGGGTGGCAGAAGACACTGCTCCTGGCATGCGCTGTAACCACTGAGCTAGGTCTTCAGCCCCAGTCTTTCATTTTTAGTCTAATTTTATTAGCTTGAATATTAGTTTTTCCTTTCGGTTGGTTTGGCTGATGCCTGGTCCATCTTCTCTGCAGAGAACCAACTCTGCTTTATTGTTCCTTTCTGTTGGTTTCCATTTTATTAACTTTAGGGCTGATTTTTTTTTTCCAGGGTACTGATTGTGGATTTGGCCTATTACTTACTGGAAACATTGAGTTATATCATGAAACTATTTTATTTGTGATTTCTCTGTTTTTCTTTCTTTCTTTTTTTAAATATAGGTGCTTGTGGCTGTAAAATTTCCTCTTAGAATTGCCTTGGCTGTATCTTTCATTTTTCTGATAAGTGGTGCTTTTGTTTTTAAATTCCCTTCAAGGGGTGCTATGCGTACTATTGGTAGAGCAATTAGTAAGTGGTCTTATGCAGCTGTAAATGCTGGGAACTGCAATAGTGAGTGGCCTGGTAAGGCAGGCCCAGTGGTGCAATAGTGGCACATGTGTTATGGCAACAACCAACTACTTTCTACTCTATTTAAAGCCTGTTTTACCAGACAACGCTCATGCTGGGGACTGTTCATGGGCCAAGTACTTGTGGCTGGGTAGGTCAGGCCATGGGAGAAGCTGCTACTGCTGGTCTGCTGTGTGGGTGTAGGGTTAAACTGACTCCTAATGACTCACACTATCCCAGGTCAGTGCACCGCTCTACCTTCCTCAGAGAAGCATCTTTCAGCAGTAGGTGTCCTGGAACTCTCTGTAGACTAGGCTGGCCTTGAACTCCAAGATCCTCCTGCCTTTGCCTCTCAAGTGCTGGGATTAAATGGGCTTGGACAACTTTTACCCATTTTTTTGCTTGTTTGTTTGTTTGTTTTTGTTTTTCGAGACAGGATTTCTCTGTGGTGTAGACTTAGTGGCCTGGAACTCACAAACATCCGCCTCTGTAAGTGCTGGGGTTACAGTCGTGTACCACTCAGGCTTTGTTTGTTTCTTTAACATTTATTTATTTATTATGTATATAGTATTCTATCTGTATGTAACACCTGCAGGCCAGAAGAGGACACCACGTCTCATTATAGATGGTTGTGAGCCATCATGTGGTTGCTGGGAATTGAACTCAGGACCTTTGGTAGAGCAGCCAGTTCTCTTAACCTCTGAGCCATCTCTCCAGCCCCACACTTTGTTTTTTAACCACACTCTAGAAGTCCTGGAAGTTGTTATAGTTTTTTACTTTTTCCCCTATTGTTTTCTAATTTACTAATCCCTCTACCTAGTCTGCAGTCTCTGGCCCGTGGTATTCTTTCTTGCTCCCGATTAGTCCACAGAACTGCTTCCCTTTGGACTTTTTCCTTTTATAAATTGAGGTCCCACTTACCCCAGTTTCTGGTTGTTTGTTTGTTTGTTTTTTGACATCCTCATCTTGAATTTACTTTATTAATTTGTTAATTTGTGTCTTCTTTGTGGCAATTGGTTATTTAAAATTGTTTACATTTGAATTCTTTGGCCAATATTTGAACCATTTTGATCTCTTGGGATTGGGTTCTTGGAGAGTTAGGAACTCTTGAAGGACTCGGGTTGTCTCATGGTTTATTATTTTGTGTTTCTGTGTTACGGGCTGTCTTCATCTTGGTGTTTTGTGAGTGCTCTTGGTGTGGTCAATCCCCACTTCTGTTTGGAGAAGAATAAACAGACTTTAGTAGCAGTGCAAACCTCTGAAAGAAAACAAATGAGAAAATTAATATAATAAAAACAGTTGGACACAATAACTCTACCCCCAGTAAGGACTGTAAAGAGAAGAGCTAAGATTGGATAAAGTAGGAAATTGAAAAAAAATTGAAAGGCAGCTATTAATAATAGGAGGAGGTGGGGAGAGTAGCAGCAAACCAGGAAAGAGTGAAAATCTGTGAGATGAAGTTAGGAGAAATGAAGTGAGGGAAAGAAAACAGATGTACAGCAGGCAGGAAGAAGAGTCTAGAAGAGAAAGCAGGTTTCTGCTGTGCCAGAGACTCTTAAAAAGTGAGGAATTTCAGAGTCCAAGGTAGAGTACAGTGAAGTGCCTGTGAGAGGAGCTTTCTTGCTGTCTCTACCCCTTCCCCAGGTCCTCACTCCTCCCCCCCCCCCCCAGTAAGCCCCTTTTACACCAGAAAAAGAAAAAAGGGCAGTCCAACCAGCACAGTTTGCCCTGGGGATGGGTGTGGGTGAGACTCAAGTATTAGGTCCCCTTTCTGTCCCGGGCTCCACCATATCCATTCACTGTTGTTTTTCTACCCGTCCTGAGTGGAAGCATGCTGGATGGATGCTTTGTCCCGCATAGACCTGTTGTCAGAAATGAGTGTCCAGCTTAAAATCATTTTCCTGGATCCATACTCACAGGGCGGCTGTTCACTTAGCCAGTGAAGAAGAGAGCCACGGGGACTTACGGGTGTAAAAGTGCAGGGGCCTCTGTTCCTTCAGTCACTCAGTTTGAGTGTGAGACTGCGATGGTGTTTCCCCACATGGCAGGCACCAGTGTCTAAGGTCAGAAGCCAGAGCATCCCTCTAGCAACTGCTGCTTGCTGTGCAGATCTCGCGGGGGCTTTGTTTCTTTTGGGGCAGGGTTTCTCTGTGTAGCCCTGGCTGTCCTGGAACTCACTCTGTAGACCAGGCTGGCCGTGAACTCAGAGATCCCCCTGCCTGTGTCTGGGATTAAAGCCATGCACAGCCACCACCATTGCTGTTGTTGGACAGCCTCAGTACCAAGTTGTAACTGTGGAGAAAACGGCTGCTTTTTCAGCTTTAATCCTTGCCTTGGCTATTGGAGGACACGGGGTTTCCCTTGATTGTCACACTCTCTTATGCGCATACAGACTGTTTCTGCAGTTGTTTGCTAGAGGTTTTGAGTGACATTAGAGAAGGAAGATCTGTGCTGTATGTGGAGATGCTTTCTGATCTCCTTGGACTCCGCACTGGCTCTCTGTTTTTACAGTATGTGCGTCATTGTCGTTTCCAGCTGGGAGATGCCTGGATGCAGGGTCACATCCTTCCTGCTGTCTTGGGAGGTTTGGCTCAGGCTGGAGCGTGGACAGCAGGGAACATCACTGAGGATAGGAGGCCGGACTTTCTTCCTTGTCCTGCATGCAGCGTTCTAGTGCATAGAATACACTGGCATAACTGCTGACTATTTCAGGAGTTACCTTTGCCCAGGCTGTAAGCTTCTCACAGCCTTTATTCCCTAGTGTGGACATCCCTTCTCTCAGGGTCTCTTTTCATTCTCACGTCTCTTGAGACAAGACCCCAAACTCTTGATCTTCCCGCCTCAGCCCCAAACTGGAATTACAGGTATCTGTAGTTTCTCTCCCCCTTCCTCCCCTTTCCCCTCTTTTTTAAAAATAATTTATTTATTTTTATTGTATGTGCATTGGTGTTTTGCCTGCATGTATGTCTGTGTGAGGGTGTCAGATCTTGGAGTTACAGACAGTTGTGGGCTGCCATGTGGGTGCTGGGAACTGAACCCGGGTCCTTTGGAAGAGCAGTCAGTGCTCTTAACCGCTGAGCCATCTCTCCAGCCCCGCCTTTCCCCTCTTAAAATGTAGGTCCCCCCTATTTATTTGTTAAATATGCATTTACTAAGTACTTGTTGAGTGCTTTGGAATATAATAGTGAATCAGATAGACATAACTCCAGTTTTTGGTAAGGCTTATAGAAATTTCACTGTTTATAGATAATTGTGAAGTGTTTTGAGAAGTACTTGGTGCTGTGAGAACATAATTTGGGGACCATCCTAGTTGAAGTGGTCATCGAGGTCAATCCTCCCAGCCATTCCCCTCCTCTTCCCTCCTCCCTCTCCTGCATAGACTTCTAAAATATATGTATTTTCCTTATTTGCATGTGTATATGTGTGTGAGTGTGAGTCCTAGGGTCCTCTACAAGAGCACATGCTCTCAACTGCTGAGCATCGCTTCAGCTCCCTGGGGCCTGGCTTTTGAATCATTTAGTGGGTGCTCCTGCTTCCATCATGGCTAGTCAGTGGTT
The DNA here is from genome assembly GCF_964271855.1 of Acomys minous. Classification (NCBI taxonomy): domain Eukaryota; kingdom Metazoa; phylum Chordata; class Mammalia; order Rodentia; family Muridae; genus Acomys; species Acomys minous. Next base: position 110,563,605 of record NC_140494.1, read on the forward strand.
CCAGCCCGGCCATTTTCCACGATGGGTTTAACTTGGCAGTGGCCTCAAACTCACAGAGGTACGCCTGCCTCTACCTCCCCTGTGCTGGGATCAAACTCACAGAGGTACGCCTGCCTCTACCTCCCCTGTGCTGGGATCAAACTCACAGAGGTACGCCTGCCTCTACCTCCCCTGTGCTGGCCTCAAACTCACAGAGGTACGCCTGCCTCTACCTCCCCTGTGCTGGCCTCAAACTCACAGAGGTACGCCTGCCTCTACCTCCCCTGTGCTGGGATCAAACTCACAGAGGTACGCCTGCCTCTACCTCCCCTGTGCTGGCCTCAAACTCACAGAGGTACACCTGCCTCTACCTCCCCTGTGCTGGGATCAAAGGAGAGTGCCACCACTGCTGGGCTTAAAGTTCCTTTTCTTTTTTCTCTTTTTTCTCCCCCCTCCTGTTTTTTTTTTTTTTTTTTTCATGACAGGGTTTCTCTGTGTAGCCTTAACTGTCCTGGACTTGCTTCGTAGACCAGGCTGGCCTCGAACTCTGCCTCCCAAGTCCTGGGATTAAAGGCGTGTGCCACCACGTCCAGCTTTAAAGTTCCTTTTCTAATAACTTTATCTTGCCTTGAATGAAGAACCTGTCTTGATTGTACCTAAGCTCGGCTTCCAGAGGCCTTTGTCATGTGTTTTAGTTTTCAGCAACTGTTTTCCAAAGGCTAAGACAGAATAAAGTTTTACAAAAAGCACTATTAGCTCATATGGCTTTGCCTTGATATCTTTCTAAGACTTTACTTAGAATCTCCTTAGGGGTGTTGTGATGAGTGGGGCCCAGACTGCCTGCTAAGAGGATGTTAGGTAGTTAGAACCCCAGCTATAGTAGACTGTACCCAGCCAGACCTCCATAGTTAGACGCGGTGTGCCTGGCAGGGGAATGTCAGGCTAACGGTTAGAGACTGTAACCATTTAGGCCTGGATTCCCTGCCGGACGGGGTAGAAGCATGTGCTGTCAGACCCTCTGCCCCTGGCTGGTTCTCCTTAGTAGAGGCATGGCATTGGGAAACCTTTGAAAAATTGCTTGTTCTTAACTGTTGCCTGGGAGCTGCAGAGTGGGTGTTCAGGGAAAAAAAAAAAGCTACTTCCTGAAGTGTTTATGCAAAGGACCATTTTTAGAGAGTTATGTGGAATGGAATTGGGTCTGACGTCAATTCTCAGTGTGCTTTCTCTCTCCTGGAGGAAAAGCCCATATGTAGAGACAGATGTGAGACTCAAGTCCTTTTTGCATATAAATAATACTGGGAGAGAATGAGAACATTACTGTGAGGGAGACCTTGGAAAAGAACAGCTTGCTGCAAGCCAGTGAAAGCCAGGCTGCTCTTAGGTGCACTCACAAAGTCTTCCCTCCGCTATAACCTGCAACCTTAATATATAAGATGTAAGTATACAGTTAGTTGTTACAAGAGGACACACCCATGAAGCATTTCCTAAGACAAAGAATAGAACGTGCCCAGTGACACCTCAGCCCATACCTACATTATCTCTGAGGCAGCCTGCTACTTTTAAAGTAATAGTTTTCTTGCTTTTGTCTTTTAAATTGTCGGTCTACCCACCTACCTCCCTACCTGTGTGTGCATATGTTGCTTGTGTATGTGAGTGCGGACATACATGTGGAGGTCAGAGGAGAACTTAGGAGAGTCAGTTCTTTCCTTCCACCATTTGGCTCCTGATGAATTGCTCTCAGGGCTCTTGCCAGCCCTTCTCGACTTGTCCTACGGATATAGGCATTTTTGTTAGATATATTTTAGGTTGAATTATATGAAATTATGGTTTCCTCTGATCGTAAGGTCATAGGAAATACTGATGTTCAGTTTTGGTAGATCTACCAAATAGTTTTCTAAAAATTTTATACCACCTTAATGTATAATTGTTGCTTTATATTATGGCCAGGATTTTCTATTGTGGTTCAACTTTTCGTTTTCTGCTTACTGGTGAGATTGAGCACTTTTTCATTTGTTTTGTTTATAGACTTTGAAATACCTAACAATGCTGTACGTGTTACAGCTCTGAGGGGAAAGGCTGCCCCAGTGGATGTGAGGGGAATACCGTAGGACAATTTGAGAAGGTTCAAGTAGGGCTGCCAGGAAAGGTATCATGGCAGTTGGAAGCCAAGGAATACGACAGAGTCGCACCACACAGCAAGCCTCATGCAAGAGACACACAGGAGGGTGGCTGCTGCTGTGCAGCGGGGAACCGAGCAGGAGACAGGCTGATACAGGGTTTTGTGGAAGAATGAGTTTTCTAGGGTGGAGATTTCCAGTGTAAGGACTAATGGTATTTCAAGACAAGCCCAGGGATTGGTGGGATTTCATGTTAAGGGATTGATAGGATTTTGTGCTCAGGGATTGGTGGGTTTTTAGGGGATTGGTAGATTTTGGTAAGTTTTCAGACCCGGAAATGGGCGTGGACCCTTATCCTACAAAAGTAGCTTGCTCATTCCTTATTGAGTGGTTTCTTTTGTTTTACTGGTTGACAGGAGCGCATCATATACACTGTCAACTGTGACTGCTTGGTGTGTGTCATCTGTCTTCTAGTCTGTGCCTTCTGTCTTATTTCATAATGGTGATTGTGATGAACAGGCCCTTTCAGTTTTAAGGTAGAATGCACTTATACTGACATGTAGGTTCTAGGGCATCCGTGTTGTCACCAGTTGAATGACACTGCTAGTATTCTGTACTCTGCCTGCTTGTCAGTCCCGTAGTTGCAGCTCCTCAGTCCCGTAGTTACGGCTCCTCAGTTGTATTGAGCTTTGCTGTGGAGATGGTTCTTTGCCTTTCTCCATTCTGTTGACTTCCTGCAGGAGAAGCTCATGATCCTGCTGTATTATTATGAGGTGCAGTGCAGCCTCTGGGCTCCCTCAGGAGAGCCAGGGCTTCCTCACAGATGGTGTCTGTGTTAACTGTGCCCTTTAGATCTCTAAAATAAGATAGATAGAAGGGAGCAGTGGCGAGCACAAGACAGGTTTTCTAGAGATAAGCTGTACACTCAAATTGGCTTTGTAAGTGTCTGAGGGGCTAGAGGGACTTACAGATGTAGGCTAGCTGCAGACCACCCACAGCTCGCTATGTGCCTGTCTGAGCAAGTGCATGTTGTCCCCAGGAGCCTCGGTGATAGCCTGTGTGCTAGCAGAGTGGACGAAGCACAGGTGGCTTTGGTGCTTGGCCCTTATGCAGCCTTCTGGTAATTGTTAGGCTTGTGGTTGGGTCCCCACTCTTCAGGAACCTTCACAATTACTGATGGAGAGCTGGCCTTTTCATTTCAGATTGATATCAGCAAATGCCATTACTTAGTGGATTTGGATACCATGAGAGAAACACCTCGGGAGCCAAACTACTCCTCCAACAAAGAAGAGTGGGTCAGCCTTGCCCACAGACCCTTCCTGGATGCCTCTAGGTACGTGACTTCAGTTGTGAGAGGTGTCCTGATTGGTGTAAAAATGAACGCTGGAGTTGAGAGAATCTAGCCCCTGGCTGTCTTGAGTAACTCTTACTTCCTTTTTATTTGATTCCAAGGCATCTTACAGTTTTGTCCATGTGCACTGAGAAAGTTTAAGAGTACTCTCTTCTTGAGGCCTTGGAATGTAAAGTGTATTCTATTATTATTGTACTGAAATGTCCTAGAGTAGTACAGGTAGGTCTACTGTGGAAACTCAAATAAGGTTTTGGTTAGTTTTGGTAACTGACTTTAGCTGTCTTAACCGAGCGTTCTAACATTGCTAACAAGATTAACTGTGTACTGAGGAGCTTGATGTCCATAATTTTCAGAATCAAAGCTCAGCGAGTACTAGATAGGACTTGTTTGGTTTTATTTTGGTTGTTTAAAACAGAGTCTCACTTTGTAGCTCAGGGCTGACCTGGAACTCATTAGGTAGACCAGGCTAGTCTTGAACTTGTGGTGATCCTCTTGCCCCAGTCTCCCAAATGCTCGATTGCAAGTGTGTCACACCATGCCTGGCAGATCTAGTGAAGATTTTAAAACAAAGAGCTAGAAGACTTGGCTGCCTCTTCAGAAAGACCTCAGAGTTAGAGGTAAGAAGAGTGATGGGATTGTGGACTGGCAGTGTAAGGGCGTTTGTTGTAAACTTCCTGTTTGAAGGCGAATAAGCATAAGGAAGGAGGAAATAGATTGTGTGGTGCATTAAGATTCTTTAGAGGAAGAGAGCCAACTGAATGTGTATGTACTTATGGAAGGGGATGGTTAAGAGCACACTGGATAGCCAGAGTACTTGGTAGCTCCTACTCAGTCCAAGGTAGAAGCTCAGAACAAACGTGAGACCAGTGATATAACCCTTGTCCCAGGCAGGCCTGCAGCCCATTGACTGATGAGGTTCATATTCAGGCTCCCTCCCATCCCCCACCCCTACCCTCACAATGATTGCTGTCCTCTGTGTCAAACCTCTCTGGAAATACCCAGCAGACTGTGCTTTCCTAAGCTAGGGCCTTCTCCACCCAGTCAGGCTGACAGTCAAGGTTAGTCATTGTGTACAGTCCAGTAGAAGATCATAGGTACTGAGGGAGCATTAAGGAGGGCGGGACCTGCTGGAGCCGAGAGTTAGGCCTTTAGCTGCGTGGTCAAAGTAGGCCTTCTGTCTCCCCCTATCAAAGGGCTTAAGGGCTTCCAAGTTTTTGCAATTGGTCCAGCTCATACAACTGTAACAAATCACCCTAGACTGAGAGGCAAACCTGCAGGCACTTTAGCTGGAGTCCAAAGCCAGGGGGCTAGCAGTCAGCTTCTCATGCGGCCCTGTAGGCTTCAGATAGAGACTTCTTTTCTCTAACATGCCAAGAAGGGTGAGCTAGTTCTCTGCGGGGAACTAACCGCACTCTGGAGGGCTCTCCACACAGGGCAGAGGCACCTCCCAGAGCCCCGCCTCCACAACACCATTGCATTGGGGATCAAATTAGAGCAGAGGAAAAAAAAGAGACGGGTCTTACTATGTAGCCTTGGTTAGCTTCAAACTTGCAATTCTCCTGCCTCCACTTCCCAACCACAGGGACTATAGGTGTGAGTCACCATGTCTGTTTCAACATGAATTTTGAGAGGATACACACAAAAGGTCTATAATCCAGTTGTGAGTAAAGCTATTATAGATTGAGCGTCTATTATTTGCAATACTTCGGACCAGAAGTGTTTCAGATGTCATATTTGGAATGTGTGCATATGCATTATAAGATATCTTAGGGACAGAACCCAGGTCTACACACAAAATTAGTTTGTTTCATATATACTTTATACGTATACCTTTTTTGGTAGTTTTTAAAAAGATGTTTTATTTTCAGTTGGATGTATTTGTGTGTCTGTGTGAGTGTGTGCCACACAGGTGTTGGTGCCCACAGAGGCCAGAGGCATTGGATCTTCTGGAGCTGGACTTAGAGATGGCTGTGAGCCCCCTGAAGTGGGTGCTGGGCGTAGGGAGACTCTTGGACCTTCCAGCAATAAAATAATGACCCGGAGACGTTTATAAGCTTAAAGCTTAGGCCCTTTAGCTTGGGCAGTCTGCCAGCTGCCTGTCTAGCTTCACATGACTAATCCTGGCACTGCATCCGCCATGTGGCTAGCTCTACCTCTCTGCTCCGTTGTGGTCCATGTCTGTTCACCTCCGTGTTTGCTGGCGAATCCCTGGCCCTGCAGTGCCTTTCTTTTCCCAACGTGCCCCCCTCCCTCCTGGAAGTTCTGCCCTTCACTTCCTGCCCAGATATTGGCCTTCAGCTCTTTATTATAACCTGTAGGTAATTGAGAAAAGATGAATATTTACAAAATATAAAGCAGGCGATGGGCCATAGAAATAACAATATGGCTAGGACTTAGCCCTCTGCTGCCTTAGCAATTAACAGTCGAATATACAGAGACACAGCTTCACACAGTGTACCCCAGCAGCTGGGAATCAAGCCTGGGTTCTCTGGAAGAGCAATGCTGTTTAACTGTTGAGCCATCTCTGTGGCTCCTATGATGATTTTATATAATGATTCTGTGCAAGAAACACATTTTAATGGTGTGGCCCTGAGAAAGTTGTAAGCTTTCGATTGTTGCACATTTCCAGAGATCAGATTCCATTGCTCAATTCGAATAAATACCCTTATGCACATTTTGGGCAGGTGAGTTTTTAGCTCTGCGTCTTTTCTGAACAGTGTGAGTGCTGAGTTGTTTGGTGTGAGTGTGCTTAGCTTTGTAGGAGGCTGCCATTCCACTGCATTCTGACCAGCCAAGAGTGAGGCGCTTGCTGTAGGTAGTGTAGTCTCTTGATGTGGCTTTTGTTTACTTTTCTTTAGAGATAAATGGTGGGAACATCTGGTTATATGTCTGTCAACTGTAAGTCTGTTTGGAGGAGGTGTTTTTGAAGTGCTAGTGCCTTTATCTTTTTTCCTCCTCCTCTTCCCCTTTTTCCAGCTCCGGGGTTTGAACCCAAGGCCTTATGGTTGCTAGGCAAGTGCCCTGCCATTGAGCCGTCCCTCTAGCATACTTGACAGTTTTTTCCCTTAAAATAAAAATTATTTATTTACTTTACATCCTGCTCTCAGCTCCCTGTCCCTTTTTTTCCTCCCAGCCCCTCCTTACCACCTGCCCCGCCCCCATCCACCTTTCCTCCCCTTCTCCTCAGAAAAGGGCAGGCCTCCCATGGTTGTCAACCAGCCTTGGCATATCAAGTTTCAGTGAGACTAGGCGCATCTTCTCTATTAAGGCTAGACAAGGCAGCCAAGTTAGGGGAAAGGATCAAATGGCAGACGACAGAGTGAGAGACAGCCCCTGTCCCGTTTTAGGATCCCCACAGGAAGACCTGCTCACAACCCTTACCTAGGTGCAGGGGGCCTGGGTCCCATTTGACTTATTTTAATTGAGTTCTTTACGTCCTTACTGTGTCATTTAAAGAACTCTTGGTGTACTTTGGATTACAATCCTCTCTCAGGTACATATTTTGCAAGTATGTCCCATTGGTCTTAATGTCCTCCTCCTTCTCTTGAGTGTCTTTTACAAAAAGCAAACATTTTGATTTTATTAAGCTCCCTCTTACCTGTTTTTTTTTTTTTCCATTGATCGTGTCATAGTGTTATATCTAAAAATTAGTAGCCAACCTGAAGACCTGGTGTTTTTCTGTGCTGCCTTCTGGGGGTCTTATATTTTGTACTATATTTTTACACCTATAATCCGTGTTGATTTTAGATTGGTATAATATCTGTGTCTAGATTCATTCATTTTTATATGAATATAAAATATCTTTTTGTTTTTTATTTTTTTATTTTTTTGAGACAGGGTTTTTCTGTGTAGCCTTGGCTGTCCTGGACTAGCTTTGTAGACCAGGCTGGCCTCAAACTCACAGTGATCCACCTGCCTCTGCCTCCCAAGTGCTAGGATTAAAGGTGCGTGCTGCCACACCCAGCACTATAAAATACCTTTTTACGTGTCCACTTCTTAGGGCACCATGTGTTGAAAAGCCTCATCTCCGTTTCATAGCTCTGCTCCCTTCTCAGAGATTTGTAGTTTTCTGTGAAAAGACCATTTCCTGGGCTTTTTTTCTGTTCCATCCATGAATTTGTTTTTTTCTCCAGTCTTTATTGACATCGCTTTATATATATTCAGTCTTCAGGTGGTCATTTTTCCAGATAAATTTGTCGCCTTCTCCTTTGATAGTGTGTTGGTCATTCTGGCTTTTGGCCTGCCCATGTAAACTTTAGATTCAGAGGTTTTTTTGTCTTTGTAAAATTTTCTAGGATTTTTATTGTGATTGTGTCTGGATTAGGTCGGGAAGAACTGGTGTCTCAGTACTATTGAGCCACCCTGGTCATGAGCATGGGGTGACGCCATGGGTCATTTCATTGTCATTTTCTTCATATAGATTTGTACGCATGTTGAGATTTATATCTTTTGGGGGAGTGTTAATGCCAATGGTACTGATGTTTTTTTTTTATTGCAGTTCTGCTTGTTCATTGCTGATTTGTACAAAAATGATTGACTTCAGTATGTTTTTGCTACTTTATTGTAATTGTTAATTAGTTACAGGAGATTCTAAAACATTTTATCACCCCAAACTATCCTTTAAAAAAAAAAATGAGAAAACATGTGGGCCATGTGCTGACGAGAAGACTCTTGTTTGGCTAAAAGCAGGTGATGCTGGAGACAGGAAAGAATTGCTGTAGCATCGTCAGTGAGGTAGATGAGAGAAGAGTCTGCAGAGAAAGCCGTGGGCCGTCTGTACAGCGCGTCTTCTAGAGCTTTCTGCAGGCCTGAGGAGCCTGTGTGTGACGTCACAGCCCCAGGCCACACGTGTCTCTCCAGCTCCTTGTTTGAAGTCCAGGAGTTCACAGTCACGGCTGCGCGTGATCGGTAGAGTGCAGAGCATTTCTTCTGATAGCATTCGTTTTATTTCACTTGATAAGAAAATATGGGATGACGTATTGAAAAGTGCAGAGAGCAGGTGTGAAGTAATTGAGGATAGCAAGTGACAAAAAGAGTAATGAGTGTGACAAGAGGGCAAGTTAGGCCACTTGTGTTTTCAATGTGTGTGTGTGTGTGTGTGCGTGTGTGTATGTGTACGTGTACGTGTATGTACACATACATACATACCACGGCTTTCATTAGGTCAGAGGACAGCTTGTAGTAGTTGGTTTTCCTACCGTTTGAGTCATGGGGATTGAACCTAAGTTTTCAGGACCTGCGACATTAATCCTGGCTTCTTGCTGTTAGTACTGCGCTGATGCCCAACTTTCAGAAAGATGTTTTATACATTTTGTAGGGACTAAATGGGAGGAGTGTATGAAAGTGCTTTTAAATTTAAAGCATTCTAACAAGTTAGACCTTTCAGTAAATTAGCAAGTTCTGCAGGGTTCCAGATTACATTGTCCTTATTTCTTATGTAGATTTGTGCAGTTTTACTCGATTTGTTTTGCTGACATCCCTTACTGACATCGTCTAAATAGGGCCTCAGCCATCTGAAACAGAAGCAATCAGGATAATTTAATTACCAACATATTAAAACACATCATACTCTGGAAAGAATGCTACTGGAGAGCCTTCGAGCGAGAGAAGCAACTTTGTGATTAGGGCAGATTTTTAAATGCTAGAGACCAGCTGGGCCCAGCACTCTGGAGGCAGCAGTAGACAGATCTCTGTGAGTTCAAGACCAGCTTGGTCTACAAAACAAGTCTAGGACAGCCAAGGCTACACAGAGAAATCCTGTCTTGTAAAACTGGGGGGAAAAAAGCAGGCACCAGTGACTGTGGGAGGGAGCCATTCTCTGTGGAAAAGCAAAGAAGGTAGGCCTTGGCTGCTTGTCTCCGAACACCTACTTCCCAAGGACGAGGGACCCCAGGCCTGCTAGCTAGAGAGGAGGATTTCAGTGACCAACTGAACTCTGCTCACATGGGGCTTGTTCTAGCCCCAGCTTCCGGACCTTGAGTGTCATGACTGAGTCTGACTGCGCTTATAAGGACCATCAGACTCATAGGAGATGAGAGCCAGTGTATTTGACACTATCAATGAAAAAGAAAAGTGCTTTTCGTACATATATGTCTGTGCACCACTTGTGAGCCTGGTGCCCTTCAAGGGGTGTAAGATCCCCTGGAACTGGAGTTGCAGATGGTTGTGAGCTGCCACGTGGGTGCTGGGAATTGAACCCAGGTCTTCTGGAAAAGCACCCAGTGCTTTTAACTGCTGAATCATTCTCCAGCCTCAAGAGTAAAAAGTGCAGATTTGCCATCCTGTGGCCAGCTCATATTACATACATGAAACAAGGGGATTTTTCATTCTTGAACCAGGACATAATTGCTACTTGTATAAAATAGCTTGACAAGAGGGTGGACGTAATTCTTGCTCTAAGAGTCCCCTGAGAAGGGTGAAAGAGTGCTAGAATAAATTAACAGCTCAGTGCCCAGTGTGGGAGCCTGGTGGGAAAGGCTCTCCAGGTTGTTCAAGTTGCCTTCTGAACTGTGGGGTCTGCTTGCAGCTTTGGAGACGGTCTGATGTGCAACGCTCTCCACCTGCAGAGGCTCCTCCAGGCTCTTTCATCTTGCTTGCGTTGCTTCCTCCTGTGGCTCTCCCCATTTTAGAGCATTTGGGGGCTTCATTCAGCTGAGTTACAGACTCTCATGATTAGAGGCTTGAGAACGTTCAGGGGAACTTAGGGTTCACACTCGCGTAGATCTGATTACAGGTGAGGAACAGGGGCAGGTCCACACAGCAGCTGGCAGGGTGGAGGGAGAGGTCCTTTCTAGTTGAAGGACCTCAGCTGTAGCCAGGTGGGGAGTGCATAGCAGTATCTGCTGCTTTGTTCTCTCAGGGCCCAGCACAGGGACCTGAACTTTGCCTTATGTACAGAACTTCTACAGGCTGTGTGTGGCCTTTTACTTACCTCCCAAGAAGTAAATCTAGCAACTATGAGGCCTAAAGACTATCACTCCTGTATACCTGTATTTATTTGTGCCTGCTGCAGTAGGGTGGTCTGGTTGGTGGGAACCAGCACAGGCAGAACTATTTATTTCTGGAAAATGATAATGTGACTGGAGTAGTGTTGTGAAGAGTTGGTTAGTTGGAATCTTGTTGCAGTGTAGCAATCACCCATTCTCTCTGTTGTATTTAAAGATTTATTTCATATACAGTGCTCTGCCTGCCTTGCATGTATACCTGAAGGCCAGAAGAGGGCCCCAGAGCTTATTATAGATGGTTGTGAGCTGCCAGGTGGTTGCTGGGAATTGAACTCAGGACCTCTGGAAGAGCAGCCAGTGCTCTTAATCCTTGAGCTATCTCTCCAGCCCTAATTACCCAGTCTTAAAGATGTAAAAGAAGATCACAGCTGGCTCATCCAGCCACCTTTTCCTTGGGGAGGAGGGGGTATCTCTTACATTGGCCATCAGGTGATAACTGAGACACCTCTCTCCACCCACCTCTCCCCACCCACCTCTGGCCATTGAGACTAGTGATTGGCTAGATCTCAGCGGAGACTGTCACCCTAGCCTTGGAGCCAGACAGTGTCCCTTCCCCCTCCCCCTGCTGGTGGTGGGAAGCAAGCGGTGGGAAGAGTAGAACTGCCTTACCTACCACAGGGTCCCAGGGAACGTAATCACCACAAAATCACCACAGCTTTTAAAATGCCATTTTTCTAAATTAATGTTTCAATTTAAAGATTTCTTACAAGAAAGAAAAGGGCAGCTCTGAAGCCATTTCCCCTTCCTACCCAGGTGACAGGATTTGATAGCCAACATTTGGCACACTTCACATGATGTCTGCTCCTTTGGGAAGAATTTTTCCATGTGGCCAGCGAGTGGTAGGCTCTTATCTCTTTCCCTACATGCTAGTCATGGTGGTGTCTAACTTCCCTCGTTGGTGCCAAGGACACTGAGAAAAAGGATGAGCAGAGTTTATGTACTCTTCCCCTGTTCATCAGCTCACTGCTCTCACTGCTTCAGTTCTGTCAGCTGCTGCCTCTTCTTCATCTGCCCCCAGAGGCTTTGCTGTCCTGGCCCAGATTTGGCTTCGAAACGCACTACATGTTGCCTAATGTCTTATTCAGTTCCATAATCATTGAAATGTGCTGACATTTAGGAAGAATAAAAAGAACAAACCTTTTAATCCCCCATGCAGCCCAGAGCACTCTGCTTTCTGTTGCTGTGGAGTGAGCGCTCTAGAAAGATCTCTCCACGTCTCTTCACTGAGTCGGTGCTGGAGACTCAGTTTGGGGAGGAGGCGCGTGCTTCAGGATGTCCCGTGCTTTCCGCTAAGGGACTGAGCACCTGGCATCACCAGTCTTTGTTGTAGCTCCTTCACGACTCAGCACATTAGAGGGTCTTCTGAGCCATCTCTCCAGCCCATGTTCTTAAAGCTGGATTTATGGAACAGTGAAAAGAAGAGAGATAAGAAAAAGATCTTGTCAGAAGCTTTTATCTTAATGAAATAAAAATTGTTGAGGCAGAGTATCTCGTTGCTTATTTCAAGTTGTTAACGCTTGCCGGAGTTGTCCTGTCCTGCTTTCCAGTGCTCTGGGTCTGAGGGACAGGGTCGAGAGTCTAATAGACACCATTGTGTCCTACCTACATCTCTCAATAGCTACCAGATGGGAAAACAGTGGTGAAGAGCCTGTGTCCCCAACCCTCAGCAGGCCCAGAGACCAGAAGGAGGTCCAGTTGCGTAACAGCAAGATCCTAGCTCCACTGTTGTGAATATTAGCTAAAGGTGACTGGTGCAGAGGCTGATGTCACACCAGATGTTGTACACACCAGCTGCATGATTCATACGCGTCCATGCTGCAGTGCTGTGATTCCAACCTGTGCTTCGGCTGGCTTCCTAAGCATGCCGCATCACAGATCTTTGGAGCTTACTCTAACGGACAGAACTGTGGCCGTACTTTGCCACGAGGCCTGAACGTTGGATAGACCTGCTGAAGGTTGAGTATTATACTAGTCACGTGGATCAGAATGACTTGGGAAATTCTGTGTGAACCAGAACCTGAAAAGATTATTTGACCTCTTAGAATAACATTTTCTTGATTAACATGGACACCTTCTGTATCACTTGTACCGCCATCCCTTAGGTCGCCCTAGCGCCCTCATCTCCTCTACGCATACCGTGTAGACTCCTCCTTTGCTCCGCTCTGCCTCAGGACTTTAGGACTGAAACTTACGGGAAGGAAGCAAAAGGAACTCAGTTTTCCTTTTGAGGTTTTGTTTCCTTGTGGAAGGTGAACATTAGATGCTAGGAAAGCAGACTGTCGAGTCTGATTTGAGAGTGTACTCTGGTCTGCAGAGTCACGAGTGTTTTCCATGGACAGGTCTGAAGTTGGAGAATCAGCACTGGATTGAGTCTGTCCCTGGGAGAGGGCCCTCCGGCGAGTGCAGCAAGTCAGCCGTTACTTCTGGTCCACTCTCGTGGGATAGGAGTGTGAGCATCTCTGCAGTGCCTCCTGTTGATAAAACCATGCCCCTTACCCTGTGACCTGTTAAGGCCTATGAAAACAACCTCGCCTTTGCCCAGAACTAGTCCTTTGACCATTAGAACTGCCCAGCAAAGGCTGGCGGGTTGACTGTGGATGAATCTTGAGGAAACCCAGATCGTCTTTAGGACTGAAGGGATTTTGAAGGTCCAGTTCTGCACTGATAGGTATAGAAACTATCTCCCAGAAATGTGCACTGCAGACCAGAAGAGGGCATTAGATCACATTATAGATAGTTGTGAGCCACCATGTGGTTGCTGGGAATTGAACTCAGGACCTCTAGGAGAGCAGACAGCGATCTTAACTGTGGCGCCATCTCTCCAGCACCGAGAAGGCTGTCTTTTTAAGCTGACAAATTGACGTAGTATTTCCGTTTGCAGTGGCTGGACTGGTGGGGCTAACTCCCAGTCTTCCCTTCATGTCAGCAAGTGCAGATCTTTTTTAATTTTTATTTTTTGTTTTTTTGAGACAGAGTTTCTCTGTGTAGCCTTGGCTGTCCTGGACTCACTTTGTAGACCAGGCTGGCCTCAAACTCACAGCCATCTGCCTCCCAGAGTGCTGGGATCACAGGCGTGCGCCACCACTCCCTGAAGCAAGTGCAGACTTAAGTCACCACAGCAGAATGCTTTGGAGCCCCAGTAAATGCAACTGATAATTGAATTAGAACACATGCTGAGCTGTCAGCTAATTACGCGGCCCACTCAGACAATTGTTTTTGTCCAAGTCTGTACCATCCATGAATTGCTTAAGAGACTTTCTTATTGGGCTTCTGTGATGGTGACATGTAACTTGCATCTCTTAGTTACATGCCTGTGCTCTCTCAGGTCACATGTCACTGCGTTTCATTGCAGGCCTTGTGACAACTCATGTTGTCTTAGTTTGTGATCAGTGTGGTTTATGTTCCCACATGTGTGACTGTGTGCAGACTCCCTCTTCCAGCACTTAGCTGTTTTCCTTTTATAAATTTGATTTCCCTTTCTTGAGAAACAATACAATGTAACAACTCTAGATTAACAATGCTGGTACAGATACCAGTGGTTAAAACTAAGGTAATCAGGGATTCCTTTCTCTCAGCGTCAAAGCGGAAAGAAGGAAGGAAGGAAGGAAGAAAGGTAGAGCAGCAGCTCATGTCAGACAAGGGGAACGCCAGCTAACTTGGCCCAAGCTCTGTGTGGTGACTGCAGGAGAGAGAGGCACGCTCTGTGTTCTCAGAGGGTGCTCAGTGCTGTGCGCTGACGAGGCCCCTGAGCTCCCACTCTCCTATTGGAGTTTGCGCTCAGGTTTACCTGTAGAAGCCTCCCTGATGGACGCTGGTTAGAAGTTAGTGCTAATTTTCTAGTGGCCTTACACTGGGGGAACACGACAGAGTTGGGGTGTCTCTCGGTTCACTTCAGGCTTGTCCTTGACAAGAGGATGATCCCAAACCACAACTTCCTGGACTTGGAACTCTTCATTGGCTCCCCTTGCCTTTCTGTGTTTCTGTACGCTGGCACCTGATGGTGCTCAGTGTGGTTGAGTCCAGCTGAACTCTTGTTGATAGCCTTTGCCCACTTTCTTTATCCACCTGTCTGTCCTCCACCCACCCATCCGTCTGTCCAATATATGTGCTGTTCATCATATAGTAGTACCAGGCATAGATCAAACATCCTTGGTCCCTGAAATCTATGTGTAGGTGTAAAGGGACATTCAACAAGCTAGCAAATGAGTACGTACCGTTTGTGAAAAAGGTAACGGAGCCCCTGGAACTGGGAGAAACGTCACCAGAGTTCCCAGACAACCACACCGCCTCCAGCAAAGTAACTGTGAGGTGACCGTGAGAAGGAAAGGTGTGCACTAAATGCTGCTTCTGTCCAATTCTCAAAGTTTGGCTTCTTTTCTGAATGTGTATATTTTTGCTTTGAACTTATGTGTTGGTGCTTTAATAGTATGTATTCTACATTATGGTTATGTGTCATTTGTATTCAGATAAAAATAAGTTATTTGTGAAGCAAGAAAATAAATGAGTTGCCATAAAATAACGAAAGCCTGTACTATCCATGATGCACGTGGCTTGCTTTAACTGGTTCTGCTGACGTTGCCTGTCCATGAGGCTGTGTAGGTGTAGCGCTCTCTGATGTGTTTGTTTCCTGGTTCTGTACCAGTGTTTGGCATCGCCAGACTTTGTAGCTTTGAAAGTCTGGTTGCGGAATTGATGTCCACGCTTGCATTCTGTCACATTGCGTTAGCCATCTGCATTTCTCTTTGCTATTCATGTTCTTTGTTGTTTTTTCTATCGAGTTTGTCTTCCTGAATTGTAGGAACAGCATGTATATCCTAGATGGCAATCCTCTATTGTATGCATTGCAAATATTTTGTCCCAGTCTTTTTTCTTTCCCGTTATTCCAGTTTGCCTTTTACACCCAGGGATAATGAATCATGGGCCTTCCATTCCAGTCTAGCCAGTACTTTGGTGATGGTGTGTTCTGTGTGCAGCCAAGGCAGTGTTCTCAACTACGGGGGGCTCTGATGTCACCTGTCAGCACACCAGGAAAACGGTCATCAGCGTTCATTGGCTCAGTCCAGTAAACCCGGTCTGCTTTTTAATGTTCTTAAATTATTTCATAAATCACTTACAAAACTAGGAACAGGAGGGTAATGGATTAATTTGAAGGTATAATAAGTGGGGGCTGGAGAGATGGCTCATTGGTTTAGAGCACTTGCTGTTCTTCCAGAGGACCTGAGTTCAGTTCTCTGCACTCACATCATGGCCTTGTTTGGGTACCAAGCATGCACGTGGTACACCTACATGTAGGCAAACACTTGCACCCATAAAAATAAATCTTAATAAAAATATGAATACATGAAACAACTTTTTCCACATTCTTCTGATTACGAATACACACACAGTGTTTATTGTTTAATTTCTTGAAATAGGGTATAAACATAGAACTCTGGCCTGAAACTGGCTTTATAGGCCAGACTGGGATTGAACTCATAGGATTCTTTCTGCTTCTGCCTCCCAAGTGCTGAAATTAAAAGTATGGGCCACCACGCCTGGCTCTATATTCTGAATTTGTATTCTGTATTTTCCTTTTTGGGAACACACACACACACACACACACACACACACACACACACACACACACACACACACAACTCCTGAAATAAGTGTCCCGAATTACAGCCACTGTTACTAGCTGTTGTGCAGGAACATGATGCATCCATCTTGAACGTTGGTGGGTTTCAGACCTGTTGCTGGTAACATCCAGCTCACCATTGCTCCTCGGCCTCCTCATTTCTGCATCATCAAAAGAAGCACTTGAACTTGTTTTCTTTGTGAAACCTTTGGTGATTCACATATCTCCTTTGTTTCCTAAATCAGACCCTTTTTTTTTTTTTTTTTTGTATTTGGAGTTTAAAAATCAATTAGACCGATCAATGATTTTTAAAATGTCTTTGTCATCTATGTTCCTTCTGTCACCATTTTATGCCTTCCTTCAGCTTGTCCACTTGTGAACTATACCAAATAAACTCTTTACACAACAATTGGGAAAATGAAAGGATAGGGCATCTCTTTTTATTATAGCAGGATCAGCCAGGTCTTATTGCAAATATTGCGCGATGACATCCTTTTTGGTGAAGGCTAACTGTGCAGAGTGTGCTATTTCCTTTTTGTGCTGGGAACATATTGTTTTGTGATCTATTCTTTCTTTTTAAAATCGCATTTACTATCTATTTTGTCTATTATGAGGAGAGGGGGAAGGAACACACACAGGGAGGTCAGGAGACAACTTTGAAGGGTCTGTTCTCTTCTCCCGTGTGGGTTCTGGGGATCCTCCTCAGGTCATGAGGCTTTGGCAGCAGGTGCTGGCCCGACTCATCCGCTCCTGAGTTTGAGGAAGTTCATCTAGTCTTACTGCCACCCAAGGGCGCTTTGACGCCCGTGGTCCGCTTCTGATCTCTGTGTGTGTCGGAATTGTGTCGTGTCCGGTGCCAGCGTTCTTCCTATGACATGAGAGATGCGAAATGTTGAAATGAGGGTTCTGAGCCGTGTTCACTGGCAAGTGCGAGTGTCTCCTGTGGCTCATTCTGCACCTGGAAGCTGCTGCAGAGCTGTTTCTGCAGTTCCTGGTGTTAGCCAAGGCCTGCAGTGCACTGGAGCACAGGTGGCTGCTAATGGACAAGAGTCATTTCTAGAATGGCCACTGACCTGAAGGAGCTGGTGCTGGCTCTAGACTTTCTCTTAGGGACATCACTTACCTGTGCATTGTGAGCAAAAAGAGGAAATTACCTTTTGTCTGAGGCAGATGCATCCTCTTCCTGGTTACTCTGTTCCCGAGAGCCCTGCTTTCTCTCTAGAGTCTCCTCTAAGCCTCTCTTCTCTATCCAAACCCTTGAGCTGTTGAAGTGCATCTCTGTGGAGCAGCGGGCACTGCCAGCACCTCAGTTGGGAAGTGTCTACGAGAGGTGTGCCAAGTGCAGTATCATTGTGTGCAGGCATTACAGGAGTCTGCCAAGCCCAGAGGTAGGCTGCCAGTGCAAATGCCACGTTGACATGACATTTACAAGTTTAGAATCTGCAAAGGGACTGGCCATGGACACCCTTCAGCTATCTCATTTCTGGTGTCAGCAGCGGGGCCAAGTTGGATTTTCCGACTGAAAAATTCAGGCTTGATGCATTTGAAGCTGTGATTACAGCCTCTTCCGGGGAAGGCTAAATCCGCAGGCTGCAGGATAAGCCGTCATGGGTAAACTTGCCAACTCTAGGATCAAACCTGGGTGAAGCTCTTGAATGTGACTCTTATCAGTCACCGAGTGAACTTGAACACGCTGCTTCATCTGGTGACCCGGGCAGGCTTATGCCTCTGCCCTCCATCTGCGAAGCAGAGCGTGAGTGTCGCCTTGCTCATAGATCTGTCAGATGGAATAAACACACTTAAAACCAAATCATTTACCAGTTCTCATACTCCAAGCAGGGGTAGAATTTTTGAGACTGAAATTTTCATTCACATTTGAATGCAAAATGCAGACCTGTAGCTCTTGATAGGTTCTTTAGACTTATTAGGGAAACAGACATGAGTAATAAGATATGTGGTCTATTGTGATGATCTAATATTAAATAGACATTTCTGTGTTTATATAAAATGCTATCCTTGACACGATTTCTTTTATTGTTTTCACAGCCATCAGTAAAATGAGAACATTTCTTCAACTCATCCTTTTCTCTTTCAGGTCTTCCAAGTTGCTTCGGGCTTTCTATGTCCCCTTCCTGTCGGATCAGTATACAGTGTATGCAAACTACACCATCCTTAAGCCTCGGAAAGCAAAGCAAAGCAGGAAGAAGAGTGGAGGTTAGCGACGCCCCCGTGGCTCGGGCAGGCAGCCATCACGCTAACTGGTGGTTCCCTGAGCTGACTTCCTCCATGTCATCATACAACACTCATAATAAAGGTCGCCTGACAAGATACCAGATCCGGGTGCTCTGAGCTCGTCATGGCCTATGTCAAGGTCTAATCAAAGACATACACTTCCTGCCCCTGTGTCTGCTCTGCACGTGAGCTTTCTGCGGATATGCAGAGTCCCTAAAGCCTGGGGACATAACATCGCTCCTCTCCTCATTTTTTCCCTGTTCAGTTGCTTACCAGAGCAGAGAAGAGCAGAATTCGCTTACAGGAGGAGCAGAGCGCCCTTGATGGGGGATGTGTTAGTGTCCCCCCCTCTCTGGCCTGCTGTCTGAGAACTAGCAGACCTTCCTTAGGCCACCTGCTTTCTCCACCAAAGTTGTTTGGCAGCTCCTAGCAGACCTGGTTCAATCCCAGTGCTGAGGAAGCACAGCCTAGTGCCAACTGACATGTCCTTTCACCGCCAGCAAGACTCAGCTTCTGAAAGCATTCCCAGGACTAGCACCATGTCCTGAAGCTCAGGAAAAAGGCGACCACGGGAGAACTGTGACCTAACCATGCTATCTATGATGCCTCTAACTTTCCTTTTATTTTCTTTAAAACTGGTCTTAATTACCTGGCTATTTGGGAAGTGTTTTAAGATTTTTTTTTTTAAAGTTTCAGCATGCTATATCTTGAATTCTGGATTCTGTACAAAGATTATATAGGGCATCTTTGGAGAAAAGCCTATCAATAGATTTGAGTGACAACACATTTTAAAATAGTCTGAGACCATTTTGGGGAAATCAAGAATTCCTTTTTGTAGAACAGCCCTAACGTAATGAAAGTGACAGTGTATAGGTGGCACCCATACGTCAGTTCTGCTGCAGGGCGCCCTGCAGCGGGCACCATTAGTCACATAGGCATTGGTAAGAACTCACCAACAGCAGGTAAGCCTGCCCGTGGCTTCGCCTTCCCTTACAATATGGCACGACCTATAAGCCATCTTCTCAGTGTCTCATTTGATCCTCACAACCACGTGAGGAGAACCCACTTCACAGAAGAGGAGGCCTGAGGGTGGAGGAGGTCAAGTGGCTGACCCAGTGTCACACGTGTGCACAGCAATAGGCCTCGGGGTAGAATCTAGGCAGTCTGACTTGTCACGCTTGTGTGATTGTCCATGCTTCTGGACTCATCTACAAAACACTACTTGAAAAGACGATGAGGCTGACCAGAGACCAAATTAGTTTTGTCAACTTCTATTTAAAGAAGATTCTTAGATTGAGTTCTTAGATTTCTTTGGAGCCTGTAGGTTAGCCTTCTTGGCAGTGCTGTGTGACATTGCTGGGGGCCCTGGGGTAGGAAAGTCCTTGATTTGGGAGTCACAGGATCGACTGTGTACAGTGTTCTTGCTGTCCCTGTGGGCCATATTACAGGTGCCTTATTTCCTTAAGGGTGACAGGTTCTGGTGATGTAGAGTATAGATCTGATTTTCAGAGTTTCCAGTTTTTCTTTTTTTTAATTAAAAAAAAACGTATTTATTTTATGTATATGAGTACAGTCTCTTCATGCACACCAGAAGAGGGCATCAGATCCCATTCTAGATGGCTGTGAGCCACCATGTGGTTGCTGGGAATTGAACTCAGGACCTCTGAAAGAGCAGCCAGTGCTCTTAAACTCTGAGCCATCTCTCCAGCCCCCAGTTTTTCCTTTTCAAAGAAAGTAAGTTGAACTACTTAATGTGAACTAGTCCCAACAAAGGAGGAAAGAAGACTGAAAAAGTGGTTGAAGGAATCCTCTTGGGGGCTCCCCTCTAAAGGACTATCCGGCTGGGGATGAGTGGGGCAGAGGTAAGGTATACAGAATGCCAGCTGCATAGGGCAGACGGGTTGCAGCTCTGCTGGGTGCACATCCCCGGATTTCTCAGTGTGTGACCGCCATTTCCCAAGGCAGACACTGGGAATGTGGTCCTCCTGAGGAACCGAGAGCATGTCCGAGAAGCTAAGGCACTGTAGGATGACTAGATGTGGTGATGGCGCTCGCTGCAGGGTGGCTCTTTTCTAACTAGGGGTATGGCTGAGTGGCAGAGCATGTGTTTACCATATATAAGGCCCTGGGTTCAATTCCTAACACACACCTAACAGTGGTACAGAAATGAGTTATTTGATGGTCTT
Organism: Acomys minous; assembly: GCF_964271855.1. Taxonomy (NCBI): domain Eukaryota; kingdom Metazoa; phylum Chordata; class Mammalia; order Rodentia; family Muridae; genus Acomys; species Acomys minous. The sequence goes on from NC_140494.1 coordinate 110,584,091, forward strand.
ACATGCCTGAAAAATGTAAAGATCCCTCTAAAGGGGCCTGACATCAGCCCAGGCCTCCACATGTATACATGTGCACACACTCATACATGCACACATGGCCAGCACAGATCCTCTGAGTAAGAACTCAATTATAGCATAGTACAAAAAGGCCAGGTGGATGTGGAGGTTTCCTGGGAATGTCAGTTCCTAACCCTTTGAAAACCTCACTCTGGTTTTTTCCATCTGATTTCTGGGGAGAACACAGTACATCTCGGACACTCGGCCAGGTACCTCTTACAGCACAGGATTGGCTTCACACAGGAAAAAGGAAGGCGTCTGCTCTGAGTCTTGCCCCTTCTCCAAACCCTGTTGTGCAGTTGCCTCTGCTCTGCCCGCTGGACTAAGGTGCTTGCTTGTGGACTGTTGATGATGAAGAATGGGACCATAAACACCTTCCGTGGTTGGCAGATCAAGGTACTGGGAATACGTGGAAAGTGTAGACCTCTCTGATCTCTGACCTTAACCCAGCCTTATTTGAACCTAAACCCTGTGACACTGAGTACCACCCAGTCTAGGTGATAGAAATATATTGTCAAGATCTGACTCTTACCTTTTATTATTTGATTTAAAAAGACGGGTTATTTTAATCTCTTGGGATAATTGCAGAAATCGCAGCCTGTACTCCTTACAATGGAATTCAGGCTTAGCAGCAGACATGATTTTTAATCAAGGTGGTTATTGATCCCAGTCTTTTCTTTGGGTCACTTTTCCTAGTCTGGCCTTCTGGGAAAGACCTTTGAAGTCCTGTGTATGGTAGCAGGTAGCCACCTCACCAGTGGCAGCCTTCTTAATGTGCTGTGCCTCCCAGGGCTGAGTGAGGAGAACGTCTGGCCGCTACCAGACATCTCGGCATTCAGTTTTTTTTGTTAAAGAGGAAAAGAGGCAGTTAAATCGGCCTGCGCAGACGTGGTAAAGCTCACACGTGATTCGTGTAGACTCCCACATTGAATTCCTCAGGTGAACGGATGAAGTGGGCATGCGCTCAGCTTTAATGTTTTTGTAACAGGAAGGCGGAGGCTTCTGTAAGGTGTGGAGTGGGTCCGGCGCTCGCTGGCGTATCCGTGCATCTGAACGTTCCTTTAACGTTCCCAGCCTCTGTAACCTGGAGTTCTTGACGCAGATGAAATCAGGAAACGGCACGGCGCTGACCCAGTAGCATCCGGTTCTCTCGTCTTCCTGACCCTTGTGCTTTATTTCGTGTGTCAGTGTTTACGTTACACACTGTATTTCTGTGAAAGAAAGACATTAATAAATTTTGTCAATTTGATTTTTTTTTTTCCCCTTTTGAGGCAAGATTTCTCTGTGTAGCCCTGGCTGTTCGGGAACTTTCTCCGTAGATCTGGTTGACCTCAATCTCAGATCCACCTGCCTCTGCCTCCTAAGTGCTGGGATTAAAGGTGTGTGCCACCATGCTAGGCTTGGTTCTTCTTTTCTTAAGGTGACTTTATTCTTTTGCATTCAGCTTCTAATCTTCATTGGGAACTGGAAACAGCACAGGCCCTGTGTGTTCCCCAGTCCTCTGCCTCAGTTCATAGATGTGATGTCTGCAGGCCAGAGAGCTCAGTGTCCACCCTGAAAGTCCTCTCCGGAGAAACGGCATACAGGAATTTACTTTTGAGCATTATACTGGAAAGAGAATGTGCCGTATGCCCAGCTCACTTCACAGTTTGGGGGTCAAGTCTCTGGAGTAGGAGTTTTGCTTCCAAAGGCATCCCAACCCAGTTACAACAGGTATTTGGACAATTTTTTTCCTTTGAGGAGGGGTTAGATTTTTTTTTTTTAAACATCATTTTCTTTTCTTGCTTTTCACATTGAATCTTGTCACCTGGTTTTACGTGACTATTAATTTTTTCCCCCGCATGACCCCAGGTGTTTGATTTATTTCTCCTGTGTTATTTTAGACGCTTTTTATTAATTTAGTTCAGATGGGAGCAGGCCACAGCAGTCATTGCCTGTGTGGTGTAGGGAACAACACCTTTCCCCTCATTACTAAAAATCATCTGTCGACTTAAGACCCCTGTGACAACTCCCTTTTTTCACCCTTTATTAGAAACAGACAACCTTAAGCAGAAACCCTGTAAACCTTTGTCTCAGTGTTCATTGGCACGATGGGGCAAACTCCATACTGCCATATTCCAGAGCTCCACAGACCTCACCATTTTTATCCTAGGCATTTTTATTGACAAGAAAAATAAGCACCTTTTTACTAACATGCAGCTCTTGCTTTCAATTTGGCACCAATTTTTAATTTTTATTTTCCAAGGCAGGGTTTCGTTCTGTAGCCTAGACTGGCCTGGAACTCAGTATATAGCCCAGGCTGGCTTAGGATTCACAGCAATCCTCTTGCCTCAATCTCCCAGTGTTATGGTTACGGGCATGCTTAGACACAGAAAAGTCAGCAAGTCATAAATCTTGAGAATTCAAAGAGAAGCTTTTAAATAAGCTTATGGGGGGGGGAGAGGGAGGGAGAGAGAGAGAGAGAGAATGTAGCTTTGCATTCTTAACTCCAGACTTTGGCACAAGAGCACATTCCCCCAGGGTTGCTTTTAAAAAGCTACAAGGCCTTTTGTGAGATATTCATATTTTTATATTTTCTGGTTTTGGAGGGCCACACTTGGCACAAATGTCCCTCTGAACGAGTGGCTTAGAAAACCTTGTAGGTGTGAGGAGGCATCAGGTCCTCCTGTCTCCTGTCCTGTGTAGAAGATGCCCAGTTCCAATCTGGCTTTGTTTTCACACATGCTGATCACACATTGATCTCCCCGAGATTTGAAAGAGTTGAAGTCAACATACCTGAGCAGTGACACGAGGGATCAGATGAGAGATGCGGGAGTGTGGAGCGACAAGGGCAAGCTGGACACTTGCTTTTGAGCCTTGTAAGTTAAATAGCTTATGTTTAAGTGAGCAATTTGGTTCTAAGTGAACATTTTACTTTGGTATGCTTTTCTTTTCTTAAAATTCAAGTGCATCTTGAAATATCTTTAAGGTCAAGGTAAGTAGGGACCGTTGCTTTTGGTTTTGTTTCTCCTTTCTGGGCTTTTTCTGTAATTTCTTTCTTTCTTTCTTTCTTTTTAATACAGTATTTTAATACAGTGTTTATTTATACAGTGTTCTGCTTGCGTGTACACCTGCACACCAGAAGAGGCACATGATCTCATTATAGATGGTTGTGAGCCACTGTGGTTGCTGGGAATTGAACTCAGGACCTTTGGAAGAGCAGACAGTGCTCTTAACCTCTGAGCCATCTCTCCAGCCCCTTTCTGTAATGTCTTACATGGCAGTAGGAAACATAAACTAGGCAGCATTTTGATGGGCCTTAACAGCCAGAAGAAGGGGAGGATTCAGACAGGTTTCTTTTGAGTGGGCTTTTCAGGGACCGGACCCATGTGCTGTGAAAAGGGCTCTCTGATCTCCGTTTGTAGAAAAAGTCAGGCAACTGGCACCCTTGACCTACTGTCAGTCCTTTAAACTCACCAGTCAGCTGCATTGCCAAATAAGAAGGGCAGGGCCTGCATGGCTGGCGGTTTTAGAGGCCTGTGCTCAGCGCGGGAGAAATAGCCAGTCAAGCAGCAATTCTTAGCCAGGGCTGCAGGGCAGGGACATGCGCAGGAGGAAGGAGTTAGCGGCCAGGCATGAGCATCAGCATTATCTTTACAAAGTGCTCGATGGTGTTTCTAGTGTGCACCCGGAGTTGAAGACAGCGGCCCTCGATCAAGGCTAGGTGAACATGACATCAGAAGCTAACGAAGCAAACAGAATGCTTGTGTCCTTTTCTAATTGCAACCCCTAGTCTAAGGCCCTCAACTGGGCCTCTGTCCTCTCTAGGCCCCTAGCCTTACCTGCTCAGTCTTCCATGCCCTCGGGAGTCCTCCTTACTGGAAAAGCAGACAACTAGTACGACACTGGTGTACACTAATGGATGCTAGTGGTCTCCTGTAGGGTTCGTTTTTCCCACTTAACACAGCTAGGAAAAAGAATGAGCCAGGCATGGTGACGCACGCCTTTAATCCCAGCTCTGGGGAGGCAGAGGCAGGCGGATCACTGCAAGTTGGAGGCCAGCCTGGTCTACAGAGAGAGAGTTCCAGGACACTCAGGGCTATTACAAGAGGAACTCTGCCTCAAAAACAAATAAAGAGAATGAATACAAAGGTTGCCATTTATGAATTTATTTATTAGATAGAAAAAAGAAAATTTGAGTAGGCAGACTCGGCTTCACCCTAGGGCTTGACCCTGCTTGGCCTCACCAGGAAAGGTTCCAAGTTGAGCAGGACTAGGTGGATAAAATCCGTGCAGGTGTTGAGCCACCTTCCCTTTGCCACACACACACAGCCTGGAGCCAGCTTTGTACGGTCATTAAGACTTAGCTTTTCACTGGAGCTGAGTGCAGTGGAGACCCCACTTCACTCGGTCGGTTTGCCACAGGTTTGCAGACAGCCCCTTTGCAGCCGCTGCTAGCTGGCTCAGACAATGAGGGCAAAGGTTAATCCCATTTTGAGAGAAGTGACCTGAAGTGTGTTCATTCAACCACCAAGACACCGTGTACGTTTTGTTTCTTTATAAACCAAGTCTCTCAGTTTCCCTGGAGTCTCCTGTAGGGTGTACCCATTCTTTCTTTCTAGAGAAACATGTGTGGTGATACATAGGAAAAGAGGTGCGTTTTTTAGTGTGACATTTAGAGGCGAATCATAGGAACTTTACTGATCCCACCAATTTCTATTTCCTCGGACTTTTTCTATATTTGAATCTTCACAGCCTGTGATGACTGGTTTTAGTACAGTGTATGTGGGCGTGTGTGTGTGTGTGTGTGTGTGTGTGTGTGTGTGTGTGTGTGTGTGTGTGTGTGTGTGTGTGTGTGTACACATGCAGTACCAGAGATAAAATTTGTTGCCACACATTTGCTTCTGGGGACTCAGGCAGGCGGCAGGCAGTCTGGTCCGCCTGTACAGCCAGCATGAAGACACGTGTGTCCAGCAGATGGCGCCCTACTCTTACTAAAAATCACAGAGTTCCTTTCCCTCCAGGAACTTAGTTGGGCTTGGCAGTTGCTGTATTCCCAGTATGTGTTGAAATACCCAAGCTTTGGGACACGCCCTTATATTGCCTCATGCATTTCTACAGCTGCAGCTGTTTCCCGTGTGGACGAATTGTCCGTCGCACACATGATTCCCTGGTCGGTAGGTAATCTTGGCAGTTGACACTTCTCTGCTAGTTTCACTTGTAGTTGTTATGTCCTCCATCAACAGAACACGGCGTTCTTGAAGAGGAGGCACAGCTACTCTTAGGGGCAACTGCTCACTACCTGCCCATTTTCAAGCTTTCTCATACAGCCAACCTTATCACATACACGTTCCTAACCCTGCCATTGCTGACTTCCTGATCCTGACAGAGTCAGTCTAGAGTGTGCATAGATATCCAGACTTCTGGACTTTTGATGCCAACACCTCACGTACAGCACAGTAGCTCAGTGGAAGGTGACGATGGTTAGGGTGTGAGCCTTGTGTAGTAAAAGGCCTTAGAACACCTTTGATCATGACCGGTCCTCATGCCTAGCCCAGGAGGTAAAAAAAAAAAAAAAAGCAAACATTTGCAAAGGAGGTAGTACTCACATTTTAAACACACAGGTAAACTGTGTAGACAGTTTCAGGACTTGAACAGAGTCAGCTGCGCCAGGTGCAGAGCGAGGACCCAGTCCTTCCTGACACCATGCTTCCAGCTTAACTGTGGAAGTCTGGGGACTCTGGATTGAGGCTGCCGTTCTGTTTATGGTTTGGGAGAGTCATTGTCATCGGTGTTTGAGAAACCTCTAGAGCATCAGATTGGATTTGTGGGGGAAACACACACCCCAAGAAGAGCCAGTGCTATTTGGGCTTGTAGCTCTGTTCGAGCTCTTGCAATCTGTGTGCATTACCTCTTTCCTTGTAGATGGGGAACTGATACAGATTCCCTTCCCCGCTCCCCTCTCTCCTCTGTCCCTCCCTCCTCTCCCCCCCCCACCCCTCCCCTAGGAATACAGCTCAGGACATACATAGATACATACTGTATCACCACAGAGCTCATTCCCAGTCCTTGTAATGTGACGTGCTTGGAGTCTGCTGCCCTTCACATCCTTTGGGATGCTAGGATTGAAATCCCGGAAGAACAGAAGAGCAAAGAGAATGCGGTCTAGTCAAGGCTGGTGTACTTTTTCTTTAGGCACTTTAATCCCCTTCAGTAACCACAGCCTGGAGTTCGCAGGCAGCACGCTCAGTCTTTGTGGGGCCTTTCCTAGAACACTGCGGACCCCAGCTAAATTTAATCTCACAGTCAGATCAGAGAGGGGGCAGATTCCCTCAAGCCCTACAAGTTAGTATGTATTTCTGGTTTGTGGTTACAGTCCCAGCTCTATTTCTGCTGAGTTCAGAGAGGCACGCTCGCTCAGGAAATCTTGGCACAGGTCCTTTCTTATGCCTACTGACTTTTCTCTTGGGAAACTCCAAAAAGGAAGTTTAGAAAGGACCTCACCTTTGGGGGCAGGGCATCAGACAAGAGCACCCAGGAGAATAGGAACCTGTGAAAGTAAGTCCCACTCTAGTGAGAGCAAACCTCTGGCTGGAGGCAGCTGTGCTGCTTGCTGAGGGCTACTGCGTACGCTGACTGGGCCTAGTATAAGTTGTGATAAGCTTCTAAAATAAGGATGTGGAAGGGAAGCTGAGGAGGAGGAGCTGGGTGTCTGTGGATACCATAGGTAAGGCCAGCTCAGGGAGGCGAGGCTGCAGTGCGATGATGAAGGCCCAGATGTTTCTGGTAGTCTTTTACGTCTCAAATTCAAAAAGCTTAGATGCAGTGAGTCCAGCAGCTGAAAAAGGCGTTCCTGGGCATGTGGGAAGATGGGTGTTATGTGAATAAGATTTATATATCAGTCACTGGCTGGTTTCACACGCACAGAGATGCACCTGCCTCTTCTTTCTGAGTGAGTGCTAGAGTTAAAGGTGAACACCACCACACGGGCTTGACTCTCCTGAAGATCTTCCCATTTATTACCACCCCCACCCCCACCCCCGCCAGTGCGGCTTTGCGGGCACACACTGCGTTATCCTACTCTAAGCTTCATAGGGATTTAATCTTCTGAACAGCCACACCAAGTAAACTGTGTGTATAGCTAGACAAACCAAGATTCATAGAGAATAAGTTATTTGCCCGGTATCACACAGCTGGCAGCTGGTGGAAGTGGCATTGCAGCCCGCAGTGTTCCTGATGACCAGAGTGTTCTCTCAATGGTCAGATTTAACACCCTAAACCAGACCTGATTAGACCAGTTCTTTGATCTGCTCTTACCAAGTAGTGCTTTACCCTAGCTGCCCAGGAGACGAGGGACAGAATAGCAGCTGCCATGCTTATGAGTGAAGAAGCTGCCTTCCACTGCTGTGTGGCCTCAGCTAAAGCCTGTCCTTACTGTTAGAGTCTTGCCATCTTGGGGGAAGCGGAGCGGTCTTACCACAAAGAGAAACGAGGGAAAGAAGGTGAAAAGATCGATATAAAACCGAGGGGAAATATTTGAATTCCCTAGAATGAGACAGTCTTCCCGTAAATATAAATTTAAGATGCCGAGAGTGCCACCGTGGGGACTGCTATGCTGTAATGAATTAAACATGGACCTGGGAGTCAGTTTACAGAATCATCCTGCTAAATAGAGATACAGTTCTATTTATCCACAGGTCCTGCATCCATAGAGCCAGATGAAAGTTTACTGGCCACGAGCAGACTTCTTTCCTTGTCATTATGCCTAAATATACTGTGCATTGACTGTGTTAGGTGCAATGATCTGCAGGTGATTTAAAACACATGGCTGGGTGCAGACTGTACGCAGGTACCTAACCATTTTATAGCGATGCCTTGAGCGTCACTGGCTTTTGGCACAGAGGTATGTCCTGCGACCAAGCCCTTGCCTGACGCCAAGGGATGGATGTCTTGGGAAGGCCCTTGTATGGCTCAGTTCATGAACTGAGTCGTTGTTACTGGTGCTGTTGGTGGGACTTGAAGCCTAGGTGTGCTATAACCTACAGGCCTCCCTCTGCCCTAGCCAGTGACTGTGGATGGTACCAGCATTTGCCATTGTGCCCAGCTGTAAGCCTCTGCGGAGGGAAGAGGCAAAGGGCCCAGTGAAGATGACGATGTCCTCCAGATTGTCCTTAGGATCGGTCCTTTTCTGTGTGACATGGAGCAGGGATGACAGTTGATTCCACCACCCCATGCATTCATATTCTTGCCGTGTTATCAGACAGGGACCGGGCAAGTCTAACCTTGTCTTTTCTCCGTTCACACTGGGTGGGTGAACTGCTGTGTGGGTGTAAAGGTCTGTTTTGTGCTGAGACAGACTTGTTTCCGGAGGCCACCGTCAGCCCTCAGCCTAGACTCCGCTCGCCTCTGGGCTCCCTGGTCCTTAGTTTCCTGTGGTGTGTATCGGAAGCGGAGAAGAGGCTAGCTAGAGGCAGCCTTGGAGAGCAGAGAGGGGGAACGGGAGAAGTTCAGCAGCACAGGCTGTCTTTGCAGAGCGTGGCTGGCTGCCCAGAACCTAGCAACGTGAGGATTAGCTTTCTAATCCGGCAAAACCCAAAGCCCAGTAGGGAAGGAATTGCTTATTGATAAGCAGTTAGCACAATTGTTTGCTTTTCCTGGACAGCGGTGGACTCCAAAGACTTCAGTTCCTTTCTGAGCCAGTGCTTGTTGCTTGACCTGGTGATTGCCTTTCCAGAGAAACCTTTTACTTCATGCATCTCAAACATCAGTCACATTGGAGTCTCTGGAGAGCCCCGGAAGATGTCTGCCTCCAGTTTTAGAGACCCTGACTCAGTGAGTCTGACGTAGAGGCCAGGGGTCTATATATTTTAAAAAATACTTTTTTTTTCTTTTTTGGAGACAAGGTGTCACTATATAGCTCTTGCTTGTCTGGAATTCACAGAGACCCACCTGCCTCTGCCTCCTGAGTGCAGGCATGCATTAAACTAATTTTGTTCTTTTTTTTTTTTTTTAAAGCACATGTGGGGTGTGTGTGTGTGTGTGTGTGTGTGTGTGTGTGTGTGTGTGTGTGTGTGTGTGTGTGTGTAAGTCTTGCTCTATCATTCTCCGCCACTTATTCCCTTAAGACAGCCAGCACCTCAGGGATCCCTGAGGTTTTTCTCCCACCACAGCACTAGGGTAGAGATGTCACAGCCACATCAGCCTTTTTACATAATGGTTTGAACTCAGGAGCTCAAGTCTATGCAGCAAGTGAACTTACCCCCGGAACTGTCTCCCTAGCTAACTTTTCATTTTTCATTTTGTAGATTAAATCCAAAGCCCTGAGCATATGAAGCGCATATTCTGTTGCTGAGCTACATCCACAGGCCCAGGAATCTACGTTTATGACGAAAGCCTCAGGTGATGATCAGCAGGTCATGTTTCCTCAAAGCCTGCCTTTGGCCTTGGTGGCCCCTCCCTGCTGTGGCCCATTTTCGTTTTTTTAAGGGAGGGTTTACTAGCATCTCCCTGTTTATTACCTGCTTTGTTCTCCTAGTTTCACAGTTTCTGGAGTCGGAACCAGGTGGTTAGCTCCGTTTTACAGGGACGAGAGTGTGACTGAGCGAGGCTTGGGGAGAGGCAGGTCGCCATGAGTCAGAGACACAGGTGGGAATTGAAGTCTGGCCTCCGTGGTGCTCCAACCAGGCAATTGTCTTAAGTTCTGATTCCTCAGCTTGTGATTTCATGTTTAAGCATAGTTATTCCCTAGGCCTGCGCCTCACAGTGCTTGGGTAAGCAGGTCACAGCTGACCCTGAAGCAGAGTTTAACGCCAGAGCTCCAAGGTCACGAGCCTAGCAAGGTGTGGGACTGACCAGTGTACCCGTCTCTGTGCTTGCTTCTTTTATCATTTTGGCATACATGTAAGATAAAGGAATAGAAATTTCTTTTCCATGGCATAGGAACCCTTCTGATCCTCTTACTGGTAAAGCACTGAGTCAGAAATTCTTAGCTTAGCTCTCTTTTTCTTTTGCTGGGTATTGGGGGATGGAGTAGTGTCTGAATCATAATTGTATGATACCCTTTGGCTTTTGTTTTGTGCATAGAGACCTATTTTTCATTTAGCATCTGCCTCTGTTCATTTCTTATGAGCTGTTCTGAAACGCATGCAGATATAGGTGCTGAGTGTATGTGGCAGGCTGATGCAACAGCCCTTGGGGCCAGCTGGATGGCTCAGTGGATAAAGGGTGTGCCACCAAGCCTGACAACCTGAGTTCAGTTCCTGGAACCCACTTGGTCAAAGGAGATAACCCACTCTGCAAGCTGTCCTCTGATCATTCTTGTTCAATGGCTTGTGTGTATACATATAAAACACACACACACACACACACACACACACACACACACACGCACATTTTTGTAATTTAAAAAATAGCCACCCCAGTAGCCCAGACTGTGCCTTATGCAAATCTAAAACTTATCAAAACAAAAATAAAATGTGAGCCTTCAAGCATACGTCCAAGGACAGGATTTGAAAAAACAAAACAAAACCCCAAACCAAAAACTAAAACAGATGAAGTCTGTTGGTTTTGAGCTTTTAATACAAAAGGCTAGCTATCTCCTGCTAGAAGTCCCGTGCTTTAAAAAAGAAGCAAAAAACCCAATCTTACCCCCTCAATTGCATTTATTAATAGCTTGACAATTTCATTAAGGCACAAAATAGTGTCATGTGAGAATCTGTGATAGTCATACAGAGCTATCAGTCTAAGTGGCTTATAGCTTAGTTGAAAACAAAGAGACATGGCTTTGAATTACTTTGTGCAACTTTCCACTAAGTTCTGTGTGAAATTGCTCAGGACTACCTCCTCTTAGGGTCCTCTAGGAGGAGTCCTGGCGGTCTGGGGAGGCCAGTCACTGAACTGGGGAGATTAAAACTAGGTTTGTGGTGCTTCTTGCTAAAGAATGGGAAGAAAAAATAAATAAATAAAAAGGAAGACAATACAACAGAAGGCGCCATTCCAGTACCACACTGAAAAGAAATACAAAAACAAGAGAGCAGCATGTTTTGAACAGCTTGCGTGGAAAAAATATTGACTGGGGAGTTTGGACAGCACTGTTCATTTTCTCTAACCGCCCTCATTATTTGTCTTAAGGAACAGGAGCCAGCCACGATTCTGGCAAACGGGCCGAGGGAAGGAGGTGGACAGTTTGTGTGGAAGTTTGCTGTCCAAGGGGACATTAGAACGAGTGGCTCAGGGCCAGCATGCAGTCGGGGTTGGGGGTGGGGTGGGGAGGTGCTAAAGCTTCTTCCTCCTGTCTTCCTCCTGGCTTGGGGTGCCGTCTTTGGGCCTCTAGTTCTACTGAGGCTCAGCACCCATCGCTAAGGCCCTTCCTTCTCCTTAACCCAGCGAGCAGAGGATGAATCCATGCCCCTGTTTTTTTCGGCTGGGGAAAGGATGCAGGAGTTCCATTGGTTTTCTCAGCCCGTCCTTCTTCGGGAGTTCAGACCTCCAGTTCCAGCAGTGGGTGTCCGGCCGGAGCCTCCGGGCACAGGGAAAAAACTCGACTTTGTCGCTTCCCCAGAGTTGCTGCGCCGGATTTAGCCCCGCCTGCTTGGGCGCGGGGCGTGGCCTGGGTGCGGGGCGTGGCCTGGGTGCGGGGCGTGGCCTGGGTGCGGGGCGTGGCCTGGGCGCGGGGCGTGCGTCCGCGACCAGGCAGAGGAGAAAGAACATGGCGGGCGCAACCGGGTCAGGGCCCTGTCTGGGGGCAGCGGGCGGAGATGGAGACGATTCGCTCTACCCGATCGCGGTTTTAATCGACGAGCTCCGCAATGAGGACGTGCAGGTACTAGGCTGGGGCTGGGGAGCCTAGGCGAGGGCGGAAACGCTCACGGAAGGGAAGTGGGGACACCCCCGGGGGTGGCAGAGCAGTGTGCTGTGCCGGGACGGGAAAGGACTGAGGTGCGTGTGGGCTGGGGTGGGATCCGCGGCGGTCTGTCTCTTCTCCCAGCTGCCTTTTCCCCGACCCCCTGCGGCGGTGGCGCCCAGCTGCTCCGGCAGTGGGCGGGGACCAGTTCCCGCCGAGCGCGGGCGGGTTGCGGGGCCGCCGGGGGGAAGCTGAGGACCCGAGGACCTTCTTTGAAGTGCTTCGGGAGTATCTGTCGGTCGGCCGGCCCGCTGATAAACTGGCCTGGCTGGTCTGATGGAAAGAGCGCCACAGCTGATTAGCCCAGATGAGTGGTGCATCAGTTGTGATGGAACTTTTCTCCGAAAAGAGAGGAGTTGTGTTTAACCGTTTCACCTGTTTCCTTCCGTCCAGAGTTCTCTCTTTTCAGAATCTCTCGCTGCCCGCGTGTTTTCATTCATTCATTTCTTTTCCCGGCCCTCCGCTGTTCTCCCTTTTAGGGTAGCTTCTGGCTAATGACTAAACAAGCCTTGAGTTTTCCTCCGACTAAGATCTAAGTGAAAGGTTCAGCCTCGAATACTGTATACCAGTGTTTCACCTGTTTGCTTCTTTGACCTGAATTGCAGCCATCCCTCTTTGCCTTGTTCTTCTTCCCATTTTATTTTTAAAGCTCCGTCTCAACAGCATTAAGAAGTTATCAACTATTGCGCTAGCACTCGGGGTAGAAAGGACTCGAACTGAACTGCTGCCTTTCCTTACAGGTATGTGTCCCTTTAAAGAAACACGTTCCATTCCTCATTGGATTTCAAGCTTTTTTTTTTGTTTTAATTTTAGTTTGTTACACACAGTAGCAATAACTACTAGACTGAGCAGGTGCTTTCTGCAAGGTGTATAGAAATGTTACAGTCAGACATACTCAAACATAAGCTAATGGGAAGGATATGAATTTCTTTATGTGCATTGGTGCTTGCCTGCGTGGATATCTGTGTGAGAGTGTCAGGTTCCTTGGAACTGGAGTGGGTGCTGGGCGTTGGACCCGGCTCCTCTGGATGAGCAGCCAAGTGCTTTTAACTGTTGATCCATCTCCCCAGCCCCAGGATATGGATTTTTTTTAGTAATTCTGTGAAACATTTAGGAAGACTTCTGATTCAGAGAAAGAAGAAAGTGCTTTTAAGATTGTGGCTGTATGAGCCTTGTGAGTGCCAGCTCAGTGGCTCTTAGCCCTGTGGGGTCACCAACTGTTGTTATTTCCAGATACAATTTATGATGAAGATGAGGTGCTGTTAGCTCTTGCGGAGCAGCTGGGAAATTTCACTGGTTTGGTGGGAGGCCCTGACTTTGCCCACTGTCTACTGGTGAGTACTTACCTATGGCCTACTCTCCATCTGGAGCTTTGTAGGATCAACAGTGTCTTTATTATCTGGGATAGACACATGGCAGCATTTTTTTAAAAAAAGATTTATTTATTTATTATATATACAACATTCTGCCTACATGTGTGCTTGACCCCCAGAAGAGGGGTCATTACAGATGGTTATGAGCCACCATGTGGTTGCTGGGGATTGAACTCAGGACCTCTGGAAGAGCAGACAGTGTTCTTAACCTCTGAGCCATCTCTCCAGCCCCCCCCCCCCCATGGCAGCATTTTTTAATGCAGATCTTTTTATGGGCAGATGGTAATAATGCTGAGTGAATAATGTGGGCAGTTTAGCTCAGCTCTCATTTTTATCAGTTGGTTATAAGAACTTGTTTTTGTCTCTGTAGACTTATTAGTTTAAAGATGGAAAATAACTTGATTTGGTTTTATTTTTTCTTTTGCTTGTGTTTTTGAGACAAGGTCTTGCTATGTAACCTTGGCTGGCTTGGAAATCTTCATAGAGCGATCAGACTTGCTTGGAACTCATAGAGATCTCTGGAGTGCTGAGATTAAAGGTGTGCACCCCTGTGCAGATGGTTAGAAATTGACTAGCTGGACAAGGCAAGGCTGTTTTGTAGGTTTCAATGTATATACAATGCAGGCTCCATGGTTCCCAGCTCTACCTTGTCTATGTGATGCTGGCTCCGTGGTTCCCACCTCTACGTTGTCTATGTGATGTTGGCTCCGTGGTTCCCAGCTCTGTCTTGTCTGTGTGATATAGGCTCCGTGGTTCCCAGCTCTACCTTGTCTATGTGACGCTGGCTCCGTGGTTCCCACCTCTACGTTGTCTATGTGATGTTGGCTCCGTGGTTCCCAGCTCTACCTTGTGTATGTGATGCTGGCTCCGTGGTTCCCACCTCTACGTTGTCTATGTGATATTGGCTCCGTGGTTCCCAGCTCTACCTTGTCTGTGTGATGTTGGCTCCGTGGTTCCCAGCTCTACCTTGTCTATGTGATGTTGGCTCCGTGGTTCCCAGCTCTATCTTGTCTGTGTGATGCAGGCTCCGTGGTTCCCAGCTCGACCTTGTCTATGTGACGCTGGCTTCGTGGTTCCCACCTCTACGTTGTCTATGTGATGTTGGCTCCATGGTTCCCAGCTCTACCTTGTCCGTGTGATGTAGACTCCATGGTTCCCAGCTCTACCTTGTCTATGCGATGCTGGCTCCGTAGTTCCCAGCTCTACCTTGTCTATGCAATGCTGGCTCCGTGGTTCCCAGCTCTACCTTGTCTATGTGATGCTGGCCTTTGTGGTTTCTAGCTCTACCTTGAACTGTTCTGTAGAACTCTAGACATGGGTAATAGTTCAGTGGAGACTTGTAGGAATTGACATTTATATATAGGCTTCATGTTCCCGTTAAAATATGCCTCTTTCTTAGTTACATCACCAGCTATCCAGTTACATGAGCCCAATCTAGAAGACAGATTTGATTTTAGTGGTGCTAGAGGTTGAAGCCAGAGCCTTTGCATGCTAGGTGAGTGCTCTTTCGCTGAGCTACAGCCCAGTACTGGAAGGCAATCTTAAGTCCTCTTTTCCTCCTTCCTCACGGATAACTATCAGTCTTGTCCACATTGCATCTATCCCAAATCAGCTCACTCGTGTGCTGAACATTTGTCCCCAGCTAGTGGCATTGTCTTGGACTCCTTGCTTCCTTGCAGTAAGGCAGTGAAGTCCTTCTGCCACACTTTATCACTGCCATGTTGTGCTGCAGCTCGTGGGACCAGACAACCATGAAATGAGCCATGAACTGAACCAGAACAAGTCCTTTGTTTCTGAGGGCTGTGTGGGCTCACAGTGATGAGAAACTCTTAACTTACACACATGTTCTGCTTGATAACTTGGTTTCACACACATCGGTCTTTCTGTGCATTATAAACTCAGTTCATTGTTGCCTTGAAACATTGTCTGTAGGCGTTATCTACAGGAGAGATGCTATTCAGAGTGTTCCGTAGGCTGTTCCTTGTAAGTCAAAGGACTCATTTTGTATCAGAGAGGCCTTCCCTGACCACCATTGAAGTAGCTTCACAATCAGCCCCTTGCCTGTCTCCCATGTTCTATTGACTCTGCCATTTGCATGTAGCCTTCTTGAGAGCAAGGCCTCTGTGTGCTCATCCTCTTGGAGCCTCAGTGCACTGTGTGCTCAGCTTCCTGGTGCCTCAGTGCACTGTGTGCTCAGCTTCCTGGTGCCTCAGTGCACTGTGTGCTCAGCTTCCTGGTGCCTCAGTGCTACAACATTGCAGTGTTCATCTACAGAAAGAATGAGTTTCATAGGCTTGCACCTGTGAGGTTTTTTGGGTTCAAAGCTGCTAATGTATAGAAATTGGGGTTAAAGTAAGCAGGGGTGGGTCATCAGGCCCAGAAAAGGACCCAGGAAAATTGGCAGAGTTCAAATGAAGGGGCAACTCACAAGCCATTCTCTGGAGTTTGGCCATCTCCTGTAGTAGTGCTAAAATATGTCACAGCAGGCAGGGGACAGATGATGAAAGAGTGACTAGTGAAAGGCTGGTCTTTTCAGTGGGGCTGGGACATGCCCTCTAGGAAAGCACAGAGCTGTCCACCGTTTTGAACTGGGTTAGGCAGGCACACTGCTTCGCTTTGAGTCCTGACCTTCACTCTTGCTCAGTCAGCTGTGGAGTTTTGATCTACTCTCACAGCTTTGGCTTCTGCTGAGTCTGCTGGGATCAAATGCAGATTTAGAAAGGCAGCTCAAGGTTCAGAGAAGCAGCCTGTCTCCACTGACCACCAGGCTGTGTGCCGTTCAGTTATGGGTAATGGGGGGTAGACTTGAACCGCTCATCTGTTATGTCTGTAGCTGCAGGATCTCCCCTACCTTTGCATTTGTTACTTGATTGTTCTGTCTGAAACTCTTGTTCTTTGGCTCATGGAAAGATTGTGAAATATATTTTAGAAAAACAACCCCAAACGGTGTTCAACTCAGCTTTCTATTGGTTGGATGGTTTGATGCAAATGAGTGCTCATGGCCAGGACTACTTATGCCTCCAAGAATGGTAGAGCGGTGCAGAAAAGAGTAAGGGCTTTGTAGCCCAGCCAGAAGTTATGCATTTGTGGTACCCACAGTTGGCCGTAGTTCTGGACTTACGGAAGTATGCACCCTTCTGTCTGAATATGGCTGCGGATCATTTAAACGTCAGCTCCCAATAATAGTGATACTGTGTCGACTCTCTGTACTGTGTCATTTGTAGACACCATCTGGGAATTGCCATCTGGGACATGTGATCTTGGCTTTTCTACAGAAGTCATGTCTTCAGGTTGGCCACACCATATGTTTCCACTGTGGGAACTGAAAGTAACCATTTGGTATGATGTAGTTAACATTCTGGTTACATGTACCGTTTCCCTTCAGTCACATAAAAGGTGGCAGTCTGTGTCTAACCTGATTTAATACGTTGTCATCTCTGATTTTCCTTTTTTGATTTCTGCAGCCTCCTTTGGAAAGCTTGGCCACAGTGGAAGAGACCGTTGTTCGAGACAAAGCTGTGGAGTCCCTGAGGCAGATCTCCCAGGAGCACACTCCAGTGGCACTCGAAGCTCATTTTGTGCCTCTGGTGAAACGCTTGGCTAGTGGGGACTGGTTCACATCTCGCACCTCTGCGTGCGGTTTGTTCAGCGTTTGCTACCCCAGAGCCTCAAATGCTGTCAAGGCAGAAATTCGACAGTAAGAAACAGTAGTTCGTGGGAATGGTGGGGACTCACAGTGGGAGTTTACACAGAGCTCTGTTTGCCGCAGTGCTTCATGCTCGGCCAGCGAGATCGGTGATGCCTTTTCTGTAGTTGAGCGCACTGATGGCTTATTTGTTTGCACGTGCGTGTGTACTTTTCATGCGGCAACCTCTGGTGGTGTTCCTTGGGTACCTTCCTTCTTTTCTTTGAGACAAGGTTTCTCATTGGCCTGGAACTCTCCACACAGGCTGGCCTACCTGGCCTGTGTGCTTTCAGGGATCTGACCATGTCTGCCTCCCATCTTGCCACCTCTGAGGTTTTAGTCACTGCCACTGCTCAGCTGTCTACATAGATGCTGAGTGGACTTCACACCTGAGAGGCAGGCACTTTACTGACTAAGCTGTTTTCCCTAGTCATTGTTGTTTATAAAAGAGAGACTGTAACATGACTGTGTTGGTACTGAGGCATGTTCAACCAAGTGTTTGACAGGAAATACCTTACTTTATGCTGCAGGCACTTCCGTTCCCTGTGCTCAGATGATACACCAATGGTGCGACGTGCTGCTGCTTCCAAACTGGGTGAATTTGCAAAAGTTTTGGAATTAGACAGTGTAAAAACTGAAATTGTTCCATTGTTCACAAATCTAGCTTCAGATGAACAGGTAACTCGGGACATTTGATTTAGCAGACTTAAAAAAAAAACCCAAAACATTTATTTGGGGAATTTTGACTAATGTAGGGTTCCTTTGCAAAATTAATACTCAGTTCTGGCCTGGTGTCCGTCCTATTTTACTGTGTTTCTTTTTTAGCTAGGCCATACTTTTCTTTACGCTAGTAGCTGCTGGGCGGGGGAATCAGAGATGAGTTGGGGTCTATAAGTAGGAAGCCAGGGCTTCGTCAGAGATGGGTCCTTTCAGAATTGTGGAATGTGATAAGGAGAGGAAGCACTTCCTGGAATCTGACTTTGTTAACTTCTGCACTAGTGTATGGTTTTACTACACACAACAGCAATCTTAAACACAAGGGTCTGGGCTTCTTTGGTGTAGAAATGATAAAAAACCAGGAACTCCTAAATTACTTAATAAAGTTGTTTTTCAGTGCAGAGGGTGGGTGTGGCTGCAGGTAACTTGAGCTCTGTAGAGCTCATTTCCCATATGTAAAATGATATGGCAGTTGCCCCGCTTGTACACTTCCTCCTGTGGACTTACTCTGAGTCACCTTTAGGTAGCTTGCAATGCCTAGCACGGTGTAAACCAGGGCTGGAGGATGGCTCAGCCTTTAAATAGCTGCCCAATCCGGAGGACCCATGTAGAGGTGTGGATGTAGTGACGTGTAGATAATTGTCCATTCCGTCAGTGAGGTGGGAGGCAGACAGAGGAGACCCCCCCCACCCCCCAGGCGCACACTGTGGCAGCAGCAGAGATAAAAGAGACCAAGCCTCAAGTAAGGTGGAATGCAAAAACCAAAACCTGAAAGTTGCCCTCTGAGCACTACACATGTGCTGTGGTATGCGTGTCCCACACTCTCTCACAGACAGACACAGTAAATAAATAATAAGACTAAAGCGTAAACGATCTGTAAATAGTTTTACTACTTTTTCTAAGGAACAGTGACCAAAAAAAAAAAAAAGTCTGTGTGTGTTTAAGTACAGATTAAAAGAATGTTTCCCAAATTGTTGTGACCCATGGGTGTCTGAATCCACTGATGGGTGGGTGGGTGGGGGGAACGGTGGGCACAGACTCCGTATCTCCCAGCCTGTTTTAAGCGGCAACATGTGTTATGGAATTAGGTTCTCCTAACAGCCCATGGCACAGATACTCAAGGGAATGGAAGCCCAGCTAGTTTATGAAGCTTGTTCAAGGCTGAATTTAGCTAGTTGTGGTATAGTTGAGGTTTGAGTGTCTGTATCCTTCAAGTTTCGAAGTCTTATAATTTAAACATTGGCCACGATGTTGCCAAGCGTGGGAACGCCACATGTATCAGTGGTTTCCATGTTGAAACAGGCAGACTTAGAATCCTTATTTGGAATTCAGCTGGTTATACTTACCATGACATAATTTGACATTTTCTTTTGTCTTCTGTACTTCCTGTTTGCAGATTTTTTGGTGAAAGCCAGCCAGGAAATATTTTAGGCTTTGAGGGTCGTTTAGTCCCTGTTGTAATTGCTGAACTCTGGTCCTGTGGCTCAAAAGCAGCCAGAGTATGGAAACCAATGACCATGAAGCTCACCCATGTCCTAGGATGGGGCCGGCTGTTAGCATTTGGTACCCAATCAAATATTCAGTGCTTTGCTAGGAAAGATGAATCTACTATGGTCCCTTTGACTCCTTATAGAAGATCGCTCATGGCTTACTCCATGACAGAACCATTTATTGAGTAGCCACATATGTAAGGCACAGTTCTACTGTTAAGTGCTGTGTTAATGGTGTTCAGGGACCCTGCTGTCATGGAACTTACATTTTAATGGAGAAAAACAAACATGATAAACACCAGGCATAAATAAAAATAAATGTAACAGATATTGACTGCTAGTCACTGGAGAGCTCTAAAGAAGTGACAGACAGATAAGAGGAAATGTTTTCTGTGGTCCTTCCAGGAACCTAAGAGCCCAGTAAAGAGAGGACATGAAGGGCTGGAGAGATGGCTCAGAGGTAAGAGCACTGGCTGCTCTTCTAGAGGTTCTGAGTTCAATTCCCAGCTACCACATGGTGGCTCGCAACCATCTGTAATGAGATCTGGTGCCCTCTTACGGTGTGCAGCTGTACATGCAGGCAGAACACTCATATACATAAAATAAGTAAATAAATAAATGAATGAATAAATAAATCTTTATTAAAAAAAAAAAAGAGAGGACATGAAATGGAAAAGCCAGCATTGGAACATGGTGTTTGAAAGAGTCCAGTAAAGACGAGAGTGGAGGGGAAGGTGGGAGTGGATGCTCAGCTCGGGAGGATTTTGCAGTTTTGGATTTTCTTCTCTAGATATGGCAAGACTCTGCATAGACGTGGACAAGAAGTATGGCACGTAATTTACAATTTGGAAAGGTCATTCTGGCTTTTGTGTGGAAGCAAAGTTGTATGAGGGATAAGAATAGAAAGAGAAGGCCAGTTAGGTGGCATTGACAGGAACCAGGCATGATGCGGGTGCATGTGTGCTACGTAGTAGTAGTGTTGTGTGTATGTGCATGAGTGCATGCTGTGTGTGTGTGTGTGTGTATATGTGTGTGTGTAGTCTATTGTATGACATACAGTAATTTTCATTTCTCTTCAGTGTTCATAGGATTATGTCTTCAGTTTCTTATCTGATTTTCCAAAGTCTGAAATTATAACTCCTAACATCTAATTGAGCTTTAATCTTGTGTTTCCTCTTACTGAAGACATTGAAGTGTCCCATTCGACATTTAGCAGCTTTGTATACTGAAAAGCACGTTAGCTCCCTGCCTGCCCATGTCCTTCTGTATTTTACCAGGCACGGTCATCATCGCACTTTGAGTTTCAGCATTCCCATTCACCTTTGTTACTTGGCTGTTAACTTTTCATTCAGTCTGTGTCTTCCTTTATGCACTCTATCTGGTGCTTCTCCATGGCAATAGCGTTCAAAGCGATCACCCTGTTTTTTAAATTCTCCAAATATTTTATTAGTTACTTATGAAATTATAAGTATTCATTTTTCAACACCTTATTATAATAAGGCTTTGAACATAGCATTGAATTAAAAAAAATCACTCTTTATATTTTGAGGTCAATCAGATGTCTTGGGGTAAAGTGTGCTTGATTTCACTACTCAGAACCCATGGAAAGGTGCAAAGGGAGATCAAGGATGCTGTGCTCTCACCTCCACACACACTATTCACATGCAATAAATAACATTTAGAACATCACTTTCATCTTAGTTAATAAAACCTTGAGGCTGTAGTCAAGATAATTTGAACAAAGTACCATTGTTATGACTTACACATGGCAATCTAGGCAGAGTTACGCAGCCATTTGAGGACATAAAGACACACCGTCATATATGGGGCTCTCTTACTTAGGTGTCTATTGCTGTGATGAAACACCATGACCAAAAAGCAAGTTGGGGAGGAAGGGGCTTATATAGTTTCCACTTCCACACTGTGCTCCATCACTGAAAGAAGCCACAGGAACTCAAACAGGACAGGAACCTGGCCGGAGCTGGTGCAGAGGCCACCGAAGGGGGCTGCTTACTGGCTTGCTCCCCACGTGGCTTGCTCAGCCTACTTTCTTATAAAACCCCAGGGACAGCACTATCCACAACAGGCTGGGCCTTCCCCTAAAATCACTGATTAAGCAAATGCCCCACAGGCTTGTGTACAGCCTGGTTTTAGGGAAGCATGTTCTCAATTGAGGCTCCCTCCTCACGGATGGTTCTAGCTTACGTCATGTTGATGTAAATTCGCCAGCACAGTGGTTTTTTCCTCTACCTCTTTCTGAAATAGTACCTGTGACAGCAGCCTAACACTGCATTCAGTGTGCCCTGTTTCAGCAAATTGACCAAACAATGTTTTTCCTTTAGGACTCTGTACGCCTGCTGGCTGTGGAAGCTTGTGTCAGTATCGCCCAGTTACTGTCTCAGGATGACCTTGAGGCCTTAGTAATGCCTACACTTCGGCAAGCAGCAGAAGATAAATCTTGGCGGGTTCGCTATATGGTAGCTGACAAATTCTCAGAGGTAAAATGCACTGGGATTTCAAGTATTAAAACCCTCAAAGCCATCTGTGTGGTGGTGGCAGCTGTGGTGGTGCACGCCTGTAATGCTAACACTTGGGAGACAGAGGCAGGAGGATCTCTGAGTTTGAGGCCACCCTCGTCTACAGAGTCAGGACTACAGTCAAGACTGCACAGAGAAGCCTGTCTTGAAAAACCAAAACCAAACCAAAACACCAAAACCAAACCAAAAAACAAACCCCAAAACCTCAAAGGCATTTGCTCCACAGATTTTCTGTTGGACACAGCTTACAAATTCTGTTCAATGGCTTTGAATATAGCATCAAAAATTTTAAAAATAAATTAGAGGAGAGAGGGGGTGGGAGAGGGAACGAGAGAACGAGAACATAATCTTTCCATGTGAGGCCAGTCAGATGGCTCGGTGGATAAAATGTGTGCCATGCAGACCTGGCAACCTCTTGTGGCTACAGGATACGTTTGATGATTGTACTATTTGGTTTTTATAATTTTGTTAATACACATTAAACCTGTATAACTTGTTTTCTAGCTCCAGAAAGCTGTGGGACCTAAAATTGCACTCAGTGACCTCATCCCCGCCTTCCAGAGCCTTCTCAGAGACTGTGAAGCCGAAGTCCGAGCAGCCGCTGCCCACAAAGTAAGAGGTGAGGCTGCTCTGGAGTCCTTTGACTTGGACGTTGTTGATTTGCTGTGGTTTGGTTTGGTATTTGCTAAAATAGGACCCAAAATGTTTAAACCAGAAAAAAATGAGTCTGTGCAGCAACATTTCCGTCCACTTTGATACATTTGTCCTATTAGGATGCTCGGCACAGTTTTAATTTATAAGATGTTGCAGACAGAGATGATGCCAGTGTGTGGAGAATGGCATTGTCACAGGAAGCTACTGCTCCGTAGTTTTGATCAAACAGCCACTGTGTCTCGTTTCTTTGAGTTTGAGTTAGTTTATCACAGAGGGCATTCAGGCTGTGTTGTGAAAGCCAGCCTCATTTCCCCACTAGAGTTTGTTTGCTTAGACATGAGATTTAACTGGAAACTGTTGGGAGGATTTGGTTAATTTTCTTTGGCTCCTTGACAGCGTTGCATTTTCTGTTTTAGAACTTTGTGAGAACCTGCCCACTGAAGGTAGAGAGACTATAATTATGAATCAGATCCTGCCTTATATAAAGGTGAGCGTAACTTCACTTTATTTTGCTTAACATGCCTTTGAAGCTTATAGCATTTAAAGAAGGTAGAGGCATAAATGAATCAATATGTAACATTCGTGACAATATTTATAATTTATTTGTGCATATCATACTGTAAAGCACTCGTGGGTGCAAAGCCTGTTGCCTGCAGATGGCTGGGCCTGTTGACTAGTGTTGCCGTTGACTCCTTGGAAGGTGGTGTGGAGGCTTTTATTGTCGTTACTTTTTATTCTGTTCTAGGAATTAGTGTCTGATACCAACCAACATGTCAAGTCAGCCCTAGCTTCTGTAATTATGGGACTGTCTACAATCTTGGGCAAAGAGAACACCATTGAGCATCTCCTGCCTCTCTTTTTAGCTCAGTTAAAGGATGAGGTGAGTCTGGCTATGAATTATTTTGCTTTGATGTCATTGACTTGATGTGATTTTACTAAAATAGGACCCAAAGTGTACAGATGTGGGGGAAAAAAAGCATAATTTAGATATTTGACAGTCCTTCTTTTTGGGTATAGAGTTACAGGTTTCCCAAAACTGGGCACTAGGACTTACTAAAAAACAAACTCAGTTGGGCGTGGTGGTGCACGTCTTTAATCCCAGCACTAGGGAGGCAGAGGCAGGTGGATCCTTTAAGTTCAAGGCTGCAGAGAAAAACTGTCTCTCAAACCCAAACCAACCAAACTAACAAAAAATAGGGGCTGGAGAGGTGGGGGAATAGTTAAGAGGACTTGCTGTTTCAGAGGCTTTGGGTGTGGTTCCCAACACCCATGTGGCAGCTTTACAGCCAGCTGTGACCCCAGTTCCAGGGGAGCTGAGGCCTCCTTCTGACCTCAGCAGGCACCAGGCACACACCTGTGTTTAGGCAAAACACTCATGAAATAAGTATGACTTAAAACCACTCTGGAAATATCTCTTTAAAAAATTTTTATGTTATAGTCACTGGGTACTTACTTATTTTATTTTACTTTTCTGAGATAGGGTTTCTCTGTGTAGCCCTGTTTGTTACAGACTTACTTTGTAGACCAGGCTGGCCTTGAACTCACAGAGATCTGCCTGCCTCTGCCTCCCAAGTGCTGGGATTAAAGGCGAACACTACCATGCCTGGCCCCTTTAGTTTTAAATTCTATTTAGCACTTTTTTATTTTATCATACCAGGAAAGTACTGGGCAAAGGAATTAATTTTCACGTGTAGTCTCCGGGGCTTCTGTGTTTACAGTGTCCTGAGGTTCGTTTAAATATCATCTCCAATTTGGATTGTGTAAACGAGGTGATCGGGATCCGTCAGCTCTCTCAGTCTCTGCTTCCTGCTATCGTGGAACTGGCTGAGGATGCCAAGTGGAGGGTCCGCCTGGCCATCATTGAGTACATGCCGCTGCTGGCTGGCCAGCTGGTGAGTGCCCGGGCCTGGGGAGCAGTCGGGTCTGCCCAGCCTTGCACATCCATGGGGGGTGGGACGCTCAGTCTGGTCTGTTTTTTTGTGTTTGCTTTTTCAAGACAAGGTTTCTCTGTGTAGCCCTAGCTGTCTGGAACTCTTTCTATAGACCAGGCTGGCCTTGAACTTGGAGACCTGCCTTCGTCTGTCTCCTGAGTGCTGGGATTAAAGGCGTGCGCCACCTTTGGTTTTTATTTTCAGTAGTGCATTACTGCCTAACAGAATGTGTTTTGGAACACGTCACCGTGCTGCCTCCTCATGATGAATGTGTACGGTGTACTTACATAATAGAACTGTTCTTATTGAAAACCGGTGTGATTTAAGGGCTCATCTATGGAGGGAGAAATAGGCTTCAGGAGACGTTAGTTTGGCATTTTTGTTGGACTCCTGCTGACTTTATCTTCCTTTGTTTCTCCTGTCCCAAGGCATAGGTCCATTCCTTTCAGACCACAACACATGGCCTTGATGGTTTCTTGACCACTGTGCCGTATTGCTAATTTTGGTCTTTTATGAGCATGCATCTTGTAGGTGGCCATGGCACTGTGTCTGATCAAATCTGAAATGCCAAAGGTTCCAGCAGATCCATGCGTCAGGAGACGTCATCTTGTCATGCTTCTCCGCCATCACTTCCAAGTGTTGAGGTCATTTTCTGTTGTGCAGTGATCTTCTCTGTCACTGGCTGGAAAGCAGCAGTGCTACCGACGGCTTTGCTGGGCTAAAGCAGCCGTCTAGAAGGAGGTGGACTATAGTTACCATTTCTTTGAACCTGAGCCCTGCCAGGCCTGGGTAGTCTGCAGAGCTGTCAGCAACATACAGAGCAGTGTGCAGACAAGACTGACGGTGTCTTGGCTGGTTTTAGATCTTTCTGGCCGGGGTAGCATGCAACAGTCATGGACACCGAGTGTTTCCATTCTATCTTATTAGCACATCTATTCTTTTGATTTACTTTCTTTTATGATTTACTTCAGTGTGTGTGTGTTTCACACATATATGTGTAAAGCATATGTATGTCTGGTACCTGTGGAGGCCATTGGTTCTTCTAGAATTGGAGTTACAGTTGTGAGCTGCCATGTAGGTGCTGGGAACCAAAACCAGGCCTTCTATAAGAGCCTCAAGTGCTCTTAATGACCGAGCCATCTCTCCCCCCTCAGTATAGGCATCCTTAATTTTTCTTTATGTGTAAATTTTTCAATTTTATAGAAAATTTTAATACAATGGTAATACAATTTTCTCAAGGCTATCCAGGCTGGCTCATAGGCTTTGGTGAGTAAATACAAAGTTAAACCACAGAATATCTGAAGGAGATTACAGGAAAACCCTCAACCTGGACTAAAAAAGGATTCTGAGAGCGGACCCTGGGTGCAGTGCCTGCCAGAATTGGTCATGGCAAGGCCAAGCTGCACAGAACTTTGGTTGTTGGTCTGTATTTAAATGCGTCCTCACTGGTCAGGAGTTCTTAGCCTGGAACGAGAAGGAAGGCACCAGGCAAGTGCACCACGGGCTCCCTGTGTGGAGTGCTCGGCCGAGGCCTCCTTCCCAGCCTGTGTGGACTGAGGCAGGATGGGCAGACTGTCACCTCTGCCCTGTGCCCTGCACACTTACTGCTGGTTTTTTCTCTCTGTGCTTTCTGTCATGCCCTAGCAATTCTGTCTTCTGTTGGCGATATCTTGGTGTCACTTGCCTATTCTCAAGGACTTGTTAACCAAAAAGAGTTGAGAATTATCAAGCTCCTCAGCGGCTGTTTCTCTGGGTGATTCGCTTTCCCGTGGCGTCTGGATTTGCTGGGCTGTGCCGGCTCTTCTCAGCCCTTTGCCTGGCTCATTACTTTGTCCTCCGTAAGCCAGGCCTGTGCCACTCATTCTTGCTTGTTTTTGCTTTCTACTTAGTAAGATAGTCTCATAGTTTGTAATTCTACAATATTGTTTTTTATGGCTCTTTTGTAGTTTGGCTTGTGTGGATGTCTGCCGTTAGCTTTTAGGTAATCATTGTGCAATGTAAATAGAACATCTTGTCCTAACTTTGGATATGTTATTAATGGAATCTTCTGTATCCATAGGGTGTGGAGTTTTTTGATGAAAAGCTGAATTCTTTGTGTATGGCCTGGCTTGTGGATCATGGTGAGTAGACAAGTTAAAACAGACGTTATGGGACGCCCAGGCCTTTGCATGTGTCTGATGCTCACACTTGGCTGTTTAGAAAGGAACCCTGGGACGCGCTTTGTGCCTTGACAGCGTAGTGCTGCAGAAAGGTTGGTGAAGTTCCCCTAGCGGCCTGTCATACATAAACACCTTACTTACTTAATCTGGGACAGGATCTCACTGTGTAGCCCTGGCTGGCCTTCTGCCTCTGTCTCCTGAGTGTTAGGAATAAAGGCAGGCCCACCATGCCCCGCCCACTACAGATCTAGACAGTGGTACTTCCTGTTATTTTCTGTGCTGAGTAACCTCCTTGTCCTCTTCTACCTCCTGCTATCTTTGAATTTCAAACCCTGCGAGGTCCATTTCCTGCAGTGGCCGGGCTCACCGCTGCCCTGCCGCCATTGGCGTCCTCAGTAGCAGTAGACTAGGCTGATAGGTTGGGAAAGCTTGGGTGGAAAGAATTGGCTGCTTGGCTTTCTGAGGTAACGTGCAAAGGTACAGCAGGAGTTGGTGCTATGTGCTGTGCCTGGGGCAGAGCCAGGGTTTTGGTCTCTGAGGAGAGCTTACTGTTTACTCTCTGCCTGCTGCGCTAGACTGGCGAATGTGAGCTCAGGCCGGTTCAGGCTGGACAGGGATGAGCTGGTGCTTTTCTGGTGATGCCTCAGGGCAGTGTGTGTGCACACGTCTCTTTTTCTCTCTGATGGGAGGAGGGGCCTCTGCGCCAGGTCCTAGACTTGGCAGCTTCAGTCTGGCCTGAGACCGTCCCAGTGTCTTCAAGTTCTCATGTGAGCCCCTTGAGCTTGTCTTGGTGGTGGAGCAAGTCCATGTCTTGGTGGATGTGACGAGCGTTCTGCTTGCTGTGTATGCTTTATGTATTTCATGCATTTATCTGTGGGTAGTTGTGACTAGGTACTAAGGAAAGAATAAGAATGTTTGTATCTGCTTACAGTTGGTGGTTTTGTTAAAAGTGCATTTGTATCCTATGTCCAAGTGTAGAAGGAAGGTTGTAAGGCTGTGTGTGACAGTCTGTTAGGGCATATGCATCGATACATCTGGTGTTTTTAAACTACACGTGGAGACTCCTTGATTTCTTTTTTTCTCAAAAGTTTTTAAAAAGTTTAAAAAAAAAGTTTTTAAGACCATTTATAAAAAAATAAAAAAATTGGTAAATCATAGGAAAGGTTCTTTTTTCTTTTTCTTTCTTTCTTTCTTTTTTTTTTTTTTTTTTGGTTTTTCCAGACAGGGTTTCTCTGTGTAGCCTTGGCTGTCCTGGACTCACTTTGTAGACCAGGCTGGCCTTGAACTCACAGCGATCTGCCTGCCTCTGCCTCCCAAATGCTGGGATTAAAGGCGTGCGCCACCACGCCCGGCAAGGTTCTTTAATTTAAAAAATTTTTTAAATTATGTGTAAGTGTGTGTATGTCTCTGAGCTTGCACGTGTGCTTGCCGTGCTCTTGGAGAGCAGAGAGGGCGTGGGATCCTGATCCTGGCTCAGGTGCTGGGAACTGAGCATTATGTATTTTCTTAACCACCCAGCCTCTCCCAGTCCAAGAAATTATTATTTTTTATTTAAAAAGTTTACTTTTGACAAATACTAGTATCAGTGATATTCCCAGAGATCTTTCTGCTGCTTCCTTTGAAAACTGCCTTCTGGATTAATCCTTCTGGATTAAGGGTTGGTTTTTTCCTTCAGATTTGGAAGGAGTTTTCAGGCTCCAATACTATACAAGGAGACCCCTGACACCCGCTCTGTGTAGAGGAGCTTGCTCTCTGCAACTTAAGAATCCTGCCTCCTGCTTCCTTCCAACTTTGGGAGGTAGTGGAATTTATGTCCTGCAGCAGCAGCACACAGTGGAGCTGCAGGATTGCCTGGTGCAGTGGGTGAGCATGTCCCCTCACCGTGGGCTTTCCTTCCTGCAGCTTGTGTAGTTTAGCTTAGACTTTTGTAATTTGAAGAAGATTGATGTTTTTGCACTTTAAGTAGTGCACACTGAGCAGTGAGCAGGTTTCTTTGGAAACATCCCTACCCTCCATAGGATGAAACTGCTGGAGGGCAGTGTGAGAGCGCTGCAGAGGCTGAAGGCCGGCAGGCTGAGGGCCGTTGCTGTCAGCAGGCAGTGTGAGAGGCCAGGCCTCCAGGGGGGAAGGGAAACCGAGTTCAGGTTTTCTTTCTGCGTGCTGGTGCACTTCATTTGTTGACTTAATTTTTAACAAGTACCAGGTCAAAGTTCGTGAGAATAGACAGAATTAGATCAGCCTAACCTTGAGGGGAAAGACAGAGACCCATAGACAAAACAAGGAGTGAAAACTGGCAGAACTCGGAAAGGCTTGCATTCCTGACAGGGAAATGAGAGGAGCCAGGAGCAAGGAGGCATCAGGCCAAGTAGAGTTCAGTGCAGTTGAGGTCTTGCTCGCAGCTCAGTCTCCGGTTTTTGGGCAGTGGGACTGGGCGTTAGTGGCGTTATAGTAAGAATCATCGTATTAAAACCCAGCAGCGCGGAGAGCAACAAAAGTGCTGCCATTAGCTCCCCTTCAAAGGAAGAACGGAGGAGAGGCTAGAGCAGTTACGTCTGTGAAGGAGAGAGCCCACCAGGGGTAGACGCTTGACTTCCCTAGGGGGTAGACACTTGACTTGAGCCTGTCCTGAGAAAGCTTCTAGGCATCCTGGTGGGTGTTTCTCTGCAGACTGAAGTCTGAGCATTGGTCGCAGGTGAGGTGAGGTGAGGTGGGGGTACAGTTCCTTGTCACTGTGTTTTCCCTGTTCTTAGTGTCCTTACAGCAGGATTCAAGTTGGGAAAAGTTGGCCAGCTCCTATGGGAAGCTTGCTTAGACCGCCAAGGAATGGCGCTATGGCTTGCCAGGATTTTTGCTCTTCCTTGAGGGCTGTGCTTGCCAGGTGAGAGGAGGATGAGACGGTCACCTGTCCCGCTTGGTTTGTTATCTAAGTCCAAGTTTTGAATCTTAAGGAATCAGAAATGAAGAGGAATCAGGCCTTTCTGTGTTCAGGGCTGTGCAGAGCAACTAACAACTCAGACTTGATGGTTTAGGTTTGTGATGTCTTTGATAAATTATTTTTATGTCAGTACACAGTTAGCAGCTTGTCTTAACCCAAGCATTTTCAGTGGCGAACTTTCATTTGTCACTGTGTAGATAGGTGACCATGATGGCCTGTGTAGCATAATCTTGCTAAATCCTCTTTGGTGCTTTTAACGTCTATCGTTTGTCTTAGAGATGCTCTCTGGGCGGGGCTGTCCCTGACAGTCTCACAGGTTTTGCTTTTTCCCTCGTGCCCTTGCTTTCTTCTCTGCGTCCCTGGCTTCTATCCCACTGCTGTTTACACGCATCTCTGCTATTCTTCACGGCCAGTGCAGCACTTGACTCCTCGCAGAAGACTTCCAGAGTCCCTCCCTTCTGCTCAGCCTTTTCTCTCCAGTGCTGTATGTGCTGGGATTGGTCCTCTGCCGTGTGACTTCCTGAGCACCCACTTTCTTTCTCTAGTAGAGTATTTGATCTTTGAGGGAAGGTGCCTGATGTCTTCTTTCTGTAGCACATAATGCCTGGTAGGCTGCTGTGTTTGGTGGTTGATGATGTGTGGACAGAGCGCCTCACATAGACAGTTTTCCTTCCATGTAATAGCTGTGATTACATGATTATTAAGTCTGCGTATGTTAGGGCTCCCTGGCTTATTTTGGGTCTCTGTGATGTGGATGAGGTAAAATAGGCTGAGTGTAAAGTGAGTGCCATGAAGATGTTCTCTTGGACTCTCCTCAGTGTATGCCATCCGGGAAGCTGCCACCAACAACCTCATGAAGTTAGTCCAGAAGTTTGGTACAGAGTGGGCCCAGAACACCATCGTCCCTAAAGTGTTAGTGATGGCAAACGATCCTAATTACTTGCACAGAATGACCACTTTATTCTGCATTAATGTAAGTATTGCTAAGTGCAGTTGGAGGTGCGTTTCTTATACTGATCAGTTGGATAATCAGAACAGAGAAAATATTGATTTAAAATTTTGGAGCTGGAGAGATGGCTGTGGCTGGGACTGCCTCCTGTTCAGAGGACTGGGCACCCTGTCAGCTGGCGCCCAGCTGCCCGGAACTCCAGCTGCTGCTGGTGGATCTGACTCTTCCTGCCTCTCACCCTCACTCCGCTCCCCACAAATTCACACATAAATAATAAAATGAAACTAAATCTTTAAAAGTTTCAGTATTTTAAAAGTTGCAGTTTTGTTGTATGTTTTGGCAGAGATCTTTCGTCTTCTGAGCCACCTCATGGTCCTTAGACGCTCAAGTAGGAAACAGTTTTCTGCTGGTCAATTACCTTCTACCTTCCTTTTAAGTATTAGTCTGCTTCTCTAGATTTGGGGAGTATTAAAGCTTTAAATGTGCCATCTTATTTATTTTTCTAGGCACTGTCTGAAGCCTGTGGTCAGGAAATAACCACTAAGCAGATGTTGCCCATCGTGTTGAAAATGGCAGGAGACCAAGTAGCAAATGTGCGTTTCAATGTGGCCAAGTCACTGCAGAAAATTGGACCAATTCTAGATACCAAGTAAGATTTTAGTGTTGCTTTTGGTTTGAAAGTACCCCCTCATGGTGGGGAGAAACAGCTAAAATAAGTCCAGGGATTTCTTTCCTTTACCTAGAATCTGAGCTTATTCAGAGAAAAGAATTCAGCCCCTCAGTGTTGGGCCTGTCCCTTGTGACTTTTATACATAAGCTCTGGTGTGGACAGATCACCACTTTTCTTTAGAAATGATTTGATGCACTTGTCCTGTTTGTCAGTATTTAAAATTATTTAAATTTACATTTAAATTTCTTCATTTTAAATATGAAAATTACCACAGATCCAGACCCCACTTTTGCTGCAGATTGTATCTTCCTGAGTCTCTGTCCCCGCAGCCGTCTTTCTCACAGCCATTTCTGAATTTCAGTGCCTTGCAGGGGGAAGTGCGGCCTGTGCTGCAGAAGCTAGGCCAGGACGAAGACATGGATGTCAAGTATTTTGCACAGGAAGCTATAAGTGGTAAGCGTTCTGTTTTGTGCTAGCCTGTGGTTGCTGGGGAGTTTTCCTCTACGGTGTGAGCAGTGGGAAGCAGCAGGGCACCAGCGTGATGGAAGACAAAGGGCGGCAAGTACCAGTCATGCTGGGCCTGTTTACTCAGGAATTTCTTGGCCCTGGCTGGGCTTGGCAGCATACACTTATAATCCCAGCACTTGGGAGACTGAGGCAGGCAGATCTCAGAGTAGAAGAGCCTGGGCTTCATTGTCTAAAGTAAAGAAATGTCTTGGCCGACCAGTCTCTGCAAGTGAGCAGGCCATTTTCTCAGTTCCATGCAAAGCATGCTGATTGTTACTGGCATGGACAGTTTAGTAACTTCCGGTCAGCGTGACTGAGTAAAGCAGCAGAGGGCAGGGCCACAGTGGGATCTCAGGCTGGTGCTTTTGTCATTGTTACGTGCTAAATGTTCACATAGCGATCATTCATGAACTTTCTGTACCACTAACATGATTTTGTTTGGAATTTTCCAGTTCTTGCCTTGGCATAAAGAGGAACAGGAGGGAAAAGCCTTTACTAAACTCTTATCACAGCTCTCTAGTCAATATGTTCTTACACTGGGTGGAGACAATGGAACCTTCGAGAGCTCATCCAAGCAAGGCAACAACTTAGAAGAAATCAGAGTTCAGTGACTTGATTCTTTCTAAACATGAAATAAGACTGCTTTTACTTCTCTCTGCTGGGATAACTGTACAGCCCTTCTTACTGACCAGTTGTTGACGCCCCCTCGTACAGTCATCTCTTGAGTGTCTCCCCATGTATTTTTCCAGCACCATTGAGGCTCCTGCCTCCTCCCTTTTGAATCAGGCCCCAGACACTTAAGATTCCAGACAGAGCCCGGATGGACTTGGACCCCAACATGGAGTGAGCGATTCTTTGACTGTATATACGTATCTTTGTGGCTCTCCATCGTTCCAATGTTAAAAGTAAATGGTTTAGAATAACTTACTATTATCTACTCTGAGATAATATTGAGATTTGACCGTAGTGAAAGCCACATCCTCCTGGCTACAATAGTCTGCATCAACATCTCACATGAAAGGAGATGTGGAAGGTCAACGCATGCTGTTCTGGTTCTCATTTGCTCGGTGTTGGCTGTAATCATGTCGTGCGGAAGTCGGAAGTGGGTATATCTTGCTGCTAACGTGTGATGTTGAAACAGCACTGTGACTGCCTTCAAAAACTCACAAGAAGCCTTAGTGCCTCCTACTAAGCTGTGGGTCTACTGTTTCATGAGAGTGTAGGAAGCACTGGTCCCTGGCTTTGCTCCTGGCAGTGTGCATGAGCATCTTGCTGTTGTGACACTGTACAGCACCAAACTGAAGGTTTGTTGCTCCGTGTTTCCTTGTTGTGTGGGTGATGTAGAATGCTTTCTACTTTTGCAGTAAAATTTCATTGATTTGTCCAGAAATTTAAGGTAGACAGACGGTCAAGCTGCAGGGTTTGCTAAAGCAAATGAATCGTGTTTATGGAAGGCTGCTTGACACTGCTTTTAGAACAGGGGCTGTGATTACCAGTCACCCTGTTTAGTTACATCCCATTCCTTTCATGAGCAGCTCTGACAGGCTACACCTTTTCTGATGATTGTTCTGGATAATTTAAATGTTGATCTAATAGACTCCTTGTCTGTAGTGGACTTGGTTAATGAAGTTTTACTGCAGACTGTTTCTTAGTGTATCTTACCATGTAGTTTGATGTTTCCATTTTGGTTTCTGAATTGTTGATTTTACTTACAAACCCTTTTATATATAACAAGCCCTGTTCTGTTTTGTGAAGGCCCAAAGAAACCTACAAAACTTTGTACATTAAACACAAGTCACATAAAACCAAGTTTGCGTAAATGCTTTCAAGTTTGTCATACCTTAGAAAAACAGAACAAACTGTTTCTATCAGAGGCGTGTGCCCATATTTTAAACTGCTTTGTAGTGAGCTTCCATTTTGTGTGTTCCAGGGCCAAGGTCTGTATATTTTCCTAAGCAAAAAGATGTTCATTTTAATGCCTTACTGTGTTGTAAGCATTTTAATTTCACAGGTTTTTTTTTTTTTTTTTGCATCACCTGCAGGCTGCACTCCTCTTAATGAGTTTGATATTTGAGAGATAATTGTCTTGATTCTAGAAGCAGATGCGCACTGGGGCAGTTGCTTCACCTTCGGTTGGAAATGCCACATGATATGCTCACTTGAAAATAAACTTCTAAAGTTTCTCTGTCCTGCTTCCCCTAGCCTTGTGCATTTACCTTTCTGCCTAAGACTACTGATGGGAGAGGCAGTGGGCCCTTGCCTTCAGGGAAGGGTTGCATAGCATGCCGGAGCTCTGTTTCTGGGTGGCCATTAGAGGCCTCACTATTCTTTATGTACACAGTGACCTTCTTGTGTTGCTCTTCAGCTTCAATGTGGCCATCTTGTCTACATATTAGTTTTAATACTTGATTCTCCAGGAACTCTCTGATACAGCTTGGTCTGTTTTTTTTTTTTTTTTTTTTGCTTGGTCTGTTTTGTCTTGTGTTGTGTAACCATTGCCCACTAGTGTCTGGTGTAGATTGTTCATGCTTCATAAAACTGTGTTCCCTGGTTTCTAGAAGCCGTCCTCTGATGTGAGCCAAGGCACCAGACTCACACACACTCCCCTCCCCCCCCCCCCCCCCCCCCATTGATACAACTGGAGACTTCTTTGCTCCTAGGATGCAGGAGCCTCTGGCCTAGCCCAGTCCCCAGCTCCAGAGGTTTTTTTTTAGAGACAGCCTTGGCTGTCCTGGAACTCTCTGTTGTAGACCAGGCTGGCCCTGCCTCTGCCTCTGAGGAATCAATTCTTTTGGAATTGTCTGTTTGCCTTGAGTGTGTATTTCTGCTGTTTTACATCTGGGCAGTTTATACCAGTTGTTCAGCTTGCTAGGAAAGGGCAGCCAAGACAAACACATACATCCTATGACAATAAAAAGTGTCCCATTAGTAGTGATTCTCTCTACACATTGTTTGGGGTTTACCCATCATGAACTTAAAATATTAGATCTTGTGTGTCTAATGTGCTGCCAATGAATGGGAGCCCAAGAAGGATTTTGTTTCATAAGGGTCAACAGATAAATGTGATTTTGAATGAGGCCTTATTAAAACAAAGGGCAACCTTCATTCAGTTCACAGCAACACCAAGCTTGACTGGTGGTGTGGGCCTGGGAGTGTGAGGTGGGGAAGTATGTTTGCTGGAGGGCTTGTCCTTATTCAAGAGGCAGCGCGACACAGGTCTCACCCAAGCATCCAGGGGGCTTATGTGACACCCAGGAAGGCAGCGCGTCCCTCTGACATCATTGCTTTACAAACCTCGTGTCCCTGAGCTGAAGCCTCACGCTCCCCACGTTAGTCCTTGGTACCATCACACTGGGGACGGTAGGGCAGGGCCGCCATGTGAGTTGGGTGCTTAGCCTTCTCCTGTCATCTTGGGATGCTGCTGCCCTTTCTCTGGAATGTCAGCGGCAGAGAAGATCCAGCCAGTGTTACTGGTGAGCAGGTGAGGTGCGTGCTGTCCTCTGACTCACTCGTCTCCTTTCTGTTCATTCCTTACTCGTCTTTCCCATTCCCTCACAAATAGCCACCCCTCTTCTGTATCTAGAATAGCCTCACAAATAGCCACTCCCCTTCTGTATCTAGAATAGCCTTGCTGTTCTCATTGCCTCCATGGGCCTGCTGTTTCCAGGAAGTTACATCATGTTCAGTTGAGATGGGAATCTTTTGGAGGGTGAAGGGAGTTTAATTACTCACTAAGAAGAAAAGCCAAGTCATTTCTTTCTTTGGAGTTGTTGTCTTTTAACTGCTGCGATCAGTTCTGAAAGGAGCCAGGTCTTCTGTTTGTTCAGGGCCCTACAGAGGCTACCCGTGACCAGGATGTGGGGGGAACACCCAGTTAGAAACCATGGGGGTGACTTGAGCAAAAAGGTACCTTAAGTAAGGTGAGGTCTGGCTTTCTCCGCACAGCTGCCCAGAACTTTGCGCTGCAGGCCCCATCATGGTGCCAGGGCAGCTGAGGACATCCCAGCCGGGAAGCACAAGTGGCCTGGGAGGGGTGGGCCCTGGTCAGGGATGGTCATAGCGTTGCTGTCTGTATCTCTAGTGGTGGCACAAAGGCTGAGGAAGCTAGATGTTCCTGTGAAGGACAGTGAAGAGCCCAACATCCCTGGGGTTGACAAGAACCTCTTCCTGAGACCCCAAGTCCCTGGAGAGGACACTGGGAAGGTAAGTGCCCCCGAAACTTGGGGCCAAAACCCTGTCCTTTCTGCGCCAAGAGAAGTCAGCAGAAGCCGCTGCTGCTATGGTGAGTGACAGCAAGGTGGGCAGAGAAGCGGTTCCCACCACCCTGTCCTAGAGAGAGGTCTGGCTCTAAAGGCTGGCTGTTTTACTGCCTTCGTGAAGTGGTGGACTTGTCCATATCTGTGGTTCGAGGTCTCCTGTGTCTCCCCCAGCCTGAGACAAGACCCATGCAACGCCAGGGCTGACTGGAAGAGCTGATAAACTTTTCTCACATGCTGGAAACTTACTGGCACAGTCCTACTAAGGGAGGTATTTCCATTCAGGACAAGAGGCCGTGCCTGACATTTTCCTGGATGTTTTACAAGCCCATTTTGCCTCCTACAACCACATGAAGACGGGATGCAGAGTTCCAGTTTAGCAGTCACTGGGGTCTCAGTCACAGCGCCAGTGGTAGATGGGTGGTTATGACTTAAAATAAATTCAGGAGTGGAGAGCCTGGCTGCCTCATGATGTGTCAGGCTAGATACAGTGACTGCAAGAAGTTGGTGTCCACCGTGTTGTACAGCTAAATCACTGGCAAAAAGCCTGTCTTTAAATTACCTGAGTTTTCATTTGATGTAAATGGAGGCCATGCAATCCTTCCTGTTCTGAGCACTGGCCTTTCGGTGTGCCTGCACACTGTTGTCCCCTGCCTGAGTTGCCTAGCTATCTGGTTCAGGCAGCCCCAGGGGTGCTGGGTGCTGCATGGTGGGGGGAACGCGCTGGTTGGCTGCCCCAGCAACCCAAGCCCTGGCGGATACCTGGCCTGCCAGCCTTC
Organism: Acomys minous; assembly: GCF_964271855.1. Classification (NCBI taxonomy): domain Eukaryota; kingdom Metazoa; phylum Chordata; class Mammalia; order Rodentia; family Muridae; genus Acomys; species Acomys minous. The sequence goes on from NC_140494.1 coordinate 110,620,671, forward strand.
ACGGCCCTCTGTCTGCTTTGTAGAATTTCACTGAAGGAAAGATGTGGCTGGTAAGAATGGTGAGTCTTAGGAGCCTGAGCACACACTTGTTAAATGATAACGATGGAGTTGTTCTCCAACTCCCATACTTGGGAACATTTGGCCCTGCCATTTAACTCGTGGAGTGTACCAGAGCACAGCCTGCGGCTGGACATCTGCCCTGCCACAGCTGACTCGCTCTGAAGGGGGTTCTCCAGCAGAGGACAGCATCAGTGGGCATTTCTTGAGCTTCCGTTACTGCAGTAGCGCATCAAACATTTAATCAGATACCTTTGCGGTACTTGTTTACCTTGGACACATTTCAGGTGGTTGAGAACCTTCCTCAGAAGCCAGGTGTGTGCATTCTGAGGCCACAGCTCATTTTATCCACAGAATCCCCTTCTCTGTGACTCAGGGAGCCTTCTTTGCTTTTGTTTCACTTAAAGCAAATGCCCTGGGGGTGAAATGGAAAGGGCCTTCACTGTTGCTGGGCAGATTTTCGTTTGAGGGGCCGATAGCCAAGTAAGAGATTGAAGAAGTAATCCAGCTGCAAATAAGAAATTGTTTTTAACCCCTTTGTATGGTGTGTGGCTGGCTCACTGGTTTTGTCCTCACAGGGAGAGTATCTGGATTTTGAGAACTCTGAGAACTAGGTTCTCCGACTGGCCTCAAAGCCCTAAGGGAATCATCTGATGCCCTAGGGCCATGCCTGCTGCTTGGTCCTAGAGCAGCCCAGGGTCCCTTCTGGTGGAAGGTGGGTGTTGCCTCAGTGCCATGGAGAGAGGCTCTGGAAGTCTGCATGGTCTGTGTGCTTGATGACCCATGTTCCCTCATGCAGGACCTGCCAGGGGACAGCCTGGGCCACTTGCCATACTCTGCTCCCTCCAGGTTGGCACAGCCATTTGCTCCTGGGTAGAGGTTGCCCTCTGACCACAGCTGCTAGCAAGGCTGTCAGGCGAGGGTTAACAGTGGATTTGTTTATTGAATCATGAAGTAGCTGTCACATGATTTTAATCAAAACACCATTTCCCTGACAACAGTGATGTCAGTCTTGTTATGGTAGGAAGGAGCACTGGGAGGGACATTCAGTCTCCTCACGGAGCCCAGGTTTGGAGACTCAAATCAAGTGAAATACCCATCAATAATAGGTGCAGACGCTGGCTTGAAAACCCGCTCTTCCTTTTCTCTCACCTGCACAGACATGAGCAGAGCCCAGTCCACAGCTCGCCCACCGTTAGGTGTTTTTATTGGTGCTTCTCCCTGTTTCTCCCAATAGTCTCTGGGCCCCTAAGGTCTCTGGTCTGTACCTTCTGGCGTTTGTCTCTTCTGGGATCTAAGCCGGCATTTGCTGGAGATCTGGGATGCTCTGGCCTGAGATGAAGCTGGTTGGCTAGGTGGTTGGTTCATTCCTCAGACAAGGGCTGTTTGAGGATGGTAAGGGTAATTGAGGAGTCTCCTAGCTGTGGCTGCTTGGAGGGCAGTTCAAGAGCCCAACTTCCTGGCCAGACGATAGGTCTTGAACCCAGAAAGACTAGATGCAGGCCAAGTCTATTCAGAACCACTGCATATGAAAGCCCAAGGATCTTTGATCATCTCCAGCACCAGTGCCCTCCAGCTTAGGGAACTGGGTCCCACAGGCCACTGATAGGTCAGAAACAAGCATACAAGTACAGGGATGGGTCCCAGGACAGCTGGAGCGGGCCTCTAGGCTCTGGTCTCCTGTGACTCCCTGAGGACCAAGGAGCTGTCTGTACAGAAAGCCTCCTCCAAGGCCTTCTACACCCCTGAGTTTAATTAACCTCAAAGTTGGGGAGAAAGAGGCTACCTAGACAGGACTTGTCACTGGGACAAAACAACCTCACCAAAGTCATCTAAGTGTTTAGACTGGCTCACAGCTTGAGGGGACAGACAGTCCATGGTGTCTGCAGTCAGAGCAGACGAACGCCGATCCTCTGCTGGCTTCTTTCCCATTTTATTCAGTGCAAGGCATCAACCTATGGTGTGCTCACCCACATTCAGGATGGTTCTTCCCTCCATAGTTAAACATTTCTGGAAACTTCCTCACAGATAGGCCCAGAGTACCTCCTTGCTGATTCCAAGTCCAGTCAAATTGCCAATGAAGATGAAAGCTTAGATTCTCAGGGTGATCTCATGTTGTGGCCACTCATGACCAGTGCTACCCAGAACTCAAAACAACTCAGATCTCAGAGTGAAGTTGTCAGTGTGGGTAGTCAGCTTTCAGTCAGAGGGGGGAGACCTCACAGGCGACTGACTGCATCACCATTTTCTACCCCAGTGTCAGGCAGTTGGGTTAGAGCAAGACAGAACTGTGACAAGCTGTCACAGACAGTTCATGGAGTCTTAATGTTTTCATGTCAGAAAGCAGTGCTGAGTCAGGTGTGTGCCCATCACAGGTGAGGACAATGAAGCTTTAAGGTGACCTGCTTAGGTTAGGGGCAGGCCTGGGTGCTAAGGACTCAGTCTGGATACTTTGATGCCTTCTGCGCGGTCTCTGGCAGGAATGAGTGCTACTACCCACCTGAAGTGCCTGGCTGGCTATCCACTGGGTGGGACTAGGCGCTAGCCTCTCTTCTGAAACCTTGCTTTGTACTGGCCTTTCATTTCCTGGGACCCTTCCAACTGCCTGCCTGCCCTTTGGTCCTCATTTTGATGACTAAACTTTTGGGTTTCTGTAATGACCTAGTTATAGTGTGTCTCTGGCTAGACACAAGCAAGACTGTGAACTGGGGCCCTTACATAGCATGCTTTGTGGGAAGGCCTTTCTTATCTCAGCTGTAGCCCATCAGCTTGTTGGGCTTCTCAGGGCCTCTCTTGGGCAGCTCAGGTGTCATGATTCCATCTTTGGGGAAAGAGGAGGAAAATGGGAGTAAGAAGCTTTCAAAGCCTTTCTGTGGAGAGAAACTAGGCTCCTGAGGCTCAACATCCAACTGCCTCATTTTCTTTGGGTTTTGAATTTTCTGAACTTTCTGCCCAGCTGGTGTTGGGGGCTTGGCTCCAGGGCAGTCTGCTTCCTTGCCGTTGTTACTCACCCACTTACGTGCTTGTTTTCTTCTCTCATTGCCAATTCAGGTCTGTCTAGCAGTCTTTGGGAAAGCCCATTAGATACACATACAAAGAAAGGGAGGGAGCAGGGCTCCCTGGCTCTGTAACTTAAATAGGAATTCGGCAAGCTTCCCACTCTGCCTGACCTCTCAGGCTCAGCTCAGTGATTTGTGGTCCCAAGCTGGACTGTGGTAGGTGTGTCACTGATGACAGCTCCATGTTTGAGGTGAAGGTCCATCCACTCTGGTTCATTCAAGACACATCTGTCTCCTCTTACTGGATACTGCCCAGTGTATTCTATGTATGGTATTCCATTGCTCAAGAGCTGTTTAGCCTTTGAAATTGCTGGCTAGAGCCAAAGTGGAAAGGCAGAGCCATGCTTTAATGAACCCAAGGTGGAAGAGCAACTAGGGTCTGTGTGGGGTTTCCTATGTGGCCAGTAGCGTTTGGGCTTTAGTGCGCAGTGCTTGCTCAGGCAGGACATCTGATGGTATTGGAGCAATACAGAATATTAGCATGACCGCTACACAAGGAGGACATGCAAGTTCATGAAATGGCACATAAATTATGGGTGGGATGGCAAGAGCGTCACAGGATGAATATGAGCCAAGAACTGGATATGTAGGGAGGAGTGAAGATGTCATAATAAAACCTATTATTTCACGCACTAAAAGTTTTTAAAAATATGCATACCAAGATTAAAAACTAACTTTGGTGCTCAAAGCCCAGCCTTGCTCCTGAGAACTGCAAGCTGAGCTGGTCCCCCCTTTCCTGGACCCACTTGCAGTGTGAACATCCCTCAGATGGAAGTGTCACTGTCAGAATTTTTAACTCCGAAGGTGTAGAGTAAGGTTTTCCCATTGGCCCAGGATGAGCCTCTAATAGAGACTGAGCTCCTGTGTAGGTGAGGGGTTTTCTTTGGCAAAGAGTCCAACAATTTTTGTTCATATCAAATAACTAATCCCACAATTTAAGACGTGGGAAAGAAAGAAAGGAGCAGCTACCAAGAAGGAAGCCTCAGTTTGTTTGTACCTGGCCATAGGATGGTTGGTGGCTTTAGAAATGTGCTTACTGCTGGCCTGCTATGTCCTCGAGCTGGCCAAGCAGGGCTGTAGGGCGGTGCTCTGGCCTCTGTGGTCTATCCTGCCCTGTTCTTTATACCCTTGTGCTTGCCATGCAAGTGAAGGATGTTCTTAGTCGGGGAAGCATGGGTGGTTGCCTATGAAAATAATAAAATGATGGAGTGACTCAACGGGCAAGGGTAAAGTTTGCAAAACAAGCACTGGAAATTGGGGGAAACAAACCGAAACCCAAGGGGAAGAAGAGCTGCTTGAAGGCAGGACAGAGCTGTGCACGTGCACACTGAGGGTTCTGTGCTTCCAGCCCTATGCTCCCTCTCACAGCCTGATATCAGGCTTGCCTCACTTTGAATGCTCCTGCAGTTCCATACAACATTGGCCCAGGGGAAACAGCAGGATTTAATGCTGTCCTTTTACTTGGGGTTTGACTACACAGGTTTAGAATATATGAAAGCTGCTTGGCAAAGAAATTCTCCAGAACCTTGAGGGCAAAGAGTTGTTTTTTTCAGAGCTTAGGACCAAACCAAGGGCCTTGCACTGGCTAGGCAAAGCACTATATCACTGAGCTAAATCCCTAACCCCAAAGGGTTGTTTCTTAAAGGATGTCTCTCTGTGATAAGCCTCTCTGTGATAAGTGTGTGTGTGTGTTCGTCCCTTTCACCTCAGAGGTGACACTGACTAAGTAACAGTGTTCTTTGCTGGCTTTCCTGGCAGCTTAGAGTACTTTACTTTTCATCCTATATATTACTTGCTGGGGGGAGGGGCTGAACTCGAGCATGGTGTGTTTGCCTTTGTTCCTCTTCCTGTGCAGAGCCTGCGGTCATCCGGCCTGTCTTGACACCAACACAAGGAGCATTAACCAGGACCAGTGAGGCCCTGTCTGTATGCAGCCTGTGTTTAGCAGTGTTTCTGGCTAACGTGTACTCAGGCAATTTGGGGCGAGGTATTATTTACCCTGCTGACGTCAATGAGAACATGTTATCCACTGCCCTTTCTGTAGCTTGAAATGAGCGCCAGAGCTCAGAGAACACAGCCACCTTCCACAGTTTGAAAACTCTGCCCACTGCTCAATGAGGCGGAGTCCTGCCTATAATCTCATTAGCCTGACATTCATATCACCAGGCTTTTAGAAAACAAGGTGTTTTTATTTTAATTCAGGAGGGTTGGGAACATTAAAAACAGTACATTTTCCTTGCAGAAAATTACCCCATTTAAATTACCATTTGGTACAAAGATCATTTATTAAATTGCATTTTAGGCAATTTTCTAACACTGAGTGACAGGTTATACTTTGATTTTTCACACTGGAGCTATTATGATTTGCACACAAAATACCAAATCTATCAAAGTCACCAAATTTTTCTTAGTAATTAAAAAGCACGCAGGAAGAAAAATGACTACAGTCAGATTAAGTTTATGGGCAGTAACTCACAGAGCAGGCTGGAGCCAGCACTCTCTTCTCTGTGCAGTAAGCAAGTGGCCTTGCCCTTATACAGGTGCAGCCTTTACCACTCTTCCTAAGCTGCTGTTCCCCAGAGGCCAGCCAACCCCCTTTTCCTGCTGCTTCCTCCTTCAGAGATCCTGGGGCAGACAGATTTTTTTAATTTTATTTTTTAAACTGTGAGTAGTGAGGAGGAGGCTTCACCACTTGAGCTTCTGTGACTAAGCAAATGCTGGCTGGTAGGCATCAGTTATCTGTACTTGGTAATGTAACGTTACTCCATCTACCTGGATGATGTTTGTATTTGTTTTTAAAGCTACCCTGCTCACCCATTTGGTTCTGAAAAGTCCTAGCATTCCATCAACGCACATTACCATTCTGTAACCCTGAGGGGTCTAAGAAGCCTTCCTACTTGACAGGACTTAACTATGAAGAAGTGTACTGGGCATGGTGGCGCCCACCTTTCATCCCAGCACTAGGAGGCAGAGGCAGGTAGATCTCTGAGTTTGAGGCCAGCCTGATTAACAGAATGAGTTCCAGAACAGTCAGACTCTGTCTCAAAACAAAACATGAAAAAAGAAAAAAGAAAAAACAGATGTTGTATATGCCTTCCCTTTTGGATAAAGGCTGAGTTCACAATTCTCTGGGCAGCTATCTTCTCTGGAGTTGAGTCTGTTGACTAAGTAGTGGGCCCTTTGGCCCTTTGGCAATCAGGGAGGGGAGTATCCTTCCAATATATACTTATAAAAGAAAGCACTGGATTGCATAACTTGGAATAAGCAAGTATCTCCGATGTAAGCCTAAACTTCTGCAATGTATTGGACACCAACATGGCCAGTCTGTGGTGTCTGGGTCTCCTTGTCCTTGTCCAGTGCAGCCATCCAGCCAGGCAGCTGCCAAGTGGAGGGTGAAGCTGTGGGAGCAGGGCTCCACCACAGAAACAAAGCCAAAAGCTAGGCAATGAGGGTCCTAGTCTCTACTACCTCTACTTCTGAGCTCTGAGAGCTCAGCTAAGTCATGTATCTTCCCAGGGCCTTGCTTTCCTCAGCTGTGAGAGAGATGGAAAGAATCTCTCTAAGCTCACAGAACTGATGTGAGGATTTGTTAAGAAAACATTTGGAAGTGCTGGTACATTGTGAAAATGGACAGGCAAGCTGAGTGGGTAGGACTTGTAAGAACCACTCTCCGTTAAGCTGCTGGGCAGTGCCCATACCTGTCTTGTCAACTAATGCAGTCATGTGCCCAAATCTGCTCACATATAATGTAGACATAAGCTGTGGTGCAACTAGAATGTCTGGGAGTCTTCTAGAATCAGCTATGCTGTGTAACTGGGTGAAAGTGGCTAAACAAATACGTGAGGTGGTGGTGGGAGATCAGGAACTTTAGGGCCAAAAGTACCCTTTAAGGGTCGCTAGCTCATTCCATTTAGCCACTGAGGGCAGGCAGGTGGGAAAAGCCATGAATCTCACTTCTGAGCCCCCAGCGAGAGAAGACCTGTATATAACACACACACACACACACACACACACACACACACACACACACACACACACACACACACACGTGCATGTGTATGTAGGCTTTGAAATGTGTTTTTGTCCAGTGTTGAAACAGGCTGATACCCTTGTCTCCCACAAATCACTTGAAAGGTAAGTTCTATAAAAAGTTTCCAGAAGCAACAAAATGATAAAGATCTCTGCCTGGACAATGACTCCAACTTACTACCTGTTCTCCAGTTTTTACCTTTGATGTCTAGGCAGAGAGAGACCGAGCGGCTCGGGTGGCTTCCGAGGAGGCAGTAGAGGCAGCCCAACTTAGGGGTACAAGCACATCAAAGGTCAGCCCCGGCACAGGGACTCTGCAACTCACCACTGGGATCAGTGTCATCAAATGACACTACATATTGTCTCTAAAGGAGGAGGAATGTGAAAAGTTGCCTGGACCATGGATTTTCTTTAAACCAATAGGGAGCGTTAACTCACTGTTGTCCAGAGAAACTCTGATCCTGACAAATATATTTAAGAGACAGGTTTGCTTAGAGGCTCGAGAACCCTGCAAAGCAAGGAGAGCCCACTGGGTCCCCATGTCCTGAGTTGCTGGCATACCCGGGCCCTTGATCAGCTGGCCTAGAAGCTGCTACTTTTTGGGTTCCTCCAGTTTCTGGCTTGTCACCTTGGTACTCTGCAGTTGAGAGCAGCCCCTTGCCCAGTCCTAGTATCCTTGCCGTAAGTGTAATGGTTCCTAGGGTACAGCTTCAGAGGTCTGTGATGGGTCCTTGCTGAGTGCCCGTACTTACTGGAGTTCTGGGGCAGGGCAGAGGGTGTCACTCCACCCGAGGTTGGTTTGGGATGTACTAAGGGGATGGATTATGGGGTGGGGGCCCTGTAACAACACAGTAACACAATTATAGAAGTTAGGAGACAGCATGAGGCCGTGGCTGAAGTCCTACCTCCCTGACACCAAGCATAGTTCAAACATTTCTAAGATCTTGATTTCTGAAACAGAGGGATCATGGCTTTCTTTTCCCAGGATGCAAAGTGACAGAAAGGCTTTGCTTAGACCAGCTCTTACATCTCGTATGAGTCCCCAGGGTCCCTGAGGTCCTCCTCATTTCCCACTGGATAGGTTCTGGAGGTTCTGGACACCGAGGACTGCCCCCATCTTTGTTCCCATCTTTGGCAGTTCAGGCAGGCCAAGTCAGGGGAGGGTGAGGGCTGGCGCTGGTCAGGCAGCTCCCTGGGATAGAAGGGTGGGACCCCCAAAACCCGGTGTCTTCCTGTTGCATTAACACCCTCTATTTGCCTTACAGGGACCAGCATGTCAGTTGCCTTTAGATACTAGAGACACACTTGCCCAACTGGAATTGCAGAAGTAATGCATTTCCCCTAAAGCAGAGATAACAAAAGACCATAAGCAAAAAATAAAAAAGTACCACACATATTGCACTTTTTGCCGAATGAAAATGTTACCTCATGTTTGAATCATCAGTCTCTTTGGAGAGGCTGGTTTACAAGATAGCAAAACGATGGGTTACTATACAGTAGTGTACACACTGCTGATGTGAATCGACAGGCGAGCGTGTCAGAGCTGCCTCCTTAGTGTTACGTTAGTACTTGTGAGGAGGAACGGCTTGGAAGCTTCCAACGGTCACTAGTTAGGGGACAGCAGCAGACACCATCAGATGAGCTGACCACCAGAGCCCATCTGCTCTCACCAGCTTCCATCTCAGGAAACAAAAGTGGCCAAGGGAGCCAACGGGAGCTTACGACAGGTTCCAGCAGGATGGTTCGTGTTCTTCACCAGGCGACTGTCCTCACCTCCTCTCTGTGTGTCAGCGCCTAACCGGCCTGGCTGGTGATGAGTACTCCCGGTCTCTGCAGCCTTTAACTTCTTACGGCCTCTCCGCAGCCCCTCACCTGTCGCCTAACTGTCCTGCCATAGCTGCTAGGTCTCCTGGGCTAAGCAGCTCACAGCCCTGGGGGGGGCAGGGGTTTATGCCAATCTGTAGCGGTCTGTTCCTGCAGTCCTGAAATGAGCAGCCCCCATTTTCAATCTGGAAGGCATTTCCATTTCATCAATATTACAGCACTTCTGCAGTATATTTTGGGAAAACATCCTCCTCCCAGTCTAAACAAATCAAGCCCTGTTTTATAACTTGGCTTATTTTGCAAAGCTTTAAAACATTGGAGATCATAGTGAAATGATCTCTCAAATGAAATGATGTTCTTTACCTCACACAATCATTGATCTTAAGCGAGGAGGAACAGAATCAGCAAAAGAAACACATTATCCTTACTGGATTCTCAGTTACTAAATCACAAAACAGCCTTCTCCCCTGCTATCGCTCCTTCCCTGCGGTAACCCACAGCCCAATTCCAAGCAGAGTGCATTTGCAAAGCAGCCTGGCACCAGTGGGGAGCCCAACAACTACAGTCTCTGGCCAGCCTCAAGACGCTCATGCTGCCAACACGGGCTGGGCTGGGCTGGGCTGGGCTGGGGCCAGGATGGCGCTCCGTAGACTTCCCGTGCCTAGTCTTCCCTTGCCTGCCTGGACACTTACTACAGAGAGGAAAGGCAACTTATAGGTGTCTCTAGATGCAGCATCAGGGTAGTAGCTCTCTTCTTGTGCTTTAAGGAAGACGCTTTGTGCTTAGTGCATTCATCTGCTGATAGGACAAGCCACTCTAAAGAACAGAAATTATAATTTTTATAAATAATACTGAGTTTGTAACACCTGGATGTCATTGTGCAAATGACAGATTATTAATTAATTCTAGATAGCTAGTTGATGAGCTACAGCATCTGTTTCTTAGTTACTTTGATGAGTGAGTTAAAGGTTAAGGTTTCTAGTAAGTGGCTAACACAGCTGTGCTTCTCTGAATATTGCTACAACACCTGAACATTTCATTCAAAGCAAACTAAGGAAATTAAGGATTCTGACTCCCACATGGTGGGAAGCAAACTGAAGTGACTTTGGATTTAGCAAGGACATAAATAAAACACTTGGCTTCTACAGAGAAGAAAGTCTGATGAGGTTGGGGAAGGCACACACTACCACTTCACCCGGGACAGAAAAGTTCTTTGCTTTGTGTATCCTTGAAAACAATCTAAACCCTCTATGAAACGCTCAAATACGCAAATAGCTCCCAACAGCCTAGTGGGGAGTCAAAAGGAATCACTACAGCTAAGCAGACAGGAAGTCTTCTAAGACTAGAGGGTGTGCAGGAAGAGCCTGGCTTCCCAGCTCAGGGCCCAAGTCCCTGATGTTTTCTGGTTTCTGCTTCAGGCTCCACTGGGACAGGCCTCCTGTTGTTTCTACAGGTGAAAGCTTGGAGCCCTGAGAATTCTAACACTCCAGTCATCCATGAGCACTTTTGAAAAGGCATTATTAGCCGGGCGTGGTGGCGCACGCCTTTAATCCCAGCACTCGGGAGGCAGAGGCAGGTGGATCGATGTGAGTTCAAGGCCAGCCTGGTCTACAAAGTGAGTCCAGGACATCCAAGGCTACACAGAAAGACCCTGTCTTGAAAAACCAAAAATAAAAAAAAAAAAAAAAGAAAAGGCATTATTGCATGCTCCCAGACAGATGACTGCAGGGTTCAGGGGCCAGTACCAGCTGCTACTCAGTGTCCCTGAAAAACAGCCTAGGCTCCTCTACTCTAATGGACTTGAGGACACCCTGCATCAACAGGCAAGATCGCGGGATTCTGTGACAACACACAAATTTGCTCTCTTCCCTGTGCATCTGATTTCATGATGTATTCTTGATGCATCGAAGCACTTTGCTTTTGCTTGGCTTGGCTTAGTGAAATATATTGCACCCCCACCATGTGCATATACAAAATACACATTTCCCCTGCTTTTATCAAGGTAAATGAACCTTTGGGTATAAAACCTAGGTCTGTATGTTGTCATCTTATATAAATATTTGTTGGCTCTCCCTTGAGAGCTTGTTCCACTTTACCTAAGGGCATGCACTTCAATCTCCAACTATGTTTTAGCCCTTGCCACAGAAAATTTTGCGGTGGGACAGAGCCAAGAGGAACATCTACCTCAGTCACACCCTGATTGGAGTTGGGAAACATGATTTTCCCCACTAGGGAAAAGGGGGGAAATAAGCTTTAAGTTTGAAGGGCTGTACTAAAACTAGAAACCCACTGTCTGCCTTCACTCGAGTCACCTCACTTCCTGTGCTGAGACTAATTCACCAGGACATACCCATTGTGTTGTGCATCCACAGCTTCTGGCATTTCACAGTCAAAGAGCCCAGGGAGCTCAGAGAGGGCCAGCGGGTCATAGCCAGATGGGGCCTCCTGAAGTCCTGAGCTCCTGGGACAGTCCGCTCCTGTGAGGTTGCTCTGCTGGGCTCCGTCCACGGGATAGCGACAGGCAGCAGGGTAGTCTGGTGCAGAAGTGGTGCTTGGCAGCTCACAAGTCTGATAGGAGAACTGTAAGGAGGCTGGAGCAGTTCCAGGCTGCTGTTGTGGAGGGGGTGGGGGTGGGGGTGGTGGCTGCTGTTGCTGCTGCTGCAATTGTGAGGGTAAGGGAGCCCGGGGGCTGGGTGTGGAGGGCAGGGGCTGCAACTGCATCTCTGGGTATTGGCTGAGGAAAGGGCTAAATTGCATCTGCTCAGAAGAGGGCTCAAGGACTGGGCTCAGGGCCTGGGTCAGGCTGAATGGTGGGGGTTGCTGGGATGGCGGTGGAGACTCCTGGTGGGGAAGAGCCAGCTGCTGACTTGGTCGAGGGTAGGAGCTCTCTGCTATCTGCATCTGGTTAAAATACGCTTGCAACTGAGACTGCTTCTGCAGGAAGAGTCGCTTCTGTTGGAGCCTAAATTGGTAATACCAAAAGAGCAGTTTACATCTCGAAAGTAATTTCAATGTAAGTTCAGTACCAGGCATTAACTCCACTTTCTCATTTTTTTCTGTTTTATTTTTGAGACTCTTATATGTAGTCTAGGCTAGCCTCAAATCAGTGATGTTCCTGCCTTAGTCTCCCGAGTCCTGGGGATCCCAGGTGTGCACCACAAATCTGACACCTCTGCCTACTATTTCTCTCTTTTTCATGCGAGGGGAAAAATCAGAGTAGGAATTCACCAGTGTGGGTTTTGCCCCTATCTGTCTGACCCCTCTGGGGTTAAGTGAACACCGATGCATTTTCTCTCCTAATTACTATAAAGACTGCTCAGAAAGAGATAACATCTTGGCTTCTCTGGGTGATGACTAGAAAAGTTTCACTTCGGCCACGCAGCTTCTACTGGTGGGGCTAGTGGGTATGAACACACCCAGGGGAAAGCCTCATCCAGGTAACCGACTGCTTCCGGCCGCTGCAGGCTACTTTTGAGTGTTAGGTCATATAGAGCCCAGCATCCTCTCAGTCATTTGCAAAGGTACTTCAACTAGGAACTGAAACTTCCTCACACAGAAACTGAAATGTTCACTCCCTTCATCCTTAAGAGGAAATCTCTCTGCAGCAGGACAGTGTCTCCACCCTCTCTGCCTGCATGCAGAGCTGGCAGAGCTTCTGAAAGCTTAGGGCTGATCATATCCTACAGAAATACAAAGGAATGGCAGAGTGTATAGGGGCTGCTGCCACCTGAGCGGCTTTATACTACACTTAGACAATAACCATGTACCAGTGCATGGTCCTAGTAGAAGCAACTAGAAAGGAAAAGGACAATACACCAGCATTCTCCAGGCAGCCAAGACTTACTTACCTGTGTTCCTGTAGCTGCTGTTCCAGGCTCCGAGGTGGTTCTTTACAATATATTGGACAAGTGTTCTGGGCCTTTGGCAGAAGATTGGGTTTCTGAAAGGTCAGAAGAGCAGTAAGAGCCTAACCATAGCTCTCACCCAGGATGCAGCTCAAGTGATAGCATCATCACTCTTTGCATGCCTCTGTGGCCTCTAGAATCTGCGTGAAAGCACGGACACTTGCTCGCTGAGACCCTGGAGCAGCATCAGGTTAGCAGGTCTGGGCATCTAATTCTTGCCTACCTTTTTTCCACTTGTAAAATTCCTTTAGGACTAAAAGGTTCATGGAGAACAATGAGAGAAACAGACAGTTCCTGACAGGAAGGCCCAGTGCCTGTTAAGTGACTTATTCTGAATGGGATCTATGTCCTATCATTTCTTAGGGTCTTCATGCTCCAGTGTAGACAGCCTTGATTACACTGTGTAGATTACAGAGCCATTTTATCATTCACAACTCTAAGATGAGAAGTAAGCCAGGTCTGTCTCTCACAGCACTCAATGGCATATCCTTCCTTACTGCTGACATAGGGCTTATGGCTAAGTCTGAAAATGTTTCTTGGAGCTACTAATGGAGGATTAGACCTACCTATCTGTAAGGAATAAAGCAGCTACCTTAAACAATGCAGAACAGTTTCTATGACAAAGTAAACTAGGCTAAAAAAGCTAAAGATCCCACCTGGAGTCGATGCTGTAGGTACTGGGTCTCCAAGCTTTGCTGTGGAGAAAGCTGAGGGTGCATGCCGGCAGAGAGGGTGGAGACACTGTCCTGCTGCTGAGAGACTTCCTCCTAGGGATCAAGGGAGTGAACATCTCAGTTTCTGTGTGGGAAACTTCCAGTTCCTAGTGGGAGTGCCTTTGTAAATGGCTGAGTGGATCCTGGGCTCTATAGGACCTGACACTCAAAAGCTTTCCCGTAACCAGCAGATTGAAGGCTGCTTTTCAGAGTCTAGCGTTATCTGCATCCAACTATTACCTTCTCAGTATCGGAATTACAACAAAAGCTCCTGCCTGGTACCAGAAGGTGCTTGCCTATATGTGGGGCCAGAATACTATAGGACCTTTGAGGCACTCAACATTGGCTCAAGACAGCAACATTTATTCTATTTTTAATGTAACTAATTGACATCTAAAGTACTAGCAAGAAGCTTCTCACTTGGGTGACATTCACCATTCTCTGTGTGTGTATGTGTGTGTTTTCAAGGGAAACAGAGAGGCATCCATATGTAGCATGCCTGATTTGTGAGCCTGTAGACCTCTATCTAGTGATGAGCATCAGGGGGCAACATGGCTGGGTTTAAGCTGTTAGTGGCAGCAGCAAGAAAAACCTCTAAGACTGTGGGCTTTCCCAGAAGCCAGTTCAGTTAGGATTAGGAGGAGGCTCTTTAACTGAAAACCACACATCTGTAGGACAAATGTGGTGTTTAGAAGAGCCTGTACACTCACCTGAGGGCAACTGCTCGAAAGGTCTTGGAGCTGAGGAGCAGTTGCTGTTAAGTTAGGGTCTGCCTCTGAGCCTATCTGTTCATAGAGCAATTGCACTTTGTTCAATTCCAGAATTCCTTTGGTTCTAGCAAGATTCTGAAGATGTTGTCTAAATGCTACAATTCCTGGAAATTGCAGACATAAAACAGTTTAAGAAGCAAAATAAGCCTTTGAGTTATCAGACCGGCAAGGCAAGAGCCTTCTTCCACACCTCTGACTGAAGTTTTCAAAGCCAGAAAAGAAAACCCTTGCCTTGCGTAAGGGAAGTATCCGATGCTCTGCGGCCTTCTCGGAAGCTCACGGGGGAACGATTGTGGGCCTCACGCTTCTGCGAGCTCAGAGCTTGCATGGCTGGGTTGGTAGGTCTGAGGCTCATGAAAGGAGATGTCATGCGGGGTGGTGGCTGATTGGCTAACATGATGTCCTTCAGGGAAGGGCTGTCTTCCAGAAAGTTCAGGTCCCTCTGGGTAGACCCCATATCGTACACAGAGTCCACACTATCAAGGGAGGGGTTGTCACTCATGGAGAAAATTTTCCCTACAGAAAAAAAAAAAACAAAAAACATATTACCTAAACCAACAGTACCTTCTTTAAACAATATGGACAAAAAGCAAGACAAAATGGCAGGCTCTAATTTTTTTTTTTTTTTGACACAGGGTTTTTTTTGTGTGTGTGTAGTCTTGGCTGTACTGGACTTGCTTTGTAGACCAGGGTGGCCTCAAACTCACAGGAATTTGCCTGCCTCTGCTGGATTGAGTGCTGGGGTTAAAGGTGTATACCAATATGCCTGGCTCAGGCTCTAGTCTTGACAGTCCCAATCTTTCAGGAGGCTAGGTGAGAGGACTAGAATATTTTATAAGTCTGGAACACAGAAAACTCACCTAAAAGAAAACTGCATTTTAGGGCTGGGACATCTTAAGTACAACTCGGGGTTAGAAGAATTGCCTAACATGCACAGACCTCTCTCACTCTGCAGGACCACACACAATCCTCCATCTTTTCAGAATGCTCTCACTGGTTAGTTTAACTACCAATAGTCCTATAGAAGCTACAGCCACAAGACCCTGGCCCTCAAAGAGAGTGACAATCTCCTATGGAGCACACTGTATCCAAGGAATTCTAGAGTGGAGGGCATCAACTGAGAGACATTTTCACCCCTGTAGCCACTGAGTAGACCTAAACCACATGGCATCTGCTCCACAGAGAATGGGGAAATGGATGACATTCCAGAACTGATGAGCATGGCCTGAAGCGGGAAGTGATGCTGTCAGGGTTTAGCTTGGTGCTCTCTAGGATCATACCTGCCCCAGGCATCACAACCAACTGGTTAGTCACTTCTGACAGAGTGTGCCGTCGCTGCCCACTGCGTGTAGCCTGGAAAGCTTCAAAGGCCTGACTGGGGTCTTCCTCAGCCTCTCCTTCTGTCTCCAAGCCTTCATCAATGGATGTCTCCATCATATTGCTGGGTAGTGACTGGCATCCCTTCCTCACCAGGACAGGGGGCACAGGGTCAAGCAGACAGCCATTCACCTGTCAGTGTGAGAGGAAAGGTTAGTTGCTGTTCTTCTGAGAGACACCCACAGCAGAAAAAAAACAGGCCACGACTTAAGGTCAACAAGAAATCAAGTAAAAACATGTATGCATTTACTCCTAATGACAGCACATACACTAGAAATGAAGGTGAGTCAACTGTAACACTCAGAGACAAAAGCCCACGAGAACCAAAATTGGCACTGTCACCCAGGTTATGAGTCATCACTGTTACAATAAACACTTTTTTTAGTGTTTTACAGATGAATAGGGATGTACTGGCTTGAGGTTTACCAGTTATTATTATTTTTTAACTAAGGGAAACAAAAGAGGAAGATGAGCTTTTTTTTTTCTTCTAAAGCAAATGTCTCACAGCTCAGTGACATTTTAAGTTTCAACCACAAAACATACTGGTTCTGGATATACTTTTATGTTCATAACTTAAGTACTGACCTATTTGATATTTTGTTTTTAAACTGCTTCTAATGTGCCTGAGGAATGGAAAGTAAGATTTGTTGTAGACAGATATCACCAAAAGGATTGAAAATAAAAATTCAAATGGCAAACAGCCAAAACCTTCCATTATAGAATAACAAATGACTCACACTCAGAATCCCACAGAGGCTGGTGAGCTGCACTGCGTGGAATCCTTGTCCTTCAGCAGTGCACACAACAGCCAAAGTGCCTGTCCCCCAGGGAGCCGGCACGGGCCCTGAAAGAGCACACTGCCTTCCCACACAGTTGCCAAGCAAACCACCTAATGGGCAGCAAAACAGCACACAAAGGGGAGTTGTGGTTTCACGTTCTGGCTGGTAAAAGCCCCAAAGAGCAGGCAATTATTTACCTCATTACTTTAACTATTCCCCTGTGGAAATCAATCTGTTTTCTCCTATGAATAGCTGCTCAGGGGCAGCCAGCAAAGGAGTCAGTCCTCTGTGGTACTTTCGATTGGAACACACTGGATACAGCTATTGTTTCCACTGAAGCAGGAGCAGCTCATGTGTGTGAGAAGTGACGTGGGACTGCCCTATGCCAGGCACAGGCAGCTGCTGAAGGCCCCACAAGGCTCTTTCTTTGGAGAGGGAGTAAGGTGACTCAGCTTTGTTTGCTTGGAGGAGCTGAGTCCACAAGCATCTGGGGCTTCAGCCTTTGTGTTGGTAAGGTAGCTGACACGTGGCAGATGCTTTCTTCCCAGGGCACACCAACCCTCCCATGGCACAGAAAACACGAGGCTGAAATCTGGTCGGTGGCTGTCATTCTGTTCTTGGCCCAGTCCCAGACAAGCTTCTCCCTTGTAGTAACAGTTCTCTTAAAGAACGAAGAGCAACAGCTCCCATTCTGGGCTCTAGTAAGACACCTTCTTAAAGCAGTTAGGTACTGAGCACCTTACATGTGCAGCCACCGTCAAAACTGCAGAATAAGCAATATGCGCAGGCTCTTTATTTTTCCTTAACGTGGAAGTCACCTTTCCTGAGTTATTCAAACCACTAGACAGTTTCTGTGAGTTTATATTTTTACCTTATTTAAACTATAAAAGAAGTTATAGCTGAATTAAATATATTCCAGGCACAAAAAATGGTTTGATTTTTCACTGGCCTGACTTTTCATCTGGGGACAGTTACACAACAACACTTGCAGGCTGGATAATGAGTAAGAAAGCCCTGTGGGGAGCCCAGTGCTGACACGGGTGAGCACCTCTGACCACAGCTCAGGTTCCGGAAGCAGCTGATCATCAAGCTTAGCTAGGGTTTCCACTGCTGTGATAAAACAACATAACCAAAGTAACCTGGGGGAGGAAAGGGTTTATTTGGTGTGTGTGTGTGTGTGTGTGTGTGTGTGTGTGTGTGTGTGTGTGTGTGTGCGCGCGCACACACACACAAACATATATATGTATTTATCTCCCAGGGCATAGTCCACTGAGGGAAGCTAAGGCAGGGACCTGAAGGCAGGAAGGAAGTGAAGCAGAAGACAGAGGGATGCTGCTTGCTGGTTTGCTCCCCATGGCTTGCTTTTCATAACACCCAGGACCAGCTGCCCAGAGGTAGGACTGCCTCTAGTGAGCCGGGCCCTTCTACACCAATCATTAACAAGAAAATGTCCTACAGGCCAATCTGCTGTGCGCATTTTCTCAACCGAGGTTCCCTCTTACCAGATGACTTGACCTTGTGAAATCTGACAAAAAAAGTAAAACAGTACCCATGCTAAGTTACCGAGGGATCTGATGTAAAAAAAACCCAGAGGAGTTTTCCCTTTTGGTGTATTTCACTGTCCTCTTGGAAGAAAGAAAGACTGAGAACTCACACTTCCAAGTTCCTTAACTATCTACTTAGACAGTTTACAGGGATGTATGACTAAAATTTGGGATAATCTGCATAAATGACATACGCTGCTAGAAATAAGAACCTATGCTCTAGAAATACTCTAGACAGATTAAATGACAGGATTTCAAGATGTGGGCAAAGTGTATAACTTCTAACAGTTTGTCTTTCAGAGACCTCATATATAATAGGTGATATTTGTAGGACATGCAAAGCCCTCTGAGGCCCCAGCCATGACTCAGAAGGCCCCTCGAGCCTGCCTCTTTAAATTCATAATTCCCAAGGTGGCTGTATTTGGAAATGGGGCCTGTAAGTGGAGTGATGCCCTGACCTAACAGGATTAGTATCTTTATAGTAAAAGACATATTGGTGGTTGGAGAGACAGATCAGCAGGTAAGATGCATACTGCTGCTCCTGCAGATGATCCAAGTTTGGCTCCTGGCACTAATGTTAAAAGGCTCACAAATGCCGGTAACTCCAGCTCCAGGGGACCTCTGGCCTCTGTGGGTACAACATTCACGTGCATATACCCACAGAGACAATAAATACACATGCCCATAAAAATATAATACATCTTTAAAAAGCAAAATAAGAAAGGACACACTAAGCCAGGTGTAGTGGTACACACCTATAATCCAAGCACCCAGGAGGCCAAGGCAGGATAGAAGTCAGCGAGCTTTTTCCCAGTTGCCCATGGGTACATGGGAAAGGCTGTGCGATGCCTCAAGACAGCGTGAGAAGGTGGCTGTCTAAAAAATGGGAGGAAAATTACTTCATAAGAAGTAGAACCAGCTGGAACTAACTGTGTCTTGCTCTCAGGCCTCCAGAACTATGAGAAGCAGAGAAATTCTGTTGTTTAAGCTCCTCAGCCTCTGGTATTTTGTGGGCAGGTGAGTAGGTTCATACAACAGCACAGTGAGTTTCGGGGAGAGAAAGGGATCCACGTGTCTGGCACGTGGCACACAGGACACATACAAGTTAGTTGCTTAGGCTCTACCCAAGCCCTCTTTCCCCCAAGTAGTTGTAAAGTTGTTTGGAGAATCAACTAATACAATTCAAAATAAAATACAACTCAGTAGTTTGTTGCTATGTTTTTGTTTTTTTAACAAAGGGATGTGCTTTTCCATAAAAAAGAGTGCTTTTAAGTAAAACTACACTTTAAAAAACTGCATTTCCCCCTGCCTTGAGGCAAATGAAACAGGCAAAGCAGGAAATAAAGAACTGATAGCACTAGAAAGCTCTTCGTTTTAAGAGGATGCTTTGCCATGCAGCGCAGAGCACCTCTGTGCTGTGTTCTCTCATCGCCCTCTCCTCAGTGCTGGTTATATGTGCACCCTCACACTTGGCTTGGAGACTTATCATAAATAACAGGGCAGAGCAGCTACACTCTCAGACATAAAATTATGTACTGCCAACCTATTTAAGGATGCAAGGAAAAGGAACTAACTGTTCAACAAGAGGTGAGTAGTTAAAGAGCTGTATAGAGCAATGGATTGCATAACTGTTACAGCTTATCCTTGCATAGACAACTTCATGACACAGGAAAAATTCTCATGATACATTGTTAGATACAGAAGATACAAATTACACATAATAGAAAATAATTGTAAGACTCTTCCCACCCACTGAACCATCTTATACCTTATCTACCAATTTATAGTATGACATCAAATGTTATCTTTGAGTAATAAGATTATAGCTAATTTTATCTTTATTCTTTACATATTGTCATATATGATTATGATTGGTTTAATTTTTATGTTTTTATTTCAAACTATAATTTAAAAATTTAAATTCAAAAGTAAAAGTAAAATCCTCCCCCGAAGCCCCTAGAGGATACCACCACTAAGAGTCTGCTGTGCTGCTTTTCCAGCTTCTCTCCTGTGTATCACTCCATGACGCAGAGTTATCAAGGTGCAGTTATACATGGAGCCAGCCAGTGAATGGGTGACTTGGAAATCTTTTTATTATAGTCTCTAAGAGCATTACAAATGGGCTGAAATGTGTGTACATGGAAATTTACTCTACACAGTTTGTGCAATTGCTCTCCCACCCTATGTCCTTTAGTGTCTCAGTTACCGTCTTCTCCTCCTGTCTTAGAAATCCCAAGCCAAAGTTTCAAGTTAGACTCCTTAAGGGAGTTTTACTAACAATTTAGGAAGGGGAAAATGATCTGTTTTTGAATATACAGTACTAATCCTTGATCGCAAGTAGCAATACATACAGCTATGATGTATCTTTCAGAAAACAACTGGGTTATAGTGAATGTATACAAAGCAATGTGAACAAAGGAACTGAGAGGTTCTTTGGTGTATGCATTTATTTATGGGCCTCAAAGAAAGGTACTGGGAAGTATATAACAAAATGACCCACAGTAAACCCTGTGGATGTTTATGGCCTAGTCTGAATTTCAGGGTGGCAATGAAGTGTGGGGGCCAGCTAAAGTCTGACACCCTTACTCCTACAATGTGAATATAACATCTAGCAACTGTCTATATCTTTTGCAAAGCATTCATTTCCTGTCTGTTTCCTAGTAACTGTAACAATCACAAGCTTTAAAAATAGCTTGCCCTATATATTATCGCAGACAGTGCCCAATCTGTGTTTTGGGCCTGGTGCCCTTACAGACAAGACTTCAACACACTGCATTTTAATTTTTTCAAGAGAATTAGATCTTAAAAACAAATTATATTGCCCTAATTTATGTCTAAGTGCCGAGCATGAATGTATCACTAATGTGTAATGCTAGGCAAGCACAGGCATAGAAAACAGACTGTCCAAAGGAAGTAGACTCATCCTGAGGGCTGGACAGTAACTATTCCTGTTCAGCAACTTTGGCTGACCACCTGCTGTGACAGTCTGGCATGGAGCTGCCGCTGCCACTGTGCTCCACTAAGCCCATGCAGCTTAGGAATCTGCCTGACTTACATCTCATTACATGACACTTCATCAATTTATCCAGCAACTGACATGTTTTAGTTTCATATAATATTCTTTTTGTTAGACCACAGTCTAGCATGCTGTTAGGAAGTTTATGTCTGATTCATGTTTTTTGTTACCTAAGGGGTTAAAACATGGGAAAAGAGTATTTGATCACTATTTAACCCACACAGATTATCTTACTTAATTCTCACAACAGTCTCCTAAAAGGGGTATATATAGCATAGTTTTATACAGAGCAAAATGAAAATCAGCTAGCCTAAATTAATACAGCTTAGTAAAGAGCAATTTGAACACACCTCAAGACCCACATTCTTTTATGACATTGTTTCTTATGGATATGACCACCTGTAGAGCACTTGGTACTGAGAATATACCAATTACATTAGTAGTCAAAAAGAATCCATTGTATGAAAGAAGCAGTCATCTTCTATTTGCTAACAGCCAAGTTTATGCAATATACTACATAGAACTAAACCTTTTAAGCATGCCCAAGCTGGACCAAAAAGGATGTTTACTTGGTCAAAAAAAGATACTATCACTTTGTATTTACAGTTTTCTGGGCAGAAGAGAGGCAACTTAACAACAAATAGATAACCTTTTGATTTTAAAATGATAATTTGTTAAGAGCCAACCAACCTACCCACCCACTCATGTACCCAAACATTTATGAAGAATCTTAAAAATGGGGAGAGACGAGGACCTGGTTAGGGGAGGAAAAAGTAGAGGGGTTATATGGCTTGCAGTTGTTACTTAAATGGTGAGAGCTGATCTCTGAACATTTTGATCAAGTTCTTCACCAAAGCAACATTCAGCAAAACCACGCTACAACCCTGGGCCCCAGACTGAGGTCTCCAGCACACTGGCTGTACCTTTGGAGTATCAACACACTCTTCCTCCATAAAGGCAGCTTCTGCTTGACAGCTGGGTGGTGGAAATGAAAAGGCCTCCACATTGGATGCCTGTGGGAGGAGGGTAGATCGCATCAGTCTCACGTTCGGTGAATGCAAGGTCACTGGGAGCCCCACAGTTTGTGCCTGAAAATATGGTAGAACAGACAGTGTAGGAAGATTATTACTTGTTTTGTGCACAGTGCTCTTAGAACCAAGTGAGTCTTCCTGAGGCAATTAAAAGATAAAGAGTTGGGCTGGAGAGATGGCTCAGAGGTTAGGAGCACTGACTGCTCTTCCAAAGGTCCTGAGTTCAATTCTCAGCGACCACATGGTGGCTCACAACCATCTATAATGAGATCTGGTGTCCTTTCTGGCCTGCAGGTGTACATGCAGGCAGAACATTGTATAAATAATAAATAAATAAATCTTTTTAAAAAAGATAAAGAGTTATTTGCTGAAACTCCAGAAAAGATTGGTGTATGTATGTGTGTGCACATGTTCATGTGTTGTAGGCATTGATTTTAAGTCTAACTAATTAGATATTCTCAAATAAATTGTACAGAGTTTGGTGCCTGTCTCATGAGGATATACTTTTGTACAGGCAATAAGATAGCCTTTGTAAGGACTCAAAGAATGGTCTTTGTCTCAATTCAATAAGCTATTTTTTATTTCTTTAAATACACTACCTGGAAAGATTAAAGAAAAAATTGCCCAGCCTATAGGAGCTCAACAACAAGCCAGGGCCAGACATACACAAGCCTCATAGCTAGTATAATATAAGGTACATGAAGCAATTGTCTTTTCTTCCTCTCCCATGAGAAGAGGAAGGAGAAGTGGTTACCGGGGTGACAAGAAGGTCCCTTTCTTTGAGAAGATGCAGTCTGAACACAGCTTGCTGGAGCAGTAGGAGAAACGCTCACTGCTGCAGAGTTCTGTTCCTGAAGTCAGCCTGCTCCACAGAGCTCAGGTCTATATCTGTTTTGCTTTCTTATGACCTCTGGGCCGACTGCGTGGACCTCTGAAGTGCTGAGGTAACAGGCAGGTCCCTCCTCACTTGGCTTCCTGTAGGTGGCTCATTCCACTCTTCTGTCTCCTTTGTTAAGTGCTTTAAGTAAACAAGGATCAACTCTCCTAAAAATTATTTAAAAGTCTTTCCTTTTGACAATTGGTGTTGACTGACTTTACTGACGAAGCACCTGGGTAACTCTTCTGTCCACAGACCTTAAAAACTGGCAGAATCATTTCTTAGATGCGCTTTGAACATAAGAGACACAGTGAGCCACCTGAGGGGACATATCTTACAGACTCCCACAGGAAGAGGACCGGCCTCCATTTCCCCTGCCACAGTTACAGCAGGGGTGTGGGATGATGATTTAAATTCAAACACAGGGACACAACTGTATGGAATTCTAATTTCTTTTTTGAGGTGTGGGTTTGATTTGTGGATCTATCACTTATTAATTGCATGATGACTTTAATCAGGCAATCTACCTTTCTTTGAATCCTTCCTTTCTTTACCTGTAAAAATGGGTGTAATACCCATTTCATAGTGAAGTTAAGGCTAAACAATAACACTACGGGAAACCAAGTGTGGTGGCACATGACTGTAAAGCCCTCAGCTTAAACACTTTTCCTGCCAGCCTTAAAATGACCCCACGGACAAAACAACTGCATAGGGTAACAGTGCAATTTCAGTCTCAGATAGTGTCTCCTGGTTTCCAGTGGGAATTTCAAGTTGATTTTTGTTGTTATTTTTGTTTTTGAGACAGGCTCTCTCCCTGTAGCCTTAGAACCCACTGTGTAGTTCAGGCCAGCCTGGAATTCATAGAGAGCCAGTAACTTCTGCCTCCCAAGAGCTGGAATTAAAGATGTACATCATCTTGTCAGTTAACATGATAATTTTTTTTTTTCGGTTTTTCAAGACAATGTTTCTCTGTGTAACAGCTCTAGTTGTCCTGGAACTCCCTCTGTAGTTCAGGCTGGCCTTGAACTCACAGAGATCCACCTGCCTCTGCCTCCCAAGTGCTGGGATTAAAGGTATGCACCACCACCGCCTGGCCCTAAAGTGATAATTTTTAAGGAGGGTCTATGTTCTCACTATACATTTCAGAATTTTGAGTATACTTAAAATATACTTTATATATGATATATTCTGATATCATCAGATATACTGCATGAAAAAAAGAATAAAACAACAGCAAGTCTTTAGTAGTTAGTGGATGAGAAACACTGCATATAGCGATACACACTATCTGAGCACGACAAAAGATCAGCTTTATTCCCATTATCTTTCTTTGGGCTTATATTTTATATCTTGGGCAGTTTTTCTTTTCTTTTTTATTTTTCTTTTCTTTTCTTTCTTTCTTTTTTTTAGAATTAGCCAATTTAATCTCTGGCTACCACACAACACTTCCATTTCCTAATAAAGTACACTTAGTACATTCCTACCTCATCACCAGCTTTTCAATCAAACGGTAAAATGAAAAGTTTGATTTCTAGCTCCCCGATTTCTTTTTTTCTTTTTTCTTTTTAATATTTATTTATTACAAATACAGTGCTCTGTCTGTAGGTACATCTGCAGGCCAGAGGAGGGCATCAGATCACATTATAGAAGGTTGTGAGCCACCATATGGTTGCTGGGAATTGAACTCAGGACCTCTGGAAGAGCAGTCAGTGCTCTTAACTGCTGAGCCATCTCTCCAGCCAATTTCTTAGCCTATTCCTTCCGTCTGAGAGCAGGGAAAGCTTTACCTGAAGATATGGTACTGGAAATGAGATGCCCACATCTGATCACAGGGGCTGTTCTATCTCCATCTTGTCTCCCTAGAATTCTTTATGGCAGACTGAGCTGTGTCAGATTAAGCACAGAACATTTTCCTTGGCAACTTTGACTTTGTTTGGAGGCAAAGTCTTATTCTGGAGTTTTAGCTGCACTGACTCCTTAACCTTCTGGCCTCAGGCTCCCCAGCACTAGGGTTCTAGGCACACTGTCACACATGGCCTCCAACAATTTCCACATTTGACTTGGACTATGGAAACTGAACGAGGACTAACAGTTTGATGTGACACTTCCTAGGAAATAGAATGGTATGTTTTACAGGTCTGTGGGAGGTGACTGTCTTTCAGAAGCTGAGGTACGGCATGGTTGAATATTTAACAAGGACCTACAAAGCCCTACGTTCCATGCTCAACACTGGGCAACAAACGTTCTTTTGGAATAAGGGAGGATATCAACACACAAAGGCATCCTCAAATTATAAAGGTGATGAGCGAATGTTACAGTGTTACCCCTCCTGGCCAGAATTACAAGCCTTTCCTGCACAGGCTGGTATTCTCAGGTGAGTAAGAGACATAGGGGTCTCCCCATATTCCACAGGGAAAGCCTAGGAGCCACGGCAGGAGGTAGCCATCTACTGGCCCAGAAGAGAGCACAGGCTAGAAACTCATACCAGGGCACTGGATCCTGTGCTTTCAGCTTCCAGAACTATGAGAACACAAATGCTGACCTGGCATTTTTGCTATAGCAACCCAAGCAAATTAAAATTAGCCTTTATCCTATGATTGTGGAACAACCGCTAATCAGCAATTAAAGAGCAGAGACAACTGTTTGATTCTCATCTGCTTACAGCTGATACAAATGAAGTAGAACGGTTGTTAAAAACTATTATTTAGGGTTTATGAGAAAAAGTTAAAAGTTTTCTTTCTTTTCCTAAATAGTTGCCTGAAGCTGGCCAGTAGCAACGTTCCTGGCATGATACATAAGTGCGTGAAAGTACTCATGGTCTACCTACATGGGGGGCTCACTGTTGTCTACAAAATAATAATGGGCATTCCATCTCTAAATAGACTGCCTGTGAGCAGGGACTGGTTCTTGGGTACTTCCAGGGCCTCAGCGCCTGTGATACTACCCTGCAGACGAGAAATGCATTTTGCTGAATACAGCTGCCCAGACAGATTAACTAAGTTTATCTTAGTAGCAATCTTTTTTGTTTGTTTGTTTCATTTTAAGTCAGGGTTTCTTTGTGTAGCCCTGGCTGTCCTGGAACTCACTCTGTAGACCAGGCTGGCCTTGAACCCAGAGATCTGCCTGCCTCTGCCTCCCAAGTGCTGGGATTAAAGGTGTGCGCCAACACTGCCTAGCCAGAGAAATCAGTTTAACAAGGCACAGGAAACCACATAGGGCAGGGAGTGGTGGGACCTCCTCCTTAGGGTCCAGACAGCACTTTCGACAAGCAATAGGTGAATTGGGAAGCCGTGTATTAGAACCAGACGCATCTGAAGTCACAGCACACAGAGTCTGATGCTGACTTGGGCCAGTGCACACAATGAAAAGAACTGGTATGTTTGGTAGTAAAACACAAAGATAGCAAGCAAAAGAAGCCAAGTATGTGATACACCTGCAACCCAAGCCAAATGAAATATAAGCTGAGATAGCGGAGGGATCTGCTTACCATGCTGATAGGAAAAGCTATCTCGTACTGTAACGTGTGCACACTCTTGGGAACAACTGCTGTTGTAACCCTCACTACTCTTACTTGTGCAATGTTTAAGAAGAATACAGAAGCTTCGTTGAGAAGAGGTGTTACTGCGTGAGGGGCACCCTGCTTCCTATGCTCCTGTCTGGCCACACTTGTACACAGGAAGGCCGTCACTGCAGCGCACTACATCAGCACAGCTTAGGAGTTCTCTTTTCCCTTTCTCTGTTGGTCAAAAGCAGTGCTATTCAATTTTGAAGGTTCTTGAGTGCTTAGAAATACTCTAACCCAAATATCTAGAGCTATATTGATATAGCCTCACATTTGTATTGCCACATGATTTTTAAGATATTTAATAAAAAATATAATTCACCTGTTAGATCAAGAATTTTCTTCCTCCCCCCTTTTCATGTTCTATATAGCCAATACAAAATTCTCCTTATATCCCTATGCATTATAATTCCACTCAACCAGGAGTACTGCTTACAGAAGCAGAAGGCATCTTAACTGGAAGAAGCCACTCCTTTCCCAGCCTCTCCACACGTGTGTCTGAGACGTCTCAGACTACACCCCTCTCCTGGGCAGAGCCACATCCCTGCTGTGCCCTCAGGCCTTTGAGAACCGTGAGGAGAACCTCGCCTCTTAAGCTGTTGTCAGGTACTGTTTCCAGGCTTCACAGATATCAACTCACCTCATCACAGCACTTAGTGTCATCCCACTTTACAACAGCTAACACAAGGCACAGAGCCTGGGATTTCCTCTGGTGTCCCTGTTTTTAACCACTGAGTGGCGCTGCACCTCCCAGGTCAGAGCTAAGCTTACACAAGGTCTGCCTTTCTTGGCCCCTCTGCCCTGTTTATACCAGCACATTAAGTCTTCAGCATTTTGTGTCTCAATTAGTGTAAGACTCTGTTAAGTATTCTTCAAATTGTCTGCTCTTCCCAGGCTGAGCACGGTGGCATATGCCTTTAATCCCGGGACTTGGTAATCACAGGCAAGTGAATCTCTGTGAGTTTGAGGCCAGTCTGGTCTGTATAGCAAGTTCTAGGCCAGCTAGTAAGAAACTGTCTCAAAACAAACTACGAACAAACCAAACCAGTGCTCCTACACTAACTAATTTTTGGTCTTCAGAAGCTTCCTCAGTTATAAGCTATCCTCGGCATTTAAAGCGCTTCACAATATGGTTTCCACTTACCACTCCAAACTTTTATCTCCTTAGACTTCAGTTCAAATGGACTGAATGACTAGGAATAAGGCTCAGAATGCCCGTCCCATGTGAGCACTTTTGCTCATCTCTTTGTGTGTCCTTCTAGTCATAATGTCTACAGTACTGTATGTTCCTATCCAAGTCTCACACCTATATGAGGGCCTGTTTCAAATGCTGTCTCTCCCCTGAAGCACTCTCTATTCAGATGAGCCCTCTCCTTTGCCCTCTGCCATGCAGCAGTGCTCATCTTTCTGTTCTGAAGGGTAATTCTGGTTGTGTCTTATTTTGCTTCTACAATACAGCTCTGAGAAGCACGATGGTGTTCCGTGCATTCACACTCTGAAGAGTGCCTAATAACAAACAGCAGCTTGTACACAGTCAGTCTGTAACAACACTCTGTTAAAAGAACTGAAAACACAGGCTACTTACATTCATTCTCAATATTAGTACATGATTAAAAGATAAAATCTCTTAAAGAAAAGAATGGAAAATAGTTAATCCTTGAAAGGAGGAAGGTGCTAAAAGTTTTGAGAATCTAGTCAAAGATAGTGGCTGAAACTTTCTAGAAAAAAACTGTAGAGGAGGAGATCCTACCCCCTTTGTACTAAATGATAAAAAATGTGTCCAACATAAAAAGGCACATGCACAGAAGAGACTAGTGGCTACACGGGCTGTTACCTTGGCAACTGTCTGTTCAGCAATGGTGCTAGGCCGGCGCTGGCGGCCATCAAGTCTCTGCTCCACAGGAAAACTGCTCCTATGTGATTTCAGACGTTCCACCAACAAGAAATAAATGGCAGCAAAGTGATTATAGCTCTTGTTTTGCAAAGACTGAAAGAGAAAACAGGTGTTGAAGGCAGAGGACTGTAAAAACCAACTAAAGGACCTGTACATTTTTAAAAGGGAGGGTAAGATCATGTGTCCTGAAAACAAAATTGCAAACCCTTCTCTTTCTGTCTCTTGACTTCTAAGTGAAGAACAGCCTCTGCCACGTGCTCCTGCTGCCGTGGTGCTCTGCCCACGAGCACAGCACCAAGTGGGCCCTCTTAGAACCACTCGCATACATTTCCACAGTAATTTTGGCTTAAGATTTTAGATGTGTATTTTCATTCACACAATTTTAGATATTAAGGTACTTAAAAAAAAAAATAATAGCGGGCTGGGTGTGGTGGTGCAAGCCTTTAATCCCAGCACTCAGGAGGCAGAGGCAGGCAGATTTCTGAGTTTGAGGCCAGCCTGGTCTACAAAGTGAGTTGCAAGACAGCCAGGGCAGTTATACAGAGAAACTGTGTCTTGAAAACAAACACACAAAAAGCAAAAAAAAAAAAAAAAAAAAAAAAAAAAAAACCCAGTAGCAAAGTACACCTTACAACAAAACCCTTTCTAGAATTCAGACAAGAAGGTGTATACTTCAGGTCTCTAGTATTACTCAATCAAGGGTGGCATTTTACAATGACTGTTTGGTCCTTTTTTTTTTTTTTAAACCATGGATCTGTTTACTTTTCTGCATTAAGAGAAAATGCTGTCACTGCCTCATGTAGACATTGCCAGTGCTGTGATATGGTCCTGTCTCACCGTGGCAACTAGGTGTAAGGTTGGTCAGCTCCCTACACCCACAAGTTCTAACTCTATCATTTCAGTTAGAGTTCACAGCATCAGAAGCTACTGAGTGCACAAAGCCTTTGGGGAGTTTTCTGGTAATTATTTTGGGCTGGAGAATGACATCTGGATGCTGGATGGAGAGACGCTGTGTCTGTATTCTTAGGTAACAGTTTCTTCTTGGTTTTGCAGTCCCACCCTTTGGAAACCTCATTAGTCTGCCAGCTTCCTGGGACGCCAATGTAGCAGAGAAACAACTTTTCTCTTGGCTTCTAATCCCACCTGACAATCTACTAGGCGCTGAAGGGAGCACCATGGATCCACGGAATCCTCAGGGAAAGCTAAACCCCCGGCCAGGGGGACCCCACAGGAACTGCCACCCAGGGTGGGAGAGCACCACTGAGTGCACAGTGAATAAAACAAGACAGCACGTTTGCTTTGCTCACAACTACAACAGGTGACAAGAAACGGTCTCAAGGGCACCTAACCCTAACCCTGTTCTGCTTTGGTGGGGCTGTTGTACAGGTATTATGTATATTCTATAAGCATGCTAACTGCTAGATAGGGGGAAAAAAAGCCAGTGGGGCTGGAGAGATGGCTCAGCAGTTAAGAGCACTGGCTGCTTTTCCGGAGGAAAGGTGGATACCATTATGCCCAGCCTCCTCTATCTTGTATTTAAGCTTTAGTCTTGGCCTTCCCCAACCCTCTGAAATTCTCTTCTGGGACTTTTTGGCAGGCAGGTCAACTGATGGAATTCAGAGACCAAATAACAGCAACTACGATAGAGTCTGATGCAATCGTCAGGGAACCCTGAGCAGTACAGGCCGGTACTGGAGACAGATGTGCTGCAAGACTAGGGTGAAAGGAGTGAGCATGAAGTAATGAATGCAGAAGAACCCTAAAACATCTGCAGACATCTCGATCACTTACCTCAATAGTCTTCTGCTGATCAATCCCAAGGCTGTGCATCAGTCGCAGAACCTGCTCATTAAACTCCCCGATGGATGGCTCATTTTCTTGTTCTTGTGTATAGAGAATAGGCCTCTGTACGGGAACTTCTATGAGCATCCACTTGTGCTCCTTAATTTGAGCTATGCTTAGCCGTTTGGAAGGATCTAGGACCAACATCCGTCTAATAAGGTGTTCACAATCTATGGAAAACACAGTGTTAAAAGAGTCACACAGATCACCTTCAGGCATACTTGCATGCATCGTGTGATTTTGCACAACAATCTTTGTATCCGTCACTAGAAGGCAGAAGGACAAATGAGCAAATGAATGCATGAATGATACACTGGCCAAGTTCAGGTGCAGAACAAATACTTACAGAAACATGGTGAGTTGGGTGTGGTGGCACACACCTTTAATCCCAGCACTTGGGAGGCAGAGGCAGGAGGATCTCTATGAGTTTGAGGCCAGCCAGTTCTACAGAGTGAATTCCAGGATAGCCAGGGCTACACAGAGAAACCCAAACCCTGTCTCAAAAAACCCAAACTAACTAAAACAAAACAAATCCACAGGTGAGTACAAGTCTATCTGTGTGACAGAAGCCTTTCCAGTGCGTTTCACACTACCTAGTCACAAACTTAGATTTCCACTAAGGAAAGAATAATTCTAAGCTTCATTCCCAGAACAAGAATAATGAGCTGATCCTCGGTCATATCGAGGCAGGCTCACTAAAGCCAGGTGGGAGACGTCATGCTCTCCTCAGTGCTGCCAAGGGCTGTGCATGCTTCAGATCTAATTCTGATTATACTAAGCACACTGCAGCTGCAGCCCTGAGTGACATCGAGCTCTCCACCACGCTCCTCCAACTCGGCCTCCTGCCACTCACATCAGGCGCTATGACAAGTGTTTGTGCAGAGTCATTAATCATCCTTATGGCACCTCTAGAATAGCAACCTTTTTCTTTCTTTCTTTCCTTTTTTATGGGGGTGGGGTGGGGAGGGAGACAGGGTTTCTCTGTGTAGCCTTGGCTGTCCTGGACTCACATTGTAGACCAGGCTAACCTCAAACTCACAGAAATCTACCTGTCTCTGCCTCCCGAGTGCTGGGATTACATGCATGGGTCACTGAGCCCATTTTGTTTGTTTGTTTGTTTGTTTGTTTTTAGTAGGAACTATTGTTAACTCCACTTTACAAATGAATTAAAAATGCATGGCCAACGAGGAGTGAACTCAGGATTTTATCCAGGTATCCAGCCTGTGTGACCTTGCTTTCCCAAGAAGACTAAAGATACAACTAAAGAGTAAGTCAAAGTGCTGTCTGTATGACAGCCCAAAATAAGACAGGTAGGGCATTTCAATTCAGCTTACCAGAGTTGCACCAGTTGACTAGAATTTAAAAACTTAATTTTGAAAATCTATTTCATACACAGAGTAAAATGGTTGTAAGCCTGTATCTATGCAGTGTTTCTATAAGTCTAAAATAAACCCTACATTTATAGACTCAAGCTGAATGGGAAGACTTGCTGCTCTTAATCTAGGGAGCTTCTGTTCTCAGTTACAGGAGGGAGGCTGGAGCTTGTCGTCTACATAGAAGATGTTGCAGAGCTCCACAGCTTCAAAAATGACTCAGTCACTTTATCTGGTACCAAACTCTCAGCAGGGAAACTTTGGCTAGTACTTCATACAGCACAAATTCTGTAATGCACAACTAATACGACACGCAGATTGTTACCTTCTGACATGAAATATGGAATCCGGAATCTTCCTTCCAAAACTCTTTGCCTCAAAATAGGGAGAGTTGGTCCATCAAAAGGCAGAGCTCCACAGACAAGGACATAAAGAACAACTCCCATGCTCTAGGGAAGAAAACAACGTGGTCATTTCAGAGGGTACTTCAAACACTTCTTCCTAAACACTGCCATGGCTCTTAAGCTCTTAAAATCACATGGATTGATGGTTCCTGCCCAAAATAGTTATTTTCTCAAAATTTGAAAGTCTTAGCTTCCTAAGACTGAGCATAATAAATATCATTTTGCTGTTTTCGGGTGGTAGCACCTATCTCTAGAGTCGTTCCTAGGGATCCCTCCCCCGATGCTGACTAACTGTAGTGCACTGGGAGGGGAGAATATGAAATGTGATTCACGTGCTGAGTATCAGGGGCGTCTAAGATGGGCATGATAGATACATTTAACATATCAAAGCAAAGCAATACCCATATGTCCAGCTGTGGTCCTTCATACTGCTGCCCTTCAAAGACTTCTGGGGCTGCATAAGGGGGGCTGCCACACCATGTTGCCAGCAGTTCACCAGTTTTAAAGAAATTTCCAAAACCGAAATCTATTGGGATGGAAATACATGTTACTTTCATGTCTGCTCTCAAACTACGCTGATTTCTCAGTACTAATTTTATAATGTGGGACCACTATGATCCAACTTGTAAAGATGAGGGTGATCTCCATCTTGTGTGTTTTCCCTAGTAATTATCACAATGATAAGCTTACAGTAAATAATGAACATTGGCAGGGTGTGGTGGTGCACACCTTTGATCACAGCACTTGGGAGGTAGAGGCAGGCAGATCGCTGTGAGTTTGAGGCCTTTTTACAAAGCGAGTCTAGGACAGCCAAGGCCACACAGAAAAATCCTGTCTTGAAAAACCAAAAAGGAAAAAAAAAAGTTAATAGTGAACATTGTTGAATAAATGCATATGTGAATTGAGGTTTCTTCTCAAACAGAACATATGAGAGGTGGGAAAGTGACTTTAAACCACGGTTTTGTAGTTGTTTTAATACAGGATCTACCTGTGAGGCCAAGGCTGGCTTTGAACTCATCATTTACCTGCCTTGCCCTCCTATGTGTTGGGCTTACCTATAGAAGTGAGTCACGGCATCCAGTTCTTAATCTTAAAGCCATGCTTTTTTGGTGGTGGGGCTGAAATCTCTTTTTGTGTGAACAATCACTGTGATTTTGATTACTGTAACATAAGTTGCTTTATGATTACTGACTTTTTATTCTATACAGTCTGTAAGAGGCAAATGAGTAAAATCCAACTAAGTAGCATCATATACCAGCTTTTGAGGCAGCTGAGAATTTTGTACGTAATGACTCTCCAAATGTTGATCCATACATCCTGCTACAGGCAGATATACCCATCTGAATATCTCACTAACAAATGTAACAAATGACAGCAGATGGCCTGGCTACATACTACCCATCAGCACTACCCCTTATATGCTCATTTGTAGAATTCAGTGGCATTATACTTCAAAACAACTAAGCTGTGTTTCTTATAACCTCAGTCACAATGAACTTTCAGATTTGATACCTAGAATGCACCCTAGAAACACTGTACTCGGTGCCTTTAATATGTACATGACACAAGCTTTCAGTATCCTTTGCCATAGATGTGTGTCTGTCCTTTTGATAGTTCTCAAGAAACAAATTCCTACTGTTATCCAGGTTAATCCTACACTCTGGTGTGCTATGAGTCTTGACACTTGGACCCCATCTCCACCACCAGACAGCCTGGCTTTGGGCCAGGGTACACCTTAGTTTCCCCACCTGTAAAGCTGCCAACAAAAACATGCCCAGGCAGCAGCTGTTATGAGGGGCTAATGTCCTACTGTAAACTACTGCTTTGTTTGTGCCTGAGACAACACATATCAGTACCTTGGGGAAAACATCCTCTCAGCCTTTGAACAGGTAGGATCAGGCACAGCAACAACTGTCGCCATGTTATGGCTGCTTCATGGAGGAGCGTACTAACTACTAAGTTCGGGAGAACTGGAACTGACTTACTGGTTTGTCAGAGGAGAGGTATTTTACTTCCCTGACCAGTGAGAATAATACACCTGCCCAGAAAGGATGAGGTAAGGATTGGTGAGATTAAAGATGTAAAATGCCCAGAGCACAGATGTGAAACATCAGCACTGCTTCTGTGAAACCATTACTACTACTACTACCTCCACGAGAAAAAGGCCACAAGGACCTTACTCCAGCAGGAGCAACACGGTTCAGAAGAGAAAAGACGGCACCTCTGAGAAAAAGCCTCAGATTCAGCCCATGACAACCACACCCATCTTCACTTCAGCCTATATTCCACTTTTCAGAATGACCATAAATCTTTGTCTTCTTTATTTTGCCTCAAGGACTAGCTACTCCTGCCACCTTATGACTCATTAATAGAGATCCAAGTTTGTAATCTTCTACAAAAGCTATAGAACGAGTTAAGAATAAGATGATTAACTCTACTTTAAAGAGTAAAAGGTTGATTTCCTGTACAGAGACACACCCAAACTCAGGGACAGACGTGTGGAGAGGAGGACTGGCTACAGGACCCACCGTGGTTACTAAAGCCTGGTTGTTCAGACCCCTTATATAAAATGGGTCAGTACTTGCATACAACCCCCACACTTCCTCCTATACTCTTTAAATCACTGCTGGATTATGTACAATACCTAATATAGCAGGGAAGCAATCTAAATAGTTGCTATATTTAATTACTTAGGGGAAACGGCAAGAAAATAAACAAACCTCTGCACAAGTTTAGTAGAGATTCAACGTTTCTAGGTCTATCTACATAAGTTTACTATAACCTAAAAGCAGATGTAAAGGCTACCAATGAACAATAATATGACATTTTACTCAGAGAGTACTTCCCATCCATGGCTGGTTAAATCCCAGGATGTGGAAGCCACAGATACAAAGAACCTACTGTATTCTCATTTCATCATCCTAGCCTTGTCTCTTTACTGCACACACAAATGCCGCCCATGTGTACTGTTAGCCACAGAAGAAAACACGAAGTCACAACACCACCAAAGTAGAATGGCTATACAGCTCCACCATCATTGGCTTTGGGCAGCTATTAGGGAAAGAATCACTAGGGCCCTCCTTTTTCTAACCCAGACTTAGATTTCAGGCCATGCCAGATCAGAGAAGTAAACAGCTAAGATGTTTCCTTTCTAGCATCACCTCATTTCTATTTTTAAAATTTCATTTAAAAATATTTGTGTGTTTATTATGTGTAGAGGCGTGTACATGCCATGGCACACATGGGGATGTCAGAAGAGAACTTACTGAAATAAGTTCTTCCCTTCCACCATGGGGATTCCACAAGTTCAATTCCGGTCATCAGGCTTGGTAGCAAACCCCATGACCCATGATGTGCCATCCTGAAGGCCCTTAATCTCACTTTTTAAATGCCCAGTATAAAATAATATATATTTATGGACTATAATGTGCTATTTTGACATATTTGCATCATGCAATGGCCAAATCTCACTAATAAATCTATCACCTCATTAATTACAATTCATCTTTGAGGAAGAGATGTCTATTAACTACACCGCTGTAACTATTTGACTCTGAGCTACAACAGGAAACTGCGGTTACTTATTCTGATGTTCCAATTGTTCCAAGTTTGGCTAATCCTGTGGGCTTTTCAACCTGCTTCATTTGACATTTTTTGTTAAAATTTAGTTTTAGGTACTTCAAAATAAGAGATTAGCCAAACTCCTCTTGTATCTTCTTTGCCCTTCCCTTAACACCACTACTTCTCCAAGATGCTATGGTTATTTTTGTTGGATAATAGTATTTAAAAACCTAAATTAGGCTCTGGATCTATTCACTGATATGTTTAAGTATTCACAAGAGAGTGAAACTGTGTTTGAATACAGGTCAGGTATACTTGTTTAAACTGTTCATCAAAGCCCAAACTGTGCCACTAGGCAGAGTTTAAAATAACTTAAAATTGGAGGTAGGGCTGTCCAAGATCATTCCCTACCACTAAACGGAGAGGAAGGATCTTAAATTTTTCTGTGCCAGATGAAGCTGACCCACCAGGTGTTTAATCACAGCACCTTCCATGCAGGATGTTTGTAGAACTGTATTTCAATGCACTCACATTCATTTTAGGAAGCTATATTCACTCTAAGAGTGCATGATGGGCCATGCAGATAACTGTCCTCATTCTGTCAAGATGATGCATGTTTCCCTCCCCGTGACACTAAAGCAAATACTCTGAACTTTTACTCTCACAATAGCTACAGGACTTCCTCATGTATCCACACTCACTCACTTGGTGTGTATGGTTTGAATATTGGTAAAAGATAGGATTTGGGCTAAAATCTTTAACCAAAGATCAGCTACTGACAGTCATGGGAATCAACCAGGCCGTAGAAGCTGAGTCATATAACTATCTCCAATCTAACCAGTTACAAACCACAGGCATCACATATTAGAACCATTAGTGTTTTCTGCTTTGTGTTTTGAAAGATGAGTGACCTTTATCTTACTGACAACAAACCCACTATTGCTGTCACCATAAATAACATGCTTTACCAGTGCCCAAGAATCATTAGCAAAGGGCTACTGTTTTAGGAACAAAAGAGTAAACAAGCTGTTGATTTCTGCCTAATGGGAACACCAAGCACAGGAAAGATTTCTGTTGTTTGTTGGAATAAAATAATGAAATAGATCAAACAGCAGAATGTAGCTGGAAACTGCTACAATGCAGATTTGAAATCAGCAGGGCCTGAGTGTCTGTCCTTCTAACCAGCTCTAAAGTAATAATACCATGAATTTGAGCATCTACGAACAGACAACAGCACAAGTTGATTAAGTGTTGGTGAGTATTTATTGTTGCAAAATAATAATTACTAAACACTTTCAGGGTTTTTTTTTAATTAAGGAGAAACTTTAGTAATTTAAGTCATTAAAAATTTATCTATTTATTATATATACAGTACTCTGCCTGCAAGGCATTGGATCACATCATAGATGGTTGTGAGTCAACATGTGGTTGCTGGCAAGTGAACTTAGGACCTCTGGAAGAGCAGACAGTGCTCTTAACTGCTGAGCCATCTCTCTAGCCCCTCTAAGTCATTTTTAAAAGAAGAAAAAGTAAATAAGTAAACTCTATCTTTACTTTAAGCCAAGAAAAAGTAAATTTCTATGAGTCATAACTCAGGCAGTTCTTAATCTCTCACAGTATGTTATAATGTCTAATTTCTAATTTTGTGAAATTTCTTGGGCTGATGAGAGTGCTCTGTGGGTAAAGACAGCCTTATGACCATGCTCAGTTCCCAGGACCCATGCAGTGGACGCTGAGAACTGATTCTTGCAAGTTGTACTTTGACTTCCACACTTGCACACTCCCCCCGCCTCTCTCTCACACACAAATACCATGATTTTTTAAAAGTAAAAAAGTACCATATTTTCCAGCATATAACATAACCCTCCAACTTTAACTTTTCCAGTTAAAATATAGAGTTTGCAGCCCGAGTCTGCTGCACAGGATGTGTGTTGGAAGAGGGTATATGGTGAGTATATTCCAAACTCTATATTTTAACTGGAAAAGTTAAAGTTGGGGGTTGTCTTATACGCCAGAAAATACTGTAATTCTCTTGGTGAGAAGCAGATGATTTGAGGGTTAAATTTTAGCCTTTCTTAAATGAACATGAGCCAGGCTCTCCAGCCTGATGAAAGGGTACACATTTATAATGATCATGGTAGGAGTGAAGAAGACAGTAACAAGGAAACGAAATGGACAAATGAAAGGCAGGAGAGCGACGGGAGCCAGGCTCATTCACTGCACAGACTGAAACTGACTTCAACACGTATTTTGTTGCCTACCAGTGAGGCCAGTTGCCTCATTCACCTCCCAACACCAGTCACTGTTTGACAGGAGGGCAGGAGTAATCACCAAAGCTGCGGTGAAATGTTATCCTTAGATCAGTATGAACCATCTAGAACCATCTGTGTCCAATCAGGGAGTCCAAGAGCCAAGAAACAAATGATCATCCTTAGCCTTCATGGAGAAAGGGTGGGAAGGACAAAAATAAAGGCCCAAAGCACTCCTCCATAGTCCAGGCTTGATGAACTGAGCCTGCAAAGCAGGACTGACAGATGTAGCCATCATGCTTGCATATACAAGACTATTCCCCATTTTATGATACCAGTAGCAAGAGGATAATGGAAGAAGGTCAACAAATATTCTCAATAAATTCCCTTTTCATCTCCATCCTTTCTCATTTCTAGGGCACACAACTGAAACTGTATCCCCAGAAACTCTTTCTCAAGGTATTGTAGTAAGTAGAAAGCTGTAGAAGCAATGGCAAAGGTAATGAGCCACCAATCAAGTCAGAAGAGAAGTATTCCTTTTGAGCTGATACACAGGTCAGATCCATCTAGCTAATTCTGTATTACTACCTGCATTTAAGGGTTTCCTCAGAGGAAATGTTTTATCAGACAGACAATGCAAGCGATCCACTTTCCTTATTCCTTTACTATTTGTATTAATAAGGCTTTAGGGCCACTGAATTTTTTTTTTTTTTGTAATGTGCTGAAGGAGGTTAGTTGGCTATCAAAGTTTTACAGCTTCGTTTCAATGGAATCAATTATGCATTAAACACAAATAGCAGCCATCTTTTGAGTGTTTACATGGTGCCAAGAGATTTAACTAACAATTTATTTTACAAACAACTGAACAGGACCATGTTCCAGGCACAGCTTTAAGTACTCAGCAAATATTAATTCAGGTAACAGCCACTGTGTGGCATGAAGCTGGGCCATTCCCCATGTGCAGATAAGGAAACTGAGAACTGGACAATGTCTCCAAGGTCAGTAAGCAAGTAAGTGGCAATGCCAGGATTCCTTCCCAAGCGGCCTGCTTCTTATTTACTGCACTGTATTGCCTCATTAGTCTCTAAACACTGTCCCTGAAAACACAATAATTTCTAACTAAGAGAACAGGAGCTGTGACCTAGAGAAGTTAGTTAATCTACCCAAGGTAACAGATACAAATACAGAGCCTATATCTGTATTGCCTGTTCAGACTCAGCACTTCACATCAAGTCTTCTTTGATTTGTGTCAAAAAAAAAAAAAAAAGATTTGTTTTTATTATTTTTAAATATTGTACAAGTGTGCATGCATGTGTTGTGGTGCACACGGTGCCTGCAGAGTCCTGAAAAGAGTGCTGGGCCCCTTGGAGTTGGAGTTATAGATGCTTG
Source organism: Acomys minous (assembly GCF_964271855.1). NCBI lineage: Eukaryota > Metazoa > Chordata > Mammalia > Rodentia > Muridae > Acomys > Acomys minous. Next base: position 110,659,926 of record NC_140494.1, read on the forward strand.
TGAGTCGTCTGGCGTGGGTGCATCCCTGGAGGAGCATCATGAGCTCTTCACTGCTGAGCCATCTCTCCAGTTCTGAGTTACAGTTATTTTCTGAAAACTTCCTCCAAGTAGCTATATATCTGAATCATCAGGTACTTAGAAAAGCTTTCAAGATGTGAAAGTTGGAGAATAAAACTAAAGATAACTCACTTTAACGCATCAATAGTCATTATAAGCTAAATTAAGCTAAACTGTACCGCAAGTATGGAACCTCTTGAGAGCCCTGTTGCTCTGTCTCAGCCTTTTTCCTCAGAATGTCTCAAGCTCCTATTTCATGAAGAGTGGAGACCTCATGATTGAGACAACCTGAACACAGCTGCGGGTGAACCCATGGCTCTGCACTGTTGAGTTATTATTGCAGGAAACATAAGGTAAACATTAATTTCAGCGCCCTGCTTCTATATTTATGAAACTAATCATGATTTATACTTCTATTCCTGTCTTTTAAATATAGGCACATTTTAAATGAAAACTTGATTTTTCCTTTTAACTTCAACATACGTGGCTTCAAAAGTTCACTTTTAGCAAATTATAAGAATCTTAATAAACTGAGCAACAATTTTGTCCTGCTTGTTTCCCTCTTGCTTTCTTTACATGGAGTCTCATCTATCCTGTGCTAGATTTCTGTCAAAGTCAATTATTCCAAGATTATTGTTCTTTCTCTGTGTAGCCTTGGCTGTCCTGGGCTCACTTTGTAGACCAGGCAAGATGACTGTTCTTAAAGATAAGCAGAGCCATCAAAAGTTATAAGACCTGTGGTAAGGAGCCAACGTCTGGTGAGAGCTCATTTAAAAGACAAGCTTCTAACATGGCCGATACTTTCCAGCTCACCTAGCTCCTGCCAGTGATAGAGCAGTGCATCTCTCACCCCTCCTCAGAGAAGCTTCTTTTTTACAATGGAGAGTGAGCCATGGAGACTGCAGCTGGTGAACGTTCAGAGGGCGGGAGTGTTGTGGGGTGTCCAGCCCTAAAGCAGACAGCTACACCACGCTCTTCCCCTCAAGGCTCAAGGCTCAGCCCAGAAGGGCGGGATTGTAAGAGCTGCAGGTAGTAGGCCTCTGCAGTAGGACAGCAGTTGCTGGGCGTGACAGTGCTGTTCCACAGATGGACCCATGGAGGCTGGGACTGCCTTCACAAACCTGGACAACATCAAGCAGGCACGGGGGAGGAACTCATGAAGGTCCCCTCTTAGCTGGGCCTATTCACAGCTGACGCTGCTTGGGGAGACAGAGTCAGCTGTCTTCAGGGACCTAGCTCCTGAGAGGCCATCATATTCCAGCAGAGGCCTACAGCCATGCACATGGTATAGGCAGCTCTAGCGGGTTAAAAATCAAACTAAAGAAAACCCTACATGATGTTGGGGGGCAGGGATGGGGGGAATATGTTAAAAAAAAAAAAGAGGGGTCAGCCAGGTATGGTGGCACACACCTTTAATCCCAGCAGTTGGGAGGCAGAGGCAGGTGGATCGAGGGACAGCCTGGTCTACAGAGCAAGTTCCAGGACAGCCAGGACTACACAGAGAAACCCTTTCTCACCCCCCACCCCACACACAAAAAAAGAGAAAGAGGGGTGGGCTTAATCAAGATACATATATGAAATTCTCAAACAGTTAAAACCCCTATAAATACTCAAGAGATATTCTTTTAAAAGCCACAGCTATAGTTTATAACATGTGGACTCCTTTAGCCCCTGACCACTGGACCAGTCCAGGCTCCTCACCTTTCAGTTTTCACTGGCACTTGACAGAGCCCACTAGCTGAAGCTTGTAGCTACCCAAAAGTTCTCTGGAGTTTTCAGACTAATGGAACACAAAGTTTCCTTACTGATACCACTTGACACATAATGCTTGGAAAGCACAAAGGAGTGGCCAGAGATTGCATTTTGAATTGGAGAGCCACTGCTGATTACTTGTGTTGCCTTAACAAATTATTTACCCTACCTGCCTTTGGTTTTCTCATAAAAAAACAAAGAAACAAATAAAACCTGGTGATAGCTATGCAGCTTCTAAGTGTGTTGTGAAAGCGAAGGACTAAGAACCCAGCAAAGCACCTGAAAAAAGCAAGGCTTGATTCAGTATTGTCACTATACAAATCAACATTTTCCCTGGCTTCTATATAGTTAAAAAAGCCTTGAAGCGTCCATATTCAAAAGCAAAAATAAAAACAGCAAAACCCAACAAAATGCAAACCCAAATGCTATATAACATTAGGTACACTGCACTGACCTATCTATTAGGCAGAATTATAGTAAACACTGACAACACTTGGTATAACCTTGAGTAACAGTCTGTACTTAGGATGTTTTCTTTTGCGCTTCCAGTGATAAACACTTTGTAAATTTCAGGTCACAATTTTAACACCTTTCTCTGCCTAACAAGATTCCCAGGAGCCCCTTCCATAATAGAGAGAGTTATGGGTGAAGCTGGCACTGCTGGCTTAGAACCATAGTACTAGGAGTTAAAGAAGGGAGTGGGGCGAGGGCTTTCCTATAAAAGATAATTTTCAGGCAGTGGATGCTTTTAAGAAGTAAATGGGGAAAAAAATCCAGAAGTAAATTGAGAAAGTTGGCAAAAATAAGTAAAATGAATGAGACCAAACAGAAAGGCCAAAATAATGATGATAAAGTGTGTGTGTGTGTGTGTGTGTGTGTGTGTGTGTGTGTGTGTGTGTGTGTGTGTGTGTGTGTATCCCAGAAATGAAAGTAGACACCTAAAAGATATGGACTAACAACCCCCTATGGAAACACTGCTACCATGCATTGTATTTTCACAACAAACAGTTACAAATTAGTAGACACACACACACACACAAACCCTCTCAAACTAGTGCAGGTGGTTTCTCCTTAAACTTCCGACCTAACTAGTAAGCAGACGAATCTCATCTGGCTGTCTCTCTGTTGGTACAAGTCATCACAACTTGCAACTGTTCTAAACTTTTAATCTATGCCCGTATTTTCTAAATCTCCCTCTTCCTCACATCTTCAACTTCTCCTGCTGTTGCTCCATTTAGACACACATGCTCTCTTAGGGCTGTTTCACACACCAAGTCTGCTGCTCCCTTTGCCCATACTGAGCTATGCTCTTCACCATCCCAGTCTCCATCTGCCTGACTACAGCATCCTGCTTTTGCATTTTTGGTAAGTAGTTAACTCATTTCTCAAAACTAAGATCAAATACTTCCTAATGTGTGATGCTTCCTGGGCTCTTCAGGTTGACGATGTTCCCTCACTTATGCCTTACTGATGTTTCCTAACTTGTGCTGCACTTACACTGTTGCCACTTTTTTAGGTAGAATAGGGGAATTGAACTCAGGACCTTGCATATGCTAAGCAAATGCTCTATCACCAAACTATATATCCCCAGCTTTGTACATACCACTTTTCTGTATATTTACAACTTAAGGTGTAATTGACAAATAAAAAAAATGTGAAATTTTGATATACATATTTGCTGTGAAATAATTATACATATTACATATTTGGCATAGCATAATGTCTGGCACATATTTTACCATGGCATGAGTGATTTTTGACTATGTGAATTAAGAAATTCATAGTATCAGCTTTAATTCTAGCACTTGGGGGACAAAGGCAGGTAGGTCTCTCTGTGTGTTCAAGGACAGCCTGCTCTACACAGTGAATTCCAGGCCAGCCAGGGATACATAGTAAGGCACTATCTCAAAAGGCCAAGCTAAAAAGCAAGAAAGAAAGCAAGAAAGAAACTAACTCACATTATGAAATTTAAAATGTTTTTCAATTGAGCTAGACATGGTGGTACATCCTTATAATCTGAGAGCCTGGGAAGCAAAGGTAGGAGAACCATAGTGTGGCCCAGGTACATAGTGTGCTCAGGGACAGCCTAAGGTGTATGAGATCCAAAACCCATCTCAAAAAAGAAAAAACAAATCAAGAGAAAAACAATAATAACAAAAACCCAACACACACATACACAGAAGTGTTGTTGTGATGCCTTTGTGTGCTGTTCTCACTCTGCTTCCGTCACTTACTATGTCCTGTCTGCTTTCATCTGTATTAGCACCATCGGCATTCTGAGAGGAACCAGGTAGAAGAGCACCAGGACCAGCACTTCTGGCCCTCTCCAGCCTCCCAACCAGTCTCACATTTTGACAAACAACTTATTCTACAGAACCTCCCAAGAAATCTGGATGCAGTTCAAACTCCCAAGTGCAGTCCGGTCACTGTATACATTAATCATTTTTTTCTTCATCATTACACTCAGTACTAAGAGGTGAGGACACTTTGCTAAAGCTTGACCCTGCCTGCAAGGCTCTTTGCACACACTCTGCACAACAGCTCTCATCAGACTATTTCTGAAGCACTTGAGTCCCAGCTACCTGCTATTTTGATATTCATGTTGTTATCCAGCAAGAGATTTTCAGCCTTCAGGTCACGGTGCACAATTTTCCGGCCATGGCAATAATCAACAGCAGACAGAATTTGCCAGAATTTTCTCCTGGCTTCAGATTCATTTAACCGGCCATGATTAGCAAGATAATCTGTAAAAGAAGAGAACATTTAGAATTATTCACAAAAATAAAATAAACTCAATATTAGCAAGCAAGAAGATTTTTGACTCATTTTTTAAAATGAAAAATGAACGTTCAACACAATAAACATATTTTCCAAGTTTCTTGCCTTTGGAGAAGTAACTCTGACTATACTTCACAGATTCTACATATATTCCAAGATCCCAATATCAGGTAACAGCAAGAAGTAGCACAATATTCACATCATATCTCAAAGTAAGTTTCATTTTATTTTTGCCTGTGTACTCTCTTCTAATTTGCTGAAAATATATAGTTTCTTCACAACATATTTAAATACATAAAACTCTGGCAAGTCAAAGTACATGAATGAATTCTCTGATATAACAGAGAAGGGACATCAAAAGCAATACTTAGAAACACCTAGAAATAGCTTCAATAATTCAAACCCTGGTGTGTTGAAAGAGAGAAGGCTGATTTACCCAAGAGCAGACAAACTTGTTTTCTAAACCACAGCTATGACAAATGATTATAAACCATTTTGCAGGATGCGTTTGCTATCTTTGTACAGTGTTACAATCTTTATTAAAGCAGTTTGACTGAAAATTAATTCTACACTAACTATGTCTATAACTTAAATAAAATTAAATGCTACAACTTGAAGAGCTGAAAGCCTTCTGAAATCTTTTTAGGGAGAACCAACATTAATCTTGGAAAAATTTTATTTCAGTAATTTCCTTAAGTAAAGAATTATATTAGTGACTGTCTTAGGATCACTATTTCTTGATGAAATACTATGACCAAAAGTATCTTGGGGAAGAAAGGATTGATTTGGCTTATATATCCTAAATCAGAATACACTGAGGGACCAAAGCAGGAACTCAATTAAGGCAGAAGCTTGGAGGCAGGAGTTGACACAGAGGCCATGGAGGAGTGCTGATTACTGGCTTACTCCTCAAAGCTTTCTCAGCCTGCTTTCTTATAGCATCCAGGACCACCAGCCCAGCGTGGAACCATACACAGTGGGCTGGGCCCTCCCATATCACTAATTAGGAAAATGCCCTACAATTGCATCTACATCAGGTCTTATGATGGCAATTTCTCAATGAGGTTCTTTCCTCCCCCACCCCCAGATGACTATAATTTATGTCACACTGACATAAAGCGAGCCAACGGAGTGATAATATTCAGCCATCTTCACACAATTCTCTGTCCTCATCTCATCTTTTTGTTTGCTTTTGAAATTCATACCTTTGGCCTATTATCTTCCAAATACTATGATTATTTCTTTTCAAAATTTATATGACTTTACAGCTTATAAAGTATGATGATACCAAGGTATTTCATATCCTATAAACCTCTATGATAACTTTTTGTATTTCCTATATTATGGGTAGCAAGCTGAAGATAAAAAGAATTTGGCAAAACTGGGCATGGTGGCACACACCTTTAACCCCAGTATTCAGGAAGCAGAGGCAAGCAGATTACTGTGAGTTCGAGGCCAGCCTGGTCTACAAAGTGAGTCCAGGACAGCCAAGGCTACACAGAGAAACCCTGTCTCAAAGAACAAACAAACAAACAAAAAAGGAAAAACAAAACAAAATGAATTTAGCAATTTAGTTGAATTTGTGTAACTTGTAAGTGAATTAGTTGATCTGGGACCATGACCTGGGACTGGATTATTTTTATCATCTCTTATAGACTCTTATAGAAGCTTACAGCTCTAGAGGGTCAGTCCATGATCATCACGGCAGAAAGTATGGTAGCATGCAGGCAGGCATGGTGTTGGAGCAGCAGCTCAGAGCTCACACATCTGAAGCACAAACTCATGGAAGAAAGAGGGAAACTGGGCCTGGTGTAGCCTTCTGAAATCTGAACCCCACCCCCGGTGACATAACTCCTCCAATAAGTCTACACTTCCTAGTCCTTCCTACAGAGTCCACTAATGTGTAACCAAATTATATTCAAATCTATGAGCCTGTGAGGGTATTCTCACTCAAACCACTGCAAACCCTTATCATACATCATATTCTGAAACACTGTGATTCTCATGTATACGTATATACATACAGCCATAATGGTAACACATTTGAAAATATACATACAGCTAAGCGTTCTGAGAACAGAAATCCAGCTTTTCTCTACTGTAATCTCCACAACACAGCACCATACACAACAGCATAAACTTTAAAAGCCTATTAAAATCTTATTATGGTGGTATTTTTACAATGTTGTAAGAAAAAAAATTATAGTAACTATACCTACAACTCTTTTACATACGCTGTAGGCCTTAGATGTAAATGGTATTTTTAATCTAGTCTACATTTGCTAGTATGAAAAACAGAAACAGTAGGCTCACAATACTTCCCTTTGCCTTTAGAGCCTAGACAACAGTCATCTACAATTTTGGAAAAAAAAAAAAAGGATCATTCAGGAACAAGGAGAATTTCTGGTAAAGATAATGACCTCAAACTCTTAAATCCACCCGCCTCTGCCTCCTGAGTGCTGGGGTTAAAGGTGTGTGCCACCACTGCTCAGGCTTTGCTGACTTTTTAAAAAAGTAATTTTCCTAAAAGACCTTGGTTCTTAATATTAACATAAAGTACTTATTCTATAATAAACATCAAATAATCTCAAAAGATCTGTACTAATACTACTACCAACAATAATACTACTGCAATTTATATGCTAACATTTCTGTGAAGTTCTTTTTATCATAACACTGTCCCATAATATGGACACTATTATGCTTTTTTCCTAGTTTTTAGTTTTCTTTTACTCCATTTGTTTTTCTCAATTTGAAAATGAAGTTAAAGCTATATTATACAAAAATGTCATGATTTCTTTTATTGTTTAAAAAGCCTATGAAGGCTGGGGAGCAGCTCAGAAATAACTGTTATGCTTTAAAAGTCCTTGAAAGGTGTGGGGATGTACTTCAGGGGCAGAGCCTATACGACAACAGGCACTAGGCTTTAACCCTTGCACTCCCTAAAATTAGTTACTTGAAAAGCTTGCACAGAACACTTCTAAGGAGAGAATAACAGCAGTGTATGTTTTCAAGCATTAGGAATGGCTTCTGCCCAGTTTCACTTTGAATAAAACCCCTGGTACTAAGTGTGAGGCCAACATTAAAACTAGATAACATGATATAATCTGGGGTCTTCCATCCTGGTTCCCTGCCCCTGTCTACAGGTAGCTTTTTGGTTTCTTTTGGTGTTTTATTTAAAAAAAAAAAAAAAGAAAGAAAGAAAAGAAAAAGAAAAAGAAAAAAAGCCCGTAAGTTTCTTTTGTTTTCATCTTTGTTTTTCCAAGACAGGGTTTCTTTGTGTAGCCTCGGGTGTCCTGAACTTGCTTTGTAGACCAGGCTGACCTTGAACTCAGAGATCCACCTGCCTCTGCCGAAGTGCTGGGATTAAAGGGGAGCCACCACATTCCACTTTTTATACAAGAACATTTACTTTCACTTTAAACTTCACAGGAATCTCCCTTTCCTTTTAGTTTCTTGCAGACATTCCCATATTTAATATAACTGTGACAGAAACTGAGGGCTCAGGCATGGCATGGCGGCATTTAATTCTGACCACAGCTCTTGAAAGTGGGGTCAAAAGGATCAGGGCATAAGTTCAAGGCCAGGCGTGGCTACAGAAGACCCTGTCTCAACCCCAACACTACCTTAAAAATGAGAGGAAAGGGATGTGCGGGAGCCAGGCCGCCAGTGTTTAAAAATCTGTTACAGTTGCAGACCATGTGATCCTGAGAAAAACTCAATCTCTGTAATTCTCCATTTGCTAATCCAGAAATGGGAATCATAAGAGATTTCTTACAAGGTTATATAAAGATTAAAAAAAAACGCTTCAATTTAAATAGAGAAATCCTTGGTATAGATTCTGACACATAAAAGTCCTCAAGAGAGGTCTCACTGCAGGGCGGACTTACTGCTGCTGCTGCACTACCAGGCGGTCCCTGGCTGCCTTCCTTTCCTAACTTCCTTTTCTACCCATCTGCCCCTTGTGATGTGGTTTCTAGGCTTCACACCTCACTGAAGTTGCTTTAAAGCCAAGGGCAACTCCCTCAGGCTAAAGCCATAGAGACCTTTCAGTTATGCTTAACACTTAGCTGGTCTCCAACAAAAACATCTCTTCCTATTGGTTGTGTATTTTCTTGGTCATCTATTTCTCTCACTAACTTGCTCTTACTCCTTTGTGAATTAAAAGAAGCTACCACATTCTAGTCTGGGCTTTCACCTCTCTTTTCTTTTTTTTAAGACAATGTGTTCAAGGTTCATCTCAGTCTAGTACATTATTTTGAATTTTTAAAAAAGATTTATTTTTATTTTATGTGTGTGTGCCCATGGAGACCAGAAGAGGGTGTTAGATCCTCTGGAACTGAAATTATGACTGTGAGCTGCCCTGTATGTGCTAGGACACCAAACCCAGGTCCTCTGCAAAAGCAGCGAGTACTCTTAACTGCTGAGCCATCTCTCTAGCCACAAAGCCTTTCTGTTTTTTTTTTTTAAAGATTTATCTTTATTATTTTTATTTATATGAGTATGTATATGTAGGCCACATATGTGCCTGCTGTGACAGAGGGCACTGAATCTTCTGGAGCTGGCTGCAGTTACCACGGTGAACCACCCTGGTTACTAGGACCTGAACTCAGGTCCTCTGGAAGACAGCAAGCACGCTGAGCAGCTGAGCCATTGCTGTAGCCTCTGCCTTTCTTTTTCTATACATAGCCTTCCCTCCCAGAACTAATTACCACTATTGTGTGGATCACCTTTGGTCTGCATTATCCTTAATTGGACAATGTTAATTAATTTTCTCCTTAATTGCTCGCCTCACGGGTGCCTCTTAGTCACTGGCCTGGGACCTTCTGCTCATAGATCCTATGGAAGCTAATGAAAATCATACACATATGAATACACACATAAATTTTGTATATAATTTCAAGGGAGTGTCTATAATTTCTTAGGCTTAGTACAAGTTTAAAAACTCTGCCGTGGGGGATTTTGTTCACCACCTAGGATTTTAATATTTCCAGGTTTATCAACTATGATTTTTCAGCATTTACTTGGTTGAATATCCATTAGCCAGGGTCTGACTATACAGGTAGACCAGGCTGGCTCTGACTAACTCATAGTGGTCCTTTTATCTCAGGCTCCAGACTGCGCCATGTGCTAAGCTCACATTTTCCTCCCACAGCAATGTTAAAGACTGAGCCTTTCCTTTTTCCTTCCTTCATGTGCTACACTACCATGTTTTAGGCACTATAACACTTCACATCCATTCAGCCTTAAAAATTCTAGTCATTTATTGCCAATCCCTAAACTAAGTATAGCTAAAGATCTAGTAAGTTCAAGTTATATAGGGTCAAGTTTATGTAATATAACTGATTTCTTATTCTGCTCTGATAAATCTAAAATTCAGCACATATGGTACATAATAAATTCTAGTTAAATACATGCTTTCAACACTACTATCATCACTATGCAGTGACATCTTTTCTTTCTCCCCAGGAGATAGAGACAACTTTCCCAGACGCTTTCTAAAGAAGTGGGAAAATCGAGCCAGCTGAGTTCCCTTAAGATACAGAATGTTAAAATCATGACATGATTACTGGTAAGCTCATATCCTTGAGTTAGAAACTATCAGTACTCTTTAGAGTTAGAGCTGATTGGTAACCTAGAGATTAATAACACTTGAAATGAAATATTTAATGTTAAGTTAAAAGATTAATTATAATTTCACTTTTTACATTAATACAGCGTCTCATTAAGTTACCCATGCTGAAGAGGCCCTCCTGCTAGTGGGCTGAAAACACCCAGAGCTGCCCACCACCATGTAGCCCACCCACCGTAGTGCCACTATAATGTACAAGTATGTGGTGAAAAGATGGGAGAGAAAGGGAAGCGGAATGGTTTGAGCACCATGAAGAGAGGTGGGCTGGAGCCTCGAGGGTGGCGAGGACAGCCTGATGTGAGTAGCCTGTGCTGCCACCCGAGGCCATGGTGAAGGTCTAGCCAGTGCCGCTCTGAAGACCATGTCTAGGTCCATGGCCCTACAGCATGCCATACAGCAGCAGGGGTCTGTGTTGATGCCCGTGGCTCATGTTATCACCAAAGTCCATGCTGACATCTGTAGTCTGGGCTACTGCCTGGGACCATGTTGAGTCCAAGGGCAGCACAGGAGAGCTGGTGGGCTGACTAAGTCAGCTACTAACCAGGCCCAGGTCCAGGGTTGTGAGTTGGCCCACCCCAACACCTACCTCATCTATGAACTGCTGGAGTGAGTGAAGGGGCCGGTCCTGCAGACCCAAAGCTGCAGGATCTCTATGACACAGGGCAACAACAGAATAGCCAAGAGGAGTCCTGATGAGAATCCAGTATTGATAGTGTAGCAGACGCCAGAGGCCTTGAACCAGACCAATGACTCATTGCAATGAACATTTGGAAGTAAAGGTGTGTGGGGAAAGGGTGAACCGTGTGATACTGTTACTGCTAATTACCTTCTGCTACACTCATAGATCAATGCTTTTGCTCAGCCATCATGGGAGAAGCTTCCTCGTGCAGCAGATGGGAACAAATAGAGACCCAGAGCCAGACCATGTGTGGAGAGCATGAGATCTTGAAACAGTCCTAAATGGATGTCTCCATCGATTCCCTCCCCTCACGGCTCAGGGAACCCCACAGAAGAGAAGGTAGAAAGACTCCAAGAGCCAGAGGGGAATGAAGGGCACCGGAAGAAAGAAGGCCTTCTAGCCACATCTGGGCTGGCCACAGTATGCACAGGGCTGGCACAGGTTTCCAGGGGTCAGAGATCTGAAAGGAGAAGTGGACATCCTCCCTATCGTTAACCCAGAAACTATCTCCAACTGATAGGTACTTACAAATGAAAAATGAGTTATCTCTAAAACAAACCACTTTCAAGGGAAGGCCCTATGCCCAGCAGTAAGTAGCCAACACAAAATCAACTCCACAGCATCTCTCGAGATTCTTTTTCTTATAGTGTTGTGTTAGAGCATTTTTTCTTCCTTTCTTTCTTTCCTTTCTTTTCTTTTAACCTTACAGGTCCTCTGCATATGTATTATGGCTTCTGTTCTTGTGTTTATATGGGATTCCTGTGTGTGTCTAAATCTATGTGTTTCTTGTGCTTTTTCTTTGCCTCTTTTTCTTTTTCTTTAATTTTTCCTATTCTGATTTATTTTTGCTTTATCTTATTGTACTTTATTTTAATATTATTCCTTAGATGCCTGCTTATTTTCTAAGGAGAGATAGAAAGGGGGTAGATCCAGATGTGAGGGGAGTTGGAGGAACTGGGTAGAGAACAGGAAGAGTGAACTCTAATCAGAATATATTGTATGAAATAAAAGCTATTTTCAATAAAAAAATAATTCAGATAATTAACTTCTGGTAAGAAGTTGTTGACCCGCAAATGTGCAAAGATTTCCTATTTCTAGCTACTCAATCTGCAGAGGAATAAAGCTTCCAGACACGGCTGCAATAAACTGCACAGCTTCAACAAGGCAATCAAAACTGGCTCATTTGTGTTTTTCAAGAAAATTTAAAGACCCATAATTTTCTCTTTTAAAACGGATTTATTTTATTTATAATTGTGTGCTATGTTTATGTGTGTCTGTGTACGCTTGAGTGCAGGTGCCCATGGAGTCCAGCAGGCACCGGGTCCCTGAGCTGGAGTGGCAGGTGTGGCAGCTGCCTGATATGGGTATGGGGACCAAACTCAAGTCTCCTTGGCAAGGGCAGCAAGTTAAAAGAACTGAGCCATCTCCTTCTTGATTTCAATTCCCATAACTAGATCTTATATTTTTTCTAACAGTCATTTCCTTTAATTAGCACTTGATTATATAAAGTAAAATCCCCTGTTATTATTAAATTGGGACTGCAGTCTATCAGCTTAGCTTAAACTGGTTCTTACCAATTTTTGATAAAATATAAGGAAGGATGGTCTATTAAGTAAAACCCCCCAAAAACCACTTAACATATTTGATGTACTACATGATGTGACTTCTAATAGAAGATAAATTAGGTGTCAGACCTGTATTAAACTAGAATAGTCCACGTCATCTTAATCTTAGATATTGATTTATAAGATCAAATTACATTCAGCTTTCAACACTGAGACATGTGTGAATATAAAAGTATAGATTATAATTCTCACTTTATTCTGTGTGTTTTTATAAGCACAAAATCATTTCAAATTATGTGTTTGACAAAAATTAAGGAAATTGTTAGCTGTGGTATAGTCTGGCAATTTGTGTTCAATTTCCCTTCATTAGGCTGTTCACATCTGTTACTTTTCATTCAGTTCTTCTAGTTTGTTCTATAAAGCTATGGAAGTAAACTGTGTTCTTCTAAGAAGTAAATTAGTTTTAGTTACATACTTTTTTGTTTGTTATTTGAGGCACGGTCTCATTATGTAGCCTTTGCCTAGCCTAGAACTCACTATGAAGACCAGGCTGGCTTCGAACTCATGAAGACCTGCCTTCCTCCGTCTCTTGAGTGCTGGCATACATCTAGTTATACATCCTTGAACTTCCATGTTCAAGTGTTCAACAACAACTAAAAGCAGATACTCAATTTAAAAAATTATGTGTAACCCTTACACAGAAACCAAGAAGGTAATTAACACAACAATAATAGATATTAAATATAAGTTCAAATATTTTAAAAAACAAAACACAGGAGTAAAACTTCTTTGACTTTTTTCAAGTAAGGAAATCCCCAAATTAATAGAAAAAGTTCTAGGGTCAGCCATACCTTAGTTTGAACCTTGGCTCTATGTCCCATGCTTTATGACAGTGGCATTTTTTTTCCCCAGACAGGGTTTCTCTGTGTAGCCTTGGCTGTCCTAGACTCACTTTGTAAATCAGGCTGGCCTTGAACTCACAGTCATCCACCTGCCTCTGCCTCCCTGAGTGCTGGGATTACAGGTAGGTGCTACCATGCCTGGCTGACAGTAGCAAATTATTTAGTCCATGCGTTACATAGTAATGTAATAAACTCTAGGTTAAACTGTTCTGTACATAAATTTAGAACTCATTGAACGAGTTTTTTCCCCCCTCTTCCAAGACAGGGTCTCTCTGTGTAGCCTTGGCTGTCCCGGACTCAGTTTGTAGACCAGGCTGGCCTCGAACTCACAGCAATCCACCTACCTCTGCCTCACCAGTGCTGGGATTAAAGGTGTGTGCCACCACGCCCAGCACAAACAAGTTTTTATTCCACATCTATCCTATCGGTTTTGGCTATGTACAGCACTTTCTTTATTTTGTTACAAGACTTTAGTAGTTACCACACAAAATTTAAATTTCCAATTTTGAATTTTCAATTGTAAATGAAGGCTTGTACAGATAAACATGTACAAAGAACATAACAATGGCTCAGTTTCCAACTACATGGCACAGATTTTTAAAATATATATACTTACATTACTTTAACTATGAATCAAAATAAAATCATGAATGTAAGCATGAGCTGCATAGCAGCACAGTGTAAAGACTATTAAGGACTCTTAGTTGTGTGGTCCACGAGTCAATCTCAAAACAGAATGCTTTCTCCCTCACTGTGGTGGTCTGAATAGGTGTGGCCCCACAGACTCTTGTGTTTGAATGCTTGTTCCATAGGGAGGGGCACTACTAGGAGATGTGGCCTTGTTGGAGTGGGTGTGGCCTTGTTGGAGGAAATGTCACTGTGGGGGAGGGGCTTTGAGATCTCCTTTGCTTAAGCTATACCCGGTGTGGTTCACAATTATAATAAATTAAAAAATTATATATTAAAAAAAGAAGTTAGTATTCCAGCTGGAGAGAGAAGCATGTCAGATAGCAGACACATGAGACCTAAGGATAACCAAAAATTATAAGGGAGTGGCACATGATGTATCTAAGCCTAAAAAAGAACTCTGTATTTTACAACATTGGAAGACTGGGAGGGATTAAAGTAGGTGTGAGACCTTACATGATTTACATTTTACAAACTATAAAAATAATTTGAAACTTCTTTTTAAAAAATAAGCCGCATAGCTGCAAACATGAAAAAAAAAGTGTAAGCAGCCACACAGGACTTGATAGATGATGTGGAGCCACAGGGAAATTCAGTAACCAATGCACACAGATTTACACTTCATACAAGAAAAGAAAGCTAAATATTAAAAACCTCAACCAGCACTTCAAGACAATTCCAGAGGAGCTGTCATTAAGCAATGCTGGCTTATAGACAAGGTGAGATAATGTCTGAAATACCATAAACTCTCCATATAATTTGAGAGGAATAGCTGGGTATGCTTACTGACTTTATGCAGTAAAGTTTCATTATTTCAAAACTGTCTCTTAGGCAGTGAGTTTTTTTTAAAGGTAACAATAGTGTGGAAAAGTGCCATAATTCATATTTGATAATGATGTCATCTTAATTATATTCACCACTCTAGACAAATCTCCAGACAGGCATTTTTGTCCCATTTATTTTTGTCATTTCTATAGGACTTCAAAGTTTGTTATAAATTATTTCTGAGTAATGAATTTGACTGGACTGACAAATGAGTCATTCTAATTGTATTGATGTAGTGTGCTATTTACTCAACTTATGGTAGTGCTACAATAATATTTATAAATGCAATCTGGTTACACTTCTAACATATCTTTACACAGATAAATATGTTTAGATAGCTATTTTGATATGTAATTATTTCTTAAAAAGGGAAGAAATGTATGCTAAATATTAGAGTTTTTCAAATCACATAATTTTCAAGAATTAGGATTCAAATGTCAAGCCAGGAGACTAAGACACTTCTAACTAGCTGGGAAACACAGAACCCTCATCAGCTGATTCTGTCAAACGCAGGCAGCTTGTGACACTGAACTCATCTGCTCACTTTCTCCCCAGTAGACCAGGTGCTGTACTTCCCTTCCCATTGGTCCTGGTCATAAGGAATGCCTGTGATTTGACTTACTCTGTTCCTATCATCTATCACAAGAGAGTATGAATGAATAAAAGGTGTGGCACACATTGAACTCAGTTTACAGCCTGAAATAGAATCTCTGTATTAAGATATAGATAAATAGTTGCTGATGTAAATCACTCCATTTGGGGGTTGGTTTTTATATAACATCACAGAATTGTGACTAGTATGGTACACATTAGAAAGAAAGGACATTCACTTAACAAAAATCACTTAAGTTCTACAATAAAAGCGGTTGAGCACGTTTTTCCTAAAGTTTATAATCGTAATGCTGTGCCCCTTAACTTTTATACATACTACTGTATTAGTTTTATACAACTTAATGACATCTTTAGATATCAAAACTAACTGGCTTTAAAAAACATCATGCTGAGAAGTGTTCATGTAGATGGTGGTATAATTACTACAACCATTATATGAAGATACAGAAAACCTTAATCCTGCTTCCTCTTAGAACACAGTCACTTAAACACTCTTCTCAAGCTATTTTACCATCTACTTCCTATTTATTTCCGGGTCCAGTGGTGGGAAGGAGCACAACTTTTAGGTAGACTCTGAAGAATAAAGTGTGTTTCAATTTCATAAGGAAGACAAGACACAAAGGGATTACTTATGGCTAACATCCAAGCCAGCTAAGTAATTAAATGGACATCTCTAAAACACCATCAATCAATTTAAAACACACAGGGCTATGTTCTCAGCTCTTGGACAAACTGTATTTTGGAAGCCTCAGTTTCTCAGCAAATCTAACCAGCATAACCTCTAAGTTTACCTTTAATTCAATATTAATATTTTGATGGATCTTAGCTTTGTGAAGAAAAGAGCCATGGCCTGCAAATTCCTTGGCACGTTTCTATCTCACCCAGTCCCTCTAGTTTCTAGTCCAACTCCCCCAGGGTACTTATTTAGTACTGGGAAACATCAGATGTATTGTTGGGGCAGCTTTCTAAAATCACTTTGCATTAAGCAGTGGGGCTACGAGGACAGGATCCTGGGCAGAAAAGACCCATTGCTAGAAGCTGGAAGAAAACAGATCAAAGAGGCTCACAGGAAGGACAAAAGATAAAATGGCTCCAGTGTGGGCAAAGCCAAGGGATCTAACACAGAAAGGGAGCCTGGGCTTTCACCCAGGGTAGCATCAGAAACTAAGATCTGGCATCTCATGAAGCTACTGTGAGTGTGCAAAGGGAAAGAAACACAACCAAATGAAAAGAACCCTGTAGTCATTCAACAAATGTCCCCTTTTTACGGCAAAGAGGAATTGATCATGCTTCTGCAACCTGCTTGCCCTATACCTTGGTGATGGCAATTCTGACTATGGGGAAGTGGTATGATCTTAAACAAGGTTTCCTTTTTCAGCCTTTAAAATATTCATGTTTTGCAAAAGGACATGACTTCATAGAATTGAACTTTCAATTTGACTTCTGCATTAAATGATGTCTCTAGGTGGTTTAAATGGTTAGTTTGTACCACAATGTAGAAAGAGAAGAACAGATTTCAAATTGTCACTTGGAGGAAAGTCAAATATACCATTACCTGTAGTGCTGAAACAAAGTTTGAGACAGGCCAACTACAACAGTTTGTTTGTTATCTTTGTCACTAATCTTGAGTGTGTCTCACTCTTTGTCCCTAGCTCTGGGTCCTACACCTTGTTGCTTACGCAGCAGTTCCCAGAGTTTGGGACTTGTATTTCTAGCCATTCTTTTCTGTCCTCCTTTGTTCTTCTTCTATTAGAAGCAACAGTAGAATTTGCTTTGTATGTTTTGTAGACAGCTGTACTTTTTTTCTGAATTAGTAGTTGTAACAGCAAGTGAATAAATTTGAATTAAAAAAAAAAAGAGAGAGACATGGAAAATCCCAGCCACTGAGGAATGGGATGGCCCTTGAGATTGGTGCGGCTTTTTGTTTCCGTGAGAGCCCAGCTTTAGGTGTGTGTCACCTGACCCCGGCAGCTAAGCCCTTTCTCTGCAGTTCTTTTCTTTTTTATTCTTTCTTGAGAATTTATATATAATATATTTTGATCGTACTTTTTCTTCTCCTCCAATTCCTCATAGATCCTCCCCCACTTCTCTATCCACCTAATTTCATGTTCTTTCTCCTTAAAAAAAAAAAAAAGCAAACTAAACCAAATATAAGGAAAATGCAACAAACAAACCCCACAGAATCCAGTTTGTTTTGGCAGCTACCCCCAAGCATAGGCTCCTTTCATACTTTTTTCTTCCTCTTTTAGAGGAAAATAATTTCATGGTAAATCCATTTTATTTTTCTAAGAATTTGTTATCTAATTAGTTTAATGATGTAATCATTATGAAATATAAGTTGTAAAATTATTCTTTCATAATTGACTGTACATGTAAAAACCTGATACTCTAAGACTTAGTAAAATTATAGGTATGTCTTATGTATAATTAATTTTTGGTAGAGTTGAACTAACTAGTTCAGCTAGGCTAACGCCTCGTGGAAATCCAAGCTTGCTCTGTTTGAAATTTAAAGTCCATCATGCACTGCTACTACTGACAGCTGAAATGGAATACCTAAGGCACTATTTAAATATTTGTGGACCATTATGTTTCTGTATAAATAAAGATGTCTATTAGCCAAACCAGCTGGAAGAAGTCAGCAAGATATGCCAATGTCTTTGGATTTGATCTGTTGAAATCTACGGGATTAGGGACTGGTGCCAGTATGGATTTATTATTCATAGTGAGTTTCTAGCTTTACTTTTCCCGAGTAAAATGCAATCATGCAGATGCCTACAAAGATGAGATTCAGAGTACTTTAAATTACTATAATTCAGTTATAGTTTGTGTTGTGAATGGAATAAAGGTTTATCAAATGTAGGCACTCCCATGGCATACATCGTGTGTGTGTATGTGTGTGTGTGTGGGGGGGGAATTTTGAATTTTATATGGGAGACCAAATGAAAAGGTTTGTTACCCTGCTGATTAGCGTCATCTGTCAGCTGTCTATTTACCACGCCCTACGCTGGAACAGACCTTCTGGTCATCTCCACCAAGCCTGCATCCTTCCTGTTCTTTCTGACATAGCCATACATTACTTTATTCCTAAAATTAATCACTAGACTTTTCTCTCTCAATCCAACACATCAGCAAGTCCAATCAATTTTAACTTTGACATCTCACCATTATTAATTTAATTCCATCAGTTCCTCTCTGATACAGGCCATCATTTCATTGCCCAAATTATTCAGATAATTTCTCAGCTAGTGTCCCTACTTTTGTTGCCTCTGATCTCCCATTCTTGATAGAACAGCCACAGTGACCTTGTTAGTCTTTGGCTTATGCTCTGTAACTAGCTTAACATCCTGAACACAGCAGATGCAACACACATGCATCAGCTAGCCTGAAATTTCGTTATGAAAATAACTTGATATTTATTATTTCTTTTTTTTAATCTAATGTACTTTATATGTATGCCACAAGATCTACTACTGGTACGGAACTATGGCCTTTCCCAGTGATCTTAAACAACAGTACATGGAAATGTGCTCAACAAGTGTTTTTTTTCATAGCTTTAATATGTAATTAACACAACTGTCTACTGTTCTATTGCTGTGATCAAATGCAACTCTTATAAAACAAAGTATTTAGTTGTTGCTTGCTTACAGTTTCAGAGGGTTAATCTGTTATAATCATCATGTAGAGAGCATGCCAGCATGTATACAGGCACTGGGGCAGTGGATGAGTGCATCCCGATCCACAGACAGACAGAGGGACTGGGCTGCGGTGGACTTCTGAAGCCTCACAATCTACCCCCAGTGACACACTTTCTCCTAGCCAGACCTCCTAATCCTTCTAATCCTCTCAAACAGTTTCACTCCCTGGTGACTAAGCACTCAAATATAGAAGTTTATGAAGGCCTTTGTTATTCAAGCCACCACACATAACAGACAGGTTACCTACGTGTGATGATTAATCGTGATTGTCAACATGGGTAGAATTTATAGTCACCATGAAAATGAATCTCTAGGCAAGTCTGTCGGGAACTATTTAGATTCAGTTAATTGAAGTGGGAGCCTACCCTAAATGTAGGCAGCACCATCCCATGGACTGAGGCTCAAGAGTGAATAAAAAGGAGAAAGTGAGTGTGCACAACAGTTCATCACTCTCAGCTTCCCAACAGCAGACAGAAGGTTACCAGCTGCCTCAAGCACCCAGGAGAAACAAGCTTGACCACTATGCCATCCATCATCAAGTTTCTTCTGACTACCGAGTAAGCCATGAAGAAGATAGAGGAGAACAACATACTAGTGTCAAGGCTAATAAGCACTAGATCAAACAGGCTATGAAGAAACTCTCTGACATTAATGTGGCCAAAGTCAACACCCTGATCAGGCCTGACAGCGAGGAGAAGGCGTGTGTGCGGCTGCCTCCTGGTTATGATGCTCTGGATGTTCTGACGAGACTGGGATCATCTCAACTGAGTCCGGCTGGCTAATTCTAAATAGACACTTTTTTCACCATAAAACAAACAGTTTTAAAATTATATTTTTATTTACTTATTCTGTGTTATATACATGGCATGCTGCATGTGGAGGTCATAGGATGACTTTTTATAATCTTTTATTTTTTAAATATACCAATTTACCAAAATACAAGGGCTGATTTAAATTAGTGTCCCTTTTAAGGTCACAAAGATCACGAACAAACAAGTACCAAACTCTAGAGAGGGTTGTGGGGATGTATGAAACAAACTCCTACCCCTTCTGCCAGATCAGTTTCCCAGAGACCCTGTGGCAATTAACATAGCTTTGGACTTATTCCAAAAGATGAGCTGAAATCTTGAGTGGACCCCCTTGAAGATCTTCATATGGTCCAGTGCTAGTACATTTAGGAGATAACTTGAGAAAACATAACTAGGTTTGCTTCAGCATTACATAGGAGCCTTTACCCTGTGATTCATGCCAGGAAGGCAACTGCAGCCATAGATGAAACCAGGCTGTTTGGAACTCTCCAAGGTTCTGACTCGCAATGGTGGTCTAGCATCAAAGGGAGCAGCAAGTGTAAAACTAAAGTTCACGGCGGCAAACAGAACAGAGGCTCAGTGGTCCCTGGCCATGTCTAAATCTTAGCTCTCATGACTCACATCCAGGTATAGGCCGTCCCTGCTTTATACTTGCCTCATGGGCTCAGGTATAATACCAAATCCTGTCAAATTCTTTAGATATCTGAATCTATTCCTTTTTTTTACTCAAACTGTTTCTCACATGCACTATTTTAGAATTAGAGTGCAATACATTTTAGGAGAGAGCTTAACTTCAATTTGATTGACATAGCAGAGTGCTGTATCTAGGAAAAATTAAAATTATAAATTCATAGCCCTATTTCTTCCTTTCTAGAAAGTGCTCTGAAGGACTCAGCTGAGAAAAGTGGGAAAAGGAAGAGTGATGTGATCAGCAGTAACACGCCTTCCTTTCTTACTTGCCCATCTGAGTCCAAGCAGCTGGGCTTTTTTGAACAAAGAATTAAGAGGCAGCCCAGCTCGCTAGTCCATGTCTAACAAGGTGTGCGTGTGCAGTGAGGATGGGGTGGAAGGTGGAATCATGTATTAAAGAAATGTCAGAATAAAAAAAAAATGTCAGAATCAACTCAAAAGAACTCTTGGCTTTACAGTACTCTTCCATAGTTCAATCTGATCAATATCAGTTCATGGTGCACCAATACTTTCCTATGAGGAGACTTAGCCAAAAATGTTAATTTTTCCTAATAAATTTTACAAATCTTTCAAAAATACTTTCCCAGGGGGGAAAAAAAGGAAAGGGCAAAGAAATGGAACTAGCTAGGCACTAAACTGATTAGGAGTTTTTGCACAAAGTAGATGGAGGAAGAGTAAAAGGCACTGCATGGTGCTTTCCTGAGGAAACGAGCCTTGGTCCTGGCCTAGTTTTCCTCTACTTTCTCCCTGGGGGTTCATACAATACTTGCAGCAAAGGCTCCACAACTGTAATGCCTGGTTTAAATGAAATTCAGTGTTGTCACCACTTAGCCATATGTGGGCAAGCTGCTTTCTTGAGCTATGTATGTATGGTCTCCACTGTAAACTACAGATAACCATTTCAAAAGGTTTTATGGAGGATTAAGTTACTAGGATTATACCTTCACAATTCATCCTGAAGCTGACTGCTTACTAGCCCCTGTACCACCATTTCCTGAGTGCAGGGCACTGATACTTTATGCTTGGACCTTAACAATAGCCCTAGGCTTACAGTTCTCAACCTATGGGTTGCAACCCATTGGGCATTGAAAAACCCATTCACAGGGGTGGCTTAAGGCAATCAGAAAACAGATATTTACATTACAATTCATAACGGCAGCAAAATTATGACGTACAGTGAAAACAATTTTGTGGGTGGGAGTCACCACAACATGAGGAATTGTGTTAAAGGGTCACAGCTGTAGGAAGGTTGAGAAGCACTGCCGTCTCTCTGACTCTGTTCCAGCCTGTTCTCCAAACACACATCAGAGTGATTACTGAAAACTAAGTGTTACACATGTCATTCCTTGGATCAAATTCTTCACTGGCTTCCAGTTGCACTCAGTACAAAAATTCCAAGTCCCTATCATGGTCTGTTAGACCCTCCAGCATCTAATCACTGCTCATCCCCAGTCTCCCTCTCTATCTGTTCGGCCGCTCCTATTCCGCCCCAGTCATCCTGGCTTCCTACCTCTTGCTGCTTGCTCTCTGTGCTTACAGGCTCCTTCCTTAGTGGTTCAAGTCTGTGTAAATCCATTCCTCAGGAAGACTTTGCTCTAAGCACCATTCTGTAGACCCTACTCTTTTCTTGCTTAATTCTTCTGCTAGCATTCTTCATCACTTGCCGTGTTTGTTTGTTTTCCTTGCTCTGTCCATCTACTTATCTACATAAACTTCAAAGATAATGATTTTGAGTGACTAGGTTTAGCCCCCTCCCTGGATTCCTTAGGTCTAGAACAGTACTTGACATACAGTAAAAGCTCAATAAATATTTTTTGAATTAGTTAACAAGTAGTATTTGCTGTTTTGTGCCCATGTTCTTTATACCATATCATTCCAGCTGCTTCCCGTTCTTCCCTTTGCTGGTCCTTCCTACATGCTACTAGGTCCCAGAGACTGGCACACTGCTTATCCAAGCAAGTCCTGAGTGTCCTTGGAAGGTCTTAATAGATGCACATGATCTGAGAGATTAAGGCAGTTGGGAAAACACATATTTTACTATTACTAGGGATTTTTCAGTCTTTAGTTTACCAATATACAGTATGGTTCTCTACTTGTCATAATAGAATCCTTTTTGCAAGGACCAGGTCAAGGGCTGGCTGGATGTGGAACACACCATAGGAAATACTAGGTCACAGAAGTATTTGTCATTTTCAAACTGACCATAAGCTGGGAGTGGTGGCACATACCTTAAATCTTAGCACTGGGAAGACATAGGCAGGTAGATCTCCCAATTCTAGACAAGCTTGCCCTACACAGAGTTTTAGCCCAGTCAGTGCTAATAGTGAGACCCTGTCTCCAAATAAATAGATAAATAATTTATTTCAGATAATAATTTCTTACTTATTCATTCTGGAAAAAAGTAATCATCAAACCCAGTGTGCTACAAGCCCAAAATCCTAGTACTCATGAGGCAAAAGCAGAATTATATATAAGTTTCAGTGCAGTCAGGGTGACATATATGAGATCCTATTTCAAAAAACAAAAAACAAAAACAAAACAACAAAAAAAGGAATAATGAAAGTAAAAACAAAACAAGAAAGAAAGTAACCACTGGGGTTATGGATGAACCCTAAAGACTTTGGTGTCCTTAATGCGTCCTCTAGTCCTGTGGCTCCTCCTCCTCCTCAACACGGTTTACTAAGATACCAATGGATTGGGTTTGGGAATGGATTTGCCTAGCACGAGCAGCACCAGGGCTTAATCCCAGGACCACCAACTACCCCTGCTGACCTTCCTGACATAAGAAAAAACCATCAGGCCCAAATTATAAATATACTATTATAGATCTTTGAAAAGAGTTTCTAACCCACTTTAAAATTTCTTTTGTAGTTTTTCCTTCGTAGTTCCTTTTGTTTGTCTTACGAAAGGGCCTCTTTATGCAGCCCTGGAATTTGGTATGTAGATGAGGATGGCCTGGAACCTACAGAGATCCACCTGCCTCTGACTCTGCCTCCTGAGTGCTGGGGGTAAAGGCATAAAGAACGCAGAAGAGAAGCTGGAAATGATGGCACACGCCTTTAAAACCAGCCTTTGGGAAGCAGAGGCAGGCAGATCTAGGTAGGTTTGAGGCCAGCCTGGTCTACATAGTGAGCTCTAGGCCACTCAGGGCCACACAGTGAGTCTCTGTCTCAAAAGAAAAAAAAAAAAAAAAAAAAAAAAAGGAGAAGAGGCACACTTTAGAGGACTTACATACCCTTCTGAGAGGCTTCCCTCACAGTTCAAAGCAGTCTTACTTTATGACACATATAAATTACATTCAGAAGCTATTATAGCACTTCTGAAAAAAAAAAACCAACTTCTGGCCAGTTCTACCACAGTTTGAGTGACCCTTTGCTCTGAGCCTCTTTAGGAGGTGGCACATCTTGGTGGGAGCACAAGGAAGAGGAAGCTGCCCACCTTGTGGCAGTTGGAAATGAAAGAAAAATAGGAAGAGGCTGGACACCCCTTTTCTGGATACATTCCCAGTAACACTGGGACCTCACACAAAACCCCTCCTAAACACTCCACTAACACCCAATACCCACGTTGGGAACTATGAATTTGAGGGAAGCATATACAAAGCACACTACATATTATACTATTCCTATGTATTAAATATGTACTATATTATACATATGCACACACCTGACCAAAGGATAATTATAATATACTATCTTTTACACTGATGGGAACTATAATTTTCCTCAGGAAACATTCTTAAAGCAACTTTCACTTTAAAAGAACATGGTAGCTAGACCAGTCTACAAAGCGAGTCCAGGAGAGCCAGAGATACACAGGAAAATCCTATCTGGGGGTGGGAGGGAGAACATGTTAGCCAGGTGTGGTGTCACCTGACTATAATCACACACTTGAGAGGTAAAGGTAGGAAAATCATGAAGTCATGGTTATTCTTGGTTACAAAGTAAGTATGAGGCTGGCCTACGTTATATGAGGCCTTGGAGGGAAAGGGAGAAGAGGGGAGTGTGTGTGTGTGTGTGTGTGTGTGTGTGTGTGTGTGTAGGAGACTAGGAGAGGAAAAGAGAGAGAGAGAGAGAGAGAGAGAGAGAGAGAGAGAGAGAGAGAGAGAGACTGAGTAAAGACAGACAAGATGTATCATTGCTATTCCCTTCCTCTCTCCAGGCAAGCCTTCATTTACCTCAGAGGAAAACCACTAATTCAACACAGATGAGCCTGATTAGTTTCAGGGCCATATTATTCTCTTTGCCAGTACCAGGCTATGGAATGGTGTGTTTTTGTGTACTCACTGTCTCATTATCAGACCCATGAACCCAGACATATCTCTTAACTATAAACTCAACAACAACAATAACAAAAAAAAAACCCCCAAAACCTGAAATCTTAGAAACATCCCACTTATGAGAAAAAGCCAAAGGAAACAATAGCCATTTCCAGCTGTAAGTACCATTAGGAAGGACATTCTACCAAAGTTACCAGTGACACTGTGGGTGGCAAAGCAAGGGATTTAGAATGAGGGATTCTTGGCAACATGGCTGAGTTTATTAACAACTAACTCTACAGGTTGACCTTCCTATGCACTCCTACTGTGGGAGAGAAGACATTTCTCACACCTCAGCCAATCTGAGTCAGCTTTCAATACTTGGAAGGAAATGCTGCTTGATCAGAGGAGATACTGAAAAGGGTGTTATGACAGTTAGGCACACGCCTAATCCCAGCACTCAGAAAGCAGAGGCAAGCAGATCTCTGAGTTCAAGGCCAATCTGGTCTACAGCGTTGAGTCCAGGATAGCCAAGGCTACACAAAAAAAAACCCTGTCTCAAAAAACCAAAACCAACCAACCAAACCAAACCAAACCAAACCAAACCAACTAACCAACCACCCACCAACAAAAACCAGAAAGAAAAAAAAAAAAAGAGAGTTAGTTGTAACCGATTTCCTCTCCTGAGAAAATGAGAGATAAAGAGGGAGGCTGCCAGTTAGTTGTTAAAAAAAAAAAGAACTAAAACAGTATATATAAACAGGGAACTTGTGAGAGCAGGCAGGAAAAAAGCTGAGAGGCAGAAGAGGAACAGAGAATTTTAAGTATCAAGAAAAAAAGGCTTTTATAATGAACAGGGCCATTCCTTTAGGAGAGTTCATTTGGCTGTCTAATTCTCATGATGGCTCAGCAAGGCTGCCTTGCTTGACTCCTAGGAGACATCTTGAGACCCCCCCTATATGGGCACCCCATTAAAAGGGTTGGGCTGAAAGTGTTCCATCATTTCCCTAAGCTACACAGGGGTACAAGGAAAGAAGGAAAAAAAAAACTATTAGGCTGAAGTTTCAATGAAAATTACAGCTAAGGGAGGTAAAGGATTTAAGAACGCCTTCAATGACAGTAAACCCTAACAAAGAAGGCCATACACACTTAAAAAAAAAAAGAGTGTATGTGGGGGGAATAGTTATATAATTAGTGCAATACAAACTGACCTTAAAAGAGAAGAAAGTACCCAACTGTCACAGATGTTCTACAGACAGTAAAGGGTTCTGAGCCAGTATGAGCATCTCAAACCTTCTCCTGAGCACACTTTTAACTTTTATTCTTATGCTTTTGAAAAGAAACACCAAAGCTTGACACTTCTCTCTGCAATTGCTTTCCCACCTCCTGTCTCTTTTCTTCACTTCTTCCTCTCCAGGTAAGCTGTCAATACCATCCCATATTCACCCTGATTAATTCATTCAGGTTCCTGACAGGGTATTACTATGGTTTTAGATCTTCCAATTCTAACACAAATTAATCTTTCTAAAGTCAAACTCTGAACATGTCATTTCTCCATTTAGACACTATGAATAGCTCTTCCCTGCCTATGAGATCAAACAAGCACAGGTTACTCCTTAGTCTCGTTAGCATACAGAACCTGCATCACACAGCTTCACTCTCTTCCTATTACCACCTCCTCCCACTACCCACCTTTCCGCCCCCATCTGCTCCAGTCAAGCTGAGCTGCTTTGTTCTCCAGGCAAACCTCACAATTTTCCATTTCTGTAGTTTGCTCACTTCTTTCTTCATTGAAACCGCACCCTACTGAACATGACCTAAACTGTCTTCATAGGAGTTACAGATTTTGAAGCAGCTGTATATTCTATTCTGAATAATAAGATCAATGTATGAACAGATAAAAAGCAGAAATATGAAAAAAATCCCTAAAAGGTTTCAAACTTTCCAATACTTTACCAAAACAGGAAGAACATGCCTCTTAAAAGGGAGTTTACCAAAAAAGGCAGCAGCAACTCAAGTACTATCCAGGGATACATCATACGCCAAGCAGAACACATGCTTTCAACGGCCTTCATGTTCCAAATCAAACGCCATTTCGTGAAAAAAAAAAAATCCTGCTTGCTCTTTAAGTTTGCTTATTGAGACAGGAGTAGGTCTTAGATATCCTAAGATATCTGAAAGCAAAAACCCATACCAAAACCAACAACCACCTAGCACAACCACATCTTATTTAAACTGCAGATCAAAACATGATAATGACCAACAAATCATAAATGCTCAATAAACATTCACACAGTTATTATGAGGCTATTGGAAAAACAAAAGGACACTGAAGTTCCCTTTCGTATCTTCTGACTAAACCAAGAAAATTCTTTTCAAGGAGTTTTACTCTGTAGAGGGTAATCTATGTTAGCTGAAGATCTAGGTGTAGTGTGTGTTATGATTTGTAATTCAAGTGTTGCAACCCACTGACAGTGTGTTGGTGCTGGGAGATGGGGTGTTAATAAGATGAACAGATTAGCAGGGCTCCTCTCTTGTAAATGGAATAAAGGCCCCAAGAAAAGAAGCTTTCTGTAGCCTTTGGTCTATGGCCTTTTCCACTTTTTATTGTTTGAATACACAGGTTACTTCATATTGGAGCATTCAGGAAATGCTCTGAGTGAGCTCTGAACTTAAGACTTCCCAGCCTCCAGATACGCGAGAAATAAACTTCTATTCCTCATAAAGTTACCTACTCAGATATTATAACAGCACAAATAGACTAAGACAGACTATGAGAATACAAGTAGAATGTGTTACATTAAGAAAATGTTACATTGAAATAGAAAGAAAAAGAAAATGTTACATTAAGAAAAAAATAAAAGTTTCTCAGATTTAGCAATGATGGTGTACTCCTTTAATCCCAGCACTCAGGAGGCAGAGGCTGGTGGATCGCGGTGAGTTCGAGGCCAGCCTGGTCTACAAAGAGAGTCCAGGACAGCCAAGGCAACACAGAGAAACAAACAAACAAAAACAAAACAAAAGCCTAACCCAAACAAACAAAAGAAGTTTCAGAGATAAGTTAAATTAGAAAGTTAGTTTACTAGCAAATCAAATTTTAACTTCATACCATGATTCATTTTATTTGGAATGTCAATATGTCATACATTATATGTAAACAAAAACATGAAACAAAAATTTGGAGGAAATTATACTATAATTAGCAAAAGCATTTCAGAAATGATCCATTCTGCATGATGAGCTGTTGTTCCACTAAGCTCAACGAGGCTCTCTAAGAAGACTTACAGCTACTCTTGAGTACCAAGAGAGACCTGGTGAGCTGTACGGCTGTGTGGGCAATGGATAGCACACCAGCCTGAAGCAGCATGAGAACCAGGAGGCCAGGACCCTGATGCTAGGGCCTTGCTTGCTGTTGGAACCAAATGATCTTTATATGAGCACGGTTAAGGCACCGAGACTTCTTGGTAAGTTAAGAAATTACATACTCTTATCCAGCACTTGGGAAGCAGAGGCAGGTGGATCTCTGAATTCAAGGCCAGTCTGGTCTATAGGGGGAATTCCAGGACAGCTGGAGAATACACAGAGAAATCCTGTCTCAAAAGAGAGGGATTGGGTGGGGGTGGGGGGAGTTACATACTCTCTACAGCCATCAGCAACAGGAAAATAGTTAAAATGAATATAAAGATGAGATAGGCTTGACCAAGACTATCTTATTTCAAATCAGTACTTACTAATGTTAAAGAATCAATTCTCGCAATCAATTAATAAAAAATGTTGTCTCAGCACTCTGCCAGGTACTGAAGACATAAATACAAATAAGAAATACTCTTTGGCCCCAAGGAGTTCAGTTTGGCAGAGAAACAGAGCTGTAACAAGCACAGCACGGAGAGGTACGTATGTATAATGTGTGTAAAGAGAGGCCTCTGAGGCCATTGTTCCTTCAGAGTCTAGAGTGCTAACCATTACATCACAGAATGAATCTTTTCTTGCTGTTCCTTCAATGACATCCTGACTACTGCCACTGTCATTGTTAAGAGCTTGCATACAAAGCCACGATGAAGCACACTCTTGACACAGAGCACTAGTGAATGTAAAACTTAAGCCAGTTTGGTGCTGTACGTCTGTAATGCTAGCACTGAGGAGGCTAAGGTAGACTAAATTCAGCTAAGGCTAGAGTAGGCTTGAAGCATTTTAGTCGATATAGTGACACTCTGCTGTCTGAAAACCAAGACACAGAAACTCTGTCTTGAAAAAAAACAAAAACAAACAAAACCCTAACCCTCTATTGTCACTTAACTATATTTGAAGGATCCACTGTCAGATGTGATTAATGCATTGTAGAATAATGCCTTATCTATTCTGATTTCTTGATTTCTCTCAAAGGAATGACTATGTAGTCTGAAATCAGATTTCATACTAAAGTTATCTTTTGAAGTATTTACATCTTCAGTGAAAATGAAAACAAGTCCCAACCTTGGGGACTTTACTTGATGTTTAACAGGCATATTCTACATGACACATTTACACAATGCTCCTCTGCAAGTATGGGACTGATGGATATACAGATTCTTAATAATACACAACAGATGGGCATGCTTAGTGAAACGTGGGGAAGACTGAGGAGAAGAGGCAGTTGATGACAAGCAGAAAACTGCACAATTCTCACTTGCATGTGTGGGAAACTAATTAAAAACTACTTAAGATGCCTGTCTTAGAACTGTACAGCAATGCTTTAAAAAGTCACTTTTACTTATTGAATCATACACATATTAAACAATTTATTTTAACTTGAATTGTCATGATTGGACATTTAGATAGAACTTCAAGCAATCAGAGTATGTTCAGTAATCACACAATTGAGTCATTGGAAATAAGTAAGGAAAGAGGCAGGTCATCAGTACCTATTTTGACCCAACAATCTGACAGTGATCACATGCTGCTTAAATAAAGATCTTGGAGTGTTTTAAAGTGCAAAGATAAAAAACTTACAGCAGAGAGATCAAATGACAATTGGATCTGATAAGTAAATTAAATAGTCTGCAGAGAAAAGGAAACCAACCACTTAGAGCCTGTGGAATTTCTGTTTGTAAAATGGATTGACCAACTTGCTAGAGCCTCTGAGAGCTTTCTATGCCCTTCAGATGCAAGTACGTTATCCTGAACATTGAAACACACTATAGGAATTCACTGAGTCACAAGATCATTATGTTACATAGCAAAAAATATTTACTAATAGACTTTATCATAATAATGTTCTATTTAAACAATCTCTATTTTTGCTTTCCTCAGTTTTTTTTATTCAAACCCTTAATGATAAATCCCATCTTAAAACTGAATTTTCAAATCCTAAGTCACATATACACAAATGCCAAAGAATGGCTAGTCGATAAAATGCAATAGAGCAGGAGAACACTTCACAGTGTTCATACTGTAAAAATTTAGGTAACTTCCAAGTGAGGGAAGGCGGACTTAGAAGGGAAAGGACAGGTCACAATGTGGACCATGATGTTCAGGCTGTCAAAATCGGTCTAGGAAGTGCTCTATCCCTTTTGCTAATTCAAGAGTTTTAAGGGAGGAAAAACTAAGAGAACTGGCTAATTATCAAAGATTTATATGCCTTAGAGACCGACAGAGTAGGAGAGGAACCCAAGGATAAAGCATCTAGTCTCTAGTCAAGGAAAAAGAGACATCTGAAACCTGGTGTTCCAGCACTATGACACAGAATGACCACGGTTGTTAGAGCAGGAACAACTAGTCTCACATCCTCTTTAATCTATGTGGAACTAACTTCCTTTTGGAAGCCTTTCCTAATCTAAAGTCGGTTTCCAGAGTCCTCTGCACTCTCAACCACACCAGTATTTTCCAGTAACATCAATAATATCAGCCTGTGTGAAACTTACACATCCAGGATCGTCCTCCTCCTACTCAGCTTTCCTTATTGTTCTTTACACACTCAGGTTAGGTAGCAATAATGTAGTACGAGGTTCTCACATCTTAGTGTCCTTAAGAAACAGGTTAAAAAGTGTTTGAAATGCAGAGCCCTGGATTCTGTTACACCAGAGGAAGCTGAGCCAGTGGGTTTATTATAGGAACTTAAGGTGTCTTTCAGTTACTGTAATATCAATGTATGGAAACTTACAGAACGCACCGAGAAACACTACTTAATAGTTAAGAGCATTTTTAAAAAAAACAATATGCACTGGTTACATTTATTTAGAATTATTTATCAACTGTGCCATCGATTAAGCAATTTATTTTGCCATTCTTGTCTACGTGAGGATACTAACAACCTATCTATCTGAAAGAGATTTAAATGAGATCGACATAAAAACTGATTATATATAGTACCTAGCACACGTATTTAGTCAATAAATGATTACCTACTGTTTTTAGTACTGTTAACAACAATTTTAAAATTACACTTCCTAACCAAGGCCATTATGAATCTGGTAGGTTCTTCTTAAAGAACTAACATTAATCAGATGTCCAATTACATGAATTCATGTTACTTTCATTCATATACATGATCTATACTTTTCATGATAACTTGCTTTAAAGTGGAGTGGTGTCAAAACGAAGCAGAAAGATGATATTAACAATATAGTGTCTATCACCAAGACTTGGCAAAACTGCCAACTGAGTGATTGGATCTTGGTGCTCTGCCAAATTCTGCCATACCATAACCACACCCCATCTCCGAACATATGCTATGACTGTTCCGATAGAATGCAAAGATGCTAAAAATCACAAGTGATCAATTTGGTCATAACTCTCCAAATCAGTAATTTCCCACACTTGCAGTATATAGAATAACAAGATTTAAAGTTACATACAAAACATATATAAAGCTGTTTAAAATCACTATTAATCATATCTTACAAATGTACAGATGAATATGCACTTGTATAGGAACATAATATTTATTCCTCTTATTTCTGTATATTTTGAGGTTACATTTAACAAATTTGATACATTCTCAACAAAATCACAAAATACACGGACTGATACAGCATCTTCAGCCCTGTGGTTAGGAAGAACACATATCTGTATAAGAAGCTGCTTTGGCTCCTTGGTACAGCTAATATTATACTTGTATAACATTTGGATAAAGCTTCTAGAGTGGAAAATTACTTCAACCAGGATCATCAACTCACTTAAAAGAAAGCTACTGAGTCGAAAATGTAATTCTGACCAGGTAATATATTTGACATTGGCAAAGTGGAAAAAACCACACAAACTCACATCATACTAATGCAAATCAATGAAAAGGAAGAACATGTAGGTACTCAACAATGGTTACCTTCAATATGCATGTAGGCATATTAATTTACCTTTTTAAAAAACTCACTAAAAATTGGGGATTAGAGAGAGAGTTCTGTCCGTAAACTGCTTGCAATGTGTGGTGGTTTGAGAATTCCCCATAGTCTTGGCACCTGAGCACTTAGTCCCCAGTTGGTGCTGCTCTTTGGGGAAGTTTAGGTGGAGCAGCCTTGCTGGAGACAGGGCTTCACTGGGGGCACTCTTTGAGATTAAAAGTCTCCTGCCATTTCCAGTTCACTCTCTCTGCTCCACACTTGGCATTCAAGATGTGAGCTCTTGGCTTTCTGCTCCTGCTGCCATGCTGTCCCCAACATTATGGATTTAAGTGTCTGGGACCATAAGCCCAAATAAGCTCTTTCTTTAACAAGTTGCTGTGGTTATGGTGCTTTCTCACAGCAACAGAAAAGTAACTATGCAAGCAAGAGGAGCTTGAGTTCAAGGTGTAGAACCACATAAAAAGCCAGGAACAGTGAAACCCTGGGGCTTGTCTGCCAGATAGGGCAAGCCCAGGTTTAGTAAGCTCTTTGTCTCAAACAAACAAACAAAAACAAAACCCAAACCAAAAGAGTGGACTGCTCCTGAGGTTGACCTCAGGTTTCCACATATATGCACAGATGTGTACACATACATGTACACCCACTAGAATCCAAAGCGTACATGATATCACTATGACTCACTATAGTAACAGCTCAAATTTAAATTATCTTTATTTACGTTTAATCAAAGAACAACCTTTCTTTTTTTTTTTTTTTTTTTTTTTTTTTTTTTTTTTTTTTGGTTTTTTGAGACAGGGTTTCTCTGTGTAGCCTTGGTTGTCCTGGACTCACTTTGTAGACCAGGCTGGCCTCGAACTCACAGCGATCCGCCTGCCTCTGCCTCCCGAGTGCTGGGATTAAAGGCGTGCGCCACCACGCCCGGCCCAGAACAACCTTTCTTATACATGTAAATATCTCAGCTAAGAATATGTAGCTTGAGGTAAGTGAGTAATAATATAGATCTAACTTAAATTCTGACATGTTCTTAAAAGATAAAAGGTCAAGTAAAGGCAGCAAAAATCATTTTATTTTCCCAGATCCAGAATTACGAAATACAACATTACCTCTATACAACACTATTTCTAGAAAACTCATGCTGGTTGAGACTAGCCATATTATTAGGGCTCTCAGAGTAAACATGAAAGTGAATCTCACCATTGAGATGTAACAAGAATAAATTAATAAAAAATTAAAAAACAAAAAAGAAAAGAAAAAAAAAGAAAGTGAATCTCACTTTGATTTCATCTCTATTGACTAATATCTTTATGCAGGGCTTCTAAACAATTTTCATCTGCCTTATACAGTTTTATGAAATTCAGTTTTCATATTTTAATTGTAACTTGGAAAAAACAAGAAGCTACATAGTCATTCAAAAATATTCTGATGTTTTAAGTACTAAATACCTAAATAGAAAAAAAATGAAGAGGTTAAAATGCTTGTTTAAGAAGCATAACAAAGCCGGGGTGGGGGGGCATGCCTTTAATCCCAGCACTTGGTGCAGGTCAATCTGTGCTTACAGATGCTACACTGCAGCTTCTGTGTAGGCCCAGGGAGCTAGGCAGGGCCTTGAGACCTGAAAAAGACACTGGGAGGAACAGATTCAGCAAGGGAGTATATATGCAGTCTTAGGTATGCAGAAACAGATCTTCACACCCTGTGGTGTCTTAATAAGAAGGGTAATTATTGGTGGTCCACTTTGAAATCCCTAAGCTTTCAACGTTACTTATCATGAAACAATAAATATGCTTGCACTGTCTCTAAAACAATAAAAAACAAACAAACAAACAAACAAACAAAAAATTCCAGCACTAGGGAGGCAGAGGCAGGTGGATCACTGTGAGTTTGAGGCCAGCCTGGTCTACAAAGTGAGTCCAGGACAGTTAAGGCTACACAGAGAAACCCTCGAAACCTGTCTTGAAAATAAAAACAAAACAAAACAAAACAACAAAAAAACAAAAAACAAAACCAAGCTGGGTGCAATGGTGCACACCTATAATCCCAGCATTCCGAGACAGCGGAAGAGGCAGGAGGATCTCTGTGCGTTCGAGGATAACCTGGTCTACAAAGTGAGTCCAGGACAGCCAAGCCTACACAAAGAAACCATGACTTGAAAAACAAAAAACAAAAAACAAAAAACAAAAAAAGAAAAGTAACAAACTGTACTATTTTTAGATAACACATGTCTAGCCTTTATTTCCCCCAAACTAATGATTATGATATTTTATAACTGTACTAAAGCATCTTGTCATCACTATTTCTGCAATTAGTAAGCAGCACGTATTTAAATAATAATAAGTAAAAGCACTTATGCTTTTTAGGGGAAATGAATTTTGGAGGCATGGGGCACTCCTGCCATGAACTGCACGGAGTGGGAGGAGAGCTTTGTGGACTTAGGTCTCCACTTCCACCTTTACTTGGGCTCCAAGGGTCACACTCAGGTCACCTGGCTTGTACTGCAGGTGACTTTACCTGCTGAGCCATCTCACTGGCTCAGAAATATGCTTTCAAAATCTTTTCCTTACTGACTTTCAATGAAGAGGTTGAGATTCTTTCCTTTCTAGGCTTTAAAGAGCAACCAACAGAATTTATAACTTGCTGCCAATTATATTTGTGTTTTCCTCTAAAAATCATGTTTTCTTCTAGTTTTAAAGAAAGTTTGTAACAGATGGTTTAGGCAAATCACAAATTGAAAATTAATTGCTTGGAAAAGATAATTAATTGCTAAAGCAAAGATCCAAAACTTTAAGTAAATTAGGGACAATGAGCTATAATTTTATGTCTTTAACACAGACAAAAAGAACATATAGATATTAACCCAAAATTTTATTGGGGGGATCTATACATTTAAAAGTCAAATAAAACATCCAGGCTACTGACAATGTCGGAAAGACACTATAGTTGTATGTAACTCAGTGTGTCTTACTAGTACATTACTAAACTATACTTTTCTGTATCTCTTCATCTCCTAGATGGGCACAGATGTGCAAACACTCCTGTGAATACTGTGGGGATAGCTATGAGCACTGTTTGGAGAAGCGACAGTGTCAGCCTCAAGAAGGAGGTTGCCAAAGCGCTAGTGCAACCTTCCTTTTCTACTCCCGCCATCGGCATGGCATTGCCACTGCCATCTGTGCTCTAAACAAGCACAGTCACAGAAGACAGACCTACAACTGTACCATGCGCTGCCACTTATAAAATGCTCTGACTTATATTACCTTGTATAATCCCTGGGGATGAGTGAATGCCCTTTATTTGTTGCAGTATCTTAGCAAATGAATATTATTAATCCCAAGACCATAAGTGAACAAGACCCCTCAGTATCTTATTTAGTAACTTCGCCACAAAACCACTCAAATATCACATATTCAAATCTTTTTACTTGGTTATAGTTCACTTGTAGACAAGATGTTTCCTATCTAGAGAAAAGAGTCACCATGTACTTGCAATAGCAAAGCATCATTTAAGAGCATCGTGGTCACCAACCAGTGCACAGTGTTTGATTAGCAGATTCAGAGTCAGAGTATAGACAGATACATGGAATATGTGCAAGGATCAACAAAATGCTGTACTCACAGATGGAGAGACAAATGCGCAGAAAAAGAATGAAACTATGTGACACTCCCATAACCAGCCTGAAATATAATAGGCCCTACAACAGTGGGGATGACAAGCTACATAACGTATCAATTATAAAATATGTGGAGCCTGACAATTTCGCAAAGAGTAAAAAGTATTCATTTTTGTTAACAATTCAAGAACACACTGACTTGGAGGCCAAAATTGGAAAACAGACATATATTTCAGCAATATGATACAGTTGCCACAGTCTCCTGCCTACTTGGACCATTTCCAAAAAACAACAAGAACAAGAACAACAACAACAACAACAACAACAACAACAACAACAACAAAGCCTCAAAAAAACCTACACTCTAAAGACTCTTGAAACTGAACTGTAAGATTTATTTTCCACAAATGACAACTTTTTTCCCCTAAAAGTAAAAGCTACAAACACCTATAGTGAAGAAATTTAGGTACAGAAACACCCGGTGTAAACACACTCGCTCTACAGTCCCAGTGCTAGACAACCAATTGTATTCCTGATTCTGAATTATGGCCCATGCTCATAAGAAAAAATAAACAAACACAACATTTTATATATGCATATTTATAATATGTAATATAAATTGTAAAGGTTTGTAAAGAAAAGATTCCCATACGGAAACTGACTCCCAGTGTAACATATTAGAAAGTGGACACTTTGGAGAGGTGAATGGGTCATCAAAGTACAATTCAGGTTAGTACCAACATAAAATAGATCCCAGAGAGCTACTTCATCCACTCGACCACCTGAGCACACACTGAGAAAATGATCTGTGAGGCTATACCAACCCTTAACAAACATCACAGCTACTTAAACTTTGGATTTACCTGTCTTTAGAACTGTGGGAGGAAATATATTTCCACTGTTTATACTACATAGTCTAAGGCATTTTTTATAGTAGCACAAAAATTATAAACTGCTTTAAGTAAACTGTATTAAATGCTAACAATATATTTAAACCACATACACAATTAACTTATTTTTAAAATTTAACAACTTATTCTTTAAATTTTTTAAATATCCCCAAGTCCATCAAGCCCATTTCCATTTTCTGCTCCTATCCACTCATTCTTTTATATATTTTCCATTAAAAAAATAATCTAGAAAGCCTTTAAGTGTCAGAGTTAACAAAGAGGTATGAGATTTTACACAGCAAATTCTTCATACAGTATGGAAGCAAAACCTCATGACAGTTTGAATCTTTCAGTTTTCCTGTCTTCATCTTCTGCAACAAGAGACAAATTGTACATTCAAATATTTATGTTTGGAAATAAACTAACAGGTGAAGGTGTTAGTTTTATTACAAGCAGATCTGAGCTAAGCAGTAGAAATGCTAAGAGCAGTCACTTAGAAAATGAGATATATACTGAAAATAGGTTTTATTGTTGTTGTTTTGTTTTTTTAGTTCCTTTGGGAAAACAAAGATTTGCTGAATTTGTCTGATACTGTGGCAGACATTAAATATATTGTCTTACTCTAATGCCAATAGTTTTCTATGTTTTATCTTCAAAATATTGCCTAATATTATTTAATCAATAAGTACTAATCTTAAAAATTAATAACTTTCAAATAATATTGAGAAATGATATATTCAAAGATTTATAAAGATTGACTGACTAATCTAGATTTTAAAACATAAAACACTTAAACAGCAAAGCAATTCCACTCAACCACTCAATTACTGAGGTTGTTTTACAGGCCATATACTTTGCTGGTATCAAGGGTACAGAAAGAGAGAGGAGAAATCATTGTGCAGTAGGAGAAAACAAAAACTGCTTTATAAGCAGATGACACGTGGACGATGTAAATGAAGAAAGGCTTCTTTTAATTAGAGGACAGATGAGGCTTTATAAATGAAATGAAATGTGAATGGAAAATGAGGGACCTTGCTTAGTTAAAAAAAAAAAAAAGGATTGAGGGAATTCTCTCCAGCTGTGAAAATAAATATGTTTATTTAGTCTGTCTCCAGTTCCACATACAGATCTCCTAAAGACTCCTGGAACTCCTATGTAATAGGAGTACTTTCCTTTCTTCCATAGTTTATGCCAATGAGATGACTCGGTCAATTCCTAGAAATCTTCAGGATGAAGAAAGCACAGAAATCAACTATGATTAGGGAATTCAGAACTTCAGCCCTACCTCTAGATCTTAAGAGGAGGAAAGAGGGATTAGATTGTGTTAATCATCAATGGCCAATGACTTAATCTATTGTCTTACATAATAGAAGTTCTCTAAAAACCTGATGACTGGATTAGGTTGGTGAACACACTAGCAGCAAGAGGTGGCATGTCCAGACCAGACATGGAAGTCACACACTACCTACCCATGGACCCAGCCCTAGACATCTCTTTCACTTGGGTTCATCGATTGCACCCCTTCCAACAAGCCAGGGAACATAAACAAACTGTCCTGCCATACACAGTGAGGCATTCTAACAGATTACAGAGCCTGATGAGTTAAGCCACGTTAGACAGAAGATCAGATAGCTTCTATTTATGACTGTGCTACAAGTGAGGACAGTCTTGTGGGTAAGACTTCAACCTATACAGTCTGATGTTAGCTAACTCTGGGCAGATGAATTAAAGGATAGGTAGCTGGTGTTGGAGAACTGACCAATGGTATGTGGGTGGATGGCGGGGGGGTTAACTCATCAATTTACTGTGAGAAGGGCTGGGAGTGAAAACTAGCCAGAAGGGTGATTTTACAGATAAACAATTATGTGGAGAACAGTAGCGCATCCAAATTGACTTGAGGAAAGAGAGATTAACATTTAATAAGTACAAAGCAATGTGGTGTTATTTATTCATCCCAGACAGAGAGCATCCCAGACACCAACCATTATACAAATGAGAATCTGAGATTTTAAAAACTTAAATAACTTCTGAAGTTACTTATTGTTCAAGGACAAAGTTAACAAATCTAGCTTTGCAGATCTTAATTGGCTTTATTTGCAATTCTAGAATTGGTTAGCAGTCTGGATCCAAAATGGTTTAGAAAACTCCTGCTCTACCACATGTACAGGCTTTATTTATAGCTAAGAAGAGGAAGTGACCTACAGAAGACAGAGGTGAGGCAGAGGGAGGACGCACAGCGATAGCTTCAGTCTGTCATATTAGAACATGGTAGAACCGACAGAAAACCTTAATAAAAGTCTGCAGCTTCACTTGCTTAATTACTCCTCTTTATGGCTGATTTCTCAGGCCAATGCCCAGCAGTAACACCTTCATTAGCTCTGTAGAGGCAGCCTTCATTCATACTGTATTAGGGTGTGTCTCTGTATATTGGACTGTTAGTTGTGTGTTAGGGTGTGTCTCTGTATATTGGATTGTTAGTTGTGTGTTAGGGTGTGTCTCTGTATATTGGATTGTTAGTTGTGTGTTAGGGTGTGTCTCTGTGTCTCTGTATATTTGATTGTTAGTTGCTGAACCAGCAGTGAGCCAAATACAGATTCTGGTATCGTCATTGCTATTGAGAAATCTCCTGTCTCAAAATTTGTGTAAAATTTGCTCCTCAATTATTTCTGATTGGTTAATAAATAAGCTGAAGAGCATACGACTAGGCAAAGACGACAGTAGGCGTGACTTCTGTTCCCAGTTGGGGCTGGGGAGGAGTGGGGGGTTGAGGGGATTTGGAGGTGAGGGGTGGGGATGGTAGGATCCTAGGGAGTGGGGGGGGGGGGAGGAGGAGACAGGAAGAAGAAGGTTGCCAGGCCTTGAGGAGTTGCCATGAGAACAAAGATGGAGCTGGAGTGGCCAGGATGAGACTAGACTGCAAGTAGCATGGGTCACATGGCTGGGAAGTAGCTTAAGATAGTAAAGACTGGTTAGAATATATATCAGTATCTGCCTAGCTGTAGTGCTCTAAAGCTTACTAATAAATGTAAGGGGCTCTGTCTCATTATTTGAGAGACACTGGATTATGGGGGAAAACCTTTAATTCCAACATAGGTTCACTGCAGATAGCACCTCAGGTAGGGCTAGTGATGGTTTCCTAAATTGGGTTCTGTTTTGTTTTATTTTTTTGAGACAGGGTTTCTTTGTGTAGCCCTGGCTGTTCTGGACTTGCTTTGTAGACCAAGATGGTTCCAAACTGACAGAGATTCACCCTGCTTCTGCCTACCAAGTGCTGGGATTAAAGGCGTGCACCACCAAGCCTTGCTTCTAGCCCAAACCAGGCAAAATGACTGACTCTTCACTGGGGCCTATACATGTGTTTGACCAGTGTACTTTTGATATCACAGGCCTAAACCACCACCTTGAAATCAGGATACTGATGCCATTTTCTGAACATTTGTCATATGAACAGTCATTTAGTTTGATTATTCATGTATAGATCAACAATTACTTTACTCTTCCTTACTCCCTCAAATCACTTTCCCCCATATCCTTGTCCCATAAACACTCTTAAATCCTGCATGAGGAGGCACATCTGAGACTTGGGTCTTCTGCCTTTTCACATTTGTTTGTCTTGTGATAAAACTGTTTCTTTTGGAGACTTGAGGAGTTTTAGTGATTGGCATATACTGCATGGGACAAAATGGGCTTGGTTTAGTAAAAAATAGGTTCAACACTTGGCTATTTGTGATCAGCTAAGACTCAAACTACTTGTTACAAGAATAAGTTACAGTCTGTTTACACATCTAAGTTAGCTTACAGTTTACTGTGAATAGGGAAACTGTTAGGGCAAACCCTGAGTTCTATACACAGGTGGCTTTAAATCAAACAGCATAATTCAGTCTGTGGCTGAAGTAGAGTAAGAGTCCAAGTCTGTGATTCCAAAGCCCGCTGTCTTTCACATAATACACAGAGGGAGGGGATGGGAATCAAACCGCAGGAAGTCTGGCTCTGCACGGAAGAGGATCTTAACAGCTAAGCCAATTCACGACAAAGAGGAAGACACATTGTATTTATTTCATGAGTGAGTGGGTCAGTGAGTATGCCTGTGGGTAGGTCAGAGGATACCTTGCAAGTTCTCTTCTTCTGCCGTGTAGGTGCTGAAGTAATCAGGCTCCCAAGAAGATTTTTTTTTCTTTAAGGAAAAGAAGTAGTAATTCAAGTGTGTTTTATGCTAAACTGACATCTATGCATAAATAGCTTGGTGAGGAAAATAATAAAGATAAGAGACTAATTAGATGTTAATAATAAACTGGAGTGAAAGAATGAAAGACTAAATTGGAGTTATGGCAATGGAAACATAAAGCAAATCAAAGTGACAACGGGAACTATCTCACAGGGAGAAACCTGGAGGGCTGAACAACTAACTAGACGCAGACTAAGGAAGGATGCGCTAAGGATACTTTGTGGCATAAGAAACAAAGTCAAATCACTAAAACAATTTTGAGCAGGGACAGTGTGTTTAGAAGACAAGGCAATGTGCTCAGTTTGTAATCTGTTTCAGCACCATGGCAGAGTGAAAGGGTTTGAAATTCAGAAAAATTTCAAGGCTCCAGTTAGACTTGAAAATCCCTGACTGAAGGGATAGAAGCCTTGGAAACAGTTGCTCACGGAGAGGAAGTACCTAGAACTGCTTTCCCAGAGTGAGACACAGGGTGAGCGTGTGACACAACAGTGGAAAGACACCCACAGAGAATGTATTTCTGAGCAAGCACCAGTGTGTGTGTGTGCATATTTGCTAAGCTTCATGTTGACGACGCAGTCAAGATAAAATGAGTGTAAGGACTAAAAGGAAACAGGCGGATTTGATCTTTCCTTCCCTGGTGATCTTCACCAGACACACTACTGTACTAAGTCTGTAACTCTCCGCCCTGCAAATATGATCTCTGCTTGTCAGTAACTGCCTGTCCCAATTTCCTAAAGGGCCTTCCACAGACTTTGTGCAGCGCTTCTCACAAGGTACAGTACTCAGAGCTGTGTTTTAAAATTTTCTTTGGCTAATAATCTCCTCCTCAAATGCTTAGCAAAGAAGGCTAATAATATATTTTTTTAAATGAAGGGCCAGTAAACGACTCACAATGGGATGAAGAAACAAAGAGAAAATGTTTTTAGTTAATTATTGATAAAACTGGATGTTTGTATCTTTTTAAAAATCCTATTATTTAATTGAAAGTAAATCTACTTAAAACAGTTGAATAGAGATGGGGACAAAAGAAATTACTTTGTTTTGGGATGAAAGACTAAGAACTGGGTAGTTTCCTTGTATATCAAATCCTATAAATGAAAGAATATTGTATTATTTAATTAATCAGTTACGTGAAAAAAGGTTGATGGGATAAATTCAGATTATTTCATAACTTACAACAGACCAACTGAACTGAAGAGAGAAATCAAAGGAAATCATTATGGAACTTACATGGTTTTACAGATGAAAAAAAATCAGAAACACCACAGCCACTGTTCATCAATATCCAAACAGAAAAGGCCAAGGCATCACAACAGTAGTATTGGTTGGGATAGCACAAAAGATAGAGGCAAGTCAAATCTGTCTAAGTTCACATCCTAGATAACACACCCCTGTACGGACAGAGGTGGTATATGACTTCAGCCAGGTGTAACACATTCTACATTTTAGAGCAAATCTGAGTCCCAAGGAGGCTGCCTAACAGAGGTAGGAAAGGATGTAACAAGGAATTTCAATAACAAGGTACAGACACAAAGGAAGAATGAACACGCTCCTAAGAAATGCTAAACTCCATTTATGAAAAAAAAAAAACTTGGGCTAGGCGTGGTGGCTCACGCCTTTAATCCTAGCACTCGGGAGGCAGAGGCAGGTGGATCGCTGTGAGTTGGAGGCCAGCCTGGTCTATAAAGTGAGTCTAGGACAGCCGAGGCTACACAGAGAAACTCTGTCTCAAAAAACCAAAAGTCAACCAAACAAATAAAAAACCTTCAACAAATGAGGACAATACCCACATAAACAAAGTTAAAATATAAATGGAATAGACTTTAAAATAAGCATGCTTGATTTTCATTTATAATCATGACCGAGATTGATCCTTAGAACAACTAGAAGATTTGACCAATGTATAAACTACCCTTCTTAGTGGCTGGAGAGACAGTTCAGCAGTTAAGAGCACTGGCTACTACTCTTCTACAGGACTGTGGTGGTTTGCTCATAGGG
This sequence comes from Acomys minous, assembly GCF_964271855.1. Lineage (NCBI taxonomy): Eukaryota > Metazoa > Chordata > Mammalia > Rodentia > Muridae > Acomys > Acomys minous. The sequence continues at coordinate 110,702,903 of NC_140494.1, forward strand.
AGTGGCACTATTGGGAGGTGTGGCCTTGTTGGAGTGGGTGTGGTATTGTTGGAAGAAGTGTGTCAGTGGGGGCCAGCTGTGAGCTCAAGCCAGACCTACTCTGTCTCATTCTCTTCCTGCTGACTGCTGATCCAGATGTTGACCTCTCAGCCACCTCTCCAGCACCATGTCTGCCTGCAGGCTGCCATGCTTCACATTATGATAATGGACTAAACCTGTGAACTGTAAGCCAGTCCCAATTAAATGTTTTTCTTTATAAGAGTTGTCTTGGTCATGGTGCTTCTTCACAGCAACAGAAACCCTAACTAAGACAAGGACCCAGGTTAAATTCCTTGCATCTATGTAGTAGTCCACACCATCTGTAAGTCTGGTCCTAGGGAATCTGATGCTTTCTTCTGGCCTCCTTGGCACCAGGAATACACATGCTGCACAGACATACATGTAGACAAAACACACATACACAAAAATAATTAAAAATTAAAAAAAAACAACAACAAAACTGCTGTTATTAGACCCTGGATAAAAGACAACAAGAGATTCTGATACTTGAAAGGGAAGAATTAAGTGAGGCCTATGATCTCCTGGCTTTCTGCCTAGGGTGGACTTTACAGGGATAGGGATATGAAACAAAACATGTTCCTATTAGAAGACATAGAAATCAGATCCAAGTCTGAGGTTTCTCTAAGATGTGGGAGACAAAGTTCTGGAGGAAACTGATATGCAGAAAAACACTAAGGCCAGGAATCTGCCTGAGGTACCAGAAGGTCTTTGTGAAATACTAAGACACTGTACTGGCTAAAGAATGACTGTGGCCTGTGAGGTGAAGGACTCTCAGGACTCCGCTAGGGTTGAGAATCATTTAAGCAGCTAAGCTTTTAATGGTCAACCAAGGCATCCAGCAGAGACTTTAGAAGGCATGGCTAGGCAGCCTCAGCAGCGAAGCAAACCAACAAAGTAAAGGTTATTTGCATCCTAACAAAGCTCAGAAGGAGCAAACTTATCTATAAGTAACAACTGCCTACCAAATCTGAGTGTTCTTTAAAAGTAGACCAAAAAACCCTCGGAAACTTGACAACATGAAGTTCATGATGGTCAGCATTAAAATTACAGTGCAGACAGCTGCCTATAAACAAGAGAGAAACAGACGACAGAAACTGACCTAAGATGAGAAAGAGAATGGAACAATCAGAGAGCATTTCAATAGCTGCTGTAACTGCCCTCAAGTATTTTAAGGAAAACACTGTGATATGAAAAGGTACTTAGACTTCTTAGAGACAAGAGATTACACCATAGTAATGTGATAATAGCAATGGGAAAAAATAGCAAATTAGAGATCTGGAAACAAAAGACCCTAAATGTCAAAATTATCAACTTAACTTGAGACAACTGAAGCCTCAGCAATGGAAGACATCAGGGATCAGTAATTCACACTGTAATGTCCCCCAAATATTCAGGAACTCATGGCACAAGAATTCCAAAAGTTACTGAGTACAAGATGAAGCTGAAGATGATCAATTGCAGGAAGATTTAAGAAATAATTCCATCCCTAGATCTCTTCTCTCATCCTACTGTGTGTGCTGATTTCTAGCCTAGTACAATTCTAGAGTCTTATTTTTTTGAGTCTACAACAGCATCTCCACACATAAGGACCTCAAGCACAAATGGGGAGAAAGAATACTACCACATTAAAAATGACTCAGTGGACACAGGGCATGCTGGATACTGACATGCCCCAGCCTTCTTCACTCATGAAAACTATGGCTCCCAAGCCTCTCTAAATTCTAGACAGAAGACTGGGAGAGTCTTATCATCTCAGGTGCAAAGACAGACAGACAGACTGGGAACCTCCAGCATAAGAATGCAGTCAACCCATAGTGGAAAAATCTCACCCATCAGCTCACTTTCCAATCACTTTTACAGTTCCTTGTTTTCAGTAGAAACAAACAGTTAAACATGTACAATAAGCAAAAAAGAACTCTCCAATATAAAATACATAGATGAAAACAGATCTAAAAGAGAAAAAAAAAATCAACCTGGGGGCAAGAGAGACTATATAGTGCGATTAAATTTCAATTTTTCTCCAAGAATTAAAAGAATATAATGTAAAACTATTAGATAAGAAAAGCTGTCATTAAAAGGAATAACCAGGGAACAAATTAAGCTCTTCAGTGTTAAAAATACAACAGCAACAAAGATTAAAGGGTAAAGTTTATAAAACGGCCCTGAAAGGCTGAACAAACATATAAAGTTATAAGGCAGACCAGGAGGCTGAGTGTCTAAGTAACAGTTTGCCTCAGAGAGAAGACAGTTCTGAAAGGAACCATCAAAGTGGAGTTTAAGGCAATTCACCAGAAGTGAAGAATGCGTCTCCAGGTTTAAAGGATCCACTGCTAGCCCCAGTACCATGAATCTGAACACTCACTCAAAGGCACATCATTTCAGAACACCGGAGATGCAAAAAATTTATGATCTTAAAGACACAAAACTAATTCACAAGAACCTTCATTGAGTCAGGGACTTGGCTCACCATTAGTCTTAGGCCTAGAACCCTGCTAAACCTAGAACATGCCCAGAAACAGTAAGATAGAATTCTTAAAACATAGGCAATAGAGAAATTGTACAATCGGATTATTCATTAAAAATAAAACAAAGACACCTTATTTTTAGGAACATAATACCTTCAGAAATCTTAGCCAACTCTGTGGAAGCAGAAGGGACAATATGGCCACCTCCTATGTAGACTACGGTTCTCATGTCATCCTAAATAGGAAATCCATCCTTCTAGCAGTTAAATCATCTGGTTCTTTTGTGGTTTTTTTGTTTTTTGTTTGGTTTGGCTTGGTTTGGGTTTTCAAGACAGGGTCTCTCTGTGTAGCCTTGGCTGTCCTGGACTTGCTTTGTAGACCACGCTGGCCTCGAACTCACAGCGATCTACCTGCCTCTGCCTCCCAAGTGCTGGGATTAAAGGCGTGCACCACCACGCCCAGGTTAACCATCTGGTTCTTTCTTTTCACAAATGCTGCCCCCCCCCCCATTAATATAACCTGATTCAAATTACTTAACACAGTAACTCACTTTACAGAAATTTACCCCCCCGCCAAAAAAAAATCAGGGAACAAATAGATACACATTCACATAAACAGTGTGGCTGATATGGTTGTGGCAAAGTGCAGGGCCAAGGTTTTTCTCAGGTCACTGTGGCTGAGCTAGAGATGCTGGACATGGGACCAGCTCACCCCTCACACACCAAAGGTCGGCTTCTAACCAGAAGCAAAGGCAGGCTGCCAGGAATTAGCAAGAGATAGTTGAAATAAAACTAGCGGTAGCAGGACAAGGAGACTACCTTTTAGAAACCCATTCAGTTACAGTCTATTAAGCTTATATTTTCAAACACGTGAAGTTTCAAAACATTTAATTAACTGGAAAATATAGTCCATCCATCAAATATATGATCAGAAACTTAACTTTATTTCCTGAGATTTACAGACATCAATTTTTAGACCTACAAAATTGACTATAAATTCTTCTAATGGCATGCTCAAGCCATTCCTGTTTTTAGTTGTACAGTAAGGATTACCATACTTGAGAAAGTCTTAACAGTTCAGCCTTTGCTTGTTGATCTGTAAGGGAGACAAGGTTTCACAAATGTTGTGTGGTTTGCCATGTTACATCAGCAGTTAAAGGTGGGACTAGAATTAGAACGAAGACCTTCCCTGGGCATTTTTAAATGTCTGACCTAGTTTAAACAAAAGCAAGAGGGAAGGCAGAGACAACTGAGTCAGGAGCTATCCTGGGTTTTGTGTAGTTCTACCATATTCAAACTCATGAAAATAACATTTACCCATAGATCTATGTGCACAGTCTATGAATTGCAAAGATCATGTGCCTAGGATGGGACTGGGCAGGAAGATAGAAATGGGCAATTATCATACGAATGTTTTGATGCTGAAGTCAGTGTGAAGCTATGGAAACAGTCTAAGCAGAAGAGTGACAGGAGTCTGGAATGATGGAGCGATTGCTTTGACTCTAACCCTGAAACCTGACAGGGACTGAGTAGTTGGAGGTAAAGAGACTCCAGCCTGTTGAAGTAACTAAAATGAGAAATGATTAAGGTCTAAACTAAAGCAGTCATGGAAGAAATTGGAGAGATGGAGGCAAAGTTAAGTACAAGTTCCTTGGGACTTCAACTAGTAAGTTTTTAAAAACTGGAAAGTTAAATTAGAGTCACAGTGGTTATGTAAAGTGAGTAACACCTTTAGGTTTACTTAAAAGCAAATGGGACCACTGTCCTAACATTATCTTTAGGCCACCAAGAAAGTAACCAACCGCTGTGAAGACTGTCTCTCTGGTTCCCTGAGGAACTAAGTGTGTAAAGGTATTTTGATTGAAACAAAGCCCTTTTCAATTATAACATCTGGCATCCCAGTATGTTACTATTGAAAGGGAAAGACAGGAAATGAATCAATAAACCTCAGGCACAAATTCAGCCTGAAAGGACACAGTATATCAAGGGGCAGAAGTCTGAAAACAAAGGCTCTGGGTAATTTAATTACCAGGCCGGAATCTGCTGACTGCCGGTTTAATTGTTTGAACAGAACCCAAATTGTCTGCTGAGGCCACTACTCTATGATTTTTGCACCATTTACTGCACATGACATGGATAAATAAGAAATAGTTCTAAAGAGTGCAGAACTCTTGAATAGCTTTTGTTAATCATACCTATTACTCCAAAGGAAAAAGCCAACATCTTTTAAAGCAAATTCAGGTTACCCAGAAAGTAGTATCTATTGGGTATTTTCAGAATCAGAAAATAAAAGTTACCAGGGTTAAAAGTACATGCTTCATTTACCATGATATCTGAAAAGAATATTTTAAGGGAAGTGTAGAGTCAGAATAGAGTTAAGTATAAGGTGGAATTACCATTAAAGACAGAAACTGCTTAGAATTCTAGAGGAAACCAGTTTCTCCCTTGATTCAGTTGGTATTTCCTCATTCATGTTTATCTCCCCAGAGTAAACACTCCTTTCAAAAGCTGAACAAAGAAGTGCCTGAGACGACTTAACCTGGCAGCATTCGCTCCTTGGCTTCCCTGAGCAAAGACGTTCTGTAAAGGCCAAAGGAGACTACTACATTGTTCATTCAACAGGCATTTATATCAAGACATGTATTTTGCTAAATTCTAACCAGTACTCTACAAGTGGTAGAGACAATCCAGATGGTAGAATGCTTGCCTGGCATGCAAAAAGTCCTGCTTTGATCCTAAGCACTCAGGAAGTAAAGGCACAAAGATCAGAAATTCAATGTAATTTTAAGATATATAAAAAGCTCTAAGCCAGCCTTGGCTACATGAGATCTTGTCTCAAAACAAACAAACAAGGCAGAGAAGGCTCAGTGAGTCAAGTTTCTGTGCAAGCCTGAGGACCCCCAACATCCACATAATAGGCGGGCATGATAGCTCTCATTGATCTGCAACCCCTGTGTAGGGGGATGATGACAGGCAGGATGCTGGGCACTCAACTGGCAAGCCACTATAGCCCAAAGAGTGACTCTAGTTTCAGTAAGACCCTCCCTGTCTTGAAAAAAAATATGGTGGAGAGTAATAAAAAAAGACACCCAACATTTACTTCTCACCTCATCTTGTGCATACATGTACACACACATATGCATGAAATCCAAAGAAAACATTAATAACAAAACCACAATAGCAACTAAAAGATATGAAGGCTTTATAATAATGAAAAGCAGTTTTGTGGATAAGTTGTTAATATGAATTGTATAGAAGAAAACTTAGGATGCAATTGAGAGGAACTTTTAATTAGATAGAACTTCAATTAATTTTTAAAAAAGGAAGGGAATGAAGGAGGGAAGAGAGGCTTTGAAGACACAGAGAACAAAGGGTTTCTAGATCAACACTAGTACAAATCTGAAATCTGCATGTTCTGCTTTGAGAACCAGTAGGAATATCAGAAGGGTCTTGTGACAGATAAAGGATCTAGCTATGGGATTTTCCTTGTATGTAAAGAGGTGACATAAGGGCTCTTATATTCTCCTGTCTTTGATAACAAACACTTGCCAACTTAACCATCCATTGTCATGGCCTGTGGCAGAATCTCAGGAAGATGAGACCATACAATGTGTACTTTTGTTTTGCTTTGAGACAGGGTTTCTCTGTGTAACCGTGGCTGTCCTGGAGCTCACTCTGTAGAAAATGCTGGCCTCGAACTTAGGGATCCACCTGCCGCTGCCTCCTGAGTGCTGGGATTAAAGGTGTGTGCCACCATGCTTGGCTACAAACTGTACCCCTATGCTCAGACTCTTGCTCAGTGGTGTTTGAAAGGTTCGTTTACGTGGTGTTACATGCACATGAAGAGCATCTCTTGCCTTCAGAACCGTCTTTGCATCACCATAACACAGACTTTTGGATACATTATCCTACTGGTGGACATTCTGATTGTTCTGCTTTGGCCACTATGAAAAGGGTTGCTCTGAACATTCTTGGACAAGCCACTTGTAAGAACACTTGTTCTTTTCCTGGGCAAACATCTAGGAGCAGAGCTGGTTTGTGACTGGGAAAATGCATGTTTGAGTTTGTGAGAAGCTATCAGTTCCCTCAGTGGCGACACAAACTTACATGTCCACCTTCAGTGTGCGAGCTCTAGTTGCTTCAGAGCCTTTCTTTTGTTTAGTGTCATCTACCTAGAAATTTAACCATCTAGTTGACGGTGCTTTATTGGGGTTTTAATTAGTATTTCCCTGATAACTATATTGTTAAATATCATTTTTAGTGAAGGATCTGGTTCCAATATGTGTGTAAAACTGGCACATATTTATTGCTAGGTAAACTCACTTTTGAATTTTGTTATCATATCTTCAAAAGCCAGCTGTCTCCATCAAACTACCTCCAACAACATGTTAAAATCTAATTCATCATTTTCCACTTGAAACCAGACCTATATATTATTGTCAGCAGTTTCACCATTATTCTTCATGATGATCTCTTGGGGAGAAGGCAGAGTATAATTACTAGTAGCACTGACTTTGGGATTGCCTCACTTGGACTCATGTAAGGCCAGTCTGTCACTTAATTGCTGAATGACTTTAGAAAAATTTCTGAATCTTTCCTTATACAGGTTTTGTTTGTTTGTTTTAGATATAAATGATTAAATTAAGTACTTTAGCATCTACCTTGGGAATGCTCAACAAATATCAATTGTCTTATTTCTAGAATTGGACATATCTCATACTTAAAATCTTTTTTGTGTGATTCTGACAACTGAACTCTTAATCAGACCCTTTCGTTGTTTCCTCCCTGTAAACCAAACAGTCTCTTCAACTGCCCTTCTCCCTCAACTTCACACTACACACCACTCAGACATTACCAACTTTGGGCTGAAAGACGGTTACTCTAGGGAGTAATGCTAGCCCTTCATTACTACACATAAGGTCTTCTACAACTGGTCCTTACTTGCTGTCTTAGCATACTTCTTTTACACATAGGGGAAGAATTCATGAGGCATTGAAAATATTGTACTTACAAAAACTATAAGCATATTAGGGAAATGGAAGTAAACAGAAACTAATGAGCTAAAGAAATGAAAGTGGCTGCCTTGGAGAAGAGTAGGAAATAAAAGTAGAAATGAAGGCAGACTGGTAAAAACAAACCTTTAAAAATTAGTTTACTCCTTATACTAGCACAAGCATACATTTTGCAAAAATTAGAATTTGAGACGTAGAAACAGAGAGGAGGGAGGAAGAAGAAAATAGAGAAAAAAAGATGATAGGGGTAAGGAGAAAAAAGTTGACCTATTAACTAAAGCAGGTAGTTTAATCTGCAATTTGGTTGTCTATATTAATGACTATCAATAAACTATGCAAGTATAGCTGGGCTCAAGCACTCAGTCAATGGAGCTAACCTAGTTACAGACTGGAGAGTTTGAGTTTTAAGCAACAGAGAGGTACATGAAAGCAATTAACACAGTTGTAATAAAGATTTTTCAGGAAGATCGAACAACATACACTTTATACTTGATTGGAGAAGAAATAGGGTATGGTAAAACATGAGAGCTTCACAAATTGAGACATGAGGTGATGAAAGCCTAGATTAGGGTGATGACTGCAGAAACAGAAGGATTCAATTTTAAGTCATCTTGCAAGAACATAGTACGGTTTGCTGGCCAACTAAAAACAAAAGAGAGTGAAAAAGGATGAAATAAAAGGAAACAGTACAGTCTCCCAGCACAGAGTAAGACTAAGGTAATACTTGTAAAGGTAAACGGTGATTCCGAAGTCTTAAGTGTGAAAGATATCCTCTAAAATATAGTACATGATACATACCGCAATACTGTATATGCTTCTTTTTATTACATCTCCAGCTGACTTACATTTTTGGCTCAATTATTTGAAATCTTACACATATTTTTCACTATTATGTTTAAACTACATGTTAACACATATAGAAGATGCATGAAAAATTATTTTTTTTCTCAAAACTGTTCTAATGCCAATACCTTGCTTTCAAAATTACTCCCTCCTTATACCCACCTCTATTTAATGGTTATTGGAACAACTTAAAAAATGAGGACAACTCTGCCTGTATTTTAGAAGACATTCTGATCATGGTCAGTTGTGCGTGCTTGAGTTCCACTCCTGGGGAGGAGGGAAAAACAGGAGAATCGGTGAGCTGCACATTTGAGGCCTGTTCTATACAGCAAGGCCTTACCTCCGACAGAGAAAGAGAGGGAGAAACAAAGGAGTACAGAAAAACAGATGATTTGGGAAAGTTCTGGAGACATTGTAAAATAAATCAATTAAACAACTGCATACTACAGACAAGGAGGAGGACGGAGGGATGCACATTTTCTGAGAGATAATGTAGGAGGCACAACAGGCAGAACTTCAAACCATCCAAAGAGGGATGCAGGAGATGAAATCAACATTGACATCAAGGATCCCAGCTTGGATGACTTGGCACATGATGAAGCCAAGTTAAAAAAGAAAAAAGAGAAAGAAAGAGAGAAATAGTTTTGTGAGAAAAGACATTGAGTTCTGTTGGGCTACAACCCGCATGAATGACAAAGCCAAAATAAATAAAAATAAATTGTACTAAATGATCTCTGATTCCTCTAGAGTCTTCCATTCTAAATAGTAAATGTTATCCAAGGATTTCATCATATTTTAAAATTAAATTCTATTATTCATTGGCTTCAGTGCTTAAATGAACTGTACCAGAGTAAAACGTTAACTAACACTCTGTTCAATTTCTCTATCTAAACCAGATTCTCCTTTTCAGAACTTAAATTGAACATTGACCCTATTGTTTACATTAAAGATAAAGTCAACATAAAAGTTCACAAAGTGTGCCTTAACTTACATGCTAATGTGATAGTGTGAGCCAAACCTATTTCAAAGATATCAACAGAAAGAAAAATAGTGACCATTCCCTTTTCATAAAAATGACACCTAACATGTAAAATCATTTCTAGTTTAATAAAATTATAGCTTAAAGCTTTGAAAATATAGCTGGGGGTGGTGGCACATGCCTTTAACCCCAGCACTCAGGAGGCAGAAGCAGGCTAGTCTGGTCTACAAAGTGAGTTCAAAGACAGCCAGGGTTGTACAGAGAAACCCTGTCTCAGGGGAAAAAGAATAACAATGACAAAAACCCCAAAGCCCCCAAAACAAACAGAAAATAACAGACTCCCCCCCCCCAAAAAAAACTAACAAACAAAAAAAACCTTTAAAAATGGGCAAAGACCTAAGAAAGCCTTCTCTTGACTTCACTGACCATATCAATTACCTCCACATTTCTCTCCTTGCAAAAGCTATTTTTGTGCTCTCCATTTTCTTCTACTTGATCCTCCAAAATTGCTCTTGCTACTGCAAAGTGGTCATGGAAATTCCACTCTTCGCTGTTCCTGATCTACCAGTGTCATGTGACACAGATGCTTGGTCATCCTCTTGAGACTACATAGTGTGTATGGGTTCCAGCAGACCCATTTTTTCCCTACCTTTCCTTCCTTCTGTCTCATTTGCTGCTGTCTCCTCTTTAATTTGAGTACCTTGGAACTCGATTTTGGTTGCTCCCATAATTACACACACTACTTGACAAAAGGTATTTAAAGAACAAATAGAAAATGGTGAGCACAAAATAAGATAACCTGTTCAATGATAGACATGTGGAGATAGCTCCTAAGCTCAGTGAAGTCAAAAGAAGACTTTTTCAGAAACATTTTAAAATGTGTTTTGTGGGGAAGTTGATCGTTTGTGGGGGGACAGCCCTGGCTGTCCTGGAACTCGCTTTGTAGACCAGGCTGGCCTGCCTCTGCCACCTGAGTGCTGCTGTCCATGACGACCAAAGAGGGCGCCAGATTCCCTGGAACTGGAGTCACAGTCTACTTGCTGCGTAGTTGCTAGGAACTGAACCTTGGTCCTCTGGGAGAGCAGCCAGTTCTCTTAACTACTGTGCCATCTCTCTCCTGCCCCATCCTGAAATCTTAATGGCTACTAAAAATCTGAGGTAGCAGCCAAAGTCTCTACAATGGCTGCAATGCCCCTAAGTCTGCACCTTAGCCCTCTTATTTACCTTTCTGGCTGCATCTCCAATGATTCCTTTTCTTTGCTCCCTCTCCCCTCCCCCAGCTTTCTTCTCTCCTTAGCCAGCCAGCTTCTTTGTTAACCCTTGAACATACTCTATGGCCTTGGGGACTCTGCATTTGCTCTTCTCTATCTCGTGATAACCATCTTTTCTCCATTCATATAGGACTGTACTTCCAAGTATTTGTTGAAATTGCAGTAAGGTTTTCTTTGACACTAGTTTTTCACTCCCTATCCCTCCATCTTTATGTGCAAAGAAGCAGGGAAAAATGAGAAAAACAGAGGGAAAAAGGTAGTTAATCAGAGCAGACCCAGAGCTGACAGAGATGTGGGAGATTAGCAGACATGGATATCAAGTTATTGTAACTATATCCCAGATGTTAAAAACCTAAATACAGACATGGAACACACACACACACACACACACACACACACACACACACACACACACACACACACTTCTAATCAAGTTGTAATTTACCTTGTGTTTGAGGTGAGAAATACATTTAACTAGAAAAATACACTATACATTGTAGAATAAAAGACCAGTGAACTTGAAGACACAGAAAGAGTAACTACTTAAAATAAAACATAGAACACACACACACACACACACACACACACACACACACACACACACACACACAAAATAACATCTTTTGAGCTGTGGGACAATTTCCAATAGCCTAAAATACCCTGGACTAGAGGACTGATGGAGAGAAGAAAATGGTTAAGAAAACAATGGTTGAAGGATTTCTAAATCAATGAAAACATTGTATTTACAAGTCCAAGCAGCTTGTGAACACTAAGCCAAAGAATGTTAAAGAAAGCCACAACAAGCACATTATCATCAACTCCAATCAGTGAAAATTACCTCCAGTTCAATCCTTCATACAAGAAAAAGATAAAGACTACTTTAGATATACAAAAACTGAAGGACTTCATCACCTGCAGGACAACAGACACTATGAAACTCCTTCAAGGGAAAGGAAAATGACCCTGCATGACACAATGTATCCATACAAAGAAATGAGGTTAAAATATTATACAGAGGAACGTAGAAATGCTATCTTCTGATAACTAGGATTTTAAAAAGATTGAAATCTTTGCTAAAGAGAATATACTACTAAGACAAAAACAATGTTATATTGTGTTTTATAAAATAGAGTCAAGTACAATACAGGAAAACCCTGATGTCAGGCAGGGCAGCACACAAGTGTTTTGTGTTAGAGTTGTTATACTATGTGTCAGGACCACTCTTACTTCCAAATAGACCGTGAAGTCAAAGACTTGCACCTGAACGGCCACAGCAACATATATATCACCGCCCCAAACTGAAGCCACCCACTTAAGCTGAGGTTTTACAGCTACAGTGAGTGCCTGACTAAGCTTAGGAGCCATGAGATTACACACAGGTCACCAATGACTACCCCCCAGAGCAAAGCCATAGCAGGACTTAATAAACAGAATGTAAGAAAAAAAAGTCTCCTGTAAGATGACAAGTTTGTAGGCATAAGGTTATTGTGTAGTTTAAATTCTGATCTCCTGTCTAAATGTTGTATAAACTCTGCTCCCCAACGTCCCCTGTTATGTCAATAAAGCAGCTGACAGCCCATCCATGAGCAGGAGAGAGACTAGGGCTGGACTTCCTGCCAGCCAGGGAGGAAGAGTTAGGAGAAGAAATAGGGGTTTCAGGCCTGGGGAGAGGTCCAAGGAAGATCAGGAGGAAGGAGCTGGAGCCGAGGACAACTACAAAGTGCAAGTATTGCTGTGATGCTTGCTGGAGTGAGACAGGAGAGCACAGAGGGTTAAGAACAGACTTTAACCGATTGTGTTCTGAAGCCTTGTATTATAAAAGAGTCTCAATTATTTGTGTGATATCTGGGTTAAGAAATAAGCTAAGAGAAACAAAAAAGTTTTATAAAAATAACTTCAATACAAGTTTCTCCTTAACTTTTGCCATCTAGTTTCTAATGCAAATAAGAAAATTAAAAAGAACTTTTAATATTATGTATATAAGAAAATAAGTTGTATTTTTTTTAACTTACCTAGTATTTTATTATAGTCTAAGATGTAAAATATTATCAATTCTTACATAATCAGAAAAATTAATGTTAAGTACCCAATTCATGCCAGCTAGTGACTTTCTCAAGTTAAAAAAAAAAAAATTAAAGAAAAACTTACCAAAAATCTCTCCATTTTTGGCATATTCAGTCACAAGGTACAACATACTTTTGGTCTCCATTACCTATTGATAAATGATCCTATATTAGTCAGACAGGAAGAATTACTTTACCATATTCTATAGAGTTACATACATTAAAATTATAAGTGAAGGAGTAAGTTATGAATAATACACAAGCCAGAAATATTTCCAAGCCCTCTTATGTACTCATCCCATCATTTCTGTGAGTATTCGATCCCTGTTATAAGTGTGGGTTCATGGCCCAGCAGTAGCAGTTGTTAGTACCTGGCAGAAATGTAGAAATTCAGGCTGGGTTCCAGTACTACTGAATTAGAATTGACGTTTTAACAAAAGTGACTCATATGCACATTCAAGTTTAAGCAGCTTTTTCCTTCACCTCTTCACTCTGAGTTTGTTGTCAAGGGTGTGGTCTCGCTGGGCCAGCACACTATGGTATCTGTGTTGTTCTCTACTGTACTTTATTTAATATTGTTATAAGTTACTATAATTTTACTTATTTTTAATGATTTATGTATTTTTATTTTATGTGTATGGTGTTGGCCTGAACGTATATATGTCTGTGTGAGAATGCTGGATCCCCTGGAACTGAAGTTACAGACAGCTGTGAGCTGCCATCTGGGTGTTGGGAATTGAACCTGGGTCCTCTGGAAGAGCAGCAGTGCTCTTAACCACTGAGCCATCTCTCCAGCCCCCTGCAATTATAAAGCATTTTTGCAAGCTGCTTCTTCACAGCTCTACTGCTATATATTTTCATTAAAATTAGTTTCTCTCGGTTCAAAAAGAAAATGTATCATTGTTATCAATTTGATTTTGTAATGATATGAATAGATACCTACTTAATATTCAAGATAAGCATTTTTTAGACTGTTTCTCTGTATATTTTGTGTGTGTGTGTGTATGTGTGTGTAAGTACATGGAAGGCAGAGGTTAGCTTCAGGTATTCCTCAAAAGCCTTCCACTCTGTCTTCTGAGACCACGTTTCTCTTTATGCCAAAGCCCATTGATGACGCTGGGCTGGCTGGCGTGCAAGCCCTCGCGATCCATATTTCCACCTTCCCATGCTGGGACTGTGAGTGTGCATCACTATTCTTGTCACTTTTATATGGGTTCTTGGGATCACACTCGAGTCCCCAGGCTTGTGTGGGTTCTCTGGACCAACCTGAGGTTATCTAGTTTGTATGCCAAATACTTTATCAAAGGAGCTATGTCTTTAGTCCTGTGACAGTCTTGATAGTTGTCTGCGGAAAGGCTCAAATTACTCTTACACCAAAATACAGGTTTAGGTCTGTGTTTCATCGGGGGGTGGGGTGGGGTGGGGGGACGAAGAGATGTTACCAATCTAGAATTTAAAAAAATAAAATAGTAATTTGACTTTACAAATCCAGCTGGCCATGCCATGTGAACCATGGTGAATCAGTTTAGAACATGGTTCACCAGCTTTCTATGATGATTATGGAACCATTGTCTATAGGAATATAAAACAAATGCTTACAGGGGAAAATCTGATATATATCTGACTTAGATCTCTACAGTTTAGAATTTAAGGAAATGTTTTGAGTGGCACAACATACATATTCTTGCATGATTAGGAGGTTCATCATAAGCTGATGGTTTCCAACTTTTTAACTTGAAATTTTTAACCAATAACATCATTTACACATATACACAACACATATATGTACAAATATACATACAATTGTATGTACGTATGTATGCATGCACACACACAGAGAGAACAAATTATGCATGTATGCCATGTATAAAATGAGCTTAAGGACATAATAGATAACATTAGGAGTGTTAGTACTTTCCTACAATCCCAAGTACACTTGGGTAGCCCATCTGAGTGCAATGGAGTGATGGCAAACTGCCCCTCTGAGAACAGGGCCCTAAAGTTGTAATCGTACTCCTATGCTGTACGTACTTGCTGAGCCTGAGATACTAATGTGATGTTTATGAGTTCACACAACTTCTGGAACCAGATTAAGTTCAGCACCCCAGGGGTGCACCTATCACAGGGCATCAAAGGCACACATACACAGATCAGCATATTGGAACTTTCCAGTTTAAAAGCCAATTTCAATGTAAAGATATGGTATACTAATCAACAGAAACTTTTTAAAAATAATTTATTATTAAACATGAAATACTGCTTTAAAATTTTTTGAGAAAACATTCCCTTTAAAACACATGGCTTAACGTTAGATGCAATTTACTTTACAAGATTTCTTAATAAAACTGATTTTTAAAAATGGTTTATAACTCATAAAAAAAAGATTAAGAAAGAAAAGACATGAATCTAGGTATTACAAAGTTCACCTCTAAGTAATATACTATTTTAGCCTTTTTGTTTCATAAAACATAAACAATAGCTTTTCAAATAAACGAAAGTATAACCTTATTTATGGTACCACCACCTTTGCAAACCCAGCAAGTTTAGGAACAACTGTCACTTTTTAAAATAGTTAGTTGGTAGTCTAAAAGACAACTTACAGTTATATTAACTTCCTAATTCCATTTTTACAAATTTGAATATGTAAAAAGGGATTTACTTAGCTTAAGAAAGCTTTTTTTATAGACTAGAAAATCTGGCATTAAATAAAAAAAATCACAAAGAAACCGGACATAATTGTGGAAAGCACAAGGAGAAATAAGGCTGAGCCGTACCTGATAAAGTTTAATTATGTGAGGATGGTCGAGCATTTTCATTATTTGTACTTCTCGGTAGATTTTCTCAAGGTTTACTGCATCCAGCTGAGATTTATCTATTATTTTTATAGCCACCTGTAGCCCAGAACACACATAAATACAATTACTATATAACACTTAACATTCTCCAGGTAAGACTTAGTAAGTGATGTGGGAGACACTGCCTACAGGTGCCTACACTGACAGATTAACTCAGTGTCCATTTGCTCATTTATGCACACACATACCTTAAGATTCTACTCCTAACAAGCTACAATAGGTTTGTCTGGCAGAATCTTTAGTGTGGTGTGGAAAACAACTCTTCAAAGTTACCTCAAGCCGAAAAAGTCTTAGCATTTTTCAACCAATTATCTCATTATAAATTACCGACAGTGAGCATCTACCGCGTAGGAAGCAGCTGAGATGACAGTTTCCACTGTGCTGAAAAGCTTTTCTAGAAAAGTGATAGGATCCAAATAATATATAGACTTTTTCCACTCTCTGAAAGCCTTTTAAAATTTTTACTAACATGTTTTCATACAATACACTTTGATCATTTCTTTCCTTCTCTGCAACTCCTCCCAGATTCTCCCCTCAGAAACACTTTCTGAAAAAGAAAAATCTGAAATGTAAAATAGTTTATGGAACCATCGTCTATAGGGATATAAAACAAACGCTTACAGGAGAAAATCTGATATATATCTGACTTAGAGCTCTATAGTTTAGAATTTAAGGAAATGTTTTGAGTGGCACAACATACATATTCTTGCATGCTTAGGAGTTTAAAAACTAGTCTATGTGAACTAATACCAATTGGATAAATACTTCCAGTGTGAATAACTATATTCCTAAGAGTTTAACTTCAGAAAATGTGATCTAATTTTGTCATAACTAAATAGGAATCTAAAGAAGGGGAATTTGGAGGGAATGATGAAATATTCAGAAATAACAACGGCATGTTTTCATGTAACTGAAAAAGGCTAATTATTAGAAATTCATAGATTTGGTAATTGATTTAAATAAGATATTTGGTAATTGAAAAATACCCATATTTAATTCTCTTAAGTTGTACAGAAACTCTAAAGTAGACTTCATATTTTAGCAAAGAGAATTCCAAATACTGCTTAGGCTATGTTGTTTCAGCATAACTTTTAATATCAATTAATGTATGTGCTTTAATGGTTCGCCAGTCCCAAAAAGTATGCAAGAAAACGACCCAGCCTGTCATTCAACTTCCTCAGTTTCCCATTCACACCCACCTCCCTCCCTCCCCCTCCCTCCGCTCTCTCATTGCTTTATGCTTTGTTATGTCTTTTTTTTTTCATTATGTCTGATGATGTTTCATTATCACAATCAAAATATTCTAGGAAACTAACATCAAACTGCTAGCGAAGTGACCTGACAGTAATGGTACTGTGCTCACTGTGAGGAACAGCAAGTAGGCTGATCTAGCCTTTCTATAGGAGGTAACATGGAGTTCCACAGACACGTTTCAAGGAATGTCTCTTCCTACAGTTTCTGGAGTCTAGACATCAGTACCTTTCTCACCAACAAGAAGTTTCTATTATGAGATGGGTCAAAACCATACCACAAATTTGAGAGAAAGGAGTCACATTAAAAGTAATAGCACAATTATTCTCATTAAGAAATTCTGTTCATGTCTTTCTCGTGATTTAATTTAAAATGTGCCCATGTGTGCATCATGTGAATGCAGAGGCTAGACCCGCTGGATCCCCTGGAAGTGGAGCTGCCCATGATTCCTCCTTCTTTACCACGCCCTGAGGAGGATGGCACGTCTCTAAATAAAGGCATGTGTCCCCGTGCTCCTTGTAGTGGGGCAGGCTAACTGCTTGAACAGACTCAGCTATAATGACTCAGCACCGCAGAAGCTTATGTCTTGCTCATATAGCAGGCTTAGATGGGTGGAATTATTAGAAAGCTTATGTGGCTCAAAAAGGCTTTCCCATGTTTAAGATGTGGCTTCGAAGGTTGCTCTGACGGTTGTCTCCATCCTAGCCAGAAAAGAGAAAAAGAGCCCTAAAGGGCCCTCCTGGGATATTTTGAGGGGCAGGCCTCACTCACCTCATTAGTTAGAACTCAGTCACATAACCACACCTAAATGGATGAGAGGCACAGAAACAGTCCCGTTAATGCCCAGACATAGGAAGTGCAGAGCTTCTGCTCAGCAAGTGGTCTCTGCTGAGCTCCACGACTCTTTGCCCAGAACGTCTCAGAAATGGAGTAGTAATGACAGGGACTTTGCCAACTGCATTACACTTCTTAATTTTACAAGATACTTAAATACATTTTTATCTCGTTTATCTTTCAATTCTTTCAAATAAGTGGGAGAAGTAGGATAACTGGGAGCTAATGAAACAGACTCAAAAGGCGTTATTATATAGCATGCTCGAGGCCCTCGCTCCAAACCCCAAGACCTTTCTTGGCTCTGCACCCCCAAAGGAAAAAAAGTCACACTATCTGCAAAGGTTCTAAAGCTCTAGTAAATTAAGGTGGCTGAGGGGACAGATGGACAGATAATGACCTCAGTCTTCTGTTCCGAATTCATTCTTCTCACTAATTAAAAATGATCATTCACACATTTATTGTATGCCAAATACTATGCCTAGTTTACAGAAAGAAATCAGTTGGGACTCCTATTCTCAAGGAATTTATTATGTCTTTGAGAGTGAGGTGAATAAAACTGATTTGAAAAAAAATTAAATTAAAAAGAAAAAAGCTTTGGAATTTCTTAAGAGCATACTCAAAGTCTCCAAATTGCAAAATGCTGTGTTTATTTCAAAGGTAAATACAAACTTAGTTTCACTGAATACCTTCTCCTACTGAGTAGTTCTAAACCTAGGACAAAGGTCAAGAGAAAGTCAAGAAGGCCAAAAATGATTCTGCTAATTGAATGTTTTTTTTATGTTAACTGGTCAACTATTTAACCCTTGATTATATACACACATGCTCTTAAAACCAAACAGGATTTACCACAAAAACTAATATTCCTTCCACTAAGGAGCAAAAGCAAAGCTTCATCTCCAATACAGGAAGACATATGGGATCAGAAAGATTGCTATCACTCTAAACCTTATATAAAGGAGCTGACCACTTAACCACAGAAACACTCAGGAAAATGTGCATTAAAAATGCCATTTTCAATTTTATATTAGCAAAGATTGAAAAGTAGATAACCACATCAACTAAGTTTTGATGAGATAGCCATTTCTGTAGAAATCTGGTATGAATGTAAGTACGGTATAGTTTTTTCTAGAAAGCAATTTGACAGTTTTTATAAATTACCTTAAAAAACCACATATTCCACTATGCCTGAGGACTCTGATGCTGAAAAGGAACCTTAAGGGAATAATCTGAATTAATGCAAGAATTTGTGTAAATAAATCAAATCTATCACTTAAATGAAAAATATAAACAGTTGAAAATAATTACATGAAGTGAGGATTTTTAAGACTATAAGAGAATTCAAAATAACCCCCCACTTTAAAAATTCAACAGCAAAAAGCCAGGCAATTAAAACAGAGGCAACAGACCAAAAAAAAAAAAAAAAAAAAAAAAAAAAAAAAGCAATTTACAAGAGAAATGCAAATAGCCATCATATAACACTACAAAGTAGCAAAATAAATACAATAGCAAGGAAAATACAAGCAATTGTGCCTATTGGAAAATAAAAATGAAACAGAGCCCTATAAAGTAGTATTCCTCACGGTGTATTTCCTAGTGGTAATAATGGGCACTACTTTTGTGGAGGGTCCTGTGGCATCTCAAGTCATGAGACAGGTAATGGATGGACTCTTCACTCAAGAATTCCACTGCAATGCAGCAGCCCTGAGGAAACAGTCAGGTACACAAATACATGCAAAAGAATGCCCTCTGGTACTCTTAGAGCACTGCAATAGAAAAAGATAAACTTTCTTTTTAGTAATAGCAAATTAGTTAAATACAATATGGCAAGTGACTTGCAAGATGACTCCTAGACCTGTGGTTCTCAACCTGTGGGTTGTGATTCCTTAGCAGTTTCTCAAGGGTTATCTATCCTGCATATCAGATATTTACATTATTTATTTACATTATTCATAACAACAGCAAAATTACAGTTAAAAAGTCAGAACAAAAATAATTCTATGGTTGGGAGTCACCACAACTTGAGGAACAGAATTAAAAATATCACAGCATTAGGAAGGTTGACAACCACTGCCTTAGACAGTGTGTTTGTGTGTATGTGTTTGTTTCAAGTTTTGCTTTATTATGAATAAAGCTGCTATGTACCAATGACACATTATATTTATGAACATATGCATTACTTTCTTTTCAGTAAATGCACAGGATAAAGGCTGACTTGCTGTATGTGGAACTTATGTGAGCTTTTAAAGATCTCCCAAACTATTCCCCCAAATTTCCTTTATTTTCTATTTATTAGCAATTGCTGAAGAAGTGTTTGTTTTCCCATACCTTTGTCAATCTTGGGATTGTTCATCTTTATCATTTTGGTGGATGCTTTTAGACAATTTTTTTTAAAGACTTGGAGATGTTAATAACGTTAATAACAACAAAAACGAGGTTATCTGTACAGTGACATCGATTTTATTTCAAACATACAAAATACAAGTGAGATAGGAAGCTCTAGGCTATCTCCTGAGTTTTGAGAGTAAAAATGAAACTGTTTAGTTTCTTCAGCAGGCTTTTCCACAACAGCTATCATGAGCAGGCCTAACTTCTGTAACTGGGTGAAACTGTGCAGATATTGTTTACTTTTGTTTGTTGGTTTGGTTTTTGTTTTTTCAAGACAGGGTTTCTCTGTGTAGCCTTGGCTATCCTCGACTCGCAATGAACTCACAGAGATCTGCCTGCCTTTGCCTCCCTGAGCGCTGGCTACTTTTAAAAAGAACTTAAAACATAGTAGGATTGCTTCTAGTTTAGTTTACCTAAGATGCATTGATTAATCTGTCAAAAGGTCTTTAAATTTTTTTTTAAATGAAGAGTTTCTAGTGAAATCCCCCTTTGTCTTCCATCTTTTAACTATCATACCTGGATAAAATAACTGGGTATTTCTATCCTTTGAAGGATAGACAGCATTTTACATGAATATTTAAATGAAAAAAATTTAATAGAAATCACTTAACTTACTTAAAAAACCACAGATGTAGGAGGAAAGGCAAAGGCCTATTAAAATAAAGAGCACTATCATAAGGAATTCTGTAATCCATCTGATGCCCAGTAAGAGAAACCAGAAACAGCAGGGGCCATAAATCAAATGTCATCATGGCAATCCAAGGAGGCCAGTGCCATGATTTCCAAATCAATGTTTTCTTAATTGCCTGCTGCCAAGATAGAATTCCTTAGAGGACTTACAATCAGAATGCACTAAACTCTGTTAAAGTTAAAAATTTCTACAGAACAGAGAGAATTTTCACAACTCAAGGCCAGCGTAATGGGTAAAACCACTTGCAGTATAAGCCTGATGACCTGAGTTCAAGTCTCAGGACCCATGTAAAGGTTGAACTGAATCTATAAAATTGTCCTTTTGTTTCCACATGTGTACCACAGTGCCATAGCATGCACATGCCCCTCCCCCTCACACACTTAGACTACACTGAACATTCATACAACTCTTACTGTGAATATTTGTTTTCCCTTCCCTTAAAGAAGAGATAATTTTAACAAAATTTAGCAAAACAATTTAGCAATTATTATTTGTCTGAGGGCCAAGAAACTAGAGAACAGTCTAATAAAGCATATACACAGTATGACAAATCAAAGCCCTCTTTCATACACAAAAGAAGACCATATACAAGCCTATTTACAAATGTTGGTGGTTAAGACATTTGGTGGTAGGTCCTTCCATTCCATGTAGTACAGCTGCTTCTTGAAGTCTAGCGTATTTTGCAACACAAGACTAATACCAAGGCTACTGGAAAGAGTTGTAGAATTGTAGAGTTGTGAAAGCAAAATATAAAACTTAGCTCTATTTAAAAGCCCTCTTAAAGGAACACCATGTTCACGGTTTAGTATGCCCTTCTTTTTGTTTCTACTCTTGTTATAAAAATGTAATTTTGAGCCGAGTGTAGTGGGGCACGCCTTTAATCCCAGCACTTGGGAGGCAGAGGCAGGCAGATCACTGTGAGTTTGAGGCCAGCTGGTCTACATAGTGAGTCTAAGACAGCCAAGGCTACACAGAGAAACCCTGTCTCGAAAAATCAAAAAATAAAAAAATAAAAAAAGTGTAATTTTGAACTCTGTTTCTGGAAAATGTTGAGAAATTTTACATATTAAGATGGTAGGCTGAGAATTATGCCTGAACACCTAAGTCCCAGAATGCACACAGAAAACTTTTCGGTGCACGAAGGCAGTTGCGGGACAGCCTCTGAGAGTTGCTCTGAGTCAGGGTTCTCTCTCAGGTATGAGTAAGTAAGTAGCCTAACTTCCACAGGCTGCTTTAATAAGGTGACTTTCAGACCTCTCCAAAGTTTCTCTACACGTGCTTTTATATGACTTCAGAGGTAAGCAACACAAAAAGTATGGTGCTGAGGAAAAGTCAGTTATCTGTATAGAGTGGAGTCTGGAAACATAATAGGTTCCCTGGGTACTGATAGCATAAGGAACTATTTTTATTTATTCATTCTTTTACATTTGTCAATAATGAACATGACAGAGTAAGTAATAATTCTTGAATGTAAAATTATACCTTCTCACTTAATAATTTCTTTTCTAATAATTACCAGCAATTCCTTCTCCCTTAAAATGCCAACACAGACTCACATATACAAATGTGTACCCTGTCAATTATTGAAAACTGAAAATGATATAATATTCAATGAAACAGTCATAAGTAAAATACATTTTCTACTAGGTTGAATACTAAACTACTAAAATACTGTAATAAAGATCTATATGATAAGCAAAATATATGGGCACAAACACGCTCTATGTACTGTCACCTATAAAAAATGCACTAAAAATAATAAAAAGCAATGTGACATTAAGAACAATGTATTCCCACTAACGGGGAGACGGTCTACTTTTGAGGCGCTATGCTCTCCTTTATTCTTTACATTTGCTGTACTATACATTCTTTAATAGAAAACAGAGCACTCAGGGATGAAAAGTAATTTTCCTAAGACAAAAACAAAACAAAACCACACCAAAAACCAAACAACCCTACCCCTGAACTAACTATACAGTTAACTAGAAGGGAAACTTTTCTTTCTAACACAGTATTAATAGAGCACTACTCAAGGACATTCATAGAACAAAAACTAGCAACCATGACTGCCCAAAATAGTTTAATAGCCTAAATGATGTTATTCTTTTCCCATTGTGCTAATTTTGCAAAATTAGCTTCTGTAATTCATAAACCAGCTCTGCAAAGATTTTATGAAGTATTATATTAGGAAGCTGGATTTTACCACCCCCTTGCCTTCCCTTTGTGTGCAAAATTTACACAGAGATCTAGCCCATGAATACTGCTTCAGAGGACGTTATTATATTTATTGGTGTTAAGCCATTTGATAGATTAAACCAAAATTAATGTCTCTTTTATACACCAATTTTTTCCTAAAAGGGAAATGGACTTCTCCCAAGCACTACAAAAAATATCTTATTTTTTGAGTGATGGAACAGAAGATAAAGAGCCAATTAAAAATAAAAGCATGAATGACACAGATGTTTACATCAAGCTCTAAAATTTGTCTCAGGGGATATCAAGATGGCCAGAGTGTAAAGACACTTTCTGTCAACACTGATGACGTGAGTTAAATCCCCAGCACCCACATGCTTGAAGGAGATAGCCACCTCCTGCAAGTTGTTCTCTGACCAACACACACACACACACACACACACACACACACACACACACACACACTAAAAATGATTCTATTTTTAAAATTGCCTCAGGATCAAACCTGAAGGGAAAAAAACCTCTTACATTCTAAAACATAAGCCTACAATATTAAAATACAGTATATAAAAGAACTTCCACAGCAGTAAATATAATCATAATTTTCTGAGTTTTCTTTATACTATACTAACTGTTCTCACTGCAATTACTGAAGTATGTTAAGCAATGAGAACCTAAAATAATTTAAAGAAGTTGAAATGTTCCTTATTTTATAGTTTGCACGGTGAGTCTATTGATTAAAGGTACAAATATTCAGTAAATAAAGAAAAGTTACTCCTTAAGGAAAAATTCATTGAAAACAAATATACTTTTAGAAACAACTGAATCCATCCTCTTACTAAGCAAGTCTTCATGTAACTTCCTTATGAAACTTCAGAAAACCATCTTGGGAACTCAAAGGTTAACTGATAGACAATTCTACCTTTCCGTACTTGAGTATCAACAATTACAAAACTACCACACAACGCTCAGACTCACTGTAAGAAAGGAAAAGCACAAGGGAGGAGGAACCTATAGGCTAGACGTTTAGCTACTAACATAAAATACTTTATACACAAATACTACACACACACACACTTTAGGATCTGCAAGCTCTTTCATGATCTGACAGGTGTCTTCAATCACAAAACACAACTGATCTGACAGTCACAGGCAGTGCTACTCCACAGTGCCCCCTAGCTCGATTCCTAAGAAATATCAGGTTGAGGGGGACACCATCAGAATTGTCACCCTCAAGACAAAGTGTCAGTTACGATCAGCTCCACTAAGCAGATTTCAGATACAACTGTGACGAAATTCTATCTGACAACACTGACCATTACCCATTACTAGTAGGAAGATAGTATGAACGTATTTGGTATCCAACCACACAAAAATGTAACCAAAAAGTTTAGACTTTGCCTGTGGTGTGAAAACGACTCACAGATACCCATTTAAGATGTTTCCTTTTTATTGAACATACGGGTAAAGGTATATGACATTTGGCCACAGCTCTTTACAAGAACTAAACAACTTGACTCATTTTTTTTTTTTTTGAAACGCTGGGATCAGATTAAGCTATGCAAAGATTTGGTAATGTCAATATATGTATCATTATAAGCAATCTAGAGTCAGTCATAGCTCTGGTAAATTTGTGAAAGGAAAAAAAAATTGACCTTGGTACTGATGCCCTAAAGAAGTAAGATTTAGGTGGTGTGTAAGGAATCTGCAAGGCAAAACAAAAAGTGAAGACAAGTTAGACACGTCCTTCTTTATGGAAATGGACATGAAGCAAAACTTTTAAGTACAACTGCTAAGTAAACAGTAAGGCTTTTAAATACCCTTCACCTTACGTAAGCTTAAATAATCGGGTGTGTGTGTGTGGGGGGGGTGTTCACACTGAAAGGTTAGAACGTTAAGAACTGCTAGGAAAAATCCAATGGGGATGAAAACTGGGGAGAGAAACTGAAAACGGGCAAAACCCCAGTGGCGATCACAAGGCAGAATAGAGTACGTCAAAACCACTAGGTTGTAGTCTAAGAAACGGTTTTGTTTCGATCGTTTTTGCAAGGTATTTAATTTGCACGTCTTAAAATAGAGACCCCGAGGAGAGCAGCTTGAGGCATGGAAGAAAGGGGGTGGGCTAGGTAAGAACAGAGACTTAGGGAGAAAAAAAAATGTGTGGTGCATTATAATGTACCATGGAGGGGATGCTGGAATCACAGTCAGGAAGCAGTTGAGGGCTGAGTAGTGTCCATCTGAGGTGGCTTAAGGAATGCGTGCTCAGAGCCAGTATGCACACCTGGTAAAGGGACAACCCCAGACGACGGTGCAGAGCTGAGATGACCATTTTTTAACCAATTCTATTGTCTGGTGCATTAGACAGATCTACCTCCGGAGGAGACCAAGCCAGCCAGGCACCTTATCAGAGACCCTGCGGGCCCACAGCAGAGAAGATGGACAGCGGTCAGTCCACACCGGTCCGGTCCGCGGCGTCCCCTCCTCCCGGGATAGAGAGCGGCGCCTGGTCCGGGCCGCGCTCCGCGTCCACCCAACCAGGGAGCTGCCAGTCCCCTTCTCCGGCTGGCGACGTTGGTCCCCGCGCGGCCCCGGAGCACCGAGACTTCCCCCTCCCACCCCACCCCCCAGCCGAAAGCCGGGAAGACGCGGAACTTGGGCTCAGGAGCCGAGGCCACAGACCATGTCCCCGGGTGGGAGACTCGGGACGAAAGCCTATGTGGCTTCACGGGGACACCTCCCCCCGGACCTGCACCCCCGCGGTCCCAGCAGTGCCAGGCCCGCCGTCCCCCGCCCGGGGCGCAACCACGCCACGCTCCCGCCGAAGCCCGGGGCCGCACCTCAGTCTTGGTGATCCGGTGCCGCCCCAGCTTCACCACGGCGAAGTTGCCCTTGCCCAGCGTGCCCTCGATGTCGTAGAACCCCACCCGGACCGGCCCGCGCTGCAAGTGCCTCGGGCCATCCGCCATGACCATGCTGGGTCCCCGCTGCAGGACACGGCGACGGGAACGCGAAGGAACGGGCCGGCGAGAAGCGGCGCGGAGCGGGCAGGAGGGCGTCGGGCGGCGCGCGGCTCGGCTCCGGGAGACGGCCGCGGCTCGCACTCCGGCGCTGCTTCCCTCCCGCCCCACAGGGCCCAGCCAGGCGCGCGCCGGCGCTGACGTGCGCCGACGTCAGGGGGCCGGGGCAGGGGGCGGGGGCGGGCCTCCGCCGGTCACCATGGCTACCGCAGCAGCGCGGACGTCGGGGGCGGGAGGGAGAGGTGGTGCGCGGGTCGGGCGGGCCCGGTGCTTCCGGCCGCGGCGCGCTGCACAACCTTCTCGGGCCTCGCCGTGGCCGGGGGCGGGGTCGCTGTCCGCCCCGCCCGCCCAGCTCCTCCTGCCTTCCAGCCGAAGGGCAAGAGCGAGCCCTGGTGGGCCTCGCGGAGGGTGCACTGCGCGTCTCCTGCCGGTCGCCGGGAGTTCTCCCCTCCCACCCCGCCCACAACCCTTCCCGCCAAAACCTCTCCCTCGGTAGACCGCTGCGCTAAATTTGGAGCCCGAGGAGGACTTATGGCTGAGCAACGCGTTGCTCACAGCCTCTCTTCTTCGGTACTATATACGTCTCTCCACTTTTTTTTGACGTCTGTGAGGATTCCTTACTCACAGCTGTCAGTCACTGGGGGAAAAAAAATGTCAGCGCTAAAGAGACCCTAGAGATGACTAAGTCCGGAATTCGGAATTGCTAATGGGCTTCGAAGCCTGGAACCTCTGAAACGTAGGCACAGTTTTACTTATTTGAGCGTGTCTCTGGGGAGAGATGGCCCTATCTTATGAATACTTCCTCAAACGGTTTGAGAACTTGGAAACGGTTAAAAAGTGTCTAATCCAATTTATTTCCAGATGATGCAGCAGGCTGCTAGGATGAAGGGAGTTGCCAACGTCGCACAGGTAATGCTAGAGTTCTAATTATAAACCATTACACCAGTCTTCCATATGGTGACCTAAGTAAACAGCGACATTTTAATATCTTGAAATACATTATGTGCGTCTAGACCCTGGTTCCTGGGTACCCATTGTTGGGAGTAATGGCCCAGTCCAAGGCAGACAGAGAATGCATAAGATGCTCTTGAAAGATCTTATAAGAATAAACAAGGGGATTTCTTGTATATAACAGGAAGAATGTGTTAGACGGGAAGACAGCTTGAAGGAACCCACCATTGCCAAATCTGAGCCAATTTGAGCATCAAAAACGAACAATTTTATAGCCACATGATAGCATATTAGTTTTACATTTTATTTATTTTGCGTAGAGGTCAGAGGACAGGCTGTGGCAGTTCATTCTCATCTTCTACTATATGGGTCCTAGGGTTAGAACTCAAGTGGCCAGGCTTGCTGTGCGTAACTTTATCTAATGAGCCATCTCTTGGGCCCTACATTGTTTTTTGTTTGTTTGTTGTATTTTGTTTTGTTTTTGACACAGAGGCTCACTATGTAGCCTTGGATAACCCAGAACTTGTTATGTAGCCCAGGCTGGCTCATTCTTAACAGAGCTCTGTCTCCTGAGTGCTGAGATTAAAGGCATTTGTCACCATGCCCAGCCCACATTAAATTTTTAAGAGGATCCCAGACTTCATATTTTCACTTTAACTCTTTTAGAACGGGTTCTCTGAAATATGGTGTACTTGATAAGGCCCCATAAATGTCTATTCCCACTCCTCCCCTCACTCAGTTCAGGAAACTCAGGCTCAGAACCACAGAGCTGTGTTCCCAGGTTTAACTTTTAGATAAGTATAAAGACAGGGAAAGTGAGAAAAGGATGCATGTAGGAATTATGAAAGCACCATTGGTTCAGACAAGAATTATCAATAGGTGTTAAAATCACTGGGTAAAATTAGGTTGGGGAATGGGGTATTTTTATAGTCTCAAAATATCTCTGGATTTTAAAAATCATTGGGAAGGATTAACAAAGGATAGCAAACTGCAATGGAGAAATCTGCCACTTTCCTGACACAATAATCCAAGTTACTAATGGAATAAAATGACACAAAAAGCCCTTTGGTCTGAGGTACCCAGGACACATATCTTCGGTGATATTCTTGTAAAAATACACACTCTGACTCTGTCACAAAGGAACAAAATTTTTTAAAAAATGTAAATTGAGCAAATCTACTCCCTAACTCTGCTGCACACTTAAAGATTCCACTATCATGAAAGAAAGACTGAGGAAGAATTCTAGATTTAAGGTCTGAAGAGCCATGCAACTAGATGCAGCACATAGTCCTAGGAAAACATGACCAAGGAATACTGTCAGGGCAAGTGGTGAAAATGGAACTGGATTGTATAGGAGATAAAGAATTGTTTCCGTGTTGATTCTGTTAAGATTTATTTTAGTATGGCAGGCAGTGGTGGCACACACCTTTAATCTCAGCACAGGCTGGGATTTGTGAGTTTGAGGACAGCCTGGTCTACAGAGCAAGTTCTAGGACAGCCATAGATATTACACAGAGAAATCCTGTTTCAAAACAAAACAAAACAAAACAAAAAGATGTATTCTACTTTCAGTTATGTATGGGTATTTACATGAACGTGTAAGTGCAGGTGCCCTCAGTGTCTCCAAAAGGGCGTTAGATTCCCTACAGCTGGAGTTAAAGGTGATGATCAGACACTTGTGAGCCATTTCTCCAGCCCTCAGTGCTAGGGTTTTTTATTCTAATCATTTTACCATGTTATAAAAAGAAAGTATCTTTATAAAGAAATACTCACTGAAGTGTTTATGGATGAAAGTTTGTGATGTAAGCCACTTACTTATTCTCAAATAGTTTAGCAAAGATAGAGGACAAAGATGGCCAAATTAAACTGAATCCAGGCAAAGGGTAGTTCACTGTTGTTCTTACAACTTTCCTGTAGGTTTAGTTTTTAGTGAAAATTAATGTATGTGTATTTTGTGTGTCTCTGTGTGTTGTGTGTATATGTGTGTGTAAGTGTGTGGTGTGCATGTGTGGTTATGTGTATATGTGTGTATGAGTTGTGTGTGTGTGTGTGTGTTCCAAGCTCTCATATACTACAGCAGATGTGTAGAGGTAGAGGATGGCTGTTTGGATTCTGTTCTCTCATTTCACTGTGTGTTTCAGGGTGGAATTCAAATCATTGGGCTTACATGGCAAGCACTTTTACCCACTGAGCCTTCTCTCCAACCTAAAAGTGTCTCTGTCTCTTTGTCTCTGTCTCTCTCTGTGTCTCTGTCTCTGTGTGTCTCTGTCTCTCTGTCTCTCTCTGTCTCTGTCTGTCTCTGTCTGTCTCTCTCTCTCTCTCTCTCTCTGTCTGTCTGTCTGTCTGTCTCTCTCTCTCTCTCTCTCTCTCTCTCTCTCTCTCTCTCTGTGTGTGTGTGTGTGTGTGTGTGTGTGTGTGTGTGTGTGTGTAGGATCTGAGGGATTGAACCCAGAGCTTTGTGTACGCTGCATGAATACTACTGCCCTGCATCACCAGCTCTGACCATATTTCTATCTTTACTGCAGGGTTTGCCATCCACTACTCTCTGTCCGTCTATCTTTAATTCTCCCCAATAATTCTGTGCTTCATCATGAGGTATATTGTTTTGAACATTAGAGGAGAAGTAGGAGATTTCTATAAGGTTGATACAGTTTTCTAGATTAATTAGAATGGTACTTCAGGTGCCTCTAACTAGGCCAGGAGCTCTCAGTCCAAAGATAATTCCTAGTTAGATACGTAGATGGTAATTGTTCTGGGGTGGGTTCTCTTGGGAATCACTGAAAAGCCATTTATTCCAGAGCCAGGAAGTACAACCTCCTCTTTAAACGACACCTTTTAAGCAGGAATTGAGTCATCGCTATCTGATTAATGGAATCAGATAATCAAGCCAACCAGCTACTTGCACAATTTGGGGATAAGATCTGGTTTGAGTCCAGAAGGCCAAGAAAGGACTGAGAGAAAGTACCAAAAGGTTTTGTTTTCTTTCTTTTTGTTTGTTTGTTAAGGAAACCAGAGTCCAGTGTCAATGTGCTGGTGTCTACAGGTTAGAGGAAGAGAGGTCAGAGATAGGGAGAAGTATACCAAACACCATTCTTGCCTGGAGAAGTGCAGTGAGTGTGTCATTGAAAATGACTAGTAGATTATAAATGTCGCTCTGAACAACTACATGTAGACTAACCTACGCTTCTTTGACTCTGGGACTGCACGATTCAGCTTTGTTTCTCTGTTCCAAACATGGGATCCTGGTGAGCTGTTAGCAATTGTTAATTCCTCTTAATTGTGTTTAATATTTATTTGTGTATGGGTGAACATGCTATAGCATGCATGTAGAGGTCAGAGGACAACTTGGGGGGAATAGCTTCTCTCTTTCTTTCATATGAGCCCTGGTGATTGAACTCAGGTTATCAGGCTTGCAGCAAATACATTACCACAGAGCCTGCTCCATCTTCCTTCCTTCCTTCCTTCCTTCCTTCCTTCCTTCCTTCCTTCCAAGACAGGGTTTCTTTGTATAGCCCTGGCTGTCCTAGACTCACTCTGTAGACCAGGCTGGCCTTGAACTCAGAAATCCACCTGCCTCTGCCTCCTGAGAGTGATGGGATTACAGGCATGTGCCACCATCATATGGCCCTGCTCTACATTTTAAAAATTATTAATTTTATCTAACTCCTTCTTTCTTCTCCTTTTCATCTCCCCTTTTCTCTTTATGTGCATCCATCTTCCAAGGATAAATGGTGAACAGAAACAAAAAAGAAAAGAACTTCTGGCCGTCACCTTTTCAGCTCTGCTTCTAGTATCTGTGAGGCAGAACAAGTGAATTACCAGTTTTAATTACATCACATTTCGAATGCAACATCCTCAGATACCCGGAAATGACATCACATAGTTGATTTATTTTATGTTTTAGAACCTCCATACTACTTTCCATAATGGCTGCATTATTGACATTCTCATCATTGGTGCACAACGATGAACATTTCTGTACATCTCTTTTTCTTCCCCTCAGGCTCTAACAGCCACCTAAACAGGTATAAGGTGATATCTCACTGAGGTTTTGATTTGCTTTTTCCAGTGAGTAGTGAAGCTGAGCACCTTTTCATAGAAAGAGGCCTATTTATATAGTCTTTGGAGAGATGTTTATTTGGATCCTTTGTTCAGTAACACTTTTTACTGCATTTTATTTATTTACTTGTCTATTTGCTGTTTGTGTGTGTGTTTTCTCCTCCTAGCATATGGATGCTGGGGATCAAATTTAGGTAATTAGCCTTGGTGGCAAGTGTCTTTACCACTGAGACATCTCACAACCCCATTTTTCTATATTTAAATCATTTTATTTGGTTTGTTTTGGAAAGGTTTAATAGGAATTTCTTATATATTTTGAATACTTCTTCTTTGTGGGGCTTTAAAAACAGGGTTTCTCTGTGTAGCCCTGGCTGTCCTGGACTCACTTTGTAGGCCAGGCTGGCCTTGAACTCACAGCGATCTGCCTCCCAGAGTGCTGGGATCACAGGCGTGTGCCACTGTGCCCAGTGAATTCTTTCTTCTTGCCATTTTTCTCCCACTCTGCACCTTGCTTTCTCATTATCTTAATTATTTCCTTTGCTATACAAGATCCTTTTACTTACAAAAAAATAATTGACAAATTTTGCTCTTGTTGCTTTTTGCTGTCATACCCAAGAAATCATTGCTGAGGCTGTCATCCAGAGTAGTCCACCTGTGTTTCCCTCTTGCAGTTTTATGCTTTTAGGGTTTACACTGGAGTCTTTTAAGTTCACCCTGAGTTGATTTTTGTTTGTTTCTTTTGTTTTTGTTTTTGAGACAGAGTTTCTCTGTGCAGTCCTGGCTGTCCTGGAACTCACTCTGTAGACTAGGCTAGCCTCGAACTCAGAAATCTGCCTGCCTCTGCCTCCCAGAATGCTGAGATTACAGGTGTGCACCACTAAATCTGGCTTTGAGTTGATTTCTGTGTACAGCATGAGAAAAAGATCCAGTTTCAGTCTTCTGTCTGGAGAGTCGTTTTTCCTAGTATCATTTGTGGAAGAGATGACCTTTCCCTGTTTTGTTCATCAGGCTCTTTATTGAACATTATTTGACCACCAAGTTGTGAATTTATTTTAAGATACTCTATTTTGTTCCATTTGCCTCTGTTTGTTCTTATGGCAGGGTTAGTATGGTCTTAGTAATTTTAAAATCAGAGGGATTGAGACCTCCAGTTTTTATTCTTGTTTCTCAATACTGTTTTAGTGATCCAGGGCCTTTGTGATTCCATGTAAATACACATCCTGCCCAAGTACTCACAGATCATTCCCCAGAATATATTACACAGAAGATTTAAGCATACAAAGTATGTCTTTCATCCACAGTGAAATTAAACTAGAGTAAATAACAAAAGAAAAATTATAAATTCATCAATATCTGGAAATAAACAAATTTCTAAACAACCAATGGATCGAAGAAGAAAATTGAGATTAGGAAATATCTTTTAAAAAAATAATTTGTTTGTTTTTGTGTGTATGGGTGTATGGGCATCACATACACACCTACTATGTGCAGAAGCCAGAAGTCATTAGATCCTCTGGAGCTGGAGTTACAGAGAATTGTGAGCTGCCATGTAAATGCCAGGAATCAAATCCTGGTCTTCTGTAAGAGCAGCGGGTATTCTTAATTTCTGAGCCATCTCTTCAGCTCCAAGATTAGAAATTATCTTAATAAAAAGCTGTAATATAATTAGAGGTTTGAAAACATCCAAGAAAAGAAAAAAAAATGAAATACAACATACTAAAACTTAAGGAATTCAGCAAAGTAGTACTAAGAGGGAAGACTTTGGTTCTTTCAAAGGATGGGTAGCTATGCTTTAATTTTTTTAAAGTTTGATTTTAGCGATGGTGAGTCTTCTCTACATGGAAATATTTAGCTTTTTATACTTTTACCTTTTGCTTCTCCAGACTCCAGATTTGTATTGTCTCCTTTGGAATATTCTTCTCAAAAGTCAACACAGGTGGACAGGCCTATAATCACAGCAACATGGAAGCAGAGGCAGAGGATCTTGGGTCTGAAGCCACCTGAATTAGGTAGCAAGGCTCTATCTAAAACAAGCAAACAGAAAAGCAGCCAGCCAACCAACCAACCAAACATATTTTAAAAGCCCATAGAGAGTTCAGAAATATCTAAGCATTGCAGAATACTGGGCATTGACTGGTCCCAACTTTGATCTTAATTCAGCTAATGATTAGTTTTAGGTTTTTTCGTGTGTGTGTGTGTGTGTGTGTGTGTGTGTGTGTGTGTGTGTGTGTGTGTGTTTGAGGGTCTGTGAGGGTCTATAGGTAGGTGTGTCATCTCCCCAGCGCTGTGATTACAAGCACTCCACCCTGCTTACCTTTTTACAAGGCATAGGGGATTAAACTTAGGTCCTCACACTTGCTAGGAAAGCACTTTGCTCGGTTAGCTATCTCCCCAGCCCCTTAGTTTTCTTTTGGCAGCAACTTCCTACAGTTTAATGAAAACAAAACCCTCAGAGCTTTTAAAATAACAATTGTTACTGTGCTGGGTTATTTGTAAATTTCATGCAGTCCATTATAAATCGGAAATTCTGAGTTAAAATATCATTTTGTTGCTTTTATTCATTGCTTCATATAATAGAGTAATTTTGGTTCTTTACTTTTCCATCTATTACAGGACCTTTTTTTTTCTATCTTTACATGTGTGTGTTTGTGGTATGTGTGAGTGTTTGCATATGTGTAGGTTCATGTGCACATATGTTCATGTGAAGGTTAGGGGCTGACATCTACAACTCTGCCTCAGCCCAATGCTGCCTCATATAACCTGGTTTTTGGTTTCATGATCTGTTTTCAGATTTCACTAGCATACTCTTTGCATCTCCATGATGGTTATTAGTCTTCTTTTCCACAATAAATAACACTTATGTATGTTGCAGGATTTTATCTCAGTGTGATCTCTGAGATTGTGAACTGTAAAAACCTGTAGTTCGCAGAGGCAGGCAGACTGCTGTGTGTTTGAGGCCAGCCTAGTCTACAAAGTAAGTCTAGGACATCCAAGGCTACACAGAGAAACCCTGTCTCAAAAAAACCAAATCAAAAACCTGTTGTTGATCCCTTTGTGATCCCTGAGATTGTGAACTGTAAAAATCTGTTGTTGATCCCATTGTAATCCTTGAGATTGAACTGAAAAACCTGTTTCTTGATGTTGAGCCCTAACACACCTTTAGTCCAAGAGCTTTCTGTTTATTGTACACAGGTGATTAAGGTGTGGATCAGCCAGCCTTACACACACCTCTAATCCAAGATCCATCTGTACACAGGGTTTAATAAAACTAACCATAGGTCAAGAAGTGGAGCAAGAAACCAGCTGACAGAGATTAAAGAGTAGGAGGGACTTTGAGTTGAGTATTTAAGAAGGAGAAGGGGGTCTTTGGTACTTCAGCTCTTTAGCTTGGGATTTTAACTTAGCTCTCTGGCTCTTGAGCTCCTCAGATCCTCAGCCTTTGGCTTTTTTGGACTTTGAGTTAGCAAGCCTTTGGTCTTGGGGTTTTTTTTTTTTTCCTTTTCTTTCTGGGCAGTCAGCTGAGTTAGTGAGCCTTTTGGGGCTTTTCCATCAGGACATGAACTGAGTAGGAAAATCATTTGGGTGCTTTCTCTGCCTTTCTGAGCTAGCAGGTTTTCACCACAGCATCTGGCTCCTGAGTCTCTGCCTTTCTGAGCTAGCAGGTTTTCACCACAGCATCTGGCTCCTGAGTCTCTCTGCCTTTCTGAGCTAGCAGGTTTTCACCACAGCATCTGGCTCCTGAGTCTTTATTGGTAAAATAGAATGATCTGGAATTTTCAATTAAAATAGCATATGTAGATTTATTTTTCTCACCAAGTACCACTTATTGTTGAACACATGTTTCATAGAACTTTTTACTCCGGGGTCTTAGGTTAAACTCTATTATACCCATTTTATAGATATATAAACAGAGATTCCAATCAGTAAAGAGGTATGCAGAGCCTTAATCCAGCATAATCAATTCATACTCTCATTCTTGGTACGTGTAGGTTTAAGACTGGAGGCTGGTGAGCAGGGAAATAGGACAAGGCCTGGGCGAGAGTTCAGCGCTTAATGTTAGACACCTTCCAGTTTGACTCCTGCGACTTAATGCTTTTCATCCACTTGACTTGGTTCTTCATATACCATACATCCTAGGGAGATGCTATTGGTTTACTGTTGGGGTGAGATTCAAAGAGACTCTTGAGCACTCTAGAGCTGGTGTAAGTTACTCATTTTCTTAGTTATTTTCTCATTTGTTTTGTCCCTTTCTGTTTCCTAATCTTTTCAACTCTACCAAGTCATAAACTTCTTTGAAGGTACTTCTATCTTACTAATTTTTGAAATTCCTAAAGTTTTTATGTATAGTTCAACAGAAGCCAGTTATTTATTATACTCATGTGCTGGTACCATAATAGATGTCAGGAATGCCAACAGGAAGAATACACCATTTCAGTCCCTGCGAATGCATGGTTTAGAGCTGAAGCTCTCTCATGAATGTTTCCCTACCATGTAATAGATTGTAATTTCAAGGAAGCTGCTTGCTCTCTCTGCCTTTATCATCTGTTAATTAGTTTCTCAGAGGATTATTGTGAGAAAGGTGTATACATAGTCCAGTAATTTTAGTGTAACACGATAAAGGGACCTCAGAGGCGATGCACTTAGTTCAATTTAGTATTTTATAAGAAGACATGCAATCAATAAATAAAAGCTGAATTGGGAAAAAAGCAGAACTGTAAAAGTCTAGTAAATCCAGATGTAAAACAATTTGATGAGCATATAGACACAAAGAAAGGAGCAAGAGGAGGAGGAAGAACAGTGGTCTCAAAGGCAGTATGAGGCTGACACGCTTAGGTAACAGTATCTGTTTGGAAATATTTAGATTTTGTAGTGAGAGTGTCCATAGACAAAACTGAAAGATTCCTGGGACCAGGTCATGAAGAACCCTTATTCCCTCCTAGCCAAAACCCTCCGTAGAGAAATCCCTAAACTGCAGCTGGGAGGAAGCTTCTGAAGTAGTGATGAAGTCTATGGCAAGATGTAAAGGATGGGAAACGGAAATGCTCAAGATGCTCCCACATTGTTGACAGGAGTGAACAATTACTGAGCTTATCATTTACTGTTCAGTTTTCTGGGCCCAAAATAGATAACAATAAGTAAAATAAGTTCTTAAGCCCTCAAAAACATATAATGTATTTAGACAATTGTCCCTTAGGTCTTTTATAGAGGGATGCCACTAAAGACCATTAAATAACTTAGAAAATCAATAGATGTGTCTGGAGCAAAATTAATTGTTCTGGGAACCAAATGTCTTAGCCATTTGTAAGCTTAAGATACAGTGTTCAGGAGCGCAGGAGCAAAATACAGGGTGAAATATAGAGGTTAAAAGCTCTAATGGCTAAAGTCAAGGATGTGATGTAGATCTTATAGCTAATAAGTTTCAAGAGTTAAGAGAAGGCAAGAATCCTGCAGTAGTTTTTAGCATTCATGGGTGAGCAAATAAAGGGAATTGTTTTTTCCACCAGAGAAGAAATAAAAGGAGAATGAATAAAGAGGGAAACAGCTTAAAGGGGCAGAACTGCAAGAAGGATTTCTCCCCCTCTCCCTGCAAAGCAAGACAAAAATAGAAAGGCATTCATTTGGCTTAGTTATAAAGAAATAACTGATGACCATTGCAAAGGTTTCAGAATTGTGAGGGCAGAAACTAAACTGGAGTTGGGTGAAAAGAAGTGAAGAAAAATGAGTGTAGACAGATGTAAACATTTTTGGAGAGCTGGAGTGTATTTCCATGTTAAGATGCCTAACAGGTATAAAGCCCTAGGCTCACTGGCCCCAGCAATAACAATAAACAAAAATGGGTGAAAATGTTCATCTTTGAAACACTGAAGTAAAGAAAACGATGTAGAGTGAAATAAGAAATTTTCTCTTTATCATATCTTCTTAACTGGTAGACAGTTTAGCATTTTTTGAATGAGTCAACAGGGAAAAGTTGAAATAGAGGTGACTGGACATAGCCTGAAGAAGGCGGGGAGTCATAACAGAAAAGACTCCAGACAAGAGAGGAGAGGACTCATCTCCTTTGATGTCAGTGGGGAAGAGACGTGAGGACCGGGCATCCCCCTCACCATGCAGGGAAGTGGTAATTAACGCTGCAGAAGTTCAATCTTGGTATTTTTTTTCCCCCTCTGTGAAACAGAAAGTGGATTATCTGCAAAGTGCAAAGTCGGGGAAATTCAGGAGGCTACAGATGAACTGTTAGATTTAAAAAGTGTGATAGTAGGACCCGTAGAAGAGTTTCAGGGCCAGAAGAAGGTCCAAGGAAATCTAGCGGAAACAGGAACCGCTGGATTGGCAGGGTCAATTTACATGACCATAGGATATTTTCCAACTGTGTTTGATAGCTTAGATGTCTCACTAAACAGAACCGGAGTTTGCTAAGTGCACACTTTAGAATGGCAAAGGAGAAAGGGAATTAAAAACATTATCCTGTTGTCTGTATAAAGACTGGGATGAAGGGAGGATAGAGAAACGATCTCATTTCTCATTTTTATCTGTAATGATTAAAACCCCTTACTGTTCTTTCAGAGGACTCATGCGCTGTTCCAAGCACCCACAATAGGCTGCCTGTGAGTCCAGCTACAGAGAACCCACACCCTTCTCTGGCCTCTGTGGGTACCCCCCAAACACAAATACAATATTTTAAAATAGTAAAGATAAGGAACGAGAAGACTGAGGATGAAATGGAGCATAAGTTACATGAGGGTGACGAAGTGGAAGATGTGAGAAGGAATCACGGTCTTTGTTATATCTGACTTAGAAATTGCTCTGTTATTAGTAAGACCCTGGGGGTGACATCAAGAATGAGTGACTGAAGAGAAAGAAGCTGTCTCAGTCTCCAAAATTTTCCATTACTAACCTGATGCCTGGAATAAGAAAGTCCCTAATAGATGTGTGTTCAAAAACTGAGTAAAAATGTTTTCCTTTCTGCTTCCTGGTGTATCCTCTAGTTTACTTCTCTCTTACACACTTCATCTATTAATTACAATTAAGGCAAAGTCTCTGGGGAAAAAAAAGTGCGCACAGTACAACATTGCATAATAGAGATTTTGGGTTTGTTTGAGGTCAAGAAAATTTCCTCAGGAAATGACAGTTGAATGAAATGTGAAGAATCTGTAGGAGCTAGCCAGGGGATAAAATGTGTGGAGAGCCTTGCTGGTGGAAACATTTTCTGTGTGTCTTTTTGTTTTGTTTTGTTTTGTTTTGGTGCAGGACTGTGTATGCGGAACAGTTTCTCTCCCATTGAACTAACTACAGTCCCGTGAGAATCTTGGACTAGGAAGAAACTGAGGCTGTTAGGAGTGAGTGGCTGGGAGGGATGTGGGGCTGGAGAGGTAGCAGAGCAGCCTTGCCTGAGGTCTGATATGTGCTGAAGCCCAGAGAGCCCTGCTTGCAAAGACTGAAGCGGGGAAGGTGACAGAGTCGCTGCTGGCTGAGCACGAAGAGGAGCTACAGAGTTTTTATAGGGGTATGACTCTGCGTAGTGAGATTTCAAAGCTGGGAAGATTCCGTTTGCTTAAGCATCTCCTCCAGTACCCCACTATCATCCACGGTCCTTATTCCTTTAGAGTAAGCAAAGAAAATGGAAGCGCCTTCCAAAAACTATGAAAATGTTGGTCATCTGGAGATGGCCTCTAAGTTTCCTTCCTTTCTGCTACTCAGTGTTTTGGTTGTTTCCTCCCCAGTCAAACTGCCATAGCAAAATGCCACAGGTTAGATAATTTACAAAGAAAACGTAACCCAGGCATGTTGATGTAGTTTTGAAATCCTAGAACTCAGGAAAGTAGGAGTCAAGAGCATTATGACGTCAAGACTAGCTTGGGATATGTAGCAAACAAACGAAAATCCTACTTTTAGCTTTAGAGGCTCATATATCTAGGATCCTACTGACAGCATTCCTAGTGTCTAGTGAAGACTGCTTTATCAGCTCCTCTTGGTGGGGAGCTGGGGAAGGAAGATGGGTCTTTCACTGGCTTCTGGCTAAGGACATGGATCTCTCATCCATGAAGGTTCTGCCCTGTGACTTACTCATTTTCCAAAGCTCCCTCTCCACCCCCGCTTTTGGATTTTTTGAGGCAGGGTTTCTCTGTGTCCTGGAACTCACAGAGATCCACCTGCCTCTGCCTTCTGAGTGCTGGGATTAAAGACGAGTGCAATCACTACCCAGCCGAAGGTCTCATCTCTTAAACATTACCTTGGGAGATAGACCCCACATATGAGTCTGGGGGACACAAGCACAGAGGCTATATCAGTTAGGTTAACTGGGTGTTTGAATAAAGAAAAACAAGCAGCAGATTCAAAGAAAGGGAAGAGTGGAGCAGCTGCTGAGAATGGGAGGCTCCTAGAGGTAGGCACACTTGAGAAGGCCCTGGGGGATACTTGTTCTGCAGCTTTGTCTAATGCAAACTGAATTTTTCCAGGGTAGATCAATCTTGGAGGAACTTGTTTTGAACTGGTGTGTGTGTGTGTGTGTGTGTGTGTGTGTGTGTGTGTGTGTGTGTGGCCTGTGGCAAGAGGCTTTTGTGGAAATTGACAACAGAGGCTCAGACCACTGGTATAAGTGTCACAGGATAACAATCAGGCATTTCAGAATCCACGATGTTAAAAACCAATAGAGATGAAATGACCTTGGGCATTTTCTCTCCTACTGCTCCAGCCCCCTCCCCAACGACATGAACAGCCTAGCAGTGCCTCCCCTCCAGGCTGCTTCTCTTTGCAGTGGGGGTTTCTAGGGTTAAGGTTTAATCAGAACTGGGGCTGTAACCTGAAGAAGTGTGGCATAATGCCCAGGCTGAGCAACTGTGGTAGCCTGTCATTTGGAGCTTTCTACCTTAGTGCTTGGCCTTCCTCCCCTCTTGAGCTCTCTAGACGTTGACACACACACTGGGGTCTGGCTTTTGTTTTTTTCCCCATTTCTTAGGTACAGTAGCTGATACCATCAGAGAAATGTATGCTTGTAGGCAAATAAACAAGGCAGAGCTACTTCAAAAGAAAGCAACTGAGATGATAGAAGCCATGAACAAATATGTTAGATCAATGTGAACAAATACAATTTGAAGAAAACATTGAAAATAAATATATTTTGATAGCATTTTATTAGTGGCTGTTTGAAGATGTACATAAAAACAGTGTTTGTTCAGAAATACAAAAATAAAATAACCTCAGGCAAATAGAGAGCTCAGAAATTGACTTATGTCCATATGGGGTGGCATGGAAATTCTATGAGGAAAGGAAGGCTACTCAGTGAATGTACTTGTGAGTTTATGGAAAAATTATTGATTCCTACCTCACATTGCATATAAAATAATCTCTAGATAAGAAAATGAATGTTAAAAGTAAAGCTTTATGAGTTTAAATAGAAAACATAGGTACATGTCCTTTTAACTTTGTAGTAGGGATGAATTTATTAAAGACATATACACAAAAATCAGGGCAGGTAATGTAGTTCAGTGGTTTAGTGTTTGCCTAGGCCCTGGGTTTGATCGTCATCCTCGGAAAAATAGTAGGAAGAAGGGCTGGAAATAAAGAGATGGCACAGAAGCTAAGAGCACTGGCTGCTCTTTCAGAGGACCTGGGTTTGATTTCAAGTACTCACATGGCTCCCAGCTGCCTAACTCCAGGGGCTCAAACTTCCTCTTCTAGTCTCCGTAGGCACCAGACATCCATGTGTACACAGAGACATACATGCATACATACATACATACATACATACATACATACATGTGAAATACCCATACACATAAAATCAGAAAAAAATTAAAATCAATATTTTAAAAAGAAAGCCTAATGATATCACTCAATGGCAGAGTGCTTCCTTAGTAGGCATGGAACCCTAGGTTCAACCCCTAGCACTAAAGCTATCTTTTCTACTTTTCTATTCTTGTGATAAAATACCATGATCAAGACAACTTTTTAAAAATTTGTTTGAGGCTTATAATTTCTGAGCGTTGAATCTATTACCATAATGGTGGAGAGCGTGACGTCAGGCAGGCAAGCATGGTGCTGAGGCAGTAGCTGAGAGCCTACATCTTTTTTGGGGGGGGGGCATGTTCTCTCTTCATAGCCTGGATTGGGGCTTGGAATGAATTATGTAGAAAAGGCTGGCCTTGAACTTACAGAGATCCACCTGTTTCTGCCTCTCAAGTGCTGATATTAAAGGTGTGCACCACTATGCCTGGTGAGAGCTTACATCTTGCTCCACAAGCGTGAAGCAGAGAGCGCTAACTGGAAATGAATGGGCTTTATAAAACCTCAGAGCCCAGCGCCAGTGTCACACCTTCAACAAAGTCACACCTTCCAATCCTTCCCAGTCTTACCAACTGGGGAGCAAGCATTCACGTACATAAGCCTATGGGGACCATTCCCACTGAAACCACCAGACTCTAATCAACCAAACAAAGGCCAATACCTGGCTAGTGGCTAATGCGTATTCACAGCACTGGGGAGGTGGAAGTAGGTGGAACATTGTGAGTCTGAAGCCAACATGGTC
The DNA here is from genome assembly GCF_964271855.1 of Acomys minous. Taxonomy (NCBI): domain Eukaryota; kingdom Metazoa; phylum Chordata; class Mammalia; order Rodentia; family Muridae; genus Acomys; species Acomys minous. The sequence continues at coordinate 110,744,356 of NC_140494.1, forward strand.
TAAGGAAGTAATTGCAGGTCTGGCAAACTACATAATGTGACTGGTTCAAAACAAAACAAAGCAAAACCCACAAATACCATAAACAATATGAAAAAATGTAATTCTGAATAACCCGATTATATTAATATTTAGTTTGAAATAGTAAAAAGAGAAGTAAAAAGAGAAAATACAAACTGGAGAGGATGTTTGTAATCAAGTTTATCAACAAAGAATTAATAGCAAGAGTATGTGATTTTTTTTTCAAATCAGTAAGGCATAAACAATATGATAGAAAATGGTCAAAATATTAATAGACATTTAACAGAAAATAAAACCTGAGACTAATAAAAATATGATGTGTATATAGGGATGTAGCTGAGCAGAGTGCTACTAAGTGTTCATGAAGTCCTGGGCTCAGTCCCTTGCATTCCATAAACCAGGCCAAGGTAGTGCTGGCCTGTAGTCCCAGCCCTGGGACTCAGTCATTCAAGATCATTCTCTGTTACATATCAAGTTGAGGCCAACCTGGGATACTTGAGACTTTATCTCAAATATATACATACACACATACATACATACATACATACATACATACATACATACTGGTGTATGAAATGATCAGTGCATTATTGATGGGGAAAGGAAATTAAACCACAAGACAGGATTTTATAGCAAATCAGTTGGCAAAAGTTAAGACAGGTGACAATACCCAGTTGGAAAGTATGAATTAGCAGCATGTCTTGTGCAGCGCTCATAAGAGTGTTTATAGCTAAATCATTTGGAAAGCTTCTATATCCCATAACTCAGGAACCTCTATTTCTGTGCATTTACCCAAGAAAACCAATGTTCAGTGGGATATGTCAACAGAAATGCTCCTAGCAGCGCTGTTCCTAAGGCAATACATGATCTATTTAAAAAAAAAAAAAGATTTCTTATTAGTGATATTTGTATCTGTGTAAGTTTGTGTCACATGTGTCTGGGTGCCAGAGGACATCAGTTCCCTTGAACTTGGAGTTATAGATATTTGTGTGTTATGTGGTGTGGTTGCTGGAACCCAAACTCTGGTCTTCCTGAAGAGCAGGAAGTGCGCTTAACTGCTTACCACCTATTCAGGCCTCATGATCTACTTAAAAAATGTTAAAAACAAATGAAATCAGACAATATATTATTTAGAAATATAAATACATGACAAAGCTACAACCTCAAAATCATGCAACAATAAATGTGAGAAGAAAGAAAATGTAGAGGACTAGATTAGAGGAAAGTTTAGAGGCAAATGTTAATGACTGTTTATGTTGTTTCTCATGTTGGTTGTCTTTTTATTGGGTACTTATTTTAATAATAGTGAGGAGATACATAGTTTAGTGCATAAGCATGCATTTATCTCCACAAATATATAAGTAAAATAGGCCATGATTGGGCCTTGGAATGCATGTGTCATAAATCAATGATATTCAAGTTCTGTGTATGTGAACATGACTATTTTATTTTTACTTTCAGCTATGATTGCTCTACCCAGTAATCCTTTTAAGGCTTACTATTGTAATCTACCTTTTACAGAGGAATCAAAGCTTAGTAAGCTAATATAATGAGTTCAAGGGAATGAAGCAAGCATATGGTAGAATCTAGAATTTGAACCACATCTGTTTGACTCCAGGGTTTGCTTTTAACAGGTAGGCCAGGCAGCTAGTCTCTAACCTCATTTTACTCACTAAAATTACCATCAGGAACAGTAATTGTATTGATAAGTAATATTTTTAGATATATGAAAGTAAAAATTTATCTAACATTGCAACATTTTGCTGTATTGTTGTATTGTGTTGAGGAATTTACATATATGTGGCACAATGGAAAAGCTGTGTTTACAGTCACATGTCTTATCAATGAGTCATAAGATCTAGTTCTAAGAATGCTTAAGTAAGATCAAGGGTGATTGACACCCAAGTTTGCACAGTGTGCCTCTTTCCTATGTCCCCACAAAACAGAGATATAGGATAATGTTCCCAAGCTTACAGTGGCTGTAGATTTGTTGTATTCCTAATTTTCTAGTGTTGGGACCTTATCCAAATACCTTTGGTTCTGGTTTCTTCTTTAAAGAGCCCTGAATGTGAAGCCCTTGCCCCTCGGCTAGCCGTCTGAATCTAGTGCCCTGAGGTGTTAGGTTCTGTTTTGTTATTTTATAAGATAGCTGCTGTGGGTAAGAGAGAGAAGCATGTAATAGTGTGTGTGTGTGTGTGTGTGTGTGTGTGTGTGTGTGTGTGTGTGTGTGTGTGTGTGTACTAATTGTGAATAAGAGCCTGGCTTGTGGACTGATGCTATATATAGTTGAACTTGCACACAAGTTTGGGTAATGACACTGGAGATATGGCAGTCAGTTTCAGAGGCAGAATCTCCAGCCTTGGCTTCACAGGGGGAAACTCTGTTTTCTTTGGTTTAGTGGATTAAATGTACTTGGTACTCACACAGATTATCTTATTGGGCATAAAGTATCTCTCTGCTTTTTTCTCCCCAAGACTGTTTTCTTTTCTTCTTCCTGTGTTTACAAGTCAAATCCATTCATCAGAGTAAAATTAGGATCTCTGAGGGCAGAAATCACATTTAATTTTCTGTTAGCTCAGACTCCAACTCCCAAATAGTGCATACACATGATAAATAATAATTACGCTACTTAGCTACCATTCTCAAATTACTGCATCAGAGCAACAAACATCCCCGCTCAGTGGCCCAGGGAAATCCAAATCATAAGGATAAGAGAAGAAGCTGACCGTGCACCTGAAGACCAAACACAGTAATTTTATTGTTGTGCCCTTAATCACTATATGACTAGAAATGTAACAGGAAGAATTGACGTTGAAGTTCAACAATTAGGTTCAGAAAACATCTATTAAAACTATTTCCCTTTTCTCTCATGCCCAAATCTCCAGTTGTTAAATGCTGAAGAGGGATACATAATGCCTTTAAGTTGTCTTTTCAACACTTGTACCTGAGCACGAATGCCTGAAGATACCATGAAGCAGTTGGTGTATGGGGTCAGGAGTCTTGGGTGGTGAACTTGGGTCCACCACTTAGAGCTAGGTAATACTTGTTAAGTTGCTCAGTTTAGTTTGTATTTCTGTTTCCTTGTTTGTGAAAAGATAATTATATCACTGCAGTCTTTACTAACTCAGTGGGTAAATAGATTATGCAAACTCACTGATGCTCAGTCTTCTCAGGGTACTTACCTTCAAGTGGTGAGAAGTTGGAATATTGTACTTATTCATACTATTTCATTGAGTATCCTCGGACTACAGAGTTCTGACACGTCTCTGTCTGGGACAGGTACGGCTTACTGGGCTTTGGAGAGCTGCACAAGTCACATCACAACATGCACACATGCCTGAAACCCTCCCGAAACACACTGCTAATGGATACATGAACTCCTGTCTTGTTCAGGCATTGTACCAGCACAGCATGGCCGTAAAAATCAAGTATCCATGCTTTAACACTCTCAGGCCTCAGGAGACGGGTTTCCCCATTTCTTGTTTTATATCCTCAACACAGCAGGTGGCTACATCTGTGTGCAATAAAGGTTTGTGAGTTGTACTGTTTCCAAAGATAAGTCCTATAGTACTTTGACATGTAGAGAACATTTGAGTGATGAAAGAGCTTACACAGATGGAAAAACAAATTAGCCAATTTGTAAAATCCTCTCAATAAAAACGAATAGGGAATTTTTCCCTTTTTCTCCTTAAGGGAAAAAATTTTATAACAATGAGTATAGTTACGATTTTTTTCTTTTGTTTTGTTTTTTTATATAATGACTGATGAATAACTTGTAATATTAAATAACTCATATATTTAAAAATTTATTCTTACTCATGTGTACGTGCATGTGTCTATGTGAATGAATGCCGTATGTATGAGGGTGCCCACTGAGAATTGAAAAGAACCTTGGATCCCTTGGAGCTGGAAATACAAGTAATTGTGAACTGCCTGAGGTGAATTTTGGGAATCAAACTTGGGTCCTCTGGAAGAACAACACACTTTTTAAACTGCTGAGCCATGTCTCTAGCCCCCACATTTTTCTTAAGTGTATTAGGCTCTTCAGGCTGTCGTAACTACCCAAAATTGGGTGGCTTAAACAATAGAAATTTATTTTTACACAATTCCGAAGGCTGAAAATCCAATATCTAGGCACCAAGGATTGGTTTTTGCTGAAGCCTGAATCACTTGCTGTTAGCTGGCACCTTCCTGCTCGTGTGGCCTTTCCTCCATGCGTTATAGAGTGCTCCGTTTTCATTTCCTCAAATGGAGATGACAGTCCTATTGCATGAGAGCCCGTCCTTATGATCTCATTTACCTTAGCTGCTGCCCATCTACATATACAGTCACGCTGGATGGAGGTTATCGTTCCAACATATGGATTTTGGGAGTAAAATTCAATCTGTAACTAACTAGAAGATGAAACATCATAACAATTTCTTTGCATTGGCAAGTAGAGGATAATAAATTTTGAGGAATTATTTTATTTTTAGAAACTACTTAATAACATTTAATTCAGTTGTTAAAAGTTAACATTTAAGGATTTTAAGTTTAATATTTTTATATTTATTAATTTTAATTTATATATTTATTTTTTTTACCTTACTGTATAGCCCCAGACTAGCCCCAAACCTAATTGATTTGGCTTTCCTTAAACTAACTGTATAATCCAGTGGAAGCTAGAATTTGAGGTCCTTGACACCACACTCATCTTTTATTTTGTATTTTTATTTTAATAAATGCTTCTGAATATTTTAGATGAGCTGTAACTCCTTAAACAATATATGAAAAATAATTTCACATTAAAAATTTATATTTAGATGCATACATATACACACCCACATACACACTGGTTCACATGAGCATGCACAGATACTCATAACACATTTTTAAAAGATTTATTTATTTATTTATTTATTATTTATACAGTATTCTACCTGCTTTTGATGAAAATATAAAATTTTATACAGTTTGACTGCACTTACACTTGACTATTTGATATCATTACTATTTATAAAACACAAATTATGTCAAACTTGATTATAACAGCTTACTGGTTTTGGTAAAATAAAAGCAAGGATATTAAATGTTCCATTCATATTGCTTGAATGAGTAGTGTATTTTCTATTTAAGAGTATAATTCTACTTCAGAGAAATGGAAATATATTGTGGAAGTAATTTTCTTCTAGTGGGGAATATGAAGGACCATTGTTAGCCAAAGGGAATGATTTTTGAAAGCCTTAATTAAGTGTAGTGCACTTTCTGCTATAACAATTTCCCTTTTATATTTGTGTTTCCTTAAGAAAAACAAGCTGTGCGACTTGAACAAATTTTTAAGACATATTTGGAAAAATTGTATTTCTTAAGAATTTTGCTTTTGGCCACTTCCTCAGGCTATGTGTAAAAACATACATGAACTTCCCCCTCCCCACCCCCCAACCTTGTGTGTGTGTGTGTGTGTGTGTGTGTGTGTGTGTGTGTGTGTGTGTGTGTCTGTCGTTTGCAGCCTGCATTTTTCTCTGTCTGTACTTCAGTGGAAAAGATTAAGAAACGCTGGAAAGAATAATAAACAACTGCTAAGGACAAGAAAGGTCCAGATTAGAATTTTTAGGGAGGGCCCGAAAAGAAATTCCAAAATAACTCCTCCGTTTGAAAGGAATGAGGCATATGCCACATAGCTGTTTTTACTGATGGGCGTGTACATGATGGTAAATATGCAAAGAAAGCAAATGGTGCATTCTAGTTGTGTCCATTTGCTATTTTTGAGACAGGTCTCATGTAGCCCAGACTGATCTCAAACTGAGGATGACCCTAAATTTCTGTTCTTCATGCATCTGCCTCCCAAGTATTGGGATTACAGAGACATTGTAACCAAGTCTTGTATAATGCCATCCTAGGAATCAAACCCAGATCTTTGTACAAGCTGGACAGGTACTCCACCAACTGAGATACTCTAGCTGGGCAGGTACTCCACCAACTGAGATACTCTAGCTGGGCATGTACTCCACCAACTGAGATACTCAAGCTAGGCAGGTACTCCACCAGCTGAGATACTCAAGCTGGGCAGGTACTCCACCAACTGAGATATACTCAAGCGTCCTTACTCTGGTCTTGTGCGCTGGCTAATTGAATCATTTTGCTTTACTGAGAGGACCCCATCTTAGCCAACCTATTGTCTAGTGTATGTTGCAGGATATTTATCACACTGTGAACGCTGAAATTGTGTACTGTGAAAATGGATTTCTTGTTGTGGTGTGGCTCAGTCCTATCATGCACCTTTAGTCCAAGAGCTTTCTGTAAACAGGATTAAATAAAGTCAACCATAAGTCAACAGGTGGAGCAAGCAACCAGGTAACAGGGGTGGACATAGGGAAAAAACCATAAAGAGTGAGAGGAAGTCCGGAGGATGGATAGATGCACATGAAGTAGAAAGGAGGGGCATTCAGTTCCAAGGGCTTTTAAGACTGGGTGGAGAAGGAGAAGGGGTTTTTACCCTTTGGGTTGTAGGCTGAGTAGGAAAGTCAGCTGAGTTCTTTCTCTGCCTCTCTGAGCTAGCAGGCTTTCACCCCAGTATCTGGCTCTTTGGTCTTTATTGATAAAGTCAAATGTTTGGGATTTTGCTTAGAAACAACAAGTGTATAACTTCTGTTTTTAGCAAGAGTGGAGGAGAAAGTATGGAAGGCACAGCCCAACCTAGGTTCTTTGGAAAGCAACAAGGAAATATTTCTAGTGATAGGTGGGTGAGTAGAGCTTCCTTCATGCAGCTGTGTGACTTGAGCTCTCAGCTTCATCAGAGCCCTGGGAAGTTAGGTGTCTCATTGCCCTTTGTGCTCCTCTGTACTCTGTTTCTAAGAGAAACGTTGGAGTAGTGAGTCTGGAGAAAAGAAAGAATAATATTAGTAGTTAGGTCCAGGTGCCTGGTAGCTATGGGCCCTTGAGCAAGTTGGTTGAACTTTTGTGGGCCTCCTTTTCATGTGTGAAGATCAAGAGTTTGGGTCACTAAAGAATGCTAATTTTTTTTCCGTTGGTTGTATTGAGGTGTTGTCTTGTGTTTCCCAGGCTGGCCTTAAATTTGGTAGGTAACTGAAGATGACCTTAAACTTCTGATCGGCCTCCCTCCACAGGCATGCTGCACCACGCCTGGGTTATTTGGTGCTGCTCATTGAACTCAGGGTTTTACGCATCCTAGGCAGGCACTCTACCGACCGAGCTACGCCCTCAGCCCCCTGTTCAGTATTATTTTTGAACATTTGCTGTTAACATTTTTCAATTCTTTTATAACCTTGGTAATATACAAACTTAATATGATTAAAAAAGAAAAGATTAACCATATGACTTCCAGGCACTTTTTTTTTTTTTTTTGAGTTGGTGACTTGGCTTCTCTGAACGTAAGTATTTTACCTACATTTTTGGTTTTGAAATGGAAATATTGGTATTATGTATATTCAATCCCCCCTAGTTTTACCTCTTGAAAAGGATTATAAGTAAAGAGCAAACCACTAACAGCCAGTCTCCCTAGCATATGGACTGAGGTGTCTGTGTGCTTCCATGTGCTAACTTCTCTGTAAAGATAAAGCGTCTAGAGGATGCTGGTCTACTGTGTAGGAGTTAGAGCCCTTTAAATACAATTATATGACTATTAAAGTTAAGGGGCCTTTATTGTAAGCACTTCTTTTAATATTTATGTGATTTAAATAAGCCCAGGGCTTGGCAGCCAGAGCAGTTTGACTCCGTGATTGACAGCTCTTTGATCTTCCTCTGTGCTCTGCTGTCTTGAGTGAGAGCAGATCATGCAAGTGGCCCTCGTGCACTGCCACTCTGAAAACCTCACAGGCACCTTTCAGAAGCTACATGATAACTACAGCTGCTTTCAGCTTAAGAACAAATCTAGCTCCAGAGCTAGCCATAACTGTTTCAAAACAGTTTGTATCAGACTTTGGTCATCGCAAGCCTCAGTGAATTTCAGATGACCCTGTAACCATTTCCACCTCTTCCAGAGCTTGAACCTTGCTAGCCCAGCAGGTCTGTGGTTGCTGCAATTCATTTTCAGAGGAGATTTTTGTGGTTGGAGCAAGCGTATTTCCTCATTTGCATGAGGTACTGTGCAATGATTGGTCTATACACAGTTTCTTCCTTATGAAGGACTGCTGTAATTTCTTTTTTTTTTAAATACATTTTTATTAATTTATACATATTACATCTCAGTTGTTAGCCCATCCCATGTATCCTCCCACTCCTCCCTTCCTCCCACTCCCCACCCCTCCCCTAAGTCTGTGTCTGAGGGGGACCTCCTCCCCCTGAATATGCTCATACGGTATCAAGTCTCTCCTTGGTGACCTATTATCTTTCCTCTGAGTGCCACCAGGCATCTCCGTCCAAGGGACATGTTCAAATATGGGGCACCAGAGTTTGTGTGAAAGTTAGATCTCCTTCTCCACTCAACAGTGGAGAATGTCCATCGGCTAGTCCGGGTAGGGGTTCAAGGTTTTTACTGCCTATTTTTTCCTTGGCTGTTGCCACAGTTTGCGGAGGGCCCCAGGGCCCAGACTCGCCTGTAGTTTTCCAGGACCCACTGGGTCCTTCCATTTCCTCTTTCTCCCAGGCTTCTCACACCTAAAGTTTCAATAGGATGTCCTCCCCTCTTACCCACTATTCTGGTAGGTACAGTTTTTCATGGGGACGTACACCTTGGACTAGTGTCTCGATATAAGTGAGTATATACCATTTAGCTCTTTTTGCTTCTGTGTGAACTCACTCATTATGACAATTTCTAGTTCAATCCATTTGTCCACAAATTTTGGAAATTCCTTGTTTTTAATAGCTGAGTAGTATTCCATAGTGTAAATGTACCACAGTTTCTTTATCCATTCTTCTATAGAGGGACACGTAGGTTGTTTCCAAGTTCTGGCTATTATGAATAAGGCAGCTATGAACATGGTTGAGCATATGTCCCTGTTGTGTAGTAGTACATCCTCTGGGTATATTCCAAGGAGTGGAATGGACTGCTGTAATTTCTTTCGCCTTAATTTCTTTTCTGTCTGTACAAGCAGGCTGTTGACTCAGTTTGTGAGAGGTAGCTGGAGGTAGCCTCCTGTGCCTCTTACTTGGTCTTACAACATTAGACAAGGCTCTTCTTATATATTCTTTCTTGACTACTTTGAGTTTTATAATTTGTGGAATGAGCTGGTAACATGAAGGAAGTTATTGACAGCAGTGATGATAGCAATAGCAACAAAGAGGATAGCTGAAGAGTTCCAGAGAAGCCTAGGGTAGAGATGGTAGAGACAAAGAAGACTGCCAAAGCTGAGAATGATAAATTTGTTCCTTGATTACTGGAAGAGTTCCATGGACCTTACAAATTGCCAGGGGTCTAAGACACACTAGGCCCAATGCTGTAATACAAATCACTGTCAAGGGTGAGGAATCTTGACACAATAGGCCTGAGAGTCATAACACTTGCCCCTGTATAGTGGAAGATGTAGCATCTGAGGCCTGTTCAAGAACTGGACCTAATTGGCGATATTTGCTACTGTCGGCTCTCATTACTCACAGTGGTTAAACACTATGGATTACAGTAGCTACCAAGTGTTGGAGCTCCTGAGCCACGTTCTGATAGCAGGAGCATTGACAAACTTAGGCATCGCAGAGGATGAAGCACCCCTTAGTTATTAGTTACTAGAGAGAAGTTTGATAGCAGCATGCTGGTGGCCAGCTTTCCAGCCTAGAGAGGGAAAACTAATTGAGAATAGCAACTCAAGTACATCTGCAACACTGATGTGACCAAAGTATGATTAGGGACTTGCTAGAGCTCCTTCAAGCAACGTCTCTGGCCTTTAACCTGGTAAACCATGGGAGAAGGATGCCTTCCAGTATTAGCTGATGCCTCTTGTGGAACCTATGCAAATTAACTGGCCAGACAGAAAAAACTCAAGTCCATGATGTATTAGAAAATTTCTAAACAAACCTATGTGGCCAATTCTACCTGCCATTTAGACTTTACACAGTGTGTACTACAGTGCCACAACAACAACAACCAAAATAAGGGCAACAAAACAGTAAAAAAAATCTGAAGCAAACACATAAACACTGGACTGCAGCCACTGCCACCACCACCACCACCATCATCCTCTTCTCTTTTTCTCCTCCTCCTCTTCCTCCTCCTCCTTCTTCCTTTTCTTTTTTTCTTTTCTTCTTTTTGATACAGTCTCATTATTTAGCCTTAGCTGTCCTGCAACTCACTGTGTAGAACAGAGTGGACTCAAGCTCACAGTGATCCTTCTGCCTCTGCCTCTCAAATTCTGAGATTAAAGGAGTATGTCACTATGACCAGCTAACACCTGGCATAATTAGGAAGACAAAAAGACAGAAGCATCATGTCTAATACTACACTATAAGTGAAGTCACACCTTTCATAGGCTGCTCACAACTTAATGCAAACAATTTTATTCCTGGTTTTAAAAAAGTTTAAAATTACACTGTTTAAAATAGCTTCTCTCCTTCTACTGTGTAGGTCATGAATATTCAACTAAGGTTATCAGCCATGGTGGCGAGCAGCTTTACCTGCTGAGCCATCTCCTGGCCCATGTTTCTGATTTTTATGATCCTGATAACAGGTGATGACCTCACAGATATGCTAACAAATTGAGGAGCAAGTCGGCTGTTCTTGGTAATGTCTCAGATTTTTCCCTAAAAAGCTGTTGTCTTCCTTGGAGAGTCCAATTCTTCTGAAGTGTGCTATCCTTTGAAAAACAGTAAAAGTAAAAATTACTAATGCCTTTTGTTTGTTTCCCTCTTCATTCTTGGTAACTTTTGAAGCTGGAGGAAAGGCACTTCATGCCCACTTGTTCTTCTAGTTTTGTATATGTTCTTAAATTCCCTTAAAAAAAAAAAACTAATGGGGGCTGTACAAAGTGTCAAAGAGCTGTCCCTAGGGCTTTCCTAAAGAGGAAGGGCTCAGTCTGGTGTGGCAGTCTCCACACTTAGAGCCTACTCTGGGGCTGTTCTCAGTTTAAAGCCCGTACAGCCAATACAGATGACGAAGTTCTGCTGTTTGCTGCCCAGGGTCAAGGAAAGTTACCTTCTGTGGTCATGAGGCTGGTGTTTTTTTGACCTCACTAGTGAGATTAGAATCCTCAATGTCAAATGGCAATGAAGGGAGCTAGAGCTTCTATATAATTTGCTGCATTTGGTGTCCATGTCAAAACATAAACCCCAAAGCCATAGCAACTGAAAAATATTTATTTTAATCAGTGCTTGAGAAACAGATGTTGGTATATAGCTTCAGCATTGGCTTCTACAGTGTCTGTCAATATTGGCAGGTATAATTCACAACAAGGTCCCACACGTTAACTTATAAACCCTTTTGGGAAACAAAATTTGCTTCCTGGGCAATTCCTTTGGACTTTTTTTTTTTTTTTTTTTTGCTTATTTATCATGATTAGTATGTTACCACTAACTATAAGAAGAAAGGACATACATTGAACCTTGTCATTTACTTATCAAACACTAATATACCATGTACAAAATATTGAGTCAAACATATACTCAGAACTCGGTTACTTTCAACTCAGTGAAGAAGACAAACTGTGGTCCTGGCATTAAGTTAGGTGGCAGAAAACAAGCCGAGCACCTCTGAACAAACTTTCTAACTTCATGTTCCTGCACATAATCAAGACAGGCAATAGAGGGTCTATAGAAGGCCGTATGAGGCAGTGAGCTTGGGCTCGATTGTTGAGGACCATACAGAGTCTGCCAGGCAAAGTAGAAGAAGGCAGAGTGCATACTTAAAGGAGAGAGTGCAGCAGGGACACAGAGAGGTAGGGGCAGAGGGGAGGGAATGCGACAAGTCTACATCCAGATTCTTTGCTAGTGCAGAGACCTGATCATTCCAGAGTATCAGGGTGGACTGTACTCCGGGAGACCCAAGTTTCAAGATTATACACAAACCAAAATAGCAACTTGTTAATCTGTATTAAAATGAACATCCTGTAGAGCAGAATGGCTATACAATCTGAGTATTTCCTCCCTCCCTTTTAGATCCATGTGAGATGCCTGCTTCACAACTACGGCATCAGAACTGGGGTAAGATGTGTGGTCCAGAGCTCTTGGTCTATGAGTCCCAGTCTCTGCAGTATGGAGGAAATTACTTTTGGGAACAGACTAAACTTGAGGGCTTTATTTCTTGGAGGTACACACATCACTATATTTTTTCCCTTGACTGTTTTCAATGCTAGCTATTTGATTTTGTTTTGGTTTTGTTTTGTTTTGTTTTGTTTGGTTGGTTTGGTTTGGTTTTTCAAGACAGGGTTTCTCTGTCTAGCCTTGGCCATCCTGGACTCACTTTATAGACCAGGCTGGCCTCGAACTCACAGTGGACTCACTTTATAGACCAGGCTGGCCTCGAACTCACAGTGATCCGCCAGCCTCTGCCTCCTGAGTGCTGGGATTAAAGGCGTGCGCCACCACGCCCGGCTCGTTATGTGCCTCCCCGTACATAGACTTTGGGATTCTATCAGTTGGGGTCTTGACACCTAAAAGTAGGATTTATCTCACATGGCTCAGAGAAAGAGACTTTATGAAATATGTGTAGATATATAGACAACTGGGGAAGCAGATTGTGCACAGGAAGGTTCCAGATGCTAGCAGCAGTGAAGGAGCTGTTAGCGTTGAGGGTAGATGAAGAGAAAGAGTTACTGGATGTCTTCGTTTGTTTTCTGTTGCTGTGATAAGGACCGTGAACAAAAACAATTTGGGGAGAAAAAAAAATTTTTTTTCAGCTTACACTTTCCAATCACATTCCATCATAGAGGGAAGTCAGGGCAGGAACTCAAACAAGAGCAGAGGCAGGAACCACGGGGGAAGCTGCTTATTAGTTTATTCTGGCTTGTGCACAGCTAACTTTCTTATAGAGTCCAGGACCACAATGGGCTGGGCCCTCCCACATCAATCAACAATCAAGAAAATGCCCCATAGGTATGTCCATAGTCCATCTGATCAAGGCAGCCCTTCAGTTGGGAACCCCTGGGATGACTTGGTGTGGCCAGTTGACTGCTGAAGCTAGCCAGAAGAATGGATCAGCATCAGCTGGAGGAGAGCCAATGGACAGCCCTTCAGTTACAGAGATGCAGCCGTTGCTACTGATAGGAAAGGAACGGGGAAAGAAATGCCATGGCTGCTTGCCTGCCTGCTCACAGATGGCCTGTGTACCCAACCATAGGGTGAGCCAGGTGGTAAGGGCTTATCCTATGCAGATGTGCAGTGCAGTTGGGGACAGAGCAAGAAAGAGGAGGTTAGAAAATAGATTTGTGTAGGGATATGTTGATATGGCCAGAGACAATTACTCAGCATGGGGCCAAAGTTCAAATTACACAGTAAGGCTTATGACTCCATTTATGGCCTGTTTCTAGCCTTAAAGTCTCCCCAACCCCAATCCTTACACCGCAGCTTTTTAAATTGGGGGCTGAGACTTGGAATGGAGTTATATAACTGAATTTGGGGACCATGAAAAACTGGACAACAGTTAAAGGTTTTTGAATGCACAATGTCCAAAATTTAAATCAAATCCCAGTACATAATGAACCCGAGGTAAACTTGGCAGCGCTCACCCTTCTGTGTCACATGGCTTCACTGTAGCCTTGGTTCTAAGCATGCGGTATGTGTACTAAGTTTATACCACACACGCTGTCATATCACACAATGCCAATGAAAAACAGCGCTTTTATGGCCATCAGTGCTAAAAGGGTCATTCACATAAAATAACATTCACAATGTTAGAAGTATATTTGGTGTCATTTCAAACATTGTTGGAAACTTCATCCTAATCCTAAATCAAGGGTGAAAAACCTCATCCCACATTTGAGATTTTCATATGCTATGAACTGCCATGTTTTTACTATAACACAAAGTTTCCATGCAATGGCTTAAGTACAGAAAACAAAAAATGCAATACTTTTAATTCCTTAGCATGAACCAAATTAGTTTATCTTTGCATTGATCATGCTAGAATGTTTGATTTTTAAAAATTCCTATTTGCATTGCTAACTTGAGTTTCATTTAAAACTGCTTTTTGGTTTCTCTTTTTTTTTTTTTCAAGTCAAAAAGTCATCCTGCAGTGTGGTTTTCTAATTTTTGATTATAGAATGTTTCATTCTGTAAAATTGAGAGCCTTTAAGAACTTCTGCTTGAGTTAAATCTACTAGTATTTTTTCATTAGGAATTTATTAATGTAACAGATTAATAAAATAACTATAATTTGAAATGAAAGAATTAGGTCAATCTTTTTATTTATTTATTCACATACATCATGGTCATAGCCCCCTCCCTCCTCTCCTCCCAGTCCCGCCCTCCCTTTTGTGCCATTATGTGAATGGCATTTTTAGCATTGATGGCCATAAAAATCACAATGTCAATCACCTGAAAAATACTGAAGATGCTCAATATCCTACAGTTTTAAATATTCATCCACAGTTTAATGTTTATGTAAAAGTTAAAAAGGACATCCATTCATTGGTATGCAAATTTGCTTTAATCCACAATAAGTGATAAAATTATATACATGTCAAAGAGCTGGAGAGATGGCTCAGCAGTTAAGAGCATTGGCTTCCTTTCCAGAGGACCAGGGTTCAGTTCCCAGCACCCACATAGCAGCTCACATCTGCCTGTAACTCAGTTCTGGTGGCTCCAACTCCCTCACATTCATGTGGGCTAAAACATCAAATGTACATTAAAATATAAAATAAATATTTCTTAATAGTTTTAAAAAACAAAATTTATAATTTATTGTCAGTAAAGGTTTGATTAAAATACCTGTTTTATATAACTAAATACCTATAGTTGTGTAAAGTAAAAAAAGGAGTTACAAGTGGAGGTGCCTAAGAATCTCTGCTTTACCCTGCTTCCTGAGCTCAATAATGCTGGATGCTCAATGAGAATTGATCTGGAAGAGCAGACAGTGCTGCTAGCAACCGAGTCATCTCTCCAGCCCTCTTGGAAACATTCCCTGACTGCCCCCCCCCTACAAGTCATTGTCCAGGTACAGGTTGATTCTCAATTGACCTCTTTCTTTCTATGTCTCGCTCTCTGCCGCTGGTTCATTCACTGCCTATAGGCAAAGGGCTTGAGAACCCCAAGGGGTGTGGCTATAGAGAAATAAAGGGCATTAGAGGAGGAGAGGGGCTGCGGAAAAGCCTGCAGCACTTAACTGAATTCTGGCTGGTGATAAGACTTGTTACATAAACAAGTAGGGAAAGAGCATTTTTGGCCAAGGAAAGAAAAGGAGCAAAGTCAGCAATAGGCAAGTGTGTACCAGGTTTATAGGGAGCCGCAAGCCTTGAGTCTTATTAAGTTAGTGGTGGTAATTCAGATCTGGGAACTGAGAATCACATAAGCAACTGGGCTCTGAGCTGAAGAGTTTGAACCGGATTATATAGACAGTGTTAGTCTAAAAATCAAACAAGAGGAGAATCTCAGAATTATTTCTTAAAAAGGATGAGTAGGGAATTTGCATCTCTGGGAATAAGTGTTGTTAAGGTCTTGCAGGCATTTTAGAAGAGGGAAGGGAAGACAAAGGTTTTAAAGGTAGAGTGGAAAAGGCCAGGCGTGTTGTTTTGAAACCATTATCCTTGACTACAAAGATCAACAACAAGGAGGACACCAGCCCAAGGCTGAAGAGAAAGTTGTTGGGCAGATGTCTTTACAGGAATGTTGTGGTGACCTTTGTGCAAGATTGTGGTATCCAGAGAGTCCTTGCCATAGTTTTTATGATAAGCAGGTATACACTGGAGCCTTCTTTTCAAGGCCTTCTGACTCTGTTTTACTAAAGTTTGATATAAGTGATTCTATTTTGATTATGACAATTTTCATATGGCTCTAGACCAGAGCGAAGATACTCAGGCATTTGTCCATGTAGGAGATGCACTATAACCTAAAAAAAAGTTCACCTTGTATCTCTCACTGGAGAGACTGGTCCTTGATTCAGAGCAGACTGGGCTGGCTTCTTATCTCCTATTCTCTTTGCTCACAATTTCTCTACTACAGCCTTGGTGACACCTGATAATGTATCTTCCTGTCCAGAAGCAGAGCTGATAAAACCTCACTATTTTTTTGTGTGGTCATTATTAGATTTAGTAAAAAGCAGAAAAGTATGACTTTATTTAGGGGATAACACAAAGGAAAGTCAGACTGACAGGGAAAAAAAGAGCTGGTCTCAAGATGCTAAGAGCACATTGGTGGTTAAATGGTTAGCCTCAAACAAGCCATTTTGAGAAAGTTCCTTTCTAGATATGAAAAGGGAAGGAAAAAGTAATCTCTTTTAAAAAGAAGACACTCTTTTCTTGAAAAACAAAGTCTTTAATAAAAACATACAGTGTCTTGATGTTCTAGAGCAGAACAGTTTCCTACAAAGTAACTCTTTCCATAAGATTTCTCTGCCTACATGGGACTTTGTAAAATAAATAAATAAATAAATAAATAAGTATTATTCCCTAGAAAGTGGCTCAATCTTTGCATTGTTCTTTTGGTACCATGATGATTTTTGCACATACTGAAAACATATTCTCATCCGCCAAGAGACGCTAGATTGACCAGCTTTACTAGTAAAATAAAGGAAATATGCAGTTGCGAGGACGATTGGGAGAGTAGAGAATTAATCCTGTTGCATTTGCTTTTGCATCTCACATGGACGTGTGTATAGCTAGTAGCTAACATTGCTCTCCGAGTTGTGTGGAGGGCACTGCAGGACAAATGCGAGTGGCATAGGGTGGCTCATGGGAACAGCAGTGGCTTCAAAGCTGAGTTCATCTGTGACTGCAAAGGGTGCTCTGATGCTATGAGGAAGCATCTGTCATGGGCTGTGGGACAACAGGGCAACTTACTGACCTGTATGGAAGCCTGGGAAGCTTGCACAGGCAGGTGGGACTTGGAGGACTGTTGGGTTTATGAAGAGTCACTGCTATGGCAGGCTCCTCCTCCCCTGTGCTACAGTTGCCTCTTGGATGTACTTCAAAGGCAGCACGTAATACACAGTGACCTTTGCTTATTTACAGGTGGGTTGCGAACACTTCAGGGTAGGGCCATATTTGTCTTTCTGTTTACAAGGTTGGAAACACAGAAGGTATTTAAGACATACATGTCAATGAAAAATTAGTAAGGATATCGCACGAAGAAAATGCAAGTGGTTTCCACTTGTGTTTCTTTAGAAAAGAACTTGCATACGTTTAAAAGAGTAATGGCATCCCAGTTGTACCTGTTAGGCACGCAGCATAACTACCTGTGGGGTGACTTGTGGAACAGGCAGCAGAAGCAAAAGCCCTCAATAGAGGTGATCTCTTCCTTGCAACACTGTGAGGATTAAGAGGAGATGCTGAGAAGGAACTCAGCACAGAGATGTCTCTCCAGAGTTGGTGTCTTCTTGTTCCTCATAGCTCAGCTCCTGGGAGAGAGCAGATATTAGGTAAGTGCCTGATACAATACCAGTGTTCAACTTCATGCTCCTGTGAGAAGAAGCGCACAGACATTTCTGACCTTCCTACCTTACCTACTGTAGAACTTCTCTGAGCAAGAAGAAGGCCCATGATTCTTTCCCCAGTTTTGCTTTTAAAACTTTCTATTGGAAACCCTTTCAAATTAATAGGAAAATGCCTCATCATGGCGTTTTCATAATGCATTTCTTTATGCTTTGTTCTTTTTCCTTCCCTAATGCCCTCTCCAGCTGGTCCCTCTCTTCCCCCACAGTCTCCCATTATGCTGTCACGTCATGTATATTCTGTTACCTCCCCCCACCCCCCTTTGCTCACTACCCTCCCCATAAGAGCTCTTCCTCCCCTCTTGGTTGATGATCTGCTCCTGGGTTGTACACACACTCACACTTACAAGTATATAAAGTCCAGGAGATTAATATCTGTTATTTTACAAAATTATCAGCCGTCTTCTAATCTTGCTTCACTCCTCTTCCCGTCATTGTTCTTACTAGCATGTTTTAAAAGAAATGTCAGAAATTGGACCATTTTACCACATACATCTTTAAAGTGTTTAAAATTTAAAAAGTAAGTAAATAATAATTGTGTGTGTTCGTGCACATAAATGATGTGTGTGTATAGGCCCACGTACCGTGATACACGTGAAGAGGTAAAAGGAGCATTTTGTGGAGTTGGTTCTCTCCTTCCATGTTTATGTGACTGCCAGGCATCAAGCAACTCAGGCTGTAGGCTTGTGCAGCAAGCACCAGTACCCACTGGGCTATCTCACCAGCCCCTAGATAGATCTCTAACCAGCAAGACCTTTACCTAAAACAAAACAAACAACAAACAAAGCAAGTCTTTTTTTTCTAGAGAATTCACTCCAAGACTTAAATGAGGACAACATGCTAATGATCCCTTTAAGTTAAAATTCTAACAAGGGACTAATGTGTTCTTGTGTTCTCTGTCTCTCTTTCTTTCCTCTAAGCCAAGGATGGTGTCTGTCCTAGAGGCAGTTTGTGACATGGTGGTAAGTGTGGACCGCCCTGAGAGGCAACAGTCCCTCATGTCCTAGCTTTATCATTCACTCTGAGCTGGCAGCTCGTAATCCACACAGCTGCTGACACATGGCAGCCTAGCCAACACGGCCGGTCTTCTCTCTATAGGAAGGAAGATTTTGGGTAAATTGCAGTAGAGCCTGTGTCATCGTAACCTATTTACTCTTATGCATTGCCTTAGGGGTTAAGGTTAGGAGGTGTATGGTAGGTAAAATGTTTATTATAGTTAAGAAGAAACCATATTCTCTTGTAGTTAGACTAAAGGTTTACAGGGCTAGTATTAGCTCATGTGTAATGAGCTGCCATGTGCCATAGGCTGCTAGAAACAAGTATCACAGTATTGAGCAAAAATGATCTCTCTCTCTCTCTCTCTCTCTCTCTCTCTCTCTCTCTCTCTCTCTCTCTCTCTCTCACACACACACACACACACACACACAATTTTGGAGTTTAGAAGTCCAAGATCAAGGCTCCAGCAGGTTTGGTTCCTTCTGATAGTTGCAAAAGACATGCTTGTCCACAGCTCTCAGCCGGTTCCCTGTGGTTTGCTGGCATTCCTTGGCTTGTAGAAGCATCAGTTTGCTCTGCCTTCATCTTCCCACGTGCACAGCCATTTCTAAATGCCCCTTTTCATGAGGATGTGTGGCATTGGAATTAGAGTGCTGTCTTAATGACCACTCTTAACTAAGACCTTCTGTGACATGTAAAAGAAGTTTCTTTTTATTTACTTAGATAAAGTTTTTATTAATTTTGAGAGATATCATACAATGTATTTTGGTTGTATTTATGCCTCCTTCAAACTCTTCCAGGGTCTATCCCTACCTTAATACCTCCCCAAACCCATTGAGTCTGATGTGTGTTGCCCAAACACTCTTGGTGTGGGGCCTGCTCTGAAGAGTGGTTAGTTCACTAGGGTACACACCCTTAAAGAACACTGAATCTTCTTTCAGAGCAGCTATCAAATGCCGATAGCCCCTCAGCTAGGAGTGGGGCTTTAGGTCCATCTTCTCCCTTAAAAGGGGTTTCTTAAAATGGGCTAGAACTTCCAATATATCAAAATTTTAAGGGATATACACAAATCAACCCATAAGGTATACCAAGTATACTGTGTGTATGTGTGTATACAAGTTTATGTGTGCATGCAAGTGTACGTGAATAGAAACCAGCTCTTAAAGATGAATGTTTTCTCTTATTGATCTTCACATTGTTTATTTATTTATTGTTTGTTTATTCATTCATTTATTTAGAGACAAAGTCTCTGGCTGAGCCTAGAGCTGATTGCCGGTGAGCCCTTAGAATCAGACTCTGTCTCACAGTGATAGAATTACAGGGCTTTTCTAGGCCCTTCTTTTTCTATAGGTGTCTGTGATCTGAACGCGGGTCCTCATGTTTGTATAGCGAGCGCTTAACAAGCTGAACAGTCTTCCCAGACCCTATTATCCTCATTTTAGAGATGGAGAAACAGAGGCTTCAGTAAGGAAGCAGTTTGTTTAAGATGGCAGAGCTGGTAAGTGGCAGGAAGACGACTGGAGCCTGGACACCTTATTCCAGAGCCCACAATTTTAGCTACTTCATTTTTGGGTACTCTTCTATCCTCACATCACCCCCTTCCCACTATACATGTAGGAAGTTGACAAACTGAAGGTTAGGAGTGAGCAAATTTCTAAGGCATCTTAATACTGCCATCTAGTGGTATAAAAATTTAAAGCAGCTCCCATTTTCGGGCAGGGGTGGGGGGTGGGCGGCAAAGTCCTTAGTGTATTGGCTGTTTTATTTTTATTTTTTAAACTACTACTGTCAAGCAGTTATAAATTGTATTTGGAGTTGTGAAAACAGAGATTAACAGTACAGCACTAACTTTGAGCTCCTTAAGGTAGATTAAATTTTCTGATTGGAATATGTAAGTGCTAGACCTATATTCAAGTACCCACTCAGAAGGTTATTTTACATTTAATGAGTCCATATTTCTAGGACACTTTATAACTGGCCTTCTGGCCTTATGATATTTTGGGAGACTTGTTTCCCCCAATGTTCTTGATCTGATAACTCATTCTGGTCCCCTTTTCTGCTGTTCAGACTCAGGACTCACTGATAACTTGATCACTTAGTAAATGGAAACCATTTACTTGTGTCTTCAGTATAAAGAAACAAAGGTCTGTACAGAATAGGCTTCACCTCAGAGGGTGCAGTTCCCCTTACACTCATATTTGTATCTGTCTCAGTCACTATGCATGTCCTACTACAAGTTCAGAAGGCTGTCACATGCTAAATACAAGTTAGGAAAAATATGTTGAAATAAAGTAAATTTAGAGTTGAAAGACATCTTAATGTTTATTTATTCTAGATCACACAACTTATTTGCATTTCCAAAGGGAGGAAGGAAAAGAGTCTCTGGTTTTTGCTGGGTGGCTCGACATAGCTCCCTGCTGCCTGTAAGAACAGGCAAAGAGCAGAGAGACGGGCCAGAGCTTGGGGCTGGATGAAAGACTCTTAGATGCTGTCAGCCTGTGTGTTCAGCATGGACGGCATAGAGTAAGCATTGTGATCAAGAGTTATAGAACTGATGTTTGTAAACGGGTTTCCTTAGATAATTTGTAACAGAGAAGAGAGTGCAAGTACAGTGCAAAGAGCATCCTCGTCCCCAAGTCACAGGAGAGAAAAGGTGTCAACCTGGTGGCCCATTGTCTTTTATTACTTTGCCATTTGTTTTCTACAAAGACATTCCCAATGTCACAAAGGACATATCCTCAACGCGACATAAAAGACAGGAAATTAGCACTAATGCATTATTGCCGTTTAATCCTCAGACTTCAAGTTTGTCCTTTAGAGGAAAAGAGAGATCCATTTTAGAACCAAGCAGTGCTTTTAGCCATCTCCTCCTTTCTCTTCTCTGACCACAGCTGCATCTAGCTCTCTTTCACTTTCATTATCACCAGACTTCAGGTTTGCAGTCCAGTTATTTTAGATTGTCTAACTTGTTTTCATATAAGGCTTCCTTACTGTCAGCTTGCATCCTTTGACTGACACAGCAGGGATGTGGCGCCAGGTTTCTCTTACACCACAATATGAGGTCTATAATCTCAGTGCACTCCATTATTGACATTCTTCACATTGATCAGCTGACTGGGGTGGTGTTTGCCTGTTGCCTCACTTTTGTAATTAATGATCATTTGTGGGTGCGGCACTTCAGATCATGTAAATAATCCCATTGTGCATCAGAGTTTTAATTTATTCACATATTTTGTATCAGCATACACCCTTGTTTTTCTGTTTTACCTACTGAGTCACACTCTCTTGTTGATTTTACTTTTAATGATTTGATATTCAAATTATCCCACTTGTTCCAAAGGTGGGCCATTGTAGGTTGGCTTCTGTGATTTGCTGACTCCCAATCATTTGGGCTTGCTGGTTGGTGTAATGTTTCACAGACGACCCCTCTTATTCCTGATCTCTTTAAATATAAAAATTTTTTAACAACAGTGTGACTTATCAGTACAAATATTCAATGTGTACGGATCAACTGGGGCAATAAATATCATCATATCTGTATCATGACTCTGTCTGCTGACCTTGAGCTCCTTTCTTATAGTTATTCATGAATATGGATAGGCTATTGTGATGTGCAAGCTGCCACTGTTCCTGCAGAACAACAGACCTGTTAAGTCTACCTGGGTTTGGGTACTTTTCGTTAGTCAAGTAACTCATATTTCTTCTGCTCTGTCCTGGAGTTATCCACCTCAAGTGACACCACTGTTTTTTATTTCCACCAAACACAGTTTTCTCCCTTCTGGTGCCTGTGGCTGCCTTCTCTGAGAGTGAGAAGCCTGCCTCTCCTTATGCTTAGTATGTCTACTCCTTTTGCCAGCTCTGTACAGTTGGTCTCCTATGCTGCTGCCACCAGTCCCCAGGACAACACATACTGTCTGATCCCAGAGAACAAGAAGTCCTGAAGCAAACCCAGAGCTCATTCTTACTTTCTAGAGTATTTCTAAGTTGGAGTGTTCAAAGTTTAGATGTTGGGAGAATGAAGAAAAAAAAAGTTCCCCTGAGGCCACATGCAGAGGAAGAACTGGAGACTCAGACTGACTAACGTTCTGCTTCCTGCTTTTTATTGGCTTTTTTTTTTTCAGGGGTGGGGTTGGGTGCAGATATGGGAATTGTTGATGTGCAGCCTGGGACTTCCACACTTAGGCTATGAAAATATTCCACAGGTTTTTTTTTTGTTTTGTTTTTTTTGTTTTTTGTTTTTTTTTTTGGTGATTGCATGTGCTGCTGTATAGAGCCAGGAGAACAGAACCTTTATCCTGACCAGTGAGGGCACCAGCCTTTGACCACCAGTTATAAGCCACTGACTAATAGTTATTGAGAGTTTGCTGCTGTAGCCCCTGGGCAAGGTGCCTTCTCACAAGGCTGAGCTGTGTGAGGCTCTTAGGTAAGGGATGCAGTCAGAACTTGGGGACCCTGTAGGAACTTGTGATGCTCTGCTCTCCCCCGAGACCTGAGCTGAACATTTTCATAAGCTTCCTGAATATTTTTCTTGATAGATATAGGAGGCTTTTGCCTTTCTTTTTTCTTTTTTTGACAATCTTTTCATATGTCTTAGAAATATATTTCATTTTCTACCCACCCACTCTCCTTGCTCCTCCCCATTCTGTCAGGGGAGAATTCATAAATGTCATTGGTCACGAATCCACTCTCCATGCTTGCCAGAGTCACAAACCCACTTTCCGAAGGGTTCACAGCTATGTTGTCATAGTCACAAGACACGTCATCGGGCGTGGCTTCTCCAGAACACACCCTGAACGAGATGTTCTTCAGGTCTGGCCGGGGCTCAGCTAAATCAGCTTCACTTTGTTTTCTGATGACATTGTAAACATCTAGGTCGGGGCTGTTTTCTTGGTGAGGAGCGGGCCAAATGGTGTGTTGTTCCTTTGTGCTGGGGTCTGGCTGGTCTCGTTTTCTAGAAGAAGAGATCCAGGTTGAGTATTTGAGACCAGGGTACTGAGAATGTCCCTGTTCCTACTGAGTGGAGGAAGTGAGCTACAGCTGCAGGCTTTGTAGATTAGGTACGAGACACCCCAGAAACATGTCATGTTCATGGCGAGTCTATACTTACCTCTCACTGTCTTTAGCTTGGATTCCAAGATTCCCCAGAGAATGCAGACCCAGAAAGAGTAGGAAAAAATTACACTTAAAAACCCCAACCAACCAACCAAAACCCCAAAACTCATCTCTAAGCAAATTTAGCCATATTCTACATTGTAAGTATAGATAACAAACAAGAGTAGGGTTAGTAATGCCGAAAGAAATCATGTTCCCTTATCATATCAGTTATTAAAGTTGCTTCAAATTATTTTATGTTCATCTCTACTTCAAAAGTAAATTATGCTTACCACTAAATATCACTAATAAGGAAACTCAATTCATTTTGGGAAATATTTTTGCTAAACTGTGTAATAGTTCATTTGCTTCCTTTTTTCTATCAATACATTTTGTTTGCCACACTTAAGATATTGTTTAAGGGACTGGGGATATAGCTAAATGCTAATTGTCTAGCGTGTGGAAGGCCCTGTGTTGATCCCTAGGATAGTTTAAAAAATGAAGAAAGAAAGGAAGGAAGAAAAATGAAAGAAAAACAGAGAGAGAAAGAGCGAGAGAGAGAGAGAGAGAGAGAGAGAAGAGAAGAGGAGAGGAGAGGAGAGGATGTTTTGGGAAAAGAGCTGCAGTTCTCCAATCCTGGCAAAGAGATAAATACATTTAAAGGGGGAAACCAATTGCAGAGTAGGCCATTGAAAAAAAATGTATCTATAATTGTTTTAACAATTCTATTTTAAATTTAAGATAATTACTAAGAAAAATGATCATAGTAATGGCTGACACTTGAGTATTTATTATTGTTTGTTATGTGTATATTCATTGCTTTAATCCCATAATCTTTGAGGGGATTATTAAATGAAATAGCTTCTGTACTGGAAATTTACAAATGTGTTTCAAACTGCTCATCAAAGTGAGTCAAAAGCTAGACTCTAATTTTCTGCTGTGAAAATGAGAATGCTAGCCTTCTTGAATGTGTGCCATGATGATGGGGACAAAAGTGTCCTCAGAGCAGCTGTATGCACCTAAAATACATGAGCAAAAAGCGGCCTGTGCTACCTACCTTAGCGGCCTTGCAACAATACACTTTTAAAATGATTTAAGAGTCAATTGAAAAGAATTTGACTGATTCATTCTGAACAGAGTGGCTTTGTGTCAGATGCTTCCCAGAATCCTTTGGAACAGACAATTTTCATGTGGCCCGTTAGTCATTCTTTACTCAACAAACATTTTTGGAATGAGGACCTACATTTAGGAGACCACTTTGCTGGGTGATACGTGGGTGCACAGGAAGTGAATACCATTGTTTTACCTTCCACTTTGCTTTAAAATCTTACACACACACACACACACACACACACACACACACACACACACACACGAAAGGATGTTGGACTACAAGCTTAATCACAACTTGGTCCAAATGCTCAGCTAAGTGCTGCTTGTCTGGTGTGTGGACCTAGTGTACTGAGTCAGCCAGAATTTATTCTCAGTTCCGCAGTGGGCCTTCTCTTGGAGTTGTCATGGCTTTCAGTGGTGTCAACCCGGCAACATCTGAGTGCAGAGGGAGCAAAGGTCTGATTGATAAAGGTTCTACTTGCCTTCTACAGATCCAAACCCAACATACAGCTGAAGTGACCACAAGGAGGAGGAAAAGGGGAATGCTGGGGACTAGGATGTAGGCAAGATTCAAAGCAGCCTCTGAAAAGGAAAAAAAAAGAGAGCATATATTAGACCTGGTGGTCTCAATCTCTCTCCCACCTGCTGTGTATGAATATATAAAATATATAATAGATAAGTTAAAAAGCATAACCAATAGTGTTCCAAGAAGCACATCCTAGGGAAGAGATGCGGTTGCCCAGTTAGCAGAGTCCCTAGTTTCAACAAATGAGTATTTTCTACCTAACCTGTGAATCTAGGCGATAATGTAAACAAATTTAAAATTTGGAGCCTTGCCATTATTAGAAGATCATATTTGATAATTTTTTTATCAGAGTAAAAAGATCCTCTTTTCTCATGTACTACTTAGTAAAGCAGGGCTTGCTGGGGACAATGTGGATGTCACAGAAACTCCCAAGATTAGAGAGGGAAGAGGGGGTAAAAAACATTAAGCCAAAAGTCTCAGTGTTGTTTGCAGGATAGAGAAAGATGACATTCGCATAAAGTGGACTGTCAGACTTTCCTATCACATCTGACTAAGGCCCATGGCTTCAGCTAGACCCTTACGTGCTGCACACTCAGGGGGCTTCTTTTCTGGACTCTGTAGTATGCAAGACAGAAATGGATGTTGTTCCCTTCAGGGGCTGTGGGAAAAATCAAGAATTAGAGATTAATCCTTCTTCTTCCACTGATCCAAGGTTCCTGACCATCCAGAGGCCATCGCTGTCCCACTTTCTGTGAGGCTAGAAACTTGACAATCATCAAAACAACATACTCAGAAAATGGAGAAGCCATTAAATTAGAATCATAAGTGATAGAAATGCCACCTACTTTGGACAGCATTTTATTCTTCTTTAAAGTTTCTCATACATTGTTATCTACTGGATAATGAAGAAACTGACTGGCCTCTATCCCTGGTCTGTAGTAGGGAGGCTCTAAATCCTTGATATTTTCTAAGATATAGGATTGAATTTTTATTCATGAGCTTCTCAAACAGTACAGAGTTTATGGTGAGGAGATTTCTTATAATGGGGGCTGTTACACCAAGAAGACCCACCAAGTGATCACAGAGTGGGGCTTTGAGCTGGGTGGTACAGGATTCTCCCTTGGAGCTATACCACCTAACAGTGATCACCTCCATCCTGCTTAGGTGATGAAACCCAATAAAACCTCTGGACACCAAGTCCTAATGGAGGTCCCTGGGTGAGTGACGTATCAGTGTGTCAGGAGAGGTTTATTATTTACCTTTGAGAAGCTGAGAGCAAAATATCCAGAAGAGCAACTTAAAAGAGGAAATACTGACTTCAGCTCAGGGTTTCCTGATTGGCTTCATGAAGTCAGAACAGAGCATCATGGAGACAAGCAATTGTAGAGGAGGTGGCGGCTATGCACATCATACTGAGCAGGAAGCCGAGAAAAAGGAACATACCAGGCACCATGTATGTATTCAAAGGTATGCTCCCTGTGACCTACTTCCTCCAGCTAGGCCCCACACCCTAAAGTTTCCATAATCTTCCATCTAGCACTACCACTTGGGCACCAAACACTCAATACATGAGCATTCAGAACATGCTTCATAGTCAAACCCTAACAAAGAAGTTGGTAGTCCTGACTCCACCAGAAGATGGTACATAGGTCCCATCTGAAACCCTTCTAGATCCTGGCCTGGCTGTGTCTTTATTTGGTTGTTCTTAGCATGGGTCCTGTATAATAAGATGCCCAGACACTGTATTCCTAAATTCTGTGAGTTCCAGTGAGTTACTGAACATGATAGGGCTGATAGACACTACTGGATGGGTGGCCAGTTGAACATCAATGTAGGTGGTGGTCTGAAGACATCAACACTTGTGTTTGATGTCTGTATAGTGTGAGAGTTGTGGAATGTACCTTTAAGCTGTGTGTGTGTGTGGTGGTGGTGGTGGTGAGGATTGTATAGGCTCTCCAT
This sequence comes from Acomys minous, assembly GCF_964271855.1. Taxonomy (NCBI): domain Eukaryota; kingdom Metazoa; phylum Chordata; class Mammalia; order Rodentia; family Muridae; genus Acomys; species Acomys minous. The sequence continues at coordinate 110,771,562 of NC_140494.1, forward strand.
GTCAGAACTGAATTGCAGTAAAACATTACATTTCATTTTATGGACCTGATAATGCTGCCAGCTAGGTATGAAAAAAACACCAAATGATTAAACTGAAGCACAGAGAAAAAAAATTTCAGGTTGCCCAGTGACAAAAACCCCAGATTTCCCTCTTGGAACTTAGGGTAAGAGTGAAGTCAAATGTTCATAAGTACTTCAGTTTATCACCCCAGCTATCTTTTACCATTGATAATGCAGCCTTTTTAGATGCTATCTTTCCTATTTCCTCAGTTTGGTTCACAGATGAATATTGACCCCAGTATATATCATGGCTTGGTTTATTTCACTCTTGTTTTTCTATTCCATTCTCCATCCCTTATCATATCCCACTTCCCATGGTCAGGAAAGTCCCCAGGTCTTTGCCTTTACAGGGACAGGCAGGACCTTTTCCCTCCTCCTAGTCTTCATTTCTCAGCAGTCCTAGGATAGCACCCACTGCACCATTCACTGATGAAACCTGCCATGTAGTACAGCGTTTGCAGTGTCCTAGGTGCTCTGCCTAGTTCCATTAGTAAGGAGCTGTATGAAGAAGGAAGTAGGAAGTGTAGCCATAGGCACTTTCTAGTCAAAGGAGTCCATCATCTACTTCCCCTAGTACCTCTGCTTTCTTTAAAGGTTCCCGTGGTGTCTTCCTTCTGTGTTTCTTCTGGAAGTACGGGGGTTGCTGGCTCAGTTGCTTCACCTGGGAGAGAGACATGGACTTGAGAACTTGAGGAAAGGTGCTATAGTATACCTATAGTACAAAACAATAGTAATTTGACCAATGCCATTTATAATTAGAACAAAGTACCAAGTGTTGAATTTGTTGCATTAGATTTGTCTTCATTATGTGTGTGTGCTTGTGTGTATGTTTTCCTGTGTTCATGTGTATGTGTGTTCAGGAGTGTGTATCTGTGTGTTGGCTGAGTGTTGGTTGATCTCAGTATCTTCTGCTACTGTTTCACACCTTGTGTTTTGAGACAGAGTCTCTCCGAACACAGAGCTTAAGATGTGGGTACACTGGCTAGGAAGTAAACCTGTCTCTGCCTCCCGAGCAATGGGGTCAGAGGTGCGTGTCACTGTGCCGAGCTCTTTGACATGGGTGGAGGAGATCTAACTCAGGTTCTCAGGCCTGCACAGTGAGTCTTTACCCACTGAGCCGTCTCCCCACACGTGTCTTCATACTTCTGTGAGACCTTTGCTGCCGATGACCAGGCACCAAAACAGCCAATGAGCATTTGCAGTTGGCCAACATAAAGGGCTGAAGAACCTAGGAAAAGGTGCAGTGACTCACTGCTAGGACCACAGATAATCAGGTGGGCTCATTTCTTGTGTCATTTGATTAAATTATTCCCTCATTGTTGGCAATGATGATAATAAGGGTGATGGTGGTAATAATAAGCATCCAAAACGGAACTATTACTTTTCAGTTTTGACAGACAAAGATAACAGTGGACAGAGTGAGACTGAGGAACAAGCTGTCATAGTTGGGTGTGACAGGCATCTGTCCAACTTGCCTGGGGAAACACCAGTGGTCTTCCTGCTGAATAATCTACTGTAAAGGCATGGCTCTAAATTTATAAAGGGGGCTGTGAAATGGCCCAAATCAATGCAAATTTCATATGACAGACTTACCCTCAGGCCCTATAGAGGGTGTTGTATTTGGTTTTTCTGCAACAGAAAAACAAAACAAAACAAGACAAGAACAATATTTACATTTTCCATTGTCTGAATGAAATCATCTAGAGTGTAGCATCTAATTCCAACAAACTATTTATTCTCACCATATTAATTATTGTTAACATATTGGAGGTAGGTTGCCCAAATCAAAGAATTAATTGCATGTGAATATTAGCCTTCCTTCAAGTTTACTTAGGTGTTTTTTAAGTATTTAAGAACTTGAATATATTCAGCTTTCCAAATGAAATAGAAAGCTCATATATTGATCTTTGTGTGCTGCCATACAATCTCTGCCTTGTTAGCATGGGCTGCTTGAGCTTCAGCACCCATCCCTGCTCCCCATCTACCGTGCTGGCTGGGGCTGTCTTTAGTGGTCCAAGGTATTTTATCAGTTTACACTGAGGACATTTCAGAGAGCAACAAACTCTTGGTCTGCAAGAAGGAGCAGTGGTTTAGGGCTTGCCCTGGTTCAAGGCAGAAACTGGTGATTAACCTTGAGCTATTTAAAATATTTCTAAGAGCTTCTAAGTCACACAGACTACTTATGTCAGATGGTTTAAATAAAAAAGATATAATCATGTTACTTAGTAAAGATAAAACAACAAAATATGGGAGCATGTAAGTCAGTTAAGAGTTTATATTCTGACTTCCTGTGATCCCCATATATGGTCACTGATGCTCTTAGCCATGAGCACAGCACATCAGAGCACGGTGGCCACAGCACAGCACATCTGTGCACAGTGGCCATGGACACAGCACATTAGTGCAATATTTCCATTATTCTCTTCACAGCATTTGGCACAACTCAGATGATTTCTGTCTTATTTCCATTCAATGTTCCTCTCTCTTTAGCACACATCTGGCTAGTCTGCCACCTGTTCTACATGGTCACATTCTCAAATCTAGTTTTAGACACACTCACTCACACAGTTTCTTCCTGTTTCCTAGTATTAGTATAGTGTTGTGACATCCTGTGGGAATGACAGAACTAATTTCTCCTTAATTCACTGAGGGGCTAGAAAAGTATGCTTGCAGGCTTTATGGCAGCCATGAAGTGAAAGGAACACACAGGCATATAAACACTCTGTATGTGAGGCAATCTGAACCTCAGAGGCTTTCAACAGACTTAAACTTTTTCTTGTTTTGAAATAATTTCAGATTTATAAAACTTTATAAAACTGTACAAAGAACCCAAACGTATCTTTTGCCATTTTGCCTACTTACTATTTGTATCTGTAAACACATATACACATATTTATATGCATATATGCACACACATAACTTTTCTTCAGAGAGTTGCTGACATGGCATGGGACCCCTTTACTCCTAATGACTTTGATCTTAAAAATAGAGTGCATGTTTAACCTGAAACCTGAAGGGTGAGAATGAGTTGCCTGGGAAAGAGGGAAATGTTTCAGGTTCAGGAAGTACCAGGTAAAAGCTTATAAGGAACTGCACTGAGTGCAAAGGTATTGGAATAGCGTGAGGAGAGCAGAGTATTGAGAGGGGAGGGTGGAAAATGAGGTATGAGTTTTCCTGAGGACCTTTTTCCTGTACGGTAAGCTGAATGAATTTATCTTCTGTGTGTATGGCTTCATACAGGGAAACGTCAGTTCTTCTCTGTGTGCCCACCTCCCTCTATAGGATCTCATCTGTATGTCCCGGGAGGCTGATCCCCAAAGACTGTTTCACGAGGGCATCCCTGTCCTTTGGCATCTTATTGGTCTTAGCCAATGGGAAGCAAAAGCAGGGAGTCAGAAGGCAGGGTCAGACAGAGGTCACGGCGCTCATTCCTCATGCTCATTTTCTTGTCAGTATGGTTTGTCAGCAGCTGTATTTCATGGTTCTGCTTCTGCTGGGAGATTTCTTATTCTGGTTTTGCTAAATTGATTTCTTTTAAGGCTTAGTGGTGGTAGAGCTTCCTGTAGTTGATAATCCCTTTATACTTTTTCATCTCCTGCTCCTGACCAACTCTTCTGCAAATAGCCCTTTATTATGCTCTCTTTATTAAGTCCTTATGTGTGCTATCTTTTTTATGCAAGAACTCAGTTAAACTAAATCAGGCAATAATAAAAGTGATGGGTAATTTGTGTCTTCTTAGAAGGGAACCACGTTTAAAAAAATAAAAGCATATCAGAGCAAATTTCAAAATCTCTCATTAAAAGCTGTTAAAGAAGTACAAACTTTTAAACCATAAAGTTGATAGAATTTAGTAAACAGAAGTGATGGAAAAGGGAAAGCCAGTGGGTAGCCAGTGCTTTCTGTTGCTGCGCTCAGAAGGCGACCTGTGAAGCTGGTCCAGGTCTCCTCAGCCTCTCTACTTAAGGCAACTGTATGCAGTGGGGAGAGACAGGACATGGAGAAGAGTTCATCTCAGGGTAGAATGGGTGAGGAAAAACATCTGCCAGCACGAAATTGTCACCAAAGTATAGTGTAGTTTAAACAGCTAAAAATGGGAGTAGTATTTAGTCCCCAGCTAAAATAGATACAACTCCTGTAGGGAAAGACTGTGGAATTGGGGCCAAGCAGTCAGCTTCAGAGAAGTGAGAAACTTCAGGGACAGATCAAGAATGAGTTTAAGATGAATTCTAATTTAATAAAGGAGTCTGGAAACTAAGCAGAGTGAGCCTATGGGTTTGCTGCCAGTTCCAACTGTTTGTAGATCTGGGAGCAAAAGCAAGTTAAATTTGCAAGGCAAATATACAGATGGAGATTGGCTGTGGACTTTTGAAGTTTGCCTGCTGTGTGAGACCGCCAGTGAAGCTGAGGTATTTTGTCACTTTCCTTTTCTGGTCATTAGTATGTTTCCTTACATTCCAAGAAATAATCTCATGTGGCTGATAGAGAACGTGCAGAAGTAACTGTCAGCTTATTCCAGGCTCCCACAGCCAACCATACACAGGATGGGTGAGAGTCTGTGCCTGTTCACAGCAGAAGCCTTTATTGGGTGTTCTCACAAGTCTTACTTTTTATCATAAGCAAACTAGATGCTTCCCTTTCTCATCCCTTCTTTTGTATCTGGTAGCCCCTCCTTTGCTGGAACTATTTCTCAGTGAGGAAGTGTCCTCACATTTCCATTTACAAGAATTCCCAAAGTTTAATGTTGCTGGCATTTGCAACAGGCTTTCTCAGTGCTCACAGTACAAATTCTCGGTACCAATAGCCGTTTTTGAAATGGGCGTGTGTGTGTGGGGGGGGAGATTTATTACCGTCAGCGTATTTGCAAATGAAGTTGTTCTTCATGTTGCACCGGTCATCATTCCACTGGAACATGTAGGAGCCCCCGATGCCGGGTGGTGCTGATGGCTGATGGTACATGACCACGCAGACCTCGCTGCCACAGGAAGGCTCATCCACATACCAGTTCCTGAAGGAAAAGCGTGGACAATGGAGACAAATGGGGAGACACACCCTAAGACTTCCATGCCATTTTTTCCCCCTTCATCAGGTTTCATTGAACCGTAAATGTCAGATTCTGCTTCAGAACATGATACAAGGAGGAGGATTTGAAGCACTGCCGACAAGTGGGGCACTTGCTGCTGATCCCGTGTGGCTGTCACAAGCAATCAGCTGACATTTGCCATAACCTCTTTGCAGGGAAGAATATATTATGTTCTTATGTCTGCAAAGTAATTATGAGGAACAGCCGCTAACACAGAGCTAGGCTGAAAGATCTTAACGCTCACCTTCTTTTTTTGGCTTCATGCTAGTTGGGCTTGGTTTCTGTTTTCTCAGAGACCGGACATACTGAGGAGAGGGATGACGTGTCTCACTCAAAGCTCGCTATGCTTCCATCTAGCTACTTTCCAACAGCTACCTCTGCCTCACCAGGCTCAGATGATGGGTGAGAAGATGAGGAATCTGAGGGAGAAATTCTAAAATATAGAGGCTTCCAGAGATGGAAAGGGGCTGGAGAAGGAGACAGGAAGACATCTTGGTCTTTTGTTCTTAAGTTATATGCACAGGATCAAGGGAATAAGTCCCTTTGCACACACTGTTAGGTATATTCTTTTTGCCTTTTTAGCTCTTCGAAAGGGTTCATAGTGGCTTTAGTTTTACCACCTAGTAGTTCCTGGAATTCAGCGAGGTTAAGTTTGTAAGCACTTACCTCACCCGCCAGTTGAAGTCTGTGCTTTGTAGTCTGCCTGAGTACCTGATATGCTTTTGCCCAGGGCTAGGGTCTTGCTCTGATTCCCAGACTATTTATCTAGATACTGTTGTTCTGCCTATGTCTTCTCAAGCCTCTCCTCAGCGTAGTTGGCTAAGAGATGTGTCTTCTGGTAGCACCACTGTGATTTGGTCCTGTTTTGTAGTCTGCCAAAAGGAAGCTCCTTTGTTGCGCATACAGTGTTGAATGAGTTTCTTGAACCACAGCAGAATTTACATTAAGACTCGGGATGTTACAGCTGAACATCTAGGGGCTATTTGTGGAAATTGGGCTTTGTGCCTCATCAGTGACCTATAACCCCCTAGCTTTATGGTTTTATGTTAATTTATGAGAGAGAGAGAGAGAGAGAGAGAGAGAGAGAGAGAGAGAGAGAGAGAGAGAAGAGAGAGAAGAGAGAGATTGACTGATTCCTGGAATAATATTTTTGGACTTGAGCCCATTTTCAGACTCATAACTCACAGATGAAGGGAGAGGCCAGATGCCAAGGAAGAAAATCTCGCCGTGCTGTGGCAGGTGGCTATGATAAGAATCTCCTCTGTTCTTTCTCCAGAAGGGCCTTTGGCTATTTAGCCAAATAACCATACACTTGCAAAAGGGGTATGTCTGCATAGTGCTAGAATTGTTAAGCATAGGGTATGAATGGGCACTGATGTCATTACAGCCACGCATCAGCATGGGAGCACACTGGGGTAAGGCATTTCTTCAGCCAGCTCACAGTGGGGCCTAACCAGTAGTCATTGGCGCAGTTCTAAGATATATGAACTGGCTCTAATTTTTCATCTGTTATTATGAGACAGAGTGCAGTGCAGCCCATTCAGTTGGGCCTTTAGCCAGCTAAGGCCAAACCTGAACTTGAAGCCCTGGTCTTGTAGCTCTACCTTTGGAACAGGAAGTATCATATTATAGGCCTTTGTGCCTCCATTATCCTATTTTTAAGGTTTGCTGGGGGTGGAAGCCAGGGCCTCTGTGTAGTGGTTGGTATAGTTCCACATTGGCTCCTTACGCTCTCACAGTGTAGAATGCCAAGCACAAGCCTCTGAGACTGCAGTTCCCCTCAGCACGGCATCTTATCTAGAAGCGAACAGCAGGAAGCAGTGGTGCCAAGGGCCTGAGAATGCAGAGTGGTGCCTCCCGTCGTATCTCTGGTTAGTTCACTTGTCTGACTTGCAAAACCCAGACAGATCCTAAAGGATTATATAAGAGGAGCATACACTCAACCCTGCAGTGCCCTAGTTGTGCCTGCTGTCCTGTATGTAGTAATATCTTTGCTAGAGAAGTATGCAGACCTGGTGACCACATTTAAGAGGCTCTGAAACAGCTTATATTTATTGGGAATGGACAACAGTCTTCATGTAAGGTTTTGTCTTGTTTTGATATTTTCCTTACACTCAGTCATATACCTAGATTTTCTATGAATTGTGAAGAAAATCACCCTGGCCCACTGGACAGCTGAATAGTGTGTCAGATGCAAGATGAATAGTGTGCCAGGTGAGCAAGAAAAAAAGGGGGTATAGTATATTGGAGACCTAGTAAGACTCACACATTCCAGAAGGTTGGAGAAAAACCCTATTAATATCCAGGACCCATCACTTCATTGGAATGTATAGATAGGTGTCCTGTGAACTGGAGAATGCCAGAACCTCCCTTTCAAATTAAACAGCAAACTGTATTATCATACAGTAATTGAAAGCAAGCATAGCACTTGGCAAGTCTCTCTGGATCCTACAGGTTTCACGTTTCTCACCCAAGAGTACCCCTGTGGTCTGCATGACAGATGGCCTGTTTTGAGTCAGATAAAGAGTGGATAGGGACTCTACAGCAGGTCTAGGCTTGGGCATTTCTCACAACTGTACCAAGGTCCTTCCTCAGCTCATACACTGTGTGTGGAAGAGCCCCTTGCGACTAGTTGATACAGTCAGCTCAAGCCTGGTTCACAGCTAAGTTTGCTAAGTGAAGCCAAACAAGCCAGAATGACACTGAGCTTTACTGCAGCTGGACCCAGGGGTGGCCTTAAAAGCCCATGGTAAAAGGGCAGCCTCCCACTGGCTAGAGCTTTAGTTAATATACCTCATTAGCTACTCTATATGGAAATAAAATTTCAAAACATATGAAACTGAGGGATGGGGGGGGGGAAACAGACACAAAGCTAAATAACAGGAATATAATAATGAGAATATAATAATGAGGACATAAGGGGGAGAAGGCGATGATTGGAGACAGTGGCCGTACAGCAATAAAGAAGTAAGTGTAAAGTCTGTGAAGTTTCTGTCACGTGATTTTTCTCACCAGAGAGCGTCCACCGCAGAATGGGCATTGAACAGCCAGGGAGACAAAAATGAGTGAGCCAAGTGATGCCAACCAGCTGTTCTCAGTCACATCGATAATAGCTCAGGAGATAAATATGAACAATAACTACGAAGGCTCTGCATGGGCTTAACAGTTTGGTGTGTACACAGCAAGACCAATCTGGCTGTGACTACGGAGAAGTATCTGGCCTTTAAGGCAACAGAGATTAACATTAAGACTGATGCTGACTCCAGCCAGAGAAGTTCACAGTGATCCCAGAGATGATCTGGCAATGCCAGTAGGTCAGCCACTGAAGCCACCAGAGGGTGGGGAGGCGGCTGAGGAGAGGATAATATAGCACTGGTAAGTAAGGAGACCAGCATAATAATCGGTGGTAAGTTAGCTACATTGGACCCTGAAAGGGACAGTTACTCACTGTGGTAGGAGTAGACACAATCTGGCCATTGCTTTTGCTTTTTCTGACTCAGGGTTTTAGTCAGATCCACTAACCAAGGGTGTAAATAGTATTTTATATATCAAAATAAGACCCTAAATACAGTCTCACCAGGCAAAAGACATATTTTATAGCAAAGAAGGCCCCCTATCATGGGAATTACTTATCAGATTACATATGACATCGTCCCAGAGCTGACAGCTTGATTCATGGATGAGCTTGCCGAAAATACAGCTGAAGCCTCAGCCTCAAGGTAATTGAACTTTGGAAAGGGATATCATCCCCCAAATAGCAGTGCACACTTTAAAGCAACAGGTTCCGTAACTCTGTATTTCCAAGAGTAATATTCATGGGTCTGGTGCCAAGGAATGAAGGCAGCAGCTCCTCCTCTGGGAACCATCGCCACCTAAGGAGTTTGGGCCTTTTGTTTCTGCAATGCTATGATTTGGGAGTTTGTAGGTACTTAGTTTCCAGCGGGGAGTACTTCTCCTAGGAGACATGGCATGAGTCTAACTGAGCCATAAACCATGGTTGCTACTTGGCTCTTGGGGGTCTCTATGTTCAGAGATCAGCAGAGGAGAGGAGATGTCAGTATCTCAGCAGGTTATTTGCATCAGGAGGAGGTGGTCAATGATGCACGTCATTAGTAGGAAGGATCTTCCAGGTTATGCACTTGGTAACTTCAATTTCGCATCTCGTTTTTTAAAGTGAACAAGAAAGTATGTTAACTGTAGGCTGAGAAGTGCGAGTTGGCTAGAGCCTCACATTCTTCAGAAACGATGGTCGGGTTATGTTACTAAGTCAGGCACTGAGACCAGCAGAAGGGCAGGTATGTCATGGGATAGTAAAGGTGTGATGTTAGTGAGGGTCAATTGTGGCTCTAAGACCATCTTCGGTGATAAGAAATACACTTCCTACTCTAAGTCTCCTCTTCCGAAATGTCTGCCAGGAAGAGAAGGCTGCACAAATCTCCTACAATTTATGTGGAGATCTGATAAGTGCAATCAGTAGACAGCGAGAGCTGGCATGCTGTCTTAACGTAACTGATAAACTATCTTATACTATCATTTAAAACATTTATTGACTCATTTTTATATGTATGGCTGTTTTTCTTGCTTACACGTCTGTGCACCATGTGCATGCAGTGCCTGCAGAGTTGAGAAGAGGGCGTAGAGTCCCCTGGAACTGGAGTTACAGATAGGTGTGAGCTGCTGTGTGTGTGTGCTGGGGACTAAACCTGGGCCTGCTGCAAGAGCAGCCAGTGCTCTTAACTGCTGAGGTATCTCTCCAGCTCAGATAAGTTATCTCTTAATCTTTATGCTTTTGATTGATAATGACTATATACTTTCCATATAGAGGTGTAGCCAATTTGGTCTCTCTGTTGTGAGCTCTCTGCTTAGGTCATGTGCCTTTTTGTCTTGGAGACTGTTGTAATTTATCATCTATGTACTTAAATTGACTTACAACCCTTTATCATACAAAGGTTAACTCTTTGGTAGAGTGTTTTCTCCTTTCCTATGTTTGTCTTGTAACAGTGATATTTTAACATGTTTTTCCATGTCCCTGTATCTTTTGGGAGGAGATGATGGCCAAGCCGTGGTACACACTGTGGGGTGTGACTGCATCTTGGTACTGTGAGTTTAGGAGTTTCCTACAAAACTGCAGCTTTCTTGAAGTCTCCATCCTTGGTCAGTCCATAGAGCAAGATACTGGTTCTGATTTCTTGCTCTCTATCACTATTCCCTGTGGTCTGGAGTACTGTCTTGGTCCCATATTTATGCACTGTCAGTTTCTCAATACAGTTTTAGCTCCAAGAGTCAGAGAGCCAGAACCACAGGCCTCAAGCATGGCATGCTATTGAAAAAAAAATTCTGCTGGGCTTCATCCACCTGAACAGGGCACTTTGGGTCCAATTCTAGGCTGAGTTTTCCACCTTTGCCACATTGCTCTCTGGTCAGTGGCCATTCTGGTGTTACTGCCGCCATGGCTCTGTCTGGACCTTCTCTTGAATCTGACACTATGGACCATTCTTGTCTCTTTTTCTGAGCTACGTCAAAGAGATCAGCCACTGTGGGATCCACACACTTACCTAAACTGTGATGTGCTTCCATCTGTCCAAGCATAAAGGTCCTGACAGGCTGTGTTGTTGCTCTGTTTCTCCTCCAACCTCCTGAGGCCAATCCAGAAATCACCATCTGATGCCAGGAGGTTCTCAATGAACTTTTCTATCAGTCTCTGCTCATCTTCTGTTTCGATGCTGGCGAGCTCTCCCCTATCCCTCCTGCAGGCTTCTTTGGCTTCCTCAAAATTCAGTCTTTGAAAAGCATCATGGAAGTAAATGACTTTATAGCAAGGCCTCCGTGTCCCTCCCCGGCAGACCAGCTGCCCTAGAGATTTAAAAAAAAAAAAAAAAGGCAACCTGTATCAGTACCCCATGAAAATATACCAGGGAAGATGTACTTAGAAACACCCAAATGAAGCTGTCTCTGGGCAGGAATTCTGAGTGTTCCTCCATGGACTGTTACCACTCAGGCTTTCTAGAGAAAATTAGTACTCTTTGCAACACCATGTTACAGTGTCTGATGTCTGTGTTGTGAGTGGGATCCATGTTTTTGCTCCAGTGCAGATTGAGGAGGATGTTTCTATATTTAAAAGAGTAGGTAAATATTTACAGCTTCACTTAATGCATACAAATCAGACATTCATGCCCTTAGTGAGTCTTGAGGAATTATGGGAGCATAGGACAAGTGTTGCTGTTAAGTGGTTGCTTCGGCGGAGAGGAGCATTCTGAAGCCAGCCATGGATCCCTCTATCCTGCAATCCTGTGTGTGCACTGGGACTCACTTGCTCATCTCTGGTGTAAGCAGAAGCTAAGAGCATCTGTGGGCTTTTCTGCTACTGATAGTCAGATCTGCTGCAGATAGTCAAGTAGACAATGGAGTTTACTGAACTTTTCCTTGTCCCTTTAGCTAGGGTCAAGGTATAATCATCTCCTTTAACCCTCATAACAGTCTTCCAAAGTCAAGACCATTTGTGCCTCACTTTATAAATGAAAACACTGAGGCTCAGAGAAATCGGTTTGCCACATAGCTATCAGAAGCATTGTCAGAGGCAGAATCCAGATCTGTTAATAAAGTCACACCACAATCACTGAACTGTCTTGATGGTTCCCCACTCCTTGGCAGGCACTGTCTAGGTTTGATTGGCACCTGAAGGACTGAAGAGTGTTTCAGAAAAATGGATGAGATTCCACTAAGCAGTAAGTAGCCAACTGTTTACTAGCACGGGCTGCCTTGGCTTGTGTCTGGATGACTGAAGTCTCGCTGCCTCTGAAGCCCAGCCATCCCTCTGTCAGTCAACACTTATTTGGTGAGTCCTCCTTGCCTGGTGTGCTACGTACTGACAGCATAGGCATGCCAGTTCCTAACCCACAGGAGCCCACAACATGCTCTGGTCCTGTGTGTACAAAATCAAACCCCAGATTTCAACAAGGAGACTAGTTCCTTCAATGAAAGAGGCAAACTGTGGGCTACAGGTATGACTTGCTGCTGTGGTGTAAGGCATAAATGGTTTTGACTTCAAAGCCTCTTGCCAGACTTTCTGGAATGTTCTAATTTCCCCAATATGTATTTCAGCTCTGTAGAGAGCCAGAAAACATTATTATGTCCAATAATTGTACAGCATACAGGCCAGAAGGCCACAGGCTGTGCTAACTGTGAAGGAACTATGCAAGATTCTCCCCCAAACCTCACACTTTGATAAATTCTCAATGAGCAAGCAGCCAGGAGCATCCTGTACCTCCTCCCTTGCAGAAGAAGCTGTTAGTGGTAAAAGGTTTCTAACAGAACAGGCTCCCAGAGGATGAGGAGTGCTCAGAAGCTGGCCTTCTCACCAGGAAGGTGTTCCAGAGAAAAGGACAAGGTGGGCAGTGGAGGAAGGCAAAGGGGCCCCAAGCCTCCCCAAACCTGGCACAGAGAAACGAGTTAGTTACTAGCAGTCCCACCTTTCCAGGGAGACTGCCAAGAGAAAGCTTAACACCTTGATAGAGTTTCCTGTATGGTCCATGCTGGCCGCACACATCCAGTGTATACTAGTGAGTGCCAGGGAGCACCAGAGCTGGAAAGGGGCCCGAGGACCCATCTGGTTCCCCTGGCTTCAGGAAGTGTCTTTCTTTTCTCATTTGCAGGAAGGGGAAGGGCAGGCAAGAGGTCTCCTGTCACCAAGTGTGGAGCCAAGCAGCCCTAACCCTCGCAGCTTCTCTGCTGAGCCCAGCCAGAACCCCATCCTGAAACCAAAGTTAGAGTCCTTAAATCAGACCCACAAGCTGGAATACAGTGGGCATTCCCATTCTCCATCCCTCTTGGCCGAAAGGAACCTGACAAAAAGATATAGCTATCCTTCCCCTAGACATGCAGACCCAGTAGAAGGAGAGAGAAGTCAGAGCACTGTACCTCCTCTGGGGTCCAAGTCCGAGGCTGCAGTGACACACAAGGAAGGAAGCAGAGAGTCATTCTTGGAGCCTGGGAGGGCTGGTCCCGCGCTAACTAGATTGTTTTCCCAATCTCCAATAGCTTCCAGGCCAGCCACCCTCCCCTCAGAGGAGAGTAACAGGTAGGGTTCTCACAGCCCTGCAGATCCACTGTCTCTACTAGGAGGGCTCATTAAGGAAGCTCGGTGCTCAAGGGCGCAGGTGGAGGGGCACTCACTGAAGCAAGTTTGCCCACTGCCTCACCCAAGTTACGTCTTCCCACTCACCCCTTGGTAACTCTGGGGAGAGAACAGATTTCTGGCATTGCTGGATACCCGGGGTGGCCCACAGAACTGGAGCAGGTTGTCTGTTTGCTCCCTAGAAGAGGAGAACTCAGAAGGGCTGATTGGGTCCGGGAGTGGATCTACGGATTGTCCCTCTACGCAAAGGGCTAGAGAAGGGGCGCAGTGGCTCTAAAGACAGCCCTCAACAGCTGGGATCTACTGGGCGCATCAACCCCAGGTGCTCGGGCAAGACGCACACTCACCACTCAGCAGGCGACCCCTCGAACCCCTCGGTTCTGCCAGCAGCACCGCTAACAACACAGCCTGCAGCGCTGCCCCCGGCTGCATGGCTCGATTCCAGTGTGTCCCGACACCCTGGGACTGAGGCAGAGAAGTGAGCAAACTGGCAGCTGCGTTCGGGCAACCGCAACCAAGGCAGCTGCATCTCCCAAGGACCCACAGACCCTGCACTGGGCGGTGTCCGGGAGGGCGCAGTCTGTTAGTTGGTTGTCCCTCCACCTCCTGGGACGTCATTGCAGAGAAGGCAGCCCCTAGAGCTGGCCCGCCCCTGACGACTAATGCTCCAGAAATTGCTAGCTCAGAGCGGGAGCAGGCACCGGAAAAGGCTGCTCTCCACAGACAGCAGCCCAGGGAGATCCTGAGTTTGCCTATGAGAGAGGGAAAAAACCCACTAGAGAGTCTCTAAACTCCGGGAAGCGGGTACTGGGCACTGTATCTTCAAACCATATCACATCTCACGCTGATCACTACACCCAGCTTGAATGGGCCAAAAGTAGCAAAACCCTTAAACTTCAGTAAATTTCAGACCCCAGCTGCTCCTGTGAAAGAAGTTGGGCGGCGAGGGGTGGGGGTGAGGGGTGGGGGAGGGGTGAGGTGGGGGGAGGGGGCGATTCTCTGGCAGGCAGTGTGTCTTTTGATTAGGGGCATTTCAGACTTGGCCTGAGGAGCTTCCGCAAAAGGAGAGAGAGCTGGGAGTTACTAAGCCGCCTCCACCAGAAGCTGGAGTGTTCCAGATCTCAGCCAGAAAGCTGAGGCTTCTTTGTCCTCTCCAGTACACTGATACTGTGAAGCATAGCAGAAACCACATCGGGCTTTTGGCCTACTGGATTTTGGTCCCAGTTTGCTTCCGTTCACTTTAGCTTTTCAGAAGAGCAGTCAGAAAAGCAGAGAGGAGGCTGGAGAGATGGCTCAGTGGTTAAGAGCTCTTGTTACTCTTGCATAGGACCTGGGTTCAGATGGCAGCTCCAGATGGTGGCTCACAGCCACCTGCTCACTCCAGTCCAGGGGATCTCCTGCCCTTCAGAACACAGGGAGGGGCTTCTGGCCCCAAGAAGCACCAGGCTCACATGTGGTGCATATAAATACATACATGCAGGAAAAGCACCCATAACACATAAATAAATCTTTAAAAAATGAAATGGTGATGCTCCCACAGCCTTGACCCATGCAGATCTAAACAAACAGGCCTGGGATAGAGCCGGGGTAGGAGTCAGGATCTGACTCAGCGCCGGCTGAGAATATGGCAGGAACTGTGCAGCTGCAGAGCACAGCACACAGGGTGAGGACTGGCCGCCCTTCCCTGTGTTCTGGTGACACTGTCTCACATCTAAGAACCATTCCTTCTAGAAGGTCATCCTAGCAAAGCAATAACTGTTGTGTCCCAATGCTGTTTGAAATGCTGCCTTTCCTCAGTGTCTGTGTGGCCCTTGGCAAGTCATTTTATTCATGTTTCTTGAGGGCTTTAATAATTACCTTATGAGTTTTGGGGTGGTTTGTCAAGGGAAATATGTATGTAAATGTACAGTTATATTTGGTTTAATGTCAGTTTAAATAATTTATTTCTAATATTGTGAGATATGTTCAGCTTAAGAAACTACCGTAGTTTTCCCTGTTAGACCCTGACTTCGGTCCTTATTGGTTTTGTTAGCATAGACGATCGAGTTAGTAATCACCCCAATTCTTCCCACTTCCCAGGACACACATCCTTTATTATGGCAATGCAGTCATCCTTTCTAAAAAGGTTGAATGTTTCCCTATGCCATGAGATTTGATTAATCCACAGAATAATCCAGAACGTCATAAGCCAACAGCAGAAAAGCCCTTTCATGGGCTACTTATTCTTTCATCTTTTGACTCTGAGAAGAGCTCATTCAGATATCCTACTGGTCCCTGAATGTCCCCAAGAGGGTAGTATGTGGTGCAGGGCTGCCTCAGTCCACTGACAGGCTTACAGCGTGACAGAGTGCTCTAAGTGGCCTGAATCAGATCAGTCAGACCATGAGCTGACCTTCGTGTGAGCTCTACAGATTGCTTTAGAACTCTTTGTTAAGCAGTGTTGTAATAATAATCTTCTGGCAACACAGGCACGTGTCACTGTGGGAGGGCTAGTTGACAAAAAAAAAAAAACTGTGTAATTTTTCTTGGTAAAATTTCTTTCACCCAAGACCTGTTCCTCTGCTCGTTGACTTCAAAGTTAACTAAGAAAACAGTTAAAGTGTGTGTTTTGCATTTTGGAATATTCACATATACATAATGAGATATTTTGGTGATAGGACCCAATTTCAAACCCAAAATTGTTTTCTATTCATCTTTTACACATAGTCTGAAGGTAATGTTCTGAAATATATTTGTGTGTTGTATGCATGATGTATGCATGTGGTGTGTGTGTGTGTGTGTACTTACTTGTGCATGAATGTATGGAAGCCAGACATTGACTGGGTGGCTTCCTCCACTTCTTATTTTGCACTTATTTTACTCTTTATATCACTTTTGAGACAATGTCTGATGAATTTGGAGCTCACCAGTTGCCTAAACCAGGGGACTAGTAGAGCCATGGCACCTCTACAGATCCTCCAGCCTCCCCGCCCCTCCAGTCTGGGATTACAGGGGCTGACACCGTATGTGCAGCTTTTTATGTAGATGCTAGGGATCTCAGCACAGTTTCTCATGCTTGTGTGAAAGCACTCATAGACACTGAGCCATCTACTTAGAACCTTTTACAATATTTTTAGTGTGTCTGCATTTTTATTGTAGCCCTCACATGAGGCCAAGTATAAAATTTTTATTTGTGGTGTCATACCAGCACTCAAAAACTTTTGGGCTTTGGATAGTTGACCTCTTTCTCGTTTTAGGTTTTTGGATGATAGCTGCCTAACCTGACATCTGTTTATACATGGAGGATGATGATCCTAGGGTAAACCAGTACTTGGCCTGTGAAGCATATTGTCTGTCTTTAGGCAATGAAGGAATCCCCAGTGAGCATGGGCTTGGAGCAAAGCGTATTAGTTATATGATTTAAAACTCCAGGTTTTGACAACCTGCTGTCAATCATCATGATAGCTACCTGAGAAATACTCCAAAGGATACACAGAATACCTTCTATTCTTGACATGCATAAGGGACAACTTCTAAACTGTCAGTTCTATGGTATATGCCAGAGGCTTTGGGTGAGGTGGGTTATATAGCTGTGTATAAGACACAGCCAAACTAAGCCATTATTCATAGACCCAGTAGCAACTCAGCTCTGGCTTTTGACTTGGTCTACAAATAGGTTAAGTCAAATTTTTGAAAAGGAATATTCTTAAGAGAAAGCTTTAAGTTTATAAGAATCCTTTTTCATCCTTGTTTTATTATTTTTATTGAAAGTACCCAAATCAGGGGGCATAGAGCCTCTTATTCTTATTTATTGAGTATCATAATACAAATAAAATATATACATTTTGGAAAACCCTCAGATAAAACAAAAACAATGAGCTTGGAATATATAAGATGAGAAAAGATAATTATTGTATGATATTAAATACAATAATTTGCAATAAAGCAAAATAGACACAAATGTCCAATAACTGACAAAGTCTACCAGTCTGTATTAAGTTTTATTTTAGTCCATTTTAAAACAAATCTTCAGTAATTGTCAGCTTCCTGGAAATCTGCACTTCTTTTTACCTATTGATCCTTATGTAAGCATAACTTGCTTCGAGGGTGAATGCATGTCAGTCACTTGCTACCATGTGTCAATCAAGTCATTCCAAGGCTTTGACTTCTTCTTGGTCCTGTTTGTCTGACTCTGATGAAACTTCCCTGTAGGCAGCAAAAAGAATTAGTTTCTACATCCACAACAGAATGTCAATGTGGTCACAATGTAGCAGAGGCATGATTTTTTAATTTCCTCAGTAGGCAGTATTGTGGATTCTGAATGTCTATTAAAGCTTGTGACCAAGTATGAAATACATGTGAGAGAAATGGTTATTACACTGGGAAGTGTGCTGTGATGGGAAGAAACCATAACCTCCTACCCTAATCATTTTGCTAACTGAAATTTTGTCATCAGTAGTTGATTTGATTATTCCTATTTCCTTTTACTCAGTCCTCTTTGAAAGTACAAATGTTACCAGGGTGAATACTAAGTATATAACTGTTAAAGCATCATTATGAATTTACTGTCTGCTAGAAAGAGCACACGCTACCCTGAGATTTGCTGAGTGAGGGATTGTAGCCTGCATCATCAGGAGTAGGAATTTTGGACAGAATGGACAAGATGGAGGGAAAAGTATTTACAAAGTTTAAGAAATGTTTGTATAAGCTCATATACAGGATAAGGGCATCAATGCTAATGCTTACTTACATGGTATTCATGATTTTTTAAAAAACAAATATATTCTGAATCCCAATATCCACTTAAGTTGGGTGATCTAATATCTCAAGGAGCTTACAATATATTTATAGACAAGGCATAAAATGTGTGAACTGTTAAATAACAAGGGTAGTGAATTAAATAAATATAAAATATGGACACAGAATAGTATATGATTGCCAAAAGGATGGGACACAGAGGACCTTTAAGTTCAGAGGAAGATTTCACCGTGGCATGGAAAGAAACTCAGGTTTCAGGGTTAAGAGGAGACTGTATTACAAAAAAAGAGGATTTAAAATTATCCTTTTAACCTTGACGTTGAATCATGGCAATGAAACGGTCTACACAGCAGACAGCTAGGATTATGATAATGGGGCTGTCAACATGCACTTTTAGAGGGAAGGGAGCATCACCCTTAGGAGACCCTTACAAATAGCCTTCTGGGATTCCATGCAACACTCCTTCAGGCCCAAATATTAATGTCTACAAGAGGAATAAAACTGATTTGGGATGGGGCTAAATTTCTTTGGTATAGCTACTTCTAAATAATCCCTGCTCTAGTAAGTAATCCCGCTAAACCCATTTATTCACTGAAAGATAATCTATTTAAGCTATAAAATAATGCACTTGTATGCAAACCAACAAAAGTAGCAATACACTATTCAGTAAAAGTGCATGCAAAGCCTAAGGCACCCAGACATTTCTGTACCATTCAAATTCCAGTCTCTATCCATCATCTGGGGCAGTTAATAAGTCTTTCCTGTAGGCTACCTTCCTCCACTCATAGGAAGTAAGTCAGATCATCTGGCATAAGGCAAGAAACTAAGTTGTGGAGCATGGTGCAGAAAACATAGCCAGGTAATTAAGTGCTTAAAAATTAATATAGACACAATTGCTCTTCTTTAAGGCTACTTGCTAACACTTAGAGTCAGCCTCAACATCGATGAAATCAAAATTCTGTTTCTGCAACTGTTGTTCTCTGAATATAGCCGTCAGACAGTTAAGTTTCCACAGATTCTTCTAGAACATGTTCCTGGTCCCCTTATAACATTAGTCCATCACTGACAGGCTAACGTGGCCGCACTCCTGGGGAAGGCAGGTGAGAATGGGACCCTGGTGAGAAGGGGACGCATGTGCACACACAGGCTCCAGTGCTTGCTCTCCGCTTTCTACCACATGTGCGGGCACATCCTACAGCTGTGCACGGGCTTGAGTACAGTGAGAAGGATATTTAAGGCAAGAAACCCCTAACGCAGTGGTGGAGGTTTTTAGAAGATTTGTTGGTAGGAGACAAACAAAACAGCTATTTTAAAGACAGTAAGTAAAACAATGAGGATGTTTTTGGAAGTAAACTTACTTTGCTTTGGGTTCTTTGACCTTAGGCTTATGAGGAAATGAAATCAGTTCTTTCTAGAAAAAGTAAAAAAAAAAAGAAAAAGAAAAAGAAAAAGAAAAATGTTTACTTCTGAAATGTATTTACTTGAGAACAGCCTAAGGTACAAATTATCACCGAGTCTAGAAAGACTAGCTTTCTACATCTGAAAACTACCAAGTCAGAATATACACATTAGAATTTGAGGTTCCTGCAGGAATGCATAATTCAACATTCATGTGTTTCTAGTAAGTTATTTTTATAAAGGCCTTAATCACTTAAATTTTTATTTTTTATCATCTAAAGTCACTGAAAAAATCAATAATGAAGTAGTGCATGTTAATAGCCTTCAGCTGTATACAGTGTGCACAACAGATGCCCCTGTCGACCACACCTCCTTCCTTCTGCATTCAGAGTTGCTGACTTCTGGAACTGTCTCTGGCTTGTGGGTTGCCCAATTACTTAATCTCTATGTTTTCCCGGGCTTTGGTGCATAGAAGACTCAAGATGCAAGAGCGCAGACGCAGGACCAGCCTGCCAAGCCCCTAAACATTTACCACAGACCATGCATGCCGTCAGACAGCTATCCAAAGCCCCACTGTCACTCTTACCGAAATCCTCTCTTCTCTCTGTTTTCTTAAAAGTTGGAGAATTTCATCTCTCTTTTTGGCCTATTTGAAGAGAAAAAAAGTGAGACTTTTGACTCAATAATAAAGCCTTCTCTGTGGGAGGTGGAGTTTTCCCTTTTCTTCTGGTATTAGGATGTTAAGATATGTTTTCTACAATACGTCTATGAAGAATAATTTGGTTTCAATTCTAAATGTACAGATTTATTTGCCCATAACAACCAACTTCTACTTAGACCTTACCATACAAACAATCCTAAGAGCTTTAAAGCAAACCTTTCCTTATGATCTTAACAGTTCAGAAACGTGACACTTCCTTCCCATTTGACAGGAGGGAAACTGAAGCCGAATTGGGTCAGTTTACCCAAGCTGTTCAGTGGCAGGTTGGATTTGATCCCAGATCTTGATGACAAAGTCTGAGCTATTGACCGCCGAGGTAAATCGACACTAAATGGCAGTTAGGCATAGGATCAGTACAGCCGAAGGTCACACCCAAACTGAACACACAACCAGAGTGCTGCCTTAGTGCTGGCCCGTGGGAACAAAGCCTTCTCCTGTATCTCTCCCTTTTCTGTCTTCGTTACCAGATTTCACACACTAGGTAAATTTTCATAATCAGAAAGCCTGATTTAGCACAGAAATGGAGAGGTAGCAACATATAAACTACAGAGCAGACAACAGCAGAGAAAAGACTAGAAGAGAAAGTTACAAACTGAGAACAAACACTCATTTTTCAGAGATGGGGACAATCCTGCCAGTCTATCATCCAAATGTATTGTGCACTTGTCCATTTTAAAAGTTAATAGTATAGATTAATTATATAATGGGGTTTATGACATTTTCATATGCGTATATAATGAATTTTGATCACATTCACCCAACATTACCCTGTCTTATCCCCCTTTCTACACCCACTAATCTTTTCTCAGGATCACCTTCTGATGTCATCTGTCACATAAGATTAGGAGCCCACCCTATTCCAGTATCTGATCTAATTTTATCCATATTAACCATATCTCCAAATCAGATATCATTCTGAAATACTGAAGGTTTGGGCTTCTTTTTCAATAACAGGTTCATTTTAACACATAATAGGCAAACATGCTGTCACATTGCTATGTTAGTGACCGAAGAAGCCACAGTTCAGGCTTGGAAAGAGACTTTGGGCTTCTGGAGAAAACCTCAAGTGAATAATTCCTAGTGCACCATTGATGAGCTTAGTAGAGCATGCAAGAACAGAACTGAGATGTGAGGTGTATGTGGGGGGTGGGGAGAGCAGATTCAGAGACTTAAAAGAAGGGTGAGGTCCATGATGGAGATAGGGAAAAACTTTTGAGACAGAGGAAGCAGAGGGCACAGAACCATCGAGCTGCGCTTTGGCAATAGCCTCAGGGCTATTCCCCAGTCTCCGTGGCTCAGCTGAAGAAGCTAGTGACATCAGGAGCCCTGAGACAGAAGAGGGCCCATGACCGGCAGCTGTTACCAGCAGCTGGGCCAAGTCCACTGGGTGCTTTTGATTTATACTAAATCAAATGTATTCGTGTATATGAATTTTGATTTTTATTATTTTAAAACTCCTTTTGAGACAGGGTCTCACTTTGTAGCTCTGGTCAGCCTGGAACTTTTTGTGTGAAGCAGGTTGGCCTTGAACTCAGAGACCTGCCTACCCTGTTTCCTGATGCCATGGTTACAGGTGCACAACATCATTCCCAGGCCAAATTTTGCCTTATGAACCCACACAGTTTTAATGTTTTGGAAGAAGGGTTGTACTTTATGCCTAACATTTAGCCATCAGAACGTGCACCTTTGCAAGTTAAGTTAAGCACTATCAACTTTTATAGATAGGATAAAGCAGTGTCATCATAGAGCTGAGATGCTGGCATTGCACAGGTTCAGCACCAGTTTCTTCCACTCTTCCATGGCATGTGTCCCCAGTTGGAATGACTCACTCACACAGTGTGATTGTGTAGCCTCTGTGCATTACTCTATTGCTCTCCTCTCCCTACTTTCTTAATTGCTGTGTGTCTCTTTCAGAACCCTACCCATATTTCTATCTTTCCTTAGAGCTCAGAAATGCCTAGTATATGATTCTTAATTTTTATTGGCTTGAATTTCTTGAGTCATGATGGATGAATGGAATCATTGAATTGTGTAACACACAAGTAGTAGCTAAGCATAGCCCCTCAAAGTTTTAGAAAATGGAACAGTGGGTAAATCTACTTTATAATGCCAGGCATTGTGGCGCATGCCTTTAATCCCAGCACTCGGGAGGCAGAGGCTGGTGGATCGCTGTGAGTTCGAGGCCAGCCTGGTCTACAAAGCGAGTCCAGGATAGCCAAGGCTACAGAGAGAGACCCTGTCTCAAGAAAAAAAAAATCCTTCTATAAGCTAAATTATGTAATTTTTTTCTATGTAATTCTTGGGACATGATTGGAAAGTTGAATTGTCACATGCTTCTAGTATGAAAAGATGAATACTAATAAGATTTAAAAATAGGATAAAAATAGATTCACTTTTTCTTGGACTTTGGCTCCTTTATATCAAGAATAGATTCTAGTAACTAATTATTTTTATAATGTACAACTCAAGACACAAAGATTTCAAGTGAAATTTGATTTCTGCTTCCTGAACGTGTTTCCTGGGAATGAATAACAGAACTACTGTAAACAATTGTGTTCTCTGAACACAATGATGTGAGCTATTCTAAGAAATCTCTTCCAGGAAGGTTAAATGCAACTCAGTGGTCAGAAGAGATCCTTGCAATTTACCTCATGAGTAGCTCATTTTCAACCATAGTTTGGATGGGTTCTTTACTGGACGTTTATATTTATAAGACATTATGATAATTTAATTAACCTGTAAAACAATACTCTAAGGGGATCATAATTAACATTTAAAACATTAATTTTTGATAATTACTGATATTTATGCTATTCCTGGAAAAATGGGAGATAAAAGTAGATTACATGAATTTAGAATATAAATATATATATATATATTTAATGTGTATTGGGTGCTTAGTCAATTTTTTTTATCTCTCTGGAGTTAAAGAATTTAGTTCTCAGCCAGGTGCGGTGGTACAGGCCTGTAATCCCAGTACTCCTGGAGGCAGAGACAGGGGGATCTCTATGAGTTCAAGGGCAGCCTGGTCTACAAAGCAAGTCCAGGATAGCCAAGGCTACACAGAGAAACTCTGTCTTAAAAAAAAAAAAAAAAAAGAATTTAGTTATTTCTTCTTGGCTTTTGAAAGCCAGATAATTAAAGTGGCATCATGGGCTAATGAAGTCAGATATGTTTGGGGTTTGAATGCTAATTTTACATTGAGATTAATGACAGGTAATATCTTAACTATGGCCTCTAACTCTGTTCCTCCCTCCAGCTGTAATCACTAGCATAATAGGTCAGAGGTTTGCGGTTGTGGATATGTTAAAGGAACACTTTCCTGTATCCTATTTTTTGTCTATGAGGAAAGTTGGGGAAACTGTAGATGATTTAAAAATGCTTAATATAATGGCAAATGCTAAGCACTTAATAAGTTGTAGCTATTAAACATCATTATTATTATGAGACACAGAGTTTGTTTTAATCCTTTCACAGTGTTGAAAAGAATGAGAGGGAAAAAGAGAGGAACACGGAGGATTTGAAACATTTTTATGAGTACATCAATAAAAGGCTTCAGGTTTTGTGAACTGAGTTTAGTTTCACAAGACTTATTATTTTTTATACAGAAAAATAGAAATCCTTGCTCTGGGTCACTAAACCAAGCTGTAACTGGCAAAGCGCGGGATTCGAACTCGTGTCCAGTTCTAGGTGGCGCCACACTTGGTGCTTCTGTTGCTTCAGGCACCTGCTAGAGCTTTTGAGAGAGAGACGGGGCAGATGGGAGGGAGGGATGCCACTGAACCTTCATCTCATAAATGAAGAATCAGTATCAGCTATTCTGAAAAAGACCATTTTGGTCATTACAGGGAAATTTATGCTGCAGTAGAAAGGGTGTGTGACAGACCTAGACACCAGGGTCATTTAATCCAGTCTGCAGTCATCCTTGATCAAAATTAATTTACTTATACATGGTACTTTGCAAAGGCACAATTAAATGGTAAAGATGTCATGGAAGAGTTACAGTGGTACTTACTAAGATTTAATATAAATTAAATATTTGTGATAGGGGTTTGATTATATTAACTAAAATGGGAATTACAGATCAAATTTCATACGTCACATAAGCAGAATCAGTGTTCTTGGTTTTACAGAGATTAAGAATATTTTTGTAAGGTACTATCATTTAATGTTTGACTCTGTGTCTGTGGTCAGGAGTTAACTAGAGAATTTCAGTTCTTGTCTTCACAGAATCTTAATCCTTGTCAGACCGAATTTCACTTGGAACAAAGTGCAATCTTAAGGATGGTAACAAGTGTGATTGGCTTAAGGAAAAATTATGAGTAAAAGAAAGAGCCCTCATATCTGGATTTGATTTCAAAAGGCAGTATACTCCTCTCGGCTTCAGCCATGAACTCGCCATTCTCGGCGCCTGCCGACTGGACTGGAGTGTGCTGTGTAGGCGCTGCGGTTGCCGCAGTGTGAACTTATATTCACTATTGTAATAAGTTGCAGAACTGTTGGCTCTCATATAATCTACTGTGCACTTTCAAAGAGCAGCTGAATAATCAGTGGGGGGACTCGGTCTAGAAGCAGTCTGCGTTTTGAAAACAGAACTAGCCGCACTGCTCTATGGGAATGATGGACCGGGATACAGGGTTATTAATCAGAGGACGCAAGAGTGCTGACTTGCAGGAAAAAGATGCAGAGCTTAGACTGTTCCATACTTCTTGGAAATTGCTTGATCTTGGCTCAGTTTCCCTGCTCTGGCACATAGAAGCTTCATTTTAAAAACAGCAATCTATTAAAATGAAGAAACTTACCAGTCATTCCATAAGAGAATCAATACAAAAAAAAAATTAAATATAGACTTGATAAAGAAATAGATTTCAAATAAGTAAGAATTTTTTGTTAAGGAGCAAAATGTTTTTCTGGTACATATTTGTGTTACAGATATATGACTAGAAAAATCAGTAACTGCCTGAAGAATGTAGCTCTATTATTTTAAAACTTGCACACGCAGCTAGTTGTGGTGGCTCATGCCTGCACTTCTAGCACAAAGGAGGCTAAGGCAGGAGGATTGCTGTGAGTTTTGCGCTACAGAGTAAGACTCTGTCTCATCCTTATCCCCCCAAGCCCCCCCACACACAAAAAGAGGGGTAATGTAGTGTGCTTTAAAAAAAGACTGCTTTAATGTCACTTTTAAAAGTACATTTAAAGAGTTCAATTTGATATTTTATTTTTTCCCAAGACAGGGTTTCTCTGTGTAACAGAGCCCTGCCTGTCCGGAACTCACTTTGTAGACCAGGCTGACCTTGAACTCACAGAGATCCACCTGACTCTGCCTCCTGAGTTCTGCAATTAAAGGCACGCACCACCATGCCCAGTGCAATGTGATATTTTAATCTTGAGGAAAATATGAGCATATAATGATTAGAGTTTGCAATTTCACACATATATCAGGGCTTGCTATCAGCATGTGATTGAAATACATTCTGTTGAGGATTTGGTCTGCAGCATTTTTCAAAGCTTGTCTCTAGTTGACAAAGGACTCCTGAGACTAAGGTTTTC
The DNA here is from genome assembly GCF_964271855.1 of Acomys minous. Taxonomy (NCBI): domain Eukaryota; kingdom Metazoa; phylum Chordata; class Mammalia; order Rodentia; family Muridae; genus Acomys; species Acomys minous. The sequence continues at coordinate 110,797,242 of NC_140494.1, forward strand.
ACTATTACACAGACAGGATGAGTGGATGAAGGGATGAATGGGATTGAGCTCATCTTTCAGACATGCCCTTCCTGTGCTGTCCAAAAGGAGGGGCAGGGGACTCCTCACACAGATGGCTGTCAATCTTCCTCCAGGCCCATACTTCTCTCATAGGCCTACACGACAGCTTCATCTGCTTAGCTCAAACTTAAACTTGGTGAGTTTTTATATTGCCTCCCTCAATCCAACACTTGCCCTTCATCTAACGTCCCTTGTTTCAGATAATGGCATCACCCATTCTGGTTTGTAAGACAGCAAACTGATACTATTGATGACGGCTATACCTTACCTTCTATATACGATAAATACTATTTTATTTCCCAAGGACTCCTGTCACCAAGATACTATCACCTTCCTGACAGATGACTACAATGGCCTCCAGTCTGGTTTCTGCACTTCTGTCCTGTCAGAGCGTTCTCCATAGGAAAGACCCTGATCTTTAAGCAAGCCTAATATCATCTTCAATACAAGGATTTTCCTGACATCGTTTCTGCTATGGCATACCCTTCCTCTTCAGTGTGAGTTGATCCTGTGGCTGCTGCTGTGTGCTGTTCCCTTTCTAGCACAGTCCCTCTTGTGCTATTCTTTCGTCTTCTGCCCCAGTCACCACACAGTTCCTCCAAATCTCAGTGAAGTTACCATTTGTGTAAAACCACTGGTTTTCTTGACTGGACAATGCCACTTTACTGGTCTCCTACCACACCGTCTATAACCTTTAACATATTTCTCTTCCTCTGACTAGACTGAAAATTTCAGGCTAGGCTGTTTTTTATTTTTAAAGCATATTTTGTGTTGTTCATTTGTAAATTGTAGTGCCTATCACAATGCCTGACACAAGTAATGTGTTTTGAATAAATCTTGAACAATTTTTCAAATCAGTGTCTCCTAACCTTGCACCCCATTTTATTTTTTACAGCTTTTCTTGGCCCTTCTTGAACATGAAATTGTATATTTGGCTTTGCTTTTTAAGTTGCTTTCATATCTTAAGCCAACAGAACTTTCCGTTGCTTCTGGCCAACATCTTATGAAGTTCAGGTTATGCCCGTGACCCTACATTTCAGGGAGGGGGTCCCCATGTGTCTGGAGTCACACCTAGACAATGCTCAATTCAAGATGTACAGACTACTGTCATTGCCCACACCAGCATCTATTGTATCCACTAGCATCATTTGTCATCAGAAACCTCAGTGATTCAAAGATAATATAGGAAACATTTTTTTTTTTTGCTCCAGTCAAGAGCTATCTATTTTTGGTGGGTTCTTGGAAGTACAAGTTGTTCAAATGCCAAAGCACAAGGAGTAACTAAGGTAAGTGGATGTGGTAGGAGGAGGATACTGTTGTGCATTTTCACCATGATTAGACCTATTCTAGGAGTATGTTTGATTACCATTATTTGCATTAGTTATGTTCTGGAAAGTCATTGCAAACAATGAATTAGTGATGGTCAAGCTATTGCTTAGGTTCCTGGCCACCTTTGCTTACAGAATTTTATCTTTGGAACTATGCTTAACCTTGTTTTATGTGTTTCTGTTTCAAAATATTTTGTTGATTGCCAACATAGAACTCACAGATAATAACATGGTTACTTAAGCTTGAGCAAGGCTCATATGATGAATATATTTTCTCCTGAAGTCTCATCATGGTCTTTTTATACTTAGTGGCATTAGGCATCACTTAAGTACATGGAGGTTATTTAAAATAGAAAAGTTATACATACAGGAATACACACACATACCACTATATATATAATATATATATGCACATGTATATACACATATACACACATGTATACATGTGTATTCATTTATATAGCTTGTGTGTATGTACATAATACTTGTTACAGTGTGAGTTGATACATGAAGGCAGAGGATCATATTGTGTTCAGCAGGAGATTTATTTCTTTGACAATTCAAAAATTCAGCTGCTTTGTGCATGTCTTCAAATAATTCATCCATTAAAAATATCCTTTTCCCATCATTTTACACTCAATAGCTTCACTTAGTTATATCTTATAAGTAGATGGTTAATGTGATCCCTTATCTAATAGTTTAAAATGTTCTCATTTTGTCTTTCTCGTAAAGTGCATGGGAGATGCATTTGGGGAAAATATCTATATAATCCTAGGTAGGGCTAGATTTTTATGGAGCAAATGCAATCAGATATTTGATTTTGAACACACATGTGACTCTTTCCCCAAATGTGTTTCCGTGGACTCTAGATGATGTTAAGGGAGATGGAGGCAACTTTTTTTGTCACCCTAAAATCTTCCCTAATACTGAATAATTTTAAATACAGTGTGATACTAAAGATAAAATGAGATGAATGTACTTGTCTTTCATCATTTGATGGACACACAATGCAATCTGTTTTTATGATTGTTCCAGTCATATGCAGGGATGAAATAAAAACAGCAAAAGTTAACTAAATAAATGTGTTTTATTGTTGGGAGGAAATCCAACACATCCTACTGTCTTAATGGTAGAAAAATAATTTCATGAATATTATTTTACGTTAGGCCCTGTAATGTTACTAGTAAGAGCCTCTAGATCTGCTTAGGAAGCTCATTGTTATCACTCTGACACAGCCAAGGATTTTCTTCTATCAGAATGTCCCAGAAACCTCAGCAACAGATGACTCTAAGGAAACTTTATTATCTTTCTTTGGTTCTTCAAAGCTGACATATGATTCTGAGTGTCTCTTTTCCTACTATGGACGTGTAGGATGATAGACAGTAATGTTGAACATTTCCCATTTCACATCACTGGGTCTAGAGAAACACTTTGTGAGGCTTCTAAGGTTCTAAGAGCAATGCCACCATGACATGACTGGCTTCTGGCTCAAGCAAGGCCCATGTAACAAACTTCTGGGGAGACTTATGCTATGGTCAGTACTGGTTGCAGAGGATGTGTAACAGAATGACAGAAAGCCCGTTCTCAGTCAAGAGGACGTCTGGAATGTTGTGCTACAGATAGCACATTTTCCTCTTAAAAACCTTGTTTACATTCCCTCCTTCCAGATGCACATTCCCAATTTACCTTCTATATATGTGCCTTGAAATATTGTCCTGACATCTTCTTCACTCTCCTAGCAAATAAATTATTTATAATTCTTTTCATAAAGAGATAATCAGCTAAAGAGCTTTCTTAAGGTGGCAAAACTAGAAAGAAAATTAGTTTTATGATTTCAAAGAATTAGCTGACTATTCATTTATTACAATGTTTTTAGACTACTTAAAACTCTCAAAGGAAAAATAATGGTTCAGAACAGTGCTATACGGCTTCCTTTATGGACCCAGTAAGCCATTTAATCTTGACATACTCAATTGTTTTTGATTTCCTGCCACTGATATCCATCATTGAAATAGTATTTGTGATTAATAGCATTTTGCCCACTAACAAAAAGCATATATAATGTATACCTGGAAAGTATTCTAAAATGGAGTGTAGCATTAAAGTTTTAAAAACTTAGCCACTGAAAAATCAATATCTGTTGGGAAAGAGGGCTGCAAAGCCACTTTCAGAGAGATGGAAAATAAATTTCCAAGGATTCCATTAATATTAAGAAAATGATTGAATACATCTTCAAGAAAATTTATAGAGAATATTTTCATCCCTTTAAGATGAGACACACCTGGAATATACTTGTCGATGTATATGTTCACAATATGGAAAAATTCAATTAAATATAAATGTTTTATTAACAAAAAAAAGACCCATCTCTTCTTCCATTCATCCTCTCCCATCAAGCTACAAATTATAGATGATGGTAGCAACAATGCAGAGAGGGTATTGTAGACTCAGAAAAGCAGTAGTATCCAAAACTTGATTCTGTTTTAATATTTAACAGAGTCACATTCTCCCCCTTCACATCCAGACCCATTAGATAAAAGCAAAACTGACAAGACAAGAGATGTGCCTGTGCCTGTGCATTCTTGCAAAAGATTAGCAATCTAGAAAACTTTCCAGAGGAGTCTATTTAGAAATGACTAAACTCGATCCATTGCACAGCTGACAGCATAGCAGACAGCATAGCTGTGGTCCTATGTCACTGGCATGGAGCCCTGAGGCCACCCTTCAGGACCCCATAACAAGAAGAACAAAATATACCAATGCCAACAAAAAAAAATCACTGTATATGAAGTCATTCAGCCATTAATTAGATTAATTAAGCAGATTATATGTTCATGGGCTAATGAACAAATATCTGAATTTTCGTATCAAGAAAGACATTAGCTTAAGCAAATGAGGCATGACTTGTCCTACCTTTCATAAGGGACAATTTTGGAGGGTAAACTATGACCAGGTGTTTTATATAGGTTGCATCAATTCTATGAGGCTAGTATTTTAAATTACTATTTGAGGAAACTGATTATGATAGGGTTCAAGTACATTGCCCAGAGTCACAAAAGCAGTAAGTGGTAGAGTCAGGCTTCTGACTCAACCTGTGATCTCTACAGTAATGGTGCCTGCAGTACCAGGACAGAGACAGAATGAGGATGATTGCCAGAAGTGTAGGTCAGGGGCTTTAAGCAGCACTCTGGGAGACCTTTCTGCCTTTGTGTTAAAGTACCAAGAAGGCAGCTGTTCACTCAGCTAGTTTCTCAATAGCCTCTGGGATAGCTTTTCCACATGATGTCATGGGAGCCAGGCCGTGAAGGCACATGAGGAAGGCATTTTAGCAACAAGAAAGTGTACTGCAGGTTGAAAAAACAATCTTCAAAACTTAGTGGTTTAGGACAGGTTCTTCAGTTCTTAGCCCCAATTTTGACCTTCAGTGGGATTTTGTTGTTGCTTGTTTTGATACAGGGTCTCACTGTAGCCTGGAACTTGCTGTGTAGATGAGGCTGGCCTTGAATTTACAGAGATCTGCCTGCCTCTGCTTCCCACGTGCAGGGATTAAGGACATGTACCACCACACCTGGTATTTTTGTTATTTGAGATAGGATCGTCTATACAATTCAGGCTGACTGCAGTAACTCATGAACTTCCTCCATCTCTCGCTGCGACCTATGCAGCTGAGTCTGGGAAACAAGAGTGGGGCTGCAAGGGGATGGAGAAAGGATAGACAGACACAGACATAAAAGCTTGTATCAGACGGGGGATTCCACTGTAGAGGAGATGCAGCAGGAGCCTGGAAACAGTGCCTTCTTATTTGGTGCAGCTGAACGAGGAGGCAGAGTTATTATATAAACCTGCACAAGGATTCAGGTTTAGCCAATCTTGGTAGGTGGGGGGGGGGGGTCTCTGTAGGGGAGAAGTCCCAGGTTGTAAACACCCAGGAGGAAGAATCTGTGAGCCACATTTTCTCAACACCCTGCCAAGAACCAGGGGAAGGCTTTGCTATTCCGATGGGTCTGAGGCACTGAGGTCCTTGACATGTCTGCACTCAGATCAAACAACTTACTGGGGAATTCATCCGCTCCCCAAAACAACCTACATGGTGAGATTAGAAGGCTACACTACTCTGCCCAGTCTAGTGTGTTCTTGTGCTATCACATACATGTGTCTATTGTCTGAGCACATCACAGCCATTGACTGTCTCCTCCCACCCTGTCTTTGTACTCCAGCATGTAACATAGTACATGTAGTAAGCTGGCTTTTAATAAATATGTGGAAGAGAGTAGTTAATAAATTAAAAGGACACATGACATGGAAGCCTGTTCTACAATTAGTTATATCTGGCCTAAAATATTACAGTCTCCTGTAATCACATCACTCTTACTGTTAGATAAAAACTGATAAAATTGGCTATTAAGTTTACCTTTAACCTTTATTTCTAACCCCTTCCTAAAATGAAGTACAATGAAAATTTAATCCCCAAAGTACCAAAGCTATGTAGCTCAGGCTGGCCTCAAATTCTTGAGTCTTCTTCTGCCTCAGCCTCCCAACTATAGGGATTATAGGGATGAGTCACCACTCCTGGTGTGCCCACATACCCGTGTGTGTGTGTGTGTGTGTGTGTGTGAGAGAGAGAGAGAGAGAGAGAGAGAGAGAGAGAGAGAGAGAGAGAGAGAGGAATTGAATTAAATCTATGGTTTTATGCATGCTAGGCAAGTAAATACTCTACCATTGTGCATGTGAGGGGTGTGTGTGTGTGTGTGTGTGTGTTTGTGTGTGTGTGTTTGTGTGTGTTACATGAATTGAATTAAATCTATTGTTTCATGCATGCTAGACAAGTAAATACTCCACCACTGTGCATGTGTATGGTGTGCCTCTGTGTGTGTGTGTGTGTGTGTGTGTGTGTGTGTGTGTGTGTTGTGTTGTGCCTGTTTGTGTGTGAGAGAGAGAGGGAGATGCATGAATTGAATTCAATCTATGGTTTCATGCATGCTAGGTAAGTAAATACTCTACCACTGAGTTATACTCCCAGCTCTAATGAAAATTAGCCTTTAAAAATCCCTATAAAAGAAGACAGTAAGATGGCTCAGGGAATGAAGGCTCTTGCTGCGAAACCTGATGACCTGTGTTTGGTCCAGGGACCCTCATGGTAGAAGGTGAGAAGCCACTCCTACAAGTTGTCCTCAAATCTACACACATACACCACAGGACACACAAATAAATGTGGTTTTAAAAATAAAAAAGACAATCCCTGTAAGGGCTTAGCAGATAGCTCAGTGGGTAAAGGCACTAGCCATGCAAGCTTGACAATGCAGCTTTGATCCTGGAACTCATGTTAAAAGTCAGATGTAATGGCATTTTTCTGTAATCACAGCAAGATAGGAGGCAGAGACAGAATCATCTGGAAACCACCAGCCAGCTGGCCTGAAGAGAAATGAACAGAAATGAGAAAGACCTTCAACAAGGTGAAGGTGAGAACTGAGTCCTAAAAATTGTCCTGTGACCTTGACAGGCTTTCATTCTCTTTCTCTCCCTCCCTCCCCCTTTCTCCCCCCTTTTTTCTCTCTTTCACACAAATATTCTTTTAAAAAAATCTATAAAATCATAGTATATAGTATGTAATATTTTGGGAGGTTTAGAGGTTGGTCTGGTACATAATGTTCTAAAAAGAGAATGCTAATTATTTTTAATCATCTTATTTATTTGAAATAATCACCAGTAGTCTTCAAAGTGAATTGTGACCAGAAAAGTTAAGTGACTTGAGCTGTAATTTATGTAGAATTCCAATTATGTCCTCTAGAGTTTGCCAACATGGTCAGTGATTAAACACATTAGGCCAAAACAGGTATTCTATCTCTGCTTTGATAGTCGCGGAAAGTTACTGAAATAGAGTTTATGCACGAATCAAGCAAAGTGTTGCTATTAATCATGGTATTAACTGCTGAGTTCAAAGCTCTAGTTGTATCATGTGGCTGCCAAAAAGAGGCGTCAGGACACCAGTGTGCTTACGATCAGCTTTTAGTCAAAACAGTTCAGACAACAGACTTGTGTTGTGCTTCATTTGGTTTTCACTATTAAGGCAACAATTTTCCCATTTTAAAGGTATTTGTGTTCTTAGACTATTGTGTGTGGTTTGTGCGTTTTTTGAAAAGGGAGTCTATGGTTTTTATTACTGTTTCTAATGTTCCTACTAACTTTGGCAGAGACTGAGAATAGCCAACGTTTAATAGAATGTCTTTTCCTTTTTGGTAGCAATAGGGATCAAACCCAAGGCCTTCCACATGAAGGATAAGAGCTCTACCATTGAACTATATCCCCCCATCCCCTTTTTCACTTTATTAAAATTATAAAAGTCTCACGAAGTTTTCCAAGTACACTTTGAACTAATTTACATCCCTGCTTAGCCCTGAATGTTTTTTTATTTCTGTGATTAATTATTTTAAGTACCTTTGCTATATGTTTATTATTAAATTTACATCTGTGTGTGTGTGTGTGTGTGTGTGTGTGTGTGTGTGTGTGTGTGTGTGTGACAGAGGGGGCAGTATACATTCTGTGCTGATATGTGCACCTCTTTGCATGTGAAGGCCAGAAGAGGACATTGGGTTTCTTGCTTTGTTATTCTCTGCTTTCTTCCCTTGAAACAAGATCTTTCATTGAACCTGGAGCAAGCCTGGTGGCCAGCAAGCTCTGGCCATCTTCCTGTCTCCATCCTCACAGCCCTGGAGTTACAATAGCACGGAGCCAGGCCTGTTTTTTATTTTACAAGAGCATGCACACGCGCATGCACACACACACACACACACACACACACACACACACACACACGTGCACATCTAGAAAGGCATCAGATCTTTTGGAATTAGAGTTACAGAAGAGAACAAGTGCTCTCAACAACTGAGCCATCTCTCTAGCCCGAAGTATCTCTAAAATTCTTAGTTAAATTTTTTAACAAAAAAGCCTTTCAGGGCTGAGCTAGTGAAGTAACATATTTTTATTTGCATGTGTTTAAAAGCAAAATGCCCTCAGCGCCAATAAACAAGTAATATTTATCCAAACTGCATAGAAATGTAATGAAAACCAGAAGAAATGGAGTACTGACCCACCTTTTGGAGATATTTTGCTTTTTCTTCAGATTCTTGAATCTTTTGAACTTTAGCAGTCGCCTCCTCTAGAGAAAATAAAGTCGAATTTAAGATGAAATAACTATCACTATTCTTATCATATTGACATAAATTTGATATGAATAAAGTAGGAAGGGTCGCAAATATATACTGTTTTGAAACTTTATAACCAGATTCATAAATGACTGACTTATCTATCTGTGACGTCAGGGACCTCCTCATCCCTTTAGGAGGTGAGGAAGTATGAGGGGAGGAATGACAAGTCTCTGAAGAGCAAGTGCCTGGGGACTCAGAAATGCTAATATACATTTTCAGTCACATGCTACAGAAAGTCATCTTCCGGATGAGTGGTGTGGGCCCCGAGGCAGGTGTGGAGCATGCGACTTAGTTATGCCACAATGTAGATGTTTACATTTCTAGAAGTTCTAGGAATAACCTGGGGAGCCTACCTCTTGAAGGGCACTAAAACCTGGTACTTACTGTTCTCATCAACGGGAAGGGGCTGCACAGGATTTTTCTCTACGAAACACAAATGGAAAGTAAGTTATTGGAAAAGCCGACAGCATTAATGGTGTTTTGAGTTTTCTATACCTATTAATATCCAATAAGAACACGTTATACATTCTTGGCCAGAGGCTTGTCAGTCGGGGAATGTGATTTCTAAATTTGACTCTGCCTCCAACTTTTTTCTTGGGCTTTCAAGTTTGAACTCAATTATATGTAAATGCTTTCCTAATCCAAGGAAACACAATGTGATTAATCATCCTATTTGGCAAATAGAAGCCATTATTTAAAGGACTCTTAAAATGTATTTTTACATGTAACAAGATCCTTTGGTGTGGATATTAACGGAAGTTTCAGAATTAGGTGTCTATGTGTTTGCCTATTAACTGCTTGTTTGTACCTTTCAGACAGTAGACTCTCTTACAATTAGGCCAGGCAGTTTCTCCTTCCAGGAGGCAGCCTTGCTAACTACTTACCACTCACAAGGGGTTTAGAATGCCGTGCCACTGGTAGCCGTTGAGTGCTGCCTCGGGTCAGCACCAGCTGAGATTCAGTAGTGGGGTACATGGACGCCCCGAGCCAAAACTGTTTAGCCAAGTTGGCATCCTGCTCAGAGCAGCCGGTGAACACCAGTAATCCAGGGGAGCAGATTTCGTGGGATTCCTTCTCCTCGCAGCTAGTACTCGCTCTGGGCCCCGTTTCCATGGTAACTCAGACGCTTCCCTTAGCTCTGTCGCCCCGCCCCCACAGAAGAACGGTAGAGTTGGTAACTGTCACAGGGCTGCGGCTGCGTTTCTTCCGAAGTTCCTCGAGGGCTCATGGCCCAGCTGCATGTGTCCAGGTCACAGCTTTCGGGACCAGTCAAGGGTTAGAGTCAAAGCCTCAACTCTGTGATGTGTACAGTGCTGGAGTCAGTGTCTCTTAGATACTAAATTAACGTCCCATCCTCCCCCAAACAGCCCAATAAAGTGAACTTTAAAAGCTCCTCCCTCTTTTGGATGAGATGACCAAGCCAAGGCTCTGCACTCCAACCCGCGTTCTCAGGTCTGTGTTGATACCTCAAGGCAGCATAATGTCTTCGTCCAGAACTGGACCAAGAGATACCCATGGATACAGCGTTTGTGATTTAAAACCTCTCAAATCTTTTATTACAGATCTTAGGAAACAATCTTGGTTTAAAGTGTATTTACTGATTTATTCCCACCAAAAGTTGCCTAGAGGGCAACTGTTAACTACCTTAAAAAAGATACCTCCTTAAGAGGGCTGAGCCCCCTTCCCCCCCCACCCCACCCCACCTCCCGTGCCCTGTGAAAAATTATGAAAACATTTCTTAAGGTGCCCTTACAGATTCACAATCATGTGTGAGCCTTTCCCCTGGAGATTTTGTCTATATAGGAAACTGACCATTTAATTTCAGGGACTGACAGGGGCTGTGATGGACATCCTAAAGCCACGTTTGGAAAGGAAATGAACACAATATCGATAGCTGAGATTTTCATGGAGTGTTATTAATATATAGTCAGGCAAAATCCAAAGATTTATGATCACAAGTCAATATAATGGCCAAATCAGTTAAGAGATAATTTATATTTTCCCGTATATCTAAAAATCATCGAAATGTAACCCCCTCCAACATATATATTGTATACTTAGCAGCTAAGTACTGTTTCCCCTCCCCCTTTTCTTTTGCCCAAATCACTAATAGGTAATAGATGGTTTATTTCCCTGGGGTCTCTGTCCTCACCAAATTGACGATGCACACGAGGCTCAGTCGGAGGCATCTCAGTCTTTTTACCTGGCCGTGCGGTTAGTGATTGGTACTATTTAGCAATCAGCTAACTACACTGCCTAGTAACCAGACTCATAGAAAAAAAGCCTGCAGTCCTTAGTTGGTGCTCTCAGACGTTGCTAGTGACCAGGAAATGGTCAGGCAGGCTGTGGTTGGCGCTAGTCGCTGCCTTGGCGATAGCTTTCTCAGAAGTGGAAATCAGGCAGTGAATCACAGCAGGCAGCAGGAACTGTTCAGGGGGCTCCTCCTAGCATTTTTTTTTTTTTTAATGTTAAGCCGGTGTACACCGATTCTCTTTGCACATCATTAAACCGCTTTGCCCTGGCTCCTAGACATAGACAGTAGCCAAATGGTCCCTAAAGGAGGCCGCTGGGCTCCAAGGATTACTTGCACTTATAGACCTCGTGCACGGGGGCCACTCGCTGACGCATCCTGGCTCCGGCCTCTGCTTTCTGCGGAGTCAGCTGGGCTGCAGCCGCCTGCTTCACCTCCCGCAGGCGGCGGGTGATGCTGTGCCTTGTTTTGATGGCAGTGGAGTTAGTGATTGTCAGGACCGCAGTACAATCAGCTAATTACACTGCCTACAAACCGAGCACCGGGCGCCCGCCGCTGCAGCTCCCGAGGGTCGAGCCCCTCGCCCCAGAGGCGCTTCAGGCTCCCAGGGCCCCTCCGCACCCCGCTGGGCCGCCGCGACTCCAGGTGACCCACGGGCGCCAGGTCCCCAGTCCCCGCCGTCCCCAGAGAGCCTCCCGCGCCGCCCCAGGCCCTGGGCATCGGATGGGACTCCGGCTTCCCTCACACCGGGCCTGACCCGCCTCCGACAACTTCTCCTTGGCTTCCAGCCGCCTCAACTCTAGAGCCGGCTCTGTCCACCCCGCGCGCCCCGCAGCTCCTACTGGCCGAGTGACCGTGGCCCTGCGACCAACCGCCCTTGGAACCCCGAGGCCAAGGGGGCGGGGCGAGTGGGGGAGGGGCGGCAGAAGCTACCAGAAGGGGCAATGGGCGGGCTCCTGCACAGTCTCCAGGGAAGAGGCCTAGGAGATGGTGACACAGATCCTTGAGTTTATCTTCACAGTGTAGTTACTACTACACTGAAGAAAGAGTGCAAAGACGTACATCCATCTTTCCTCCCTTATTGCCCAAGAAGCGCGCCCAGTGTCCTCACTATTCATGTGCATTCTCAGAAACAGGCATTTCAGCTGGAGCCTTCCCGCAGGAGCAGGCCTGGGCACTCCTATTACCTGTTAGGTTATTTGTTAGGATTTCCCCTTACAGGGGCGTACAGCCAGGTGAGGGCCACTCTTCTTGTCAAACACTGAACCAATCCCCTTGGTAGGTCAAAGTGTGGCCCTTTTAAGCTCACAATCACAGTGCCTGTGATCTTATGGTAAGTCTTAAGGAAATTTATTCCCACATCAGGCTCCTGTTTTATTTAAATATTTCTTCTGAACATATTTAGCACCTAAAGGGCATTCGTTCTACTATCCATCAGACAGTCTAGGTGGTAACAAAATGTGAGCAAACGTTACTATTCCAGACAGTATGAAGTTGCTAAAATGACAGATTTTACCAATAGAAAGACGCACACGCGAGTGTGGGGGAGGGAGGGGTCAGTAAGAGCTGACAGAAACCAGCCATGGAGGTGAGATTTCAGGTGGATACTGGAAGCAAGGGTAGATTTGGACATTAAGAGTGAGGTCTGTGGAAGCCAGAGAAGCAATGTCTTGTGACAGTTGCATTTTCCTTGCTCTCACTGTTTCACATCTGATGACAGGTGTGTCTGTGTATACTTGGACTGAAAGGTGCAGAGGGAAGAGTGACAGCATTTCTGTGACATCTTCACTAATGTTTCTTTCCTTTAAGTGAGTCTTTTCTCTCTTTTCCTTTAACAAGAGAGCCCAGAGAAGATCTATACTTTCTGATTGCAAATTTTGTGGAATTCAGCGGGAAGTAGCCTCCCCAGACAGTGGTCTTCGTGGACACCGTATAATAACACCCATTTGTATTGATCTAGAAGTCTTATAGCCTACAAAGGAAAATGTCTTAGCTATACACTGATTCCTGAGCACGGCAAATGGTCTCACAGATGCCACTAATCACATGAATACATGTGAGTCACCAGGAACACTCAACACAAATTCCAAAGGCAAACCGTTAAAACCTAAGAACTTCCCAAGAATAAACTTGCACGTATTTTAACATTATCTTTGAAAATGAAAGACAGAATATTTTCTACTCCAAATGCATAGTTTGTTTTATGAACACTTAAGTGAAAGGAATCAAAATGAAGTAGAAAATGTAAAATTAACTTACTTCTTCCTGTTTTCGGGAAGGCATGATGTTGTATGCTACAAAAGCCACTCAAACGTTCAAATGTAAATAAAACTAGTAAAAATAGCCTCTATTCCATTAACACTATGAAGAGTTATACATTTCATGAGGACATCACTGCAAAATCATTTATTTTACATTTTTTTTCTCAATTTTACTCTATGCTTAATGCTTTCTACCTAGCTGATTATTTCCTCTGATTATAAGTTGCATCTTAAATATCTTACCTGAGTTTGGTTGCTACCAATCCAAAGAAATAGTCGCATTAGTTGTCTTGAAATTTAGACTGTAAAATTTTTTCTTCAAAGATGAAAAGTAAGATGATGGTTAAAAAAAAAAGTGTGTGCCCTAGTTCTGTTGGAAATCAACAACAGAAAAGAATGCCTGTTCTTAGGGTTGTTGTTGATGGCCACAGTTACTAGAGAAACTCCAAAGACCTCATTGCATCTGCTGGTCATGTCTAGGCATGTCTAGTGACCAGGGAGACTCATGTTTTAATCTAAGTAAGAATGCCTGTGGTGTGGTTGAAATACCCAAACAGAAGACTTGCAGTTGGTTTGACACATCCAGGAAGGCACTGTGGGGAGGAACTGTTTATTGTTTTAATTCCTGGGCTTCTGGTGATCTTTGAGAAGATGGAGGTGATATTACTGACTGAAAGGAAACCAAGTAGAGTATAAAAAACAAGAACTTCCTACGTTAGTCTGACAGCTTAACCCTGGCTTAATATACTACTCCTATATAAAAGGCTAGAGAAGTAGAGAGAGATGACTTCCTTTCTTCCACACACACACAGGCACACCATCTAGACATTTTCTCTTTTTTCTTTGGCTAGTTGTCCTTAGACAGGGACTCAATTAGCTCAGGCTAGCCTTGAACTCTTGACCTTCCTGATACCACCTCCTGATTGTGGGCAGCTCTGGAAGGTTCTTGTTACAGGAGGAATAAGTGAAGAATAACACTTATTAGAAAGTAATTGCCTTTAGCAGCTTCTTTTAAAACATGTTTAAAATGCATAGTTTTTCCTAGGAGATTAAACCATGTAGTTTTGAATGTAGACTATCAAATGTCAGATGACCATTAATATCCATGATAATATGCTTAGGAACTAGTTTATAAGATGAAGCAAGGCTGAATTGAAGTCAATTTAGCCTTTGAAAAACTACAAATCAATGAATCTGCATAATCATGAGAGGAGTTTTTCATCTGAGCAAGAATGAACTGCCAGTAGCTCCATGCTCAATGGACTCTCATTAGGAAAAGTGCACTAGGTTCTTAATTAACTTCTTATTTATATTTATTAACTAATAGTGCTGCTTTCAGTATCAAATGTTAATTTATCTTTCATTAGAAACAGTCTAACAAAATAGCTTCCTAATTAAGGTTGATGGAGTTCTTGTGGCTCAACAGCAGGAACCATTGTTATATATTTCTTGTCTCTAGGGAGGACAATTTCCAGAGATATGGTCTAATTGGGGGTAGGTGTATAGACAGTTTATTTACATAGATAATTTTTTTACATAGATAATTTTAAGAGTTAAATTATGTTAATACTAACACATACTATTAATATTATATTAATGCATAAATTGCTTAGATCATATATTTATTATCACATAAAATATATTGAATGTCAAAGCAGTTAGATTGATAAGTGCTTAAGGTATCTTGAATTCTAGTGCTAAGTCTGTTGTTGTCAACATTTGGGGAAAACATGAGAAAGAGCAACAAAATAAGGAACAAAAAAGAGGGCTACCCAGAAAAAATGGTGTTACCCCAAGCATAATTGGAGGCAGGTCTGGAAGACCAGAACTACTAGTCTAGGGGTTGGATTATCATTATTTCACCTGGAGAGCCCCTGGTGTATACAAAGTGCATGTTGTTTTATGGGATTACAGTATTATAGATTACAGGGGAGGCTGAGATTCAAAATAGGGGATGAATTTTAACAAATCAGGATATGGAGTGATGGAGGAAATGCAGGCTAACTACGAGATTTTGTGAAAGAAATTTTATAAGAGTTGATGGCTGCTCAACAACTTGGCAAGGTCAGCTACACACTCTCAGGGCACATTTGAGGAGCTGAGTGGAAGAGAGTCAGAGAATGTATATGATGATTTGGGTCTTTGCCAGGCTAGATTTGGGCTATGGAAAAACATTGTAATGGGTTAAGTATTTAGGCTGGAACTCTGAAACGAGGCCAGGATTAGAAAGAGGGATTAGCAGTTTTCTGAAACTGTGAAAAATTAAAGTCAGAGTTGAATGAAGTTGCCAAAGGGTGTGGCGGCTTATTCTTGCTTGTTATGGTTCACTCACTCAGGAAGGAGTGGGAGTAGGGACCAACAGTGGAATGCCATCCTTTTTTTTTTTTTTTGTACCTGGATTGAACCCAGGTACATGCTAAACGAGATGGTCTTTTCTAGGGTGTATGTAGACGAATTAACTTCCCTGGCTATAGACTAGCTTCTATCACTTGAGATCTCAGGTAGATTTCCTGGTTTGGAAAAGTAATTTTGGGGTTTCAGGACAGTTATCTGGTTGTCTAGGTGTGTTGCTGAAGAGAGTTTATTTTACTTAAGAGGTCTAGCATGTATTAACGCTGCGAAGGCCAAATAGGAAACTACTTTGTCAAGTAATTTATTTACAAGAATGAAAATAATTTAAGTCATTGTTACAGGCATCACCCTGTGTACACTTATTCTCGCATTTATTTTTACTGTGCTCATTTCACACTTAGGCCCTTTTGATTCCTGTATGTAGCTTTTATATAGTTTAACAATTATATAACTCATTTCTTTATTTCCTCTAAACCAATGACATATACTCAAGGATTTTGTCGTGTTTACATTTAGCTGAGCTTGTGTTGTCTTTTCCTCTCTTTGCTCATCTATAGCCTGTTTAAAGCTCAAGCCTACCTCCTGGGAAAATATCTCAAGGTGCCTTTAACTCATCTTCTTTCTTCCTCTTCTCGACTCTCTTTTGAACTCAATATATTCAGCCTACAATTAGTATCTTCCATTAATAAAAATAGCAATCACATATAGTTTTTTTTATTTATTACTCGATTAAGACGATATGCAATGTTTTCACATGTACAGTTACATTTATTACCTGAGTACACTCTGTGTACAAACATTTTCTCTGTAATGCCAGCACTGGGGAAGGCAGAGGCATGGGGATCTCTGAGTGTTTGAGCCCAGCCTGGTCTACAAAGGGAGTCCAGGACAGCCAAGAATACAGAGAGAAACCGTGTCTTGAGAAAAACAAAAACTAAAACAAAACAAAATTTCTTCACACTATGTCTTGGCTTTTAACTTATAACTTGGAAATTATGTTTCAACAATTAATGTAATTTTTAAACTGCAGTTTGAATGCACGAGGTTGGGTTTATATATAGGGTATATAAATATCCACTCATTGTTTTATGAAATAATGCTATTTATTCTGTTACCAGATATAAGCTTTCACTGACAGTGAATTTTTGCTAAAACATCTTATTAGCAGTGGCATGCGTTTGCAAATGAATAGGTAAGCTTATAAATCCAACTTGGATAGTAAATAAATTAAATAGAAGCCAGGTATGGTGGCACATGCTTTTCATCTCAGTACGCAGGAGGCAGAGGCAGGCATATCTCTGGCCAGCCTGGTCTACATAGTAAGTTGTATGCCAGCCAGGAATATACAGTGAGACTTTGTCTCAAATAAATGAAGTAGGGCTGATTATAATCCTGGTCATTACATCATAAATCCACCACATTTAATGCTCCACTTAGGCATTTTTGAAATTACTTTGATAAACTAAAATATCTGAGTACACAGATTTACTGAGGTGCTGTACATTACAGACAAGATGCACCATCAACCAAGGTGCCCATTAATGGATGAATGGCTAAATAAAATATTGGTATATGTACAGCTAGCCAGAAAAAACGAAACCATGGCATTTGCAGGGAAATGGATGGAAACTGGGAATATCATATCAAGTGAAATAATCTAGACACAAAAAGACAAGCATCATGTGTTTCTATCATATGTGGCAACTAAAAAAGAAAGACCTGAAAGTACAAGGGGAGTTATTAGATGTGGCAAGGGTGAAACCCTGAAGCAAAACCAATTGATTTGTAGACTATGCTTAAATAATTGTGTAAAGTTAATATACCTGTCTTAATCCCTGTCTTTGAAGTACTATAATCATAAATATATTTATCTTATAAAGTTTAATTAATATCAAGAAGACAAATATAAGACCAAATCATATTTCACTTATTTTTATTTCATGTACATTGGTGTTTTGACCTAATGAGACTCTCAAGTCAAAACAAAAACTACAAATTCTAACAACCAATGAATTAAGAGGTTTGCGTAGGCTGGTGCATGTTGGATCTAAGCTCTTATATCCCCCCCCTTTTTTAAATAAAATTAATTAAAATCACATTTATTTACATGGGTGGGCATATGTATAATATATCACACATGTGGAGGTCAGAGGACAACTTACGGCAGATGGTTCTCTCTTTCCACCATGTGGGTCCCGAGGATTGAACTCAGGTTGTCAGGCTTGGGGGTAGGCACCCTTACTCACTGTGCCATGCCATTAGCCCCCGCATGTCCTTGCCACAGACCTTTAGTGCTGGGCATTTAGTTGTCACTGGAAAGTCAGTGTTAACCTTAACTAGTCAGTATTGGTTTTGTTTTGCCCTGACCACCCCCACTGAACTCCTTATTTCAATATTTCCTTGGTTACCAAGAATTTAGAACCACTCTGTGAGTATTCCGTTTTTAAAGCACTGTATTTAAGCAATCACTTATGCGTGTGCTTGCTTTCCTTCTCTAGATTATAAATCTCTTGAAAGGGAAGGTTGAGTTTTGTGGTTTGTCTGACCCACTCAACACACAGCAATGTCTAATGCTAGTGGGCGGTCAGCAGGAAGTCAGCGAGCATCATAAAGCAGAAAAGGCAGATGCCATTCATGTGGACGAGGTAACCGAGAGCAGGTGTTCGAAGTCATGTAACTGGAGGAAGTGCTGCATGGTGCTTACGCTCTGTTTTGTTTTTCTTCCGTGAAATAAGTACAGTGTTATTATTATATGATTCTATTCACATTTTCGAAGGCCTATTTGGACCTATTGCAGAAAATAATGCTAGGGGAAGGTTCAAAACCTCATCAGCGAATGTGCCCCACCAGCTCAGTGTAGCTGAACAGTATGCCATCTGGGATAGTGAGATCATAAAGGAATTATTAAACACCTGGACCATTAATTTAATAATGCAAACAGAAGGCATTTTTCAAAGGAAGAGAATGTGTTTGCTAATGTCTGTGTGGCCGTGAGTTCAGGAGCCATTTCTATCTCAGAAATATGCAGTGAGTCTGGATTTTTTTTTTTTTTTTTTTTTTTTTTTTTTGCCATTTCTAACACAAATTAAAAACACTCTTTGCAAAAGTTAGCCTGGTAAATGGCAAGGGAAGATGAGAACAAATTATGTGAATTATCATAATAATCTCTTAAGGCATTGTTGAGTAACTAGATATGTAAAATAAATTAAAATCTCCTTGACAGCACGGTGGTGTTTGGATTAATGACCTTTTCCTGCACTGCACATTAGACCAGTTGAGCTTTTGGAAATCTTGATGCTGATCACAAGCATCTCTACAATCTCATTCAAATGACTGCAGAACCCGGAGAAGCAGTTGCTGCCATTGATATACCGCAGTTTGCTATCGGTCCGCATGAAATTTGAAGTCTTGGAACTTTGGCTACGCTGTCAGCTTTGGGAAAAAGTGACCCACGTTATCATGTTGAGTTGGCTTTTACAGATACTAACATTCATGTTGGTGTAGAAATATCAAACTTATTTTTTCCATTTGTACAGAGGTAACTTATGGTTTCAAATGGGAAAGGTCTTATTGCAGAAGCTAATAAAGCAATCTCTACATTAAAGAAAAATGCTATTGTGTAGGTTTTCCTTATGTCCAGTTCAATCACAATGTCAGAGGACAGGAGCCAGCGCAGTGTTTTTAAGGTGATCCCAGAGCGTAGCATGGAACCTCTGTCATGAGCAAAGAATGAGAAACGTATCCTGGATAGCTGACATAAATATGATACCGAGAGGGTAGAAGATCATTCCAAGTCCCAATTTCACTATTGTTTTTTTTTTCATATGTTCTGGACATAGTGCACATATAAACACTGAACTCAGCTGAATTACCTTAATTCAATCTTACATGGTCATTCTTAGATGACAAGGTACTCAGCCATCTATCACACTGGTCCTTACCTATCTCAGTGGTCTCTGTCTATCTATGTCAGTGGTCTCTGTCTATCTCAGTGGTCCCTGTCTATCTCAGTGGTCCCTGTCTATCTCAGTGGTCCCTGTCTATCTATCTCAGTGGTCCCTGTCTATCTCAGTGGTCCTTGTCTATCTATGTCAGTGGTCCCTGTCTATCTCAGTGGTCCCTGTCTATCTCAGTGGTCCCTGTCTATCTATCTCAGTGGTCCCTGTCTATCTCAGTGGTCCTTGTCTATCTATGTCAGTGGTCCCTGTCTATCTCAGTGGTCCCTGTCTATCTCAGTGGTCCCTGTCTATCTATCTCAGTGGTCCCTGTCTATCTCAGTGGTCCTTGTCTATCTATGTCAGTGGTCCCTGTCTATCTCAGTGGTCCCTGTCTATCTCAGTGGTCCCTGTCTATCTATCTCAGTGGTCCCTGTCTATCTCAGTGGTCCCTGTCTATCTATGTCAGTGGTCCCTGTCTATCTCAGTGGTCCTTGTCTATCTCACTGGTCCCTGTCTAGTTCTCTTCTTTTTATACCATTTATATTTTCATACTTCTCATGCATCAAGGGTATTTAACATGTAAGGCAACCCCTCACATCTGTATTATGTATCTATATTAGGCCACCAGTGACGAGTTTGACACGCATGCCACTCCAACATGGCAGGAGCCATCCAGATACCCTTTCTTTACCACTAGCCATGAGGTATTATTCCAGCCAGGATATGAGTATATAAACCCAAATTTCACTGTATACTCTGTTTCTTCAGACCATGCCTAGTAGCAAATGTCTGAGACTGGGTCCTCGAAAGCAGACTCTGAGTTGGGAGTTGTAGGTGGGAGATAACAGGGGAGTAAAAAATATAGGATTGGGTAGACAGAGACACCACCAGTGTCATCAGGAGCCGTGGCCTGTCTCCTGGGAAAACCAGAGAGAGACAGTGGCCCTTCAGAGTTGTTGCACCAAAGGAGTCTGCTTTCATAAACAGGGAGGACAGTAAGCAGGATAAATTGAGTGCCAGCGATCTTGATTTGAAGCAGGGCAAAACTCTCAAGTCTTACCAAACAGATTGTTGCTGTGTGTTGTGAATGCTGGGATTACTTAGAACAAGAGGGCCCTGTCTGGTTAAAAGTCCTTCTTCTTTTATGATGGTACTACTACTGTCATAGCAGATTCAGAAAATGTTAATGGGTTTGAAAAGTAGTCAGTGAGATCTTCACTTTACTTCTGACCCTTCCCTCTGCATATGGCTGAATCAATTGGTTGAAGAGAAAGAAACAACAGTTGGGAGAAGTAATGCCTAAGGTTTTGCCCAAAGCTTTGCTTGGTCTCCATCCTGTTCAACTGGTATCTTGGAAGGCACAGGTGGCTCTTATTAAGTACGCGAATGACAGAGAGCCAAAAGAGATGATCGATTAAATAACAAGATCTTGATTCACTGTGGCAATAGTGCACACTTTACACACACACAGGAAACGTGGCCAAGTACTCGCCTCGCTTGCATGTGGCTCCAGGTTCTACTCTCTGCACGTCAGTTAACCAACACACTGAAGTGTGATAGCACAGCCGCACCACGAAGCTTTCTGTTCCACCTAACCAAGGCAGCATTAAACACGGCAAAGGAGGAAATAACTGGAATCGTTTGTATCTGTCATTAAGACAGGCTGCCACTTTGAGCATTTACTCTACGCCAAGTGGTCTACGAAGCGCACACAGTTTTATAATTTAACCTTGGCAAGATCCCTGTCAGAACACAGCCAAGTTGCCAGCAGACGCAGCAATAATAGCTAATGCTTAGAGAGCATTTACTAAGTCCCAGGTGTCGTTCTAAGCATTTCACACTTAATTCTCATAATAACCCCCTAAGGTGGACGCTGTCATTTCCTCCCTTGTGTACATGAGGAAATGGAGGGACAGAGTGGCGGAATCACTGGCTAAGGTCAAGCCCTGCAGGACTGGTGTTCAAACCCACACTGCATAGCGGCTCTGGATTTTCTCTTTAGCTAGCCTCCCTGCCCTTCCTTTAACTGTCCTGCCCTGCTGTGGGTTCGTGGCCAGGTGTCCTAGTTACCTACTGTAATCTTGATAACAACCCTGGGAAGCTGTGTTTAAACCTCCCGTTCGCTAACAGGAAACGGGAAGTTATAAAGATTTGAAACCAGTTGCCAAGATTACTCAGATAGTGAGGGTTTTGCTTTACGTTTTCTCTTTCTTTCTGTTTTGTGTTTTTGAGACATGGTCTGCTCTAGAACTCAGTATGTAGCCCAGCTGCCTTCTGAACCCAAGATCCTCCACTCCCAGCCTTTCTGAGCGCTGCGATCCCAGGTGTGCGTCCCCACACTCAGTTAACAGATTGTGGGGTGATGCGTTGCAGGTTCACAGGCTTCTTAAACAGTTTTGCCATGCTGGAAGAGAAAGCTATGTATGGCACACCTAGCGGCATCAGTGAAAAAAAAAAAAAAGAATATTTGTAAATTCAGTGTAAGGTAGTGATATGGGATTGGTGCCAACATGGGGAAGATCACCTGTGTCACATCCGAGGACAGTGTTCAGGGCAAGGGACGTGGCAGTCCCCCTCTAGTCCTTATGAGTTGACACACCAAGAGCATTGTGAACAAATACTTTAAAAGAGGATGGGAGTCTGTCACACAGTGTGATTGATGTTCATCCGTATGCGAGCTTGCCACACTGTGCTATCTGGGCGATATATCCACAGGAACAGCTGCCAACACACTGAGAAAATTTAGCCTCTGAAATGAGAAGACTCAGGAGGCCAGTAGCTACATTTAGAATATCCCCCCCTGGGGTGGAGGATTGCTTGCAATCTGTATAGTTCCAAGGTGGAAGACTAGGTTGTGTAGGCACAGCACTGAAGTGATGGATTTGGCTCTTTCTAAGGTCTGGCTGTTATTTGGAGCTTTTTTTTGTATATGAAATCGGCTTTCTGGTCTGGTGTAATTGTGGGTGTTACACACACACACACACACACACACACACACACACACACACACACCCCTGGGGAGTGCTAAAAAGCAAGTAAGATGCCATGCCTTGTCATTAGAAGACCACTTAGGTAGATCTGAGGGTTAAGACTGTATTTTTGAAACAAGCAACTCAGTGAGCTCTAAGCAGGAGGCCACTGACATACTACTTGAGAATGAGTGAGAATCAACTTGTCTATTTATTTTACAAATGAACATCTGATTTAAAAAAAAAAAGCAAAAAGAGTATGTAGTCAACATAAGGACTGTTAACAAAACACTGGCTTAGGTTTTATATTTAAAAAAATCAAAGAATAAATTCTTTACTATGTTGACAAAGATGGAATTATTGGAAAGTACAATATACAGAGAGGGAGAAGACTAGGTTTTTTTTTTTCTTTTTTTCTTCTTCTTCTTTTTTTTTTTTTTTTTTTTTACTATTTGACATAAAGGGTCACATTTTATTAGCAAAACAGAAATTATAAATTCATTTTGAAAACTCTTTAAACACTTTAGAGAACAGTCTAAATTTGCCATGGGGCAATCAGATGTGTCCTGGGAAAAGCTGTGCAATTATCCTGGTGAATAACACCTGTGCGGGTGGGCTGCCAATTAGCCTTAACAGCCAGGCATATATGGAGCTTCCTAAACCTCACCAAACAGATGCGGGCAGGAGCTGACATGAGCAGTGTGGCTGGCTTTCTAACCTTGGTCCAGTTATTTTGGGGAACCAAAAAAAATTTTTTTGCTAGCAAGTGTAATGTGTTTTTATTAATCTTAACTTTTAGTGTGCAACTTTGCAAGCCACATTTCCCAGCTATAGCCCTCTGAGGCCTGAGTACTTGATTCTTTGTAAGTATGTTTTTAAAAAGTGTAGTAGTGTAATCTACTGTGTACGCTAGTAGCTTTGGCTAGTACAATCTACCGTCCAGATTAAGTAGCTTTGTACTTATGTTGCATCTTGATTGTTTAAGTGTTTTAAACTTAAAAAAAAACCAAAACATTGTCTTTTGGAAAACTGTGAAAACAGGAAGGCTGAAGAAGTATTTTGTTGTGTTGATGTGCTCAGTTCACTGAGGATATCCCCCCATGCAAAAAAAAAAAAAAAGATTTAAGGTTAAGGTCTATAAAATCCTCAGCTGGCAATTGCAGCTAACCCTCAGCTCCTCTGAGATTCCCTTCTTGCTTTCTGTCCATGGCTTCAGGTCTCCACACAGACTGCTTTGGAGTCATGAGAGATGAAATTGCAACGGCGGTTTTCTTCGTCACAAGATTGATGAAAAAACACAAGAAATTGAGTACCCAACAGATAGAAGCCTTTGCACTAAAGCTGATGACAATCTTGTTTGAAAAGTACAGAGGTCACTGGCACCCTGACTGTCCTTCCAAGGGGCAGGCTTTTCGGTGAGAGATCTGTGGCCCGAGGGAGGGAGGAATCAGTTAGCAAAGGCATCCGCTTAGGAGTGCAACAATCTGTGTTGTCTGTCTCCAAGTAAGGGGCGTTTTTTTTATGGGCGTCAGCTAGTTTGTTTGAACATGGGTTCAGGGAAGTGTGGTACACGATGTATAGTTGAGCACCAAAGGCATCTAAGTGAGGTGCGTTAGACAGTTTCGGATCTGTTTGCCGTAGAAGATAGACCGTGACCATCTCGTGCCCTGACAACGTGTCAGGGTTACCCATTCTGAGTCACTGTGGCACAAGGGAATGAAATTTTACTTCCATTTGTAAGCACGCAGGGTAGGGCAGGATGAGGAGAGATGTGGGTTAGGGCAAGAGCTGTGCCCATGATGTGCGGTTTCCCGCTGAAGTGCCTGTCAACATGCCTTCCTTGCCCTGTCTTGCTTTATATCTTCCTCAGGTGTATCAGGATAAACAACAATGGGAACAAAGACCCTGTTTTAGAAAGAGCTTGTTCTGAGAGCAGTGTGAATTTTTTTCACCTGGGACTTCCAAAGGAGATGACCATATGGGTCGATCCCTTTGAGGTGTGCTGTAGGTGAGTAATTTCGTGGTTGTGTGCTTGGTGACCCGTAGAAACCTTAAGTCGTTTAGTCAGCTCTATGTACCTTTGTGAAAGATGATGCCCAAAGCATTGGCTGAGCAACGAGGGCACTATCTGATCGTGGTTTCAGATGCAAACTTTTACTAGCCAACACGCATTTCCATTAGGGATGGTTGAGTTGGCAAGCACAAAGGCACTGCAGTGTGACTTGGGTCACTGTGACCTATTGCATCCTGCAGATTTACAACTTTTAAGTACCATAGGAAACACCAGGAAGTCAGGGGAACCATCTAACACAGTGGACGATTCAGTCCATTAATTAATCTGAAAAAAAAAAAGGTTTTTTTTTGTTTGTTTGTGTGTTTTTTTTTCCTTTCTGGCCAATTAAACCGTTATAGGATATGCTCACTAATTGTAACATCAGAGTAGCTTCAGGTTATAATGCCATTCAGTATGAGTTTAAAAAGAGCCAGGGCCTTTAGGATGGCTTTATAAAAGTTAAAGTTAACTTGTTGTCTCCAGACAAAACTAGACCTCAGATTTGTGGGCAGTTGAATCTCTAATGAGTATTTTCATTTTCTGCTTAGGTATGGTGAGAAAAAGCATCCCTTTACAATTGCTTCTTTTAAAGGCAGATGGGAGAACTGGGAGTTAGCTCAGCACATCAGCTGTGCGGTGAACAGAGCCACAGTAGACTGCTCTTCTGGCACATCTTCTGATGAAGAGAGCTGTGACAGGGAACCTCAAGTCATCCCCAAAGTCAACAACCCAAAGAGCGTCTACCAGGTTGTGTGTGGGGATACCCTTTTTCTATTCTAATTCCAAAAAGCACATTATAAAAAGAGTAGCAAGTAGTGAAATGATAATGATAAACCTTCTTCCCAATGTCAATACTTTGGCAGAACCTTCTCTGTTCCCCTACTCCCTGGATATTATTGCCACGTGGCCTAGTTCGTAAGACGGACATGATCTTTTGTTGCCCTGTCTCTTCCCATAGTACTTGGAAGCAGTTGGGTTTCCTTCCACTTATATTCCTTCAGATTAAATTGTAATCTTTAGTGGGTTTTGTTTTTAGGTTTGAGACTCCCTAAAATAGCACCTGCTGGCCTGCAGTTTATGATCCTCCTGCCTCTCATCTGCTTGAGTGCTGGCATGAAAGGGGTGTGCCTCCTTACTCAGTTTAGTAGCTTATTAATCAAAATGGCACTTCATTTAGAGAAAGCCTAGACTATTTAAGACCAGAGCATTCTCATTTTGGCATTAATGGAGTTTGTTCTCAAAACAATAATTAAAAAAAAAATTAAAAGAGCATAGCCAGTTTCAAGGCTGCCTACCTCA
Organism: Acomys minous; assembly: GCF_964271855.1. Lineage (NCBI taxonomy): Eukaryota > Metazoa > Chordata > Mammalia > Rodentia > Muridae > Acomys > Acomys minous. Next base: position 110,822,958 of record NC_140494.1, read on the forward strand.
AAACAGAACACTCAGACCAACAAAATCAATAAACTCATAATCCCCGAAAGAGATGCATATTTATGTAGAAATGAATTGCAGGAAAAATACTAATATTTACCAGTAGCCTCCCACTAATACCTCTGACAAAGTTCAGTGAATAATTTTAGGCAGCTTAAGTTGATTGTATAACCCATTTGAGAAACACTAATCTGAAGAGATCCTCAGTCACTGTTAGTATGCATGCTTTCATCTTAAGCACATATGTTAATATTTAATTGTTTTTCTTTTAACAGTTACCAGCCAGCTCACATATTGCTTTATTTAAAAAAAAAAAAGCTAAAAAAAAAACAACTTAAAATTTGACATCATTATAGAAGCTAGTTGTTTTGTTTTGTTCTTGAAGTTATTTCTTAAGATTTGATTCTTGGACATGGAAGCCCAGGCTGTTAAATATGGATAGCTTACTGATTCTTAATATATGGCTTAATGCCAACATGGAAAGCTGTGGCTTTTAAATTTTTCAACAATTCTACTATTTGCTTTACTGTTTTTCTAAAATCACCTGTTCTCCTAAGAAAACAAGTAACTTAAAAAATAATACATGTAATTGATAATACTAATGAAATTAAGTATTATGGGTCAGAAACATATTAAACTTTTATATTACCGAAAAACATTTTCCTTTAGCTTTTTTTAAGTGTGTGTGTGTGTGTGTGTGTGTGTGTGTGTGTACACATGTGCGTACAAATTGCTTGAGTGCTGTGATTACAGCTGTGTGCTTCCACACGCAGTTTAGCGACACTACATAGCATTTCATTTTACTATATAACATTTCATTTACAACATTTAAGAAAGATATCGTCCATCTAGAGTTCAGATCTGTAGGAAGCCAAATTGTTTCACATAATGTCTTTTCAGAGTGTGGTCTATAAACCAGTTTTGTCAATCATTTGGGATGTTTATAACGGGTCTGACCCCAGAGATCATTTTTAGGCAATTTTGGAATGGGCTGGGAGTGGGGTAAGGAGTGTATGTATGAAATGCTTTCTTCTTTCTTCTTTCTTCATTTTTTATGTGGTGCTAGGGACTGAACCTAGCATGATAGGCACCTACTTAGATGCTGAGCCACATTTCCAGTCCTATCTCATTATATTTTCTTTTTTCTTTTTGGAGAGAAGGCCTCACTACCTTCCCTAAGCAGGCCGTAAACTTTTGTTCTTCCTGCCTTAGCTTTCCCAGTTGCTGGCATTAAAGGCCTTACCATGACACAGCTTAAATATGTTTACTTTCATTTAAGAATTCATTTTAGGGGCTCAAGAAATGGCTTAGCAGTTAAGGAAACTGGCTGCTCTTTCAGAGGACCCAGGTTCAATTCCCAGCACCTACACAGTGGCTCATAACCAACTGTAACTCCAGTCATGGGAAAAATCTGACACCCTTTTCTGGCTTCAGCTGCCCTCACTGGGTACCAGGCAGTACATACACACACACTCAGGCAAAACATCCAAGAACATAGAAGAAAAATTCATTTTGTTAAAGATAGATAAAAATTCACGATACTCTCTAAGCCATAGAAAATGCTGGACATTTTCTTTAGGTTTCTATTTACTTTGATTTTTTTCATTTGCAATCCCTGTGCTTTCAAAGGACTTCACTTCTAAGCTTTGACTTCACAGTCTCAGGAGTTGCCTATTAGTCCAGTGGTTTTCATACATTGTTTTTTCTGTCTTTTTCCTTCCCAGGTTGAAAACTTCAAACAGTTCTTCCAACCGTGGCTCTACCTCCCCCATAGAAAGCTTTCAGCAGATGGCCCTGGGGACCTCCTGGGACCTGCTTACCACCCAGTGCCCAGGAACTCTAAGTGGTGCAGGCCTACTGGGCGTCGGGTGGACAGGTACCATTGGGTCAACACACAGTTGTACAGTGGTCAGGCAACACCAGGCAAACTTGGAGGAGAGGCCTTGTTTTCCCTAAAACAAAAATGAGGCTAAAACCAAAAAAAATATATATATATACCTCAATTGGAAAAAAAAAAATCCCACCAGCGTCAAGGATGAGAGTGTGCAAGGCTAACCTCACATACAGGTTGCCATTTGACTTTCAGCTAATTTTAATTCTCATTTAATTTTTTATAAAATTTTATGTAACACTAGTGAGTATACGTGTCCAATAGGGCGATAGAATGGAGATACTGCTTGTGATAAAATAAAATGAGTTATGGGAAGGAAGAGTTGAAATAAATACACTGGTTTTTTTTTTTTTTTTTTTTGGTTTGTTTTGGTTTGGTTTGTTTTTACAAACCCCTAGTTCAGTTTGTGGCTAGAAAGTTTTAAGTCTTTTGTTCCTTCCTTAGTCATTATTTTAAAAATAGGTTTTCAGTTAAGAGTAACCCTGGTGGAAAACTCCTCTGGGTTCATCTTTATTATTTGTTGTAACCAGTCTATTTTATAAATCTGATAAGAACTTGTTTTTGTTTTTTTTTTTAAGATAAGAGAATTCCCTTGTTATGTCTTTTGAAAAGTTTTAAGACTAAAATTTAATAGACTTACTGATAGGATGTATTTTATAAAAGTGGTACTTGCTTTTTATAAAGAATTCAAACTAAGCCAAGAAACGCACTATCAAAAGAAATTAAAATTCCTATTAGTGAGCCACAGTGACCATTACTAATATTAAATGTTGCAGATACACTTTGCATATATACGGATCTAAGAATGGATGCCCAGGGCTTTCAGCTGCCTAGTGGGTCAAGGGACTTTACACTTGCCACCAAGTCTGTCACCTGAGTTCAGTTCTCAAGACACACATGGTAGAGGGGAGAACTGACTCCCAGATGTGTCCTCTGAGCTCCTCATGTATACCATGGCACTGCATGTTTGCCCAAATATGTAAACATAAAAATCTTTTCTGAAGAAAAAATGGATACACGGAAAAACAAGATACCCATAGTAGAGGAGCTACCCACTCAGTATTTAAATTTGATTTTATTTTGAATTTTCATAAAACAACAAACAACCCTGATGTGAAATTGAACGCGTCCCTGAAATGGTTCAAAGCTTTCCCACACCGAAGTATCTAACTTCTTACATTGTATCTGGAATTCAATATCATGTTGGTACAGTACCTAAGACTTTTATATGTATCTGTTTGTCGCAATGACCACCTTCTGAGTGAGGATTTTTAACTTTTTGTCACTTATCTACAGTGTCATTGTGTGTTCATTTGTATGCACCCGTGCCTGTGTGTACACTTGCTTGTGAAGGTCAGGGGTCTATGTTGGGTGTCTCTTCAGTTGCTCTTCTTTTATTTTTTGAGACAAGGTCTCTCACTGAATTTGGAGCTTGCTGATTGGCTAGACTGGCTGGTTTGCAAACCTCCTGTCTCCACCTTTCCAGGCCTGGATTATAGGCTCTGTGTGCAGTAGTGCCTGGCTTTGTAAGTGTGTATTGGGGCTCTGAACCAAAGGAATGCTTATACACCAAACACTTCACTTATAGCCATTTCCCTAGCTCCCTCCGTGTCATTTTAAAAAAAGATAAAAAAAAAAAAGTCATATGTATGAGTGTTGGTCTATGTGTACGTATGTGCACCACATGTGTGCCTGGTACCCATGGAGGCCTATTCTGAGCCTCCAAGCCAAGTAACCTCCATCCTGGTGTATCCTGCTTTGTCCTCTTGCGCAAGATAATTCTAGCTGGGCATTTTTGACCGTTTCCACTCCCCTGTAAACAGGCAGAGACCCTCACTTGAATATCCAGCCACTCCCTACCTCCTGTTGTGCACAATCCTGCCTTTTTTAAACGTGACCTTCCAGGTGTTGGTGGTGTACATAGGAGGGGAAGATTAGGGGCACAGAGAAGCCTTCATCCCTCCTGGGTAATGCTTTTCAGCTGTGGTCTGCTGCGGGTGGGGCACTCACGCCCCTGGGAGTAACCTCTCACCTAGGCTCTGTAAGGAAGCCTAGTAAACTCGTTGGAATCATGCCTCAGTTTGCCTTTGGACTTAGAAAAAGGGCATATGTTGCTTACCTCTCCTTAGAAGGAATTTTAGCACAAAGCTACATACGAGAAGGCATCAGATCCCTTGGAACTGGAATTAAAAACGGTTGTGAGCTGCAATGTGAGTGCTGGGAACCAAACCAGCGTCCTCTGCAAGAGTTATTTGTTCTCATAACTTTTGAGTCATCTCTCCAGTTAGGCCATGTCATTTTTAATATCAAGAAGTAATGTTCATATTCTTTCCTAGGACAATTATTCACATAGTTGTTTATTTATAATTCTATTTTAAATGGTTCAGTGTGTGCTAAGAGTCTTTTGTGTAAAAGCTATTTTGTTGGATTTTATTAAGAAACTTTTCTACAAATGGCTCATAGATTTGATGTAAATTCAACTGTAGGTTATTTTGTTTTGATTTGATATTGCAACTTTGTTGCCACCACCAGTGATGTTTCTGGCAATGTATGTTGAAAGGAGAAAAAAATAAAGCCTGAGACCAATTTTATTTTTTGGAATTCCTTGCTGTGCACACAAACGATATACATTTTACTTTCTTAAGATTGTCTGCCAATCTGGAAATTTTAGCTCTCTGTACTGGAATTAAATGTTTCAGCTAGCAATTCTATATCAGCTCTTCTTGGATGATTGTATACCTTTCTGATCTGCACACTTGTTTTTCTTTCTTTGTTTCTTTCTTTATTTGTTTCTTTGTTTCTTTCTTTCTTTCTTTTCTTTCTTTTCCCAGTAATCATCTTTTCTATTGCCGTGAGCAAGGCAACTTATAAAGGAAAGCATTTAATTGCGCCTAGGGCTCCAGATGTTCTGAGTCCATGATGGCCAGGGAGGGCATGGGTGGCAGGAGGCAGAGAGCACCCTGGGGAACGGCAGGAGGCTTCTGAAACCTCAAGGCTGCCTTCTATAGCACATCTCCTTCAGAAAGGGCAACACCTCCTAATCCTTCCCAGACAGCCACCAGCTGCGAATGAAGTCTATGGGGGCCATCCCTACACAAACCTCCACTGTCATAGCAACTTCACCTCCAAATACCTCACCCTTCTTCAGCCATTTTCATGGACACCAACCATCTTTCTAGTGGATTGGTTCCCCCCTACCCCCTTCATCTATTTATTTGACCACTTTAATCTTTTTTCTTTCATTTTTTTTTGAAAATCGGATTGTCGTAAGCCTCCATCCTGTCAGTTTGGTTCTCAACCTTGTTCTTGTTTCCACTCTATTTATTCGTTCTAAAGTACTTTGGATTTTACTTTCTGGCTTTCTTTATAGTCTACCTACATTTTATTTTTTAACCATTTAGTTACAAATGTTTCAACCCTTTTTTTAAGTATGAGACATGAAAATAAGTTTTCTGTGTCCTGGCTTAGGGTTTCTATTGCGCTGGGTTCTTTTGTGTCTTATGTTAATCGTCTCGGTTGTGGTGTTGATCTAATTACCATACTGCCTTTTCTTGGTCCTGTTTAATGAGGACCGCTCTGTGTATCGTTTTCATTACTGTAGCGCAGGGTGGATGCTCTCTTTTGTCTTCTATAAAGTCTGTCTGTCTTCAGTGCTGGCCTTAGCTGCTATATTTAATCTACTTTGATACAGCCTAAAAGTGTTGATGCCAGGGGGAAGCCTCTCAGCTGTGAGAAGCTCAGGGGTAAACCAGACTTTGCTGTTGGAGTGTTATTAAGTGCGTGTGGCATGCTCGTGGCCCCAGCACAGTAAGGACAGCACTGGGGGTTAGTGTATTAGGTTGCTCTCTGTTCCTGGTATAAAGGTTATGGCCAAAAGGACTCGGGGATTGAAGGGTGTTTCATCGAACATCTTACAGTCCGTTAGGAAAGGAAGTCAGGGCAGGACCTAGAAGCAGGATCTGAAGCAGAGACCATGAAGGAGACTGCTTGCTCCTCAGGCTCACATTCAGTTACCTTTCTTATACATTTTTAGGACCACCTGCCCGGGGGCAGCAGGATCTACAGTGGGCTGGGCCTGCCCTTGTCAATCATTACTCAACAAAAAACGCCCCACAGACTTCCGGTAGGCCAGTCTAATGGTGGCGCTTTCTTTTTGTTTCCTCTTTCTTTTCTTTCTTTTTGCTTTTTATTTTTCAAGATAGCATTTCTCTGTGTACCCTTAGCCATCCTAGACTCACTCTGTAGACCAGGCTGACCTCAAACTCACAGAGATTCTCCTGCCTCTGCCTTCCCAGTGCTGGGATTAAAGGCATGTGCCACAATGCCCAATGGAGGCATTTTCTTTTCTTTTCTTTTTTCTTTTTCTTTTTTTTTTCTGAAGGCCTGATTCTTTTTAAAAATTAATTAATTCACTTTACATCCTGATCATAGCCCCCTCCCTCCTCTCCTCCTGGTCCCACCCTCCTTCCCTTCCTCCCCATCCCTCCTCCCTATCCTCAGAAAAGGGGAGTCCCCCCAGCCCACTCCAGCACATCAAGTCACATCCTCTGAGGTCATCCTCTTCCCCTGTGGCCTTATGAGGTAGCTCCACTAGGAGTAAGTGATCAAAACAGCAGGCAACAGAGTCCATGTCAGAGAAGCCCCGCTTCCCACATGAAGACCAGCTGCCCGGTGGTAGGGGGCCTAGGTCTAGTCCATGCATGGTGCTTGCTTGGTGCTTCACTCTCCACAAGCCCAACCTGGGCCTTGGTTGGTTGGTCCTGTTGGTCTTCTTGTGGAGCCCCAGTCCCTTCTGGGTCTTTCTATTCCCCTCACCCCACTCTTCCACAAGACCTTCTGCATGCCATCCTTTTGGGTAGGTCTGCCTGAGACATAGTCTTAGGTTTTTATGTGAAAGTATTGCTTTTGTCCTCATCCCTAAAGACTAGTTCTGTTAGTTATAGGAGCCTGGGTTGATAATGTCCATCTGTCCATCCACCCACCCCCAGCTTTCCCTGTTTTTTTTTTTTTTTTTTTTTTTTGGTTTCTTGTGAGTGATTTGATGCCATTTATTTTTTTTCCATGGGTCATTTTCTCTGTCGGGTTTCATGAGTCTTTGCTTTGCTCTTGGTTTGCATATGTTTAATTGTGATGTGCGGATTTCCCACGGTTTACCCTGTTTGAAAGTCACCTGGCTTCTTCAACTTTGTCTCTTGCCAAAACTGCTCAAATTTTGGCATTTGTGTCTCTGGTTACTTTGTTGTCTTGAGTGCAGGATATTTGGCTTTGTCACATAGGTCTCTGGAGCTCTCTTCTCTTGTATTCTTCTACCTGACAATCCACGGGTGGTTCTTCCTCTGTGCTTTCCACAGGCACTTCTGGTGGTGGTTTACTGCAGTGAAGCAATTAACCATGTAAAAAGTTGTTTGTCTTGGTGTCTGTCCTGGCCCCCTGGATAGAGAGAACAGACTTCTGGGGTTTTTCATGATCTTTACTCAGTTGCAACATGCAGTGTTATTGACTACTTCATCTCCAAGCTTGGGACATACGATGGCAAAGGAACATTTGTGGACCTTGTTATTTCATTCCTTAAGTTTTGAAGCTCCTTTACACTCTGCTGCCTTATCTGTACTTTCAAAATATTTATTTTTACATATAATGTTCCCAAATTTTAGTTGTGTATTTTGCAAGGCATATGAAGAATCTATCTACTCGAACTTCCTGAAAGTGGATGCTCACATGCCCACTTTTGAAATGAAAACCGAAGAGTGGTTTGGGTGTGTGTGTTATGGGGTATGCTACGTATGCGTGGTGCATGCACATGAGTGTGAGTTCAAAGACCTGTGCATGTATATGAGGAAGTCAGAGAATGCTGGGTACTAACCTCTATCCCCTACTTATGGCGGTGAGGCAGGATCTCTGAGTTGGAAGCACACTGTTTAGACTAAGCCTGATGGCTGCTGAGTTCTTAGGATCCGCCTGCCTCTGCCTCTCAATGCAGTGTTACCGGCATGCACAGCCATGCTGGGCTTTTTACACATGGGGAAAGGACCCTTTCTTCTGTCAGTGAAACATGATGATTTTATGGGAAGGTGACATGTCCGCCCCCCCTGGCGCTGTGCCTGTGGCCTCCCCCTAACCCCCCTCCCACGCTCATGTTTGAACACCCATTCCCCAGCTGGTAGTGCTGTTTTGAGAGGTTGTAGAACCTTTAAGAAGGTGGGGGGCGGTTGATGTGGCTGGATTGCTGTGGGTGAGGCACAGCCTTGTTTCTGGCCCTGCTTCCTGCTTCCTGGTGGGCTGCCGTGACTTGCACAGCCTCCAAATGCACTGAGCCACTCCTCCTGCCTTGCCTTCTCTGCTATAATGAGCTGAAGTACCTGAAACCGTAAGCAAAACAAAACATCTCCTTCCTGACGTGGCTTGAGTCTGGTACTTTGTCCTGACAATCCTTGCGATCCGTGTGTGCTGCAGTTTCATTTTGTTTAACATCTCCTATCTGGTTGCCAGGGTGCACGTGTGTGCTTACACACAAGCCAGTTCCCTCAGGGTAACCAGCACCTCAAACTTTCAAAAAGGCACTTCCTTTAAGCAGTAATTACGTGCAATGCAGTTGGAAGGGAAACGCGATCCTGCCTTGGGTCTGTGGCTTTTCCATTAGGAAGTGCATGCTTACTAAAAGCTTGGCGCTATTGGTGTATTAATAGAGAGCTGATGGAGAGCCCGAAGGACTGGCCAGAGACCTAATGTTCTGGTACAGGTCCCTGGATCAGCCAAGAATGCGGAAGAATTTCTGCACTGCTTTTTCTTTGACACGTTTCCCAGGGGCCCTGGACTCTTGGCCTTACTATCCTAAGGAGTATTGTGTGTCTGGTTTAATTCATCTTTACTTCACTTTCTGGGAAATCTATTTCATAATTTATTTGAGTATGTAAATAAAGTTATTGGGGGGCACACACCCAATATAAATAAAATCAAATGAAAACCTTCTCAAAGGGTCAGAGTTTTTAATCTTGTGAAGTTGTTAAATGTTGGTTTGGGAGTGCCCTGTTCAGGCTTGGCCTGGTGGATCTGGCCTGCAATGCCAGTTACATGGGAGACTGAGGCAGGAGGCAGGGGGCTCACAAGTTTAAGGTAAGTGTGGGCAACTTAATGAGACTATTTCAAATTGGCAAGTTAAGAGAAGATGGGGGTACAATCAGTGGTACAGCACTTGCTGAGTGTGTGTAGGTGCAGGGTCAGTCTTCAGTACTAGAAAAAGAAGAAGAAGAAGGAGGAGGAGGAGGAGGAGGAGGAGGAGGAGGAGAAGAAGAAGAAGAAGAAGAAGAAGAAGTCTTATTCAGGGAAAAGATGAGAGAACAGTTTATAGCTCATACTTTTGGGCAGCTGCCATTCTACAGATGTCAGTGTTTTGAAAGCAGTAAGTGATTTCAGTCAGAATGCCAACTAATATGGCCATTTTAAAGCTCACACGTGGTCTTAGCTACTTTTCAATTGCTGTGATAAGAGTTTATTGGAGGCGCAGGGCCTCAGAGAATTAGTCTACGACCGTCATGGTGGTGGGGAACGCGGCAGCAGGCAGGCAGGCATGAAGGAATGGCAATAGCTGAGAGGTCACGTGAGGCTCCACAGGCATGAGCTGGCTGGGAATGGTGTGGGCTTGGGAAACCATAAAGCCTGCCCCCAGTGACACACCTCCTTCAACAAGGTCACGCCCTCTGTCTTAGTCAGGCTTACCATGGCTGTGATGAAACACCATCACCAAAGCAACTTGTGGGAGAAGGGTTTATTTGGCTTACACTTCCATATCACTGTTCTTCGCCAAAGGAAGTTAGGACAGGAAGTCAGACAGGGCAGGGATCCGGAAGACAGGAGCTGATGCACAGGCTGTGGAGGAGTGCAGCTTACTGGCTTTGCTCAGCCTGCTTTCTGAAAGAACCCAGGACCACGAGCTGGGAGACGACACCACCCACAATGGGCTGGGCTCTCCCTCAGGAATCACTAAGAAAGCACCCTACAGCTGTATCTTTTTTAAAATTTTTATTTAATTAATTTATTAAGATTACATCTCAATTGTTATCCCATCACTTGCATCCTCCCGTCCCTCCCTCCCGCTTTCACCCTATTCCCCTCCCCTAGGCCTATGACCGGGGCAGACCTCCTCCCCCACCAAGGGGAGGTGGTCAAATACGAGGCACCAGAGTTCATGTCAGAGTCAGTCCCAGCTCTCCACATAACTGTGGAGAATGTCCTGTCCATTGGGTAGATCAGAGTAGGGGTTTGATGTTTACTACTTGTCCTTGGTTAGTGTCATAGGCTCTGATCCACCCATCATGATGTTCTTCTTGTAGGTTTCTAGGACCCTCTGGATCCTTCTATTTCCTCATCTCCTATATTTCTCTTACCTAGAGTCCCAGGGGGATGTCCTCACATCTATCCCAATCTCCTGGTAAGTGAAGGCTTTCATGGGACATGCCTTTTGGGCTAGTGGCCAATTGTGAGTATATACCATGTGAGTCTTTCTGCTTCTGGGTTAACTCACTCAGTATGATCATTTCTAGTCCCATCCATTTGTCCACAAATTTCTGGCTTTCCTTGGTTTTAATAGCCGAGTAGTATTCCATAGTGTAAATGTACCACAGTTTCTTTATCCATTCTTCAACTGAGGGACATTTAGGCTGTTTCCAGGTTCTGGCTATTATGAATAAGGCTGCTATGAACATGGTTGAGCATGTATCCTTGTGTGGTGGGGCATCTTCTGGGTATATTCCCAGGAGTGGAATAGCTGAGTCTTCAGGAAGCCCTATTCCCAGTTTTCTGAGAAAGCGCCAGCTAGATTTCCAAAGTGGTTGTGCAAGTTTGCATTCCCACTACAGCTGGAAATTAAGGAGTCATTTTCTCAATTGATGTTCCCTGCTTTCAGATAAGTCAGCCTTGTGTTAAGTTGACATGAAACTAGCCAGCATCCCTTTTAATCCTTCCCAAACAGTTCCACCAACTTTGGGCCAGTCATTTAAATATATGAGTGCATGGGGCCACTCTCACTCAAACCACCACACACATTTGCTCTTTCCTCTGCGCGAGGACAAACTTAACTATTCAAACAGAACTAAGCTGAGAGGCTGGCTCCCAGCAGCAAAGTCAGATTCAACGCTGACACAGATGGAAGAACCAGAAGAAACACTTCTGAGCAGGTGTTCTTTATGGCCTGACTTAAAAACCTTCGCTAAATCTTAATTATAAATTATAAATCTTATGGTGGTGTCTCGAGTGTCTTTGTTTGGACCATGTAGCCTAGATTGGCTTGGAGCCCATAACCCTCCTACCTCAACCTAAGCACTGAGATTACGTGTGTGTGCCACCATGCTTGGTTTCAAGTGTTTTCAATGTATTTTCTATCAAGTAATTTCCACTAGTATTTTGATTGATTGAACTTGGAGCTAAATTCAGAGCCGCACACAGACTACTCGTAATTGTGGCAAAAGATCTGCAGGGTGAAATTGTTGAATGAGTAATACCTGGAGTGGGGCTAGGGATATAATTCAGTTTGTAAAGTACCTGCCTCATGGGTACAAGGTCCTGGGTACTAACTTCAAGACTAGAAAAACAAAACAAAACAAAACAAAAAAACAAAACGAGAGAGAGAGAGAGAGAGAAAGAGAGAGAGAGAGAGAGAGAGAGAGAGAGAAACAACTTACTGATTCCCCAAATCAAGTCTGTGTAGAGGCTTATTTGCTTGTTTTTGGTGGGGTGCATGCACTGGGGATTGAACTTAGGACCTCATGGATGCCTTGCCTCTGAACTACAGCTCTAGCCTTATTGCATGACGTTTTAATTTTTTCCTAGTCTGCCTTCCTTCCATTGCTGAGGATGCTCTTTAACAGTTGCTACATTAAAACAAACCAAAACCAAAAGCCAACACCTGCCCCCCACCCCCGCAAGCCAAACCCCCACCTCTGCTATTCATCATGAAGTTCAATAAAGAAAAATATCAGAATGAGCGAAGGCTTGAATTCCAGCCACTGGATTTGTAATGTCAGCAGGTTTTTTATTTGGAGTCTGTATTTCAGAGTTTTCTTGCAATCATTTCATATACTGGTGGTATCTTTCCTGATCTTTAATTCACCCTGGAAACTTCAGCTTCAGATGATAGTTTACTGACTGGGGTGTCTAAGCCAAGCCCCTCAGAGGATTTGCTCAGTCACACAGTTCTTAAGTCCTCAGAGTCTCCGCATATCTGTCTACTTCCTGTTACCCAGTGGTACAGATTTTACTCTTTCAGGAAGAGCTCAGTCAGCATTTTAACAAATAAGACACCATGTATAATTCTTTCAGTCACATGAAAAAAAGCAAGTTCACTTCTTCTGTGGCAGATACTATATTATATATTTGTATGATCTATGCATGCATAGACAGATATTTTCAAATATACATTTTATCAGATGTTACATATATTTTTTTTTTCATGCTGGATAAAATGTGATCACCACTTTCCTTTTTAGAGCTAAAAATAAAACAGAAAAAAAGTTACTTTTTAAAAGGTTCATAAAGTTATGAAAATAATCTCTAGAAATCAGTACTAGGCAACTCAGCAGGAAATGGGCAAGACAGCCAAAGGCTTCTTTACAAAAGATTGTCAAACATTTGAATATTCACACTTGAAAGTTGCTGAGTCTAAGTGGTTATTATGAAATGAAAATTCAAACTGCCATATACTACTACACACCCAGAAGAATGGATAAACTATCAGAGATGTAAAATACTAAGTGTTGATGATGAGAAAGATGCAGAGCTCCCCTGCTCTAGCATACATAGCTACACAGTACATAGGGTATCACTTTGGAATTCTAGTTAGTATTTACTAAAGGCATAAAGAGTCACTCCCTACCCGACCCACCCCCCAACCCCTGTCCTGGAGATATCTGCAGTTGATGGGTGCTGAAGGAGGTCACCCTCCCTTGGGGTATGTGACCACTGGTAAGTTGCTCCTGTCACACATGTGCATATAAGCAGCTCTATTGGATTGAGCATTATTAATTAAAAAAATAAAAAAGACATGAAGTTGGGAGGGAGGGAGATGAGGTGGAGGAGTTGGAGGGAGGTAGTGGTGGACAGATATATTGGTGTAGAGTAAATGTATAAAACTTTCAAAGAATAAAATTATTTTTTTAAAAAAAGCCATTTCTGAGGCCCAGAATTTCTCCTTTTAGGTCTCTTAACTAACCTTACTTGATCACATATGGTCAAATGATAGTAATTCCTAACTGGAAAATACCCACATACAGATCAATAGTGGAATGAGTAAGTCCACACATTAGAACACAGCAAAGAGAACCCAGTTATGGCTATTTGCCTTAATGTGGATGAATCTCAAAGCTGAATAGCAGAAGCTTTGTGTTTGCTCTGTCAGTTTCATGGACACACACAATGCTGTGTTAAGTTAGGATGGTGGTTCTCTTGGGGGCACAGGTGGCTGGGGGATTCAAAATGCTCTGCAAGGTCAGTCTGGGTGCCAGTACCAGACAGTTCTTATAGATAAGCTATAAGGTATAATTCTTTTAGTCGAAGTAAAAACACTAGTGATTTCCTCCCCCCTCTGCTCCGTGGCAAACAGCCCCTGTTATGCTATATGTACACCCCAAACTATATGCTTATGTGATTCATCCATAAATACAATTTGTTTTCTTTTAAAGTTGTGTTAACACCTTAACAAAATTATAAAAGTGGTCTTCATCTCAGGTGTTAGAGATATTTTAAATAAAGTGAATTAAAGCCAGGACTGGAGCCAGTTATTTCTGCACATAGCTAGCTTCTGATCCTGGTTTTGACATATAGGTCACTACCCTACATAAGGGAAATGAAGACAGACGTTGGTGTCCTCTCTTTGCTACTATTTTTATAGATATTACAAAATATTAATTTGGTAATTTATAATTTTGGTAATTGTTGACTTTTAAAGACCCAACATTTTGGATTGGGGCTATGGCTCAGGGGCAGAGCACCAGCCCAGCATGTGCAAGGCCATATTTTAAATATCTATGACTAAAAATAGCTCCTTACAGATCAGTAGCAGCTGATCAAGAAGGCAGTGAACCCAAGTTCTAGCTATTTGTTTCTTTCTTCCATTGGTCAAGCTATACTCAGGTTGCTTTCTCTATAGTGACTATTTATCCTGCATAAGGGCAGAGGAATAAATTATATGATCTTTTGGGTCCTTTCTATCCCTAGAATCTAAGGTACTGAAAAAGTTCTTTAAGTAATAATGTACTTAAAACCACACCACTATTAATTCTCAATCAGTTTTTCTGCTATTATGTCCACTCATAAACATGGCCCCAAACACACCCCAGCACATTTAGTACATATAGCAAAATAAGATTCTAAGGCTGTTGGTTACCCATTAGGCATGGCATCTGACCTTCTCTTTGCCGCTGAATCCAGCTCTTGATGTTAAGATTTGTTGCTCCGCAGAAAGGATGCTTTTTAGAAAATGCTCCAAATTAGTGAAGAGGAGAAGATCTTTGTTTTTCTTAATATACTGTAGAGACCATGAAGTAAAGCATTAATATCCTTCTATTATTTTAAGTACGCTTGGATCTACTAATCCAAATGTGAACTTAATAAGCCAGTGCCCCTAACATTCCTAGCATAGAATTTGACACATGACAGGCATGTAATAAATGTTTCTACTGCCCCTCATATAGTTAACTCTGGCAGATTGGGTAATGTCAGTATGTAGCTTCAGATTCAACAGAAATATATTAGACAGTAAGTGCATCCAAAGTCTAGTAGATGGGCTACCTCAGAAAATAAAACCAACTAATAGCCTTGTTCTCATGTAGCTCATACTGTAGCAGAGGAGGAAAAACAGTAAAAAGGTACGACCAGGAAAAATTTGGAAAGTAATAGAGGACAAACCAAACTAGGACAGAGTAAAGAAAGTGGGAAGGAGTAGAAAAAGTTGCAAAATTTAAGATAGCACGGTTAGGGCTGGCTGTATCGAGGCTGACTTTTGAGCAAAGGCAGAGGAGGTGAGGGAGCTAGTATTCTAACTCCTTGGACTAGGGCTTCTAAAACTCAATTCCACCTGATATTTTGGGATGGATAGTCTCTTTGTTGTGTGAGCTTTCCCGTGTTTTCTAAAAGCACCATCCTTATTCTCTACCCACGATTTTCAGTAGCAATCCCTTCTTCTGAGTCACAGCATCAAAACAATGTCTCTGACACTGCTAAATGTCCTGGGGTCGGGGGGACAAAAATCAGTCCTGTTAAAGAAGCATTGCTATAGTGGGAAGAACATTACAAGCAGAGAGGACCTTTAAAAAGCAGTGTACACTGCATGTTTGGAGTTGAGTAAAAGAAGTGGGCACAGATTGGTAGGTGAGGAGAACGAGGCGGCTTGGCTCCACCCATTTATTTAAAATCAAATGGGAAGTCACAAAGTGATTTTGAGAAGATATGACTTTTCTTCTAAAAGATCACTTTTCTTTATGAGAATAAACTGGAGAGTCAAAGGCCATCCTGGGAAGGCTGACTGATAGCCAGACGGCTGGACAATCAAGAGATCCAGACAGGAGACAGTGGTAGCTGGCACTAAGCGGCAGCAGTAGTATTCATGTTCCCTAATATGTTCTGAAGGCAGAACAAACAGGACTGTCCGGGTGAGTAGACTGTGCAGCTGTACGGTGCAAAGGGAAGTTGTTGTGAAGGCTTTGGGCTGAAAAACCTGAAGAATAGAGTTGCTGTCAACCAAGATGACCACGCTTTTAGGTGGACCGCACTTGGAAAGCTAAGATAGTTGGGTCTTGGACATGCTGAGTGATACTTCATAGCCATATAGGAGGATGTAATCAGTGATCAACTTGATCTGTGAGTTGAGTTAGAGAGTCAGGAACTGAATATATCCATATGACCTCTAATTTTGAGAGGTCAGAGAGAAGAGAAAGTACCAGAAAGGAGACAGAAGCACCGGAGGGAAACCAGAAGACGACGACGACACCCTGGGAGCTGAGTGAAGAAGTGTATGGAAGAGGAGAAGGTGAGCAGATGGGTAAACGCTGCTGAGAGACAGGGACAGAGAACTGACTGCCCTCTGATCTACAGGAGCTGGGTTAGGACAGAGTTCTGTGGGCAACGTGACTGGATTGAGAAGTGCCAAAGGCATCATCAGTCAAACACTAGTCTGGGTGTGTCCGAGGACAGTCCTAGAGGCAAAAGTATCATAAGCCTCTGACCAAACCATTGGTTGGATCCAGTGGTTGTTTCAAAATGTGAGTAGATTGTTGGGAGCTGATGGAATTGTGAAAGGCTGGGCCCCTTGGAGGAAGTGGGTCTCTGGAAGCATGCCTTTGAAAAGGTATGCCTGGCCCTGGTCCTTCCTGTTCTTAAGTAAGCAGTCTCTGCAGCATGCTATGATATTCTGCCTGGCTCTGGTACAAAGCAGTAGATACTCAGTGTAGTCTTCCTGCAGCGTCTTTGACCATTCTTAATGGCATTACATAGTGTCAGCGTTGGTAGAATCAGAGACCTGCCGACTCTCTCTGCAGGCTCTGCAAGAGGAGGGAATATGAGTGATTTAGGGAGCTCTGGTGTAGATAGCAGCAGATGTGGTTTGCCCTCTGGATACGGGGTGTTTGCTGTATGGTTATATTACAATGTGGGTGGTGGGCTCCTATTGGATGATTGGAGTCTTTGCGCATTGTTGTTGCTAGCTCTACTCCTTATGAGGGCCTGTGTCCAGCACTGTGGCTTAAGAAGTGATGAGAGGCCTGAAGCACCTGGTGCTTGGAGCGGTCAGAAATGCTGGCTCAAACCACTCACGGAGAGAGGCGATGGTGGGATCTGTGCTGTTAACACTCTCTCCTGACAGCAGTGTCTAGTCGGACAAGATGTAGGGGCTGGGCAGCAGTGGGAAATCTACAGGTAGAGTGGCAGCTGGAACTACCATCATTTCTTTTTGCTAATGATGATGCATGCTTGGCATTAACACATTCTTGGCAATGGGACCATGAATGAGACTAGGGAAAACTTTTCTGCCCCCCCCCCCCCCTTTTTTTTGCCTGTGTTTGCTGCTGGCAAGGAGGTAGTTAGAGCTGTGCTCACCTGCTCTACCCTACTCTTAATGGCAGAGCCAGAGAGCTGCTTAAACCCCCTGCTAAGGTGGCGAGGCCATCAGCGTGAACCACAGTGTTGCTTCCCTGCTTAACACTAGCAGGGGCCTGAGTTCCATGCAATGTGAAGGAGCGGAAGATGTCCGTCTTTAGTTCTGTCCTGGCACATGTCTACTTGTAGCTGGCCACATCTTTGGCCTTAGATGTTGAGTGCACTGATATGGTTCTAAATTGGTGACATCTCCATTTCCCCGTGTCATACCACTGCCCCCCTACAGTGCAGGGCATCCAACCAAATAGCTTCGATCTGATTGTAATTACGCCCTGGTTCCTTTCTCTTGAAATAAGAAAGTGTGTGACCTATTTTGGATTTTACAGCAGTGCACAGTCAAGAGACTTTGGGTTTTTAAAAGAGATCTGAGACTTTCAAAGTATTGAAAAAAATTCAAAGACTGAGAGGCCTTTTAAAGTTGTACTGTATTTTATGATATGAGCATGAGTTTTGGGGGCCAACCAAGAAAGGATGTGTTACAGTTTCACAGTGTTAAATGTATGTGCCAGGTTGACCAGGGTAGACTTAGGATGGTTAATTTTGGTTATCAACTTGACACCCCTGAGAAGAGGGAATTGTTTCCATGAGATTGGGCCTGTGAGCATGTCTGTCAGACATGTTCTTGCTCACTAACTGACGTAGGAGTGCCCAGCCCACTGTGGGCCATGCCATCCCTGGGCAGGTAGGCCTGAGATACATAAGAAAAGTAGCTGAAGCCTGCAGTGGTTGCACACTCCTTTAATCCCAGTATTTGGGAGGCAAAGGCAGGTGGATCTCTGTGGGTTTGAGGACAGCCTGGTCTTCAGAGCTAGTTCAAGGACAGCCAAAGCTACACTGAGAAACTCTGTGTACAAACAAATACCCAGAAAGCTAGCAGACTGTAAGCATGAAAGCAAACCAGTAAGAAGCATCCCTCCATGGTGTCTGTTTTATTTCTGATCTCCAGGTTCCTGCTTGAGTTTCTGCCTCATTTTCCCTTGACAATGCACTATAACATATAAGCTAAATAAAACTTACTTTTCCTTTCCTGAGTTGGTGTATATTATAGAAACCAAATGTGTTGAAAGAGTTGGTGTATATTATAGCAACAGAAACCGAATGTGTTCAAAGAAGGGTTACTATGCATATTTCAGATGACTTATTTAAGTAGGCTGCTGGCCTGGGAGAGACAGGACACTATCCTGTAGCTACAGTTGCCAACATCAACACTGACAGAGTTGGTGAGACTCTCCACACTATGGAGCCATAGTGGCAGATGCCTGAGATACTATTTCTCCTTTTGTGCTGTTGCAACAATATACCTATTTCCTTGGTTCTTTGTGGAGGAGGAGTTGAAGGCTGGGCTATTTTGTATCTCCAGGATCTTTTATGTTTAATTGTAGAAGAACTATAGGATAATATAAAGGCTCTTAATAATAGCATATCAATAAGACCATAGTCAAGTTTGCATAGAAACCAGCACGTTATATTTTGATAAGTGTGGGATAATCTCTCACTTGTATTTAGTCTGAGTCACAATGAGGTTACAATAGATTTCTGATTATTTATTGATAAAGGGTGGTGACAACTCAAGGAAGTGTTGGAAATGTCTGAATGGGCCAGGCACCAAGGCCTTTTCTTTGTGAAGGGGTTGATTTGTAACTAAGACCATGTGATATACAAGATCAAGTTAATTACCTTTTCTGATGACTCTCTTGACAAGCAAGGCTCAGGCCTCCTTTCCATGAGTTTAGAGAGGAGATCTCTTTCTCTTTCAGAGATGGGCTGCTCTTTCAACAGAATAGCACTTAGGCTTTGGTCAAGTTTATTGTCCCAGGGAACTATAGACCTTTGCAATGTAGTAGAGAATGCTTCCTTGAAGTAAGCTCTCAGGCCCTGGTCAAGCAACAGAAAGGACTAGTCAGTGTGACTTTGGAGTAACTGCTATTTAAAGCTTTTGATGGTTGAAAGGAAAATGGGGCTTAAGACAATCTTCACCCACCCTTTCCCTAACAATTCTGGTGAGCTTTATGCATTAACAGTGTTGCCATCACAAAACTGTGAGGCTGTTCTCAGAGTTTGTCTGCCTCTCAAGCGGAGCATGCATTCTGCCACATTGTATCACAGGAAGTTTGACCAGAAAAAGCCTTTCCCCAGTTAGTCAGTGGGAGCCAAAGGCCACTGATGGGTCTCCAATAGATCCAAAATATTGCAAAGCTTACAGCATCTATTGTCCTGGGGAATGATGTTTGAGTCACAGAGAAAGAGAAGTTCTGTACACATCATAACTACCTTATAAAATGACTCCAGAAATCTGGGATTGGAGTCGTGATTGAAGTCCCCGATAGTGATGTGGGCCAGGCAGTGGATCAACAGCAGAAGAAAACCTCCCACAGATGCCAAACACTCTCTCTCAACAAACAGGGTGTTTTCAGTGCTCTGCATGGGAAAGATGCCCAAGCACAGGCGTGTCAACCTTGTTTCCTAAAGCAAGATTCCTTGGGTTTAATCAAAGTTTACTGCAGGGAAGCTTCAGATATGAGGACAATTTGTTCTAGTTCAACTTTGCAAAAAAATTTTTTTGCCCACTTTCTCCGAATTTTTTTTTTACATTTACTTATCTCCATCCCGTTCTCCTTACTTCTTTCCCCCTCCCTTCCCTTCCCTTCCCACTCCCTCCCAACGTGTGTGTGTGTGTGTGTGTGTGTGTGTGTGTGTGTGTATGTGTGTGTGAATGCATGTGGAAGTCACAACTTGAGGGAGTCAGTTTTCTTCTGGGGATCAAACTCAGGCTATGTGGCTTGGTGACAAGCACACTCACCCACTGAGCCATCTCAGCCACCCATCTCTTCAGTCCCTCACAGTACTGCTATTTTACAGAAAGCAAGGTACTAGAAATTCGGAACCAGTGACTTCTCCATCTCTTCCCAGTGCTATCTAAGCAGCGCTTTCCTTGAGCAATGCTTTTCCAGCTTCAGGTTGAATAGGAGTTGTAAGAGAGATGGTGTTATTGTTAGAGTCCATTCCAGAATGTCTGAGTCTGTGAGCTGTGGATGGCGTTTGCATTTCCGTCAAGCCCCCTAAGCAGGCGACGTAGGCAGTCCAGAGATTACAGATAGGGACTAACTAACTGCCTCGGAGGATCTTAGGGTTTGTCCTTTTGCTTTTATTGTAATTGGGTTCTCAAATCATGTGTGAGGCAAGCTATCTCAGACGACATCCTCATCCATCCTTCCAGGAGGCAGTAGGTTGACATGGGAAAGCTTAAGATGGTGAGAGCTGCACCTTGGACTAGCTGTGCATTAGGAGTATGTATGTGATATAAATATGTGTGTCATATATACCAGACCTCGAGTCTCTGCTCTTGCCAACACTTAGACAGTTATGTAACACCCCTAGGGCCCCCTCCACTATCCAGTTATGAAATGGAGATAGGCAGTGCCTATCCTGTAGGTTGCTGAAACTGAAAACAGTACACTACGAGTAAGGCACCTGAGGGCTGGCGCCTTTCCTGTGAGAACCCTGGCTCCCCCACCTTCCCACCTCCCAGCCCCATTAATAAAATGGAACTAAATTCTTCCTGTGTCCATAGTTTCTTTGAAGTTCAAATGAAGCAATGCTTCAAGGGTACCCTGTATGAGCATTATTTATTTTGAGGGTTCCTATTAAAACCCCCGATGATCCACAACTAATCAAGTTTAAACTTGTTTCTTGGCCATATTGGCTTGCTGTCCCTCCTTTAGAATGGGTTGGGAGCGGGCTGTCATCAGTGTTTAAAGCTCATCATCAGCTAAGAGCTACCAGGAAGGGACTTCCACTCTATGTACTTAAGGAGCTACTGAGGCAAGAAAAACATAGGGCCATCTCTGTAGGAAGAGATACCCTGAAGCTGGAACCATGACTCTTTACGGGAAATGCCAGCTTGGAAATGCCAGCTGTACAATGGCAGAGACCCATTAATGGGCACAAGGCCATTACGTTTCTCTGGGTACCGGCCAGGACATTTCACTTTGCTGATTAGAAGAGCTCTTACTCGGTGCCATTTGTCATGTTTTAGTTAAATGGCTTTTCCTCCCTCAGAGGGGAATAAAATTCACTAGGATTTGAGGGAGAAAAATGGTTTATAAAATTAGTTTTTGTTTTTTTGTTTTTTGTTTGTTTGTTTTTGCTTCTGTGTGTCTTGACCAGAGCCCAGAATTTAATAGGCCATATCTGGGGATGAATTTGCATCACCTGATAGAAGAAGGAACCTTGGAAGGCATTTCCGGAGACTTCCATGGCCGGCAGAGGAGAGGCAATCTGTAGGTTGGTTTCTGGAGCCTGTAAGAAATGCCAAGCAAAATGAAAACCCACCTTTTGCTAAAAAGTTATCCTCGGCTACATATCACCAAGCATAGCGGGAGATAAATACACTGGGACATCCATTTAAAATGTAAGCACATTCGGGGAAAGTAGAATCAGAATGCACTATAGAAAACTGAAGTTTTTAGCTGCTTTTCTGTGATTATACCAATTGTTGTTGGTATAAACAACAACGGTCATTTCAACCCTCTACTTCTCCTAGACTGGACTCCAACCCTGGCTCTGTTTGCCTGGCTACGATCATAGGTAAAGTCGACTCAATCACTCTCTATCTTTCCCCTCTCGATTTGATAATGGGAATTAAAATCGTACTGGGGTCACAGGGCTTTGAGACAATCAAGTTTACCTCATGAACATTATCAACCTTCTTCTTTTTTTTTTTTTTTTGGCATCTAGACAGTGTTTGGTTCATTTATGCACATGGTTAATATCATTCAAAAGGTTCAGTTTTAGATTGCTGACACACTCCCGTTAGGTGCCTTAAGAGAGGCGCTCCCTGCAGCAGGGGCGTCTTCCTGGAGAGAATTCACTGGCTACCTTGACCTCCACAGCGTCTTGGGCGACTGATAGGAACAGACTTAACCTGGAGCTGGGGAGTGAGGAGGTGCAGGATGGAGAGGCCATACTGGTAAACCACAAACTCCCAGGCAGAAAGGTGAGTGGCGTGCACAGGTACCACATCTTCCTGCATTGCCTGAGTCTTCAGGAGATCCTTCAAAGAGCTTTTTGGGCCTGAGGAAATCAATACAAATAAGTAATGATTTCACTGATTTTTAAAAAAAAATATGGCAGTGATATGTCAACAGCAATAATAACACGACAACTTAGAAAACTGTTTAGCTCCATCCATGCAAACATCCATCCATCCATCTGTCCATCTATTCATCTGTCTATCACCCAGTGAAGCCTGTGCGTCAGGCTTCTCTATTCATCTAGAAGGAGGCACAGAAAAGATACGGCCGCAGTTTTTCTCTATTTTAAAGTTTGGATCACTAAATGTGCTATACTCAGAATAGTGTCTGGCATACAAAAAAAAAAAAAAACACTTGGTAATGTTGGATACATTCAGGTTTTTGTTCATCTATAAAACCGTCTGTAATGAACCTTTAGATCATTGCTCTAAGTGGGTGTTTATCTAACCGGGACTTTAGACACTTCTATTGTTCTGTTCTCAAGAGGAGAAATGGGGCAGCAACGGGGAATAAGGAAAACAGAACCTCAAGTAAGAAAACCTGTGTCTGTGCACAGGCTGTGTAAGGCCCCAAGAGAGTTGCATACTTCTTCGAGTATTGCTTCTCTTGGTTATATAAGAAATGAACACTAGAATCAGAGTTAGGTTTTCTGGGGGGAAGGCGGGGGCAAACAAGTCAGTATGCATAGGAATGCTTTTACAATGGCTGGAGAGGGGAATCCTCGTACGAGGGTCCATATTTCTGCCCATATTTCTTGTAAGTTCTACCAAAGGTATTAATCAGATTGATCAGCCTCCAGAATCAGTAAAAGTTTCCTGGCAAGGCCCAGCACTATATAATTTAAGCTTTGCCAGCCAAGAGCTTCAACTTGAGTTCAAAGCTTTTTTTTCTTTCTTTCTTTTAAATCCTCAAGCTAGGAGGCAGATCTTGTTCTCTTACAAGCCTATCCAAGCTTTTCTGATGCACACAGATCTGCTTTGCTGTGTCCTCACCCGAGTCTGCTGTCTGCATCTCTTTTGGCACTGCCTCATAGAACTGGGGAGTTTTTATAGGAAGCAGGTTGAGAGTGAGACCCTGGGAAAAGGCTCCCTGCATGTTGGCTGAGCTACACATTATCAAATGGATCTTTGACTACTTTCTTGCTTGGCCTATACAGAAGCCTCAGTTTCCTTACCTACAAAGTGAATAGTAATATTTGCTTTTCCAGGTTGTTGTAAATGAGTTGCCATAGGTTCAGAGCAGCATGTGACATTGTAAATTGCCCCACATTAGCAAAGTGATCTGGGTGTTCTTTTTATGGGGCAAAATACTTTATTTTAGCTCCCCTGATTTTTTTATTAAAATTTTTTTAACATACACCCTTATATTATTACACATATATACAATAAACTACTTACAGAAAGAAGAATCATAACACAATCAGGAATTATATAAATGTTACATTCTTAATGTTTTGGCTATTTGTATTTGGCACCTTGAAGAAAACATTTTTCCTATCTTAGTGCATCTAAAATTCTGAATGTAAATCAATATCTATCATATCTCATCATTATTATCAAGTTAAAACATCTATCTAGACCTGAAAACATCTTAACCCCTAAACAAATAAGCTTAACTGTAAAACTAAACTATCTGGTCTTCAACCTTATCAGAGACTTGAGAAGGAGTAAACTTGATTACCTGAGTATGCCAGGAAAGCAAGTTAGCAGCTTTCCAAATGAGAAGATGACAGATACAGTTTGCTGCCTGAACAGTCACCCAAAACCCTCTATAACATTGGAGTATCATCTTCAGCCTTCTGGCCCAATATATCTGACAGACATATTTGTGAGGCAGCAACTATTGAGAACTTGCTGACCCTGTCTTGGCAGAGTTTGGTGGTTGACTCTGCCTGCATCCAAGCTGGGCCCTTTTAAGGCAGAGTTCTGTCTGTGGTAGATAGGCTCCCCTGTTTTTACCCCTGTATCTTACATTCCCCATGAACTCCCTTTTACCATGTTGGTTAACTATCACATTTAGACTCAGCATTTGGTTGGAAGGTAGACTACCTTTAGGGGTTTTCTTCTAAGGATTGACTAGTTATCATGCAATGGTGCTTTGATTCCTACCTGCTATAATTTATATGGGAAAGCCCCTTGGGGGTCTGAGTAGGGTAGGGACGGAGGAGAGGCTGACTGTTGAGGCAGCATTCTTACTCCTTGGATTCTCAGTTTTGAGGCTTGGAGGTTGCGCCATCATTCACCTTGGGTGCATCATAATAATTTTCAAGGGAAAGCAGGTTACCTGGTCTGAGATGTATCTGTCCTTGCAACTCATCTATTTCTCTGGGGTCTTGGGACCAGCTGTCTATTTTCTTCATGATGGAGAATAATGGTGGGGTCCAGGTGTTGTCAACTTTGTCTGCCTCTGAATTTGAGTGAGTAAAGTATGGTAATGCAGCCAAAGTAAAAGAAGAACATAAAATCATGTCTGGTCATTCAGGCCTATAATCCTAGCTGCTTGGGAGGCAGAGACAGGGAGGCTACAGAATGAATTTAAGGCTAGTCTGCACAATTCAGTTAAAACCTTCTCTTAAAATAAAAGATGGGGGAAAACAGGCTGGAGATGTAGGTCAGTGGTAGGGTGCTTGTCTGACATGTGCAAGAGCCTAGGTTAATCCCCAGTACAGCTGGCTTTCTTCTCTCTTCCCCCGCCTTTCTCCCCTCTTTTCCCTCCCTCCCTCTTCTCTATGACAGACAGCCTCTAAGATGGCCTCAGTGATCTCCACCATGTGCGTTAACTCTTGTGTGATTTCCTCGCCTTGAGTGTGGGCTGGGTTTAGTGATTCACTTCAACTGAATGAAACAGGGCAAGTGATGGAGTGCCACTTCTCAGATGAATGCCCAGGCCTATATCACCACCTCCCATCTCGCTGGCTTTCTCTTACTCTCCTGCTCACGTGCTCTGAGGGAAGCAGCTGCAGGCTGTGCATTGCACTATCGAGTCTCTGTGGTCAGGGTATTGATATTTTTGGCTGACGGCCAGTGAAGGCGGGAAGTCTGCCAGTATCTCAAGAGTGAGTATGGAGGTGAATCTCCCCCAGGTCAAGCCTTGACACTCTGCAGCCCTGCCCAGTAACTAGATTGCAGCCTGCATGAAACCCTGAGCCGGAGGCACCAGGTAAAACTTACCCAGATTCTGACCCACAGAAACGATACACTTAAAAGAGATTTTTTATTTTTAAGCTTTGATATGTTGAGGTAGTTTTTAAATGCAGTAATAGATAACTAATATTTCATGTTTCTCTCTGTCTTTCCTAAGCAACCCACTGTGGCCTGCTGCTGTGGTCCCAGAAGCCCTACTTGCAGCATTGGGAGCATTAAAGCACGGTCAGGGTTCTCAGAAGAAGAGGAAGGTGGGCAAGCAACCAGCCTTACCTGCTCCTGGCCCTAGATGACGGCCTTGACTCTCCGTGAGCATTGCAGTGATGCCCTTCAGGAAAGGGACCAGCCTGTGGCCGACAGCAGCCTGCTTCCCGAGAGGAGTGATGACTGTGCCATAGAATCTGTCCCCAGGGTAATTCTCCAAACAGGCAGGAGTTCCTGAGGCTATAACCTAGGATGAAAGCTGAAGCTGAGGTCCATGTTCGGAGACCCCATTCTCATAAGCCCACAGTTTCTCTGTGGAGCGAGCCCCTGACAAAGATGGAAATTCGGATTTTTTTCGGGGCCAAGTGCAGAGGGGTCAGTACCTGGATATGCAAGAGCTGGAGACGGCTGAGCTCCCGATGGTACTCAAGTTGACCGAGAGCCCTACCCAGGAAGTTCTGTCTGTTCCTCAGCACCACCTGAAACTCTTTGGAGAGATGCTGCACTACCTAGAAGAGAGGAAACGTCACGCCAAATTTAAATGGGCTTTCCTATTTGCTCCTCTTTGCCTACCCAGGGTTCTTTGCTTCCACCAGCCCTCTGAATGCTATATGGCCTCGAAGAACCTTGATGTTATAGAGTCTCCTTATCCCACAGGGCCGACTTGCCAGCCGCAGGCCTCACCTGCCTGTGATGATTCCAGACTCCCGGGCTCTGATCCTTACTCTGCCGTAGCCACATCTCCTCCTCCTGGCCCTGCAACCTGATGGACGCTTGCCTGAGTTTTTCTGAGGCCTGTGCTAAACTGTGCAGGAGCTTCCGCATGCCCAGCACCACTTGCACCTCCTCTTCCCGCTCTTTTCTATCTGCTGCAAAGGGCAAAGAGAAAGGCCACATAGCAACAGCTACCAGCACAGCAGGAGAGGTGAAAAGACAACAGCGGATTTGAGCCAGTGAGCCTGCCAGGTATGAGCCAGGATCTATTGGGGCTCTGGGAAGAGAGGCTCAGGCACAGGTGGTGAAGGGACTCCCTGGACTCCCTGGGCTCCCTGGCAGTGCTGGATAAAGGCACCGCTAGTAGGACCTGTTACCCACCTCGAGAAAGCAAGCACCATTCTGGGCTGCTGAACGCGCTCAAGGCTCTAGCTCGCCGCTCTGTCTCTTGCAGGTAGCAGGCCTCCAGGGCTGCACAGGCCTCCTCAGCAGCCCCCAGCTACATTGGACAGAAAGTACAAAGGGCTGAGCTGAGGAGGGAAGGCAGGGCTCTAAGCTGGGTCACCTCATGCCAGCCTCCACGCTATTTTCACACAGCTGAGGGACTTAGGGGTGACTGAGATCTAGTGCCCAGGTGAGTTTGGGGACTGTGGTGCTTTGAATGAGAATGATTCCCCTCCCCCCCTCACAGACTCATCTATTTGAATGGGTTGGTCTCCCCATTGGCAGAACTGTTTGAGAAAGATTAGGAGGTGTGGCCTTGTTGGAAGAGGTGTGTCCTGGAGCTTTGAGGTTTTAAAAGACTCATGCCACTCCTGGTGTGCTCTCAGTGCCTCCTACTTGCAGATCAAGTTGCGAGCGCTCAGCCGTCCTTT
The DNA here is from genome assembly GCF_964271855.1 of Acomys minous. Classification (NCBI taxonomy): domain Eukaryota; kingdom Metazoa; phylum Chordata; class Mammalia; order Rodentia; family Muridae; genus Acomys; species Acomys minous. The sequence continues at coordinate 110,849,959 of NC_140494.1, forward strand.
TCCCTCTGCCTTCACTCTGTCATCACGGACCCTGACCCTCTGAAACCACAAGGCCAGTTAAGCATCTTCTTTCATAAGTTGCCTTGGCCATGGCGTTTTGTCACAGCAATAGGAAAGTAACTAAGATAGAGACCAGTGTCTGCCCTGAGATGATGGATTCCATTCTTGTGGCTAGTAGGGAAAGGAGGGCTGTGGACATGAAAAGAGGAACTAGTATGGATTTGAGAGAGGAGTGGGGACGCTGCGGTGGCTCATGAGGCCTTACCTCCAGCCTGGTTTCATGGCCTGGGTGGCAGTGGAGCTCCTGGCTCAGGTGCCACAAGTGGTGTGCGAGCCGTTGTTCTTCTTGCTCCTGAAGCTGCCAGAACTGCTGGCGGACCCTTCGTTCCTGCTCCAAGAGGTTCTGCGGCAATGGCCAGACCAGACCGTTCAGGTTTTTCTAAACACCCACGGGCCCCATGACTTGGCTGCAGACTCCAAGGCTTTTCTAGATGCCCTGACCATGCCTGACTCGATGAGGTAGTTGATTTGGTTGGAGATGGAAAAACAACCCCATAGCTCTTTCCAGCTGCCTAGTCTCTCCCTCTGTCTGATATCTAGTCTCTGTGGAGTCCCTGTGCTTCTGCTCCACTGTTTCTCTTGGGAAAACAAAGGGAAGGTGGTTAAAGATGGCGGAGAATGGTTACCACCTCGAAGCCCCAGCCGGGCTCCTTCACACTGATTAATTTGTGAACGGCCATGTTGGGACTCAAATTTAATTTTCCTGGTTTCTGTCATGAAGCCTTTTTACCACCTATTCATCTTAGTGTCTGAAACTGTAACTGGGCTTAGAATGTGTGGTAAGACGCTAAATCACTTTTATTTTGATGGAAATCTGCCAACGTCTGAACTTACTGCCGCAACCTCCTGACAGGGCTTCCAGCTCTGGCCTGGCCCTATTCCATCCACACTTTGCACATTGGCCAGAGGGAAATTTCTAGAATGCTGATTATACATAAGCATAAAAATGTCTGGGAGGAGATGTGACAACCTGTTACCAGTGGCTGCAGTTGGTGGTTGAGACTGGGAGTGAGGCCAGTCGTATCTCTGTAGGGGCATTGACAGTGGGCACAGAGTTTGTTGGAGAAAGGGCCTTTTGCTGCTTCATTTATATAATTTAAAAATGTAGTGGGGCTTATTCATACTTTTTCTTCTATTCCACATTTTTCAAATTTAAAAGGTTAAAAAAAAAATAATTACCTTAGGCTATTACCTATGTACTCACAGGTGTAATACCTATGTATTTTCCTTAAGTCACATGGCTTTCCTAGTCCACGGCTTAGCCTCTGAGCACACAGGTTGCTCGAGATTTATTTTCCGCCTTCCTTACTGGCTACTCTGCTTCCTTCCTCCCTCCCTCCTCCTCCTTCTGGAACATTCATGGTCTCACGTTTGCTGTCTTTGTTCGCCCTGCTGTCCTGAGGCTGGGGTGGCTTTCCCTGACGCCAATCTCCAAGTTTTAGCCCAAGCATTACGTCTTTTGATAAGCCTTCCTTGAACTCTCCTCTATATTATTACAGGGCCCCTCCTCTGAGCTCACTTAGCATCTTCATCACCTCTAATTAGGGCTTGGACCAGTTCCCCAGGGAGAGAAGCTTAATTGCCTTGCTTCTCCACCCCTCACACGTTGCCTGGAACCTAGAAGGGCTCTCAACCGGTGGTCGAACAGAATAAGCCCCGCCCTCGTACATACCAGATCAGGGTCCCTCACTCCTCGTGGCAAGGCCTCCAGCACCTGTACTACAGGCACCACCACTCCAGTAGAGGGGTCCATTTGAGCACCAATGACAGGACCGGGCTCCCCAGTTAAGGGATCGATGGCTTGAGCCCCAATGGAGATCGGAACAAGACCTGTGGGACACCAGAGCCACCACTGGCTTTAGTAACCAGATGAAGGGGAAGGGAGGAAGCCCACTCACCGGAAGAAGCCCGGGACCTCCGTTTAACCTTTCTCAGAGCTCCAGGCCGGAGTGTGTGGCTGTAGGTGGGTGGATGGCTTCTATAGTGCTTATGTTTGAAAGGACACAGAGCTTCCAGGAAAGATCCACAATCTGTAGGTTTGTCGCTCTGAGACCTCTGGTGTCTTATTTTGGGGTCTGTTCTAGGAGTGTCATCAGAATCTGTCCCCCATCCCCACCCCCAACCCCCAGCTTGTGCCAGGGGATCAGGGCTGCCTCTTCTGAGCTTTGCGCGGCCTTCTCCACCAGGGACTAAGCTACATTCCTGATCCTCTGGAGCTTTAGGAGTTCGAAGTTGCCTTTCACCTTTACCAGCAGCATCCTCCATGGTGCCTGCCAGGGGTGTGGTTGTACCAGAATTCCTATCTTGCTGCATGCCCAGGATGGGCACCATGAGCCCAGAACCTTCAGGGTCTGGGATTTCCATTCCGTACAGGGCCGGGACCCAGAGCTCTGTCCCTGGATAGTACATGATTCCTAATATTAGGAGCAGAAGAGCTGGTTAGGCAAAGTCACCCGAGGTGTTTCCAGGCTCCAAGTGCCTCACCCTGACCAGAGAGGCTGCTGTACAAACATGGCTTATGTTTCCTCTGGGCCCAAGGTGGCATTTTGAATTCATAAGGGAAGACATGATAATAGTTAAATGGCCTGAATGGTGCCAGGTGTCTTGAGAAGCTGAGAAAGCTTTCCAGGCCACCCTGAGAAGTGGGGTAGGTTTGGATGGGAACGCCTATTTCTGAGAAGCTATCCACTAGGCGTCAGAATTTGAGCTAAGAATTCCGTCTGCATTATATTTTATTTGGTCCTCTCACTAAGTCTGTGATGCATTGCAATTTTGATCCTCATTTTAAAGATGGAAAAACGGTGTCCCAGAGGTTAACAACCTGCCCAGGGTTAAAGTGTTAAAGGATAGGTCTTCAAAGTCTAGTCAGTTCTAACCCAGAACCCAGTATCTTTTGTGTGTGTGTGTGTCTGTGTGTGTGTGTGTGTGTCTGTGTGTGTGAGACACCATGGGCAGATGGAAGCTTCTAGAAAGAGCAAGATGTGAGATGTGAAATGAGCTCCAGGAAGATGCCACTCTTACTTCCTTTTCCTGCTTTTTGCCCCCTGCATCAGGGTTGTAGGGAAGAGGTGGAACAGCAAGGCGAGTGCCCTTCCTGAGTTTCTAGGTGGGAAGCCTGTTACAGGGCTAACAGTGAGAAGCGCGCTGAAGGCTTAGGGGATCCTGGCCTTGGGCTTGACTCTGTTGCTGACTAGCTGGGGAACCCTTGTTGGGCAAGTCACTCAACTCCCTGGACTTCAGGATCCTGTGAAAAATGGGTGTCACACTGGTTGTGTGCCTGGGAACCTTATGAGATAACAAGACTGCCCATTTTATAAAGTATAGGACTCAATGGTGTTATTAGGAGAACAGAAGAGGAATGCAGCCTAAAGCCACTTGCAGAGTTCGGTCCCGATCTGGTCTCTTACTTTGGTCACACATGTGCAAGGCCAGAGGAGCGGAGGTCCTGCTCTGTGCAGAGAGCAACTGAAACATGGAGCCATTTCAGGGCCTTTGCAGAACGGTACATACCTAGACGGCCACCACTGGCTTCAACGTCACGTGCTGCCTCCAACTGTCTCTCCAGCCTCCGAGCCTGCTGGAGGATGTGATGCAGGCTCAAAGCCAGCGCTTGCCTCATGTCCTTTATGGCAGACTCCAGAAGTCCTTGTGCCCTGGAGCCTGGAGTCTCCTGACAGTGCCGCAGCATCACAATCACTTGCCTCTGGGCCACCAAGACATTGGCATCCAGCAGGGCCTGTGACCCTCCAGTGTGGGGTACTGTCTGGCCTGACTGTTGGGAAGCTCCCAGGAGCCGGACCGTCTTCCCGCTCAGTGGCTCCACAAAGCTGTCGCCAGGCAGCAAGAGGTTCCCTGTGGCATCTCGCAAGCCTCCCACTGCAAACACCTGGCCTGGAAGCAAGACACCTGGAGGGTTAGGTGGGAAAGAGACCCGCGGTTGCATCAACATGCAAGGCACAGGGAAGAAGGAGGGCAAGGGCAAACGTGAGGGCAAGGGCAAAAAAAGGGGGAGTACATGGTACTGGCAGGAGGAGATGCTCTCTTGGGTTTTACTGTCAAATTACCTTGCGGGGGCAGCAATAGCGATGCAGAAGGAAGAGGGAAGCTGAGGAGAGGGAAGGTTGGGGACAGAGGCAGAGTGGTGGAAAGAGAGGATGGGGCATCGTTTGCAGCCTGACCAGAGCATGAGGAAGACAGGAGGGTAGGAGACACTGGACAGCCAGGCCAGGCAGGGACAACAGGGTATATAGGCATTGAAGGCTGCCAGGAGACCTGTGTCTTCATCCAGCCCGATGCCTAGGATTGGCACGATGCCTCCCGTGACTGGGTCCTCCATGGGTCCCCCCAACTCCAAAGGGGCCAGCGTCTTGGTGAGAGGATTGCGGTACGTTCCTCCGAGAGTGAGCCACTGCCTTGTGTGCGGGTGAAGAGTCACAGCAAGCGCAGGCACCTCAATGCCTGTGATGGGGTCAGACATGAGAGCCCCCAGCTGGGATGCTCTTCTTGGCTGTAGGCTGGGCAGGTGGCTGGCTGGAGGGCAACCAGTGCCGGGACTGGTTGGGTAAGGCACGTAGGGGAGAACAGCGGCCTCTGACGTTCGGATGCCTCCTGGATAGGGAGACAGGGCGTGTTGGTACCCCATCCCCCCCCCCCCGCACCTGCCAGACTCTGCCTCCTCCCCCTCTCCCGCCCATGAGAGGAACTGTGAAACCTGCTCTCATTCATTGAACAACTCTCTGTACCACTACCTCTCTTCCGCCCCTCTCCCCTCTCCCCCTCCCACTTCTCCTCTCCCCCTCCTCCTCCTCCTCCTTCTGACCGAGTTTCTCTGTATAGCCCTGTCTACCCTTGAACTCACTATGTAGACCAGGCTGGCCTCAAACTCACAAGAGATCCATCTGCCTCTGCCTCTCAAGTGCTGGAGTAAAGGCGTGTGCCACCTCAAATCCAGTGGAAATAGTAAGGTGGGGTGAAGGAGGAGGTGTTTACTAGTTTGCTGGTCAACAAGACCCCTGTCCAAGGACAGAGCCCTGCTGCCTGTGCTGTGGTCCCTGGGCATTCATTGCTGAGGTCCCCAGGAAGCCTTGTTCTATCTATCTCTGGAGCTCAAGGTAAAGTCGGGGTTGGTTAGTGGGCCAGGGCCTTACCAGCATTAGAGTCAGTAATGGGTATCAGTGTTGTGTTCAGCAGATCATATCCCAGGTTTCCAGTCTCAGGTAGCACACGCCCAGTGTCAGGGTGGATAAAGTAGCCAGGGGGTACGGGCCCTATGTGGCCACTGGCTGGGAGCATCATGCAGTTGGGTCCAGGGATCATTAACTTGGTGACAGGACTCACAATGATGTCATCAGCACCCTCTTGAGGACCCACTGAGGCTGCAGGAAAGGAAAGGCTGCCTGCTGGGCCTCTCCTGAGGTGATTAGGGAAGGCTGGGAGTCTTAGTTGGTGACAGGAAGAAGTTAGCAAGAACTCCTCCCCTTCCCCCTCAGCACAGCACTGGGCTTCACCATCGCAATATCCTCAGATTGCAGGTGGGGTGAGGGTCCTAGGCGGGATGCTTGTGGGTAGTGAGCTGGGGTCGGGAAGGCTCAGAAGCCATTATGCTTTTACAGGGCATCTTTTCCAGAAAACCTGACTTTTTTTCAAATCCATTTATCTGCCCGGCTCTTATTTTCAAGAAGTGCCACACAGCCCGCAAAGCTGTCACTTGCAGTGGCTTCCTTCTCTGTCCTCCCTACTGCTGAGCTTCCCTCTTCTTTGGTGTGGGGCCACTGAACAGGAACCCTCAACCCCAGGGTCTCCCACTTGTTTTGCAATCTGCTCCGCCCCTGCTTCTGCAGGTGCCTTAGGGATAGAACTCGAGTTTTTGTGGTACCTGTCATCCCGAATGCAAGGACTAGTTTTCCACAGGCCTTAGATGAGGCCAAGTAGGGCTTACCCGCTTGTAGCAGCTCTGCCCCTGTGCCAGTGCCCAGGAAGCCCCAGGCCTTCAAGCGGTGGCCTTCTTGCAGCATGGTGTGGGACAAGCGGCCCAGCAGAGTGTCCAGCTGTGAAGCCAGCCTGCAGAGACACACAATATGGCAGGCTGGTTAGAGTGCACATAAGGAGAGATGAGAAAAGGCCACTTTAGTGTGGCTACTTCCAGAAGCCCATATGCTCTTCTTCCCTTATTTGTATTCTATAGCCTGACTCAGGTTAACCAGGTACATACCCTTTGGGGCTCTGGCCAGGCTGAGAAGACTTCTCTGGGCTAGAGCTTGCAGGTGCCTTCAGCAACCACTGAGCTTCCATTAATGCTGAGCAGAAGGAGGCCCACTGGTCCTGCCTGGCACAGAGGTCTCGATGAAGGAGCTCCAGTTGGTGACTAAGGCTTGCTGCATACTCACGGGCCAAGTTTTGCCTCTGCCGACACTCTTCCTCTGCGGCCAGGGCGGCTGCCTCAGCATCCTGGGTCAAAGACACATTGGTCTGTTTACCTCAGAACTCCAGCCACCAGGGACAGCAACTTTGTGGACTTTTCATCAGGCTTCCTTTGGAACTCAGAGTTCTCAGGGCAGGAGCAGGAGAGGAAGTGAGGGGTTCTCAGGAGTCCAGGTGGCCTGGGTGGTAGGCTGCTAAGGAACAGAGCCTGGGGACTGAGAAGGGGGGCGGGGCACAGGGGCTGGATGGGAAAGGTATGAATTCAAAGTCCAACCTCTTGTTGCTTTCTCTGGATGCTCCCCGGAATCTGGCTAGTGGAGGCGGAGGTGCAACGCTGAGCACCCCACAGCCCCCTGAGGGAACTGGCTTCATTCAGAAGTTTGAGGAAGAGGACTTTGAGCTGAAAGAGATGGTATAATCCTGAAAGCCACCCTAGGGCCGCCAGCGTTTTCCTGTAAGCTTAGAGTGCCCTCTGCTGCCAATATCTAGAGAGACGCCGGAGAACCCACCTCTGAAGACTCTTGCAAGAAATGGATATGGCTGGCAAGAGTAATGCTCTCCCCTCAAGACCCCAAGCCAGTGCTGGGACTCAAACCTAGTGCACCCAACATGCCAGACAGATGCGGTCACTGAGCTACACCCCCAGATTCTGGCCCAGTTTTGATACTTAGACTTCTAGTGTGTTGACTTATTTCCTGAAGACCAGGGATAGGAACCTAAGATGAGGCCCCCTGGTTTGGCCTTGGTATGCCTATTAGGCTATCCCTTTCTTGTCTATTAGGCTATAAGCTCCTGAAAATCAGTTCTAACCTAATTGGACGTTTTCTATCTTTCCTACTTTCCTTTGCCCCAGACTTCTTAAGGCTCAGTGTCCCATGCACCTCCACCAATAAGCCCATCTCTGGCGCCTTTTGTTTCTGCCAGCCTTGAGCAGAAGCACCTTTGGGGGCTTCCGGTTACCTCCTCCTTGGTTTGGCTGAGGTTGGCTGTCACTGTCAAAGACTGCCGATGCAAGATCCCATAGAAGGCCTCTGTGTCAAACCACTCTAGGTCTACCAGGTCCTCCCAGGCCTCACCTGTGGGGACAGAAGTATGACTACCACCCCCGTGCAGACCTATACACATCTCCCATGCATCTTCTTACAGGTCCTCAGCATCTTCAGTCTGTCTACTAAAGGCATGATCCTTGTGTGGACCACTAGTGTTTCTGCGAAACTTGACAGAAATGCAGAGTGCTGTGCCTGATCCCAGCCTGTGGAATCAGAAGACCACTGACTACTCTCCCCACTGCTGGGAATTGGTCCGCGGGTTGAGGTTCTAGCCCTGCTCTCTGATTGAACCTTGAGTGGCAACAGTTGGAAGGGGGAGCTTCAGTGGGATGTACAATGCTCTTTGCAACTTGTTCTTCTAGTTGGTGGAACAATGTTACTTGTAAAAATATAACAAACCCTCTGGTTGGTGGAACAACGTAACTTGTAAAAATAAAACAAACCCTCCAGGCTGAGAGTAAAGACGGTCTCTGCTGAGTACAGAGATGATGGAAGCAGCTTGGGGCCAAGTAGCCTTCTCTCCAAGAAAAGACCCAGTCAACCATCTCACATCTACGTCTAAATATCTTCTGGCTGTTGTCTTATGAAGTCTAAAAACTGTGCTACGGCCACAGGCTCGGTGGGTAGAAATAAGATTCTTTCTCTCTGTGATTGGGACAAACTAAAAACAATTCTGTTTCCTTCACCAATCTCTGTCGCCTAATTTCTTTTGGAATATAGGGAATACAAGGTGGGATGGATCCGCACGTCAGACAATGGTGACATTCACATTCATCCCTCTTTTCTTAGTTTGAGTATTTTTTTTACATGATTATATTACTTTTCCCTTGACAAATTTGTGCTTTGATGTCTCTTTCCAAGTCTACACTGTATTCCTAGTATTTAGCAACATCTGTATACAGTAGCCACTTAATAAATGTTTTCTGAGAAAACAAGTGAATGAATGATGGCAGGAATTGAGAGAAGAATAATCCAGGGAGATGAAAGGTGGCAGAGGCTTGTCAGTTGGATTTGGGGCTCAGCTCTTGGATTCTACCTCAAGCTTGTCACTCACCATGACTCCCTTCAACTCTGAGGACCTCACAGCCTTGGTGTGATTGGCCTCTCTTCAGAGATGTCACCGCAGTTCTTGGGGAGATGTAGACATGGAGGTTATATCCTTGCTGGTGAGTCCTGAAGATGGGGGGTGGAGCAGCCTTCCGAGCCCAGCTGAGGCACTTACATTGGGTCTACAGGGCACACAGCATGGGGTGTCAGGAAGGAGGAAGTGGAGAGGTAGCCTTTCTGGAGAATTTAAAGGGAGAGTTCCCCATGTGGATATGGCTTGGGAGTATCTTCTTTTGGGAGAAAACATCTTTTGCTTTCACTCCAGGAAAGGCCCTGTTCCCTGTAGCCTGCCCTTAACCCTTCCCTACCCTTACGCTATTACTTATCACACGTGAGGGTCATCTCAAAGGTTCTCATTTGCTCAAAATTCTTATCTGATGCCTAGAAGACAAAGCCTAAATTTCATAGTCTTCTTAGCCACAAGTGAGATAAAAAGATAAACTTTCTTGCCTTATCCCTGGCCTCAGAGCCTAAGCTCCAGCCGTAGGACTCATATTTGATCCCCAGGGCCAAAGACTGGTGTTTCACGTCTTTGAAACTTTGCTGCTAATACTGTCATCTCTTGGTATCCGTAGGAATTAGTTCTAGGACCTCCTGTGGGTGTCAAACCCCACAGATGCTTAAGTCTTTTATATCAGATGACATATTATTGTTCATAACTCATACACACCCTGTGATATGTCTCAGATCATTACATTTATGTGTATTACCTAATGCAATATAAATACATTGTAATTAGTTGCTATGCTATGTTGTTTAGAGAATAATGATGAGAAAAAGACTGTGCTTGTTCAGTATGAATTCAATTCATTGCTATTTGTGTGTGTGTGTGTCTGTATGTGTGTATGTGTGTGTCTGTATGTGTGTGTGTGTGTGTGTGTGTGTGTGTGTGTGTGAATGCATGTGTGTATATGTGTGCATGTATATGGAGGCCAGAGTCAACTTCAGGTGTTGTTCCTCACCTGCTATCCACCTTGTTTTATGAGACAGGGTCTTTAACTGGGACCTGGGGCTTGCTGATTTGGCTAGGCTTGCTGGCCAACAAGCTGCAGGGATGCATTTGTCTTCATCTCCCCAAAGCTGGGGTTACAAGCATGTGACACCATGCACTCAATTTTACATGAGGGCTGGGGATCAAATTCAGGCCTCCATGCTTGCAAAGCGGACACTTAGCCTACTAAACTATCTTTCCATCCCTTTTTTTGCTGGTTTTTGCTGGTAGTTGATTGCATTGACTGTACTCTCTTTGTTACTGTTTCTTTGAAAAACATACTTCTTTCTCTTGATGTGCTGACCCACTTATTAGCACGGTGGGGGTGGGGGAAGAGCTCTTCTATGTCTATTTCAGGGATCACATCTCCTGGAAAGTGTATCCTGACTTCCCAGAGAGAATGGTCAGCCCTGCCTCCAGGGACCCATGTATCTGCTTTACTACAGATCTGCCGTATTCCTTTCTTGTCTATATTCCCTCTACTGTTACGCATGGTACTGAAGGCCGAGGCCTCTGCTCACTCCTCCATCTGTGTCTCATCAATATTAAAATGCTTCTTACAAGCACGGTTGGAAGGGGGAGGGGCTGGCAAGATGCTATTAGGAAGCTTTACTCACCAACAGAAGCAGGCAGAGCCCCAGAAGAAACAGCATCCCCCCCAGGACTCCTGGCCACTGAGGCCTCTTCACCGGCTTGGGGATCTTGGCAATGCCAGTCTGGATAAGATTCCTGGGCGTTGTGGAGGCAAAGGGCCCATCCGCAAAGCACCGGCCCCCCAGTGGGAGAGTGCGGAGGTACTGGGTGGAAAGAAGTCTAGTCAGTCTTTGTGCCAACATTTGCCAGAGACTGGCAAGGGACAGAGAGGTAACCCAGACATGTCAATATCAAGCACCCGGTCCAGATAACTATTCAGCCTTGGGGCTGGTGGGCAGAAGTTGGGTTTTCCTGGGGGAATTCCTTCATGTCAGATGACGCTCCGTATAGATGGAGGTGGGTGAAGGCCTTGGGATTGGCCCACAGGACTCTTAGAAGGTCTCTGTCTCACAGGACGAGATACTAAATCCCTTGTGTGACATAGACAAGGCACCCTGATGCACAGTGGCATAGAGCGTGGTTCCTAAGGATGAGTCACTATGTAGATTGACTTAGCATATGCAAGGATGAAAGAACGGCAGATCAAATGGAAGGTTGTGAGAGACAAACCAAGACCCTAAACCAGTCACCCACCATGTTTACACACACCCGAACATCCATCCTCACAGATCTCTCCTCCTAACACATCATATGTTGGGCTACTATGATGGGAGCTTGGTGACCCCAGAACCATCTCTTAGGATTATGAGAGCCTGTAAGTTTGATGATGCCAGATTTGGCCTCTCTGTTATTGGAGATTTATCTGGTTGGTTTTGAGGCAATTTTTTTGTTTGTTTGGTTTGGCTTTTTGTTTTTTTTTTTTAAGAGAAGAGAAATGGTGAATGAAGTGTTAAATGAGGCAGACGGTCACAGACAAACCATCTTCCGATGTCGGTTGCTGTTCAGACGGAAGACATAGACCCCAGGTAGCTGGAACTGTTGCAGGAAGAGGCGGGAGCTTTGCTCAGCAACCTGGGACTCCTCCGCCAGGGCTCTGAAGCGTCCCCAGTCAAACTGTTGCATGGTGTTGTAGAAGTGGCCCCTGGGCATAGAGAGAGTGGGGCATGCTACCTTTCGGAGGTGGTGGCAGATGTGCGACCTTCATGGTATAGGTCCACGATGGCTACTCACAGGTCATATTCCGGATAATGCTCACGAGTCACCAGGAAAGCCAGTGTGTCATTGGTTTGGAGGCAGACTATGGGGTTCTGGATACCTGACATGTCTTCAGAGTGTGTGGCATTGAGGCGCAGGGACCAAGGGTAGGCTTGACCTTCTTCTCTTAACTTCCCTAGGAAAGATTTTGAGCATGAGGCACAGTAGCTGCTCTCAGATGCCGCTGACCTATATCTTGGCAAAGGGTCAGGATGGGGCAGAGAGCCTATGGGGAGGCTAAGAGACTCACCTGGCTCCTGGTCTGAGTGCCTGGGATGCACGAGAGGCAGGCCCAGTAGGTGCAAAAGCTCAGGGCCTGGTCTAGTCAGGCCATGGAAGCCATGCTCTAGACCAAAACAGAAAGCTTTGTCCCTGTGGGCGCTGGAGTGAGAGACTTCCCACTACAGGGTTATGATCTAAAGCCGGGAAGGCCTGGTTTGTGCATTATAAAAGTCTACCCTCTAGAACATGGAGGAACCAACGCTCACTTGTAGTTCTCAGGGAGACCTTCTTAGGTACGTACTGCCTGCCGCTCCCCTACTTCTGCTGGAGGGCAAGAGCATGCGCCATGCAACAGATTAGGTTTACGCATGCGTGGTCCTGAGTCTTGGTGTCCTCGTGGCCTCTTCCCAACTAGCTCTCTTACCATTCACCTTGATCACATACAGAGGGATAGACTTTGCCCCTTGGTTCAAGTTGCAGGGGTGACCCACAGCGCGAGGCGAGGGAGGCCTGTCTAGGAGGTAAACAGCCTAGAAACGAGGATGAGAGGGTTTTAAGTAGGAAGTATTAGCTCCTCCCTGAAGACACCGAGAATGACACACGTGGTAGGGAGGTGTGGAGCCCCGTGTGACTGGAAGGATGGAGGGATGGAAGGATGGATCAGAGTTGGAGCATGGTCTCCTGGACTTTCTGCCTAGCACACACACAACAACCGCTGCATCTTTAATCAGATTACGAGAGGAAATGAAACTGCCAAATGGACCTTTTCTCTTGCTTTGGAACCTTATATATAGAGCAGTTTCAATACGATGGGAGCTGTGAACGGTGACCTCTGGGCCCGTTGATGCAGTTATCCCCCACGCTGTCCATCTTTGAAGGCAGTTATACTATGACTCCGTGTAGGCTTGGACTCCAGGATACTGTACCTGGCTTCCGGTGCCTTCAGTGACAGTGATCTGTGGGATGCCCTCAGCGCAGCTGAGCCGCAGGACGTGTCTCTGTCCTTCGGAGCAGAGAGGTCCACACATTCCACTTGGTTGTTGTCCCCAGCATAAGCAGATCCCCAGGCTAGGGTCATAGCCATGAGCATCTCCTGGCGTGGGACACACCTGAGCAAAGATTCAGACTTCTTAGGCATACCTCCTTGGAGGAGGGGCTCCTCACTAGTTTTTAGCTTTTTTTTTTTTTTTTTTTTTTAAATAGGAACTAGGTCCAACTGCAGAGTACAGCCTTCTGTATTTCCAGGGAGGGCCTGGTGGAACCACACAGCCTGGGCTTGGAATAGTAGAGAGGAGGTGCGGGGGGGGGGGGGGGGGGGATGGGGGGATGGGTGTGGTCTCTGCGCATCCTCCTACCTCATTGGTGCAGTGCTCACGCCATTGTTCTTTGGTCAGACATAGCCCCTCCTGGTTCCAAGTGGCTCCATCCTTGCAGTTCTTGTGCTCCCTCTGGACACAGCCCATTGGCTCACCAGTGTCTTCATAGCCAGGGAGACAAGGGCACTGAGCATCACTGGGCTGAAAGTAAGGATATGTGAGAATAATTCCGTGTCAGGCTGGCTGGCTAATGCTGGTGATGGAGCGTGAGCATTTCTGAGGGCAAGAGAGGCGAAGCGAGCCAAAGTGGGGTTGGCGTGGCACGGGGGGCACGGTTACTGGCATGAGTTGGGAAAGGTCTGGCTGGTGCTACCATTTTAGTTAAAAAAAAAAAAGACCAGAAGAATTCCAGTAATAGAAGGATGTACATGCACATTTTTTTTTTCTGGCTTACAGGAAAAAATTCAGGCCAGAAGGGCTTGGGTAAGGATGTGTTTGAGTGATCATGGTAGCTGAGGACATCTCCTTCTAGGACGGTAACTATATTTCACAAACAAATAAGCAAACGGACTAACTAACTAGGTAACCAACCAACTAACCTCACAGAGCACCTAGTTAAGTCTGAATTTCTGGTGTGTTATGAATACTTTTTAGTAGTCCTATGAGACACTAAAACACTATCCAGTGTTTTAGTGAAACAAGTTTAGCCCTGTATTTTACAATCGTACTCCCAAATCCTTTGGAAACCCAAGCCTACACTGGTCAGGTTACACCTGAGCTAAACTTGACTGGGAACCAAAAACAGCCCTGCCCTTGGGTCCCACTGTCCGCGCACGTACCTGGAACACCCGCCCAGGTCTCCGGCAGACACAGGTGTCCTTGCCCTCCTCTGGCTGGGTGGCCTCAGAGCCACAGGGGAAACAGGCATTCTGGCCATGCCAGGGGTTGAAGAACTCCGAAGGGCAGGGGTGGCAGAAAGGGGGCTTGTGGGTAGCCGTTTCAGACAGGAAAGTTCCAGGGGGACAAGGGGCAGGTGGTGGCCTAGAGCAGAGCCTACCTGTGGAGTTAGGGGTTGACAGGAATAACTTCCAGGAGCTATCAGTCACTGTGATTCCCCAGGGTTCCTCTTCCCCCAGGTGTCATGCGGTCATCAGTTCCCCTCACAGCTGTTCTTTTGTCCCCTGTCCTCCGTTTTACCCACAAACTCCTTTGGTACAAATTTAGTTTAAGTCCCTACCCTCTTGGCATCCCTGTGGGTCCAGCTCTTCTTTTGCACAGCCAGTCTCACCTGGGCAGGCCTGAGGATGCTCTCTGACCAGGCACATGGGGCTCTGGAGGATGAAACAGAAGATAGCTATGAGGAGGGCTTGTACCCCTGGGGTGTTCCCAAAGAAGAGAGCCTTCATTTCCTGGGCAGGGGTGACAGCAGCAGTGAGTAAAATAGACATGGAGGTGGGGGAAGAGAGGCACCAAGAAAGGTTTCAGGCAAAGATGGAGAGATAGGGGAGGCAATGTGACAGACACAATGTGACAGGCATTAGAAGGCAAGATAAGGGTGCTCAACAGAGGCACAGGGCGATCTGGGCTTGGCAAGGGCAGCTTCTGCCTGGAGGCAGCACTAGCTGTCATTGTCTGAATAATTCATGAAGGGGAAATCTGAGCTATTGGTCCTCGGGCAGCCTTGGCCCAGACAATGCAAATCTAGGGCTTCTCTCTCTCTCTCTCTCTCTCTCTCTCTCTCTCTCTCTCTCTCTCTCTCTCTCTCTCTCTCTCGTACCTTTCCTCCCAGAGCAATGTGTGGCAGCATTCTTGCAATTGGGTGCAGTGAAGACAAAGGTTGTTCCAGAACTTTCCTTTTACAAGGCCAAACAGTCAGCCTTGTTTAAGCATTCTGTGTGCAAAACCTACAGGAGAGATGCAGTGGGATTAAAGTTTTTGCCTTTGCTATGCAACACATGCTCAGAGACCCACAGGGAGCCTTCCAGATCATCTAGCTTTCTCCCTCAGATTTACAGTGGAAAAGTTGGAGATTCATTCTGGACCGAAATCCCGTTTTAACAGGTTGGTGACACCATTCAAGTGTTCCTAAAGAATACATGTCCAGGAAATCACTGGAAGCCACAAAGCAGCCAGACTCCCTAGTGTAACCAGGTGGTGCCCAGAGAAAACATTCAGTGGGTGTTTTTGAGAAACACAGGCTTTCAAAATAGGATACTTTATTGATTTTTTTTGCTTATATATAAAAAGTGATACTGGGTATTACCGCCCAGCTCTCCTTATGGCTGCTGTGAAACTCAGTCAAGCCAGAAAGACCAGAAGGATTTGGAAAAGCATAAACCCAAGGCAGGTTCAGTGCCCCCTTGTGAGGTATGCCTTCAGAAAAATTCACTGTGTCCCATTGCAGTGAGGCCTAAGGGAAAGAAGGAGGAGGAGGAAGAGGAAGAGGAGGAAAAAGAGAAGGAGGAGGAGGGGGGAGAAAGAAGAGGAGAAGGAAGAGGAGGAAGAGGAGAAGAGGAAGAGGAGGAGGGGAAGGAAAAGGAGAAGGAGGAAGAGGAGAAGGAAAAGGAGGAAGAGGAGTGGAGGAGGAGGGGGGAAGGAGGAGGAAGGGAGAGGGGAAGGAGGAAGAGGAGGGGGAGGAGGAGGAGGAGGAAGAAGGAGAAGAAGGGAATGAAGAGGAGGAGGATGTAGTTTGATTTGTTCTGTGTTAGTCACCAACTTTCCCTCCAAATGACTTATGATTGATTGCTTTTATCAATCTGCCCCCTCCACACCCACAGAAGTGTCCCCAGTTTGAAGGCATTCCATTCACTTAATCAGTTTTGGTCATTCATTCAGCCTGTATTGTGCATTTTCTATTTTCCAGGCTCTTTTCTGGCATGGTGACACTTAAAAGACTGTCCTAGAAGCTCAGAAGGATGGTTAGATGCTGTTTTGCAGTCAGGGCTGGAAGGGGAATTAACAGGTTATAGAAGGAAAGGTTTCTCGTAGAGACATCTTTGAGGAGGAAATGTAGATTACTGGGAACAAGTGGTCACTATCACCCAGTCTAGTAGCTTCCTGTAGAGCCACTGCTTTGCAGAGTCCCCCAGCCTGTGAGTGCCGGTTGACAGGCACCTGATTCCTAGCAGCTACTTTGTTCCTGAGTGGCTCACTTAGCCTGCTTTTGTCTTGCCGCTAGGTGGCACAGTGAACCTGCAGGAAGCAGTTGAGCTGGCCATGGCACGTGTAGTCTGAAGGAGAGGCAGTGCTTTTTGCAGGTGTGTGTGAGAGGGTGGGGGTGGGGGTGGGGGGAGGGGGAGGAAGAGGGGAGGGGGAGAGGGGAGAGCAAGGAGAGGAAGAGAGAGGAGAGGGAGTGAGAGGCAGAGATAGACAGAGAGTGACAGAGAGACAGTGAGAGAAACAATCAGAGACAGAGACAGAGAGACAGAGACAGAATTGTTACTCAAGTATTTTAATGGTAATTAAGATGAACGCCTGTGTATTTTTAAGAAAACAATTCTCTTAAAAACTCTACTATGCTAGCCAATGGCTCCAGGATTTCTTTAAAAAGGAATGCTCTGATGGGGATTGAGACTGTGCATTTCTGACATGATCTCAGATAGGCCAGTGGCTCTCGTGCTGTATTTGAAGTAGTGAAATTTTGTAAGAAACATTAAGTCCCCCACCCCCCTTCTGACAGGCCCACTTTGTGAAATAGACATGACAAAGCACCTCATTTTATCTTGCAAGAAATGGAGGCAAACCCCCATTATTGGGGAGGCAGAGTGAGAAAAAGAGCCCAGGCGCTCTGGCTCCCAGCCGCATTGCGTTTCCCAGGTAGCGGGACACGGACTCATCTCCCTAACCTTTCCCATCTGTGAGGACATAGGTGCAAGTGCCCCTGTTCTGACACCTGTGGTAAAGCCTTTTTCTAGGCTCTTCATCGTTGGCCTATTGGAGCCATGGCAGCCTATTCCTATCATGGCTGGCAGCTCTCTGTGATGCCCCTTGCCTCTGTGTAGTCAACCTCAGCAGTTACTTTTAATCTGGAGAGTGGGACAGTGGGATTGTAAGAGGATCCTGAGGTACTGAACGGTGTCTCCTGATAGGAGCGAGAATGCTCCCTCCTTCCACCGGCCCCCTCCTCCTCTGCAGAGCCGGTGCTCTCCTGTCTGCCTTCACCCACATCTGCCTCTTCTATTGCATTCTTAGTGCTGTTCCTCCTGTTTTGAGACAAATTATGTCCAATTCCACCACACTTTGCCCCCCCCCCCACTTAAAAATAAAAGATTTATTTTATTATGTATATAATGTATAGCCTGCATGTGTGCCTGCCTGCCAGAAGAGGGCACCAGATCTCATTATAGATGGTTCTGAGCTACCATGTGGTTTTTGGGAATTGAACTCAGGACTTCTGGAAGAAGTCCAGCCCCGCCATCACACTTCTAAGGGCTTCTCAGTCCCTTAGTTTTTTTTTTTTTTCTTTTCCTACTCTGTCTTCCCTACCCCTGACACACACACACACACACACACACACACACACACACACACACACACACACCTGTCATTCAATGTCTGAGCTATTCACACTCATGTCGCTGGTCTTGGCAGGATCCCTTCCCTGAGTTATTTTTTCCCCTCCTACTTATTCTCATTTTCCCTCTAATAAACTAGTCATGTGTATCTCTCTTAAAATAGGGATGGTTTAGGAAGATACTCTTTTGAATACATACACAAGTGGCCACACTCACGCATCTGGGGTTTTACCACACCCCTAGCCCCAGCACCATTTTGCAGACTCACCTGTGCCACTGACTCCCTCTCTAGCATGAAGCTCCTGAGAGGGCTTAGTGGTGGGCCCTGTCTTTTTGCGCAACTTGTCTGATAGTTGGTCACTGCCAGGCCTGCTATATCTCCTCATGACTCAACTATCACTCCTTCCTTCCTTCCTTTCTTCCTTCCTTCCTTCCTTTTTAGTTTTTTTTTTTTTTTGCGACAGTTTCTCTGTGTAGCCCTGGGTGTCCTAGTACACTATCTGTAGACAAGGCTGGCCTTGAACTCACAAAGATCCATTCGCCTGCACCTCCTGAGTGCTGGGATTAAAGGTGTGCATCAGCTGTAAGCACCTGGCTTCCAACTCTTCATTTCTACTATTTCCCAGCACTGCCCTCTCCCAGGCTCATGGTGTTGTCCTTGGCTGGCTCACTCAGTTTGATTTTTATCTGGAGTTATACTAGCTCAGCAGGTTGGAGACTTCCTGACTTCCATGACTCTGAAATCCACTGAGACTAGGGCATTCTTTCCTTTGCTTTGTCTGGAATATGACAATAAATATGTATTTTGATAAGCTTCGTCTCTAAAGAAAATCTTAGAGTTACAGAAAATATCACTGAGCTCCCATGTACCTCACTCCTGGTAATTATAATTACTGAGCAAACATATTAATGGAAGTCCACACTGCTTCGCCTATTTCAGGGCCATATGTTACATTTAGTCATGTCTTTGCCTCTTTTAACTGTAAACATTTCTCAAGGGTCTCCTTATTTTCGACATTCTCAATAAGTACTCTGTAGAATGGGCCTTAGCTAGCATTTACTTGAAAGTTCTATAGGCATTGGACTGGAGCTATTGGGTTTCTTTTTTTAGAAGACCACAGTGATAAAGTGACATTTTTCCTAATTCAGCAGAGGCACATGCTAGTAACATGGCATGAGCCCACTCATGTTGCCCTTGGTCGTCTGACTGCTAGGATCTCTCCACTGCAAGTTTCTCCCTTTCCATACTGTCCTTGTTGGAAGAGAAAAGTCTGTGCATGAAGCCCAAGGTTCTGAGTAGAGAGCTTTGCTCCAACTCTTGAGGACAGACTACGTCTGCGTGGGACTCTGTGTGCAGGTCTTGCTTCTTATTGAGCCACTTAGTGGTTTCAACTGAAAGTATTATTGCCTATTGTTTATTCAAAACAACCCATATTGACCACTAAAGACTCTTTTAGTTGGCTGAGGGTTCATTTGGCCTACTTCTCTCCTCTCTCTCTCTCTCTCTCTCTCTCTCTCTCTCTCTCTCTCTCTCTCCACTTCTTTACGTTGTTTTGGCATTACAAGATCTCAAGATATTCAACAATTTCCCCCAAGGAGTTTTTGGCTCCTTTTAACATTAGAACCCAGGGTCTGGGTGGTGGCTATACTTTGGCCTTTTAGTTTTCAACCCACCTGTCCTTTTCCTTCCTATTAACTCTTTAGCTCCTGCCCAGTCACCATGGAGGTTTCAGAGAGTAACTCACACCTTCAACTCAATAACAGAGCCCTGACTTTGGACAAGCACTTGTGAGATAAAAGCAGTGAAGTATAGTTATGAGGCCCACATGGTGGGAGACAGATAGACACAAATAACACCAATGTAGGGACATGGTTGCTACTCAAGGCCTTGGGCATCGCTAAGGAGCTGGTCACGAATTCAGACTATGCCATCTGGGGAGACTCTGGATGAGGGAAAAGAAAGAACGTGCTGCGGTCTCCACATCCTGTGCCCCAATTTAGACCATCTCCCTAAGCTGTAGCAGCCAACCAGTGCTCCCCGTGTGACTAGAGCAGGCACCATCAATGCCGGGGTTGCCTCTCTCTTCTGCATCAGAGCTTCTTCCTTCCCTCATGAAAATGGGCAGAGCTCATTCTCTCCTCAAGCCCTCAGGTCCCTGAGACTTCATTTGGTAATCTTTTATTCAAGTCAGAGTGTGGATACTTGGATACTTGTTATGATACTCTTCATTCCTTTTTTTTTTTTTTTTTTTTTTTTTTTTTTTTTTTTTTTGGCATGGCTTAAATGCTTCACAATAAAATCCAAAACCTATTCATGAAGGAAAAAAAAAGTTGTCTATGCCCTTAACATGTGAGGAAGATGACCAATGGCCAACAAAATGAGATTCTGGGACTTCTGAAGCCAGGTCATGTGACACCTTCTAGCCTCTGCACAATGTCCCCACTTTGAGAGCAAGGACTTCCCTGCCAGACGCTTGCTACTTCCAGACTGGGGCCAGGGAGCATGCAGCTGGCTTGGGTCGGCTGAAGCCTGTCTGACCAAGTGTTGCTAGGTGCTTATGGGACTCAGGACCAAGCAAAATAGATCCCCCCACCCAATGGTAGTCCTGTGTCTATGGCCCAGACAACCTGAGAGAAGTGACATTGTGACAACTCTTGACAATAGAAAGGATATGCAACTACAGCCATTTAGGAAAATCTGGCTTGAGACTTCAAGGGTAGGACATTAACCATCTACCTGGGGTGGTGTCTTTGTGTCTGTCCTGAATTGACTCAAATTTCCTTTTCTCCCATCCTCGAATAAAACCCAGAAAATACAGGGTCTTGTAGCAATGACAAGAAATCGAGGGTCTTGCTGACAGCCAAGGGGATAGAGGCAGATCAGGTGCTAGACCAACTGGGGATGCCAGACTAGGCCAGAACAAGGGTAGGATGCTAGTCTGAGTCTTTGGGGGAAAGCGTGACAGCTGTACCCAAGTCCAGCACACATAGGCTGGTAACAGTACTGTTCTATTTACAGGACTAGGGTATGCAGGGCCGGGAAACTCTGTTCCGTGCTGCTCTCGGGGCTAGTGCTCCAGACAAGACTTTAGGGAAGATGTCTCCAGTGACCTACGAAGTGAGGATCTGAGATTTCCAAACCCAGGTCATTTGACTCTGTGTACAGTTTCTTTTTCTTTTTCTTTTTTTTTCACCACTCTGCCTGGGAGCCTTGCTGTACTGTAAAAGACTCCCTTTGTCTGGAGACATTCATGCTTGAGAGGGGTCCCAGCTGAGCCAAGCCTTTAGCCACCCCTATCAGCTTGGAAGCAGTGACCAGGAGATGCTTTTAGACCCTTAGGTTAGTCCTCTCATCAACTAGAGGCCCCAGGGCACACCCCCCCCCCCAATCCATGCAATAGAGACAAAGGCTTGCCCAGCTGAGCCCTGAACAGATTTCTGAGCTATAACATTATGACATAATAAAGGGTCTTGTTTGATGCCTGCTAAGGTATAAATAGGTAATCCTGGCTATCCAGGCCACCTTCTCTCAACCCACAAGCCTTAGTACCCAGGCCCAAATACTGCATCAAAGCAAGAGACAGGGGCTCTTGGTTTATTCTGAAAACACCCTGAAGGAGCAACTGGGGTGAAGACAAAAAAAGTCCTGAGGATGTTGGTGTGGTCATTCTAGGGTAGCCTGGCTCACCCGATAAGGCCTAAGGATGCAGTGCGGGAGGAGCAAACAGGAAAGCTGACCTAGAACGTGCACCGAGATACCGGGGTCCATGTGCAGAAATGGAAGTGGGGGGAGTCCGGGAGGGGAAACATGGGGGTGAAGGGTAGACACAGGAAGAGGACAAATGCTCCACTCCTAGAGAAGGAGCTGGGTTTTGGCAGGAGGGTCCGAAGGTGTTTCCCAGGGATTTGTTGCAGGGTCTACAAGAGTAATGGGCAGCCTGCACGGGCTGTCTGCAGAAGCAGCAGTAGTGCCAGGTCTGGTACCTTTCTCCCTGGCTCCAGCTGCTGTTCCTATGTCTGGCTCTCTTTAAAGAGCCCTGCTGTATGTCCAAATGAGCTCACTCACAGCGCAGGTGCAGGCTTGGCCCAGAAACCACAACAGCAAGGGCCACAAAGCATGCGGTAAAACCTTCGGGGGGCAGGAGGGGGGGGATAATTGGTGATTATTTGTTTAGCGTCATTAGCAAGAGTCCCAGAGCCCTGCAAAGCAAAGCTGAAACTTTTGTATTAAGGAGATTAAGCTTTAAACTCAGCTGAGAAGACTCTCCTGTACTGAGTGGCTTTGTTGTGCCTGGCCTGGTGTGGTTATATGCAAATCATGGCGAGGCCTCTCTGGGGTCCTGACCACAGAGGCTTAGCTGCATGGCCAGGGGGGGGGAGCGTGCAGCAGGGACAGTCACACATGTCTGTCAGGCTGTATGGAGCACCACAAGTGGGGAAGACTGCATTTCCTGATGCTAAGGGGCTTGAGCATTTGGAATTATATTTCACATATTAGCCAGTCTCTGATGGATGGCTAGACGTTAGGGACAGAGGGGCGTGTGAAAGTATAATTGGAAACTTATGTCCAATGAGGGTGTAGAGGGTCTCAGAGCCCATTGCCCGCATCTCCTGTAGCATCATTCAGTATTTTCTCTTTTGAAATTTAGGGTACTGTGTGTGGTTTCCAAGGAGATGGGTACATGTTTTTGGTTTTCTTATTTCCCTTTCTCTGAGTGTCTGACCACAATCCCCAGCCAATCAGAAAGGCTGTGGGTGGGTGGGGGATAATCTTGGATATATTGATCAAGGAAATAATTTGTTTAATGTCCATTCTTGGCGATGTGGAGAGTTAGGTTCTGGAAGAAGAGGCAACGACTGGGAACAGAGATGAGCGAGACACCCCTGTGGTCCAGGAGTTATTAAAATGCCTGGTAGAATTCAGTGAGCCCTGGTGAAGCGCCTGACAGAGGCACTCAGCATCTAACTAGGACTAATTGAACCGGCTGGAGGTTTCAAAGAAATAGAAACATTAGAGACGGGCCTAGAAAGTCTAGAAGTCGTATACAAAGAGTGAAGGTGTCACAGGAGCCAAAGGTAGCGTGCAGGCTGGCCCTGTACCTGTGTCACATAGTGTCTTGGGACTGTGGAGGGGAACTCATGTTCTTGTTTTTTTGTGTGTGTGTATGTTAGAAGTTGACAAACTGGAGTAGACGCCTAATCCAGAATTGTAGACTTAGAGACTGTTGGACCCAGTGTCAGCATCCACAAAGTTGTCTTTGGAGCACTCCTGCCTCTTCGGGTGGTCTGGCACGACCCCTCTGCCTGCTCCTGCCAAGAGGCAGCTGCTTCCTAGCCTGCCAATAGGGTTGGCTTGGGCATCTCCAAGTCTCTTCTTGCAGGTCGCCACAGAATTGCCTAGCAGGACATGGTCATTAGCTTCCTCTCCTTGGGGAAAATGGGCGCTGCTGAGGTCCTGCAGGAAAGAGAACAGCACAGGGGACGGGAGAATGAACTCGGCTCCTCAACCACAGGACATGTTACTCAGAGACCACAAAAGAGCAGTGGACTGACAAGAAAGCCCTGTGAGGCTGAGGTGGTGCACCATCAACACCCGGAACTGAGTGGAACCATGGAGATAGGTAGTGTTGGGGAGCAGGGTGATCATGGGTACTCCTAGTTGTGGCTCCGCCCCCAGGCACCGGTGATGAGGACATCGGGGCTCACTGTCCCTTGTCTCCTTGTAGCTGAGCTGGTTTCTTGGTTGGGGGTGGCACCGTTACAGGGGAGAGGGAGAGTGAAAGATGGAGACAAAGAAGGGGAGAGGAAGGGAGGGAGAAAGGAGAAGGGAGGAAAGGAGGAAGGGAAGGAGGGAGAAAGAGGTTCGAGATCGAGGCTGTTCTTCCAGATGAACACAGACTACATCCAGGTCAGAGCATTCATACCGTGGACCGAGACACATTCTCTCTTTCTATTCCCTGGTCTAGGATGAACTCCCTCAGGGGCACTAAAAGGCTGCTGAAGAGTTCTGAGGACTGGAGTCACTTCTGTTTTCCACAGATCAGTGACCAGTAAGGTCTTTGCCAAATGTTTCCGTGACTATCAGGACCTCTGGGTGGAAGGAAGAAAAAAGTGTCTCATGCCCCATCAGAGGAGCAGCTGGTTCGGTAAGGGTGGAGGGTGATGGGGGCTCCGGCAGGACCAGAGCCAGGCTGAAAGAGTTCCGGATGATGGGGGAGTTGAAAGGAATTTTGTACAGATATTGTTTGGGACTTGGGTTGGATAAAAGGCGCCGGCAGACGGGGCTGTTCACCTGCTGCTAGGCTTTTGTTCAGCCTTGCAGGGCTTGCTTGCTACCCTGCCCTTGGGGTGGGGTGATGCTGGGGAGGGCACGCTGTCTGCCATCTGCAGGAGAAATACAACAAACACCCACACGCGAGCCAACGGAAACTCTCAGCAAAACAAACAGCAAGAGGAGGGCTCCGGGCAGGAGTGTGTGGATGGGCGGGGCAGGCAGGAGAGGCGAGAGGGCGCCTGCTGGGGATGGGCTGTGGCTGGACTGGCTGCCCTGATTAAGGGTCAGGCCAGGCTGCTAAGGCCTGCCAGGTGAGAGCCTTTTATTTGTTCACCTCCTTGGTCTGCAGTGCCAGGAGCTGGTACAGCCTCTGGTATGAGAAAGGCCAGCATGAATTCTGTTCATTTCCAGTACCAAAGAGGACCAGCCTGGATGATTGGTAGCGACTGTGCAGGTGTGAGGGTAGACAAGGGCAGCGTGGCCTCAATCCCTGGCTATTGTTTCAGTTGATACCTCTTGCTCACTGTCTATGAAATGGTTGTTAGAAGAACAGAAATAGCTGCAGGCCACCTGCCCTCTGCAAAGCACAGCAGGGACGGTGATTATTTGTATCTTTTCTTTGTGATCTGACCATTTAGAGCTTGTTAAGTGGTCTGAGTGCTTGTCCTTGGCTTGTGAGACTTGTGCCGTATGTACATTTCTCTATCCTTTGGCTTGGGTGGGAGGCATTTGGGAAGTCCCGGGGAACCATCTTTGAGGCTGGGCCAGCCAGGGAAGTCAGTGCCAAGGGATTGGGGGCAGATGGGGCCTTATCAGGCTCTGCCCTAGACCTGGGGGAGGGAGGAAGGCGATCTGCTTCCCCAGCCTCTTCTCTAGCATCTACACCTCAGCACAGTAAGTGGCAGCCAGCCTGCCTGCCGTGTGTGTGTGTGTGTGTGTGTGTGTGTGTGTGTGTGTGTGTGTGTGTCCACAAACCTGTTAGGACAGGGAAGGCCGCTTGTTTGCTCTTCCCAGGGCCCAGCCTGGTGGGCTGGACTCAGAAGTATTGTGTTACTCAGCCAAAGAATTCCTTTCCTCACCTCCCTCCATTTATAAAGTGGAAACAAAACCCCTGAGCTATATGCACCCGTGGCCTCAAGCCAGGTCCTCGGGTGTCTTTTTTTTTTTTTTTTTTTTTGGGTACTGCTTCTTCCCAGGTAGGGTGCAGCCTTCTGGGGGAACAAAAATTCTTCTTCCTTTTCCCACCCAAGATGGTATCGGTGGGCAATATCCAGTTCCCACTGCCTCCCACCCCCACCTGCCTCCCAAAGAGGCCCTGGACTCTTTGACACTGCCCTTGAATTTTTCTTCTCCAAGGTCTGAGGCCTCCTCTGACCCAGTGGAGACTAGGGCAGGGCTGCTGGGCCTCAGCCACATCCCCAGATGGTGCTGGTCTATTCTGGCAAAGGGAATCACCAATGAGGAACTCTCGCCTGTGGTCTGTTGCTCTCGGGTCTGTTTGCTTTAAGAAACTGAGATGGCTTTGGGTTCCTCAAGGGCTTGTTGTACTAGACTTCAGAGTTCTGGACAAAACTAGGTAGCCCCAGGAAAGCCTGGGCAGCTCTGGGCCAGCCTTTCCAAACCCCGTCTCACTAGAGAGTCCTATGACCAGGCAAAGTCTGAACATCACGCTATCAAGTGACATCAACTGTTCGGCAGCTAGTTCAGGTTGGTTGGTACAGTAAGAGCCAGAAAGCTGAGGAGGGTCAACAAAAGTACTGTTCAGAGGCTGGCCTTGTGGGACCCGAGAGCTGCCTGGCTTCTTAGTTTCTTCCTCCGCAGATGGCTCTTTCTCCATGTGAAGGAATTGCTAGGATATGTGAGCTTGACTCTGCCAACGCTTCTAGTTCACTGTGAAAAGCCATCTCATGTCTTCGTGCCTCAGTTTCTCATTTTGAAAATAAGGAAATGAGATCGGATGATTTTCAAGGTCCCTCCCTGCTAGAGTGAACTTCAATCCCTGCAAATGTGGAGGATATTCAAAATAAATCATTGTCACGCTTGTACCTTGGGCTGGATATGGCTCACTGGGTTCAGCTGAAATGGCAAGGGCTTTTAGAGTTCTTTCTAGGGCAGTCAGATAAAGAGCGGGAGAGAAGTGGTGGTAATAAGTTTCAATTTCTGAGGTGTATGAGTTGAGTGTTATAAGGCAATATAAAGCAATTTATAATTAAATTTGGCCAGCACTCTTCTCTGTCTCCAGATACTTCTGCCGTCTGGAAGGATAAACTTTATTTGTGCATGTCTTGTGTTCTCTGCGATCAAATATTATTTAAAAATTACAAAGCGGAGTTGGTGATATACCTCCATGGAGGATGCTTACTTAGCATGTGTGAGGCTCAGCACTCCCACACCACCACATACAAAAAGCTACAGAGCATTTTAAGTGCCCCTGTGTCTTTTAGTGTACCCTCAGGTGTTTGGAAAGCAGATGTCACCTTTAAGTGGCCCCATTGTAAACGGCCTTGGTAATAAGAATGCTTTGAGGTCAAGGCTTTCCCGGTATTCACCCTCTCTTGGGCCCCACTTACTGTACCAGGGTACTGGCTCACACTGAAGCTGAGCCAGTGCTTGTTTAATGAATGGAGTTTAAAGGGGTGAGCAATCAGTGCCTAGAAGCACTCGCTCGCTGGCTCAGTCATCCTCTATTCTCCTGCCACACTCTACTCTGCCACACTCACCTGCTACACAGGCTCCAGCTCTGGGAGGCTCTTGGTGCTCAGGTCTTTGGCCTGCCTGTGTCCCACGCTGGGAATCCCAGCTTTCCTTCGTAACGTGTTGTCTGCTCTCCTTCTGACGGCTATGTGTACGTTCCAGTTCTGTGTTTTACGAGAGCGTACAAGGTCCTTTCTTACCTCTTGGTAGAATGCTGGAAGAGAACTTGGAGGTCACCCTTTAGATCGCTTCTCTGAGCATCCCACATGTCTGTCACGTGAAGCCTCTCATAGCCCCTTATAGGCTGTCTGTTTCCCTGCTGTTCCAGAGCTAGTTGTCCTGTGTCCTGATTCTTGCCCCCGCCCCCCTCGTTGGTTCCCTTCTCTATGTGGCAAACCTTCTGCACCAGGAACCGCGGCCTTTGTGCATCTGCCAGTGTTCTCATTGAAACAGAGAGTACTGGCTGATATGGTAACTCTGCACAGTTGAGTTTAGATAGGAGCTATCGTTTCCTACATGGGCTGTAGAGGTCTCCTCTGGTTTTTGGAACCAGAAAGCCCTGATTCTAAATTCCAGTTCTACCATCTTCCAGCAGCCTTTAGGAAACTTACTTCTCGGAGTCTTGGTTTCCTCATTGGTAAAGCTGGCGTAATAATAGTACCGACCCCAGAGCCTTTGTATGAGGTCTCATGCATTGCAAACCCAGTTCCTGGAACAGTGCCTGACATGTGTCAGGGGCTGGTTATTGTTTGGTTGACACTGGTAGAGAACACAGGGTTCTAGGCTGACCACAGAGGGATGAGCTGCTCAGACACAGTCCCTTCCCAGTCCTCTCAACACTGCATGAATACGCCTTCTCACCGTGTGGGTCAGGTAAGCCGCTTAGTTTCCTTTCTGGATTTGAATCAGACACAGGTGCTGAGGAAGCACAGAGAGGAGACGGAGAACAATTCATATCCGTGTGAGAGGGTGTTGAGCTGCCCTTACGTATGGGTGTGTGCTTTCAACATTCATCTAGGCTGGCAGAAAGCAAAGGCTGATGTGTGATGTGTGGGAAGCCGTTTTCATTCTTCATTCCTTATGATGAAGGTGTCCCTGTGATGTGCACGCTCAGTTAAGGCAGGCCTGCAATTATGCTGGCTAAAGGGGTCTAAGGGGAAATAATGTCATATATCTAAGGTCAGACATAAAAGACACAGGAAGAGCCTCTTTACCGGGCTGGGGAGATGGCTCAGCAGGTGAAGTGCTTGCTGAGAAAGCATGAAGACCAGAGTTTGGGTCCTCAGAACCCATGCCAAGTGAGAGTGGCGCTCCTCTTGTAGATCCAACCCTCAGAAGGCAGAGACAGCGGGTCCTAGCACAAACTACCTAGTCAGACTAGCCCAGTCAGAGAACTCGGGGTTCAGGAGAGGCAACCTGTCTTCATGAATAAGGAGGAGAGGGATCTAGAGGGACAAACTGGTGTCAGTCTTAGACCTCCACACCAACACATGTGTGCCCACTCTTCATGAAAGTGTATACATGCCCAAGTAACATACATATATATACACTTATTAAAAGGGGTTTTTGTATTCATAAAAACCCCCAGTTTTAAACTTTGTTCTGATTCCAGGTGGCTGTGTGTGTTTGAGTAAAGCTATTTACCATCATTAAGCCTATTTTTCATCTGGGTTATTTTATGGAGACCAAATGAGGGTAGATGGCATTCTTTTTTTGTTTTTTGTTTGGTTTGGTTTTTTTGTTCTTTGTTTTAAATTATGGTGGCTTGAATGAGAATGTCCCCCATAGGCTCAGGTATTTGGATATTTGGTCCCTAGTTGGTGGTGCTGTTTGGGGATAGGGTTATAAGGAGTAGCTGCTGCCTTGCTGAGGAAGTTTGTCACTGGGTGCAGGCTTTGAGAGCTCATAGCCTTGCTTCCAGCTTGCTTGCTGTGCTTTGAAGACGTGATCTCTTAGCTTCCCGCTATGGCTGTCACGATGCCTCTAAGCCATGATGGAGTCTATGCCTCTGGAACCGTCAGCCAAAATAAGCTCTTCTACACATCGTTCCTGGTCTGGTATTTCATCACAGAGACAGCTAAGTAACCGGCGTAGCAGTGTACAACGCATAACAAGGACTTGAAGTGTTCTTTTGAATTTATTTGTTTTGTGTATATGAATGCTTTGCTCACTTGTTTGTTTGTGCACCCCCATGTGTGCCTGGTGCCCTAAGATGTCAGACTAGGTCATCAGATCCCCTAGACCTGGAGTTATTGATGACTATTAGCCACCTTCTGGGCTCTAGCAATCAAACCCATGTTCTCCGCAAGAACAAGCACTCTTAACTGTTGAGTCATCTCTCCAGACCCACATAGTTACTATTCTTATTGTTGTGGACTTTTCTGTGTTAGAACAAGGAGTGTTGTTAAGATCTGTGCCCATCAGAGAGGCTAGGATACAGACAAATTAAGGGTGAGATGACATCTACATAAAGGCAGTGGTGACAATAGGGACAGGGAAAGAGTAAGGTCCAATAGGGGTAGGGGTGGGGAAGAGTGCTGGGATGCCTTCAGGATTTGAGTGGAAGAAATCATCTAGGAAGATACGAGGGACCTAGGTGCAACCAGATGAAGGACACGTGATGTTGGAGCATTGCCGCTTCCCACCCACACTGGGCCTAGCATGATGCTTTTTCAGCAAGTGGTTATGAATCGCTCTTGACCCCTTGGCTTCATTAACTGTGTGGCTCATGACTCCTCTGCCAATGAGTTCCACTGTCTGCTGACTTTTGTTGCTGCTGTTGTTTTTAAGCTCCACCCCCCACCCCCGCCAACAATTCCTAAAACCATCTGGTTGAAAACTCCCTAATACTGTCCCTTTTCCTAGTGTCTTCAGCTATATCAACAAATCCAATAAATTCCTATCAAAATTATGTATAATGGAGAGGATAACAAAGCCTGTGTCATCCGAACACATGCATGTGCCTTGTGTCTGAGGCACACAGTGTGACTTCACCTGCTTTGTTGGACTTGGAGCAAGTCACTTAACTTTCCAGGCTCCACTTTCTCACGGGTAGTAGCTTTTGAGCAATGTTCTTGTTTGTTTCTTTGCCTCTCAGCTTAGGGGCCTGCTTTATGGCCAGCCGCATGTGTGCATTTTATCTTTAGCATGATGCTCAGCTCATCAGTAGAAAACACCTCTCTTCAAAGGAGGGTGTGTGTGTGTGGGGGGGGGGGTTAACGCTTAATGAGTGTGGGGTTCTTTGGGAGAATGATAGGGTTGTTTTGGAATTTGTTAGTGGTGATGGCTGCACAACACTGGAAATCACTTCAGACACGCAAGGACCCATGCAAAAGCTGGGATGTGGTGGCTTGCCTGTAGTATTAGCCTTGGAAGGCAGAGATTGGGCTGCAGGAGCCAGCTGCCTGGTAAGACTAGTCCTAGCTAGCTGTTGATTAGTCATGTCTAGCTACTCAGTGAACTCTGGGGTTGGTGAGAAACCCTGTGCCAATGAATGAGGTAGAAGAGCAGTCAAGAATGATTCCTGAGCAAGGCCCACAGCCCGTAACTCCTTCAGGAGAGGATAGAGCTTCCTTGGCTGCAGATACTGCAAAGCTCTGTCCCTCAGTATAGCCTACTGAGTCTCACAGGCACCCAAGGAGAAGCAGCAAGAGTGATACGACAGGGTTTGAAGACACACCGAGGGACTGGTTTGGGAAGAGTGTTAAGATGTCATCATAGATCGTGGTGGAGGCACTTAGGTAAGGCCACAGGCACGTAAAAAAGGAATTAAATTCTTCATCCCTTCCTTGTCAGCTCACTTAGCCAAGGCTAACCTCTCCATTTCCCTCTTCCCCTCCCGCTGCGTTAGGGGTACACGTATGTGCACCTGTGTGTCAAAATTAGAGGTCAGCCGTGGCTGTTGTTCCTAAGGACAGTCACCTACATTTTTGTAAAACAAAACAAAACTTATTTATTCTTCCACAATTACACACACACACACACACACACACACACACACACACACACACACACCATTTCTAATCTATATGTCCTCAAACATCAGATACTTGTAGGCAAAACCAATTCAAAAGGTTTTAGTCTGAATACCTCCCTGAACTTGTGGGTTAAGAAAATATGGTCTTTAGTCAAACACCCTCCCTATAGCTCCACTTTGCTGGGCATGGCTACTTGCTACGTCTTGTAGAATAGGAGCAGGTAATTCTATTGCCAGCTCTCTGCCAGGCTGTGTGTGCCCTCAGGCAGGAGGGTCAGGGACAGTAAAATCACTTGTCATGTGATGCCATTGTCACCTTTGCTGTTTTCCTTGAAGCTGTCTCAAGGTGCTTCAAGGAATACATGACCATGCAGAAGGTAAGAGACCTGGCTTTTCTGCTTTTGGGTCACAAATCTGACTGACTCCCATTGCTGTGGGGAAACCTCATCTCCTGGGTGGCATGAGTTTTGGGGTCCCTAAACTGCCAAGACATCTTATGAGGGCTCCCCTTGGACCTCCCTTTAGACACAGCTACCAAACATGTTTTTCATCCTTATTAATCTTCCCCTCTTCTCACGTTTCTTGGGTCACAGCTGCATTGTTATCTGATGGGCTGGCAGCCAGCTCCATGAAGCCTGACAGTTACAAAGGGTGGATTAGCTGCAAAGGACTATTTATCAGAAAAAGTCCCTTTTTATTTTTCTGTTGTCTTATGTGGAGTTGGCCATGTGTCGCCTGCCTAAGATCAGAGGAGTGTTCTGAGAGTGACGAGCAGGGGTCTGGGTGAGCAGACACGGCCCTCCTTGCCTGCTACGGTTTGTCTCCTCTGGTCTCTCTTGGGAGGTCCTGAAGGTCAATAATCCAGCTGGCTTTCTTCAAAAAGGGGAGGGGTGTGTGTGTGTGTGTGTGTGTGTGTGTGTGTGTGTGTGTGTGTGTGTGTGTGTGTGAATTCACCCTTTCTATAGCCTTCAGAGCTGGAGAGGGGTAGAGAACAGATCATTGATCAATTATTTCAATTTAGTAGTTCCTTTTGAAAGAGTAAAGAGTAGGTGGGGGATTGAGTTAACAGCCTTGGAAGAGAAAAGACATTTCAGTAGCCCATAGTGGTAGATAGGGCCTTTTCTTTACCTTTTTTATGAAGAAATGCTGCTATGGAGGCAATTTAAGGTCTCAAAAGAGGTGGCGCACGCCTATAATCCCAGCACTCGGGCAGCAGAGGCAGGTGGATCGCTGTGAGTTCTAGGTCAGCCTGGTCCACAAAGCGGGTCCAGGACAGCCAAGGCTACACAGAGAAACCTTGTCTTGAAAAACAAAAAACAAACAAACAAAAAAAAAACAACAACAAAAAGAACTTATTTCTTGGGAGCTGGTTTTATTTCTCTTTTTGAGGCTTCACTGGTGGGATCATAAATTGAAGAGGTTTGTTAGCCTCATAATAATTCTGACGGAAATGCTTAGGCCCCGTGATAGCCCAGAGAGGTCGACCTGGTCTCTTGGTACATGTGTACTCTGAGTCACCTCTGGGGAGATGTCAGCTTTTCCACCCCAGCCTGGGGGCTGGTTGGGCCAGGCCTGCCCAGGCCTGCCTGTCTATTGATGTAAAGAGAAGGTAAGAAGTTATGGGTGTTGGCAAGAAAGTAACTTCTGGTGCAGTGGTGGTCATTATTTGGAAGCTGGGCCCTTCTAGTCCTTCGAGAATTAGGAAAAACTGAGGAGTTTCAAGAAAATAGAGATGAAGTCACTGTTGGAAGAGAAGTCAAGGTAAAATGCCAATGCGCTAAGGATGTTGGTGGAGGGACCCCATTGTGTACCCTCCGCATATTTACACCACATGTGTCTATGGGGTGCACCTCTCTCCTATAAGACTAACCTCAAACCTGTTGTTAATCCTCCCTGCATTTGCACCACACGGGACTACAGAGTGTGCTTCCCCACCACACAAGGCCATGTCTGGCCCAGGCTAACTTCAAATCCCCAGTGTAACTAAGGATGACCTTGAACTCCCAATCTTCCCGTTTCCACCTCCCATGTTCTAGGCTTATCAATATTTATGACCACACCCAGTTTATGGGATGGCAGGGTTCGAAGCCAAGACCTTGTACAGGCTAGGCAAGCATACAGCCAACTGAACCATATCCCCAGCCATAGACTGTTTTCCCAATTATGTGTTCCTGGGGGGAAAAGCTATGGCTTTTGGAAGTGAACTCATTTTTCCAAAGAGCTTAGAACATAGTGGAGAGCACAGTGCGAGGGCCTCAGGAAGTGGGACTGCTTACAAGCCAGTGTCCTTCCCTGGCTGTTTGGGTACTTACATTCTCTTCCCTCTGATTTCTCAGCTATCTTCCAGCGGATGGACCACCCACCCGATGCCTCATGGGTAGGTAGGTCAGACTCTGAATATGCATATACATCCACATTTGACTCCTCGGGCCCTTTGTCATCCCAGCATTTCCTGACTTCCTTATGCTTGGATAATGTCACCAGTACTATAGGACTCACCCTGGCTTGAGCCTAGCTCAGCTTCACTACCTTCTCTGTCCCTCCTCTACATCTAGCCAGCTCCCAAAAATGAGTCTAATAGCCCCCTTTAATCAAAGAGCTATGTTACGCAACCGCAGCAGATTCCTGAAACCACAAAGAGTACTGAATCTATATATTTTGGTTCTTCTTCCTTGTATACATCTATGCTAAAGTTTAATTTATAAATGAGGCATGGTAGAAGAGTAACTGTAAATGATAACATAATTATTTACAAAACTACTATAATAAAACTTATGTGAATGCTCTCTCAAAT
The DNA here is from genome assembly GCF_964271855.1 of Acomys minous. Classification (NCBI taxonomy): domain Eukaryota; kingdom Metazoa; phylum Chordata; class Mammalia; order Rodentia; family Muridae; genus Acomys; species Acomys minous. The sequence goes on from NC_140494.1 coordinate 110,883,164, forward strand.
ATATTTATGCTGCACTTACCTTCTCCATCCTTTGATTGTGTGAACAACATAATGTCTACATGATGAAATGACATGAGGCATCATGATGTATCGTCAGGTTACTATATAAGGGTTATTTACATATAAGCACTGTGATACCCAGATAGTCAATCTGATATCTGAGTTACCAACTGAATAATGGGTGTGGTCCATTAGCACACAGCTTGAGTGACATTTTGGACAAGATGGAGCAGGATGCTGATACCACATACAGCAGGACCTCAATAAAGGGGGATTACTGTAAAGTCCACATGAGCAGCACTCAGCATCCTTGGCACTAGACTGTATAAAATTTACTGTGGATGGCAAGCAGATACACCAAAGTCAACCACAGAGCCTCCATCTTCCCTACAACCACATACTCTTCTGCCCTCTTCTGTTTCATGGTGTTGGTTCGGCCAGCAGAGACGAGGGTTTCTCCCTGAGACTTTTGGCTTCCTGTGGTGGTTTCTGAGACTGGGAAAGCTGTGGCAGGCCTTCAGTGTGACTCAGCACCTCAGGAGGGATGTCTGGCTCTCTGAGTTCCTTCGTTGGCAGGAGTCTAGGAAGAGTTTAGGCCTCTGGGATTTCTGGATCTGAGGCCTCTCCTTCAGACCTCAGCTCATCCATCCTTCCAGAGGTGGAACTCTGCAGAAGGACCGAAGCACGTCATCAATCCTCCTCAGCTTGTTCATAGTAACATCTTCAGACACATGGTGCTATTGACCTTTTTAGGGTTATCTGGACATCAGGGTCCGTTGAGAACAATGTACGCTATATTTTGTGTAGTTGCTTCTGTTGACACATCTCTGGAAGGCTGTGAGCTTATGTTTAGCTGTGAGCAGTGTTTTGGAACTCCTCTGGGGAGAAGTAAGGCAGCGCTCTGGAAGGCAGTTAGCATGGCTTTTACTCAGCACTTGATTCTTTGTGCTTATTTTGGGCCCTAAAACTCATCCCGTAAGTATGGCCCAACATTGAATTAAGGACTTATCCTGGTTTATAATTTCAAGTTTTTCTCCACCCTCCAACTTTTGACAAGATCTTTCTTCATAGCTCAGATTTGGTCTCCAGCCTCTTGCCTCAGAGTCCTCAGTGTTTGCATTTCAGGTATGTATCACCATGTTTGGCCTTTATTCTGAGTTCTGTGTGGTCTGGAGAGCCCTGGCACTTGCATAGAGGACTTCAGCTCCAATGATCTTCAGGATGAAGCTGTGCTTATTTGAGAGTAACTGATTGTACGTGAGATTGGGGTACTCCTGAAAGCTATTATTTTCTGAAATTAGCATCATCCCCACACTCCTGCTGGGCTCCCCCACCACATGACCTGTCAGTAGGGGGAGCCCCATTACTTATGGTGGCTTTCCTAGCAGAATCTGGGTGTCTAGAGGTCAGAGACACTCCTTGAGGGGGTAGCCAGTGAGGGTTACCTTCTCTAAGATGTACACTGATGTACACTGGAGAGGACCAGTCAGGAGTCAACACTACAGGGATCTGAAGAGAAAAGCAGTGGAAACCCACTGTTATGTATCTTAAATGTCCTCCCAAAAGATCATGTGCTGAAGGCTTGGTCCCCAATGGGGCAGTATTCAGAAGTGGGGCCTTTAGGGGAATGATTGGATCCTGAGGGTTCTCACCTCATGAATGGAGTAATCCATTTATGGATTCAGAGCTTCATGATTTTCAGGAGGGGGCGGGCCTTTGTTATAAAGGTAGGCATTCTCTTTGCTTCCCAGCCACCATGAGAGGAGAGGCTTCACAAGCTGTGTGCTCTGTGTGCCTGACAGCACAGATGCCATTTGTTGCATGGTTCACAGGGGAACCCACAGGGACATCCCCCACCTCTCTGAAAGCACAAGGCTAAATGTTACCTCTGTAAAAAACACTTGGCTATCTTTGCTTGCTGGAAGCAAAGCACTCTCTGAAATTGCCCCATTTGGAGTTTGCAGATCCTGATGGGCTCAGACAAAAGGCCAGGCTTACTCTCTGTTTCCGGGCCAAAGTGAGGTGAGTAGGTGAGTATTCAGGTCCGCATATCCTGTTATATGGTCACTTCCTCTCCCTCACGCACTTCCACGGTTCCTATTGCCCTCAGATAGAAATAAGAATCTTGGTGCCAGCCAAATTTTCACTGTTGTGACAAAAGATACCCAAGGAATACCAACATAAAGAAGGAAAGGCTCACTGTGATTCCTGCTGTCAGAGGTTGCAGGCCATGGTAACATGGCCCCATGTTTCTGGGTCTGTGGTGCATCACGGTGGAAGGGCGTGGCAAGGGAAAGTCACTCACCTTAGGGAAACTGGAGACAGGGAGAGAGGGGCCATGGATGGATGAGCTACGTCCTTTCAGGGTACATCCTCAGTGACCCAGACTCTCCAACTAGATCCCCTCCTAGTCCCCCTCCCAAATAATGCCATCAAGCTATAGGTCGATAATCAAGAGGTGAGTTTACCAATGAGGCGAGAGCTTTTGCGAGCCGAAAGCCCATAAGCTAGTTACTAATCTTTTAACACATGAGCCTTCAGGGGACATTCCTTATTCAAACAATAGCAACCCTCTAGACGTTTACAAGGCTCTCCCTGAGCGATAAGCTCTTCAGATCCATCTGACACTCTTCTCCTAGCTGCCTTGATTGCGTCCCACTCTTTTAACCTTAAAGCCTCTGCACATGCTGTTTTTTCCTGGAGGTCATCCTTTAGCATAGATGCTTCCCGCTCACCTTCCAGGCTCCAGCCCAGGTACCAGTTCTCCAAGGAAGCCCTCCCTTCTAGGGTGGATTCTACCCTATTTCTCTAACTGTCTCAACAGCACATGCCACGCATAAATATTTGGACCTGTGCAATTATTTTTCTCTTCTTTGAAAAACTTTAACTTCCCTTGGGGAGAAGAGCCTGTAAATTCGTTGTCTACCCTTTTCCGTACCCAGATTGGTGTCTAGCACAAATTGAGTACTGAATAAAATGTGTTGGTTGAATGAATGAATGACTGAATGAATGAATGGGATCACCATTCATGTGCTAAATGCCTCTCTGGTCTTGTGAAGACCGACTGCTCAAGTTGTATAGATGATGTTCTTCTTATCAATTGAAGGGGAGGACCAGAGATAGTATAAGTAGTTCTGTGTGTATCTCCTGTGACATTTGAGACTCATCTCTTCAGAGAGGTATCATGACCTCATCTGTCCTGTCCGTCCCAGAGTCTCTGCTGAGATAGAGCCAGTTCCCTACTATGCCTACTGCCTGCTTTCTACTGATCCAGTATTTGTCTAAATGGGAAAAAAAGTGGCTTTCTCCAGGCAAACCCAGATGTTACCTGGCTCAGGAAGATGTGTTGTCTCTAGTATTCTGGCTTATAGCTAGAAAGCTGGCATCTCAGTTTGGTGTATGTGGCACTGGAGCAGTTTCAGGATCAGATTGCAGAACATGGCATGTAGTCTATTTGAGATGACTTTGGAGATGACTTTAATGTCACCCAGAGAAGTCAGAAGCTGATGTCTGCAAGTACTTTGGGACTTTGCACCTTAAGATCTATTCAGGTGACGCTGAGACAACTGGGAACTTTCTTTTCCTCAGACAGCCGGGCTGTACCTTAGAGGCTGGGCTCTGAGCATCTCAAGCCATTTTAGTTGTTTGTTGTGGGCCTGCCTCATCCCCAGTCACTCCCAACAGCTTGCCTTTGGGCTTTCCTGCGCTGAGTCAGCAACAGCCCCCCTCTGCTGCCTTGGCATTGTGAAGTCGAGCTAAGCCAAGTCTGGTTACAATGTGTCAGTTCATCAAGGAGCCCACATCCTGTACTCCTTTCCAATATGATGCTTATCCAACTGGCAAGCAGTAGGGAGACATCTGAGGCTGCTGAGGGTTCAAGACACTGTCTCTACAAGCCAACAGAAAGAGCCTCAGGAAGGTGAGCCCAACCCGCTGGCTGGATCTCTTTATGCCCTATGTTGGTTCTGTCTTGCACATAGTATCTCTGGCTAGCCCTCAGAAATTCACCAGTGCTGCTTGTTGGTGGCCTGGCACTTCTCCGCAGAGCCAACCCATTAGGCATTTAGAACATCCCTCTGTGTTCTGATGGGGAGTTTTGAGAAACAAGCAAGTAGTTTTCTTTGGAGATGGTCTCCATCCGTACCATTTTCTAACATAGTCTCAAGGGAGGCATGTTTGCTTACACCTACTCTTGCTCTGGTCTTAAATATAGACATCTCAGGTAGTATCGCTGCTTATGCAGAAGGGATGGACAAGGAGTATATACATCAGCTGATGATGGCGACAACAACAACAACAACAACAAAGAACTAGGTTTGCTCACTGGTGTGAATGGGGTTTTCAGTCTCTCTGCTCTGGGACTGACTGGTTCTGACTTTTAAAAAGCTCCCTGGTACTTTTTGAGCACTAGCGTTGACTTCTTTCCTTCTTCTTTTTCTTCCCTTCCACATTCCCTTCCTTTTCCCCTCCCGCTTCTTTCATTCTCTTCTTTGACAGTCTCGCTGTGTAGCCCATGTTCATGTCAAACTTGCCACCCTCCTGCCACAACATCCTACATACTAGGGTTATAGGTGTACCCTACCATCCCTGGCTACCAGTGTTGATTTCCATATGGGCTGGATTATGTCATTTTCTCCCCTAGTTGTACATTGAAGGTCAAATTCCAAATTATAGTTATACTAGGAGATGGGTCTTTAAAGAGGTAATAAAAGTGAGATGAGGTCATATGAGCGGTCCATAATCTAACATGAATAAAGTCCTTGTAAGAAGACTGAATCCCACATGGGTACAGAGAGGAGACTATGTGAAGACAAAGATGTGAAGTTGGCTGCCTGAATGCCCGCGAGCCGAGAAGATGCCAACCCTGCTGGTACCTTGACCTTGCCTATCCATCTATCCTCCACAACTAAGAGGAAGTATTTTTTTTTCCCCTGAAGCCACCCAGTTTTGTGGTCCTTTGTTTTGGCAGGCCTAGAAAACCAAACCACCCTCCTTCAGACATAATTGAAGGTTTGCAGAGGCCCAAGAGAGCGTTGGAAGAGATTTTCCTATTTTGACTAGCTCCTCCTTGGTATCTCAAGACTGGCAGTCTCTCTCTGGGGTTCTCCATCCTTTTCTGTCCTGGCAGTCATCAGCCTTATCTAGCCTTGGTAGTGGTCAGTAAATGTAGCGAATCTGCTCTGGTATTTTTTCCTTCTGTGAAAAAACCTTACAAAAGGATGTATGGAATATCAGCATCACCAGCACAGCGGGTCCTGTCTTCTGGAAGCTTGTCTTCCACAGGCAGTGTGGTAGGCACCGTGATGGGGGGCTGAGGGGCTAGGGGACCACAAAGCAGGAGAATATGAGCTGGCTTGAGGAGACTGGAGAGACAATAGAAGAGCCTGGTGTCTGTCAATACTTTGAGCGCAGGCGCTGGGTCTTGTGCCCCTTCCCTCACCCGTGTGTTCTCTCACTGTGCTGTGCACAGAGCAGGAAGTGACTATCCAGTGTGCTGAGGGAAGGACTTTCTTGAGGCTCCTTCCCAGTTTATGATTCCATGAATCTGAGATCTAAGAGGCCACTGTGCTGCAGTCAGCCAAGGGGCTGCAGGAAGGCGGCATGCAGGCCCTAGGTGTGGGATAGCACACATATGCAGTGTCATTTCTGAGCAATCAAACTGGAAACAAGGGAGGTCTGTACAGCCAGCTCAGACTCCTGGGAGGATCCTGTGGTGTCACAACAGGAACCTGGCCACCGTGGCTGGCTATATCTGTATCTCTTTAAAGAACTCTAGCTCTTAATATAGTCACACGGATGGTCAGAGGTAGCATCTTGTTCTCCACAGAACGAAGGTTGGTCAAGTTCCTCACAGCTGTTTCCCGCCCAGAGGAAAGCCCCTAAGTTCCCAGGCAGCATAAACTGTGTGTTTATGAAACATACCTCATGCCCCAAGTATATGAAAACACTTCATGTGCACAAACCTGCAAGTGGCTCAGCAGAGATCCTAGAAGCTCAGGAGTGGGGTGGGGGTGGGGGACAGAAAGGGAGGGCGGGGGTGGGGGTGGGGGACGGGGGGAGGGGTGTGTGAATATGGATGAGAGAAAGATTCAGTGCTGATCAAGAGTGGCTCTGCTTGGGAGAATACCCAAACTGATATGAAACTGAACTTCAAAAACTAACAGACACTGGGGAAACAAATTTGTGTCCAGGCACCGTTTAAAGCCAAGTGGTTAGCCCCCAAGCAGAGACCTGAGGAAGTGACTGCTGGCCACCCAGAACCCGAAGACTCAGAGGCAGCTTAGGCTTCCTATCTGAGAGATTCCAGGGTCAGATAACTATCGTTTCTGGCTGTCTTTTGCAAGAGGGAGCAGAAAAGTAAAAAAGCCTGTTGCCCGTAAGACAGCAGGAGATGGAGGGAGGAGGCCCCTCCCTGCATGGAGTGTGTGGTGCCATCAGATGGGCTGTTTTGTTTCACGCTGAGCTGAGCTCACCTGGGCAATGACCTTGTGACAAGAATATCAGGCAGAGCCCAGATCAGCAAAGAGGGCAGGAAGAGGAAGAGGAAGAGGAAGAGAAGCGGGTGCAGCCAGGCGAAGTAGTGACTGGCAGAAGCCCAGTCGGAACTGTAGCTTAACTTCGTTTCGAATCCTTCGGTCAGATCTGATAAAAGTTTAACAAGGGTAAGATCACGTAGGAAAACCTCTCAGTCAAAAATACATAAACAAAATCCCTCCCCAAACTGGTTCTGACCAAAGATGGAATTACTGGAGTCGTCAGATGCTCTTCAAGATGTTGGACCCATCCTTAGCTGCCCATACTTAGTACATCTTTAGCTACCCTGGGGCCCAACTCCCTTAGGGTGGCACAGGGCAGACTGTGGTGTGTCAGTGTCCACAGTAGCTTACTGGGACTCTGGAAAGTATCTAGGGGTCTTGACAATGGCATTTATGATTGTAAAAATAAGAATTGTGTATTGCTGACTGAGTATTGGATCTGTCCAGGCCCGTGCTAGGTCCTATAAAAGACCTTTTTGCTCTTTTTTTTTTTTTTTACACAGGAGAGAATGAGGGATGCAGAAATCCACTTGTTCTTGTGGGGTCACAGAGAAAATGGTGGAACCAGAGTACAGTTTGGGGAGCCCTGATTCTCCAGTTTAGGTAATGGAGGCTGCTGGGCACACCACAGGGGTCGATGTTGTCCCCAGGTCACATGGGCCCACAGCCACGCTTGGCTCTCAAATGTGCACACTGCAAACCCCACCTCTGCTTTTCTCTCTCTTCAGACTGAGTCCTGCGGCCTTGATGCTTCTAAGTAAAGGAACAAGCCCTCTCTTCCTTCATCCTTTATTCTTGCAAGTCCTGTACTCAGGAAACAGGAGCATCAAAGCAAACTTTATCAGCTGCCTGGTTACAGTCAAGGGCTTTGCAGAGGGGTAGAGGGGACTGGGAGCTCTGGAGGGGAAGGGATGTGATCGAAGGGTCTCTTCTACTGGGTTAAAAAAAACACCTCCCTGGCAACTAGCCAGCTGATTTTATAGAACAGGGCTAATTTCCCCCCAAAGACCTTGATGCTTTGTACTCTTAAGCACTCTTGTCCTCCCAGCCTCATCAGCCGAGGGAGGCGGCAGCATCTCTAGCAACGTCAGGTTTCTCATCTCCCGTTGGGAGGTACAGGTAGCCAGGGCATGCAGATCGCTTTTTTGCTTGGGCATCTTAGGAGAAGAAAGGGAAGCCCAGAGACCACGGTCTTGTCCTGTGTTCCGGGAAGCCGCGTCTCCCACCGCTACTGTCAAGTGAACCGAAGCGAGCTCATCACAAACGCTGAAGAGGGGCCGTGATTCTGAGGAGGGGCCTGTGAAATGGGAACTTGGCCTAGAGTCACCTTTGAGAGGCGGTGGGAGAGAGAACCACAGGCCCTGTCTAGATCTTATCTTCTCAGGAAGGGGCAGGAAAACAGTGCGGCAAAGCACCAGCCTTAGACAAGAGCACCAGCTGGTGCCTTCATACCACACACCCACGTGTGGTGAACTTGCCGTTTCCCATGACGATGAGAGAGGAGACAGGCAGCAGGGATTCCCTGAGGCTCAGTGGGGCAAAAGGCAGGGGCCACGTGGACAACCCGTGACAATGAGCCCTGCCTGGTCACCCTGGAAGAACACTGGGGGACTTACCCTCTCTTTTAGGAAGAGGTGATTCAACAATATGCTGTGCCTCCTCCTCCTCCTCCTCCTTCTTCCCTGCTTCCCCCCGCCCCCCTCCCTCAGTTGTTTTTGAGATAAGGTTTGATGTGGCCCAGAGCTCACCATGCAGGCGACAACGACCTTGAACTTGTGATCGGTTTGCCTCCTGAGGTGTGTTAGATATCTGTGGTGTGTTCTCTCTTGGCTCTGGGAAATCCAGTTAAAGACAGGACAGTGCTTACCCACATAACAAAGCCAACCACAAGAAAAGGGAAAGTTTAAATGACACACAACACACACACGCGCACACGCAAATTACACACAAGAGCCGTTACAAATAGTATATGACTAATTGGCAAGTGAAAGATGTGCTCCTTCTCAGTTTGCTCCCACACTGACATTTGGTTAACTAGACGGAACAGCCTGAAAGATGTCACAACACTGCAGGTAGCTGAAGTGGGGGTGGGGGAATGGTGGCACATCTCAGAGATGTGTAGCTTCTTGGCCAGAGGTACCCTTACTTGCCTTCTGTTACAGTGTAAAAAGGCGTGTTTTCTGAACTGGGTTTAGTCCTAGTTTGGCCATGCTCTCAGAAAGCTCTGATTCCATCACACGTGCTCCCTTCTGCCTCTTGCTTTTCTTCAGAACCCATTACTGAAACTGGGTTACTGAAGCTTCTGCTATTTGCTGAGGTGTTGATGCAGTCCATGCTCCAGAGATGATGCCAGCAGCAGCGCGTCCATCTTTTCCCTCAGCTCCCTGGGTTGAATGCCTACAGAATCCTTAATAGAAGTGAATTGAATTTGAAGCTAATTGGTTGGGAACAAATGACAGCCATATTATTCTCTCATGATGCTTGAGAGCAGGCCTAAGAAGGATGCCATTGTGACATACATGACTTTGCTCTGAAACTCTTGAGTGTCTGGGGAGTGTCAGAACAAACCACCTGAGGAGTATCTTGTTAAAAATGCAGATTCTTTGTAGACCTGGGTGGGACTAGAGATTTTATATTTCTAGTGAGTTTCCTAACTGATCTAGTGGCTATTGGTCCAAGCGCTGCCCCTTGGATAAAAAGGCACTCCAGGACTCCAGGATATTAATCCCAGCACTCGGGAGGCAGAGGCAGGCGGATCTCTGTGAATTCGAGGCCAGCCTGGTCTACAAAGTGAGTCAAGGACAGCCAGGACTACACAGAGAAACCCTATCTCAAAAACAAAACAAAAACAAACAAATAAACAAACAAATCCTGGCTTTTCTGGGCTGGCCTTCCTCAGCATCAATGGCTTCCAGTGACTGTCGCTTTCTCTGCATGTGGAAGGTTTTCTTCCTCTAGTCTTGGTCTCCCCCGACTCTTATTACTGCTGGCCTTTTGGTCACCCGGATCTCCTTTTCCTTCTGATTCCATACTTCCCTCTGATTCTGCCTTTATAGAGGCATTGCTCCCTCACTATGCCTCTTTAAAGATCTTGGCTTAGTCTCATAGAGCTCTCTTTTGTATAATTTGCCTTGATTAAAGCCCATCTGATTGTCCTTTTGCTCTGGCCCTTCAGGAAATTTATAGCTAATTTTTTGAGTTGAGTGATAGCGTCGTTCCTCCCCTGCCCCCAGGTTTTCTGATTAGCCTGTTCCCACTGATCATCCTTCTTTTTATGTCTTGGCTCTTACATGCTTTATTTTGTGTTTGGTTGTAAGTATCACTATTTTGTGATTCTGCCCTTTGTTATACAGTAATGATAATAATGGATCCTATCTCATAAGGACATTGGCAGAATTAAGTGAGTCTTTGGGATAGTGTTTGGCACCTGGTGAGCCTCCATGGATGTGATTTATTGTTCCTGTTTTCAAATCCTTTTGAGAAGTGAGATGATCATCATCATCAATGTCAACATTAGTATATGATAAGCTAGTAAGCCTTCAAATTCATTAGAATACACAAGGCATCATTTAAGTTAGAAAGAAATGGATACAGGACTAGTTAAACACAGGGTATAGTAAACGTCAGGGGACATGTCTCTTACAGTTTAATTGGGTGGTTGAAATAAAATACAATCAGTTCTTCCCACTAAAAATAGAAGTCTATTTATGGACCCTATACTAGCCACACTGATAATGACATTGGACAGGGTAGTCTCAGAGCCATTTCTATAGCTTTCTGGTCCATGCTGGTCGTTTGACCTTTGGGCTTTGTCTCTCATCACTGTATCAGCTATTTTGTTTTTATCCTGGTGGCTGAGTTTCATCTGATTTGGCACCGGTGCTTCCTCTGACTTACCACATTTATGTCAGTTCCAGGAAATGACTGTGTGTGATTCCTCATAGCTCCTAGGACTTACTTGATGGCTTTTTAGGGTTTCTCTGTACTTGCTCCGTACCGTCAGGATGGATTCCCAGTTCAGCAATCAGTGACATTTATGATGCATCCATTACAAAACCCTAATAGAAATGAGAGGAGATATAAGAGCAACCAAAACAAGATCTGGCTGTCATACAAATTTCATGTTAGCTGGGGTAGACAGGAGACAAACAAGTGAGCGTACACAGTGGCGTAGACTCTACCCTCCCCAGATGGGACCCATGGCTAGGCCAGACGCAGGGTGCAGTCCTATGAAGCCAAGACCTTCAGGTGGCTTGTGTGAGCATTGCAACTTGAGACAGGCTGTTTGTACAAGACTGTTCATGCCATGAAGGAAAAAGAAGCGGTCTAAGTGGCTGTCTCACATGGCATGGGCAGAGAGGCTGATTTGGCAAGTTAGCATCCATCTGCTTTATGACCAGACGAGAGAAGAGTATGGAAGAGGCAGCAAGCCCAGGGACTGCCCCCCCACCCCCTCCTGCTAAACAGAACACAAGTTGCCTGGTCAAGAGACAGCAACAACAAGGCTGTCGTGGCTGGAGCAGAGTGAAGCAGGGACAGGAAAGGGACCAGAACTTGACAACGTAGAGGGTAAAACGCAGTGAGATGGGAAGCCACCTTCCTACCTCAAGTGTAAACTTAGCATCTACAGCCCCTCTCTAGCTACTGTGTCTGTGGCGGAATAGGGTGGAGGCTATACCAGGTGTAAAGGGGGTGTGTGTGTCATGTTAACATGGTGAGAGATGGTGGCATCTGGTGTCCGTGTGGTAGGGGAGAAAAGCTAGGAGGTGACTGGGTTATATTGAAGTAAAGCAATAGGACATTCTGCTAGATTGAGTACAGAGAACAGAGAACAGAGAGCCAAGGATGAGCCCAAGGTTTACAGCTGAGAAGCTAAGAGTTTCCTCTGCCATTTGCAGGAGGAGCTGGCTTACCGGAGAAAAGGCTGTTAACGTGTTTTCCTTTGAGACATGGTCGCTCTCTATGTAGCCCCAGTGACTTCTGTAGATCCGCCTGCTGCTGCCTCCTGATTCTAGGATTAAAGGCACGTGCCAGGCCTCATCAACACATATTTTTTTTTTGAAAATTTTCTTTCTTTACTTGTATTTGCATGTGTGCACATATGGGCTACACACACATCATAGTCCATGTGTGTAGGTCAGAGGACAACTTGCAGCAATCAGTTCTCTCCTTCTACCATTTGAGTTCTGGGGATCAAACTCAGGTTGCCAGGCCTGGCGGCAGGCAGCAGGCAGCAGGCAGCAGGCAGCAGGCAGCAGGCAGCAGGCAGCAGGCAGCAGGCAGCAGGCAGCAGGCAGCAGGCAGCAGGCAGCAAGCACCTCTACCCACCCACCGAGCCACCTCAACATTTTAAACATGTTGATGAAAGGTTAATTAGTGAGACAGGCAGAGAGAGGAAGTTCAGACTTTTAGGAGACAACTGAAGTAGTCATCTATTCTGTTAGCTGATTTCACAGCTGAAGACACTGAGTTTGAGTGAGGAAAGGAGCCTTGACAGACACCAGGTAATGACCACGGATGGACCTTAGGTTTTGTCCTTATTGCCATTCCTCCCCCCCCCCCCCCCCGCCCATGCCACATCTAAGCAGGAATCCTAAGCTAATGAACAACTGAGTTGGATTTGTTTATTTAGGGAAATCCCCAGCCTTATGGATAAATGGAAATATAAGAAAACCCAGCTCTGATGTTTTCTGTCAAGGCCTCAATCATGGCTTAGAAGGCTCATGGGCTGGATCTGTGTGGTGATTGCATAATCTCTAGTCCTATATGCTGGCCTCTTAGGTGACAGGGATGGCACTGTGTAAATTTGTTCTAAGACACTAGCAGAGGCTCACTGGATTCAAGACTGGAGGGAACGCCTGTCAGCACAGTAGTGGTTGTGCAAGCATGAAGTTCTGAATTTGATCCCCAGAGCCCATGGCTGGTGGAGGGAACAAAAGCCAGACGTGATATTGCACGCTTGTGATCCCAGTGCTGGGAAAGTGGAGGCAGGAGGATGTATGGGACTCTCTGGCCAGTGGGCCCTATCTTAGTACGACCCCTGCGGTTAACCTCTGGCCTCCACTGTGTCCTGTGAATGGAAGGTTTCTCAGTCACCCTGCACAACATAAGCAGCAGTGCTTTTTCCCATCAAAAAGATGAGACAGATTTATTATTATACTTATTTCAGAGAAGGGGAAATCTAAGACCAGAAGTCATAGGCGGCTTGTGAGCAAGTCTATACTCATTTCACTGAACACTAGTGTCTTGTAACGACAGTGACCTTCAGCTAATAGGCAGCTTGAGCATGCCTAGAATGGGAGGGGTGGGTGGTCCAGTGGGTCCTGATGACTCAAGACAGTCCCTTAACTTGGAAATGTCCCCTTCAGAAGGAAGGACAGGCCATCCACACAGATTACCTTCTGGACAGAACCTCAGGACCTCCTCTCTCTCCACTGACCACCCCACATTGGGGCCATGCTTACTTCCCATATTGTAGCTCTGTTCACTCCTCAGGTGCAGTCCCTCACTGCATAATGAGCCACTAAGGGCTTTGACTCTGTTGACCTAATGATTAGTTTTCCTCAGGGGGTTGAAAATCCGGCAGCCTTCAAGCTCAGCCACAATCCTATTTCATTGAGCCAGAAATGTGCAGAGGCCCAGGGCTTTGGGCACTGGGCACCTGAACACTAGAAATCTGGCACCTTTTCTTTGGGAGTCCTAGTGTGTTTTGCTGATGGCACCTCCTCTGTTCAGGCCTTTCATAGACTACTATATGCCTGGAGTCAAGTGCTGGAGAGGTGCCAAGGGTTAGTCAAACACGGGAAGCAGGATTATAAGGCTCACAGCCCAGGATGGCTGGCTTAGCCCAAGTAGAGCCAATTGCATTATGGATCAGCCTGCCTTACTGATGTTAGTAGGTCCCTTCCTACACAGCCCAGGGTGATTGCTCCACTTTTATTTGGTGAGGACTAAGTGAATTAACAGGAACATAGCTTGGATGACGAAGCCTAGCACAAGTTAAGCATGTGATGAAGGTTAATCATGCTTAGTACATGGTAAACATAGTATGCATCCTGTGTATTATATGTCATTATGCATATCATTATTTAAATATGTTTTTTATAATATTCTGTGGTAACACTAAGAGAGATTATGATGAGGTAGGGCAAAGGCATAGTTATAAAACACAGTAGTCATAGGAGCAAATAGTCACTATTGGTTGATGGTTCCCAAGCTTTTTAATAAACATCGTTTAATATAATCCTCGCCAGATCTCATGAGTGGATAATACTTGCCACGATTTGGCTGAGCAAACTGATGTTCACAGGAGGCAAGTCACTTGCACCACACTTCGTGATGTGTACCCGAGTCATGCTGTACATAACACGGGATCTCACTATGTACGCCAGGCTTGCCTCAGCCTGGTACCTACCTGCTCCCACCCTTCAGGTGCTTGAGTTAGCGGCAAGGCAGGAAAGACAGCTTGGTTTCCACCTGGATCCTAGACAAACTCTCTTGGTTCGTGATTCCAATTTCTTACTGTACGGGAGACTCCCTCGTACATGACCCTGACCGGGGTGGAGTTTACTCAGTAAATCATTACCACAGATGTCCATGAAGTACGGGCACCGTCACAGCGTACTGCAGGGTCTGGAAAATGACTTATAGCCGGAGGAAGATAATGGTGGCTATAACTAAAGAGTTAGAAATCCAGCTAATAAGACCATATAGGGCAAATAATAGAACAAGATACTAAGATGGTCAATGTATTGTGATTATGTGCTAACGTGTGGAATTGCTCCGTATCAGTGATGGGGACTATGAGAGAGGAGAGGATCATGCTGCTGTCTGGACCTCATTCATTGCTTCCTCTTCGTCCATCGCTATCAGCGTGGTCAGGGGCGTCACAGCCAGCTAGCACGGATGGCCTACTCTTTCTTCTCAAGGAGGCGATTCCAAATTAAACAACACTCCCCACGGAGCAGCTCTTTCCTACGTCTGCCATCATCAGTTAGGGGAGGATTTGTGGTCTGCTGCCTCTTGAAGGGCTGTAATAGTGAGGTGGTCCACAGGTTCCCTGCTGAACTAGTTACTTGTCTTGGTGCCATGACAGAAAAACTGATGAAAGCAGCGTAGTGAGGGTTTATTTGGGTAGACAGTGGAAAGCTTAGTCCACCATGGGAAAGCATAGGCATCTCTAGCTGTGGAGCAGGAGCGTGAGGTCCCGCTGTGTCTGCAGTCAAGAGGTAGAGAGTGGTGAACGCAGGTGCTAGGCTCACTTTTTTTGTTTTTTTGTTTTTGTAAAAATAGTACATTTTATTAATTTTTTTGAGAATTTCATACAGTGTATTTCAATCATGCTCACTCCTTGTCCTCCCCACAACCCACTCCTCTTTTCTATCCCCTGTACTCATGTCCTCTCTAAAAAAAAAAAAAAACTATCTTGCTAGAAATGTCCTGGAATTTCTTTCTTTTAAATTCAACTTTGAACCCTAATCCATGGGAAGGTGCCACCCACACTCAAGGTGGATCTCCCCACCTCAGTTAAACCTTTTTAGAAACTCTCTTACACACACACACACACACACACACACACACACACACACACACACACACAGTGTTGTCTAAGCTATTCTTGAGTTCTGTCAAGTTGACAAGGAAGAGTAGCCACTACCCCTACCCTCTGTCCCTTTTATGGCACACTGTGCCTTTGCAGGGCAGTAATGTAAACAGCATATATTTTTAGAAAATGATTTTTTTCTGTTATTTAGCATCACTTGAACCACTACCACCACCATTATGATCAGCGTCACCAAATATCACTGAAAGTGCTAACTAAGGCTTGGGTGTGGCCACCATTTTACTACTTTGATGGGTTCCGGCCCTTTCTCTCTTAGCTGGGCTACTTTCCTGTTGCTTAAATCTCTTTGAGGTTTAGTTTTCCCATCTATAAAATGGGTGGACAGAAGTGGAAGTGGTTGCAGGACCGGTGGTGGGAGAGAAGAGAGTAGGCTTCTGTTGGATGGACTTTTGGATCTTCCCCAACTTATCTCTTCTGTAGCTCTTGGACTCGCCTGTGACAAACAGGTGGTGAAGATGGAGGTGTCTCCATTTTCCTACAGCCTAAGTAAAGCAGATCACAGTTTCCGCTCCCCGGGGGTGATCTCATCTTAGTAAAGGGAAGACTCTTAGTCTCAACTTTAGCCTTGCCTAGCAGGAGTCCTTGGAGGAGAACATAGGCGTGTTTGAGCTTGGGGATTTCAGAAGCACAACTACATTACCTTTGACATCGCAGGTAGATGTCTAGGTGTGCAGCTGTTTTCATCTTTGTAACCTGCAGCTATACTTTTGAGGGTTTCTGAAGTAGAGAAGTTTCCCATGGTGCGGCCAGAGACATACTTAAGAGATCCGAGGATGTTGGCCATAAATGTCAGGTGAGCAGCCATACACCTCAGGGCTCCTCACCAAAGTCCTTCCCTGGAAAGGTCTTGGTCTGATCATTCAGAAAAGTAAACAGACTTGATCTGAACATTTTTTGGGGGGGGGAAGGGGAGGGAGTTCTTATTTAAAGTTCCAGTATGTAAAGAGGTGCTCAGTTCCATTGAATTTCTTCACCAAGTCAACGCAATCGCGGTGTGGAAATGACTGTGTGGTGATACTTCCGATGCGGTATTTCACCTTTCTTTGTTTGCCTTTGGCTAAAAGCACAGTCAGACCTCTGTGCCCAGCATGGATTCTGAGAGGCCATTGAAGGCTGTGTGGGAGAATCTTTAAGGCATTCTCGGGGGAACACCGAGCACAAACACAGCGTGTGCCATCTTGCCCCAAGGCTGGGAAAGCTGAGGGTTTCTGTGCAGCAACCCCACTCTTCCTGCATCCTTTCCCTGGAAGGATCTGGAAGGCACATCCCTTGGCTGCTGTATGAGGCTCAGTCCATTCATCCATTGAATAAATATTTGTTGAGTCTCTCCTAGTGCCAAACCTATCCTAGAGGTTGAGCATGTAGCAGGAACAAAAAGGGCTGCTATTCCTGCTGACATAAATCTTCCTGAGACTGGCCGACTATCACACTGCTCTTCCTGATATTTTTTTTTGTATATGTTATGTTTTATATGAACTTTAATGAGACTTAACTTTTATATGTGTCTTGGCGTTCTTAGATTTGTATAAATAAGACATAACAAAATCTGAGTTATTTTCTTATATAGATAGGATACAGGTACAATGACACAGCTGCATCTTCTTAGATTGTACTTTCCAAGAAGGAGGATTAGGTTCATCCAATTACCTTTGTTTAGAAGCCAGAACGGAAGTACCTGTCTCGCTGTATGTATACATGTGGAAGCTAAGCTAATTAACATTCCTGTCTCTCCCTCCTTAGTGCTAGGATTAACATTATCAGGTGTCCACCATAGAACCTGTTTTGGTGTTTTTGAGGGGTCCTGGGCATTGAACTTAGGTCTTAAGACTTAATATGGTGAGCAGTTTACTGATTGAGCCATCCCCAAAGCCTCTCAGAATATATTTTTTTAGTCAGCTGCTAATTTTCTGGCTGTGTACTCTGAATTGGGTGTTAGAGATAGTGATGGGCATTCTCAGAGAGGTTATAGGTTTTTTGTTTGCTTGCATTTGTTTTGTTTTTGAGTCAGGGTTTCTCTGTGTAGCCTTGACTGTCCTGGAGTTCGTTTTGTAGAACAGGCTGGCCTCAAACTCATAGCGATCCACTTGCCTCTGCCTCCCTGAGTGCTGGGATTACAGGTGTGTACCACCACACCTGGCCCAGAGGTCATAGTTTAATTTAGTAATTATGAAAATAGAGAGTGGTTCCATAATTTTTTTTTTACATTTAATTTGGGTTTTCTAATGTACAGATCTGTATTTTACTTGCTCAGCCTTTGAGAAGGGACATAGGTATCCTATGTACTAGGCCTTTCTTCCTCTAAGTGACCCAGTCCTAAGCCCAAGATGATAGGAGTTGTATGTAAGCAAGCGTACCTCATGCAAAGGGTTTCCATAAAAGGGGCCCCCACTCAGGTAAGTAAAAATAGTGTTTGGTCACTTTGGTACCTTCCTTCTTGGTATATCTCACCCATACATTCCTCTTGGTCTGAAATCTTTAACATTCATGCCTTTTCCCTCCGTTAAACCCCTTAGAGAAGCTCAAGGATTCCTTCCAAAAGCATACGAATCAATGATTTTAAGACCCTCTGTGCAGACCATTGTCTTTAAGCAGAGACAGACAATTCTAGATGGTTCTCAGTCCTGGCTGTATGTCAGCATTGACTGTGATGCATTGATGAGATCTAGGGCTCCACTCAGATAGTAATAGTAACAAAAAAAACCAGGGAGAGGGGTGACTCTCATTCACAGGGAGGGTTGTAAAGCATCCCAAAGTGACAGATTCTCACTGTGTGACTCCTGAGTCAATATAGTATCACTACCACGTGGGAACTTAGAAATGCAGAATTTCAAACCAGCTCAATCAGAAACTCAGGGGTGGAGGCTAGCAATCTGCATATTGTAAAGTCCTGGGGCCGGGGACCAGCAATCTGCATGCATATTGTAAAGTCCTGGGGCTGGGGACCAGCAATCTGCATGCATATTGCAAAGTCCTGGGGCTGGAGGCTAGCGATGTGCATTGCAGAGTCTTTCTCATGACTCTGATGCTCTTTGCTTCTGAGGCCTGAGGACCACTGCTTTAAGCCAGAGAACTAAGTTGTATCTGGTACTCTTCAGTCAAGACTGAGATCAGTATGAAGCTGCTTTTCCAAATGTGGCTGACTAGTCCGTGTACACACAGGCTAACTTTGGTTGTTTGTAACCTGTGAAACTGTCTCAGAGTGGCACATAAACATTGGTCTTAGGGCTTGGGGAAGCAGGAAGGAAAGGGATATCCAAAATATGTACCGGTGGGAGGCAGTCAATTAGTTCTGTGGCCATAACTACACCCCACACTCCCCTCATGTCCCACAAGCAACAGATCGCAAACAAGGTCTATGGAAAGTGCAGAGGATAACTTTGTGGCAAGGGATATAAATGATTTCATTTGCTAAGCTAAACTGTTGGCGTTCTAGGTTATGAACTCTTTGGCATAGCATTTTTTGGGGGACAAGTGTATATGTATGCAGATGTGTGTGTGTATGGGTGTGTGTGTTTTTTATGGAAGTTTTGGTTTATCATATGCAAACATGTTTTTGTTTTAATCCCAGGTGTGGGATATGGGGAATGCTCCAGTTTGTCCACAGCTGATAACTGCCTCATGAGAGGGCGGTGATCTTCCTCAGCTGGGAGCTGCCCTGTGCGGGGCGGCGTGGGGTGGGGGGGTGGGAGTCGGGGTGGGGGGCGCGTGATCTTTACTAATGAGCATAAATGCCAGACCCAGAGGAAGACTGAGAGCTCCGAGAAAGTGCTCCTCGCTGCTTCCTGGTTGTTGATGCAGTTTGACAGGAAGAAGTTGGAGATCTCCTGAAACAAGGAGGATTGGTATTGTTTTTAAAAATTATCTGTATTACCTGTAGGCCCGGCTAGTAATTGATCAAGACACAGACACTTGTTATATTTTAAAATAGTCTTAGTTAACTTGGGGAAGGGCAGCTATCAATCTTTTAAACTATTTTTTATAGTAAGGCCTCAGGTATGGGATCTCTGTTTTAGTCTTATGTCATTTGTTTTTAATAACTTTTATTAAATTATCTGCCATCTATAATTTTATATACTTGTTTACGTTTTTTATCTGGGCCAGATTTTTATCTACATTGGCCATGGTTTTTTTTTTTGTTTTTTTGTTTTTTGTTTTTTTTAATCTAACCTATGGCAGTCTTTTCTTTTTATTTATTTATTTTTTGTGGTAGTTTTTTTCCCCAGGATTCCTCTCTCTCTTAGCCTTACCTATCTCCTTTGTCCTTTCCAGGTGGGATGGCTTTTTATTAAGCAAAAGGTGGGTGACACAGATAGTAAGTTGTAATTAGCATCAAAATACATCAGACCATCCCCCAACATCTCTTCCTTTTCTGTCTAAATAAAAAAGGTCATCTTAAAAATATACAGTAAGTACAATTATAAAAACCAATAGATAAGACTTACATATATAATATCTAATTAAAAGGTATTTGGCAACCTTGTAGAAAATATTATCTATCTTATCTTGGTGAGTTTAAAGTTCTGAAGTGAATCATTATCTATTAAAGCTTGTATTTGTCGACCTAAAAGAATCTATCTAGACATAAAAGTATCTTTAAAATTTTTAAACAACTAAGCTTAATTTTAAAATTAACTATCTGGTTTTTAACCCCATCAGAGACTTGAGAAAGAGTAAATTTAACTACCTGAGTAAAAGGGTTAGCAGCTTTCAAAATGAAAAAATGACAGAGACAGTTTACTGTCTGAACAGACACCCAAAACTCTCTGAACATTGGAGCATCATCTTTAGCCTTTTGGCCCAGTATATCTGACAGACATATTTGTGAAGCAGGAGCCATTGAGGACTTGCTTACTCTGTTTTGGCTGAGTCTAGCCATTGACTCTGCCTGTATCCAGGCTTGTCCATTTTAGGCAGAATTTTGTCTTTGAGAGAAACGAGGACATTTTTGTCTAGTGACTGTTTTGTCACACTTAAAGCCATCTCCACAAGGAGGTTCTTTAATGTTTATCACCTTTTTAACGGAGGCTGGGTGTTGTCAGGAGTTAACCTGTCTTACTGTCAAAGTATCCTTAAAATAATAAAAATTCTGTAGGTCTCTGAGGTTTTTAAAGACCTTATCTATTTTATCATATCTATCTACAGAATCATATCTGTTAAACCTAGCATGTATATTCTTATACTTGAAATGACTATGAATTAATCAACAATTGACTTTTATTACTTAATTATCCTAAACAGCTTATAATAACACTATCAGACTTTTGGAAGTAAACTATGTATTAATTGAGCTGTATGTGCACAATATCTCATAATAGAATAGAAATATAATTTATGAAGAACAATACCAAATTTGAATTTTATTTTAATGTATCAAAATTAAACCTACTTTGTATCAATATATAAAATTTTATATCAGTGAATCAAAATTAACCTTATTTGTGAGTAAAAGGCCTCAAGTTGAGGAGTAGATTTTATAATTTACTTTTTGCTTTATCATCTTTACATATCTCTATACGACCCTTTTATAAGCAGTAATTAACATCAAAATACATTAGGCCATCCCCCAACAGATTAGACTTGCCCCAAGGAACCTGATGACCCTAAACAGCAGGAAGTAACTAAGAATAAAATAAGCCCTTCTCCCCACTAACCTCCTTTCTCTCCTCGTTGGTGTTGGGGTATTGGAAGGGATCAGGGAAGAGAAGAGAGAAAGAGAGATATGGAAAACCAAAATTGAAATTGATTTTTAAAATATACCTACAAGTATGTACACATGTGATGGGGTTAAAGGTCGGTGTCTTCCTTCACCACCCTCCACCTTTCATATTGAGGCAAATACCCTGACTTGAACCCAGAGCTCAGCAATTCAGCTAGTCTGTCCAGACAGCTTGCTGTGGGGATCCCTTGTCTCTGCCTCCCACACACTGGGATTACACTTATGAGAGTTCTGAGGACTCAAACTCCAGTGTGTATGTGTGTGTGTAACACTTTATTCAGTCTATAAATGCATGAATTTCTTAAATTATGTTTTAATCTCAAAGCACTAGTTCCCCTAAACATCAGAACATAGTGATTTAATACCTGAAAGGGTTGTGAACAGGAAAGATTTCCCAAACATTTACCTGAAACATGTTTATGTTTTAGTTCTGTTCAACTAGTATTGCTCTCTGCACCGAAAATACCAAGATGAACGAGAGACACCATTGGTAGCCACAAGATCTGGGAGGGAAAACAAACACAACAGCTGCTGATGAGGGGACTCAAGATGCTGCCTGGACACTTGGCAGTTATTCTATTGGCTGTGAGCTGTGTCAGGGATTCAGGTAAGTCCTTGCTGAATAAGGACCGCTTATCTGAAAACTGAAGGTTAAAAAAGCAGTCAGTAGGTGAAAGGAGAGAAGAACATTCTAGAGAGAGGGAACAGCATGAGTGAGAGCTTCATGCGCACATGCACGTGTGCACACACACACAGAGGAAGGGAGAGAGGGAGGGGGAGGGAGGGAGGGAGAAGGAGAGGGAGGGGAGAGGGAGAAGGGCTGGATGGAAGTTCTATGATCTATAAGCTGAATGTGCTGGCTCCTAGCAAGCATGGTGGAATGTGCTAGGAGATGGAGTAAAAAAGGCAGCCAGCCTAGACCCAGAGAGCCTAGGAAGTTAGATGGAAGATTTGGGCCAGGGCCCAGGGACAGTTGGAAGCCACTGAGAGGTTTAAACACAGTGGAAGAAAATGATGGATTTGCATGAAAAATAAATCTCTTGGCTGTAGGTTGGAAGAGGACTGGAGGAAGAGCTGTGGGTTATGGGAGACAGGAGATGTCTGTCATGCGGATTAAATTTACAAATGTTTGCTTAGGGAAAATATGAAATGAGCTAAAAATTAGATTAAAATGCGTAATCTTGTGCTCTTTTTCAGCCTTAGTTTTGTTTCTTTGAATGAAATAGATTTCTGACAGCTTTGGAGACCTAGCCAGGGGCATGAATCAATCAATGGGTAGTAACCGAACACTACCTATGTGCCAATCACAATATAAAATATGGTGTTGGGACATGTAAGCTGGCTCAGAGGATGTGTTAGCAGGTAAAGGCACATGCTGCCAAGCCTAAAATCCTGAGGTTGATGTGCAGGACACACATAGTGGAAGTAAAGAACTAATTCGTGTAAGTCACCCTCTCATCTTCACATGCATCCCATGGCACACACATGCACACAAACAAAAAACAAACATATAACACAACATTGTGCTTGGATGCTCTGGCAGAACCTTGGAAGGCTTGGTCCGTGAACACAAGAGACTAATATCTGAGTAATAGGAATAAACAAAGCTGAGCATTCAGGGCATACGTGGCTAAGAATAGAGCCGCAAGCCCCTCACAAGGAGGATTAAATTTCATTCTGTGCAACAGGCTGGGCTTGAGTGGAGTTTTTGAGGGACCCTGGGAGTTGAGCTCTTGTGGGAGCACACTGCATTTCAGGGGTGGTGTGGCATGTGAGTGGTAGATGTGTTGCCAAGGCAGGTGGCATTAGTTCAGAAGGGGCCCG
This sequence comes from Acomys minous, assembly GCF_964271855.1. Lineage (NCBI taxonomy): Eukaryota > Metazoa > Chordata > Mammalia > Rodentia > Muridae > Acomys > Acomys minous. The sequence continues at coordinate 110,905,863 of NC_140494.1, forward strand.
GGAAGGATGGAGATTGAGGGGGTATTTCTCAGAGTGGGGAGTGCTGGGCTTCTCTCATTCTTAACGCTTACTCCATAACTCAGGCACCGTACTTGACAGAATATCACCACCTCCTCAAGAAGTTTAAGATTACATGTATCAGAAGTGGGTCATTCTAAAATTCCTATCCTGAGACCCAAAGTCGCTGTCCCTTGGCATGGAGACGGTCTGCTCTTGTGCAGCGGAGTATGGCTGGGAAGGGAACATTTGGCTGTGAGTTATCCTCAGTCTCAAGTTCACGTTGCTTCTTGACAGCCACTTCCTACCATTCTGGGCAGAAGTTGAGGGCATAGTGTGGAAACTCTCCCGCACCAGATGGTCTGATGTGGACCAGACTTGAGAGAAGACAGGTGGGTGCCAGTGGGAGATAGAGTGTGTTAGGTTGAGGAGACTGTGTAAGGATGCCAAGATGATACAAGGAGCCTGTCTGCTTCTCCTTCTGAAGACACAGGTCCACAGGGTAAGTCCAAGGGGGTGTGATAGATGGTAGAACACTTCCAAATTGGAAGGTTCTTTGTAGATGCTTATGGGCTTGGGGCAGCCAAAGATGTAGAGACACCAAAGACAACTAAGGGACCCCACCAAGTCCATTTTAATGGGAGTTGGATCTCTTCTTTTTGAGGGAGGATCTTATCGAGCTTGGGACGGCTTCAAATCTACTATGTAGCCAAGGATGGCCATGAAGTCCGCTCTTTCTCTCTCCATCTCCCAGGTGCTAGATTAAAAGTGTGTGTGACTATGCGTTATACAGTGCTAGGGATCAAATCCAGGGACCTATGAATGCTGGGAAAGTGAGCCACATGCCTGTCTCTGGGCCTTTTTTTTTTTTTTTTAATATTTTGGGAATCTGCTCAATAAAACGTATCTAAACAATACCAAAATTTCAATGATAGAAATGAATTGAACATCTTTATCATTTGAATGGCCTTTTCACAGCGTGGTCTTTTGGTCCTTGCTTCCAGGCTTATAAATATGTCTCTTGAGACAGAGGAGGGTCACAGCATGGCAGCACTGGGTCCCAAGACCTGCACAATGTGCACAGATCAGACAAATCCCTGCTGGGGTTGCTGTGGGCAAGTGTAATGAGCACTTGTCAGAGAGCTGCCAGCAGGAGTAAGAACAATGGGATAGTGTGCATGCTGGCTGAGGGGCCTGTGGAGGTGACAGTCCATTGGGGCTGTGGAGACATGTTTGTCTAGGCAGGAAGCCATGTGAGACCCCAAGCCAACTCAACTCTGGCATATAGCCTAACCACACCATCAGCAGATCCCTTGGACTCATTAAGGAGGGCAGGAGTTGTGGATGGGCATCCATCCCATCCCCATCCCTTTTAGCACTGTGGATTTCTTCTGTTTCCTGGTTGGGATTGAGAGCACCCTTCAGTCCCAGGAAAATTCTCTACTATGTTTAGGCAACTTGGATGTCTTGGTTTCCTCAGGAACTCAACTATCTGGGAGCCAGATTTTTCTGAGGCAGAGACACTAAATTCTGATAAAATTGGGTGGGGAGGGGAGGAGGGAGGGAAGGAGGGAGAGAGAGAGAGAGAGAGAGAGAGAGAGAGAGAGAGAGAGAGAGAGAGAGAGAGAGAGAGAGAGAATATGAATGAGTGAGCGGGCACACATATAGGCTCTTCATTGATATGAACCAAATGAAAGATTCTGAGTATGCCAGGTTCTTCCACTGTGATCACACTACTTTTGAGATATCAGGGTTAGAACTGTGTCTTGGTGAGTGAGTGTAGTCTTATCACCAGGTGATACCATCTTGAGAGTCATTTAAGGACAAGGCACACTTCTTAGACCAGACACAGGGATACGCACAGATATCTGAGGAGAATGTCAGGGTGAGTCCATGTGAGCATAAACAGTAGAAATGAGGAGTTAGGGGGAACTGGGCCAGTTATTCAACATTAATTATAATTCCGTATATGGAAAGGATGGGAGCTGCAGTGCACAAGGAATGAGCTAGGCCTTGTTTCTGTGACTTCTTCCCTGTGCCTCATATTCTTGGGCATGCTCTTAGAATAAGCTTCCTAGGTTGGGTTTTAGTGATAAAATGACAATGATTGGACAGACTCTTTTCTATTTTACATATTACATCAGCCTGCTGAAAAACTCTCATCTCTGCTTTACACATGGAGAGGTTGTAGCACAGGGTGTTGAACACTTCCTCAAGGGTCAGTTATACTTTCTAAAGCTTGCATTTGAACCCTGAATCTGATTCCACAGGTCAGGTTCCTAACTATTTTTTAATGGAACCTTTTAGGCAGTACCAGCTGACCTCAACTATGTTGAGTGTTGCTCAGAGGAAGGGGGCAACAGGCTTCAAGTCTGAGAGAAGCTTAATAGAAAAGAGGTGACAGAGCTCCTGGCATGACAGCGTGAGATGGCACCCGAGGACATGTCCTTCCTCCTTAACCTCTTATTTCCATGCTTGACCTTGGACATTGGTTTTTCATTAGTAACTGAGAATCCTTCCTTCGTGGATTCTCTTTGCAGCCTCTTTCCAGCCATCTCTAAGGCTAGCAGTGGGTAATGAGATTGTCTTCAGAGATTGATGGTACCTGTAAGACTAGAGTAGGAAAATCTCCAAATACTACTGGCCCTCAGTGACAGTGGTGATTGGCTACAGGGTCTCTCTGGATACTAAAATCCATTAATGCTTGAGTCCTTCTGTAGAAGGGTATAAGATTCATATGTAATGTATACACTTTCTCCATATGCTTCAAATCATCACTAGACACTTAAAATACCGGATGCCTTGTGTTCTTGTGTCATGACAAGAAAAGGTCCATATGCACTAATTATAGGCATAACACTTCTTTCTAAATTTTTTTGTAATGCTTTCAATCTGGTTGACTACTGCATCCGCATGTTACTGAGCCCATGGAAATGCACATACTGACAGTGTGCATTTCTCAGACAGCCACATCCCAGCATCCATACTTAGTGGTCACCTGGTTTAATATGTACTTCATGGGTGTCCATGGGATACCGTGTCCCACACTCAACTAATGTTGCTGCCCAAGGGTGTTTGGAGGCCTGGATAGGAGCAGATATTTGAATGTCGTGCCATTTGCTCTGATTTATCTAATCAGTTGGAGCTGACATGGTAGCCTCTGGTGGGTGGGGACGTGTGGCTGCCTTGGTTAGATTATGCACCTCATTGAAATTTAAAAGCCATGAATTACTCACCTGGTGTCGTGACCCCTGTGTGACTGTAAGAGAGTTCCATGAGAACAGTGGAGAGGGGAGAGCTAGCTAGCATCAGCCCACAGTGGTGTCTTACACCAGTGGTCTTTGTACTTGCTGTCGATATGTACACTTGTGAATCTGGGTGCCTGTGTAACAAAATCTGTTATCATTTTGTTGTATCTTTCAGTGGTCCAGGCAGGACTGTCCTCAGGAACCAGGCTCAAACCCATTCGTGGGATTAGAATAACAATATGCTTATTCTTTGTCTGCACTGTTGTTCTGCTTTGTACACGTTAAGCCATCTAATCCTTTAATGAAGTCCGATAATATAGGTATCCCGAGGTGATAAGACTGACGGAGGCATTTGGTACACAGGTCTGAAGTCCTAACCACCAAGCTCTGTGGCCGCACCTTAGGCTAGGATGTCTGTCTTCCCAAAGCTCGGAGCCCAGAAGTGATGGCTGAAAGAGTCTAGCCAGGCTTTGCTTTCTGAAAAAGACAGATAAGCGCTCTGAAGAAAGAGATGAGGTAATGATTCTCAAATATGATCACTGGACCAGGAAAACTAGCAGTCCCTTAGAACTTGTTAAAATGCCAATCATCCGGCCCTGGGTCCACTTGCTAAGTCAGGGATTCCGGGGGTGGTGACTCCGTTGCACTGGAGACTGGAACCAAAGGGAGGGCAAGTTCTGGGACCATTTCTGCTTGCACTTTCCCCCTTGAATTTCAAAGAAATAGCCTGTCTAAGCTGCATCTGCGCTTTCCCAAGTGACCCTGAAGTCTTTGGAGAAAAAGGGAGAGCAGAGGTAAACAGAGCCCTGTTAAACACTTAGCTTCATGACCCCAGAACTCCAGCCCACCCCTCATCCCAAGAAGTCTGAAAGGCTGAAAAGCTCACCATCCCTCGCTCTGTCTCTACCCTGGGTCTCTTTGCTCAGTTTCTCCTTTTCACTGTGAGGATATTCAAGGGATGCTTGTTGAATCTGTTGGACACAGAGTACCCTGCCTTGATGACATTGATATCTTTTATTTGTATCTATAACAGAAAAAATTTTAAAATGCTGTTCTAGAATTGTGCCCAAGATGTTATTTTGAGGGTGTGTCCTCCCTCCGCTGCTTTCCTTGTTGAATGAATGTAAACGCCGTAGAGTCAGGATAGTATTACTATGCAGTGCTGTGTCCCCAATACCAAATACAGGTAGGTGACCATAGAAGAGCATTGGACACATAACTGGTGGATGGGTGAGTAGAGCCATGAAAGTGTGAATGGATGACTAAGTGGATGGATAAGCCATCTACTGTCTGAGGTAGTCTGTTGTGGGGAAATAGTGTGACATGGTCGTTGGCAGCTGTGCGGTCAGCGCTCTTTAGATCCCTGCTCCCCTCTTTTATGAACAATGTACATGGGCCAAGTTTCTTAACTTCATTATGTCTGATTATAGATACGCTAGAAGAGGCTAATGCTTAAGAAAATGAACTAGCATGTGCAGAGCACATAGAATAGTTCCCAATATATAATAGGAGCCCTAGAAACCTTCTCTATATTGGGTTTGGGAGCTAAAACGTGGACTTCTTAGAGTTGTTTGACCTCCACTCCCCCACTTTACTTATCCTGTCCCCTAGCAGCATGCCTGTGTCTGTCTGTGGAACGTGTACTAAGGGTGATTTAGTTTTAGGGGAAAAAGTACTCATGTCAATTAACTGCTGTGTGTCTGTGTATCACTTTCATGGATGTCTGTCTCACAATTGAAGGCACATGGCTCAAATGAAAAGCTTTCATATTTGTTATTAATAAAAAAAACAGTAACGATAGTAAATGGCACAATCTATAGAGCCTTTTTTTGGGTGGTAGGTATTGTATGTTTAGTGGCCAAGACAATAGATCTCATAAACACAGGTAGTGAGTGATCTTAGTATTCGGCTTTGTTTCTGGGTTTACAAAGGCCATCCAGGCTTGGCTCACTTCATTAACACATATTCATGTTAGCATGGCCAATTAACACCATGTAGCATTTCTACTTAATTGAATGAATTGCTTTGTTTTAGGAGGTGCTTTTTTTCCCCTTTGGAATTTAAAGATACCTATATTTTGAGTTTTGTTTTTTTAGTTTCATTTTCACGGTTTTCTTCCTCCTCTTACCTTTCTGTTTTTGTCCTTTCCATACTATCTCGTTCACTCATCCCTCCACTCACCGTTTCGAGTTGCTGTCCTCTTAGTCTAAAACAAACATGTAGCTTCCAGCTCTCCACCTGCACCTGCGACTGAAAGCTCCTCAGGAGCTTGGCTCATATGCAAATCTACTTGTCCTCACATGCTGGAACCTTTGCCTTTTGGTAGTAAACTGGCCCTTTGTTCACAAGGAAATGGACTTTGCTTTTATTGCAACTCCCATTTTCATAGTATTTGGGCACAAATTACAAAATATACCTGGTAAAAATCTGAGTCACTGGAGGGCTTGGCCTTTCAGAAAGAAGTTTCCTTTGTGCATCTTCAGATGGATGGGTGGTTGACAAGAATTACTCTATTGGACAAGCTACCTTCACCTCACTCCTGAGAGCCTTCAGCCCATGGGCCACAAGGTGTTAGGCTGTTTCACCATCAATCTAGGGAAATTCTCTTAATACTACCTAGAGAAGTCAAAAGGCAGAGAGGTCTGAGTCTGTGGGTCACCAGGTCAGTATTCCTTAGGGCCACTATAAGAATGAGATAGTGTCTGAGAGCAGAGCATCCATGGGGCCAAGTTTTCTTGGACAAGAGATAATAGCAACGTGTTATTTAGACAAAGGAATATTCCATGCCGTGCTTAAGCTGGAGGGTTTGGTTTTCACACTTTTTATATTTTCATTTTTTTGAGAATTTCATACAATTTATAGTCTTCAACTTTCCCAGTTCCTTCCAGATTGTCCCTCACCTCCCTACCCAGACAAATTCATATTCTTTCTGTCTCTTAGAAATCCAAACACAAAACAAACTACAATCCCTGTAGAAAACCCATGGAGTATGATTTGTGTTGGCCAACTCTTCCTGAGCATGGGGCCTGGCCTGGAGTGTGGTTGATGTGCCCAGTGTCACTCCATTGAAAACAATTGAGTTATTTTCTCTCCCACCAGCTATCAATTTCAAATAACTTCCTGGCTAGAGATGAGGTTTTGTGCCTACTTCTCCTCTGTGCTGGGATTCTGTCTGCTCTGAACTTGTGTAGGCTATGTGCATGCTGTCATGGTTTCTGTGAGTTACTATGTGCATCAACCCCATTGTGTTTGAAAACCCTGATTATTTGAAATTGCTTACCACCTCTGGCTCTTTCTGCTGCCACCTCTGGTCCCTCAGCCTTGATGGGAGGATTATGATGGAGACATCCCACTTAGGGATGAGGAGTCCATGGTCTCTCACATTGTATTAGAGTTCTCTAAAGAAGAGAACTGTTATATGTATCTTATATAATTAAATACTGTTATGTACATTATATATATGACATATAATGGGACATACATACATACATACATACATACATACATACATACATACATAAGGGATTTATTTGAGTGGTTTACACTCTGGTCTGAGAAGGACAACAATTGCTGTTGGCCTATGTTCCTCTCCTAAAGGAAGGGTAATGATCTAGGAGTTGTTTAGTTCACAAGACTAGATGTCTCAGCATTCCCAATCTGATGTTGGAGTCCCAGGGAGGTCCTAGAGGGCTATCAGTTTTCAGCCCATGTTGGAATCTCAAGTAGGTTCTAACACCAGGGAAGGAATAGGTCAGGATGCATCAAATTGTCAGTGAGAGCGAGGGCAAGCAGGAAGAAAGCACACACTTCCTTATCCCATGTCCTTGTATATGGGCTGCTACCAGATTATATGGGCCCAGAATTAGGGTGAGTCTTTGACCTCGGATAGTCCAACCAAGAAAAACGTCTCTCAGTGCACACAGCTATTTGAGTTTCAGTTGTTTCCAACTGTGCTCAAGTTGACAACCAAGGTTAGCCTCCCGTGCTCTGTACATTGTCTCTGTACTAATTACCATCTGCTGTAAGATGAAGCTTCTCTGGGAAGTGTGGAGTGATGGTAGGATCTAAGGATGTAACAATGTATCATTAGCATTTTTTTTGCCATGTTCATTTAGGAAGATAACAGTAAGGTTTCCCCTAGAGTCTATGACCTATCTATCAGGTCTTTTAAGGACGTTCTAGTAAAATGCAGAAGACTTGAAAGAAGATGGATTAAAAAAAAAAATAGATCTTGAGACAAAAGGACCAATTTTGGTTGTCTAGGTTAGTAATTTCCAAATGTCAAAACAATGCTACCTGACAGATTTGTTTAAAAGGCAAAGCACGCGTGCATGTGAACACGAACACACACACACACACACACACACACACACACACACACACACACACATGCACACACACCCTAACTCTCCTAAACCTGTCCGTGGACTTTTACTCTGGCCTACTTCGTTACTTACTGAGTTAGATTCTCTGAATGGAGCTCATGAGTAGCTCTCTATAATAAATATCCCATGTAATTTTAATGGGAACCATTATGTTAAAAAATATTTTTTATATTTTATATTAGGTATATCAGTGTTTTGTTTGCATGTATGGATGTGTACAACGTGTGTGCCTGGAATCTTCAAAGTTCAGAAAGGATGTCAAATCTCTTAGAACTGTAGCTACAGGTGACTGTAAGCCACCATGTGGGTGCTGGGAACCGAACTGAGGTCCTCTGGAAGAGCAGGAAGTCCTCTTAACTGCTAAGGCACCTCTTCATCTCGTAAGAAATAAAGCTACAGTTTTCACACTGATGTGAACATGAGAACTCTATTTTCCTTGTCATAGCAGCCCCACTGTCCAGCACAGTTTGCGCCCAATTAGCATATGCAGAAATATCTTTGGAGATGCTTCTTGAAGTTGGCCATTGGTTGTGCAGAGTTGGAAGAAGGCACTGTTGGTGACACGGCAAAAATATCAAACAAAGCTCGTTATTCAGTGGTGGGTGGTCAAACAATATGCTAAAAATGTGTCTTTCTGGAGTGAAAGAACCACCTAGTGGGCAGAATAGCCAGGGGCCTTTCTGTTTGGCAAAGGCTACCCAGTAGGCGCATCAAAGAGAAAAGCGACCAGGCTGTCTAGACTGCCCCCACAGTCATTTACGGCATACTTGTATCACAGATAACAAAGCCATGCGGCCCTTGATTTTCTCATCCACAAATTGGGACATGGACATTTACCAGATGTCTGTGTCGATGGAAAATTTTCACTGTGGCTAGGGGCCATCTGTCTAGTGCCAGGAGCCGTTCAAGAACAGCCATAAAGAGAGTTGGGCACTCTCCAGCTTGCCACAGAGGCCAGACTGTTGTACACAATAAAGCCTGTGCATCTGAACACTGGCTCCAGTCCAGACCACGTGGTCGATTCACTCACCATTTGGTTAGGGGTATGTGATTTCCTTTTTCTATAGCGCCTGATTGTAATGTCCAATTATTTGAGGTGTGACTATACAGGAAATCCCAACCACTAAATCCATTTTTAGATAAGGACCCGCCGTCCAGCTGTCAGCCATATTTGTAGATGATTGCCGAGAACTTGAAGAGATGAGGTACGGTCTGAATCTGGCTGCTGTTTTTTTGATAAGGGCAACGGGACCTGTTCTTCTCTTGGCAGAGAAGAAATTGGCAAAGCTTGAATGGTTCCCTGGTATGCATGAGTTTGGGGAAAAAGGAAATTGGTTGACACAGTTGGAATCTGACGATGCAGTCAGTGTGGATGGAGGATTCTACACTAAGCTGTTGCACTTATTTGTTGAGATGGTTGCTTTGTTTCCATTTGGAAGAAGAAACCGGGACTATGAGAGCATGAACAACGCCTAGCTCTCCAATACTTGCAGTACAGCCAGACGGCAAACCAGGCTCTCCAACTCAACAGAAGCATTTCACTATACTCTTTAGCCTTCCCCATTGGAAAACTACACAGCAGAATGAAGTAACAGTCACTAGGAGAGGCGGGCTTAGCCCTCTCAGTATAGAAAAGACTGTAGGAGAGTTCTCAGAGACGGCAATGGAGTGAGTCCCTTATCCCAGCTGGGACTTTGGTATTTCATATATTTTAAAATGTGATATCATAGTACTTCTCCTCTTAAGTAAGTAGAGGGTCTTAACCATAGAGTCTCACAAAGTGTACTGACTGTCTCCCAAGAAAAACACATAACATTTTATATGAGAAATCTGTGGACACTCTTTAAAATTATCCTGGGTCTACCTACCTCAGTATCCACCTCCAAAGTCAGCACATCTCTCTCTATAGATAGGATTTTGACAAATTTCCAGCCACGCACAGTTTTCCCAGTCTAGGGATTACTAAATGTGTGGGCTGTCAGTTATTTTAATGTCTACTCCGCTAATATTTACATTGGTAACAAATCTTATATTAAAAAGTCATTTTGGAACCCTATGGAGAAAAAAAAAGTCATTTTGATTTTCTGTTTATCAACATTATTTCATGGTTATATGATATTGATAATTTTTGTTTTGCTTATTATTATATTTCTAAGGTGTGACTATGTGGTATAGTTTACATATTTATTGTATTCAATATTTGTTTCTGAGAATTATAGATAAAAATGTTTGGAAATGAATCTCATATAATAGACCAAGTTTTTATTGAAAATAATTTGTATTTCTCTATTATGTATATTATTATTCTAGATTTTATTATTTTTTATCAGGTTAAGGAAATTTTCTTCTACTTTAATTTTCTAAGAATTATTTTTAAAATCATAATAACATATTAGACTTTATAAAATTTACTTTATACATTAGCTAATTTTATGATTTTTCTCTTATGATTCAACAGTGTGATAAGTTACATTGATAAGCTATTTAAAAGAAAACTAGATGATACAAGTTTCAGAATATTTTTATCTTATTTTTGGTTGTGAGCCTAGCCTTTAATGGCTGAGTCATCTCTCCAGCCCTATAGTTTATCTTATTTTTATTTGAAAACTTCCTGTCAGTCTTTTTTGATCATAACTATGGCATTATATTGTTAGATTTTCTAAAATATTCAAATTAATCTAGAAATTTCTTTTAATTAGTGAACATAATTTCATATTCATTATAGTTTCTTCACTACTAGAACTTACCATCTTCTGTTTTTTTTTTGTTTCCTATATTTAAAAAATATCCTTTTCTTATTTTCCATAGAGATGTCCAAATTTATCCAGCCTAAAAGATAAAACATTCTATTTCTGATCTCATACGAAGAATGGAGGTGGGCCCCCTTACTTTAAGGTTGTGGTGAGGTCTCTTTTCTGAATTGAGCTATTAAGTTTATTTATCTTCTTCAAGTTGAGCATCCTCATCTCAAAACCTCCAATCCAAGATGTCCACAGATCCCAAACATTTTGAATGCTGATGGTACCACAAGTGGAAAAATGTCATACCTGAATTCTTGTGACAGTACAAGTACAGACACACTACAAATTTTGCCTAGAATTACCTTTAGGGTCTATGTAAGGCATTAATGGATGTGGGCTTCACCTCAAGATAGTTTGTTGCAATGTGCCAGTGTTCCAAAATCTGGGAAGAATCCGACATTTTGAAATGCTTCTGGTCCCACAGATCTCAGATGAGGCAGGCTGGGCCTCTCTGTACAATTAAGTGTCCTGCTGAGTTCTAGGACCACACAAAACAGCATTAGATACAAGATACGATTAATATAAATTTTATTCTTTGAACTTGTGCAAGTGTGCTGGCATTTGGTTCTTTTCCCTGTCTTAAGAATGTCTCTGTAATAGACGTGATCCAGGTATGTGACGGCCTTTTGTTCTAACATTTCCGGCAGCATCCTCCCAAGTAGTGCTTTCTATTTCAATACTTCCTCCAAGAGCAATTTTAATGTGGGGCTCTGTAGGCACCAAGATATTTTTTGTTATGCTAAAATGATTTGAGTGACAGTTCAGTTTGCTTTAAAGAGACAGGTTCAGCGTTCTGTGTTCACTTTAGTATTTTACACGCACATTTCCTCTTTGTCTGAATCTATAATTTCACCGTGAGGAAGTAAACTGCCGTAGCAAGTAGTTATTTACATTGCTTTGTGGAGCTCGTTACGCTAGCCAGTATAGAGACGAATCAGAAAAACAAAACAAAACAAAACAAAAAACAGAAACAAACAAAAAAGCAACCCAATTTTATGGCATTGGAACAAAACAACCAATATATGAGTAACAACATAGGAAACGTCCGTCTGTTCCCTCCTTAGGAGTCTGAGGCATCTGGAGAATGCTTCATTTTATAAGCCCAGAAGCCCAGATGAGAACAGTTAAGGGGACTCAGCCAGTGAGTGGCAGAGCATTGATGGGAAATGCATATATCTCCTACAGCCAAGCCAGGCCTGTTGGGTAGAAACTTCTCAGTGAGGCTCAAGGCTCTGTGACACTGCCACCTGCTAGGCTAGGCTGGCTTGTGGCATGTAGTCCCTTGAGCAGGTCCCCTTCATCATGCTGAGCTCAGGGGGTTTTGAGTACGGGCTGATGATCTGTCTAGGAGGGAATGTTATCTGTTGAGTTATTTTACTGTGTGACCGGTGTTTGTCCTCAAGCCCACCACCCATTAGAAGTGCAATCTATAACTTCTGTAGGTGACGTCTCACTTGAGAGTTAGCATGCTTTTGGTCTCATGTAATGCACAAAGAATAATGCCTTCCTGAGGTGCCTCCAGAGTCATGTGACACTTTACCCATCACGTAAACAACAGACAAGAGGGGGGGGGGGACTGGTAATTTCGAGGCCAGGTCGCTTGGTGAGTCACAAAATTCTTTCACCTGCCAAAGTGCCATTTCAGTGGGATCTTGATCAAACAAGAGGGGTGGGTGGGTGGTGTACTCTTCAGCTGAGGAAGAGGAGAAAAGACCAAGGAGGTGAGGCCAGTTGGTTAAAATGAGAGGTCTAGGGGAGGAGACTAGGGCAGAGGAGGGAGGGAGGGAGGGAGGGAGGGAGGGAGGGAGGGAGTCGGAAGATATAAGCAAGGGAATAACAATCAGGATGTAATCTGAATACATTATAATGACTTAAAATAATAATTCAGACAATACAAGGTATTTAATCAATTATCTTAATTAACCTGCCAATAGATAATGGAAGTAATTATTTAAGAAAAGGAACCAGACTTTCAAATAGGCAGCTCCGAGGAAGCCATGCATTTCAGGGTAACTGCACTAAAAACAAAGGCTCTCACTAGCAAGAGTGGCTTGTGTTTTTTCCGAGCAGTCCTTTGTGCAACACTGTCATGGATTCTGAACATTTCTTTTAAATATGGCTTTAACAAACTTATTGTTGTTGTTGTTTTCAGTTTTGAAGAATGACACAAACTAAATACCAGGAAGAAGAACCCAACATGGAAAAAATATGCATGCATCTGGAGAGAGGAAGGCTCATGGTGAAAAAAAAAAAAAGCTCTGGGGCTAACGAGGGAGGAAGAAGACTCTTTTTGGCGGTAGTAGAGCTTGGACCCAGGCTTACACCACCAGGCAGGTGCTGCATCACTGCGCTGTTGTCCTTTAGGTGAAGGCTTTTAAAGCTGGAGAGTGGTTGGTTCAGACCCAGGACTTATGAGATCATCCTGAGACGCTGTGGAAGGCAAAACATTAAGTTTTCTGGACCACCCCGGGGATCATAACCAAATGATCTTGACCCCCCAGAATAATTAGGTTTCAGGGATGGAGCATGTGAGCGCGTGGATTTCAGATACACAGCAGCAGGGTGTAGCCTCATTCTGTAAGCCCTGCAGAAGGTGAATCCTTGACTCTTTCTTTGAGAAGCTATTAGTCAGATTAGGGACCTAAGAGAGAAGCCTGGTACTCTTAAATCCACAAGTCACTTTTCAGAAATCGGCTCCAGCTTCATTTATGAAGCCGGAGTATCTCCCTTTTTTTTTTTTTACCCCCCTTTGGGTGAACGGGCTCCCTTCTCTTTAGACGTATCAACTATCTGAACCAGTGACCCCTAAATTTAAACACTATTATGTCTTGCCATTTTGCTGTGGACTGGGGCAAGGGGAGGAGCCGTTAAGTTTCACAGTGGAATAAACAGAAAAGCAACACTAAAAGAATGAGGAGGCTGTTTAGTGAGGCTTGAAGGGGAGGGCAGGTGTTTCCTCCCATGTTGAGAATAGTGACCCCTGGGAATCACATTTCCCGTTGAGCGGGGCACCCATGGTGAGGCGAGTCCTGTAAATGGTTCTATAGTATGGAACTGTGTGTGACCGCCAGAGAAAGCTCAGGGCAGTCTGGATTGTCTCTTGGGCCCCTCATCACACAAGGAGTGCCAATCCTTGACTACATATTCTACCCTTTGTGTTCATCCTCCAGACCCTCACACTTACACACAGCAAACGCTCTTGTGGCTGTGTGCAAATAGCCGTGTGGCCCCCTGTGCTGTGTGGTGGTTAGTCCCGACTCACTGGCACTCTTCAGCCAGTGGGGGTGGGGGGGGTCCTTTGGGGTGCACACAGTGGGGTGACAGCCAGTGGTGCTGAAGAAAAAGAGTACAGCTCTGCCTGAGGTGGGAGGATGTGATGACGTGGCCCCACTCAGCGGGAACTCGGGCCTTTAAAAAGCTGAAGAAACAGCCTCAGAGTAAACGGTGGTTCCACAGGAGGAAAGCACGCCCCGTCACATTAAAGAAGCCAAACTGTCTGCTTCAAAGAGAAAAGGCAACATCCTGTCACAGGCCATGCTCTGGCAAAAATGTAAGTGGTTTGGGTCGTGGCTGTCAGAGCCAAGTAAGCAGAGGCAGGGTCCAGGAAAAGACAGCTGCTGCTGGTCCTGGGAGCCTGGGGGCTAGGTTCAGAGCCTAGGGAGCAAGGAGGGCTGACGTGGGCGAGATGGAGCTTGATGGCAAAACCATCCTGTCAGAGGTGATGCTCATTTTCCAACCCGGGGGAACGAACTAGTGTCCCAAGGTGGGCCAGCTCATTGCATCTCCGGTTCTGTGCATGAATCACTGAGGTGAGGGAAGGGCAGTTTATGATTCATGAGACGGAAACCACATATGATATGGGTTTGGAGCAGGTCCTCCGTGTGAGGACCTTTACTTTCATGGACACCGGCTCTTCGGCTGCTTGCTTAGTTCTGTGGGCCCGCCTCTAGCTGAGTTCTGCCAAAGATGGTTCCTTCCCGTGAGTGTGTTGGGATGGGCTGGAAACTCGGTTCTGCAAAGCAAATCTTCTTTCTCTAGCCTCTCTTCCGTCTCTTCCTTATTCCGTGGCATGGCTGGTTTTCTGTTCTGCTGCAAAGGGTTTATCTTTGCTGCTGCTGTGGGTTTATCTTTGACCTTGATTTTGATCCCTGCATTGAATGGAGCTGCTGTGAACTGTGTTTTCCGTTCCATGGGCTGAAAAGAATCTTGTGTTATCGACAGTGGAGGCTGTGCAGACATTATCCACAACATTCCTTCCGTGAGGTAAACAAAGTCAACCTAAGAGGCTCGTAGAAGTTGAACCTTATTAAGGCTCAGTTCTGTACTTCCTCAAGTAAAGAGCTATTATCAAGAACTTTTCCTATCATTCTTTGTAAGATGATTCATTTCTTAAAACATCTTTCATTGGTTTAGGTACGCCATTCCTCAAACTTCTATGATAATCCAGATTAAAAGAAAAAGAAATTATGGAGGGTTTTATTTATAAAAAAAATATGAAAAATACTGCTTCACTGATTACAATGTGACACAGCCACGTTATCACCGACTCACTGTTTCTTTATTTTTTAATTTCAAGTTCTCTGGAATTAATTTTTTTTAATATGTGACTCAGAGGAGCAATTTAAACATTTCTCAGTTTAGTAAGTCCCATCATTGATATCAGCAAGATTTTTTTTTTTAAATAAAAAGAAGTGAACTTTAATTTGGATTTGAGAGTTACAACCTCATGTTCTAGTTTGGCTAGCATGGGACTCATACGAGAAGGTGACCAGAGCAAAACCTCATCCTCCTGGAAGCAGAGTGGCAGCTGACAGCATTGGAAAGGCTACAAAGGTGTGGGTCCATGGCTTTTAATGTCCCTTGGGACCTTCAAAGTGCCAATATGCTGTCTTGCTTAGAGAGTGAATTCATTTGGGTTCTGTGCGAGCCGCTTTTATTTTATTTTTTTAAGCTCTTAGAGTTTGCATATTTAAAATGGGGTTAAAAATAATCCCACTGTGCATAGACAGATGCTCTTAATAAACCGGCGGTGCCACCAGAGTGGTGCCAATTGGTGCCAATTGCTCTGACTTGGCATTAGCCCCTGAGGTATGGACTGCTTGCCCACGTGAAGAAGCTGCCATAGTACCCTAGTGTTGTTATACACAGCAATGCTCTTCTCCAGTGTCACTTAAGAGATGAACAGATTTGGTTTTTTTTTTTTTTTTTTTTTTTTTTAGAGTTGTTGGAGGGCTTGCTTGTTGCTCATACCTCTGGGGCCAGCCAGGTAGACCAGAATGTACTAGAACAGTGACCACACTGTGAGTTCACCAGTAGCGTAACTGATGTGTGTTCAGATAAACAAAAGTCAAGATTCTCTTAAACTGTCCTTTGAAGGACTTGAGGGAAACAAGGAAACCAGGAAAGGACCTGTGCACCAGACTTATCCCTTAACCCTGGACCCACGGTCACCAAGAGTGACTTAAGACTTGTGGGAAAACCAGTAAAACCAAGGCAGTGCCAGTAGCTACTTACAGTCACAGGCCAGTAGGGCAGGATTTGAAATCAGACACTAGGAGTGCTGAAAAGGCACTTTCTTTTTTCAGAAAACACCCTTCAGGCATGAGCTGAAATGACTGTACCCAGGTTGGTGGAGAGAGTTAAGGAAACAGTCATATTGCACGTGTTGACTCCTCTCTGCTTGGCTCGTGACTCCTGGCAGTGGACTCACGGTGAACACAGGCTTTGGTTAAGACGGGAGAGCAGTGTGACCAAGCTCAGAACTGTTGACATTGAGATGTGACAGCCTTGAGGTCCCAGCCTTGGGCGTGAGGTCCTCTCAGTTGTCAGCTGGATAAAGAGGTGGCTCCATCTGCAGACTGTGTCCTGGGATTCTGTGTTGGTCATCCTACCTCGTATAGATGAGAGCTGCGATGCCCCGGACTGAGAACAGGGCTGAGCCTGACAGTTGCCTCTGCACCTGAGTAACCTCACCTCTCCTTACTCTTAAATGGGGATTTAAATGCCTGTCTCGCAACGTCTTGGTGAGAATTAAAGTAAAAAAAATATAACTGCCTCTGGCCAATATTGCCTGTACATATTGGGGACACCAGATTGGGTATTATTTTAACCATCACTTATATACATTATATTTTGTGTGCAAGCGGTTTTTGTAAAGTTTGCTCTTTTTCTGCTAAATTCAAAACAGGTTAATATACAAAGTGATGTGTTTTATCATGGTATATTCACACATGTGTCATTCTGCTTTGTTCTCATCTGCTCCTCACCCACATGCCCCTTCCTATGCTAAGCTGATGTTGACAGCATTCTTACAATGACTGTCATTAAAATTGTAAGATAGAGAAAATACTCCACTATAAAATGTAACTAACAATTAGATTTCACACGAGTTAACATGCCAGCTGTCTGATAACTTTTAAAACCATAAGTTTGTTTAAAGTGAGGGAAAAAAAAACCAGGAAAATGGCATAAAATCACTTCATGGCATCACAGCATACACTGTCTGCTTTAGAGACTGAATTCAGCAAGGCACTAACTTGCTTAAATGTGAAATGCTAACTTCTAAAAACCATTTGAATCACACATTTTCAACTGGAATTGACCAATATTACTTGTGTTAAAAAAATGAAATTTTCAGTTCAAGGCCATATTTTAAACTCTTGTTAAAAAGTTTTAAGAATATGAAGATTATTTCATCTTGATGTAAAGTTTTTATTGAAAGGCTGAATTTAGGAGAAAGTGTATGCAGGTGAAATGAAACTCAGGTCCCTAATAAGCAGCCACAGAGGTCAGTTAATGGCTTCCTTCCATTAAACATCCCTCGAGCTATGCGAGCCTCCCTCTCGCAAATCTTTGCTTATACTTTAAATAGTTGCAGTCAGAATATTCTTGGGTGATAGACGCTAGCAACATTTTCAAAGGTCCACAACATAGATGTGCTAACATGGCCTGTGCCAAATCAGGCTTATTGTCTATTTTTGTAAACTAAGTTTTATTGAAACAGCTATGTTTACTGATTTGTGTATTTCCCAGGTCTGGTTTTTTTTGTTTTGTTTTGTTTTGTTTTTTTGTTTTGTTTTGTTTTTTTGCTATAGCAGCAGAGTTGTGTACCTGTAATGTTACTGTATGGTCCTGTTCTAGAACAAGTTTGCTCACTCTGGGCTTAGATGCCTGGTTGGTACTTGAGGGATTCATTTCCCTGGTTACTCAGTATCTTGGATTTGTATAGTGTTAGCCTCAATGGTAGATGAAGCACACAGACAATTCATTCACTAGTTTAATGACAGAATCTAATTAAAAGGCTTCCTTAGAATTGATGGGAAAGAGCTGGGAGATGAGATTTGATCACTCCTTCTTGTATTAGGGAAGGAGCTGAGTGACAGCGAGAGGCAGGGTTAACCGGTTTTCCCTTTGCATTGACTGGTTGTCCCATGCCCCATGGAGTTGGTCACATTATGTTTTAACTATAGTAAGTCATGGGGAACCTTAGCAATAGGAACTATTATCAACAAATCATTATGTCCACTGGGACAGATCAGAGAGGTTTAAAAGGTAAACCAGGGATCCACAATTCTCACTCATAGTGAAATTTACTTTTAGGACTTACCCTAGGGTTCCACTAGCTAGGAGATGCATTTCGAAGGGTAGTTAAAGAGACTCAGGGTTATACATGTGATTTTTGAAGCTTTGAAATCTCATGCATAAATTCAGATTTATAACAGGAAGTAAATGTGGACAGCCTCTAACTTTTCTAGGATGCGGCCTTTGCCTAGTGGGCTTAGTAAAAACCTCCCTGACCGAGTTTATGCAGAGTCAGGGTCCTTACTGCTAACAAGTAGAACCCGAAGGAGAGGTAAAATCACAAGTTCTTTGTGGAGGCAAAATGGGGGTAGACTGTAGACTGGGGAAGATGCACATCTCTCAGGCTGTTGCATTGTCCTTACCTGGGGAGACAGGATCAAATCTCTTACAAGCCCAGGCCAAGAACCGATGAAAGACCAGGGTCACATTTTTACCCAAGTGTAAGTTGGAGGCTCTGTGAGTTTATTTGACTCGTTTACAGGAGCATGGGTGACCCCCAGATCTGTATGACCAATAATCTCTACCCTAGCATGAGTAATGACTTCCCTAAATCTGCACAGACAGAGCCCCCTTTAGTTAACTCTTTACTTCGTGTAAGCTTTGCCTAGCACCTCCCGAGATGAGTTCTTACTGGGAAAGGGAAGGAGTCAGGAATCGGTGAGGGCCTAATGACTGTTCCAACCCTCTGCTTCCACGACAGAGTGTGAGCAAGCTCAGTCTTGTGAAGTCATGGGCGATCATGGAGGCACTGCTTAAAATAGGAACAGCTATGCTGCCACTTGGAAAACAGTATTCCACAACACAGGAACACAGCGTAATTGGTAAAAGAGCAAATGATATTTATGGTGGACAATTTCCTTGTCTTCCTGTATCTGCTAGAGAAAGATATCATATGTGCATCCCTGATTCTTAATATTTGCCGGAAGTGTTGAAAAAATGGCCTTTCAGTTCACACCTGAAAATCCGCTCTTTTATGAGGAATAAAAAAGAGTCAAGGTGGTCTACGCTTGTTCACTAAAAGTCTGGATGTCTGATTCGTTAAGAAGTTCCGTGAATGTTTGCTTTTTAGCTTTCCCAATGCAAAGCAGGTGGACCAGGTCCCTCACCCTAACTTTCCAACAGCAGTTCAGTTTCCAATTAAATGAACATGTATGGTAACCTCTCTTGCTACCTACCCAAGCCAAAGCTGGGTAATTGATTGTGATTGCTACTGTAATGCTCCCTTCACAGCATCCTTAGTGATGTCTCCCATTTTCTCACTTGTAGGAAGAACTTCTTAATAAGAGTGGGGAATCCCGTGGATGAGAGAACCTTCCCCGAGTGCCTTGGTTGTGTGAGGCTGTGAACGGAGGCATTATTCCTATACCCATGATTATACATCCCAGTCTGCAAATCAGGCGAGGGCCTTTCAGCCACTACTTAGCCACTGTGAACTAGTCTTTTCCTAGCCAAGGGTAGGGAGACTGAACTCAGGCTCTACTTGTTGAGTCTACTTATGTCCCTATTTTTAAATCAAATATTCTTAAGTTAATAGAAAGGAGTCTTATATCTGCCCAGAGCAGTTCTTTTCAACGTTGGCTACATACTGGGATGTTTTAGGGAGACTTAAGGAATATCAGTAACTCTGTCACAACCCAGAGCTTCTAGTTAAGTTGCCCCCAGGAATAGGAATATACATGAAGATGCAGTTTTCCGTTCATGGATCGCAGTAGGTGTTTACTACTGTTCTCAGAAGGTGGCAACACCCAGTTCCAAACACAACTTGAACAAAGGACGTAAGAATAAAGATTGCTTAAACTTTCTAAGCCTGGGAAATGTTGAGATAGAAGAGTTAGGAGAGAAGCAAAAGAGTTAGAAATAGGAGCATGTTTCAACCATCTTTTCATTATGCCATACTTGTATTTATTCGTGTGCACCGTACTTCTGATCCAATAGGGTAACTTCTAGAAATTAAAGAAGTGAGAGTGAACAGCTTCTTCCTTTGTGATTTACTAGTGCAGATAGCTGGATCTTGGCTCTTTGTACTGGTATTAACAGTCCTGAGAGTGTTTAATGGCAGGTGTGGGGTGTAGAGCACTTACTTGGTGCTAGTAAGAATATAAAATCTTCTTTTGGATCAGTTTGGGTGACATTTGGTTGTTAATGTAGAGAGATGTGACATAGTAGGAATTTAAGTAAGATTGTGGATTGTACCTCTTATGACACAAAAGCAGTCCAGAATGGGCTTCCCAGAAACCTATAGAGTCTCTGTACAAAATATATTACAAAATAATATGTATTATATAATATATACATATATATTCTTCCTTCAAGTATGCATATATATTCTCTTCCTTGGTGTATGTATATTTATATATTCTCTCTCTCTATAGTCCTCCTCACTGTTTCTTCTCCTAACAGATAACCTCTTCCAATATCTCATGGCTACTCTAGCTACAAGGGAGAAGGACATAATTATTTAGATACACATGTTGCCAGTGCAAGGGCTGTTGAAGAGGTGGAAACAAGCAGGCGTTGGATGTGACAAAGGCTAGTCTTTGCCACACTTTGTACTATTTCATCTACTTCTCATAAAAACACCATGCCATGGATCCTGTTATAAGAACTACTTCTTTGATGAAGAAACGGAAGCTTAAATATTATATTAGTAACACCTATGAGATAAAATTAATCTAGAGCAGACCCAAAATATTGACTTACTAGGCTGCCCTGTCTCCTGCCAGAGAGCTGTGCTCCCTTCAGGGACTTAGGAGATGTACTTGGTGAAAGCCAAGGCTTTCCATGGTAGACAAAGGACAAGAGTTAGATGAAATACAGAAGACCTTCAGAATTCATTTGCAACGTGTTTACTTATGAGAGGGAAAGCTATGGTGAGTAGGGATTTTATTTGGAGCCATAAAGGGATATTGCTGCTGTTTGTTTGTTTTTAGGAGTTTGAAGACCAGCATCAGGGCCAATCAGATATAAGCTTGAGACCTAGCCCTATCTATGTCTTACTGGTTGTGATGCTGGTAAGTCCCTGCTCTTTCTGCATATACCAAGGATGTGGTTCCTCTCTCATGGGTTGTGGTGGGTGTGTATGACCATACTTGACAGTAAGTAAACACCCAATAAGTTCTTATTGCTATTATTATTTTCTCTCATTAAGAACAGACTAAATATAGATTGCAATTTGTGAGTTTGACATTACTTGTGAAGTGGCAGGGTACATTTTCATGGTCTTATAATT
This sequence comes from Acomys minous, assembly GCF_964271855.1. Classification (NCBI taxonomy): domain Eukaryota; kingdom Metazoa; phylum Chordata; class Mammalia; order Rodentia; family Muridae; genus Acomys; species Acomys minous. Next base: position 110,927,104 of record NC_140494.1, read on the forward strand.
AATACTAGGACTTGCGATCAGGGTCAATGCTGATGGCAAAGCCAATCAGTTTGAAACTCACTTGTCCATGACTTCCTTACCACTCTCATCAGCTAGCATGAGGCTTGTCCTGTGTTTGTTTTTTTAATTCACAAGTTTGGACCAAGGTATTTATAAATTAGTTGTGAGGAGAACAACACTTGAAATAGTCAAGAAATAGAACTAATGATACTGAAAACCGAAACAACAATGTGTTGCCTCTTTTTCTTAGTAATGGTTTCATCAGTACTACTTTCTGGGAAAAGCTAGCAGCCAGAATCATTCTCAGACAAGGTGCTGGTACCAAAAGGAGTCAGCCACCTTTCAGGAAAGCTCAGTTCCCTTTTAATCTATTAGAAAGAGTGAAGCTTTTACTGGAAAAGGAGATAATACTAAAGATTCTTAAAACCCAAGAAAGACAAATGTTGAGGAGCTAAAAAAAGAAAGAGAGAAAAAGAGTTGAAGATAGTAAGTTTTAATACTGGATGAAAGCTACATCAGCTCAGGAAAGAAAAGGGTAGCAAGAAAATCAACCATCTTTTCTTTATGCTATGCTTGGGTGTACGCATACAAGCATCCAGTCTAGTGATGGCACTCCTAGAGAAATGAAGCAATGAAATAAATTATCCTCAGCAAGAGGGAAGACAGAATCAGTAATGATGGCATGGGACATTTGTAGGTCAGGAAAGACACATGATGACAATTAGGTTAATTGCTTAGATTCTGGGAAATAGAGCAGTACCGTAGCATTCAAATAAGAATCCAAGGATGTCGAGGCTGATGCACATAAATGTCGTAATTCTACACCTTTCTAATGCTGTGACCCTTTAACGAAGTTCCTTTATTCCTTTGACCAAGAGCACTGATAGCTAATCACAGGTTCCTGGCTTACAGCGTGAGTTACTGGGAAGCATGTTGTCTTGGTTTTCATCAAGTTTTGCAGCTGTTGAAGGTCATGTCTTCAGTCGTGTGAGTTTCTTGTGAATAAGGAAGGGAGTAGTCAACTTCCTTAAAAAATGACCTAGAGATATATTTCTCAGAATTGTCCCAAAAGCTCGTCTCAACAACAAGTTATATTTTTCTTCACGAGTCAGTCATCAGGACTAACCTTACATGTGGACCAAACCCTGCACTACTAATGTGCCCAAAAGTCCTTGAAGAGAGTGGTACTTACCAAAGGATCTAAGGAAAAGGTTTTTTAAAAGACTACCTTTAGCTTTGAAAATCTAAAACTAGGTGTTGCTTAAGTCAAGAAACTCATAACTGAGTATCTACTTGCCTCTTCGAGCTGCCTAACCATAGATTTCCTTTCTGACCCACATCAGCTAGATCCAATAAGTCTTTTTTTTTTTTTTAAATTAATAATATTTTTTATTTTGAGCCAGTAATTCTTGATCCGGGTCTTTATTTCGTAAAGAAAGCTGTAGTCCTCTCTTCTGTCCCATCCCTCCTGGTGGAGTTGCTTTCCCAAAGAGTTTGAGTTGGCCATAGGATGGGTAGGCTTCATGTTGGACTGATGGTTATGACGTCTCAAGTTAGGCCATGTCACCCCCAACGTTGAGGCTGCTGCTCACTGTGAAGCTGAGGTAATGTCCACTGGGTGAACCAGGAGTCTGCCTTGTCCTACCAGGTGAGTCAACACCTGTCCTCCCTGAGCACTACATTCTTGAATTGTATTCCATGTTGTATATATAGCTGCATCCATGCTTCATACGTGATATGTGTTCTTAGCTATCCAGACCCACTGATATCTACAACCCAGCCTCAGCTGTGGCTGTGTCCATGTCTTTTTAGAGACACCTACAGATTTCTTAAGGACTGGCTAGCATCTGAGCATGCCGTTGTACTTTGTCTCCCACCTAACTGCTAGCACTCAGAAATATCCAAGGTATTTACTCTTAAGGGCAGCTTTAAAAACCCTTAGCTATAGTACAAGCCCAATTGTCTGGTGGTTTCTGAAGACAGATATATGTTCTACTCGTACAATTTTCACAGAAGCCAATGCTAGGCCCTTGTCTCCTGTTCAGGGTTGTTGTCTTTAAGTGAGGTCTTTGGCCAATCCCGCTCCATTGTTGGCCTCTCTGCTTCCTAAATAGGTTTCCCTTGGGGACTTCGGAGGTCACTTCCTGGAGCATGGCAAAGATGAAATGAGACGGGCTTTGCAGGTAGCAGAGTCCTGTATATGCTCATTTAGTCTCAGTATGCAACAAGCTGTGGTGACTTGGTACCTATGACATGCCACATGTGTCAGTTAACATACCATCTTCATGGGAACCCTTTGGAAGAAACGATATTATCCTTATTTTACAGGCAGAGAGGCTGAGGCTTACACAATTAAGTTACTTGCTGAGGGTCACCCAGGTGATAACCAATGTAGCAGGCTTTCCAAATTAGGTCTGTCTGATCCTAACCTGTACCACACTGCATCTTGGTGCAAAGGAATTTTGAATGGCCCTGGCCTTTTCTTCCCCTTTCAATGGAAATAGGTCCACCCTAGAGGGGGGCAGGCTATGGCTTCACCAAGGGTGTCTCCACACTGTCTCAAATGTCACTGCAAGTTTGAGTGTCAGAAAGTGATACTCACTGGAGCTAGCTCAGCCAGTAAAAGTTCTGGCCGTGCTAGTGTGAGTGCTGAGTTTGATTGCTGGAACAGGCATGGTGTCATGTGGATGTACCCCCAGTGCTAGGAAAGTTGAAACAAGACCAGTGAGAGACCCTACCTCAAAAAAGAAAACAACTAAGATGACATGTAGGTTGACGTGTGTACCTAACACACACACACACACACACACACACACACACACACACACACACACACACACACACATTTGCCCCTTGTGCCCCTCCCAGACATGCCCACACAAGAAAGAAAAATAAATAAATTAACACTTGAGACCTTGTGGAGATTCTGAATCTAGAAGACTTTCATCTTCTACTGAGTCCTTGGGGCTCTTCTTCTGAAAGGGCAGAGGACAGTTGGGGAAGCATGCTGAGGGTTCACCGAGGGTCTGTCCTTTTGACTGTTTCGGCTAAGACTCACTCTCATACTCATGGTGTGGCCTGAGCCACTGACCCCAGGTCAGTCCCTGCAGTGGAGAGAGAACTGTCCTGTCATGCCTCTTGCCTCTCTCTTTATATGCCTCTAGAGACTGCTTGCTGACCGTTCAAGCATAACCGAGTCAGGTAGAGGCGGAAGTCAGAACGCTTCCGTTCTGAAGCAGACGCAGCTTCATTACAGTTTGTCGTTCATTTGCTTGTGTGATTATTTCATTAAAGTCTGCATATGCCACCTGAGTGGGCTGCAAGTTCCCCAAGGGCAGGGACATAGGCTGATCTGCTCTGCTCAACAAGTATTTGGTAGATAAATGGTCTACCAGATGTCTCTCGACCCTGAATCGGAGATGTGGTGTATCTCAGATGGGAACCCTTTCTGCTCTGGTGACCCTGGTTTCTATAAAAGGCAGACAGATGCAGCTGGTTTCTCAGGTGGACCTATCTTGCTGTCATTTCAGTAGAAAAATACCCAAAATAAAACCTTGCCAGGAATTGAGTCTCTCAGTTCTTGTCACTCCTCGTGTGAGTAGACTTTTGGCAAGTTTCTTGTGGAGGACTCTCTCACCTGGAAAACACCATTTTTCTTTTTGGAGAATTGGCCATCAAGAAAGACATGGTGACATGGTTCAAGCCAATACTCCAACTGGAGGAAAGAGGGTTAGGATTGGTCCAGGGACCTTTAGATGACTGATCTTCAATGCTACATAGAGGAAAAATAGATACATAGAGGCAAGAAGAAGGTATGCGGTGAAGCAAATATGAGCTCTTCAAGTCAGAGGTCCAAATTTGGTTGATAATGGAACTTATGATGATGCAGACCTTGGAAAAATCCATTGAATACCTCTAAGCATCACCCTCTTCATCAGTGAAAGAAGGGTAGAAAGCAGACGACATCACTTGTCTGTTTTAGAGGTTGTGATGCAGCCTCCCATGATACCCTTTATGCCAGAGGTTCTGAGAAGCACACCACAGAACTTCATGAAAATGGAGGTGAGAATTTCAGAGTCCTTTGGAGTTAAGATTATGGCCTGGAACCACACGGACTATTGCCACTCATTCATTCAGCATTAAATGGGTTTGCCTACAGAAGAAGTCTCTGCAGCAGGTCTCTGCACCCTGCTGCTTCACAGGAGATGTGGAAAGAGTGTGGGCAGGTGGCATGGAAGGCGCAGTGGGCACTGGAGAAAAGGAATCCTGGGTGGCAGTGTTTGTGAGGGAAGAGTTGAGGAGTCTCATCATACAGAAGGCTCCCACACCAGCGACCTGTGGCTGCCTTCGCATGAGGTCTTGGGGCAGAATTGAAGAAATACCTTAGGCAGAAGTGTGGTAAGTCAGGATGAGCTGTGTATAAATGAATTTTTCTTTTTCTTTCTTTCTTTCTTTCTTTCTTTCTTTCTTTCTTTTTTTTTTTTTTTTACATCTAATGTAACATGAGAGGTATGCCTGTTGGGATCACCCTGGGTGTTCAGTCTCTGATCTCTACAGTTTCCTCGAGACAGAATCATGCTCTTAGTAGATAACTTTGGTCTGTGGGCTGGAGTTTCAAGACTGAAGACGCATCAAACAGCATCAGAAATGATCTACTTACCACTAGGCTTGTTTCTAGGGGTCCCTTTGCCTTGGACAATTATGAGAACTTTCTTAGTGACTACAGCCCTCCTTGAGCTTTTCCCTGTGGGCTCACCTGTGGCTGATGTTGAACACCACAGGACAGATGGGGGAGGAACATACTTTTTTTTTTTTGGAGGGGGTCTCAGGGAAGGGGAAGAAAACCACCAGTTCTTTCCTCTTGTCTGACTAAGCCAGATTCAACCACCATTTTGGGACCTTTTAGTAGAGACCTTTCAGGGCACTCACCAGGGCACTACTGTTTCTCTCCTTGCTGCACTAACAGCCTTGTGAGCAATATCATCCCATAATTCAAATGCAGTTCCATTTTCTGAACAACTTTTATGTTCCCTGCTGTTGTTCCTTTCCCACCCTCTGTTTCTTCTCTGGCTTGAGTATTTGCTAGAATATATGACTGGCATGTTTTTTTGTTCCCATCTGTGGAGTCTCCTTGTTCAAGCTTTAGTGAATAGAAAGCCCCCATTTGCATATACACAGGATCTTTTAGTTGGCTTACATTAAAAAAAAAAAAAAAGGAAATTTAGTGCACATTGGACAGGAAAGTCTTTCTGTAGTATGTCAAGTTCCTCCAGCCAAAGAACAAAGTCTTCCTGTTTGGAGGAGGAAAAAAAATCAGCCATTGTCCATAAATGAAAAGAATAAATTGGAAAACGTTGACTGAGAACTGCACCCTAAGAAGAGCACCTGCGGCAGCCTTTCTGTAGAGAATGTGCATGAGCCTGTGGCCTGCCTGTATTCATGTTTCCCAGGAGGCCTCAGCTATCTCAAGCCACCAACACCAACACGACTCTTCACATTGAAGTGTCAGCAACTTTTCAGGCTCTGTGTTCTGTAGAGGCTCAGGACAAGTTTGTTAGCCCCAGGCTTGAAGTCCTATTGTTCAATTATTTGTTTTGGTTTTGCTACAAGCAAAGGGAGTATTAGTCGACTTTCTTCTCCTGGATGAGTTCTGTTTTCTTTTTGATACTATTGAACACCAACAGTGGAAGGAAGAAAATATTCACAGTGGTTGTCTGGAGTGAGTCAGAGAGTGTTTTAAGTGGTAGTATGTCATGTGACCTTCTCATCTAGGTGGCTTTTTTTTTTTTTTTGGTTTTTTGTTTTTAATCTTTCAAAGTAGCCCATGTGGCCGAAACCTTGAGGCTCAGGTAGTTGTGAAGTTTGAATAGTCTGTCAAGTTTGGAATGGAAGAGCTCCCATGGTTGTGAGAATTACTGTTCTCTGGTTCCCTGGTGATGCAAATCCATATTACATAGTTTTTAGGGAAGAGCTCTTAATTGCTCTCCAGTCTGCTCCTTGGCCTAGTGACCCATGGGAAATCTCAAGAGAACAGTGGTCAAGAGGCAAGGGTCTTCTCTCAGAAAACACCTACTGGACATGGGCTTTTTAAAAGCTAAACTGAAAGACAAGTTACAGATGATTAGGGCCCTGCTCCTGCCTCCATAGTTGAGTACATGTGTGCTGTGGTGTCCATGGGGTTATTAAATAAATAGATGCTGTGATTTTTGTCTATTTCTTTAGTGAGGTTTTATTGGACTTCATTGAGGAAGCCATGCTTATTTAACTCAGTAGAAACCTGTGTTCAGTCAGCTTGGTGGAGGGTGAGCATAGATGCCAACAGGGGCTGGAGGATGTGTGACCTGTTGGATCCAACCTATCACGTCCTGCACCTTCAGGTGAAATGGCAGCCTCGGGGCTCTTCTTTTTGTGATAGGCAGCATGTCTGGGTGTGTGGTGGCGGAGGAATGAAATGGCTTTTGCTGACTGTTTTTATCTCCAGATCTTTAACTGGTCGTTTTGTTAAAGGGAAGATCTCCCTGTGACCAAATGTATGGGTTTTGCTATCAACAAAGCTTTTTAAAGGTGTTTTTTTTTTTCTTCCTTGAATACCATTGAAAAACAGTATGGCAAACTACTGTCCAAAAAGGATCCCAGAGGTTCATGTTCGGATAGATTGACTTTCCATTGTAATGCATTCTAGAAGCCCACAGAAGTTTCCAGCTTTCAAGCTGCACCAGTGTGCTGCCCAGAGCTGCAGTTTGATTAGGGAATTCCTAAACTCTCTAGTCACTGCTACTCCGGGGCTTTTCTTCTTTGCCGACAGTGTCATTTCAGGTTTCTCTTTTATTTTCTTCAGATACTGTTTTTAAAAATTGCTATCTCAAATTATTTTAATATGTTGTTTAAAAACTCATGTAGTATTCCGGTGCCATTATTGGCAAGCTAGATCAGTTCGGGGAGTCAGCAGCCCTAAGTCAAGGCCATCGCGACTTTGGAGAAACTTTCCTTCTTCCAAGTTTTTCCATAGTGGGTTCAGGCCTGGTGCTGGTGACAGTTGAGGTCACATGCTTACTGTGGAGTCATGATGATTCTTGCTCCTCACAGACTAGTGTGAAATGTAGGCAAGGTTGTCAACTTGCAAATTATTCATGCCTATTGCGCTTCCTAGAGAGATGTCTTGGCACTTTGGATTCTGATCTTTCACCAGCACTTTGCAGAGGCGTGGCCAAAAGCATCCCCACACTTGCTTGCTCAGGTGCAGTCAGTTATAGGAGCCTTGTCAGCTGGCTGTGGATACAGAGTAGCGGGAGTTTTGCAGCTGTACTAGATCCGGGCTTTTCTGCGCATGCTCTGTTATGCCAGGGCGCATCTGTTAATTCTGTGGGTACCAGAGATGACCAGACATTCAAGGGTGGTATCCTGTGTTTACAACATCTCCCCAAAGCCTTCTTGGTTCATAGATTTTTAAAAATAACATGGGGCAGGAAATCCTTCCTTCACAACATCTGGGAGTGCCCAGCTAGTCTCTTTGTAGCCAAGTGCATGGTGTGTCCAGTTCTTGAGTGGGAGTGGGACCTGGAGGCCTCTAGGTCCTTCCCCAGATGGTACATGCAAATCAGAAGCACAATCTCCTGTCTCTGACCTGGGCTGAGATGTGTGTGTACTGTTCCCCAACTGAATTCAGAGGGTGGCCATAGTACTTAGGCCTTGCCTTCCCTTTGACTCAGGCCTCAGTGTACTTCTGAGAATAAAGTCTGTTAGGCTAGGCTTTGTGCTATGGGATGACAGGAAGCCTGAGGGGAGAGAAGCACAGCAAACGTCTGTGGAGAAGGCTGGTGTGGTTATGATGATCCTGAGGAAGGTCCCAGAATGAAGCAGAGGCATTGTGCCTGTGGGAAGCACTGTACATCACTCTTGCACACATAGACAAGGTGTGTAAGCAGCACTTGTGTAGGACTGATATACTCAGAAGGAAGATTAGGGGCTAAAAACACGTCACCGAGAAGTATAAAAATGTGCCTCCATTTTGCAGATAAAGAAATTGAGGTCTAGAGCCATTACATACATCTGGGAATTTTCTATAAGTTACAGCTCATATTTGAATGCAGGAATATTTGGCTCGTAAGTCTATTGTCGAAGATGAAGGTAGTCTTAGGGCACAAATGCTATGCTGGCACTTCCTGGTATACACTCTTTTTTCCCCCCTGAGACAGGGTTTTTCTGTGTAGCCTAGGCTGTCCTGGACTTGCTTTGTAGACCAGGCTGGCCTCAAACTCACAGCGATCCACTTGCCTCTGCCTCCCAGGTGCTAGGATTAAGGTATGCACTACCAGGCCCAGCCTGATATACATTCTTTTTTTTTTTTAAATGAAAATGAATCTACTTTTATTTTATTTTATTTTTCTGATATATACTCTTATGTCAGTCCAAACCTCTCCTTTGTTACATTCATCTCATTGGTAGGTATTTTATTCCTTACCTCTCTGCTATACTTTACAATCCAAGTGAATAGCGGGCCACATCCACACGTGTCCAGAAACATTTTGGAAGAATGAGGATGAAAGCAGAGATTCCCTTTATTGCCAGGGACACTAACATGAGGACCATTTCCTACTGGGATTCTCTAGAGTGGCTCTAGTGTTCATTAAGGGATGATGTATAGAGTCTAACTCTAGTCATCTTCGAAAACACTGCAAGCACTTTTAGACAGACAGACTCTTTGCCTTAAGAGGATCCCCCAAATCATATTCCATGGGAGTAAGACTCTGGGTAGATTTCTTTGGCATCAGTTTCTAGTTGGTTCTACTCCACAGTTAGGGAGGGGACGCCTTGTCTGAGGTGGTGGGTCCTGACTCTCACTGTCTGCCTCTGGGGCTGTTTCCCCCTTCACTTGCTGGCTGTGCATGACTTCTTTGCCTACTGGCCTCCGGCACTAGACCAGGTTGGTGCTGAGAGCCTAGGAGCCCTGCAGGAAGTCTTGCACAGAGTGAAGCACAAGTTGTTATCAGTATCAGCTGGGTGTTTACTGAACAAAGTTCAGCCAAGGCAGCCCTGTGGATCCGGGTTGACTGATACCCAGACTTCCGGGCCTTTGATACAGAGCCTAGGCCCATGGACCCTTATCAGGAGAGGATAATGGGTTCCTTGTGTAAATCCCAGAGACCATTGCTTCTTGATCTTGGATGACCTAGATCTTGGTCTGCCCTCCACGGGCCTTTTCATCTATGTGAGTAGGTTGTCTCCGATCTCCCAGGCTAGGGAAAACCCTATGCCCTGGCTTGGGTTTTAGTTAATGCTTTCCTGAATTTCTTGACAATGGGGGAAAGGAAACATTCTCCCATCAGCAACAAGGTGGGGACCCCAGCCCTAGGACACACGGGTCAGCGTTGGGTGCGTCCGAGGACATGGAAGCCACTTTCCCTTTCCTCAGTCCATGAACTCTAAAAGTCCAGCAGCAGTGAGAAGATGAAAGGAAAGACACTTGAAAGCACCACACCCTTGATTAATGAACAATCATGACTAAGATTATAGAGAGATTAGATATGTCTGCCGCTCCAGGAGGTAGAAACAAAACACTATGAGGTTTATAAACTAGTCGGAAGCACTTTAATCCACACCAACAAGGATAACTAATCATTACCTAGCAGGCTGTACACTTATTGAATTTGGGAGGTAGAAGGTATAGCTCCGTGGTAGAGCACTCACATAGCATGTCTAAGGCCCTGGGTTATATCCACAGCACCAACAAAACAAGGAGGCAAGAAAACAAAGGAAACTCTTTAAGTTTGCTAAATGCTTGGTTCCGTACCCGATCTTATATGATACACGTATATTACTTTATATGCATGCAAACTTACAGGTTACCCTGCCCAACATCCAGGTGATAAACTACAGGCTATGAGGCTCAGAGAAGTTTAAATACTTCATAGGACACCATAGCTGGATTGTGACTGAGAGAGAACTTGAGTCTGGTCACTCCTGGCTCTAGAGTTCTTGACCTGATGGTCATCCCTTCTTCCCACTTATGTGAAGGCCAGTCAGCTCTAGATGTGTTGGGGAGGTGGATGGAGGAATTCTGCAGTCTGCAGGAGAGAGAGAGGGAGGGAGGGAGAGGGAGAGAGAGGGGGAGAGAGGCGGGGGGAACAGGAAGGGCATGCACAGGAGTATAACAAGGCCTTCTTGTTAGAGCCAGAATATGCAGGGTCAGAGAAATGGTTCCAATCCAATCACTTTTAGACAAAGGGGACAGAGCTTAATTATTTGAATATAGTAAGGGCCCCAGAATGGCTGGGGACAGAAGGAGTCTCTGGAGAAATTACTCCAGGAAGCCTCACAGAGAGACACTCCAGGCTCAAGTACAACTTAGAGAGTTGGACACTAGAAGAAATGGGCGTTTGTGATGGTGGGGGGGGGGGCATCTGAGAAGGGCCATGGGTTCCAGTGACATTCTGAATCTTTACACCCACAGCTCCAGAGCAAGCTCCTGCCCCACCACGGCCATACCAGGGTGTTCGAGTCAAGGAGCCAGTGAAGGAGCTACTAAGGAGAAAGCGTGGCCATGCCAGCGGTGGGGCAGCTGGCCCACCAACTGCGGTGAGGGGCTCCCTGACTCATGCACGCCACCCCCCCCATGGGCCATGAAGGCAGTGGATTACATGGAGAAGGTGGACCCAGATGCACTAAACTGGAGGTTCCTCGGGTTGTAAGGGGAATAGAGGGGCTTCTTGCTGTTGATGGGGCTTCAGGGAGCCAATGGCACACACCCCAGTGTGAGTTGTGGGCATTCAGAAAGTTTCTATAATGTTATAGCCTTCTTGCTAAACCAAAACACAAATCCCTCAAAATTATAGATGGTGATGGTTGGGGTTTCCCCTATAGTCCTCCTACTCTGGCCCCCTGAGAGTTCCTATAGAGGGCTTCCTGCAGATAGATAGACACCCATTCTGGTCTTCTTGTCCCCATTCTAGGTGGTACTGCCCCACCAGCCCCTGGCGACCTACAGCACAGTGGGTAAGAGCTCTCCTCTGCAGTCTTGGTGTCTTTGGGGACCGTCTCTGTCTCTTGTGGAACCTGCAGTTCTGTAATTTCCTTTTCCCCACAGGTCCTTCCTGTCTTGACATGGAGGTTTCTGCTTCCACAGTGACAGAGGAGGGGACATTGTGTACTGGCTGGCTCTCTCAACCTGCTCCGGCCACTCTTCAGCCCTTGGCCCCATGGACACCCTACACGGAGTACGTGCCTCACGAAGCTGTCAGCTGCCCCTACTCTACTGACATGTATGTGCAGCCCGTGTGTCCCAGCTACACAGTGGTGGGACCCTCCTCGGTGCTGACCTATGCTTCCCCGCCACTCATTACTAATGTCACGGTATGTCACACGGTGAAAGTAGAACACTATTTACCCATGCTGACATCACTCCCTGAGGAGACTCTTGCTTTTCTTGACTATCAATTTCTATGATTATGGGGTCAGCGAAGGTCACTGCATCCTCCAGGATGACGTGGCGCTATTTCTGTTGACTAACACTATCCTCCACAAAGACATTGTATGCTTGAATTGTCACATCCATGACTCCTGTGGGTTGGGAAGATCTGTTGCTTCTAGTCCATCCCCCACCCCCATTCCAGCTGCTCTGTAAGCAGTGGGTCTCAGTAAGTGAAAAATTTTAGTAGATGGGGTATTTGGTGAGATCTGTGTAGTATCTGTGTTCCTGTCAGTTCAGATAACCTAGCAAGTACTTGTTGTATACTTAGTAATGGGGAGCACTGTAATACTTCCAGGAAAAGCAAAAATTGATAGTATTCATCAAGGTAACTACTTGTAGGGTATTTTTTTTCTCACTGTAATGTCAAGTAACCTGTGTTCACTACGCTTCCCTTTTTTCTTAGTAGCTCTGTGCTTAGTACTTTGACCTGTCTGAGCACAGAATTCTCATCTGTAAGATGAGATCAGCTAGCGAGTACATATGGGACTGTGCTTAGCATACAGATGGCACACCATTAGTGTTAGTTATTAGCCTCATGGCCATAGTCTGCCAGCAGTGTCAACAAATGACTGCCTTCAAGTGTCAGTAGGATGGGAGGGCCTCCCATCCTTGAAGAGTGGGGGAAGGGAGTTACAGTTTTACATGCTTGGTGCCTGTGTCTCCAAAAGAGTGAGGATTCCTTAAGTGCTTGTGGGGAGAAAAGGCCTAGAGCACAGTGGTGACCACTTCCACTCCAGGGCTATGGTACAGTTGGAACCTCCTCAGATCATACACCTGAGTGATGGAGCTTGCCTTAGCACCCATGTCCCCTCTGTTTACCTTTAGGGTCCAGTGCCATTCCAGTGCCCATGGTCTCTGCTTCAAAGCACTTTCCTGCCAAAGTCTCCCCTGCCATGCACACCTGGCTACCCAACTGATTTGGGGATGGATCTTGATGACATCGAATAGGAAGGTCCCTAGGCAGCTCATTTCCATAGCAGGGAGCCTGGGGTGCAGGATATAGGGGTTCCCAGCCATCTCATCACTGAGGATTCTTTTCATTATTTATCCTCTTCCCTTACCCGCTCCCTACCTTCCACTTTGAAAGGTTCTGTGTATCAAGAAAACTGCATTTATTAAGAGATAATGTGTTTCGTCATTTTGTAAGTTAACTCATCAAAGCTGGCTTGAGCTACCAGCCTAGCACTTCTCAGCAGAGATAAGACCTGCAGTTCTATCCCTCAGCAAGGAACCAGCAGTTGCCCTGGGTCTGTATAGGTACAGGAGCCACGAGAGAATGATGTCCATGTGGATTTTTGGAATAACTGGAAGTAGGAAGGTTTTCCCAGGTCCTGCTTGTCTTCAGGAAGCCATGTTATGGAGCAGGGGTTCACACCGAAAGAGAACAAGCCATATGGTGCAGTAGGATGTACATACCAACCTGCATTTGTGTGTGTGTGTGTCCCCAGATCCATTGTCCAAATATAGAAACTTCCCAAAGCCTTGCTTCTCAAACTGGAGTCCCCACACCAGGCACATTAGCATCCCCTGAGGTCTGACTGGACCTGGCAGAATCCCAGGCCCTACTCCAAACCTCAGAGATCAGGATCCATCTTATGAGGAATGCCCTAGGAGGCTGATGAAAATTCGTCCCCAGATGACTCTAGCAGTGTACTCTTAAGATGCAGTGGCAGCTGGGGAAATGATGTGGGGGTAGGGGTTGGGGGTGGGAGGAGGATGGGGCTAGAAAGGGGGGGGTCTTGTTTCTGTCTGTGCTGAGAACGTCCTTATCCATCTGCTTGCTGTGGAAGGCTAGCAGGAACATAGGCCTGGCCTTGCTGCCTTGAGGGTTGTGAGAGTAGCTTTTATGTGAACGTGATGTACGGTTTGTAGAACAAGAGGGAGAATAGCGTGCCCCCCACCCCCACCCTACACCACAGGGAGCAGCTCAGAGACAGAGGGGGTTGAGCAGGGACAAGTACCAGGCAACTGCAGGAAAGGCCACGTTTGCCGGCACAACAGTGCTCCCACGCCACCGAAATGCTGGTCAGTACTAGAAAGGCAAGAGCTGAGGGAGCTATGTTGACCCATGGGGACCCAAGGATGCCAAAGAAGCTCAGAGATTGTTTTAGGGTTTTACTGTTGTGAAGAGGCACCATGACCACAGCAACGCTTATAAAGGAAAACATTTAACTGGGGCTGGCTTATGGCTTCAGAGGTTTAGTCCTTTATCATCATGGTGGGAAACATGGCAGTGTGCAGGCAGACTTGGTAGTGGAGGAGCCTAGAGTCCTCAAAAAGCAGAAGGAGACTGTGCGCCACATTAGGTGTAGCTTGAGCAGAGGAGACCTCCGAGTCCACCCCCACAATGCCACACCCTGTGGACCAAGCATTCAAACACACGAGTCTATGTGGGCCGTGCCGCCTTTCTGTCTGGGCTAGATAGTAGTCATCTTCAAGAAACAGCTGCAAGGCTGTGAGACCGGCTTCTTGTTTGTCAAGCATATATTTTGCATAATTTAAGATTTCTGCACTTGGAGTACATGTTATATTCAACAGACCCTATAAAACCTTTAATTTACTCAGTGGTGTGACATCATTATTTTCTCCATCTCTTCCTATGAAAAAAAAAATGAAGCTTCCAAACTAGAAAGATGCTTGAGCATACATACAGTTAGAAGAAGGCAGGACACAGTTGAAACTTGTCAGGCTCCCGTGTCTCGGAGACTGATCTGGAGGAGGCAGAGCCCCATTAAGTGAAACACCAGTAAGGGCAGGGTGGGGTCTAGTGGGAGGGGTCATGATGGGGTAAGGATGCAGGCGGGCACCCCCTCATCCCCCCACCCCCGCCCGCCAGTTCTGCTAACCATTGGTCCTGTGTTTTCTGTCACAGCCAAGAAGCACAGCTACGCCCACGGTGGGGCCCCAGCTGGAGGGCCCTGAGCACCAGGCGCCCCTCACTTATTTCTCGTGGCCTCAGCCCCTTTCCACACTGCCCACTTCCAGTCTGCAGTACCAACCTCCTGCCCCGGCTCTGCCTGGGCCCCAGTTCGTCCAGCTCCCGATCTCTATCCCAGAGCCAGTCCTTCAGGACATGGATGATCCCAGAAGGGCCATCAACTCCCTGACCATCGACAAGCTGCTACTAGAGGAAGAAGAAAGCAACACGTATGAGCTTAACCACACCCTCTCGGTGGAAGGCTTTTAGGGCTGGCGTGCATTCTAACAACCCCTTCACTGGAAACTGAGATTTAAAAAGAGGTCAGACGAAGCCCAAGCTCTGTCTGTTTGAAGTAGCTATTTCATAGGTTCCCTTTCTCCCTAAGGCTAAGCTGTACTTCTTCCTTCCTTCCTTCCTTCCTTCCTTCCTTCCTTCCTTCCTTCCTTCCACTTTCTCCCTTCCCCCAACCCCATCTCACTTCTTTCTTATTTCTTCTTCCTCTGGAAGGGGAGATTATAGTGATACTATGAAAATTTTTATACCAGAAGTCACGAAGTAGGCAGCTCAGAGTTTCCCTTCGGTGTCACATTAGGGAAGTGGCCTTTCTCTTAGGTGCCTCCTGCTTCCTGGATGCAGTGGTATCATTGCTCTACTCTAAGACCACTTACCTCCTCTGCCATTCTGAAATGCACGGGGTCCCAAGGGGAGACCAAAGGGGCCACCACCTCCCTGCTGAGTCCCCATGGATAGGGCCTCCCTGCTCTCACGTCCTATGGGTTTTTTCTGTTTTGTTTTGCTGTTCTGAACCCTGGTCCGATTTACGGTGTAATCAGATGTTTCTGGTCTGCTAGAGGGGATGGGACAGGATTACCAGGGTGGGTAGGACCAGTCAGTGAGTGATGGGAGACCGGGCTGGGGAGGAGCAGGATAATTGGTATGTTGCCTGTGCTTAGAGAGGGAGTAAGGATGGAAGGATGAGGAGTGATCTAGCTCCAACTATTAAAGCAGCTTTGAAAAAAAAAACCCATCACACTAGTCTAGTTCTTCTTGACAGTTACTGTGAGGAAAGCTGGGTGTGGTAAACAGGTTAAATGACCAGTCTGCCTGTTTCTGCCCCTCTATGCCAGCGCTTACGTTGCTTTTGTCAGGGTATTGCCATAACAACAGGAAAAGACACAGGTGAAGCCCATCAGCCAGGAGGGTCCCGCTTGGTCCTTCTGTGTGGGTTTTCTTTTATTGTGAATCAGCCATCCTGGTGCCCTGGATTCTTCCACCCACTTACCACCTTCCTTTGGGATTATAGAGTCCCAGTCAGCAGGTTTCATTTCAGTTTTTATTGTATTTGCTGGAGCATTGGGTATGGAGTGTTTCACTGTTTCGGGAGTGCTCTGTTCCCGAGGAAGATATGTTTTGGGCAGCTGGTACACTCTTTGCTAATGGTGCCATTATCACATAGGCACAATCTTTAGTCTGTAGAATTCATGTAGAAGTACTAGATGTTTCTGGAAAATGACAGTACCTTTGATAACCCACCCACGCTTTGTTTCCATTTCTTTTCCTGCTTTGTGTTTACTTTGATCCAGGGATCTTAGTATCTGCCTTAAATCGTGGTATGCTTACGTTGAGTTTTATTCCTCTTTAGTGGTTAGATTAAATGTTAGATTCTAGATGATAAGTTTACACTTCTATTGGTAGTGACTGTGAACAAGAAAGAGAGGGGGATGCCTCAGCCTATTTAATTAAGGCCCTGTTGCATTTTAAAACACTATTCAAGATTTTCCAGCTACTTGAGGGTTTGAGACAATGCCGGAGTGGCATCCACATTGGAGTTAATGCTGGAAAAAAAACCAGAACATCTAAGAAAGTAGTGTGAGCATTTGCTAGGGTTGAATTGGTGTCCCCTCTCTTCTTATCTTGAGACCCCTAACTCTTGGCTGCAGGTGTCCACCCCTATTTCCTCCTGAGGTATTCTACTCATGTGCAACATTTTCAATAAAGAGTTGTAGATGACTTCCTGTGCCAAAGAGTTTTATTTCTTTTCTAATTAATCCCTCTTGTCTCTCAGTCTGGTCAGATGTGCCATCAGAGGAAGAAGCTTGCAGTAGTGTCGGTCTTGCAAACTGATCTGTTGTAGGAAAGAAAAACTGTCTGCACTGTGTCTGTTGGGCACCTTTCACTGTGGACCATGCATGTGGATGGTGGGAAGTGGGGGCTTGCAAAGTGGGAGAAAATCCTCCTGTTACTGTGCTCCATGAATAACTTCCTTTGATGCTGGGTGTCTGGGCTTCTGCCACAGGCCTCTCTGCAAAGGACCCTGGACATATATCACAAAGAGAGGCCATGTGACACAAAGAGAGGCCTGAGAAGGCAGTCAACCCTCCTCCCCCCCCCCCCCCCCCGATCCTTGCGGTGAGTAAGACTTTTCCAGGAGGCTCTCTTGGTGATTTTGAAAAAAATTGTGATCTTATTTATTTGTTTAATTAGTTTCTGAGTTTACTGCCTTCACCGTTAAGCTCTATTGGAGTCACTGTTGTAAGTCATCTGCGTTATTCTGCTGTATAGCCATTTCCAGAGGCCGGAGGCACTTGAACAATTAGTATGATTATTTCTTCACATTTATGTACAACTTAAGAGAGAGGGAAAAAAAACACAGAATGAAAAAGATTTGATGGGAAGAGACAGGCCAGCTTGGTATAGATTGGTATTGTATAGGACTCTCATCTGAAGCAATGCACCTCAGTGTGAAAGGAGCCAGGAGCAGACAAACGTGTGGTCAGGCAAAGCTGACCACAGAGAAAGAATCAAGGTTACAACAGAGTGACCCCAAGTCATTTGAATAACAGGCAACACTGACCTTTAATTGGAAGTTTGAAGATAAGTTCACTCTGCTTCTCTGTGTCTCTGTGTCTGTCTGTCTGTCTGTCTGTCTGTCTGTCTGTCTTTGTGTGTGTGTGTGTGTGTGTGTGTGTGTGTGTGTGTGTGTGTGTGTGTGTGTATGGATGTACAGGTGCCTGTTAAGGCCAAAGGACAATGTAAAGTGTCTTTCTTAATTGCTTTCTACTGTATTATTTTGTGGCAATTTCTCATTGGAGCTGGAGTTCACTGATTCAGCCAGAGTAGTTGGCTAGAGAGCTTCAGCAATCCTCTTGTCTCTGCCTCTTCATTGCTAGGATTATAGGTGCACAAAGCTTGATTTGTTTTCTTCCAAGGGCTCTGGAATTCTGAACTGGGGTTCTCAGCCCAGCACAGTGTTTGTTGACTGAGTCATCTTCTCAGCCGCTATTACCTAAACGTGAGGTGTAAATGTTTTTATTTTCTCAGATGAGGGGCTGGGATGAGAGGTACACCCAAGCTTTATGAATGCTTGGCTTGGGCTGAGCCCAGAGCACTTATATCTAAATACCCCTAGGCCTGGAAGCTTCCGGCCTCCATACAATCTGGTCTTCTGCAAGCCTGGACCTTGAAGGCTTCGGCTTCTGGCCTCTGTCTACTAACTGAAGCCTAGAATGTTTGCAGCCTCCAAGACTCACTGCTGAATAAACTCAGCCTTTCTAGCTCATTTTGAATTCTATCTAGCTGGCTGGTTCAACTCATAAGTTCTGGTTTAAAAACCTCTCCAAGATGACTGATTCAAATCGGCTTCTCTGGCCTTCTCACTGAATTGCTCTACTTGGAAAAAAAAAACACGCCTCTGAACTCTATAAACTGAATTCCACAGACTCAACTGCACATAACTGAACCACACTGAACTGTACTGTACTCCCAAACTCTACTGTCTCTATGAACTCTTCGTCGTACCCTCTGCCATGTACTTCTCTTAAGTAGAGTCTCTTTCTTGTCTCTTCTCATGAGAGTTGGGCATAGTCTGTGTCTGACTTATTCTGTCAGATCTTTCTCTGATTCGTCACTTTGTGTGCCCATCAATTAGACATCATTGTTTGGGTTTAAAAATACGTACTAAATTCCAGCCAGAGGCATTAAAGGTGTTTACTAAGGGTGAGTCTGTATTCTATCCAGATCACACAGACCTAGGTCTTCCAATGTGGTCCCTTGCCAGAGTAGCCATGTTGCTGGATTAAAATTCCTCTACAATGAGGTTTTTGACACCAGAAAGCATAGCTAACTTTTTTTTGGTTTTTTTTTTTTTAAATTTTGATTTACTTAATCTGTGAGAATCTCAGTGATTCCCTGTAGAACTGGGGATTAATTTGGGAGGTTCTGTCAGGTGTTCCTAAATATTGACATGGATGCTTGTAAGTATTTTTCTGGCATCTTCTTTAGTGAGCCATAGACACAGAATACTGCCCAAATGTTGTCTTAGCTGGTGTTCTTCACCTGTTTGTCAGTTCTTCAGCTCTGGGTACTGTGGGAGAGGTTTTATTCATGCAATTTAACCCATTAAAATTTTATCACAGTTATATGTGTTGATGGTGTACAAAGTGTTGTGATGAAATAGGGTTCAACTTCATTTGATTTTGGTGCTCTGAATGGATGCTGTAAATGACGCCATAGGATGCTATTGATATCCAAATAAAAACAGTGTATCATTGACTATGCTAGGTAACTAAAGAAAATCATATAAAAACAGTGTATCATTGACTATGCTAGGTAACTAAAGAAAACCATATAAAAACAGTGTATCATTGACTATGCTAGGTAACTAAAGAAAGCCATATAAAAACAGTGTATCATTGACTATGCTAGGTAACTAAAGAAAACCATATAAAAACAGTGTATCATTGACTATGCTAGGTAACTAAAGAAAGCCATTAAGAAATCCTTTCCATCTGTTTCATGCGCATGCTTTATTTTGAAGATGATCAGTGAGTTTCTGTTTTTGCTAGTGTCCACTAGTCTTGAAAACTTGAAAATTTTATATCCAAACTTTTTTTTTTCAGTATGTGTGTTCATGTGTGCAGTGTGTATGTTTGTGACTGGGAATGGCACACGTCTTTTGAAACCTCAAAGCTCAGCCCCAGTGCCGAATCACCACCATGGCTGTACTTCCTGATCCTTCCCAAACAGTTCCGCCACCTGGGGGAACAAGCTGTCAAACTCATAACCTAATGGGGATTGTTATTCTCCTTCAAACCACCACAACTTCCTTCCTTTTCTTTTTTTTAATCCTCTTTTAGATTTCTTGCTGGGAGGTGGTGGAGCAGGCCTTTGATCCCAGCTCTTGGGAGGCAGAAGCAGGCAGATCTCTGAGTTTGAGGCAGCCTTGTCTACAGTGGAGTTCCAGGACAGCCAGGGCTACACAGAGAAACCCTGTCTTGAAAAACAAAGAGATTTACTTTTCATACAATATGTTCTGATCGTGGTTTCTTCTCCTCCAGCTCCTTCCAGATCCTTCCCACCTCCCCACCCACCCGAATCTACTCCCTTTCTTTCTGCACAAGACCATGTGTAAGAGGTTTTTAAAAAAATCTTTTTGAATAATAGAAACTTGGTATTAGTTCCTTACGAATTCAGTAAAATTCAATAATGGGGCTGTATGCTTCCGGGAAATTTTTTTTTTATAACTGGTTCAGTTTTGTGATTGATGATTGGTCTACCTAGATTTTATATTTATTCATTTGTAGGAATCTGGCAGTTTCTCTTAAGTAATCAATTCTGTTAGCATTTCTTTTCCCAGATGATGAGCAACAGGCAATTAACAACTGTTGAAGTAGGGGAGAATCCATCTTCTCCGGGATGATCTCCCCAAGTGTTTATCTGATGCAAAGTAGTCAGCGCTAAAGAGCAACACTACTAGTCTCAGTGTCTCAGAAGGACGTGTGTGTGTGTGTGTGTGTGTGTGTGTGTGTGTGTGTGTGTGTGTGATAATAATTAAAGAAGAGGCTATACATTTTGAGATGGATCAAGAAGGCAGGCATGGAAGGACTTAGAGGGAGGAGAGAAAGGGGGGAAATGATGAAAATATAGTATTCATATAAAATTCTCTAAAAATATAAATGAAAAGAATGGGGCATATGTCAATCTGTAATGATGTTTTACATGTCTATGGTGTGAGTTCTACTTCTCCCTCCCCATTTGTGATTTTGAGTTTTCTTTATCCTTCTCTGGTCTAAGTGTTTGTCTCTTTTGTCTTTCGGAAGCACAGGCCCTTAGTTCACTCGCCTTTTGTGTGTGTGTGTGTGTGTGTGTGTGTGTGTGTGTGTTTAACTTATTTCCACTCTGGTATTTATTATTTCTTTCATCTACTAATTTAAGGTTTAATTTGTTCTTCTTTTTCTTGTTAATAATGTGGAGAAGGTGGCACATTCTTGGTCATCTGAAGACACAAGTGACCAGAGGTCCACTTCTGGATTTCTGCTCAGCTCACAAAGGTAAAGAGACCTTGTCAGGGTCAGGAAGTGAGGAGTCACTGAGCTCGTCACAGGAGAATATAGTCGTGACATCACCTACACATAAAGAGAACTGCAGACCCATCCTCACTGTGCTGCTGTGTGTGACGTGGTTCTGTCTGGGCTTAGAGGGATGACGGCTGAGGCGACCTGCAGTTGGCTGCCCACTCCAGGCTCCCACAGCCCTTCTCATGTGGGCCTCCAGAATGCTGCTGTTTTCAGATTCATTCCCCAGAGGAGCCCATCCTTGCGGCTCATCTGGGATTCTAAGTCTCAGGTAGGTAAGCTAAGGGTCCACCTAGGGATTGCTTCTTTCTGCTAGACCCAGGAGTTTAAGTTACAGAAGTAGCAATTGACTTTTTAATTTTTATTTTTTTCTTTCATTGAAAATAGGGGTTTTTTTCCATGCAATATATTCTTATTACAGTTTCCCTTCCCCCAGCTCTTCTGAGATCTTCCACACATCTGAATGAATACACGCACTTTCTGTCTTTTGTTAGAAAGTAAACAGGAATCTAAAGAATAATGATAAAACAAACCAAAAACAAATCAGACAAACAAAACAAACAGAAGAAAAAAGTTTCATAAAAAGTGTGAGAAGCACATATAGACATAGAGACACATATATTCATACATCATACATAGAGAAATCCCATAAAAATACATATGTTTATTTACATATACAAATGACCTATAAAGGAAAAAACAAAACCAAAATGCCCTGACAAAATATTATGAGACAAAGAACTTCCAAAGACACCACTGAGGTTCCTTTTTTTTTTTTTTTTTTTTTTTTTGTATCTACCACCTCCTTCTGGGCATGAGGCCTCACACTTGAGTGATCTGTATCTCCAGTCAGAACTAATTTTTTTTTTCCATTGCCAATGGCTATCAAGTGTAGACAACTTCTGGGTTAGCGATAGAAATTTGTGACCACTGCTCTCAGTGCTGGGACTCCATCCAGTGCAGACCCGTGCAGGCCCTGAATACGTTGCCACGTGGTCTCTGTGAGATCAGACATGTGTTGGATCTGCTGTATTTAGAAGGCCTTGTTTCCATGGTGTCCTCCATCTTTTCCATTTCTTGCATCCTTTTCTCCTTTTATTCTGTGTGGTTCCCTGAGCCCTGAGGGGAGGGATTTGATGCAGACATTCCACTTAGGACTGAGTGTTCCAAGGTCTCTCACTCTCAGCACAGAGAGCTGTGAGTCTCTGTATTTGCTCCCATCTACTGCGGGAGGAAGCCTCTCTGATGATTGCTGGGCACGGGTAGAGCAGCATATAGTTAAGAGTCATTTTCTAGCTACATCCCTTTAGCACAGCAGTAGGATTTGATTTTCCTCTGGTTCCCTAGCCTACCTGGCCTCAGGTTCTTGGCCACCAGGTAGTGTAGGGGTTGAGTTCTATCCAGTTAGATACTGGTTGGTTACTCCCACAAATTGTGTACACTGTAACAGTGCATTTGCGGTGAGGTCATCATTGTGTATTACAGAGTTTGTAGCTGGGTTGGTTTCTTGCCTTTCTCCTGTTGGTAGCATGCAGAATACTTTTCAGTACCATAGGTGTGAAGGCTCTAGGTAGACACCAGTCGGCTTCTTCATGTTCAATGAGTTGTGTAGATATTCTCTTCAACAATAGGGCCATACCATCAGCTTGTGAAGAGTAAGCAATAACCTTTACAATATAGGGGTTCTCACGAGACCCCTTTGTTGAACAACTTGATTAGATGTAACCCATTCCCAGAACCGAAGGCTTCATTTGGTGATGACAGATGTCCACTTGGGGCTCTGTCTCCCCCATTATGTGGTGATTTCATTTAGATCACATATATATGAGGATTCTACTGTATTAGGATTCCTTATGACTCCTCCCTCAGATGGCCCTTAGTTTTACTTGTCCCTCCCTGTATTTTTCTCTCACCCCCTCTTCCTTCTACATCTTCATTTGATCCTCTTGTTTCTGTACCCCAACCATCTAAAACTAACTATTCTATTTTCCCTTCCCAGGGAGATCATTCCCTTCCCACTAGTGCCTTACTTTATACCTAACCTCTATCATTATATGAATTGAAGCTTGCTTATTGAAGACTTAACAGCTAACATCCACATATAAGCAAATATATACCATTTTGTCTCTCTAGGTCTGGGTTACTTCACTCAGGATGGTTTTTCTTATCTCTATCCATTTACCTATGAATTTCATCTTTTTTTCTTTTAAAATATATTTTATTAATTTATTCACATTACACCTCAATTGTTATCCCATCCCTTGTATCCTCCCATTCATCCCTCCCTCCCATTTTCCCCTTACTCCCCTCCCCTATGACTGTGACTGAGGGGGACCTCTTCCCCATGTATATGCTCATAGGGTATCAAGTCTCTTCTTGGTAGCCTGTTATCCTTCCTCTGAGTGCCACCAGGCCTGAATTTTATCTTTTTAATAGCTGAGTAATATTATATTGTGTAAATGTACCACATTTTCTTTATCTATTCGTCCATAGATGGACATTTAGCCCATTTTCAATTTCTGGCTATTTAAGAATAGAGCAGCAGTGAACATAGTTGAACAAGTGTCTCTGTAGTAGGACGAATTATCCTTTGGTTATCTCCTCAAGAGTGGTATACCTGGATCTTGAAGTAGATCTATTCCAAGTGTCCTGAGGAACTGCCCCACTGATTTCCACAGTGACATTTTCATCAGCAATGGATAAATGTTCCCTTCACTCTGCATCCTCATCAGCATGAGATGTCATTTGGTTTATTGATCTTGGCTATTTAGACTGGTGTAAGATAAAATCTCAAAGTAGTTTTGATTTGCATTTCCCTGATGACTAAAGATGTCAAACATTTCTTTAAGCGTTTCCTGGCAATTTGAGTTTCCTCTTTTGAGAATTCTCTGTTTAGATAATATATCCCATTCTTTAATAAGGTTGTTTGTTTTCTTGGTGTCAAGCTTTTTGAATTCTTTGTATATTTTAGATATTAGTCCTCCATTAGATGTGTAGTTGCTAAAAAAAAATCTCTTCCTATTTTGTAGCCTGCTCCCTTGTCTGAATGGTAGTTGTCTTTGCTTTTCAGTCATGAGGTCCCATTTATTAATTGTTGTTCTTAGTGCCTGCACTATTGTTACTCTGTTCAGAAAGTGTGAATTATTTCAAGACTATTCACCACTTTCTCTTCTATTAGATTCAGTGTATCTGGTCTTATGTTGAGGTCCTTGATGCATTTGGAGCTGAGTTTTGTGCAGGGTCATAAGTATGGATCTATTTGGATTCTTCTACAGGTAGCCATCCAGTTTGACCAATTTTGTGAGGGTGCTGTCTTCCGCCCCCCCTCCCCCAGTATGTATTTCTGGCTTCTTTATTAAAAAAAAATCAGATGTCTATAGGTGTGTGGGATTATGTCACAAACTTCAATTCAATTCTATTAACAAACACCCCAGCTCAATCTTTTAATCTTCACCTCAACTAATTTGTATTCACAAAATAACTTCCCACCCCTGTGTGTTTGGTATGGCCTTGCTCCATGATGACTCATCTCCAATGTCCAGTTCAAAGACCACCTTCCCCCTCAAAAAATCCTCTACCATTTGGTCATTCCCTTTCTTGAGAGGCCTAAGGATAACCTATGTGAGAGTCACCAGCCTCTTCAGATGGCATGGGGTAGGCACTGGCTTCTAAACCCTGCAATGCAAGCATAACCCACTACTCACTGAGCTTTCTTCAAGTGGTCCCTTTCTTTTCAGCAGGCTCTCGGGCTATAGAAACACCCTGTATTACTTGAATGTCAACTTTTGCTTTGTAGATGGACAGAAAAAGTTAAATAGTTCAGCAGTTTCCAACTTGCCTGGCTTCTGAAGAATCTGGGCACAAATAATTTGCATAATGCAGACCTACCTCCTGGAATATGCAGTTCCTGAAATCTCAATGCAAAACAACTGCAGCCGAGGCTAAGGGTGCCCGTTGGTACATCCCAGGGACCTTTTTAGGAGAATACCTTTTTCTGTCTTCCCCAGAGGCTCCCAAAGTCCTGACAGTTCTTCTATCTACCGTGAAACTCATCTTGGAGACGACTCTCTTACTTTCTCCTTGCCAGGTGGGATTAAAGATAAGGTCAGGAGTTGAATGGTTTATAGAAGGCTATGGGACCCTTCAACCTCCATTCTATTGCTTCTTTCTGGGCTCCTGACAGCATGGATGGACAAGGGCATCTTCCACGATCTCAGAGAGCTTCTTACTATTTGACAAACACTTGTATAGTGCTTACTGTGGGTGAGGCCCTGTTGTAAATATTCAACAGACATAACTATTTTACCCTGTTGAATCCTCAAAACTCCATCTCTGGTGGCTAGCTGGCCATGACCATGAGCTACATAGTGATAGAGATATCAAGTCAAACCTTGTTTTTTTTTAACCATTTGGTAGCCTCAATGTTTTTCTTTTCTTATCTTTTTTTTTAATCTATAGTAAAACCCTTCCCCTTAACCATATCATGTAGTAGTTGTATCTATGTTCAGTGTCTATACCTCACCTTCCTCACATATATCTGGTGCCCAAAACCATGCACACAGGTAGTATCTTTTTGTTTAAGTCTTTCCATCTGTAAAATGCAACCTAAAAGGCTTGCTATAAAAATAGATTAGATGATACATGCAAGACATGGGGACTAGGGCCCAATGTCTTTCAAAATTGGTGGCTCTGATGACAGTGATTGGGGAAAAGCCAAATATGTTCCTGGAGTGAGTTATTTCTCTCTCAAGGAGTTTGTGGGACCTGATGAATAAGCAGAAGATTGTCTACAATGGTCTTGGGATATGAGGTTCCCTCCTAAGTTCTGGCACTCTATCAGGGGTGCCCAGATACCTATCCATATGTAGTCTCCATGACCTCAGCTCTGCTACCTGTTGCAGTGTGGAAGGGAATAAGGAATGATGTTGAACCAGAGATCCTATGAGAAGAGTCTTAGAGATGTCCAGAGAGAAAGCTCAGCCATGTGCATTTGAGTCTCTGGTTATTTTTGGTTCTCTGCAGAAATGTTGGTTTTGTACAGTCCGGAGTATTATCTACAATAACCACACTGATTTCTCAATGAGTGACTTTATTAACTATATAGTAAGCCAAAGTAAAAAATAAGAAATAGGTACATAGATAGCCAGAGAAGTAAGTAGGTAGGTAGGTAGATAGATAGATAGATAGATAGATAGATAGATAGATAGACAGACAGAACATGATCAAATTAGGTGTTGCTCAAAACACCCAACAAAAATTGACAGGGGAAGTCATGGTTAGACAGTCAGCTAGAGTTCTTGATAGAGAGAAGGGTCCTGGGGAGAGCAGTGTTCTATTGGGTAAGAATTATAAGCAAAAGAACAAATGACAACTGGGAGCTAAGCATCGAGTTGGAGGCTTACAAACATCCAACAGAAACTAACAAGGAAATGCTGTGAAGGCAGACATCTGGAGTTCCCAGAAGAGAGAGTCTCTAGCAGAGCAAGGTGTCCCTTTGGATGAAGCTTAAAAAAAAAAAAAAAAAAAAAAAAGAACCAGCTAGCAGCAGACAGAACTTACATCATCAAATTGGGTGCTCACAGCAGCAAGCAGAAAGTGACTAGGGAAGTTGAGTTGGTCATCTGGGCTTTTTCCTGATTAAGCTTTTTCTCTCAATGGATGACCTTTCCATGGTTGAACTTCTATTTCTCTCTCCATTGGCATTTTTTTTTATAGTGGCAGATAACAATGGTAGTCTCTGTTGGAGATGGTTTACCTTCGAGCTGTTCTCAAGGGCTCAAAGTCTTCACTCCTGGGGTGATTTGCTATTCTCTTCCCTGTCAGAGTTAGCAGCAGACAGCCAATCTCACAACAAGGGTCCTTAGAAAATACTGTGGGACAAGCATACTTGGGTCTACAGTGGGGAAAGAGCCAACCTCCTTTCCAAATCCAACTCCTCAGTGAACTCAATCAGTACATGAAAGTTTACCAATTGTGGTGGTTTGAATGAAAGTGGACCCCATAGCTTCATGGGAATGGCACTATTAGGAGGTGTGGCCTTACTGGAGGAAGGTGTCACTGGGGGTGGGCTTTAAGGTTTCAGATGCTCAAGCCAGGCTCAGTGTCACTCTCTCTTCCTGCTGCCTGCTGATACACATGCAGAACTCTCAGCTACTTCTCCAATGCCATGTCTGCCTGCATGCCACTATGCTTCTTGCCATGCTGGCAATGGATACACCTCTGAACTGTAGGCCTTCCACTGAAATGTTTTCCTTTATAAGAGTTGCCAGGGCCGTGGTGTTTATTCACAGCAATAAAACCCAAACTAAGATACCAATATAAGGCACATTATACCCTGGCTCAGAATCACAGCAACATCCCTATCTGGGGTTAACAGGGCCAACACCCACCATTATGTTGAATAGTTTCCCCTCCTTAGCTGCCCTACTTTCTGACATTAATTAAAGTCTTCTTTGTGAGGTGAACCCAATAGCCTCTTTATTTATTAATTAAATTGTTCATGGACAATTTCATATGTATAATTGTTCCTCTTGCCCAAATCCTCTGAGTTTAGCCAGTTGTCTGTGACCACAAGTTTGGAGCTACCCACTGGAGTCTTATGAGTACATAACTGAAGACAATGACTGACTCCTGCTCTCCCAGAATCCACAGCTAACATTTCATCAGTAAATTGTAGGACCCTATGGATCTTTCTCTGATCCATGGCAGAGTATTGACAGGAACAGTCTTCTGCAGGCCCAATGCCAGTAGCAGCAGTCACTGTGAGTTCATGACTGTAATGCCTATGCCATGCCCAGCGCATGACCCTTCTCAGCCCCTCTCGTTACCTTCCAGCTTTTACATTCTTCTCGTCTCCATTTCTGCAATGTTCCTTGAGCCTCAGAGGGTATGGTGGAGATGACTTGTTTAGGGCAGAACCCTCAGCTGTCACTTATTCTCAGCATCTTGAGCAGCCACGAGTCTACATTCACTGCAAATAGAGGCTTCTCTAATTAAGGCTCAGAGTAGATTTTCCTTATTTGTATAAGAAGACATTAGGAAGGCAATTTAATGTTATATCAATTTAGCGAAACAGCAGTACGAAGTTCCAGAGCCTTTGGCCCACTGTGGGTTATATTAACCTGATTTATAGTATCAGCGTGGATTCCATCATGTGGAGCAGTCCTCAATCCAATCAGAGAGCATTTGGTTGCCCCCATAACAGTTGCAGAAGCATTGCTCAGATGGACCCATCTTACCCAGCAGGCTGGTTTTATAGCTCATAAGGTTCACAGCTAGCTAAGACTGTTGGTGCCTTTTCTGCTCTAGAAACCTGCATAGCCCCTTCCAGCACTTGAAGGAATTGGGGTAGAAGTCTACAGGTCAGTTCCAGAGCATTTTCTCAAAGATGTGTGACCTTCACATCTGTATGATCTTCAGCCATAGGGCCATATTCTCTAGTCTGCGTGTGCACCAAGAAGACAGATAAGACTATTGTTTTAGGAACCTTTCTGACCACAAGTCCTACAAAAAGCATGCCATACTTGGCACTAGGGGTCTCGTTTAGTGACCCATTGCTTCTAAGAGTAGCATCCTTTGGTCATGCAGGGCACGTTACTTCATTATCTCTTTTATATATACTTTACCTGGACTATAAGATAGTGGGTTTCCATATGATTTTTTCATACACCCTTCCTTCTACTTAGCCCTCATTTTCTTGGCTCTTCAGCCCTCCAGCCCCCTATTTAATCTTTCTACCCCTAGCATTATCCTTCTCTGGTTACCTAGGACAGTAGCGCCCCCTTACTCACCTTCAGGGAGAAGATAATATTTCAAACCCATTTCTTTGGTGGAAATGAAGACTGGAATCTTGATGAGGAAGCCACCATGTTTCCTGGAAAAGACAACGAAGAGGCTGGATGACACAGAAGAGCATGCTGCTCTTTGGTGTTGAAACTTCCCTTTAGGCTGATTCTTTCCTTGAGGTCTGGGACTCTTGGTCATCTTGCACTTGGGCAGGTCCCCTGACCTCTGGTCCAGAAGGCATGCAATTGTTGGAAGATTTAGACACTGAGGAGCCTTCCCAAGCCTTCTCCCCCACATACAAGTCAACCTGCTGGTAGAAAGTTAATGAGTAATGAATTAAGTCCCACAGGTGATAACACTCTTTTCATCTGAGGTCTCAGATGTTTGAAGGGGACTTGTTTGGGCGCCTAAAAATTCATAAAGCTGATTTTGTTGAGAAGTGCGAATTTAGATCTTAGAGGGTTACCAGTATATGCTCAGTATATATGTATGCTAAGTATATGCGATAAGCTGGTGTGTGATAGCATCGGTGGCTGTGATGTGGGGATACATTTTACCCACGTATCTCTCTGGGGATGGGGTTTCCATTGACTCTAGATAAGGCATGGAGAGCCATTGTCAATATTTAATCAGGACACACGGGATTCAACTCTGCAAAGCCACACTTAGGACTTTGGAGTTTGCACTTAGGAGTTTGCAGGCTCTGGTGGGGAGCCAAGGGGAGTCATGTTGGTACCTGGCATGAGCTTTAAGGGAGAGATTACATGCCTGTTTTCCCAGAGTCAGTCATAGGGATTCAGATGAGTGTGCTGTGCCCTACAGTTCCCCAGGTCCCTGTGTCTTTCATAGCGTGTTGGCAGGTTGGATCTGTGCTTGGCTAAGAGGGGACCAAGGCTGGAAGCTTCTTACTTTTTACAAAAAGCACTCCGGCTCTTGGTTCTTCCTGTTCTCACTGCTCTGTCTACCCAGAGTCAACCAACTGAAGGCCTCACAGGAAAGAAAAAAAAAGTCAAGTTCTTTTTTCTTTCCTTCTCCTTCTAACTCCAAATGATTCTTTCGAGGGATCTGCTCTCCCTGGGGGTGGGCCTCCTGATTTAAGAGCTAAGAGGAATCCTGAGTTCTGTCAAACCAGGTCAGAACTAGATCATGCACACTTGGAGCCTTGCCTCCTGATCCATGTGTCCTCTGATCTCAAAAGACAAGTGTATGCTTTGTTTCCTACCCAGAATGCCTGGTGTATATCATCTGTTCCTCCATGTCCTCTCTTGTGTTGCGAGTACCTGCATATGTGTGTGTGTGTGTGTGTGTGTGTGTGTGTGTGTGTGTGTGTGTATGTGTGTGCGCGCACACACACATGCAGACACATTGTGCATTTGTCTTGGGTGGGAAGGCCATGACCTCTCATCATTCCTCTGATAAAACTCTTGCAGCTGTGATGCTACTCTGCCCTCCCCAACAGCTTTCTGCCATGTCCTATCTCAACACTTCCTCACAGGAGTTGTGGAGTCAGTGAGGCCAATAATTATTGATTATGTTCTGAGCAAAGAGTTTAGGGATTTATCCATTATTTCATATTTTCAGAAGGGTTATTATTTGATTAACTTAATTTGATGGGTGAAGGTCAAGAGACGTGCAGAAGCCCTGTAACTTATTTAAGGTCATATATCCAGCCATTCAGTGACCAAATTGGGATGAAAACAAAGAGCAATCTGAGTCTTCAGTTTCCTTGACTACTGTGTGCTACTATTTCTCAGGTGGAAAGAACTTCATTTAAAGCTATTTTTTTATTATTTTAATCAGTTATTATTTTTATGTGACTGGGTCTTTTGCCTGCATGTATGACTGTGTACCACTTACATGCAGTGTCCATGGAAGCCAGAACAAGGTTTCTGATTCCCCTGGGACTGGAGTGACAGACAGTTGTGAGCCCCCATGTGGGTGCTGGGAATCTGACCAGGGTCATCTGGGGAAGCAGCCAATGCTCTTAACCACCGAACATCTCTCCATCCTCACTGACATTATCTCATATTCACTACAACCTCAAAAGGAATGCATAAATACATTATTCTTTGCAAGACTTGGTGCTCAGATAAGGCTGAAATCCCCCTGAGCAATAATCCTTGTTTTCTACTGGTTTTCCCCACCCAGTGAGGAACTGTAATCACTGGACCCTATCCAATTGCTTTCCCTCTCCTTGACACACATACATATGTATGCATGCACAGAAAGCACTAGCCTCTCCTGCTGTTCTTTGATAAATGGCATCACACATGCGGATGCTATTTTGATGATATTTTAACACCACAATTCATCCTGATGCTCTTTTCACGACTGCAAGCTAGTTCATTCATTGTTTAATACCATGGCCTCGCATTTCACGGGACGAATGTGCTCTGGTTCCCTGTGTTCTGTTTTCTGTTTCTGATCATTCCCTGGCTGGTGGGCATTTAAGTTGCAATCAAACATCTATGATCATTAGCTTCAATGAAGACCCTTGAACAGAGGTCCTTATGTACTCTGATGAGCACTTTTGGAAGGCAGCAGAAGTGGAATTGCTGTGTGATGAATCATGCACATTTATATTTTTAATAGATACTGACAAACGCTTCTCCAAAGGGGCCTTAAAGAATTGTTAATTCCATGTTTGGGGGAAATCAGGGTCTCTTGATGGAGGATAGCCTAAAAGAAAGTGACCTTGCTGTCTGGAGGTCACTATACTGAGCCCTGAGCTGCCGCATAGCTCAGTGAGAGTCATTGGCACTGGAGTGGTGCTCCCCCTTTCTGCCTACTCCTTGAGTGTGGCACGGGTCCCAAGACCACCTTCTTTTAAGATCTGCTCTGACTTCTTGGAAGCTACAAGCTTTAGGAGGAAGACAGAGCAGCCAGCAGCCAGTCCCGAGCTTAGGCTAGGGCTTAGTGGCACTGACAGAGCCAGGCTGGGCTCCTTTCCAGTGGCCTAGGTCGGAGAGGCTGGCCTGGGCCAAGACCAGACCACAAGCAGAGTCAACAGAGTCTATGGGGAAAGCACCCACAACCACAGAGTTGGATTTCAGTTGCAGCTCCCAGAAACCAGTCTGGACTGGCTTCCATGTTATCCCCTCCCCCCACCCCCCGCGTTTTGGCTTTCAAGTTATGATAGATAATTTTTGAAATAAAAAAACCCTTTAGCAAGTATGCAAATGGTTTAATTTGAGGTATAACAGACAGATGGATTAATACTCCAAAGTGAGTACGTTTTTTCCTTTATAACTAAAAGCTCAAAAATCAGTTTTTATTTCCTATAGAGATGGAGCCTTTTGTATCTGATGGTCATTGTTGGCCGTTGAAGAAGGAAGTATTCAAGGAGAAAAATCTTAATAAGAAACTTCTGTTTGTTTTGCTTTTGAATCTCACACCAGTTCCTGCGTGTGTTTACCAGCGATGAACTAGGCTTGCAGCTGAGAGAGTTGGGTCAGTCCTAGGCAAGGGAGGAAGACAGACTCCAGCCCTGGCTGCCTGGGGCTTATTTTGGCGTTTCCTTGTCTATTTATGTTTCCTTCTGTTTGGAGGGACACTCTGTTCTGCCAGGGGAATGGACCCTGACCATGGAACTGGCACGAAGATCCTGAATTTAGTTAAAAGCATGAGTTTCAGGATTGGATGGATGTAGATTTAGTCCCTGGGTCTCCTCACTCTCACACTGTACCTCTGAATACTTTACTCAACTAAGACCTGCAGAGTGAATGCAAACTGAACCTGCTCCATTTTTCTAGGATGGAAAGCATAATTATGTAAACCAGGCCAGGTAGCACACTACAGTTTAAGACTCTATGTAGAATGTTGAGCAGTGTTGTATATTCAGGGTCTCCCACCCACCAGTGACAGCTGGGTCACATTAGAGTCCTTCACTGTGTCTGGGGAGGGGACAAGTTATATGGAGGTAAGAGAAAGCCCAACAGTGGTTCTTAGTGCCGAGGAGCTCTAGAAGAACTGAGAACCACCTTGGATTGGAAAGTGATGGGTTAAATAGATCCATACCGAGCCTTTAAGAAAATGCTAACTGGGTGAGGCAGACAATCAGAAAAATTGAAATTCGAGGAAGAGAGAATATGTTGTCTCAAGTTATCCAGGAAGGGTCCCCCAATTCTTCACATCCCTGGGAGGTGGACAGTTTTGTTTTTGTTTTATTCAGAGAAGGGTGCCAAGTTATCCAGTATCCTGAATAACTCAGAATCATACCGGTAGAGGTAGTTAGAGTTTGCAGCTGCAACTCTACCGTTGAGGGCAGGTCTGAGCTGACCTTGAAGGAAGGTGGGCATTGGGAGATAACAAGGATATGCTTCTAAGTCTGCTGGGTTTTTGTTTGTTTTTTGTTTTTGTTTTGTTTTGTTTGTTGTTGTTGTTGTTTTTAAGTCACTGAAGAACTAAGTCAACTGAGATGGCGTTAGGAATATTGCTCTGAGTGAATGGAATGCCCCTGGGCATTGTGCGGGCTTCTCCTCCATGTCAGACTGTGGGCTGCTGCGGTGTCATCATCCAGTCCTTACATGCGAAGACGACCTAGGATTCTGCTTTGACAGCCCAGCAATAAAATCTGATATTTGTGCTGATCTCACAAGGTGCCAGGAATTTGCCTTCTTATCAGGCTGGGCACATTCCATGGCCAAGTA
Organism: Acomys minous; assembly: GCF_964271855.1. Taxonomy (NCBI): domain Eukaryota; kingdom Metazoa; phylum Chordata; class Mammalia; order Rodentia; family Muridae; genus Acomys; species Acomys minous. The sequence goes on from NC_140494.1 coordinate 110,960,278, forward strand.
GCCACCTGGGCGACCCCGGTCAGGAAAGATAGGTATTTGCATTGCTGCCTACTCAGCAATTTTTTGCATGTTTGAGAGCCTGGCTCAAAGGGGGCTGGTGTGATGATGTGCCATTGTGGACTGAGGGCATCCTGGGTCAAGTACTGACATTTCTTTTCTTTTCTTTCTTTTTTTCTTTCTTTTTTCTTTTTTTTCCTTTCTTTCTTTCTTTTTCTTTTTTCTTTTTTTTTTTTTTTTTTGGTTTTGGTTTTTTGTTTGTTTGTTTGTTTTTGGTTTTTCGAGACAGTGTTTCTCCGTGTAGCCTTGGCTATTCTGAACTTGCTTTGTAGACTAGGCTGGTCTCGAACTCACACCTGCCTCTGTCTCCAGAGTGCTGGGATTAAAGGCATGCACCACCATGCCAGGCTCCTCCCCTGACGTTTCTTAAGCCCAGCAGTTTAGCCAGATCAACTTACTTCTCCAGTTCTCCGTTTTTTACTACCATAAAATGAGAGTGGTTAAAAGAAAAACTCTTTTCGTTTAATATTGAATATTAGCTGTTAGAAAAAGCCTGAGCTATGTTGATGGGGACTTGATAAAAATCCTTATATGCTTTTGAAAGCCAGGGATTGTAGCTCAGTGGTAGGACGCTTGTCTAGCATGTATAAGTCCCTAGGATGGATGGATGGATGTGTGTGTGTGTGTGTGTGTGTGTGTGTGTGTGTGTGTGTGTGTTTGTGTGTATGTGTGTTTGTGTGTGTATGTTTGTGTGTGTGTATGTGTGTGTGTGTTTGTGTGTATGTGTTTGTGTGTGTTTGTATGTGTGTGTGTTTGTGTGTGTGTGTGTGTGTGTGTGTGAGTATACCAACTGCAACAACAAGCATCACCATACTTAATGACATTAACTGTTTATAGTCATTAGAATAAGAATGGCCCCATAGACTCAAGTATGTGGACATTTGGTCCCTAGTTAAAGATGCTGTTTGGGGCACATTAGGAGGTACAGCCTTGATGGGGAAACGGTTTGGTTCAAATCTATCACCTGCTTGGGTACCATGTCTCAGAGGTGAGATTATGGTCCTCACGGGCGTGTTTCTCACATACTGTGTCCAGGGGCGCATAGAAGGACCACACTGTAGCTGTCAATCACAATAGTTTGTCGTCTACATGAACTTCGCTCCCCATGCTTCTTGTATGAGGAGAGCTCGGTTCCTTTGTGCGTTCTTTCTCTGTAACAGCTCCAGGAGGCTGGACTTCTGTGCCATAAGGGCTGGCTCTCCTAACCTCCTCTTTCTTTGGCATTGGTAGCATCTCGAAGATGCTGGTGGTGTTATACCCACCATGAAGAACTACTTGCTCAAGACCACTCACCTGAGCCTCAGATTGAAATGTCTTCTCAGGATCATGCCAGGTCCCACTGTGGCCCTTTGGAAGATACCTGGACCATATAGCTATCCAGCTTGAGACGTCTTCTGGGTCCTCAGTGACCATGTTTTCCTCAGTTTAAATTCCTGGGCTCTGCTGATACCAACTGGGTATTTACATAGTGTATCTCTGAGAACAATCTCGGGTCCAAACATTGGATTTTATGAGATGTTGGCTGATGGCAGGAGGCACTGCGGGCTGCCTGCCAAGGGTCAGATTTGGCAGATAGGCTATTTTTAAGATGCTGTAAAAATTCTCTAGGCTGCTATTGTCAAAAAAGCTTCATGATGGACTGCCACGTGTTTCCATGGAGACCTTTTAGGAGGGGAGGGTCTGACTCTACCGAGAGTCACCAGAAAAGGATGAGGTTTTAATTTTTCTCATTTTGGCCTCGAATCCATTTTCTTCCTAAATAGTGGCTGACTGGCTGTCGGTTCTGAAGCCCGCCCCAAAGTCATAATTCAGAGTTATGTGGGAGGGTGGCAGGAAGTACTGGTTAACTCAGGGCTGTTCTCCGAGATGCTGAAATCTAGGCGATTCCCTGCGAGATGGCAGAACTGGGGATCAAATAGGAACTATTTTCTATTGGAAAATGAGAGGGAGAAATTCATAGAAGATAGAAGACCCACTCTAGCTTTTGCTGTATATAGCTGTAGCAGCATTTTCCGCCTGGCTTAGTCCTTTAAGGAGCAGCGGAAACAGATGGATACTGACTGCCATTCATCCCAAGGAAGAAGAAAAGAAGGACTGGGGGTTCCATAGTTTTGTGCACTAGGCTAGGAAAAGCAAACCTTTCCCATCAAGTTGCTTGTAAACTTGAGGCCTCTGTCCAATCTTAGCTTGCTCAGTTCTAAACATGAACGGTCAGGTACAATTCTTACTCCACTTGGTGAGAGAATGTTGGAGAAAGACGCAAGAAATAGATGCACGGCTTAGGCCTTAGGATGCTTTGATTGGCAGCTTGGGGTGGGGGTGGGGGCGGTATCTCAGATTCACATGTAAGAGCTTGGTTGCATCCTTCAGTCTCCTTCCCAGGGTCCTGCCATCTCTCCAGCATGATGGGCTGCCAGTAGAAGGAAGTGGAGACGGAAAGTCATATCTTGGTGTGTTGGTGCTGGTCTAATAGAGCACCCAGAGCTGCGTAATTTGTACAGAATGGAAATTTACTCAATTCTCAAGGTTGAGAAGTCTAAGATCAAAGCAGTGGTGGGCTGCTGTGTCCCAAGGTGGCAGCTGAGTCCCCTGGAGGAGGCAGAAAGCAGAAGGGCAAGTAGAAAGATTTCTTCCAAGGCCATTTTCAGAGAACCCAATCCTGCCATTGCATGACCTAAGGACCTGCATGGGTATCTTAAAGGCCTTACATCTTTATGTCACGTTGGCAACAACTAGATTTAGGAAGAAATACAGTTAAACTAAAGTATACCTAATTCTTCCGTTTCCTTGGATAAGCTGCCAGTGTCCATCAGGTTTCTGAGGAGAGTCTTTTTTTCTTCCTGGGGAGTAAGGATGCGTTTATTAGCATCATCATGGATTTTTTTTTCCTTTTGAGGTAGTTTATATGATATATTCATGATCCATATCCTTTGGTTTCCTGACTTCTCTTTTATGCTTCAATGTCTCCATGGCTTTAAAATCTATTGATTTGGATCCTTATCCATAGTCTTGCCTTCTTAACAGTGCGCTGAGCTCCCTGAAGCAAGTCTGAGCTCACACTGGCCTGACATCTGCGGTGACTTTCCAGAAACATTTATCAGTCAGGTTTGACCTTCCTGGCCCATGACACAATGGAAAAGATGACAACACGAGCCATTCTAAGATCTGCTCTAAGCTGGCTGTTGCTTGGGCAGCTCAGGGCAACTAATGGCTGCGCCATCTCTCAGGAGCAGCTGGTGCCTGTCCTTAGCCCCATGTTGCCAACCCCAGCTGCTTGTTTTGGCTGCATAGGTTCGTTCTCAGAGGGAAGAAGTCGTTTGGGGTACCAAGTAAGCAAGTCTCAAGTTTCTCTTTCTCAGTATTTTTTTTTTTTTTACTCCTTTGCTGACAACAACAATTTGTAGTAGCTGGAAAAATTAAACTTAGCTCAGAGCTCCAAGTCACTGACTGAATCCTTCTGAAGAACAACGGAGGAATGGCATGGTGCCAGGCTCCCGTCACCCTGGGACCAGGAAGTCAAACTGGGAGGATTGGGAGTTCCAGGCTAGCCCGAGCTTCCCAGTAAGGCCCTGTCACAGAGCAAACAGAGCAAAGCAAACCCAAACAACAAAGCAGGGGAAAAGTTAATTCTCTAACGCTAGTCACGAGATATTCCAACCATAGCGGCCCTGAAATGCTGGGGCTGAAATCTTGATTCTTTCTCATCACTATACATTACGGTCATCATGCAGAGATGTAAGAGAGAGTAGGGCACAAGATGTCTCCACGGAAACTTCAAATCGAAACCTTAAGGTTAAATAGCTTTGTCTTTGCTGTGTGGCTCTATGCCAGGTGTAGGGTTGAGACGCTCGTCACCGTTCTGTGGAGTCTATAGGAATGTCCATTTACATACAAGCAAACTGAGGCTAGGAAAGGCTAAGCCTTTCACTCAAGCATATATCCTCAGGGCATTCAAACCTTGGAGTTACTTGTGTATTTTTGGGGTTTTTTTTTTCCCTTAAAATTTTTTTTCCACCTCCAAAAGGAAAGCATAGTTTTGAAGTTTCAGGACACTTTCAGGGATCAGGGACTGGAGTGAGGCAATAGGACCTACAGTGAAACTCAAAGATGCAAAACAACGTGTGTGCATCAGCTTTTACGTTCCGCCTGGGTTGGATTAGACGTGCAGCAGCCTAGCATGTTCTCCCAGGCACCGTGACTACAGTTTGAGTTGCTGTTGCCACGTGCACGAGTGTGTAGGCTGAGAAACATCGTCAGCATCCACCAGGAGCTTGCTAGAAACGTGGGACCCAGGGATACTAAATTAGAGCCTTTACCTCAGCAAGTGGATCCCCAGTGGATCCCTGTGCACACAGACACATTAGAGGACTCTGTGTCTGAGGATGGGGCCCACACATCTGGGTTTTGCTCAAAGAGGAAATAACTGAAAGGAGAGAGAACTCAGTCACTGAAGAACACTCCTTCGCTACAGAAGCAGAATCTTTCACTATGAAAACAAATTACCCACCATGATGCAACTGACAACAATCACCAACTCCCACCAATATTTTGCTTAAAACATTTTTCCCACATATTGTCTCACTTAATGTTCCCAGCAAACCTATGCAGTAAATACTCTTTTTTATCATTTTTCACAGAGTAGTGAATGGCATAGATGTTAAATAAATTCTCCAAGGTTGACACTACAAGGAAAAAAAAAAAAGGATGTTCTTTTGAACAGCAAAGTCTCCTGGAAACCAAATCCATGGGCACACTTAAGTACTGTGTCTGTGGAATAGCACCTGCTTTTAAGCCAACGCTTCACCGCTTTCCAAATTACTCTACCTGGTAGGGGCTGGGCCACAGCTCAGCAGAGCATGTAGACACCTGTTTGCACACTAGAGAGGAAAACAAAATAGCAACCACTTATTAAATACTTATATTTTTTCCATATTTTAGTTTTTAATTTAGTTTTTAGTTTTCTGATTTGGTAAAAAGAATTTCACATAGGATTGTGGAAACAAACCTTTGTCAAGAGGGATAAAATGGGTCCTGGCCATGTTTCCACCTGCAGAGTAACTGGCACAGAATTTTGTATAGAGTAGTAATGCAATAAATGTCTTTTGAGTAGAGAACAGCCTGGAAACTTCAGGCTCTTTGCAAGAATGCCCCTTGCAATTTTTCTTCAGGACTTTTAGGCTGATAGGTCAGGGCCTGGGAGATGACTTTGTTGGCAAAAGATTTGCTTTGCTAGCATAAGGACCTGAGTTCAATTCCCAGAACCTATGTTTAAAAACAACAAACAAACAAACAAACAACAACAAACCAACGAGGCATATCGAGTGCACTTGAAATCTCAAAAATGAGGAGGCAGAGACAGGTGGATTCTGTGGCTCCCTGGCCAGCCAGCTTAGGATGCTAGGTGACTTGCAGGCCAATGAGAGACCTTGTCTTAAAAATGCAATTAAACACAGAGGACAGAGCCTGAGGAACTGCACCTGAAGTAGCTGTTCTCTGGTTCACTTTGTCTCTCTGTCTCTGTCTCTCTGTCTCTCTGTGTCTCTGTCTGTCTGTCTGTCTGTCCATCTCTGTCTCTGTGTCTTTCTGTCTCTCTGTCTCTCTGTCTCTGCCTCTCTGTCTCTGTCTCTGTCTCTGTGTCTCTCTGTCTCTCTGTCTCTCTCTCTTTTTCTCTCTCTCTCTCTCTCTCTCTCTCTCTCTCTCTCTCTCTCTCTCACACACACACACACACACACACACACACACACACACACACACACACTTCAAAGGCACCATCTGAAATGAGGCTGTACCAGAGCAGTTCCCTCACAGGGACCATAGCACCCTGTCAGAGTTCCTGGGATCTTTCTATTTACTCCACATTTTACTACATTTGGTGGGTAAGTGTGAAGGATCCATATTCTGCTGCATTCCTGAGGAGAATAAAGATAGGGCCAGTTGTTTGCATTACTTGCAGCAGGAGAATTCCATTCCAGAAGGCTGACCTTTGTGTGTGTGTGTGGGGGGGGGGGAGCAGGGAGAGGAAAGGCATAGACTATGGAGTCCTATGGGTGTATGTTGGAACTATGGCCATGTGACTTGTTGACTTGGGCCTGTGAACCTGGCTTCTCATCTGGAAATGGGATAACACCACCTACAGTATTGGCTTGTGCTCTGGTTTGCTTTCTATTGCTATGATAAAGACCATGACCAAACGGAACTTGGGGAGAAAAAGATTTATTTCTCTTTGCAGGCTACAGTCTATCATTGAAGGAAGTCAGGGGAGTCACAGAGGGACACTGCTCACTGGCTTGCTGCTGATGGCTTGCTCAATTTGCTCTTTTACACAACCCAGGACCTCCCGTCCAGGGGTGGTACTGCCCACAGTAGCCTAGGCCCCTACCACATCAATCACTTGCTTACAGGCCAACCTGATGAAGGGCCTTTTCTCAACTGACGTTCCCTTTTCCCAGAGGACCAGAACGTGTGTCAAGTTGACAAAAGCCTAACAAGTGCAGCTGGGTACAGAGAACGAACGAAACGGAGGATGTTTGCAGTCTAACAGGGGATCTGACAGAACAGACAAAACAGTGGGTGGGGGACGTTAGCAGAGGTGGGAGTGGCTGAAGCAACAATGACTTTTCTCAGACTTTTGTGCCACTGATGATACTGATACTTCGATCCGTCCAAATGAAGAAGGTTCCATGTCTCAACACCTTGAAGAACTTGGGGAGCTTTTAGGTTTTCTGGGCTGCGGGAAGGAGTTAGGACCTCTAGAATAATACCAGATGTGTTCTCCTCATGATCAGTGCAGCAAACAAGCAAACAAATAAAAACCCAAACGAACAAACAAAACAAAACGACACAAGTTGCTCCCGGGGTGAAAACCATGTTCCGAATGTTGAGGTTTTACTCTATTGGTCTGTGTGCTTTTGGTTTCTAAATTGTGTCCCAGAAAGGGACAGGTTAGGGCACTTGCCCAATGTCACAGAGTAAGTGCTCAGAATCAAACTCAGGTTGGCCTGGCACTAGAGTCTAAGTCTGGACTATATTGCTTTATGTGGAAGTAGAGTTTGGGAAGGTGAGGCCCCTCTCTCTGGTATTTGGACCAAGGAAAGCAGTAATGATTCCCCCATTCTCTTTAGTGGGTTTGAGGGTATGGCTGCAGCTCAGGCATTCATGGCTACTGCATTGCCAGGCTCCTTTAGTCTTCCAAAGATGGCCTCCTCCAGTAAATCATTGAGCTCCTGTTCCTTGGCCAAGTCCCTGAGGGTAGCAGAAATGGTTGCCAAGCAAACAGCCTCTTATTGTTCCATCAGGAGTGGAAATGAAGGCTTGGAGAATAGCATCCAAGTTCATCGAAGCCTTGAGCCTTCTGTTTGTCTTCTTGTATTTCTTAAAGGGATTTACTTATTCCCTCTTTAAAGGCCTCTACCTGTTTGATTGTATTTTCCTGTATTTCTTTAAGGTATTTGTTCATTTCCTCCTTAAAGGCCTCCATCATCCTTATAAGGTTGGGTTTTAGGTCATTCTCTTGTGCTCTGGCTGTGTTAGGATATTGAGGGCTTGTCGTAGTAGGATAGCTGGGCATGGATGGCGCCATGTTGCCTTGGCTCTTGTTGATTGTGTCCTTAAGCTGGCCTGTAGCCATCTGGCTGTTCTCGGTGTTGGCTCTGGTAGCTGTGCCTCAGGTGGACCTGAATGTTCCTGGGGTCCCACAGGCCTCTGTTGGCTGCATCCCAGGTGGATAGGGAAGGTAGCACATAGGCGGGCAGGGGGGCGGGGTCTAGGCTAAATGTTTCTCAGGTCTCCTATAAGCCTCCTCAGGATGGCGGTGATGGCGTGTGGCGGCCCTCCGAGTGCAGCTCACCTCTGTGGGCTCCCTTGGCTCTCCTATTTGTCTTCTTATGGAAGCCGGAACAGAGGGAACGCTTGAGCCTTTAAGCCTGGCTGCCAGTGAGTGCTTAAAACTCTCCAGAAAGTAGTTTAAAGGAGCCGCCTTGAGATTCTATCTGTCTGTGTCTAGTTCTGGCTGGTCAAGTGGGTGGCACGAGGGACAAGGTGCTTCTGGGAGTCTAGCTCCTCACACTGACATTGAAAGCTTGCTTGTGAGCCAAAAGCTCACTCTGTTCTGGGAGCAGAGTGTGGAATCGAGCCTGAGGAGGCTGGGAGTTCACAGTTCTAATCTACCATAGCTGTTTCCAGAGGGGACCCCTTTCTCTCACCACCACATCTCCTGTAGCTCCCCAAGCCCCAGTCTCAGGGGGAATGTCCTGGCTGCATTTTTTATTTCAGTGGAAGGGTGGCATGCAGAATAGATAAGAAAGGCTTGGGATGAAGCCATCCTGCTCTTCCCCGGGCTGTGTTCCCATGTGCTGTCTCAAAGTGTGAGGAACAGGCCAGTGGAGAAGGAAGCCATCCATGGGGCTTACTCAGTGCAGGAGAGCACTGACAGGAAGACCCTGGATGCCACAGAATGTGTGAGTCCTCACATGTGCCTGGCCACAGACTTAAGCAGAAACATAAGGGACATAAGGGACATACTAAGGAAAGCAGTTAGTGGGAGGTCACACTGGCAAGCCTTACTATGTGCCTCCCAGTCTCTGAAAGTCTCTTTGCAACATAGAGAAAGCAGAAAAGAGTGTCCACGGCATCTCAGACCCCGACTCCCCCCAGTCAGCACTCTTCGATAACAGTAACACAGGAAGACTGTGTTTGCTGCTTGCCAAGGCTGGTGTGTTTCATGGCTTCTTAAGTCTATCTGTAAGCTTCTGAGGGATGGGGATGTAGCTCAGGTGGTACAGTGATTGGCCAGGATGCACACAGTGCTGGGGTCACCTGTTACAGCCATACTCCCAGCCCTTGGGAGATAGAGGCAAGAGGATCAGACGTTCAAAAGCGTTTTTGGCTACATAGAGAGATTGAAGTCAGCCCAAGATGTATGACACACAGCATACCCCCAATAAAGAAAAAACATTTTGAGGTTGGAATGACAGCTAAAAGTTACATTTGTGCCCGAGGAGGACTTAAATTAGACACATACTCCTGTGCCTCCATGTGAGGAAATCAACTTTTTATTGACCTACAGCCCACAAGGGAGAAGACGTGAGTTTCATGTACAGCAAAGGACACCAGACCTAGGTGGTCCTTTGCCTTCGTGGCCCCTCTTTTGGGATAAGTCATTCTGCCTTTTGATCAATTTCTTCATCCATAAAATGAGGGTTGGCTTGATTGAACCCCCAAGTTCTCTGCCCCGTGAATTAAAAGATTCAAATACCATTAAAAAGTACAATGGAATTTTATTCAGCCATGAAGGAAAATGAAATTTGCAGGAAAGCAGGTAGAACAGGAAAACATTTTAAATGAGGTGATCCAGGCCGAGAAGGTCACATACAGTGTGCTCTCTCATGTGCAGGTCCTAGGCTCTGTAAACTCTCCAGGTGGGACTAAGGATGGATAGAGCCGGCAGAGCTCCAAGGAGGTTCATGTGATTTGGGGTGGGGAAGATAAAAGAACAAAGTGGGAGGGGCGTGCTGGGGCTAACTGGGGCAGCAGGGAAAGAGGGCAGGGAGATGAAAGAAAGAGACGTTGGGGGTAGAGAGGGGAGGCTATTAACCAAAGGAAAATGCACGTGAAAGTCCCATATGGAGACCCATTACTTTGTAATCTAATTTGAAAATTAAAATGTAACCTTAAAAAATTAATAAAAATAGCAGTTCTACTTATATGTAAAAACTGGTGAAAATGGAAAAATGTCTGTAGCCCATTGCACAACACAGGACCAGCGTCAGTTTCCTGAATGTGTTGTTGTTTTATAGTTCCTTAAGATGACATTTGCCATCTGAGAAAGCTGGACATGAGGTACATAATGTGTTTTAAACAAGTGTTTTCCCACCTTCCCATAGATTTAGAAAATATTTCTCAAGTTAACCCCTACCCAGGATTCACATCTCCCCTCTTTTAGGACAATCCTTGGACTTAGATAATCCTAGCAAAACTCTTCTCAAGTACTCGCTAACAAAATTACACAAGGGAGGGAGGAGGTGATTTCATTAGGAAAGCCCCAGAAGAGCTGTCTTACTTACTCCATACCTGATCTACCAGGTTAAGGGGCAGATACATGTCTCATCTTTTCTCCCCATTAATTATCCAGGTGAAAGCTGATGGAGAGTACCTCCTTCACATGTACACACACACACACACACACACACACACAGACACACACACACACACAGACACACACACACAGACACACACACACACACAGACACACACACACACAGACACACACACACAGACACACACACACAGACACACACACAGAGAGAGAGAGAGAGAGAGAGAGAGAGAGAGAGAGAGAGAAGCAGAGAGGCAGAGAGACAGAGAGACAGACAAAGATATGGGCACACATACAGAGAAAGACACACACAATATTGGCATATTTTAAAGATATTTTATTGGATTCGTATACCTTCATCTCCCTTCTAACCCTTATTTCATCCTAATCCCTTCTGACTCCCCAACACTAGGTATGAGGAAAGGAAAGTTAGAGGGGAAAGAGGGGCACAGACCTCTATAGGCTACTTTCTGCTGGTTAGGGGTGTTAGGTTCCTTGGGGGCAAATTCAATCTTTGTTGTCAGAATACCCAGCAGCCCAGCAGCCCAGCAGCCCAGCAGTCCAGCAGCCCAGCAGTCCAGCAGCCCAGCAGCCCAGCAGCCCAGCAGCCCAGCAGCCCAGCAGCCCAGCAACAGCAAATGCAAGAGCAAAGGGAGCAGCAGGACAAACCAGCAGCAGCCGGGAGAACAGCAAGGAGAGCAGCAGCTGCCACAGGTCCTCTTGAGGTTTTCTCATTTATACTCTCAGCACAGTCCCCAGAATTAAACTATCTGCAGCCTCTTTTAGTGCACAAGGCAAATCATAAGGACCTGTTATGAACCAGTCTCTTATCCCACACCTGGGATTAAAACAAAAACATATTAACATAACATAACTGGGTTTTTAGAGAAATCAAAACTTTCACTATGAGAGAGAGCGAGAGCGAGAGCAAGAGAGAGAGAGAGAGAGAGAGAGAGAGAGAGAGAGAGAGAGAGAGAGAGAGAAACAGACAGACAGACAGACAGATGCAGAGAAACAGACAGACAGATGCAGAGAAACATACAGACAGACAGACAGATGCAGAGAAACAGACAGACAGACCGAGACTATACATCCATATTTCCCAAAGCCCTGAAGGATGCTCCTCATCTATACTAAGAAAAAGCAACTTTGCTGTCTGGCCTAGAGAGCACAGATTCTTGTTTGCAATGAGTCTGATGCTTCATTTTCATGCAAAACTGTATTCAAATTGTTGATAATTTTAGTCCCTAATATTCCCAAAGGCCTATTGGAGTGTAAGTACAGAGGTTAAGTACTCTGCATTTAAAGCATGTGAGTTCTAAATGGCATCCTCTGACCACGTCAAATCCTAGCTCCAAGGTTTTAAGATACTTCATTGATCAAGATCTGTTCACCAGCAGGTTGTCTCCCTACTGCTACTTGTAAGAAAAGGACTGACAGGGTGGGGTCACCGTCTGGAGCAGTGTTACCAGTGTGTTGTACTAGGCGTTGATTATACAAGTTCAAGAATGTGGAAATGATGATGGGACTGTGTTTATTTTGACTTTGGTTATTCACATTGTTATTGGCGTTGACCATAATCTAATGATTTTCTAAACCATCTTTTCTAGATTGCCAAGCTAGTAATAAAAATACATTTATCACCTGGTGTGGTGGTGCACACCTGTAATCCCAGTAATAGGAGAGGCAGAAGCAGGCCAGTCTCTGTGAGTTCGAGGCCAGCCTGGTCTACAAAGTGAGTCCAGGACAGCCATGGTTACCCAGAGAAATCCTGTCAATAAATAAATAAATAAATAAATAAATAAATAAATTATATGTATCAGCAGGCAGCTCCCTTTTCATCATTCAGTTGTCCTTGTATATCTATAGGGGCCTCCCACATGTTCACTGCAGGCTTAGACTAGTCACCAAGATGTCTGTGCTCTGTGCCATTGCATGAGGTAATAGTTTACAAGCACCTGCTACCTTATGCTCTGTGTCATTTTATCTCTATTGGGTTCAAGAGCTGACCCATAATTTACATTTCCAGAGGACTTGAAGGTAAGTATGCGCCCGTCCAAACTGAACTTCTCACAGAGCCCAGGTTTAAAAACGGAGTGCCCTTTCAGTCCTTCCCTTTGCACGTTGAAAGCCCTTACTTAGCATTTGCTTTATATTGGCTAATATTCTCAGATAGTTTGAGAATAACAGATTTATTCATTTAAGTTTCCAACTATAATTTCATTAAAGGTCTCTGTTGTGTGAAGAACCAGCTAAGAGCCAGCTATAACCTTTATGGTGAAAGGTCGAATTCCAAAATGATTATTATTTTTTTAGGTGTAATATACAGAGCATATACAGAAGAAGCTTTGGGAGTTTGGATTATATCCTCAGATACCCTGTGTGTAAAAATTCTTATTAGAAGTATTAGCGGGGCGCAGTGGCGCACACTTGTAATCCCAGCATACAGGGAGGCAGAGGCAGGTGGATCTCTGTGAGTTCAAAGCCAGCTTGGTCTACAAGGTGAGTCCAGGACAGCCAAGGCTACACAGAGAAACAAAAACAGAAAAAAGAAAGAAAGAAAGAGAGAAAGAAAGAAAGAAGGAAGGACGGAAGGACGGAAGGAAGGAAGGAAGAAAAATAGAAGCGTTGTGACATGAACACTTTCTTTCATTTCTTTATCTCCATTTTCGTCTTCTTTAAGTGGGGTAAACACACACACACACACAAAATGAGACAATAGTAATCTGATGCTTGTGTGGTTGTTTGTGGGTTAGCAAGATGATACAGGAGGCACAGAGCAAATAAGTGATTAGTATTATGCTAATAGGTCCTTCCATTGAACTGTGGAGAGGAGCATTGCACATGCAGTGTAGACAAAGGCATGGAGGACACGCAGACACCTGGCCCCAGCCCACACTTACCTGGCCATGTTTTCTCATGCTGAGGCACAGGCATGCTGTCCATGTGTCCACGTGTGTGCTGATGCTAGTCTAGGCTAGCGGTTCTCAACCTTCCTAAAGCTGCAATCCTTTAATATAGCTCCTCACGTTGTGGTGAGCCCAGCCACAGAATTATCTTGCTGCTGCTTCATAACAGTGATACTTTTATGCGTTTGTAATGTAAATATCTGACATGCACAACCCCAAAGGGGTTGTGACCCACAGGTTGAGAACCGCGCGTCTAGGCCGTCCTGTGCTGCTGGTGATGAGCAGTTCCAGGGCTTTCCTGGGAGTTGTGGCAGATGTGTGGGCAGAGTCCATCCACTTAGTCATACGTTACTTGACCTATTGGTCTGGCTTCGAATCAAAATTTCTATTTTAAGGTTAAATGGTTATTTGTCTGTCTGTCTGTCTTTCCGTCTGTCTGTCTGTCTGTCTGGTGATGTCTATTGCTGGCTTCCACACACAGTGACACACACATACATGCATATGAGAGAGAGAGAGAGAGAGAGAGAGAGAGAGAGAGAGAGAGAGAGAGAGAGAGAGAACAAGAAAATAAGAATGTCAGAAAATGCTTTGTTAAAACTGGGAGGGAATTGATTGAGAAGGTACCAAACTGAGGGAGAAAGAGGAGAGTGGAGGAGGAGGAAGAAGAGCAAGGGGGAAGAGGAGAGGCAGGGGCATGACGAGGAATGGCATCCAGGGCAGGGATGTATTAGCACCAACCACTGGGCAGTGTTTGCTCCCCTGCTCTCCCTTGGGGACAGCTGCTGGAGGTGGGATGGAGACTATGGGGTGGCCTTGGACCACATGAATAGGTATGTGCTGACTTCAGGCCAGCATCGGTTTAATTTCAAGCCACCAAAAGTCTAATATTGTTGGCAGCAATCGTTCATTTCCATGGCACAGTTATTCTTTGAGGCAGGCTAGAACCTGTCCTGTTTGCCCAAGCCTTACTTAAGTTCCCGGAGAGAGGACACATGGCGCTTGCTGTTCTGAAAGCACCCCTGTCTTTTCATAAGGAGAAGGCCTCAGAGTGGCTGTGAGTCAGCTTCCCCGCGCTGAGGACCTCACACTGTCCTGGGGCTGACAACAGACCTTCGCTCGGGGCTTAATGACCCCATAGTCTACTTAACAGTGTTTTACAAAAGGTGCCTCTAACTTATTGCCACTCAAGAGTAAGGAGCAGAGTTTGGGGTTCCTTTAGACTCAAGTTCAGGTGCTACTTTCAGGGAGGATCCGTGCCATTGACTTAACTATTCTGGGTTGTGGTTGCTATGGAACGACTACGTAAACACGTGTTAATTGCCTGTCTTCAGAGATCATTACTGTTCTACGAGCAAGCGCTCATGTATACAAAGTGATGCTGTGTAACCTTGCCTCCCAAATTATCCCTAATTGGCCAATAAAATTGTCTATACCTGGGCTGGGCAAAAGAGAGGTGGGCCGGGCTAAGGTTTGCGGGCTTGGAGGGGAGAAGGATCATGGGACAAGAAGATGCAGGAGAGGAGGAAGGAAGAGGAAAGGAGCAAGTCGCCATGGGTTAGCGTGAACAAGAAGCATGTGGCTGGGAGGAGCTTGCTCTGAGGATTGGTGTGATGGAGAGAAGCAGCCCAAATGGAGCATGTGCAAGTGTTTATGGGAAATTTGGATGGGATGTGTGGCCGGGAGATAACAAAGGTAGTTTAGGGGGTTAAGATCTGCTCCACTCCAGTGTCTAAGGCATAGTAAAAATCTAACAGGTGTTTGAGTCTTTAATTTCTATGATAGTGGTCCAAATAGTAACTGCTGCATTTGATAAAAATATGAATAAGTATTATTTAATAATGCTTTTGCCGCACACTCCTTATTTTGCTCTCCGTGTTGTTATGAAGAGTGGATGGGACAGTGCCTGAGAAACCCGCACATAGCACACCACGTAGGAAGGGCCCAGAGCACTGTAGCTGTGGTGCCAGTACTGCACCATGTGTTGAAAGGTGGGACATGAGAAACGCACCCCAGATTTCACTCCTGTGATTTTACGTCCAGATGCCTTCAGCAAAAAGATTAGCGGGTGTCATCTGTCTGACTAGTGCAG
Organism: Acomys minous; assembly: GCF_964271855.1. Lineage (NCBI taxonomy): Eukaryota > Metazoa > Chordata > Mammalia > Rodentia > Muridae > Acomys > Acomys minous. The sequence continues at coordinate 110,975,426 of NC_140494.1, forward strand.
TTTGACTCCGCATCCGTTACTTTCCTTGACCTTGAGAGACAGCTGGGCTCTTTAGCAGATTGATTGGATGACTCAAACTCTGGAAGCCGGCTGTAAGCAACACTGACAGCTTTAGAAGTTTCTGTGTGGGCATGCATGATACATATTTAAGGATCTGAGGCAGGAGTTCAGGAAGAGAAGATAACCACAAATCGTGGCATGGGATCTACTATACGGCAGATGCCAAGAGAGAGAAGATCAATATTTGCTGAGAAAGTTTATAAAGCAGTACTTTGGGGACGCAAAAGAGTTGTCTCAAGGTTAACATTGCTGTAGGTAAAGTGTGTGCTTTTGGTCACATTAACATTCCACTGACTAATGCTGGCTACAAGAGACCAGTGAGTCATCCTGTTTTTGTTTGATGTTGCTCCAAAAAGCACATCCTCAATTAACCAAAGCAGGTTTCCCCTTTTGCAGCATCTTAGTGACACCTACCCCTCTATTCTATGGCACTCAGGGCATTCCATTATATTAGAATAATTTTAAATGCACAAATCAGTTAGATGAAACTATTCAAGTATAGTTAGTGGTTATCTGGTTAGTTAATAATATTGAACTCAAATGATACTAGTAGTGGAACTTAAAAAAAAACCCAACACATATTATACAAAGTCATTTATTAGTTTACAAAAGAGTTTGTTCGTTACACCAAGAAGCAAGGCACTGGGGAAAAAATCCATACAAAAACTGAGCATATAAAATAAGAGTGTCACAAGACCAAGGTTTGAAGGCTTCGTGTTGATTCCTACGCTAGTTGTTGGGTAGTTGCAAACAGTGAGCTGTAAACCACGCGTGGGCTACTTTGTGAACGGGTTGACTGTTTTGAAGTGTCATCTAGGTGCGGCAGAGAAACAGATACACCCATGGCACATCCCAGTGTGGTTTCTACTAACTGTAGCAGGCATCCCAGCTGGTTTCTCTCTGATAGAAATCGCCAGGGGTGGCTGCCAGGGGGGCAAAGTCCACACAGTCTGTGCTGGAGTAGAACTCCGTGGTTCTGAGAGCATCCAAATGTTCTGCCTCACAGGATGCACAGTAGCAGGCGGAGGGGGCGGCTGGGGAGAAGTGGTTGTGCTGGGTGTGGGAAGGCCAGTGGTGGCAGGAGTAGCCTTCTTCTGGGAGGCTGTAGTGTAGGGAATCCAGAGAAGGGGACGAGGTGGGATTTTCTGGAGTGTAGGAGGGCAGCTGAGCTGGTGAGTAGCCGCAGTCGAAGGAGCCAGAGAGACTGGAGGAATCCGAAGGCGACCCTGGAGTCTAGAGAAATGGAGACCAGGAGACAAAAAGCTTGGTAACTTAGACAGGATCAAAAGAACTGAGCAGTGTGGGTTTTCTTGTGCAAAATGAGAAAATTAGGGGTAAGAATAAGCTCCAAACCCTCAGCCTAAATCCTTGGAGGTAATCTCATTTGCTGACTGTGGTTTCGCGACACCACATCCTATATTTCCTTTTCTCTTTCCCAACAATCAATTGCCTTGCCTCACTGCCCTCTTTGTTAAAACCCATGCTTTGCAGGCTGTTTTGTTCTTAAGCCACAGACCCTCACTGTGTCTCAGTCACCTGCACATCAAATCCTGCTGCATGCCACAGTATAAGCTGCAGGTGGCACCTTGGATGTCGCTCCATACCTTTGACTGCTAGGAGCCAGGTAAACACACAGAGGAAAAGCTGAGTCCTTAAGGACCCAGCATCTAGAACACTCCAAGATGAGATGCTCCCCATCCTGTCACCAATGGATTTCCCCTTAGCTGCCAGAGCTCTACCACCTCTTAAGCAAGTTTATGGTGACCAACCTTGGAAGCAGAGCAGGAACTATGTGCTCTCTCCTCACTAAAATACTCTCTCTCTCTCTCTCTCTCTCTCTCTCTCTCTCTCTCTCTATATATATATATATATATATATATATATATATATATATTTCCTAATATAGATACTCTATATATACTAAGTATATATTATATATACACCTAAATACACACTCTGTGGTGTTAATTTCCTCTCTTCTCTAAGTTCAGTCTCCCTCATATATAGACTTTTGACAGATAAAATGTATTAACATTTCATTTTATAAGAAAAAACTTACAAAGTTTAAAAAGTTATACATCTCTATGACATCAAAGCAGCAATATTACTCATTTTAAAGAGAACACATTTCTGAACATTTGAGATCTATCAAGAACAGAAAATCTAAATTCTTTCAAAGATTAGGATTTTTTTTGTCTTTGTTTGTGAGAAAGTCTCATGTACTTCAACTCCATATTTAACTGAGACTGACCTTGAACTCCTAATCCTTTTGTCTAAGCCTTCTAAGTGCTGGGATTAAAGGCATATACCACAGGATTTGTCTTACCAACCATCTCAGGTTTCAGTGTGTCCCTCTCAAATAGGCCACTTTGTAGAGCCAATTCAGCAGTGAAGCCAGGCCTCATTAGAATATTTGGTATCATATATATATATATACACACACACGTGTGTGTGTGTGTGTGTGTGTGTGTGTGTGTGTGTGTGTGTGTATTCCATTTCAAGGACTTAAAAATCTAAGAGCTATTGTTTAAACTATTGATTTTCAAATAACAGATGTCTTAACAGGTGTTTTAAAAAAAACCAAGTGAGTAGCACCAGGGGACATTTTTATTGCCAGACATCCATTTACTTGGAAAATCATAATACGTGTATTCAAAGGTTTATGCCCTTCAAGGTGCCCACACATTGAGCTTTAAATGCTTCCCTGACTATTTCCTGGTTGATAACATTTGTATGCTTTCTCACGAGATGATGCAAACACTTCTACAAGGCATCTCTACCCCACAGTTAGCAAGCACCAGGCTACAGGAAGGATGCAGATGAATTACCAGGCTCTGGTTATAGCAGAAAGGGGCCACTTGGCAGCTGTCTGGGAAATAGTGGGGAGCACTTTGTGTGGAGTTGAGCAAAGGCTCCAGGAGTGTCTCTGTCTGAAGGTAGGACTCAAAGATCTGATCGAGGCAGCTTGGAGTTTCCTCACAAGAGACACAGGTGGAAAATTCTCGGGGTTGAAAATAACTGGGTGTAGAAGACATCGGTTCAGGCTCAAAATACAGTCCTACAAGAGAAGAGGAAACATTTTTTTACTTGAAAAATGCAAAAAAAAAAAAAAGATTTGGATAGAGTTTTCTTCCATTTATTATATTTAGGGGGAAATGGTGGTCGAGAAGTTTCCTATAAGTAAACAGTTTAGGAATTTGGACTGTATCAGTTGTCTTAGGTTAATCCAAGTTGCAGAGAAATGAATCTGATCAGTAACATGATAGCTAGCTCTCAATATGATTAGAGTGAAATGAAAGGCCGCCTAGTAGCTCAGGCAGTATCTAAATGTGACAGTCAAGAAAGAGCGCAAGCCTCCACCTTTGGGAGTATAAAAGCATTAACAACTAAACTCCATCTGCACTTCAGGAAAGCTTCTCTGATGGATTTGTTGGGGGGTCCGGGCTTTGGGAAACCTTCTGAAACAATGCTCTTGTTGCTTTCCTCAACTTTCCATGTAGCAAGTTTAATTGTCCAGGAGAGGGCTTTGAGAAACGGCGCAGATGGTAATGCACATGCTCAAACTGGAAGCCTAGGGCGTAGAGTGGGAATTAGTAGCACGTTGCTCAGAAGCACAAAGAACAAAAGTGTCTTGTGTGTGGACAGCTTGCGATGAGAATACAATGAAAAAGAAAAAGAGTGATACAGGACCAAGGAGAGTAATCCGAAAAAGACATCACCCCTTCTTTCCAGTTAATATGAACGTTTCCACTGTGTGATAACCAGTCTTAAAGGTTCAAAGAAGAGAGGCTTAGAGGGAGCCCGTTAACGGTCTCAGATCCCTTCCAGGTTAAGTTAAAGTGACATATTTGGTGGGAACTGCTATAGGCACAGGCTTCCTTCTGTAAGACTTCCTTAAATTCTTAGCTGCTGAAGGGCACCGGAAGGATTGTTTATGTAACAGAGTTGTCCGTTTTGGGCTAGGGAAACTTACACTTGTTTGAACTGCTTTCTGGGAAGAGAGTAAAGAGTGGGAAGGAAGCCCCTGTCGGTTGCGAGCTAAAGGAACAAGAGCAAAGGCTTTATTCTGGATGTTCACATTACAACTCACACTGCACCAAGAAAAGATAGCAAGATTCTAAAACCAACCCCGATTTTATAGTGAAGTTTGGGTTGCCTGGAGACCAGCAGCCGGGATTAAACGTAAAGGACTAAAGTCTTGGTACAGCATAGACAGTTCAGAATGAGGACAAGACTTTGTCTTTCTTTCCTTTCTGGGCTTGCATCTGGAGTCACCTTCTGATTGGTTGGATTCCAATTAAATGGTGGTGCCTCTCTTAACCCCTGAGTCAGGCTCTAAAGGGCTTCTGAGATGGACTTCTGAAAGGCGTTGAGGGAACTGTAAAGCTGGCTGGACTGACCTGCAGGCGATGGCACGGTGGGGTCTGGAAGGTGGATACTGCTGCTTCCTGGCAGCTGTCAAAGCAAGAAGAGGACCATGAAGCAAAGGGAGGCGCTGGCTGCACTTCTCCACTGGGGAAGCTGGGCAGGGAACTCTGATGGGGACAGCTGCTTCTGCTCTGCGGTAAGCCTTCCTTTAGGAACGCTGGGCTTTCAACACAGCCGGCATTATGTTGTAGGTTTGATTTTATGTTTGCTTACTGAGGATTGCTTTTCCTTTCTAACATCAGATTTCTTGATAAAATTAAGTTATTAATTTAGATAAAGGTTAATGTAAATCATTTTTGTTACAGAAATACAACAACTCAAAAAAGCTCAGCAAGCAGCCACTCTATTAAGCAATTTATTTTCTAATGAATATGAGTTAATATTTACTTAACTCAACTCTGACTTTAGTCAATACATTTTCTTAAAGTTGTATCCACTACGTGGTTTCTGGGTCCTAGGAATTAATTTCCCCTAAAGGATATATAATGAGACATTGTTTCTAGATTTCTTAAATCTGAGAAGCTAAAATATTCACATTTATGACCTTTAAAATATAAGAAAATTATTGAAGTATTCAGTGATTCACATCCTATAAACATTTGAGTTCATAGCTAGAAAATGCAGTTCTTTGCATATTTCAAAAAACTATTTTCTATAAAATTTGTTTTTTTTAAATTATTGTATCTAAATACTGAAAATTCACAAGGCTGAGCCTTTCAAATACTGAAAGTTAAGCAGCTTGCCTTTTCCAGTTGAAAGCACAATTATACTAACCGAGTAATTCAGGATTTTTTTTTTCTTTTAGCTTCCAGGTGGTGGCTTTAAAGTTTAAAGGGACCAGCACTGTTGCTCTGGGCTAGGAAGCAGAGCTCACCACACCTCTCTTGGGTTGCAGGGGTTTGCGCACTCCTGTCCCCTGAGCCACTGCAAGCACTGCACAAGCCAGCCACAGCTCAAACAGGAGGTGTGTTACTTTTGAAAATGATCCATGCTGTAATGTCATGAACCAGGAAGCTGGAGGCCTTTACCAGCTCTTTATGCAAATATTTGGCTGCAGCTTGAGCTGAAGGACTTGGAAGGAGTGGGTTTTTAAAAAATCTGCTTCATTGTAGAGCTTGCTTTTAACCCCCTGCTTCCCCCGGATTGACCTGTTTGCTTGCTTCCCTGTTATCCTGTTATCTCCCGGAGGTATGTTGACAATATCCTATTTGATATTATCTTTCTTGTCCTTAGTTCACTTTCTACTTTGCTCCAAGAATACAAAGAATGGCACTTCTCTTATTTCAACCAGCACACATAGCCACAATCTACTATATATAAAAACATGCCAGGCCTATGAAAACAAAACAAAACAAAACAAAACAAAACTAATGGTTAAAAAGAAGAAAGGTCAGTTTTTATCTGTAGATAGGTACTAACTCAAGTTTCTCTCTTCTTTACCCTAAAGGTGAAGAAGTGATGTGCGTGTGTGTGTGTGTGTGTGTGTGTGTGTGTGTGTGTGTGTGTGTGTAAATTGATATGGCTGCAGTAAGTTTTGAAAACTAAATTTACTAGTCTGACACATATAGTTTCTTCTGGTACAGGTTGAGACCCAGATATCTATCTCAGTCTATAACTACCACTTATGATTGGTTTCTTAAAATTTCAAGCAGATACTATTCTGGCTTCATAGCAAACTATGGAAATGTCTTTTTTTTTTTTTTTTTTTTTTTTTTTGCTTTTCCGTATTTGGTACAATGAATTCTCTCTTATATTAGTTTCCCAGAGATGCCATCTCTGCTAAGCTAGAACGGTCTGCGGGGAGAAGGCAGGCATTGTTCTCCCTGGGATGCTATGTACCACCCTTGCTGTCTCAGCAGTCCCAGACTCCCAGATCCTTCTGTTTGCTCTCGGAAAGAGACTTTTACATCTGGGTCTCCTACTGCAACTCTATGTACTGGACTCCTGTGTGCTGGGAAGGGCAGGGGTGGGAACTTTGTGCAGGAGCAGAGTAGAGTTCTCCAACCAAGCAGTGTAGGTTCTTGATGGACATCAGTTCTGAAACCATGCTTCAGTCTCAGACGGAACTCAGAAAATGCCAGCTCAGACTTAGTCTCAGGATCAGAAACTGGTCAAAAACCCAAGGTGAAGTGTTTTCTCTTATCCTGTGCTCTGCTACAAGCCAACAACGGTCACACCATTAGCCACAGTATTCATTGCTCTGCCTAAATGGGATGTCCTGGGTATAGCTGAAGTGAGTTCTGCTAAGTACCAAAGCTCCTTGCTGAAAGATTAGGTTTTATTGTAAACACCTCTATTGACTGGTTTTTGTCTGCAAAAGCTTTTCCCGGATCCCTTGGCCCTATTTTTACTAATGGTATAGCTATGGACTATTGAGATGATTAAATTCTTTCCTGCTTAGTGTGATTTCCTCTGCAGGAAGATGAGCCTGCCCTGAAAAATAGGAGGACCTTGTTTCTGCCTTTAGCCTGGTACCAACCTCAACACTTTGGATCTTAGCTATCATGGAGGAATACAGACTTCTGATCTATCTATGTCATCTGATCATGACAGCCAAATGAAATAATGAAATACAAAAGTGCCTTAAACAAAGAGTCACTGCAAATTCCCCTTCGCATTGCATTCTGCTGTTACCTGAAATTCTGCAAACAGAGATAACTAATTTCTCTAGCTGTAAGTACCAAATCATAGCAAATATAGCTGAACTCTAAATTCCAAACACATCACTGCAAACTGGCTATCCATCCTTGGTTGGAATTGGCTTTAGTGACCTTTCCCGAATCATCTCGGTTGAGCATTCACTATGGAGAATACTGTTTAAGTTCCCAGTTAACCTTTGTACGACCCCATTAGCTTTCCACTGAAGGATGAAGGGAACAGATGAAAGAGTAAGGTAGTGTGCTGGCGGATGTGTGCCACAGGGCTGCTCAGAACTCAGCCCCGTCCCTCTGGCTCAGAAACCTGTCTCACTGTTCCTTCATAGCTTCTCCCTCCCATTGCTTGAGGTGCCAAAGTCCCGTTTGTGAAGTCCGACATGGAGCACACACAGTATCACATGTTGACAGGGACCGGCGATAGCATATGTGGTTGATCCTCCCTCCACACCCACTCCCACCCACAAGCAATAGCAGTGTCACGTGCTGAAGGCTCTTTGAATTGAACTCCTCCTTCTTGGCGGACAACCACGCGGAACTTATATGGTCCTGCAGTGGCCCTGAGCCCTCAGGTCTCATACGTGAAGTGTCAGGGCGCCCTACGACTGCCCGGTTCAGTTTTGTGATAGTTCTGTGTATTCCAGATAGAGGCCTTTCTCTCTGGAGACTTCCAACGATTGGTGATTTTTCACACAAATAACCTCAGGGCCTAAATTACAGAGAAACTAGGTAGGTTTCTTGGAGAGCTTTTTTTTTTTCTCTATGAATTTGTAGAGCCTGTATCTACATTCCTGCTTAACACCGTAACAACATACTTACCTGCTGGCTGCCTCTCTCCCTTGCAGAGGGCTAACAAGCCTTCCACACTCAGTTATGAGCTATAAGTGGTGAAAGACGAGCCTCCCACAATCCTGAGGCCTACACCATGTCCCTCATGTTTTTTGTGGCTACCTGTGGTGACCTGGGATGAAGTTGGGGACAGACATAGTAAGACTCCCTGAGCAGGGCTGTGTGTGTAGGTGACCACATCTTCCCTGGCGCAGGGCTGAGGGAGGCCTACCAAGGACTGGGGAGGGAGGAAGGGCGTCGTGCTTACGGTTGTCCCTGAGGCGGCCTGGTGTGCCCTTCTTTGCTGCAACAGTTCTTTCACGGTCATCTTCACACGGACACCTTGATACACCTTCGGTTTTTCTGGGGAGAGGCAACAGGGTCAGTGGTCAATTCCAAGTTTGGGTTTCAAGGAGTTACAGTAAGGGTCCCTTTGATAAGGCTAAGATACCCAAGGCCAAGCTTCTGCCTTTGCAGAAAACAAAGAAACTTAAAAAAAAAAAAACTTAAAAAAAAAAAAAACACCCACATTTCTCAAACTTGAAAAGGTGAGGACAGGCAGGTGCTTCAGGGTCCTAATGGGAGCAGTCCCATAGGCATTGACTCCTAACTGGGCCCCATCCTCAGGACAGTACATGTTGTTCTTTTCTGGAATGTGGGGGTAGCTCCAAAAAGCCAATTTCGGCTATGATAGTAAAATCAGGGCTTCTGGCTCGGCTTATGGACCTGGGCGAGGGGGGGGGGGGCACTCTCTGATTCACAACTGACCTCTCCGACCTCACCATATTGTTTATTCTCTAAGAAACCCCTGCCCCAACCCCCACACTGTATTCCTCTATTAGTCCAGGCATGGCGTTCTGAAGAGCCACAACCTTCAGCTGTGGTGCCCTTGGTCTGGAAGCCAGCCCTGAGACAAGTAGCAGGCGTCTGGGCAGCCTGTTAGCCTGTTCTGGCCCTGTGAGGGACTTCTCGGACTGACCCCAGGAAGGGGGCCAAGCTCAAGGCAATATTCTCCAGTCAGCCCTTTCTGTTTATTATTTACTTTATTTATATTTGTTTTTATGTCCTTTCTTCTTCATCCCCTTCCCTATTCCCGAACTCTGTCACTCTCTTCATGTCTCTTCCCATCCCCTGTCTTTCTGGCGCAGGCATTTCTGAGAGAACTTGGCTGTGGAGCGTTCCCCAGCAAGAGCTGCAGCTCTGAGTAAAGGCATCCCGAGGCTCCCTAGGACCGCGCAGTCACCTGGAGGCCGCCCTCCGGAAGAGGCCGCCCCTGAGCCGGCAGAGCTGGGCTGGGTGGCCTGGGAGAGCCCAAATGGCCGGTCGGAAGGGGTCGGCTGGGAGGGACCGGTGACAGCCTGGGGGTCCCCGGCAGAGCGCAGTGAGTAGGTCTGGCTGGTTGTTAGGTCAGCTTAGATCGGGCAGCTGCAGCTGCGCTTTCAGAGTAGAGTTTGACCCAGAAACCCAGTGTGACTCCCACTCCGACTTTGGCCTGGAGAGAGTGCAGCTCCTAGGAGTCCGACGAGGAAGGGCGGAGCGCAGTGGCCCCTGACCTGGACATTAGGGGACAGTGCCAGGCCATCAGCGCCTCGCCTGGTTAGTGCAGGGACCGGGGCTATACAGCAGGGAGACCCCCTACCCACAAGCCAGATCCTGAGAGCTAAGGTTGCCTCAGGAAAGCTAGAGCGCTATTCTTCTTCCCGGTCCTGGGAATTGGACATCTCGCTGCAGTGCCTGGGCGCGCCCTCTCCGTTCTAGTGTCCTTTCTCATGTCCACTGCCGGGCTCCTGGCTATGCTCTGGGATCCGCCGGCAGCGCTGGCGCGCCTCGGGGTCCACTCGGAGGCAGCCCCAGCCCAGCTCCCTGCCGGATGAGTCCTGCTCCAATCCAGGGCTCACCGTGAGCCTCTAGCTCCCCCCGCCGCCGCTTCTGGGAGCACAAGGTCGGCGCCTCCAACTCCCAGGACACCAAGGTGGAAAAGCGAAGGGGCAGCAAGGGGCCTGGGGTACGCCGTTGTCCAGAGCAGCCAGATGGGTCTCTGGGCCTCTGCCCTGGGGGAGCAGGCACTCAGCGGGGAGCCGACACAAAGATCCGGGCGCCCTCTCTGGATCCATGCCCGGCCCTGACTACTATTCCCTGACTTTGTGCCTCTCTTATACGCAGGAAAAGCAGAGGAAATACAACCGGATCCAAGTGCCCCTGGCCCTCTTGACCCGACCCCTGGAAAAGCATCTGAGTTACCCGACATCCTGGTCAGCAGGAGCTGGGCTGGAGACTGGATGCTGCAGCTTCCTGGGACTCAGCACCTAGGAGGGCTCCTGTGCAGGGAGAAAGGCAGAGATGCGACATTTTTAAAGTTTCACAAAACATGAGGCTGCACCCAGGTCCCTGGAGCAGGAGACACACAGAATTAATGTTTTATACCTTCTGGTATAGGTTTGAGTTTTTCCCCCCTCATGCCAAGTATTTAAAACCTCTAGAAACCCATGATTTGACAATCAATGATTGCGCGATACTTTCAATTTGAATATTCAAAGGCTTAACAAAATGGACTATCTTCTGCAGAAATCCTGCACATAGGCACCCCACAGGGAGTCCAGAGAAACAGGGAGTGAGATCCCTTTGGGTCCTGACCCTTGATTTTCTCCTATTTTAAGCTTTTTGTCCACTTTGCCACAGACAGAGCAAGTATCCTCAAAGATGCTTCATGTTGCCGCTTCAGAGACAGCCCCGAGGCCCCCACCGACCCAGGCTGTTCCCCAGGCATCCCCTGAGCCAGACTGGGCAGCTACACTGATTCTCACTTGTCCAGTCTCCATTTTTAAGGCGAAAACCTCAGATTTTGGAGAGTGAACATGGCAGCTGGTGGGTGTGGCACAGCAAAGGGCCACTCTGGGCCCAGGTTGCAGGTCAGAGGACAGCAGAGGCCTAAGCTTTGCCCTTTGTATTCCTCTGGCCCTGCCTGGCTGCAAGGCTTCCCTGTCTGTTGTGTCTCCTGCTAGGCCACAGACACCGGGTTTCCAGCAAGCAGTCCTTACAGTCCTGCACATCAGCACTCACTTTACTCCTCCCCCCCCCCGGGGTTATCAATCACTCTGTACTTGGCCGGGTGAAATTTCTTCAGGCCAAGACTCCACTACTGCACTATAGTGTACCCTATGCTCTTCCTCTGCACCCCAGCATTTTTTTTTTTTGCCTCATAGCATTCCTGCTTGTTTTAGAGGAAGGGGTACAGAGACAGCAGACAGCAAGGAAGTTGGCATCTGCATCCTTTCTCCCAGAAGCCTTTGCTTGAGCCATGGCTAAAGTCCTGGGGCGTTTGTGTGTTGGTTCAGTTGCTAAGGCTGAGAGTCTGGTACTGTGGCTAGCAAGCAACTTCAGGAAACTATTTTCCGAGGCGCGTTTTGAGACTCTCCCCTTTCTTCCATCTGACCTGGATGGTCAGACCAACCTTAAGGAGTTTTGATTCTTGTTCATGCAACTGAAAAGCCTCAGTACAGATATTTCAAAGCCAAGAGCCATGCTCTAGGAGGCAACCAACAACCTTTCTCAGTGGATCCCCTTTGCCCCTGCACCCCTCCCGCCCCCGCCCGTGTGTATGTGTGTGTGTGGGCACACACACGTCTATGTGTTTATGTGCATGATGATGATACCTAGAGCGACTGGCCATTTTTGCCTTGAGATTTCAAATGCCCATTGAACTGGATACCTTGCTTACTCATTCATTCATTCATTCATTCATTCATTCATTTATTTCTGTGTTGGGATAGACTCCAAGGAACACTGGCTACGCACCCTACAACTGAATTACTTAAAGCTGTCATCTGTTGTTCCTAGGTGCTAGATTTGTGTTGTTTAGTATTCCCACTGTGCAGCTGAGGAAGCTGACTAGAGGGACAAACATCTCACCAAGTTTAGTAGACACACGAATGACAGAACTGGGCCCCAAACTTCCGTAAGTCTCATCCCAAAGGCCTTGACATATTATCAGAGCATCCAAGGGGCTTAAGACTGAAGCGTACCAAGGAGACAATATGCTAAAAACATGGATCCTTGATGAAGCAACTGGCCTGAGGTGAAGATAAGCTGGCTGTGCCGACTGTGGTTTGTGGCTGCTGGGCCAGGGACCCTCTTCCTGGGGGCTTATTGCTTCAAGGATGTCTCCCGGAAGCCTCAACAATCCCTATGAGGTTGTAACAACAACACCACTCCAAAATTTGGGGCCAGGCCTGCTGCCACAGCTATTTCACTTATGGCACAGTAACTTGATGCTGGATGTGGAAAAGGATGTGGAAATGCTGAGAGGGACCAACATCTTGACCAGTGGATATCTAGTCTGCAGCTCCATCACTGGTCCATAAATAATCTGTGCGCAGGAGATAGATCTCACTATTTGTAAGGCAGATGTTGCCATCACTGGACTCCTTTTAAATGCAGTGGTGTGTGATCGAGCCACAATCCAACTAGACGTTCCTTGAGCACCAGGTATGTACCAGGCCAGGCGCAGTAATGAGTACTAGGAAAATACAAAGATAAGCAGGCCCTGGTTTCTGCCACCAATGGCTCTGCTCTCCCATGTGCACACTACTGCTTTCAGATTGTAGGCTCAGTCACACGCCAATCATTCATCACCAGTCAACAACCATATGATAAGTTGCTCTGGCCAGTCCAGTGCTTGCTTTCCGCTAGCGCCTTCTCTCCTTGAAGCACCTGTCCGTAGTTTTTCCCATTCTTCACACATCAGTTTTTCAGATCTCTGCTTTTCCACGCCACAAACCCAGAAATCCTTTAGTTTACCAGTGGCCGTCATAGAGTCAGTCAGCAGCACCTGGGAGGAGTAGAATGCATATTTTTTAACGTGTAAAGTTGAATGTTTTTACCCGAAAAAAAGAAAATAGTGATATTCTTTTGAATGTAAAGGACACCCCACAGGATTATGCTTTCCCCTCCAAAATAGGTTTTATTCAAGTTAGACGTGCACATATTAAATGACCTTCAGTATAAGGAAACAGTGTTGTTTAATCCCTTCCAAATTTGGCTATAGCCCTAAATTTTCTTTTGTAATGCAAAGTTCTTTTGTCACCTCACTTTTGGGACACTGTTACCAAATGTTGTGGGAAATATCAAGTTCCAAAAAGTTGAATACATAGAGCAAACAAGTATTTCTTGGTCCTTAGGATGCACATCTGGTCCATATGAAAATGACCAAGAAGACCAGTAATATAATAATTTGTACATAGTCAGTTTCTCCCCGTAGTATACATTCAGATTTCAGACTTTAAGAAAAGTTTATGATTAGTCAGCTTCTGATAATTTCTTATTTAGACAAGAAAAGTAACTTGGAAAGTTACTGTTTTTCTTAAAACATTTATTTTTATTGTATCATACTACTAACATATAAAAGCATGTATAGAATACTGTTAGGAAAACCTGTGTGTATTTCATTAAGATGGAGGAGTAAAACGGCGGAATGATTGTACGTTTATAACTATTATACTTTCTAAGCATTAGAACTTCTGGATTATTCTCCTTAAGATATTTAATTAGGAGATAATACCTTGATAGTGTTTGTTTGGTCTACAATTTTTCCCTTTTGTAACATGAAACTTTTTTTTCCTGTTTTTTTCCTGATAGTCTACTGGCAATGCATTATGCAAACCTGTATGTCTTGTTTTGTCAAAAGTTATTGTTAAAAATACTTATGTATCACATCTATAGTAAACATGATGCCAATGTTTGAAAATAACTAGAAAAATTTATTATTATTTAGTTTGACCCTGGGATATCATAGTTTTTGATTTATTGTGTTTGCTTTAATCACACAATAGATATTAAACCCCAAACAACTACTTTATACATCTTCTTTGAAATATATCAAGGTACACACAGTTAGTAAATGATACACCAGTGTTTTTTATACTACTTCAGAAGTTCATACTTTTTTTCTTAAAGATATTTTAAAATACTTAATCAGCCATCTTAAGAATGTGCCCACAATGTTCAAAATTCATCCCTCATCAACTCCTTTTAGAGAAGCTGTCGTCTACAGAGTCAGGGGCTAAATAGTTGCCCATCTTTGTGGTAGTTTTAATACAATCTAAGGCAGGTTTACTGTGCACATACAACACCTATCCCCAAGCCAGGTGCTGGGCATGCATGGTGAGTCATTCATGAGTCTCCCGACGCCTCGAATCTTTAACTAGAGAATTGTTCTATCTAAAGCAGCTATTTTCAACCTTCCCGATGCATTACCCTTTAATACAGTTCAATATTGTGGTGCCCCCCACCATAAAATTATTTTTGTTATTACCTCATAACTGTATTTTTGCGACTGTTATGAATATAAGTGTCTGATATGCAGGGTATCTGATATGTGCCCCAGTGAAAAGGATGTTCAATCTCTAACGGTGTCTGGGCCCTCCAGGTTGACAACCACTGATCTAGAGTGTAGGTGGTGTGCTATTTCTGGAATCAATGATTGGTGAGTATGTTGTATAAGATGAACAGTGTAACAGGGGCTTGAAGAGAGGAGCACTTTAGTCAGAACCTAGTTGCTGAACATAAAGGTAATTTTGTCAAGTCACTATAATATCAGAATGCACTGTGATTTATCCCTGAAATCAGTTGCCATTTTGGAATTTTAAATACAAGTAGTTTTAGTTATGACTATATATTTAAAGTTACATATTGAAAAAGTAGATCTTCAGATATTCTTTTGTGTATATGCACCTCTATATGCAAGCCCCTGTCTTACTGTGGAGGTTAGTAATTCCTTTTCCTTTGTGGACTTTCTCTCGGGGCACATCAGTACTCCCATGCCATTGTGTTACTAACTCAGCCGCGGAAAGTCATAATAATCACTTAAAAGTACTTATTAAACAAACAAGGGAAAGATGTGGTTTTCTTCTCTCATTCTTTGGGGTTTGAATTACATTGTAAGAGAAATACAAACACTTCTAACAACGCGCTGTCTGTCTCCAGCGGCTCACAGGGTGATTGTCTACAGTGCAGGCTTCAAACGGGCGAATGTTAAATTTCACTTAGCAATGCATTTGTTTATTTGTGTGTGTGGTGTGTGCATAAGGGGCGGTTATGCCTGACACAGTCCATGTGTGGAGGTCAGAGAATGCCATGGAGGACACAGTCCTCACCTCCTACCACGTGGGACTTGAGGGTAGAACTCAAGTCAGCAGGCTTTACCTAAGCCTCCTGGTCCTGAAGTTTCACCTTTGACTTCTGGTATCTTCTTAAGTAGGTTGAACTTGACATCACCATTTTCACCCATTTAAAACCATAAACATGCCCTGAGTCCTGTGAGGCCTGGCGATACCTAGAAGAGATGGCATTCTGGGCTGAGGCTCACAGTTTTCTCTGGTTCTCCCGCTATGAGTCAGAAGACATCAGGGTTGAAAAGAGACAGAGAGAGAGGGAGGGCAAGGAGAGGGAGGGAGAGAGGGGATGGAGATGGAGAAGGAGAGAGAGGAAGGGGGGGGGGAGCAAGAAAAAGAGAAGGAGAGGGAAAGGAGGGAGAGAGAGGAATCAATTTTTTCCACATTCTGGTATTGTGCAAGCAAAGGTGTGGCTGATACCCACACACTGAATAGGAAATAATGTATGGAAATTAATTTCCCTGCCATAACTTTGTAGTTTGTTTCCATTTTTTAACAAGACACTTCTGGAACAATAAAAAGGACCAAATTAGAATATATGAAGGCGACACATGTTGTCAAGCTAAACAGAATCATTAAAATCATTCACCACTTGGAATTTATTAGCCTCATTCTTCCTCTGTCCTATGGGCCAGACAGCTGCAATGGACAGTAGATGGAGTAAGGCTCCTGTGTGCCTCCCTTGTTATAGGTTAACCTTAGGGACACTATGAACAAGTTAGCCACTTTAAGACAGATGTAGACATTTTGTGTGTTCTGTTTCTCTCTACATGCCAAGGCCTGGTTGACAGGGTCTATTTCTTTGAGAACCAATGTATCTCCAGAATATTATGAGGAAGTGAACATGTTTCAGCAGATAAATGGAAAGTGAGCCAAGATGATGAACACTGACCATAACAAACAAATATTAAAATTATAGCGTACAGAAACAACACCGTACTGTCGCTACTTAGTAACTTTCCCTGGTGAGTACTACAGAACTATTGTCATTAAAACTTTACACAGCCAACCTAGAAAACTGACTCTAGGGCCCTCATGAAGATCCCTGATCTACAGAGGGCACAGGGTCTCTTCTTTGCAGTACAGGGCCTGATGTTCAGGTCTGAGGGACAGCTGGGTGACTGAAGGCCCTTCTAGAGCTACTGGGTACCAGAATGGAGAGCTTAAGTGGCAGACAAGAATCCTTTGCTGCAGGGGACTCTGCCAGCTCTCCGCTGTGAGCATATACTGAGTAGAACAGAGCGCAGGCCAACCTCTGCGAGCAAAAAACTGTCTGCACTCAAATTAACCTAAGTGTTCATCAGTGGATAGACAGATAAAGAACCTCCCTCACCCTGCCCCCTGACAGGGACAGACACAGACATAGACACACACACACGCACACGCACACACACACTCAACTATTAAAAAGTCTTGTGATTTATGACAACACAGATGAACCAAGGGGGCACATATGAAGTTAAATAGGCCAGGTACTCAAAGACAAGGTGAGCCAGGTGCTCATGATCTCATCAGCTGTCCTTAATCCCAGCACTCGGGAGGCAGAGGCAAGTGGATCTCTGTGAGTTCAAGGCCAGCCTGGTCTACATAGTAAGTCTAGAACAGCAAGGATACACAAGACAAAGCTGTCTTGAAAACAAAAACAAACGAACAATGACTAAAAAAAACACCCCTATAATCTCTGTGAGAATGTCCACCACTATCTCTCTATTTCTATCCCTGTTAGAGTTGCTAGGAGACCTCCCCTTCCTCCAGGGAGGCAGAGGCAGGCAGAGCTCTGTGAGTTCAAGGCTAACCTGATCTAGGAAGTGAGTCCAGGATAGTCAGGGTTACCCAGAGAAACCCTGTCTCAGAAAAACCAAAAACCAGATACCAAAGACCGAACAAAGAAAAAAGTTGACCTTCTAGAATTGATTAAGAGAGACTGAGTTAGGGAAGGGGAGGGAGCTGGGAACGAAGTTGGTTGTTGGTTACAAAGTTACAGTTGGCCTAAGTTTGCACAGTAGAGTGACTACTGTCAATAACAGTATGACACTATGTCAATAATAACATAGGTTATATTTCAAAAAAGCTAGAAGAGGTGATTTCCCTTATTTTTATTGTAATTATTGAAGAAAGGATTTTAAAGTCTTACTACCAAGAAAGGGTAACTATTTCTGTTTGTTTGTTTGCATTTGTTTTTTGGGGGGGTGTTTTAAAGCCTTGCCAAATTGAAGATTTTTAAAAAAAATTTATATTTTAATTTATTCAGATTACATTCTGATCGTTATCCCCTTGCTTGTACCTGTTTCCACCCTCCCTCCCTCCCTCCCTCCCTCCCTCTTCCACCCTATTCTCCTCCTCCCAGACCTCTGACAGAAGGAGACCTCCTCCCCCACCATATGACAGACAACAGCCTATCAGGTCTCATCCTGATAGCCTGCTTCCCCTTTCTCTGTGTGCCTGCCAGGCCTCCCCACCAAGAGGAAGTGATCAAATACAAAGCACCTGAGTTCATGTCAGGAGCAGGCCCTGCTCTCCCCACAACCGTAGACAATGGCTAGATCTGAACAGGGAGTCTAGATTTACTGCCTGAGTGAGGGTAAATGTTTTAAAGCCGTGGATATGCTAATTGCCATGGTTTGGCCACTGTAAGACGGTTGTGCATTGTGCAGGTGGTAAGTTTCTTATCAACTTGGTACAGACTAGAGTCATCTGGGAGCGGGAACCTCAGCTGAGAAAAATGCCTTCATCAGATTGGTCTGTAGGCAAGTCTGTGGGGGCATTTTCTTGATTAAGAACTAGTGCATGAGGGCCCAGTATACTGTGAGTGGTGCCACCCCTGGCAGGAGGTTCTGGATTGTAAAAACAAAAACAAAATGCCGAGGGGAGGCACAGGGAACAAGCCAGGAAGCAGTGTTCCTCCATGGGTCCCTGCCTTCAGGTTGCTGGCCTGACTTTCCTTCGGGATGGACTAAGCTGCAGGGTCATAAGGTCTTTCCTTCCCAAGGGCAAAGAAAGCAAATTAGAACATTCACATTGAAGTATCACACTGGACTCCCACAGGTGTGTACAATCATTTCGTACGTATGTATGTGCATATCTAGAGCTGTCCAAAAGCAGCTATTGAGAGAGACAGGTGTGTGTGTGTGTGTGTGTGTGTGTGTTGAGGCAGTAGGGACCCTTTGAGAGGTGGCTATAAAGCAACCACTGAAGCTCACTGTTCATTTGCTCTCTTGTGGGTACTTTCTTTGAGCACAAGGAAGAAGAAGGTTTTTAACTTCAGCATTGCTGTTGGTATTCCATAAGCCAGGTGTGGTTTCCCGAGATAGAAAGCAACATCAGAAGAGACGGAAGCATGACCACTGTTCATTTCTGAGTACGGATTACTATCCAAATTTGAATTTGTAGACACTCCCCCCTCCCCCGCCCCCATACACCTAGGGCACATAAATGATGAGATAACAGCGGAGGACATTTGGGGAACTCTATTGAAGAACTAGGCCAGATAAAAACTTTTAGAGACTTTGGTAGAAAATAAGAGTCTTGGCTTCTGAAAGGCAGGGGTGACCAGAAGGGTCTGAAAGGTACTGGCAGGAAGCAAAGGGTTGTGGTGGAAGACTGGATCAGGCTGGGAAGGGTCACCTATGGGCCTTGGTTTATGCATCCACAACGTCAAGGTCTGTGCAGGTCATTTATGGTAGGCATGCCCACAGGTCTCTAGCAGTGGCTCTATCAGCGGAGAGCACTCAGATCAGCAAAGGAATCCATACCGCTCAGACTTCCTAGAGCACATTCCTGTTTCTGATACCAGTTTCTTTATGTGTGTGTGGTTAAGTGCTATGCATATTTTAGCAATAAGCCACGGAGGTCTTCCTTTGCGTAGCTGGAAAATATTGAATGTATTGTTGATGACCTTTGCTTGCCCTTCCTCAATGCCCCTTTTGCCTCTTGGTATTCTGTTTACTGCTTGCAACAGCCTGGTCCTACCTTCTACATTTTCCTTTGAAATATGTGAATTGCTTCATTGATCATTGAATGCCCGCTGTACTCAGCCAATCTGGTAACTGTAAATTTATTCCATTAGTCAGATACTCTATGGTTCAACCAAAGCTCCCATTGATCAGCCTTTTATGGTGGGGTGGGGGGCGGTTCTGAAATAACATTTGGACATCTTGGGTAAAACTTTATATTTACAAAGCCAATCTCCTGACCTCATCCTATTTTATTGACAATAAAGCACTGATATCAGGTGCCATATTTTTTTTTAAACTGGGCCTTTACAAGTCCCTGTAACAAGGGAAATGTGTACAAGGCTGCATACTTTAAAGTTACAGGGTACATAAAGTGAGTTTTGTTTTACATGCTCCAAACTGCATTGTATGGTTTCCTTTGTCTTTTGCTAAATACACACGGTTTATAGCTAATAAAAATTAGACAGGAGAATCATTATGTTTCATGATCTGCATAAAGTTTTTAATGTAGTATAAGAAAAATAACCAGTGCCAAAAAAAAAAAAAATGGTATTTCAAAGGTAACAGAAAGTTCAGAATGAAATGGGTTAACAAAGTTCTAAAGTGCATCCCACCCTGGAAGGTTGTCGCATTAGGATGTGAGCCACAGGAGATTTGATTGACATTGTAGTGTTTTGTAGGCGTCTTATAGTGTATAAGAACAGAGGTGAATGCCAATTAGCACCGGCAGGATTATTGCTTAAACTGAAAATCCAGTTCGGAATGAGCTAGCACACTTATAAGAATCAGTGGACACAGAGTCCAACTTCCCTAAAAATGCAGACGTCCTCTGGCCTGTGTCTCAGTAAGCTCTTCGGCATTCATAAGAGCCCCAGGCCAGGCTGCCATCTTCTTTTGTCCAAGGTGAAGGATCGTGAAGGGAAGAGGCTTCTGACCCCTCCTCTAGGGAGAGGGGCGCCACCTTGGGTGGGAGGTCATTTGACACTGTCATGAAAGAAGTGAAGGGGTACGGAGGTGGGGTGGGGTACCCTGGGGTGTGGTGCAGGTCCTCCAATGCATGCAGTGAGTAGGACGGAGCCCCAGCAAGGGAAGTTCCCCAGCCCGTGCTCCTGTGCTGGGCGCTGCTTCCTGACTCCAGCTGGGAGAGGCAACTGGTGCTGGAAGGCAAGGTCTGCAGGGCATCCGCAGGCACAGGGTCTGGCTGGCTGAGGCTGTCCGGCACCGTCTGTTCCCATGACTCTCTCTGAGAAGAAAGGCAACCGCACAGGAATTAGTCTTTAGCTGACGCTCTGAGGATACAGCACAGCTGCTGGACTGCGGTACCTTCTAGATGCTGCTGGAGCCCACCTGCCAGGCAGCTTTTCCCAAACCAGGAAGATCTGGATTAATTTCTACTTGAGGATGTTACTCTGGACCCCACATACCTCTTTACACAAGCAGAGGAAGGCAGCACCCACTTCCGGTCTGGCGGAGTAGGCTCTAGAACAGCCTGCGGGTGTGTGTGGGGGTGTCCCTGCCTGCCCAACAGTCGTTTTCTTATGGGCAGTAGTTTTCATTCACAATACCACCCACCCACCTCCTGATACTGATCCTCGTTCATCTGAGAAACGGGGCACAGATTTCCTGGGCTGCTGCAAGCCTTACATGAACAAAGGCCCATAAACGTTCTTGCCACAGAATAAGGTTTATAATTCCCTGCCCCACCCGTTTTGTCTAAAATTCCACCTTCAGCGACTCATGCGATTGTGGCAGAAGGCTTTGCAGTTTCCCATAAAGGGACTATTAGCGGCCTTTAGATCTTTCTGAGCTGACTTCTTTGGAGGGATCAAGAGAGAACAAGGTAAGGGGGCCGTGCTGTGAGGAAGCTGGGCAAAAGTGAAAGCTTGGTGCATCTTTTTGGGAACTTACTGAATCCTGTCTAGGTGTGACCTCCACATTGGATTCCTTAGGGCTCACAGGCCTGAAGAATCTTGCGCTAACAGGGTGGGAAGGATTTAGTAACGATGTGAATGTGAATTCTATTTTACAGGCCCTTGGTTCAAACCCTTGGTTAGATAGATAATTCAGATGCCTTGGTTGATTGGATCTTTGAGCAGAACCCTGTCAGAAAGAAGTGCCCCAGCAAAGCTGGCCTGACCCAGCATCTCCAGGTATGATCAGGGCAGCCTCTGGAACCCCCGGGGGTAAGTCACATCTGGCATAAGCCTGGTTACCATGCATGGGGGCTGGGCCACAGGAGCTGGGGCCTCCTGTTCCTCCCTGCACCGAGCAATAGCCGTACTCACAAACACAAAGTGAGCTGGGTCACTGGGGAACGGAGGAGGCAGGAGCGGTGGCGGCAGAGTCGAGGTGCTGAACAGGGAACTCGGCGTGGGAGTCAGCGCTGGTGGGCGGTAGTCTCCATAGGGCTCTGCCAGGTAGGACTCCAGCAGGCCTGGGTGACTCTGCCCAGCTGAGGACTCACAGGCAAAGGGCTTGGTCGCGCTGGAGGTGTAGAGGTCATTTGGGAACTGTTTGCTGCTGTGGAAGTCTGAATCTGACAGGAAAGATCTCCTGACACCGTAGTACCCTGACATGACCGGCGATCCTGCAGCCAAATGATAGACAAACGGGCAAAAGTTTCAAGTGGGACACTCAGAGCACTGAAGTCTGCCTTCGTGTCCTGTGAAAAGATGGTACCCACATGTGTGCTATACCACCGTCAAGAAAGAAACACACACGTCTTTCAGCCTATACAACAGACACTCAACTTCAGTCTGGCTTAGGGATGAATTCGTGTTCCATGTACAAGAACAGCAACATGACAATGATTTATCAAGTATCTTCCAAGTCCAGACATTTGGAAGGGACACAGGAGGACAAGTTAGAAAATTCTTTGGTAGGGTACCCTAGTCAGCATTAACTGTTGACTTGACACAGCTTAGAACCACTTGCAAAGAGCCTCAAATGAGTGTCTTTGTCGGATTGGTCTGTGGGTGTGCATCTGAGGGATTGCCTTGACTGTTAATTAATGTAGGCTGCCCAATGTGGGAGGCACCATTCCCTGGGCAGTTGGCCCTGGGCTGTATAAGAAAGCTAGCTAAGTGTAAGCCTGTGGGTGAGTCTGCAACTAACATTCATTCATCTGTGCTTTCTGCTTCAGATTCCTGGCCTGCCCTCCCTCAGTGATGGAGAGTAATTTGGAAGCTGAAATAACCCCCTTTCTCCTAACAGTTGCTTTTGCTTGTAGTATTTATTGCAACTGGAATATTAGGAACCCTTTTGATGGAAACTATAGTCATTTTTCAAAGCTTTTGAACAACATCCCATAATATACAGGACTGTTTCCAAGAAGTTGTTTCTGGGCTTTTTACATAGATAGTGCCTTTCTAGATAAGATGACACACACCCCACTTCAAGCCAGGGACAAATGTACTGTCTTCTGATTTTTTTTTCCCCCTACACTGATCTTCACCACCATGTGATCTTTGCACTTAGCTTACATCAGTAGATAGCTTGCCCTGAGACAGTATGATTGCAGAGAAGCCATATTTTTGAGGGAATACAAAACAAAACCAAACCAACCAAATAAAAACCTTCCTGTGTTTCGGCCTTTGATGATTCTAGTGTTATTTGCTGCCCCCTTGTGGTCACACTGGATCCCTCATTCGCCTGGCCAGGACATATTACAGGCTTATGAAGAGAAAGCTTGGTAGAGTATTGTAAGGAGGAACAGAGAGAAAAGCTGGAACTGACAAGAGTTTTATTTAATAAAAGACCAGTGGAATGGTTTCAGGAGAGAAGAGTTACTCTTAAAACTCTTTGACCCTGCAGTTGTCTGTGGCAGGAAATGGATGGTTGTCAAGAATTTGTCATGCACGTATTCCACCTTAGACCCTTATAACTTGCATTTGCATACTTTAAGTCACTTTCTCAGACCCTCACAACTCACTTAAGCTTTCATTTCCTCAGATTTTTTTTTTTTTAAGATTTACTTGTGTATGAATGTTCTACCTCAAAGTACACCTGCAGACCAGAAGAGGGCATCAGAACACATATAGATGGTTATCAGCCACCCTGTGGTCGCTGGGAATTGAACTCAGGACCTCTGGAACAGCTGCCAGTGCTCTTAACTGCTGAGCCATTTCTCTAGCCCCCTCCTCAGATTTTTATATACCTTAAATTCCTTTTTTAAAGGACTGAGATGTGGAGAAGATGCTGCCTGTCTCTTTCCTTTTGCCAATAACAGCGAGTTGCACCAAGCTTTGTGCCTACTCACCTCACCTACTCTTCAGAGAGAAGAGAGGCCAAGTTGTTCACAGGTGAGAGCCTGAGTTCCTTCCATCTGATGTAGTATTTTATATTTTGGTCTTTACTCTGTCACCTGATACAGCTATCTTCCTAGAGGGTCTAAAAGCTCTGTGGCGGTAGGTCAGGTCTCATGTACCATCTTGTCTGTAAACCCAGGAGTGGAACGTTGCGTTCAACACCCCATACAAATGTATTTATTCAGAGGAGGCAATCAAGCCCCACCCCCAAACCTTTAGCATGCTTTGGCTCACCACACTTCCGTTTTAAATTCACCAATTTCCAATTTCTGAATTCTGCACTGACAGTTGTAATTCCAAACACACTTTCCTCAGAGAGAAATCTGGGCAAATGAAAATTCTTGCCATGGAACTATATCCCAAAGATTGGGGAAGGCACCGAATAGGTAAACAATGCTTCCAGGATGGTACGTTTATGTTGCTAATTTCAAAATAGAAACAATCATGAAGAAAAGCCCACTGCATTCCTAAGTGTATAGATATCTCCTTCAAACGAGGAGGAACATTCTAGAAGGCAGAACAATCTACAGAAACTCCTTTTAGTACAAAAGAGCAGATAACAGCTGAAGCCAAATGGAAGCAAACATGATGGGAAAACACAACAGAGACATTTACACAAATTATCTGGGCTTCTTTGGAAGGGTAGTGTGGGGGGGGGGCAGGCTGGAGCTTGTGTGTGCAAGGGTACTAATTACTGTTAAGAATATTCCTTTCTCATCCTCACAGGACTGTGGAACCGAGACACACAAAAATGACACAAATACAATACACTGAACTCACTGTGTATCACACAGAAATCACCTAATAACCAAAGCCCCAGCCCCTAGTGTTCCTTTCTCTTTCTATCCACAGTGGGGACATTGTTTATTATAGTGGTTCTTGACCTTCCTAATGCTGTGATCCTTTAAGACAGTTAGTTCCTCATGTAGTGGTGACCCTCAACCATAAAGTTATTTTGTTGCTCCTCCTTAACTGTAATTCTGCTACTGTCTTGAACTGTAATGTAGATATCTGATATGCAGGGCATCTGATATCTTGACGCGTAGGCTGAGAAGTTATGGCCTATTAGATTGTGATGTCAGGGCTGTAGACATTTTAACACTATGGCAAAAGGCAAGAACACTATTGCTTTTTTTCCGAAAAGCTTCTTCCAAGCGGGGAATCAAAAGGCCCACCTTTCAAGACCAAATCCACTAAGTTCAGCACGATTCAGATCTGTCCTCACTGATAAGTCGCCCCCCCCCCCCCCCCCCCCCCCGCCAAGGAAGCAAAATTGAGAGAAAGTGATGTGTTATCAAATCACTGGGAGCTCTTGGTTGGGGACGTGACTTATGGCAGAGTAGTTGCACGGCGTGTACGTGGCCTTGGGCTTGGTGGTTCCCCACACTGGAAAACAAAGCACAAACACTCATCAGCTGCTTTAAAGGGAACAAATTGCTTGTTGAAGTAAAGGTCTCACCTGGCATCTGCACAAATGGAGGCTGGGAGGAGCTGACACTGCCCTGGAAGGCAAACAGAATGCAGGTATGTTCATTTTTAGTTACAAGCCTGGATTTAATTTAAAAATCAGAAATATATTTTTTTCAAAGTATCCTTCCTCTCTTCCTTCTTTCCTTCCTTCCTTTTTTTGGATGTGTATGTGTTTGTGTGTATGTGTATGCATGGTTTGTGTATGTGTATATGTTTGTATGTATATATGTATATGTACATGTGTGTATGTGTGTATATGTGTGCATGTGTATATATATGTGTGAGTGTGCATGTGTGTGCGTGCATATATGTTTGCATGTGTGTGTGTGTGCATGTGTGTGTGTGTGTGTGTGTGTGTGTGTGTGTGTGTGTGTGTGTGTGCTGTGGGAGGGTGCACAGGACCTAAGGAAATAAGGAAACAGTGACCTTAGTTCGTCAGGCTTAGGGGTGAGTACCTTTACTTACTGAGCCCCAACACTGAAGCCTTCTCTTAATTCCTATAGGATCTTTGGAGATGTAATTACTTAAATTAAGATGTGATCATACTGAATTAGGACAGGGCAGCCCCCAATCCCATATGACCGATGTGCCTGTATGCAGAGTAAAGGGGTTGGAGAGATGGCCTAGTGGTTATGAGCATTGGCTGCTCTTGAAAACCAAGCAAGGTTTAACCTCAAGATTGGGCCTCAAGGCGGGCTGCTGACTACTAGAAGAAAGGAGGACGTGAAAACGGCTCTGTTCCTGGAGCTCCGAGGGACCAGAGCCTGCTCAGATCTCCAGGACCATGAAACAATGTGTTTCTCTAATTTTAAGCCATCTCCCTCACGTGTCTCTGTGCCTGTAGCCTCTGTGGGATCTGATGATACAGTAAGGGAAGAAATGCGTGCCTGGGGAAGATGAGCGACATGGGTGGTGGGGATGCGTGGGGACACATTCTGGAGGAGGAGATTTTGTACTGGCACCGGAATGAAGGGTCACTAGGTGTGCAGAGGCTTAGGATGTTACAGACAGTTCAGGCACACCTATTCACGGTCTGTTGTGCAAGGACCAGGATGTGAGTTTGGAGTTCCAGAAACTATGTAGAAACCTAGGTAGGCCACATGCGCCTATAACCCTTGCCTTAGGGATGGGGCTGCAAACAAGTGTATCCCTGAAGGTCGCAGGCCAGCCCTTCTAGCTGAATCCATGAGCTGCCGGTTTAGTAGGAGAGTAATGAAGGAAAGACGTTTCAACAGTGACCCTAGGCCTCTACATACACACGTACACACGTGCACACACGACACATGTACGCAACAGCACACCAGAGTCACACATAAAATAAAAAAAAAATGAATATTACCAAAGCAAATGCTAGCTCCAAAATGGCCCCGAATAAAGTAGGAGGTGAAAATGCCTTCCAAGGAGGTTAAGCCTCCAGAGTATTCAGTCTACAGGGCCTTGAGGACAGAGGCTATGAGGCCATGGCTTCATTCTTGGTGAGGGTCCCTTTCTGGTTTGCAGTCTTCTGATTGTGACTTCATGTGACACACAGAGATGATGTATCTACCATAGTAATTGCCTTCGAGTCCCCACCTCCAAATACAACCACACCAGAGGCTGGACTTGGTCCTGGAAATCCTGAGGTCCCAATCATCCACTTCATAGCCCTGACTTGGAATTCTGTCCTCCAGGCGAACTATCGTCGTGCACCACTCAGTGGCAGCGTAGTGTTTAAGAGTGAATACTCTAGAACCAATATGCCTACGCTTGAATCCCAAGTCTGCGTCACAGCTGTGAACTTTGGTTACATGAAAAGTAAATTAGAACACAGCAGTGGCATGCTTAAAATAGTACCGGGCATAAGTAGCCAGCTCACGCTAGGTGGCTTTTGTTACAGTAGTGGCCTCTCCTGTGATTACCGAGGCATACATATACCATGTTATCTCTACTTATACATGCTGATCAAGCTTAGCTTATAAATCAGGCACGGTGAGAGACTGTTAATACTATAAAACAACAGTAATACAACGGTCTGTGATAAGATGGCCTGTGTCGCTTCTCTTCTCCTGCTTTGGAGTAACTATTAGTGGGACAAGGGTGACTCGGATCTGTGCGTGGAGATGTGACCGTTGTTGGCCTGGTAACTGAGAAGCCTCTCTCCTTCTGCTGTCTTGGGTGGAGATTGAACCCTGGGCCTGTGCACGGCAGACAAGGACTCTACCACTGTAGCACATCTCCATCCCAAGGAGAAGGCTTCTGAGTGGCTGGAGTGCAGACAGCATCTGTGGTGCAAATCCCGTCTTCCGGGCAGGACCTGGTGGGACAGCAGAGACCTTTCACTGCTGCTTAGAACGACAAGCAGCGTAAAACACGACGAAGTATTCATTTACGGGACTTTTCCACTGAAGAATTTTCAGGATGATGCTGGCAGTGAGCAACTCAAGCTGTGAGACCATGGGGAGAGAGGACGAGTATAATACGATTTCGTTCTTGAGACAAGTTCTCCCGACGGAGTCCGAGCGGGTTGTCCCCCACATGCCGGGAGCACAGGCGTGTTACTGACACCCCTGGCTAAGTTGAGTGGCAGATGGGAACTCTTAGATAGGCAGTGGGCAGAGAGAGGTGCAGATCAGAGTCCCCAACGTCCGTGGGACGAAATCATGGATAAGCTGGGTCTGGGCACATGTTCGCATGTTGCCAGGGTCCCCACTACCCAGCATTCCCTGTCTGTTTCTGATTGTCAGAGTCTCCTCTGGAAGGACTTCTCCTACAGAGCTCTAATTCCTTCTGGCTTCTGCCTCCTTTTCAGCACAATTAAGTTGTGGTGGGGTTGGTAGCTGTTCAGGGTGTTTTTTTCTGCTTGAGTCTATTGTTAGGGTCCCCCCTTTCCCCCCCATTCTCCATTTCTGCTCCCTTTCGGTTGCTCTGGCCAAGCTGGGGCCAGGAAGAAGCTGTGAACCAAAGCTCAGTTTGATGCCTGGGTCTTTCTGACATTTTGTACGTCCCAGAGCATCATGGGCTTCTCCCCTGAGCATCAGTCACTAGCCTGCATGCGCCTCTGCACCTGCATGCTGGGGGCATCCAGGCTGCTCACTGTGGCTGACAAAGACCCGTCTGGCTTCTGCAATTCTGCTCTGAAGGTTCCCCCCCCCCACCTTTCCTTCCCAGCACCACCAACCCTGAGCACATCACTCTTTTTCTCCTTCTGCATAGTCTTAATTATTACCATGGAAACACCAGTGCTGTTCCCACCCAAGTCTGATTTTAATACGAGAGGCTCTATCATTATGGCGCTAGTTAATTTTATTTATAACTTGACGAAAAGAAGCCCCTTGTGTTCTTTCCTTCTATATAATTTCACCTTGTCTCTGCTGTGGGAATTACACACACTGTTTCCATTCTTTATGGTCACCCATAAAATTTTACCATGCAGACTTAACAAGGTCTACAAACAGTACCTAAAACCTTCCACTGAAAGACAAGAACTCAAGGACATTAACTCTCACTATCATTTTGCTCTGGTATTTTTTTTTACCCCATGGCCTGCTTTGTTCTTACAGTCAGGCAGTCACAATGTAGACACCACTATTATATTAAGCAAATCTCCGTTGCTTCTGTGCTTAACTTTTTCTCTTGCTAGTATTCATCCAGACTTTCCATTAGCTTCGTCTTTCAAAAGAAGGTCTCTAGAAAATTCCTTAAATGTGTGTTTTTAAAAGTAAATTAATTCAGGCTTCATTTATCTAAAAATATCATTTATTTCTGACCTTGTACTTGGAAGATAATATTTCTGATTTTACAGTCAGAATTTTTTTTTTTTTTTTTAGTATTTAACTTCTTAGCACTTTGAAAACATAAGCCCACTGTCTTTGGCTTTCATAATTTCACTTAAGAAGTCTACTATTACTCTTAAAGTGATTCTGTGTGACAAGCTTTTCTTTCTTGCTGCCTTAAATTTTTTTTAACCTGCCTTTCAGGTTCTTCAAATCTGTTTAGGAGTGGATCATAATTCTCCTGTTTTGCTTGGTACAGGGTGTGACTTTGTGACTTTGTGTTTCTGGGTTTCATGTCTTTCATCAAGTTAGGACCATTTGAAACCGTTACCTCCTTCAACATCGCTCTATTATGTCCTCCAAGGCTACTTAGATACATTTTGGATCTTTTGCTTTTATCTTACCTTTTGTTTTCCCTACATCCATGATTCTTTGTTTCTTCATATTTGTTAAAGATTGGGATAAATTTCTTCAGATCTCTTTGGTTCACTAATTATTCAATTGTGATTTGCTGTTTAAGTCACATGTTAAGTTTAAAATATTTTTTATTTGTTTACTTATTTACTTATGCACATGAGTGTGTGTGTGTGTGTGTGTGTGTGTGTGTGTGTGTGTGTGTGTGTGTGTGTAGGCCTTGGGTTGATGTTGGGTGTCTTCTTCAGTTACTCTTCACCTTAGTTTTTGAAACAAGGTCTCTAATTGAACCTGGAGCCCACTGATTTGTCTAAACTGTAGGGCCAGCAAGCCAGAAAGGGACCCTTCTGTCCTTTCCTTCTCCCACTCCTAGCATTGAAGCTAAGCACATGAGCTGTGGTGTGTGTGTGTGTGTGTGTGTGTGTGTGTGTGTGTGTGTGTGTGTGTATGTGTGTACTAGTGTATATGTGTATGTGTGTACAAGTGTGTGCATATTTATGTGTGTATATATATGTATGTGTGTGCATGTGTATGTATGCATCTACAAGTGTGTATGTGTATGTATGTGTGTACAAGTGTATGTATGTAGGTATATATGTGTATATGTGTGTATATGTATGTGTATGTATAATGTATGTGTGTATATGTATGTGTATGTGTGTGTATGCTGAGTCAGGGTTTTATGCTTATATGACCAACACTTTACTGAATGAATCATCTCCCCAGGTCCCTACTGAGTTTTTAAAATTAATATTTAATATTTTTGTTTTGATAAATTATATTTTAAAGTTTGCTTAGTGATTTTTGTCTTAAAACATCCCTAAGGTAAGTATCATTTTTCTTATTTTATTGACTATGAGGCTGAGGCACTGGATGAACATGCAAGTTTCTTTTGAGGGTGTGTTGCAGTGGCAGACAGTGAGATTCAACCAACACCTCTGATTTCGGGGCCCAGTTCTTCACCACCACGTCAGGCTGCCTTACAAGAATTTTATTAATTTGAAAATATAAGTAGAAATGCTTCACTGTTTTAGAAAAATTCAGCTTAAAAGAGAAATGATATAATTATCTACAAGCCCACAGAAATGTCAGATGGGACTGAGATGTGTTTGCATATGTGTGTGTGTGTGTATTCACAGTATGTGTGTATTATTATTTCATTAACATTTCACTTTGATGGGGGCCACATTTAATCAGGTGTTGCTTATATGTACTGAAATTCATAGATCTTATGTGCGTAACTTGATGTATATTGACAAATTTTGACAAACCCTTCTAACCAGCACCAGAAGCGTGTTATAGATCACTTTTATTAAATTAGTGTGTGCCTCTCTCTATGGCCAGGAACTATTCAGATTACTTAATATTAAAGCCAATGCTAACACACACCTCTTCAATCCACCTCACAGAACAAAGAAGAAAGAGCCTTGTGTGATGGGCAGGACTTTCCTGGGCAGGTTTAAGGACTCAGCCTTATTTCTCCATCCCGTTCTCAGATTTCATAGGTTAGGAGAGAAGAGCCTTGGGCAGACAAGCTCCCTTCCCCACGTGAAGGGGCAACTCCAAGCCCTTTATCCTGAGCTCAATATATTGTATTCCCTCAGTTACTTCTCATCCTAACAATAACATTGGATTTAATATTTCACAGCCCCTAGCTTTGACCATACAAGATGGTATATAATTTTTATTTTGCATACTGCAAACAACAGGATCCTGCAATACCAGGTAGCCAAATCTAGAGGTTTATATTTGAATGAAATTTGCCCATCTGCAACTTCCTGTAGCTAGCACAGCAGCCTTACAGCTGCCCCAAAAGCCCCTCCATGAAAATGAGTTAATTTGAACTAATAGGTCACCAAGGCAGTAAAGTGATAAGATTAGAAGTTTCCTGTGAATACATTTATTGCCATTTTTATGACCCTGTAATATTTTTAGGTGCCAATATAGTTGAAGAAATATATTGGGATACATGAAGAAAGATCTCTCTCACTGGCATAATGTTTCTTTTAAACTGCTAAATCCATTTTTAAAAATCTCTTTAAGTTGAAAGATATTGCTATTGACGCTTCAATAGTAATAATTATAGCTATTTGTGAGTAGGTGGTATCTCCAAGGAATTTGCAACATTTTACACATTAGTTTCCCACTGTCACCATACCCATGCTTTGGAGGCAGGTTGAGCTAGTGATATTATGATACACTTCCTTTTTAATGTAATGAGTGCTCTGTCTACATGTATGACAGCATGTATGTATGCCTGGATACCAGAGAGGGCATCAGATTTCATTAAATAAGGTTGTGAGATGTCATGTGGGTACTGGGAATTGAACTCAGGACCCCGGGAAGAGCAGCCAGTGCTCTTAACCACAGAGCCACCTTTCCAGCCCTATGTTGCACTTTCTAACATCACATTTTAATATCTGAACTTAAATCCATTGTAGGTCGGCCACACGATTTTCCTCTAACTTTGTAACGAATGTAAAGTTTGTGCTGAAGTTAACACACATTACCTTTAAATGGATACCCCTGTTAGGTGGGCACACTTTCTTTTCCCAGGAAATAAAAGCAGGCATAGAGAATTGGGTGCTCTAATGTGATAAATATGTTGCAGAACCTGGGGGAAATCAGATCTATGTTATGTTTTATATGGTGCCTACACCACCTCGAGCATCTGATAAATCTGACTTCTTTCACAAACTTTGAACACACACACACACACACACACACACACACACACACACACACACACTCTTCATTTATGGATCCATGCATCTAAGCTATCCAGTGAATCAGGAACGCTCCGTGAAGTTACAGTTACAAGTATCTACAACGCACCAATTACTCCTCATAGCATGTGGATATTGTCTCCGGCTTACAAAAGGAGACACCAAGCACAGGAGCTGTTTGCCCCCACAATCAACTAGCTAGGTAATCAGAGAACAAAGCGTGAGACGCCAGCCTCCCAAGCATCACTCAATAGACTCTTGGAGTTCGTTGGCTGCCCTTGATGCAGAAACCTCCATAGGGCTTTGCAGGTGTCAACAGAAAATAATTGCTCAGATTAGGACCTAATTAAGTAGACGGGTCACCTGTGAAAATAAAATATGACTACTGTTTCTTAGAGGCTCCTCCCACCCCCTTCCCCCAGCAAGAGGAGTCACTGGTCTACTCTTGAATTCAGGGTATCAGGTTGTGGTTTGAGTTGACTGACAGAATATGGCCGAAAGGGATCTGTAATTTTCAGATCTTAAGGAAGGGAGTTTAGCCTCCAGAGGGACAAGAGACTGTGTGAAGCGAAAGTGAGGTGACCTTGCCAACAGCCAGCAGCACCAACTACCAGAGAGGAGAGAGAGAGAGAGAGAGAGAGAGAGAGAGAGAGAGAGAGAGAGAGAGAGAGAGAGAGACAGAGACAGAGACAGAGACAGAGACAGAGACAGAGACAGAGACAGAGAGACACAGAGACACAGAGACACAGAGAGAAAGAAAGAGACAGACAGAGATAGTCAGAGAGACAGAGAGTCAGAGAGACAGAGAGAGACAGAGAGGGAGAGACAGAGAGACAAGAGAGACACAGAGAGAGACAGAGGGAGACAGAGAGGGAGACAGAGAGAGAGAGAGAGACAGAGAGAGAGAGAGACAGAGAGAGAGAGAGACAGAGAGAGAGAGAGAGAGAGCTCTTCTGCGCATGCACTTCACCTGAAACTCCAGCTAAGTGCAACTGAATGAGGAGTCCCTGAGGGAACAGCAAATGAAGATTCGGATGACGCTCAAACTGTAAGAGATGACAATTGTTTTAAACTCCCAAGGCCAGGTGGCTTATTAGGCAGCAGTAAGTCGCAGATCCATAGCCCGGAAAAAGCAGCTCATGAGATACAATGGCACGTTCCTATTTTCTACCGATGGGAAATGAGCAACCAGGTTAGCGAGTGTGCTGAGTGAGAATTGTGAAGGCTGGCAAGGGGTAAGGGAGCTCCCAGGTGCAAAGAATCTCATGAACTGAGCATGGGGTGGAGAAAAAAAAAAGCAGGGGCAGGGAGCTTGGTTTTTCTACAAGGAGCAGAGAGCTATCTGCTTGGCAGCAGCAGATGTTTCAGTTTGTTGCCTGTTGTTGACTGTAGTAATTCCAGAGGCACAAAGACGACGTGGGGTTTCTAGTCAGCATACAGACTCGGGGACAATAGCGATGAGAACAAGACTGGGGGTTAATGGAACCAGCGCTTTCCTGTAGCTACTTGTTATTAGGCGTTATGTAGGCATCACTCGCTTTAAGTGACAACTTACATAGATGTGTTCTCTTCAGTGTGCTAGGAATTCTCACCGAATGCTCACCACTGATCTTTCAGATGACACTATGAGGTATCCACCAGTCTGTAGATTGACCTGTTCAAGGTCACTTGATGTAGCCTGGGTTCTAATCTAGACCCGTTTAACCACGAGATTTGGTGTAGGTAGAGAAGTGAGGGCAAAGGTAAGAGTAGGGGGCAACTGACTGTCTTGAGAGAATGGAAGGAGTTAGATTCAGGATGAGACCTGAATCTAAGTCCAAAACAATGACAGGAAATCACTAAGCAGGATGGAATAGGACGTCTTATTGTGGAGAAAAACCAAGGCTTGGGCTGCTTACAGCCCGTGTGCCTGAGGTGTGGGGATGCCAGCAGGACTTGTGAAGACGGTTACAAAGGGCCCTAGAGCCGTGCGAAGGGCTCGGAGTTTGTCCTCCAGTGGGCAGCGATCCTTCTGAGTCTCAGTGGTGTGGCCGTGGTGAGAGTGCTAGCCTAAAACATGGCCTCTGTTGCTGGAGCCATGGATCTGGAGTTGCTGGCAGAGTTGTGGTTGTAGCCACGGTTAAAGTGCCGTTCTAGAACAAAGCCTCTGATGCTGAAGCCGTAGGCCTGGAGTTGTTGGTAGAGTAAGTGCGCAGCTGTTAGCGTCTGTGGACACCTGATGTGGAGGGTCTGGCAGCGTGTCAGGAGGCCGGCAGGTGGCACTTCTGTCTGCATCTGCTTGGCATCTTTTAGAGGCTGTATCAGGAAGGCTGATTCATGCCAGTTGGTGCTGGGAGTTGTTCTGGCCACCTGTCCTGGCCACCCATACAATTCCCAGGGCTCTCGTCGTCTTTTCTTCACCACTGACCATCTTCACACTGATGCCTATGTGTGGGAGACTACAGCATCTCCCCATTCCACATTACAAAATTAAAATTCTTCCATGATTTAATTTAATGGCGCACTGTGGATGTCTGATCCCAAGGCCAGTAATTATGTCTAATTGAGAAAGGAATGGTGAAATCTCCTTATAAACACTTACCTTATGTTTACAAAGCCTCACTTTGCGTGGTGTGTCTTCACTCTTGGTAGCCTGGGCAACATTAGGGACTACATCATCGATGTAAAAAGAATAAGTGATTGTCTTAAAGGTTTTACAAACAAGGCGGTACAATGAAGAGGGAAAGGCATGTTAAAATTCTAAGGGAAAGGAACTTTTAAATGAAAACACAAACTTACTATTGTAATAGTACGTGTAGCTATATATGATACACTTTGAAGCCAACTAACCTGTTGCATCAACTTAGAGTCTAACAAACTGTCGCAGCAAACATCTGTGAAAATGCACGTGGCAGAAGGGTAGGGAGACTTCCACAGATTTCTACTGTATCGTTTTTACACTTTCCACTTGTGTATTCTCTTTGTCAATTGCACAGTGGACTGCTTTTGTAATCACAGCAATTAGTGAATAAATATTAAAATAGATGTCAGACCTTATATATTTATGGATAATCTCAGATGTTTGGGGAAAAAAA
The DNA here is from genome assembly GCF_964271855.1 of Acomys minous. Classification (NCBI taxonomy): domain Eukaryota; kingdom Metazoa; phylum Chordata; class Mammalia; order Rodentia; family Muridae; genus Acomys; species Acomys minous. The sequence goes on from NC_140494.1 coordinate 111,010,261, forward strand.
AGTATTCCAAGTGTTTTCAATTTCTGAGCCATGAGCTGTTTTATGTCCCTTGGAAAGCTCACACAATTACAGAGCTCCAACTTTTTGACAGTTTCTTAAAATTTATTTTAACAGCTCTCCTGCTTGGCACAAAATTATGTCCAGGCTGTCTCTGTGAGAAAGTGGTTGCCGTCGCCTAAGTTACAAAATGAAGCATATTTTTATACCCCTGGCTCTTGGTGTGCCTTTGAAATGCTGTTTGTATTTATGCAGCTCAGTTAGAGCAACAAGAGCCACTGGGAAGCATTTTGGCCAGCACAGATCCTACGGAACTGCAGTCCCACCAGATGGACCGGCCACGGTTGTTTTGCTGTAAAGCCTGATTATTTTTGCAAGCTGCAGGAAAGAATTCACCACCAGGAATGATTTTAAATTTCATGACATTTAAAAAGAAAATTCCACAAAACCAATAGTACAGCTGAGAAAATAAGTTCCCTATGAAAGGCTTGCTTTTATTATTATTTAAAATTTTTTCTGCAATTGTGAAAGAGCAGGTGGCTGGGTGGGGACCACGGAAAACACTGGAAGTGTGGTTCAGTCCTCCAAACAGGGCAGGGCAGTGGGCTAATTTAGGTCGGACAAAAGGCAGTCCAGAAAGCCTTAGAAAATGAAGCAGTCATTCAAAGAAAGACCAACTATATCATTTGTACCCCTAAATTCAAACAATGGCACTTTGCATTTATAAGGCATCGAGTGCTCAAAACTGTCGCTTTTGTTTTTCATTATTTCTGAGCTCATGAGGATCTTCTTCAGCAATGTGAACAAGCAACGTTCCAAACACGTTGCCTTGGGAATAAGCAAGGGGTGTCAGGGAGATACTCTTTGCTTAGACATAGTTTTTTTTTTTTTTTTAAGACAGGGCTTCTCTGTGTAGCCTTGGCTGACCTGGACTCACTTTGTAGACCAGGCTGGCCTTGAACTCACAGAGATCCGCCTGCCTCTGCCTCTCACAGTTCTGGGATTAAAGGCGTGCACCACCATGGCCAGATATGGGTTCCCTTTATTAAGAACATCTAAAACTTAATGGGGAATGAGGAATAATGGATTTTTCTGTGGGATAACTAGGAAAAAATAGTAAGGTAAAATGAAGTAAATGTATTAAAAATTGAAGTTTTCTCAGTAGTTTTGGTAACCAAACAAACATGAGGTATTTCTCAAAATGTAAGAAAAAAATCATAGAAGAAAAATGAAAATATAAGAAAACACGAAATACCCAAACAGTAGCAAAATATTAAATACCCATTAGTCATTTGATGACAGTTCATTGTGCCTAGGCAAAAAGATAATCATACTGAAGCCAAAACTATTATAGGATTGGTTCTGTTTATGAGAGTTGCAGAGGTTAAAAAATAATTTTAACGGTTGCTTTTAGGAAATCCAAGCAAATCATGTGGATATCCTTCAATAGCCATGCCACCTACTTTTTTGCACTCCCATGCCTTCAGAGCTTGTGGCACCTTGTCCAGAACTTTACAACCCCTGTTTTTATAAAGCATTTGTACATTGCTATGTTCTTAGCTCATAGCTGTAGAGTTCTGTGATCAACACCACACTTCTAAAATGTGGGCAATCAGCTTCTCAACCTCCACCTTGCACTGCTCCTTCCAGCCTACCACTGCTACGTGCGTGCGTGCATGCGCGTGCGTGCATGTGCGTGGATGCGTGCGTGCGTGTGCGTGCGTGCATTTGCGTGCATGCATGCATGCGTGCGTGTGTGTGCGCGTGCGTGCATGTGTTGGTTTAAATTAGAGTTCCGTGTTAGGAAAGAGTTCCATTTGTCTTTTGCATGTGGTCCCAGGAAAGGAGAGCAACAGTGGTCTCCACCCTCCAATCTGTTCCCCTGTTTCTAGAAGAAGATGAGGAGTGAGAATGTCTTCCTCAAGTTCTCTATTTGCTAACGCTGGCTTTGGGGCACGGCATGGCTGCTGCACTCTGGAACTGTGGGCAACAGATGCAATGTCCCATGCAAGGTCTACACAAGATCCACACAAGTCTACCAATATCCTAGAGTGGAGGAGAATGGAGCTCACAGGGTCCCCCCCACACAGCCGAGGACAATGAATGTATACAATTAATAGATGAGAAGAGACATTGTCTAACCACTGAAAAGGTGTCCAGGCACCTATAAACAGCCCCTCAACCCATACACCTAACTAATGAAACACAATGGAATTCACTGGGTTATTTAAAAAGGAAAAGACATGAAAGTAGGAGAACTAATCAGGAATATATATATATGTACATGTATACTATATATACACATGTATACTATATATACACATGTATAAAATGTCACAATGAAACTCATGTATAATTAACTAACATATGCTAACAGAACATCAAAATATGAGTAATGCACTTTCATGTGTGTAACTATGGGAGGGTTCTGGGTACCACGGGAGTAGGATAACACCAAGGGATGGGTCTCTGGGGACAGTATGTTCGGAATCTTCCTCCAAGTGGGGGTTGATCCTGGGAATGAAGATCATATGTTCCTTTGTCTACTTGAGAAAATAGGAGTCACAACAGCCCCTGAAATCAGAGAGGCTGATTTCACAAGAGGCGCCAGGGGTGTGTATAAAGGAGAGAAAGCAGGAGAGAGAAATGGGCTGTGAGAGCCCTAAGGGTTGTTTAGAGAAAGGAGGCTTAGGGACTTTTTAAGAAAATGGAAAGGAATCTTCTTCAATGCCCATCTGTGACACGAGTGGATTCTGGCTCAGGAGCTCCTCCACACTGGGTGGGGCTGTGGAGAGCCCGTGAGACGTAGTGGTATAGAGAGATAGGAGAGATGGAGGTGGACTGTATGTGGGCAGCAGAGTTTGGAATCAAACTAGAGAAAATTGTTGAAGAAAATGAGAACTTTTTTGGGGGGGGGATCTGGTTCTTTTTAAAATATATTGGGATCACAGAAAGTCTTGGTCTTTGGGGGGCATTCCCTGGACAGTCTACATATGTGTTGCAATGATAGGTGTGGAAGTCACGTGTGGATAGTGCGGCGCACAAGGCATGATTGGAACCCACCACTATATATGGAGTGTAAAGCTTGGTCTGAAGAACTGAAAAGCAGTGGCGACTCCAAACCTTGTCCCACCTTGGTATGGATAATATACGTTCAAGAAGGCAGTATAGCCACTGCAGTTGAGGTATAGTTCAATTGGTTGAGTTCTAGTCTAACATGTACAGAACCCTCCAAACCCAGATGTGATGGTGCACAGCCGTGATCTTAGAACGGCAGAAGTGGAGGCAGAGACTGCAGAGCTTCAATGCCACCTTCAGCTTCATGAGTTCGAGACTAACCTGAGCTACAGGCTATACCCTGTCTTTAAAAAATGGGGGGTGGGGCGCGGAACAACACATCAGGTGAAAGAAGAACTCTGGAATGCCATAAATGTGAGTGTAAATGGAAGCGCCATAGCTTTGTACCTGATTCCTCATTCCCCCACCTATTTTCCTCTGGAGGCCACTGTGCTCTTGTTGACAAATGAATATATTTTAAAGTAGAGAAATGGGCATATTATTTGTAAAGTTTCTCTTTCAGAGCCCTGCAGTAAATGGCAGCTATTATGATTGATGTCTGAGACAGGGTCTTGTGCAGTTTTCAATTGATGGTGCAGCTGAAGATAATCTTGATCTCTTGACCCTCCTTGCTCCAGCCCTCCAGTGCTGGGACAAGCAGGCATGTGCCACCACATCCAACCATTCTTCTTCTCCTCCTCCTCCTCTTCCTCCTTCTTCCTCTTCTTCTTCTTCTTCTTCTTCTTCTTCTTCTTCTTCTTCTTCTTCTTATTATTATTATTATTATTATTATTATTATTATTCTGGAGAGAAGGGATGAAAGGCCACACTATTGTACCACCTGTGCCAGTCCTTGACAAGATATTAAACTTAGTGCCAGGCTGTTTATAGGTCATGTGGTTGCTTTGTGCTTGATGTAATTTTCTGTCTTCCATACTTTTTGCAAATCCAACTTATAAAACTCTAGTGTGTGTGTGTGTGTGTGTGTGTGTGTGTGTGTGTGTGTGTGTGTGTTGTGTGTGTGTGTGTTGAGGCATGGGTGGAGTATGTTTTGAGGTCCGAGGAAATCTGTTGAGTTAGGAAGAAAAACAACTCTGCCCAGTGGGAGAAGAGGACACCTTGAGTGGTGGTGAACACTGATCCAAGACCCTCTCACACTGAGGAGCAGTAGGCTCCGGAGGTCCTGTCAGGTCAGTGAGCTGCTAGCAAATCCTGGCTTCTGTCTTCTCTGTGCTGTCTGAAGTGAGGCTTTTCATGAAATGGAGTTTATGATGAGTAGGTCAAATCCTTAGGTAAGGGTAGCGAAGGACTGGGCTATTAGCACTGCGGAGTGGAGCAGCTGCCAGCTGTTAGCTTAGACTTTCACCTGTCTTGACCCACAGAAGGGAAGAGGGTGACACCGGCTTCGTGTTCAATTAAGCTTGCTGCTCCTAAGACAAGGAGTGGCCTGAGCTGCCTCAGGTGGCTGGAGATGAGGCGCATATGTATAATGGGATATTATTCAGCTACAAAAAGAAGGAAGGCCTGTGATTCGTGGCAACCCCACACGGAACTGGACACTTTATGCTAAACGAGTTAGGTCAGGAGCAGAAAGACAAATCCTTTCCATGTTCTCCATCACGTCTGGAACCTGTACAGATCCAGCTCCTAGAGGGATTACCAGAGGCTGGGGAGGGAAAGGAGGAGAGACATGGCTAAAAGGCAGAAGTGTGCGCCTGAGCAGAAGAAACAAACTGAACGTCTCATTGTGCATCAGAATCCAGCTCTGGCTGGTAACTGACAGTGTATCCTATACAGCTAAACAAAGAAATGACCAATGGACCAACACTGGAGGGCATGGGTGTGCCAGGCCCACTGCTTGGTTATATAGTGTACATGTATATTGAATATCACACTGTACTACCAGCATGTATAGTTATTCAGTTAACATAAAAACAAAAATAACCTCAAGCAATATTTAAGATTTCTGGCCTTCACTTCTGCCATTTTGCTCTTTCATTCACTCAAAGTAAGTATTTTTTTTTTCTGGTCTACAAAGCTAGTGGTTTGCTATGCTTCCATTTATATCACAAATGGTAGTGATGTGGTGGGACTAGCTGACTCCCAGGCCTGCCCTCAGAACATCCCATAATCTAGTGTGTGTCCCTCTGAGGTTGTCACTTATTGCCGGTGCTTATCAGGTGGTGGCATGTGTCAACTGTTATAAAAACCATAAAAGGCACCACATGCTGAGCACTCAGGCTGTGTCACGTGATGTACCAGGTGCTCTACAGACAAACCTAAATGCCTCCGTGTGTATGGTGGGTATCGCTGGCCCTGTTTCTCTGGGGCAAAACCGAGGCTCAGAAATCAGGTCTGTCTCCATTGACGGAGTCTGAGCCTGTGTCCATAACCCTGAAGGACAACCTCCTAGCTGTTCTGTCATACTGCCATTCATCCAGAAGGACAGGAAGAAAAAAAAAAAAGCAAGACATTAGGCAACTGGTGAGATCTAGAACAGCAAACAGTGGGGTGCGATGCAGTAAATATTAAAGCGGAAAAACGTTATCTCTGGGATCCAAGGGGTATCCGAGAAACCATCCCAGGCAGGGGTAGACGTGAGCTTAGAAGGGCTGTGCTACCTTCTCACTCACCTAACCACTCTGCAGGCAAAATGGTTCTCCTATGTCATGTGGCAGACTGAGAGGTGCAACTCTCCTCTCTCTTGACTTTTGTCCCCTCTGTGTGTTCCACTGGACTCTGCTACTCACTCACTGACCACCTGAATCATCGTACTCTAGCTCAAGGCACACCATCCTCCATGAAGGTCTTACTCCCCACCCCCACACCCTGTCCACACATTTTTTTCAGTCTGAGCCTGCACAGTGTTCACTGAGGGTCACAAGTACTCCCTTGACACTCCGAACGAAGCCATTTTGCTATTTTATTTTTCTTCTTCAAATCCAGTTCCTTCCCCCTACAACAGAGCTGTGTGATCTTCTGGGGCAAGGGATTTCTCACACAGCTCTGAGTTCTCGCCTGCACAGAGCCTTGTATGCAGTAGGTACCTAGTAGAAACCGCATTTATTGAGCACCAATGCTGTGCTAAGCCCTTGGAAAAGGACTGACTGTGACCTTTGTGATAACCTTGGCAGGGCTTAAGGAAAGACGAGGCCACAGTCGCAAAGCACACAGTTTGCAGGTGGCAGAGCAGCTGGCCTGTGAACCGAGGCGATGTAGGTGTGGCGCCCAAATTCTTCACCATGCGTTTTCCTGTCTTAGAAGTTGAACTTCAGATGGTTCCTGGGTGACGGGGATCTTCAGCACTAGCTCAAGGATGCCGCAAAGTCAGGACAAGCTATTTCTGGGAGATCAGATTCAAACTTACTTCTTTTTCATCTATGGTGTGGTGTCTGTGTGCAGACTCATGTATGTATGTATGTATGTATGGTGTGCTTACCTGTGCATTCATGTGTGGAGGCCAGAGATCGACCTCAGGCCTGCTACCCCCCCTCTCTCTGCACACACATGCATGTGTGTGCACATGCATGTGTGCGTGTGATGGGTATGTGTGTTTGTATGCGTGTTTGCATGTATGTGGGCACACCTGTGTTTGAGAGCATACACCTGCATGTGGGGGCTTGAAGTTGATGAGAGGAGCCCCCCTCCACGCATTTACCTCATTCACTGAGGCACGGCATCTTAATCAAACCCCAAAACCCAGGGCTAAAAAATGTGGCTAGTCTTAGTCAGCCTGCCCTAGGAATCTCCTACTTTGGTCGCCTGAGGCTTGAGTTAGAGGACAGTAGCCACACCTACCTGCAGTTTAGAAGAGTTCAGAGCAAATGAGCTCTTGTTCTTAGGCTTGTGTGACCAGCTCTTTGCCACTGAGCCATCTCCTTAGCCCCTCTACTTTATTTACTTATTTATTTATCTATATTATTATCATTGCTACTGCTGCTGCTGCTGCTGCTGCTGCTGCTGTTGTTTTGAGACAGAGTCTCTTTCCCAGCCTGGCTGGTTAGCGAGCCACAGCCATCTGCGTTTTCTGCTCCTCCTTCCCTGGATAGCCCCGACTGATGCATGGGTACCAGCACTCCTGGCTTTTGCTTGAGTGGATGAGATCCAAGCCAAAGTCCTCCTGCATACTCAGAAAGCACCTTACCAACTGAGCTGCCGAGACATCTCCCTAGCCTTCAGAGATCTATTTTAAATGAGATGAGGACATTTGAAAATGAATAACCAAAAGAAATAGGTTAAAGGAAGAGGGTACACATTTTAAGGTTTTAGTATTAAAAAGGAAATATTGAGCTGTTGCTCAAAGGTGGAAATATGCAGAACTGGTCAAAAGGTCTGATACTCAAAAAGGGGGATGTAATTTATAAAATTGTACTGTTGGGGACCTTTGACATAGAAATGTGTTGTAATGGCTCTTGTCATGGAAGAGTAATTATATACAATAGTGTGTGTGTGTGTGCATCCATCTATGTATATATATGAAGATGCTTCACTATGGTAACCAGTTCACTATCTACACGTTATCTCGTAGCATCATGTTTTATATCTCAAATGGGCCTGGGGGGGATGGAGTAATTGGTAAAGTACTTGCCCTCAAACCAGGAGGACTTGAGTCTAATACCCTGGTCCCCATGTGAAAAGCTGGGCATGGGGATGGGGATGGGGGCTGTGATCCCACAGTCAGGCTGTAAAGACAGATGGTTCCCCAAGGTGCCGTGGGAAGTCAGCTTTCCGCAAGTGGTGAGTTCCAGCCTAGTAAGAAACAGTCTCAAAGAGCACTTAAATCTACATTTGAGGTTGCTCTCTGGCCTCTGCACACATGCATATGCGCACATGCATGCATGGCCACACACACATGTGCACTCACTCAAGTATGTATAACATACCTGCACACATAGAGACCATAGGTGGCGCACACCTGTGATCCTAGCACTCAGGGAGGCAGAGGCAGGCAGATCTCTGTAAGTTCGAGGCCAGCCTGGTCTACAAAGAGAGTCCAGGACAGCTAAGGCTACAAACCCTGTCTTGAAGAACCAAAAGAATGAATGTTGAGGTGAGAGGCGTCTTAGGGAGGTGGTTCAACCTGAACTGCTGACAGGAGCCAAGGCTCAGGATGGAGAATGGGACTAACTCAAACCACTTTAAGTGGCCACACTGGGGGCCTGGAAGAGACTCGGGCACCAGCAGTGTTTGGGGACAGAAGAGGTGTCTCAAAGATATTTTCTAAAGTTTCAGTCAAAGTCAAAGAAATTCTTGAGATGACATAATATATGGTTTCCCGTTGTGTATTTCCCCCTGCTATTTCACAGGAAACCCAGATGCAAATCATAGGTCTGGACGTCACATGTTTATATTTGGTGGTAAAATGGAGTATGCGTGGGATTGGCAGAGGAAAGCCGCCGCTGGGCAGGGACCGTGTAGCCCTGATGCAAAGGTAGACCCCAAAACCCAGCCAGCCAGCGGACACCTGTCCTAGAGTTAGCGTCTTTTCACACCTCTCACTTTGATCAAACATTCTCAATGACTCCAGGCCATAAAAACGCTCCACGACGCCCGTTTACCTGCTGTTCAGGATTTCTTTCACATTTGACCCACTGCCAGGCTTCGTTCCACTACTCACAATGTTTTCACCAGAAAAATGATTAGGACAAATTATTAACCAAGAGCTCCAGCTGACACTAGGACCACATCTAGAACGTCCTTGACAGAGGAGCTAAGCAGCAACTCAAAGTAGACGGGTTTAGGACTGGGTAGAAAGAGAGCAGAGGTGCAATCACTAATATCTGAGAAGCAGACATGGGGTCGGTACGAAAGGGTCACGTCACGTGAGAGAAGTTTTGTTTTACGTTTATTTTGTGCAATGTTCAAGGCAGCGTAATCCAAATTATTCCCTGTGCGGAATAGTTCTTGGCATTTCCTTCAGTTAGAGGCTTTCAAAAGTGGAGCCAGATATTTCTATTTATTTTTCCTCATGTTTATGTAAAATATTAACTCAAGCCTTCACATCTGCTCGGCTATTGTTACAGATTGCAGCATTTCCGTGGGCGGGCCCAGAAAGCTATCAACCACATCCACCAATCCGTGGGCGACGTTAAGCACCAGCCCCTGGCTCCGGGCCCTTCCACACATTACAAGGTACTCCCCTAGCCCTCCCACACAATTGAAATTCCAAACAGCTTTTCCATCCTCCCCTCCTGCCAGCTGCTGTACATTCAATGGTTCTAGACAAATCTTTCGGGGTTGCTCAGGAAAAACTTGATTAGTGAGCTAACTAGTCTGTGAATCGTCGGCTGACTTTCAAAACGGAACAGAAAAATTGTGGCAATTAGGCATATTGCCTTTCCTTTGTGTTCTATAGATAACGGAGTTTATTGAATCTTGTGATGTGATCCTTAAAAAGTTAAATGATTAGCTTTTATGAATTCAATTGACATAGTGTAGTTGCAAAATATTTTTTTCATTGATTAGAAATCGAATTCTATATATATGTATTTTAGTACCAGGTGTTGTCTAGTGGTGTCTATTTATTTATCTTGGCAGAAATCTGGGGAAGTGGTAAAGAATGATGGGAAAAACCAAACCAAACCAAACCAAACCTGAGAAAAGCACACAAAGAAAACTCACAATTTAAAAACACAGCATTTGTCAAGCCACAATACAACAAGTAAAATAGTGGAGGTGATTTGGTGAAAATCTTGCGTTGTACAAGATTTTTAGTTTTTATGATATCTTACAAAACTTTACTGCAAAGCAAAGAACATGAAAGTTGTTCTTGAGGATTTTTTTTTAAAGATAGAAAAGCACAGCTTGTGTCACCTTAAATAGTAGTCCCAAGGAGCCAGGGAGTCCCATGGGCCTCTTAAAAACTGCTTCTGGAAGCCTGTCGGCCGAGGGGACCTAAGTTTTCATAATACGTGCACTAGTTTCCTAGGACAGCTGTAACCTGTCACCATACACAGTGTTTAAGATTATCTGAATGAGCTCTCCTGGCATCTGAAACCCAGACACCCCAAGCCCAGCCCTTGGAGAGACTGCCCCTGCTACTGGGTCTCAACTGCAATCTATGCTCTGCTTCTTCAGCCTTTGCAGTTGCTGGGGATCCCTTGATTGGCTGCCTCATTGCTCCAAACTCGCTGAATAGCTCATTTTACCTTTCCCTCTTGTATCTTTTCTGTGTCTCTCTAGCAAAACTGTCCTGACAAAGACACACCTGACTGCATTAAATGCCCACTCAGGTAAACCCATCTCAAGATATCTCTGTAGTCACCCATCTCCCGACAGGTCCCAGCGGGTTGAACGCCATCTTTGGGAGCTCAGTTTTTGACTGGGAAGTCACTAGTCCTTAGCCGTGCTGGCAACTGAACATCTCAAACATGCCTCCTGAGTTTTCTGACTATGAACACGTCTTAGGGCACTGCTTTGGAAGTGGAGTCAGAGTCCTGGGAGTGAGGGCCTGCCAACCATGGGATGCTTGAAGATTTTTGCTCATCAAGTTATGTTTACAGTGAGCATAGAAAGAGGCCTTAGTAGCACGTCCTCACATCTATCCCAATCTCCTGGTAAGTGAGGACTTTCGTGGAACATGTCTTTTGGGTGCCCCATATTTGGCCACCTCCCTTTGGTGAGGAGGCCTAGTGGCATTCAAAGAAAGAATAAGCAGGCTACCAAGATGAGACTTGATAGCCTATGACCATATAGTGGAGGAGGAGGTCCCCCCTCGGTCTTAGACCTAGGGCAGGGGAATAGGGTGAAAGTGGGATGGGATAACAATTGAGTTGTAATCTGAATAAATTAAATTAAAAAAAAATAAGCCTTAAAAGTGGAAATATCTTTCTAGACAATATCTTTCTAGACAGATGTCTCAGTATTCTTAAGTAGTAAGTAGAGAGTGAAGTCAATTCATAGAGATGCTTAAAGCCCAGATAAGTTCACAGTGGATGTCACTCGCTGAAGCTTAAGCATCACTAAAGTGAGAAAGAAGATTCTAGTACTGAGATGGTACACTGAGGACATGACAATACAGTATATGTGTACCACCTAGGGTGGCCTTGTCAGTACCATGGTTAGAGGTGACTAACACTTTTCTGTTGCTAATTTTTCTGTCTAATACATATTCACTTACATTCTCTCTCTCTCTCTCTCTCTCTCTCTCTCTCTCTCTCTCTCTCTCTCTCTCTCCATGTAGTGAAGATTGTCATGCTCATGTCCACTCTGAGCTTTCATTTTAAATATAGAATTTAGACTCAGCAAGTCTACTACTTGCAACTTGTACAAAGTAGAAACAGTCACTTATGAAAAAATAAAATTTATGTGCATGTGTCTGTGTAAGTGTATGCCCTGTGTGTGAGGATGCCTATGTAGGCCAAAAGAGGGTGACAGATCCCCTGGAGCTTAGCCACCTGACTCGGGTCCTCTAAGCCACTCTTATTTCCAACAACATATTCATCTGTAAAATGGGAAACTGTAAATGCAAATCTCAGAGGATAATGTCTCCATGAAATGAGATAGTACACAGAAAATATCCTCACATAAATATTAGAGTTATAGCCAGGCATGGTGGCGCATGCCTTTAATCCCAGTACTCGAGGCAGAGGCAGGCAGATCTCTATGAGTTTGAGGCCAGCCTGGTCTACAAAGCAAGTCCAGGACAGCCAGGGCTATACAGAGAAACCCTGCCTCAACAAAACAAAAAAAATATTACAGCTATTTTTGTATTGTGTGCCTCTACTGCCAGGCCATAAGCATTCAGTTCAGTGTTTGGCTACATGAATGTATACTTTTTATTGTGTAAGTATTTTTCTTTTTACTGGGTTATTTGGTATTTCATAGACTGGATAAATGCTCTATATATCTGGCTCCCAGTTTCTCAGTAATTACCAGGCTAACAGCAATGGCTTAGCTGCATAAGTGATAGTAAGGCATGCTGTACTAGGCTTCGGAACTTGTTCTTTATTGTAAATAGCAATATGCAAAGGAAGTATTCAAGGAGGCTGTACAAAATGTCAAAATGAACATTTCCTGGCCCATCCCCATAAATAGGACAAGCCCAAGAACCTGTATTTTAAGATGAAATTGAATCATGTGCCTTCAATGAGTACAGCTTTCAACCTCATCAGAGATGTTTCTTTGTGCAATGAATAGTGGTTAACATAGAAATTCACAGCTGGCCAAAGGGCAGAGAATAAGTGCGTGTGGACTGTTCAGTCATAAAAGGGACATGTATAGCATGTATAGCATACCCCTCTCCAAAAGGCGCAGAGACCACTACAGAAGACGGGCGGGGGGGGGGGGCAAGATTGCGAGTCACAGGCAAAGGAGGACCAAGGAAAGCAGTATCCTCTGAGCATGATGGGATTTAACACAGTATCCCTGTTTGCCTGCACAGACCAGGACAAGATCAAGCCAGCTGACATTCCAGCATGGAAGGGAGAGGGGTTCACAAGCCCTGCATTGGGCATGGGAACTGTGGGCAATTGATGGTTTTTTGGGGAGGGAGAGTCGGTTTTCTTTAAGAGTGTAGCCCTTAGAGGCTGACCATGCTCCTGTGGAAGGAGTCGCACCAATGAGTTTGTGGGCAGCACAAACTGGACTGGGGGGAGGGGAGGCCTGGGAAGAGTTAGGGGAAGGAATTGGGGTGAATGTAGTCAAAATATATTGTATGAAAATCTCAAAATATTGATATTTAGCTAATATGACTTACTACTTGTATTTGAAAAAAAGAAAAACTTGAAAACCAGAGAGAAACAAAGACAAAATCTATGATTCGATATTTTATAGGTGTTGGGCATGTAGTCCTTCTATTTTTAAAAAAACATATACACCATTTAGATATAGTCGGCCTGGTTGTCCTTTTATTTTGCACACCTTTTACCAGAAGCCTACTGCTCCGCCTTATCTACAAATGGATGTGATGAATTCTAGCCTCACTCACACTGTACAGATACAAAGGCTGCTCCTTGCTATAGTGTGTGTAAGGCTTGCCCTTAAAAAAAAAACCTAATTTGATGTTTCCTTGGAACTTTTAAAAAGCAGGTCTCAAAAATTCACTTGTTCTCCTGTTTGAGGTTATGGCTGAGCAATCCCTGTCATTTGCTCATGGAAATTGTTCATTTTGAGGAGATTCAGAAACATCCTCCCCCTTCCCCCCCCACCCCGATTTCCCCTCTCAGTCTGGTAATGATATTTTTAACACACCGTCCAGATGCTTCTGAGCAGGCATTCTGAGAAGTACCGGATGGGGATGTGCCAAGGAGCCGAGCTGTTCCGATGCCTCTGTCTAAGGCAAGCTCTGAGGGTTGGACTAGAATGGGAGAGTCTGTCTGAAGAAAAGGGCAGCGGGCTGTGCGTTAAAAGGTGTTCCTGGATGCGGATCTTGATTCTGAAGTGGATCCCTTGTGTTGTAGGAGTTTTGCTATTGGAGCTGTGGTGCAGGTAGTGTCAACAAAGTCAGCAGGTATTCTGGAGGAAATACTCCCCTGTGTGCCTAGCACTAGATGCTGGAATGTGGCTGCTCCGTTACTGTGGTCATCTATACGCCCAGCCTTCAGGCTGTGATATTAGTAGAGTGCATGACATTACCTTTTCATGTTAGCTCTCATCACTTTTGAGACCCCCACCACAAGTTATTAGGCAGAGAGTAGAGCTACAAGTACCGAATGGGACTGACAGACAGTGATGAAGCTCCAACCCTGCTGCTGTTTTCAGAGAGGATTTATATAGAATAACATTTATCAGATGTGGAATATGATGCATATGAAAGGTCAGCATTGTATCCTCAAGCTCTGAGCCTTTCTCAAGTGGGACTCTGTGTGTGTGTGTTGTGTGTGTGTGTGTGTGTGTGTGTGTGTGTGTGTGTGTAAAAGTCCAGACACATCCTGTTTCTACTGCCACTAGCTGAAACAGTCAGCCAATTAGATCACAGAGCTCTGGAAGCATTGCTAGTGGCCGACAAACATGCCTTGAGGTGATGAGCAGTCAGAAATGTTTATGTAGTGAGAAACTCTGAAGGTCATTTTGGTGGCTTCATTTCTTGTTGGATCCAGTGACCTTCCCGGGGTTACATATACAGACGGTCCCTGGCGGGCCATAAGTGCCCCAGGGTTACATATACAGACAGTCCCTGGCGGGCCATGGGTCCCCCTCTACTTGTATTCTTTCCATTACACCAGGTACCTAGTAAGGCAGAGGGCTGGCATCTGCGGACTGTTATTTACATGCCACGAGGGAGTAACCCATTCTATTTGCAGCGTCATATGACCAATGGCAGATGGATTGAGACATGCATACTGTTCCAAAGGCGAAACGGACAAACGAACAAAAACCGTTGTAAAATGGGATGAGGAGGACAATGGGGGAGCGGGGGGGGGGGGGGAGTGAAGAGAATACAAGTCTGCAACTTCAGAAGCAATTAAATCAGGACTTACATTGAGTCTGGAGTTAGTTGTCTGCCGGGATCGCTTCTCTGCCAGGAGGTCTTTCACCGTGTGCTTCACTCTCACACCCTGGTACACACGCTTGCTATAGTCTCCTGGGACTTAAGCAAATGGAGAGGTCACAATCAGGCGCAGATGGCGTCGTCAGGTCAACATGCCAAAGGCTGAAGATCACGATGCTGTTTTCTCATTACAACGAGAGAAATGTTGAATTTGAAATGGATTCAAAGGAGTCCTATTTCCTGCTGACTGATGAAAATCCATCCACGCTCTATGTCGATGGAAGAGACACCCATCCGCCTCTTACACAACAGCTCTTCAAAGTGGCCTCTGGTTTCCAACTCTGCTTTGTCAAGATTCACTCCAATAACATTTACAATATATGTTTTGATCACAAGGTCAAGGATTGGATGAACTTAGAATAATGCCTCTCACTACACAGGAAGAGGTTAAAGATGAATGACCCAGGTTTCTGGGGGAGAGTAATGGAGAAAGACATCCCGTGGTGACCTCTGACCTCCACCTATACCCACACAAACACACACTCAAAACAAAGCCAGACTAAGGGTAAAAAAGAGTTATTGGTTCAGTTAACATAGTTTTGAGTAGGTACCAAGTGCAGTTGTTGAGGATACCATAGTGCCAGTCAATTTAACTCAATCCATTTTGTAGATCAACACACTGAGCGATGTTATTTGCCAAAGTCTCAACTAATAGCAATTATAGATGCAATTTAGATTCAGGTCAATTTGTAGCACTAGCAACTAGGAAAAAAATTTCACCAAGAAGAAATGACAGATAGATGGATTTATAGAGAAATATCTTCTCAGGGTTCTGAAGTTGGTCAGCATTGTCTTAAGCAACTTTGAGCTTTGTGAATCAAGATGGCCAAGTCATTACTGGAAAATCTTCCTCTTGGACCACCCTGAAGGTATTCAAGCACTGAATTAGTGGTTGAACTGGACGCACTTCCAACTGTTTTTAAGCTTGGAATTGCTGTGGTAGGCTGGATGGCTCTGATCCACTTTAACTGAAGTGCTGCTGGCTCACAAGCAAATTCAGCTGGGACAGATTGAGTGTCTATGCATACGACAGAGCATACTCGTGTATGTCTGAGGCACATGGCCAGACTCTAATCTGCTTGACTGTGTAAACAAACTAGGGTGCATCTGACACACAAATCAATTTGTATTACAGAGAGAGAGAGAGAGAGAGAGAGAGAGAGAGAGAGAGAGAGAGAGAGAGAAAGAGAGAGAGAATGAACAGTCATAGGTAAGGCAGGGTAATGGGTGGAGGAGGTTGTGGGTTAAGCATCAGGAGCTACATAGCCACAGCCACACGTTAGTCACTGGTGTGGGCAAGTGAAAATCTTTCCCATTGTTTTTTCCATTTGTGAAATGGTTGTAATTTCTTCTTAGCTGTCTTCAGGAATTTATAAGGAAAAATAACCTATACTTCTGAAAATGCTTCAAAACGACTTAATTTCATTAAAATGCCCATATGTACATAGAGTGGGAAAGCAAAGGCAGGTTTCAAGAGAATGAGTCACTTAGCTCAAATCCATACACAACATGGCTTCAATAAGGTAAGATTATTTCAGGGGCTCCTTTTTGTCTAACTTTGGTAAGATTTGGTCTACATATCTTTTTATTAAGGAGGATTAAAATACTTCTTTCAAATCCCTGTCTAATACAAGGCATGAGATTTGATCTAGAATAGGTTGTGTCTTATTTATTTTCAGAAAAGCCTTAGGCTACATTTATTAATTAGTTATATATCCAATATTTTCCACTTGTCAATAGAATGCAAGAGAGTATGCTGTCTAGTGGAGAGGGGAATACCTGAAAATAGTTATAAAGGAAACGTGCCAGGTACAACAATAGAAACCTGTCTTGAATATTTAGAGAAGCAGGCTACATTATTTCCTTGTGGGGACAGGTGCTTGGGAGCCGGGAAAGGCGGGATCAGATGTGAATGGAGACTTCAAGGAGGAAGTCAAAGGAATAGTGAGTGCGAGGCGGACAAGAACATTCCAGATGTGGAGGAGGTCAGGATAGGCAGAGGTCTGGGAGCAAGAAAAGAATGAGGTGAGGGAGAGGAAGTGGCCGGGAGGGAGGCTGGGGAAATGAATAGCATTCAACCATGTTGTTTTTTGGTGCACGGAAGGAGGTAGGACTTCATGCTATCAGCAGTGAACCATTGAAGGCTCTTCAGCAAGGGCAGGTATGCCTCGATTTGCATTTTAGATAGACTATCCAGGCCACAGCCTAGAGGGTGGATTTCAGAACCACAAAGCCACAGGAAGATCGGTTTGGAGAATTCTAGAGTACTTGAGACAAGAGGCCATAGGGCAGGCAGGAGGCCCAGGAGCAGATGTAAAAAGTATTTAGATGCAAGAGGGTATGGAGGGAAGATTGGAAGGAAATCCTCATGTTTCCACCATTGCTCTAGGATATAAGTTTTAGAGCCATGGTGATATTGATGGGAAACCAGGAAAGAGGAAGTAACCCCTTGACGAAATGTTTTTCAGGATCATATGATGACACACAAAGGTAATTGCAGTCTGCATCTGGCATGCTGGGATAAATGTCAGGATACTCTAAAGGGCTGAGACAATTATATTGAAATCCCTATGATACTGACGTATGTATCTCTCTCTGTCTCTGTGTCTCTCTCCGTCTTTCTGTCTGTCTGTCTGTCTGTCTGTCTCTGTCTCTGTCTCTGCCTCTCTCTCTCTCTCTCTCTCTCTCTCTCTCTCTCTCTCTCTCTGTGTGTGTGTGTGTGTGTGTGTGTAATTACTGGCATGTATTCATCATACATATTAATATGCTTCATAAAGATGTTTATATATTACGTACTTTGGCCACCTTCCCCTCACACCCTCCCCTATCTTTCCACGCCATCACCTTGCTAATTCCTTTTCCTTCAGTCTTGTTCTGATTTTTTTCACATCACATATAAAAATGAATTCATGTATTTACATAGAATCTAGGGTCCACAAATGAGAGCGATATACAGCATTTGTCTCTCTGAGACCAACTTGCTTTCCTTTATATAATGATCTCCAGTTGTGAACGTTTTGATGCAAATAACATCATTGTATGTTCTTCATGTCTGAATAAAACCCTACCGTGTGTCCCGTACCATATCCTGCCGTATACAGGTTCTGGACTAGAGGATTAACCACGTTTCAAGAAAGAAAGAAAACTATCTGAGGTGGTAGAATGACAAGGACAGAAGAACATCTTTTTTTTTTTCAGTTCAGTGGTTGGTGTGGCCCTAGTAAAAGAGACTCTGAAAGTGTGGGGTACCTATACGTCAAATGAGGATGCCAAGGGAGGGATGGAGGCAGTGGGGGTGGAGAGCCTAATTTCTTTTGAAGTTTGAAGGGCAAGAGGAGTAGGAGACTGGATGATGGTCACAGAGAACTTCAGCACCAAGAGGAGGTTTACTTCAGGTTTCCTTTTTTATGTATGCGCTTAAGGGAAGCAAAGAATTCACAATAATTGAAGAAGAATTTGAAAAGGGTCAAGGTTTTTTTTTTTTTTTGAAAAAGGTTAGAAATAAATTGGATAAAAGCACATCTTAGTCCTCCCTCTGTGAAGGGAATTAAAAAAACAAAAGGTTCCATAGTGATGAAGACACTTACGCTATGTGTTTAGATTAATGCCAAGGGCGGGTTAGTCAGGGTTCTAAGGGCTGGAACAAAGTAGGAGTCAAAATCAGGTAGAGAAATCAAGTTGAGGATGTACATCTTGTGATGTGGTTCTCACCATGCAGTTCCTGGAGCTTCAGCATTAGCAACTCGGAGCTTGTCAGGGATGCAGATCCCCAGACCCTGCTCTATGGTACCGAGTCAGAAACCCCAGGTGTGCGGCCCAGCTCTCTCAGTGATTCTGATTTCCATGGAAATGCCAGCATCTTGACCAGACACACCAGGAAGACTCGGTGACGTTCCTGTGTGTGGTGGTGGGGGGCGTGTACATGTTGGAGGGGCAGCTCTAACCTTGGCAGCCATACTGGGCAATGAAAGGGCACTCTGGAAGATGGAAGGCAGGAACTCCCAAGGGGGAGAGGTCCAAGCTGGATCCCCCATGTGTTTGTAGGCAGTCTTGACATTGCTTTTCTCTGAAGGAATTTTAAATTGATTATTTGAATCTGAACTAGTAATTTATGTTTTACGTGTGTGCCAAAAAGCCTATGGCAAACATGCCTTTTGCAAATAGTTTTTTAAAAAAACATGGTAATTAATAGATGAATAAAGTTCACATGACTTTTAAAGTTTTGTTATCAATCAGCTTTTTATACCTATTGGTCTTGACTGAGTGTGAACTGTGGGGCATGTTATACAAGTTTTAAACACAGAGCAGAATCCCATCAGTGAGCTCAATGAGACATTTCCATGTGAGAGAAGGTAGCTGGAGAGTGACTTTCAATGTCTAAGCAAAGGTTTGTGGGAAGGCAAGAGGCTGACTGTGTACTTAGAAGGATGTTAGAAGGATGCTCTTAGGTTAGGAGGAGAAAGACCTGGTGTCTAGCAGCCATGCATAGGCAAAACTGATGAGGCAGGAGGGATCCATGAGTGTGTGGAAGTGGCAAAGCAATGGTGTAATTTTACTTTATAATCAATCAATCACATGGTTTGTATGTATAATGTATGCGTATGTATGTGCAGAATCCAGAGGGTGATGTCTGGTCTTCTACTCTGTCTGTCCCTTCTTCCTTTAAGACAGGGTCTCTCATTGACCCTGGAACTCCCCGGCATCTGACAAGACTCAGCAATCTTCCTGTCTCTGCCCCTCACAGTGGTGGTGTTAGCACACATGCGGGGCCATTTCCTGCCTTTTGTGTGGTTGCTAGGCATCCAAACAGAGATCTTCGTCTTGCTTAGCAAGGACTCTTAGTTATTGCACTTACATGGGCCTGCATGGACATTGCCTCTCAGTGACCCAGGCTCTGATCTGCGTTTTAGACTTGAGTAGCCATCTCTGCACGCATCTCCAGCAGACACCTCCACCTCCTATGTTCAGCTAGAAACCATCTTTTCCCCTATCATAGTTGATGGCAACATCATCCTCCACTCCACAAAGCTAAGCAGTCACTCTCAACTCTCTGTTCTCTGGTACTTCACAAACAGTAGTTTAGATACACAGGCGTGCTACCCATGGAAAAGGCCTAGAATCCTTCACGCTTTCTTTATCTCCAGAGGAAATACTGTCCTCTCATGAAGATTATTCTAGTACCCTTCTAATGCATTGGTTCTCTCATCCTGTGGGTTGTGACCCCTTAGGGGGTTGAATGACCCTTTCACAGGGGTCCCTTAAGACTGATATTTATATTACAACTTGTAACAGTAGCAAAGTTACAGTTATGAAGCAGCAATGAAAATAATTGTTTGGTTCGGGGCGGGGGGTCACCACCACATGGGAAACTGTAGTAAAGGGTTGCAGCGTTAGGAAGGTTGACAGCCACTGTTCCAATGGGTTTCCTGCTTCCATCCTTCACCTGCCAGCCTTAGTCTATTCTCACAGGAACCAGGGTGGGTGGCACCTGATTGTGGTGGGCCATCCTTTAAAAATCCAGCTGTGTCACTGCTGTGCTCAGAGCCCTGCAGCACTTCCTCCTGTCAGTCTCAGATGACCCCGTGCATCCTCTGATCCTCTTATCTCATTTCCTGCCTCCCTCTCTGCACTCTATGTTGGCTCTGAAATGGACCGAGAGTGCTTTTGCCTGAGGACATTGCTGTCTCTGAGCTGGAAACTTAGCTCTTCTGTCTTTTACCCCTCTACCCCGTGGCTGATGCCCCTGTCTTCCTCAGAGTCTCCGTGTAAGGCCATCTAAGACATTCCAGATTCTTCTCCTGCACTTTTATTTCTGTTTGGGATTCGCCATTTTACAAACTCCCACACACTTTCCTATTTAGAAACATGTTGCTTGTTTTCTGTTCCTTGCAGAGAGAGAGAAGCCCATGAGGGCAAGGATGTCGCTCACACACCCCAATGCCTGCAGATGGCACACATCAGGCTTGTAGGTGAATATATGTTGAAAGCTTCTTTTCATTGTTGCTGTTAATAGTAGTGAAAGTGATGGAGTAGTCACATGAATGTCTATAGGAATTTATGTTACTGGGCTGGTGAGATGGCTCAGTGCATAAAGGTGCTTGCCGCTAAACCTGAAAACCTGAGTTCAATCTCCATGGCCATATGGTAGAAGAGAACTGACTCCTACAAGCTGTCTTCAGACCTTCATATGAACACAGCACTGTGCCATGCCCCCCCAATCTCCCCCATGCGTACACATACACAGATGTCATTAAAAATTAAAACACATTGCCATGCACTGTTTAGTGATGGTAACATGCTGTGAAAATGAGTTGTTAGGTCATTTCATCCTCGTGCAAACATTGTAGAGAGAACTTAAGCAAATTAAGGTGGCTATGATGTCACTAGGAGGCCTAAGGTTATTGGACTCCTGTCCTCTATGCATTTGGAAACTGACTGAAACATTAATGCGGCATACATTTTGTATCAAAGATGAAAGACGCCACTAAAATCTTCAACAGAATGTTGTGACCTTTGTCATATTTGGAAGATAAGAACAAAAATGTTTGAAGAATTAATCCGAGAGCAGATCCTGGAACAGGTTTAGGATGAGAATACAGGGGGGGTGGGAAATTATGAAATGGAAACAGTCATGAAGCCAGCAGACATGACAAGAAGGGAAAGATTTAAGAGGCCTCTCAAAGTGACACAAATACATGTGCACACATGCACTTGGACACATACACACATGTACACACACACACACACACACACACACACACACACACACACACACACACAGCCTACCATGAAGATTTGGATAGGCAAAGGGCATTTTGATTGTGTTGACTCCGAGGTTGTGGGGATATAATCAAATAAAAGTAAATGCGTTCTGTAGATAAACCAAGAATTTAGGTCTGCGTTGGCACTGTGTATCTTTAAAACTATTCTAATTATAGCTATGAAAATGATGCTCTCCATAGAAGAATTTGCAACCAGGGGAAAGAGGATATTTAATCATGGATGCTTAGAACAAGAAAAGTGTCTATGGAAGGACCAGTGTTGGAAGCGTCTAGAAAGACAGAACAGTAGGGTTGGATCAGGGTGGATGCACCAGCGAGGTGAAAGAAAGGGAGCCCAGAGAAAAAGAATGACCAGCAATTTCAAATACCTAGAACCCAGTAGGTTCTCTCTCTCTCTCTCTCTCTCTCTCTCTCTCTCTCTCTCTCATCATATTCATCATCATCATTATCATCTCTTTCTCTTATCACCATCATAATCATCATTGTCATCTTCATCATCTATCTATCTATCTATATAGATATAGATATCTCAATAGCACTTTAGAGAAGTTGGAGAAGATGAAAGTGAGAAAAACCAGTGAGATTGCAAAGGCTCTTTAAACTTGGGAAAGAGTCATTTATCTCACAGGCCGCAGAGTTTTGGGAGTCATGGGAGCAAGCAGGGGTGAGTGGGTGGGCGGGGAGGGAGGACATGAAAGTAGGCAGATAAAGGAGCCCTGCAGCAACAGTGAGGAGGTGTGAACACCTACTTTGACAGCAGTGCAGATGGGTGCGATAAAATAAAATTTTTAGCAGATCAATGGCGCTTAGCATAGATTCTTTGAAATCCCACCTGGAATAGTCTTCTTCCTTTGGAAGGGGCTATGTTCCCTGTTTTGGACAGAGTGATATTTAGGGCTCGCAAACGTTCCTGGCATTTCTACTCCCAGACGTTTGACCCCCCTCTGTGCACTGTGTCTATATAAAGAGTCTACACCTGCCTCTGAGTGGAGCGCTGGAGAGCTTTTATTCAAATGCTCTAGATACAAACTTACATTCAGAACAGTTGTTGGGAAAACAAAGATGAGCGCTTCAGAGAGAAAGCGCAAGCAAATTCATCAGTAGGAATTCATCTGTCCTTTAGAATTGGGGGAGAAGTTGGCACTGCAGGGTTGTGATTATGTACATGCAGCCAAATGTTTCTGCCCCACTGTCTCCTGGTCCCCTTTTCTTTGGGGGAATATGATCCACGGCAGTCTGAGGGGTGCTGTTGTTTTATTTGGTTTTGAAAAATTACTTTTTCCGTCAAACCAAATGTGTATGGTCTAAGATTGATTTAATACTTAAAATACTGGTGACCCTCCCCCAGAGCATTTTTAATTATGCTAAGTAACACATATGATATTTGAGACATATATCCTTATTTTAGTATTTGAACAACTTTTTTTTGAGATCTATTTTCTGGCTTTTTAAATTCTTTAGAGGGGCTGGAAAGGGCCTGGTGACATGAAGTGAGGGAGTAAAATGAACTGGTGAAAGAAACACAGAACAAACAGACCTCCCCTGCAACTTCAGCAAAGAAGTTACAGTTTGAGTTCTGCAACTGGACAACAGCTCAGTGAAGCCAGCAGGCACAGCTCTTCGGGTCATAGCCCCTCATGACACTGTATGGAGGCCTCCCATCTCTCAGAACAGTCAAAGCAAAAATACTGAGCAGATGGGCTGTTGATGGATAGCCTACGTGCTTGTTCCAGATTCTGCTTGTTAGAAAGATACCAAGAATGAAGTCTCGGACAGGCGGCAGCAGTATAGTGTGCTCGGTCACTGTCTGGGTTAACTGCCACCCCCCTCCTGTTGAAATCTTTTTCCACCCCCCACCCCCCCTAACTCTGGCTGCCTCACTCTCAGAACCATTGATGCTCCTTGCTGTACACTGTTTGTGGCTCTGTTTCCCATCTGGGACGATGAGGCATTAGCTTTACTGTGGGAAACTGTCAGGACACCACCAGAGGTGAACAGTCTCCAAGCTTGAGTCCAGAAAGGTTTGCATTATTAATCAGAAAAACGATGCCCACTGCTTATGACATCATAAGCTTAAAGATGGAACATTAAAAAAAAAAAAACACGAACAGTCAAATTCCTATACGTTTTAGGGCTGTGTTAAGATCCTTTCATCACACCATGGTGTCCCACATGTGCTCTCGTCTCCTACCTCTTGCCAGGGGGAGCTTCAAGCTCTTCTGCCAACAGCCAAGGCCTTGTTGTAGAATGCAAGGTCCCTACCTTGTGGGGTCAGACTTTAATGAGATACATCCCTTAAAAAGTATAGCGAGCTACTGTTCAAAGGCCTTTGTAGAGAATTTCTAAAGCATTTCTTCTGTCGTTTATTAACACTCAAGATGCTACCATCGTCATCCCAAGTTTGTTCCCGATTGTGTGCGTTCTCCTCTACGTCACACTAACACACACCACTGCAGGATGGGCAAACCAGGGAAGACTTGTGCTCCGAAGTCATTAAATGACACTCAAGCCTCTTCCTTACCACGTATTAACAGAATGGCCTTTGTCACTAACCCCAAAAGTCTAAAGTCTGGTGCCAAAAGATGTTTTAAGCTCTGCACACACGTGGATTTTTTTCTGTCCTTTATAATAAGGGCTTCCCAGAAAGCACCACATTTAACACAAAGTTCTACTCTCCTGGAAAAGAATATGTTGCTATTCAGTTCACCGTTTTGTAAGAACACTGTTCATTTGAGTAGATTTCTTGCTCAGAATGAATACCCACTTAACTCAATGCATCTTAAAATCAAATCTAAGAGCAATACATTGTGCCTAGAGTTATAAAAATATCCCCAACAGTTGGCTTCCGCCTTGGTTGTATTTTTTGTGCACTCTAGCCAGATAGCTCTGTTGCAGTTTTATGCTTGATGACGTTAAGACTGTAGTCAGAACCTAAACTTAGGGTTTCTGAAGATCATTTTTAATTGTAATAAGCAACTCACCGCTGTCCATCCTGGAAGGTGCCGCAGTGCCAGGCCTCTGACAAATGTCCTTAGTGAGGGGTCCTGATCTGGATAGCTCAGCCTGGTCCTGGTGAGACGCCGTCTGCACACTGAGTGATGCTTCTGAAGTGACTTGCTTCGGATTTGATTAAATGCAAATCCTTTGGTGTATGTTTCTCTCCAATTTGCATCCCCAATGCAGATTATATATGAAGGTACTTTTTCCCTCTCTAGGGATTTTTATTCAGTAACGATGAGTTTCCACTAGGAAACAACTCTCTTAGATGTTTGTTATGGAAACAAGGAAGCTATTATTTGCTTCATGAATAGCAGCGGTGTTTTCTCATCCCTTAAATTAGGGGTTGCCTTTAAAAAGTTGTGTGGTGTATGAAAAAGTCCACACTGTCCAATTGCCACTGTGTTTATATTATGTAGGTTGTTAAGATTTTTAAACGTTGGACATGTTTCAAACATAGTTAAGATTTTAGGAAGATATTTTCAATTCCAAGCAAGAAATAAAAAATCTCATACCATTTAAATACATGTAGATCATCTTTTTATATGTAAACACACGTGGGTGCTACTACACGGATTCACTTATCAAACATTTGTGAGGTGCTTAAAGAGTCTCTACACAGCAGCCCTCTCTGTGGTGGGTTTCCAAGTTGCAGGTGGAGAAGCACCTCTAATCAAAAGTCTTCCTTGAAAGGGAATCGTTTTTGGTGCACTGTGCTATGAGTTCCTCTGGAGACACATTTAAAGAAAACAGAATTTAGGCATCCCAGCATTTCCCTCATGCATCTTTGACGACTCATAATAGCTGCTTAATCTAGCTTTGACTCTTGTCTCCTATTCTAAGCAAGGTTGGAACTAGGCCCCTCCTGGAGCACGTCCCTAGTCATTCAGGATTTGTACAAGTGATATTTCATAGATTCACACACGCTGTCACCAGTGCTCCCCACGAGCCTGGGTGAGATCGAAGGAACCTAGAACACAGCAGTGTGTTCTAGAGCAGCGGCTCTCAGCCTTCCTAATGCTGCAACCCTTCAACATAGTTCCTCATGCTGTGGTGACCCCCCCAACCATTAAATTATTTGCTACTGTTATGAATCATAATGTAAATATCTGATATGCAGGCTATCTGATATGTGACCTCTGTGAAAGGGTCGTTTGACCCCAAAAGGTTTGGGACCCATAGGTTTGAGAACCACTGACATAGATATTTTGTAAGAGAATTAAGAGGTCCCAAGGGCATGATATTTTAGATCTGCTCCACTGGATGGGCAGCTGTCGATTAAAAGAACTGGAACTTTCTGATGCGCCAATGTGTATACTGTATGTCTGTGCTAATTTTTCTCGTGGAGTATACCATTTGTGGTTTCTGAGTGTCCAGGAGAAAACCAAAAAAGGCAAAACTTGTCTTAATTTCTGTTTCATGACTGCACAGACCCTGGTCCAGCAAGCATCCCAACTCATCTTGTGACCTCTCCCAGTCAGTAGCTCACAGCCACATTCTTATGAACGCATTAAATGGACTCCCCGCTGCTTCTATAGCAAACTCCAGCAAGCTTGTTGAGCCCTTAAAACATGATACGATTAAAAGAGGCTGGGACAACTGAAAAATTCCAATCAGAATACAAGAATCTTATTGTATCATAAACACAGTTATGAGTTCCTACTGATGACAAGATGAAGACCAACCTTCTTGCCTGGCTGTCAAGGCTATCTGCGATCTGGCTCCATCCTAACTTCCTACCTGTCCATCATTGCTTTCCTCCATGCATCATAGTTTCTCATATGGCTCTTGGACCACTTTCCCCAGAATCACTTCCCTATGCCAGACTCCCCAAGTCAGAATATCAGGTGATCTTGGCAGGTAATTTACACTGTAAAGAGTCCCTCCCCGCCCCATGTGTTCTGAAATCCTAAGGGCTCATGGCCTCTCCAGTAGCTACAACTAATCACTCAAGTGTTTGCTTGTTTTATTTCTTTATTCCGCTATGTAGTTGAAGGAGTATACTTTAAACTTCTGATGCTCCCACTTCTACCTCCCCAGGGATAGGATTACAGGCGTGTGCCACGACTGGGCGTATGCAGTGCTGGGATCACACCCAGGGCTTTGTGCACGGTTGACAGGCACTCTACCAACTGCTAACTCTCCAGCAGCCCAGCTCAGTGCTGCTCAAGGGAGCCATAGCCACCTGTATCCTCTGTCTTTGTTTATCGTAGTCCCAAACCAAAGCACCCTTCCCTCACTTCATGCTGAGGAAAATTCTACAGATCTTTTAAGATTCAGCCACAAATATACTTTTTCCCCCCCTTCGTGGTTTACTTGTATATGTACCGAGATGATTTTACTGACACGAGAGCTGTTACAAATGCTGTCCTTTCTTGTGTGTGGTTTGTAATACACCCTCTCACTTTCTTCATTTCCCCTTCCCCCCCTTCCTCTTCTTCACAGTCCCATAACCCAGATAGCCAATTCAAAATCAAATGCCTAATGAGCCTGAGCTGTCTCTGGCAGCGTTTGCCGGCGCCGTGTGGCTCGACTTCGCTGCAGCCTTAGTCCCAAACATGGGTCATACATGTGTTGCACTGTACTGGGCTTTGTATTATGCAGAGCCAATGAGGGCTGCCTCAAACACTTCAGTTCAGAGTCCTGCTTCCTGCACGTTACTAAATACAATGGTTGCCACTGTACATACAAAGTTTCTATTCTTACACATGGGCCTGACCAGCGTATTCAGGGCGCTCCTCATGTTCCAGGGCATCCTTTTGGGACTATGCCCAGAGCTGTTTGTATCCATTCCTAGATGTGTGGCCTTCCACTGCAAGTTTATTTTTTACTTATGTGTGTGGCTATGCCAGGTACACGTGGGTCCTCATGGAAGTCAGAAGCAGCCATCAAACTGCCTTGGAGTTTGTGAGCTGGGAACTGAACTTGAGTGGTCTGGAAGAAAGCACGCTTTTTTTAACCCTTGACTCATCTCTCTAGCCTGATGATAACTTTAGTGACAATTTTTATCCTAGCGCACTCTTTAAAAAAGACATTTTGACTGGTATTTACATGACTAGGCTGACCATCTCTGCCTTCCTTTGCTTGGGACAGTCCTCATTTATACTGACCGTGACTTGTCATCTAGTTAGTGTCCCCCTTTCACTCTTTTGGTGGTCACATGGTCAGGTCGGCAGTGATGCAGGGATGCAGGCAGGGACAGTTGCATCTTAACTGCTGGGTAGAAAACAGCAGTTATAGCATGACCTCTATCTTGGGAATGTGGAAACGCGAACTCTTATGTAGCTTAGAGCTAATGAAATAGAAAGATTTTCATAAGATTTATTACTCCCAATGTTGACTCCCCCAACTCATTTTTCTAATAAGAAATACAAGGCAGTTTCCATGGAACATTCGGTTCTAGGCTTGGATATGAAATGGTCCCTCAGAGTGTGAAAGCCGGGTGACATTGCTGGTCCTGTTTTGGGGAATGTTCTAGAACCTTTGGGAGTTTGGGTCTTGCTGGAGGATATATGTCACTGCAGGGGATATCCATGGCGACCTTGTGACCCTTCTCTCTTCTTTCATCCCCTTTCTGACAGAAATGCTTTGCTCTGTCATGTTTACCCATGAGCTGCATCAAACCTTTTTCCCTGAGTGTTTCTGTCAGATAGGGTCACGGTGACGTAAAAGTCCCTATACTGAGTGTGCACAAGGGAATAAGCAGATCCACGTCACCGTGGGATGACCGCTTAGTGGAGGGTAGATCCAAAAGAAGGAATAGAACGCCGTGCAAGCTGTGCCTCTTGGAGTGTGTCCTGTCTCCAGGTATTTAAACTTCAGGGAAGTATTTATCATTTAAAAAATTCGTGGCTTTGATAAGCATCAAAATCTCCCCTCTCCCAAATGTTCAGTGCCCTACTTTTATTTTCATTGTTGTGAAAAGTAACCCAAACAAAGAGCGGCTTAGAGGAGAAAGTGTTTATTTTAGTTGACAGTTGCAGGATACAGTCCTTCAGTGAGGGGAAGTCAAGGCAGCGGGACCTTGAAGTAGCTGGTCAGGTCACATCCGTGGTCAAGGGCAGAGAGAGCAGATGCATGCCCGGTTCTCAGCCAGCTTTCTCTACTCTTAAGTGCTGGAGGATGCTCTGATGTATTTTCATGCTAATTACTGCTTGCTGTCTCTGTAACCCACCTTTTAATTAATAGAAAGCTATCCCACCTGGGCAGGGCAAAGGAAATAGAGGTGCGGCTACTGTTCCCTGGCTTGAGAGAGAGAGAGAGAGAGAGAGAGAGAGAGAGAGAGAGAGAGAGAGAGAGAGAGAGAGAGAGAGAGAGGGAGGATGGCCTCTGGTGAAATGCAGCTTAGAAAAACTAGGTGAAGAAGCCATGCTCTACTCAAGGCAAGGGCGACCTTGAAAGGTAAATGCAAAGGCGAGAGAAAATGAAACAGTGAAGAAGATGGGCAGGGCGTCTGCAATCCAGATGGATACGAACAGGAAGGGGAGAGAGTAAATTGTCACATCATCCCAGATTAGCCTGAAAGGCAAGAATTATTTCTTTCTCTGCCTTTGTCTGAGAGCTGGGCTTTCCAGAGCCTGGGATGTAACAAAACCCAGGGACAGGTGGGAATGTCTGAAGGCTCATTCATGGAAAACTGTAGCCCTGGCTGCATAGTTTCTAGGGGCAAGTGGGAGCATTCCGACCAGCTATTTGTTTTTTCTGGGTTTGGACACTAGTGCAGATCCATACTAAGCTACTCCAGACTGGCTTTGCCAGTTAACAGCCTTAGCTGCACCTGACACCAAACCAGGAACGTGACTTAGAGTTCTAGAAACTGTATTGTGTCCCTGTATTCAATTCCTTCGGACCACATCTCCCAGGTCTCCTGTAACACAACGCTCCCAGTTCACATACCTGGTGTGGACCACTGTTGTGCCTTGGGATCCACTGAGCTGTCCTTCCAACCTTTCAGGAAGGGGGTGCTTAGAGCTCCAGTCCCAGGTGAGTTACCCCAGTCTTGCTAGGCCCCCCTCAGGCTGCTCCTTAAACTATGTCAAGAAGCAGAAGTTAATGTCTGCTAGGGCCGAAAACCACAGGAAGAGGGCTTTTTCTTCCCTGGAATATTCCACATAAGCCCCGCAGAAACTGTTCTGACAAGAATGAATTTTTGTCTGGTTTGTTCCCACATCGGCTCCGTGTCACCAGCTTCTGTATGGACTTACTCTCCTGTAGGTGCTAAGTAGGGTCCACAGACATATGTTAAGGCTGGCTCTAAGGTTGAAAGAGATATCTGGGAGAGCGCCGTGTCAGAGAGTAAGTTACTAGGGTATGGGGTTTAGTTCGTCTGAATTCTACCTAGCCCTTGCTTTTGTGTTGACATATTGGGCAAAATTACAGTCCTTGAACAGGTTGACATTTTAAAACTGCAGCATCTAATGATAGGCGACTATCAGCTACAGAGAATACAGAAAGAAAACCCTGAGCATGGGGTAGGTTTGGGTTTTGGTTCCCTCTTCTTGCTGGAGAAGATCTCGATTTCCTCTTGCGTGAGTCACCCCTGGATGTTCTTCCATATTGAGCCACGAGGTGGCGCCTCAACTCTATGAGAAATCCAGTGAAGGCCTTGCATTGGATCCGGGTTATCAGTAAGAGCTCTGGGGTAACTGCAGAGACACGGAGTATGTGGACTCTTCCTTTCCTTTAAATTCTGGAAATCAACCTCAATGGTCCATCGTGACGGGCTGCACAAAGTAGGCCGTTTGCACAAGATCCCCAGTTCAGTCCTCTGACCTACTTTGCCAACCTTCACTGCAAAGTACCCGGCCCCGCCTTTCTCTACTGTCCCTGCAAAGTACCCCGCCCAGTTTCTCTACCGTTAGAAGGGAGAAGATGGGTGACCCACAGGGCTGTTGAACTGTGACAACATGTCTATCGTTTATTAGCATGCTCCAAGTTACAAACTAGATGGAACCAAGCAAACTCCAGCCCCCGAGAGGCTCTGGCTTACTGTCGGGACACTCACAGCCTTACCTCTGAGAAGGAGCTCTGGCACAACGCGCCCTTCTTGCTTTTGGGTCCTGGACAGCCCTGCATTTGACAAGCAATCTGGGAGAGAACGCAGCCTGTTGTCTGGGACTGAACTCCCAACTGATTGTTCGGAAGCCGAACAACACCCAAGGCTGCTGCCCCAGGGTCCCCTGATCCCCACTGTCCCTTCCCCTACTTGTAATTATTGCACATCTAATAGCCGTCATCTCACTCATTTCTCATAGATTTGCACTTTGTGGTCTGTGGGGGAAAGCATTTTGTCCTTTGTTTATTTTTAAAGCTTTTGCATTTTTCTGTTTAGCATTTTTTTTTCTGCTAAAGAATGTTTTTGGGTGGTTCCTCTCCAAATGTCTCACCATGGACGCCGGGGACGGTAGTTGAAAGTGACAGAGAGCAGCTGTCTCCCATGATACAAAGAGTGGCCTGGACTTAGAGGCCCCTGAGGCCCCTCACTCAGGCCTCACAAGAAAGCAGCAGAGGCTCCATGCCCTCTCTCCCCTTGCATCACTTCCCTAAGCCTAGGCAAAAAAAAAAAAAAAAAAAAAAAACAACAAAACAAAACAAAACAAAAAAACCTAGAAAGGTCGGGGGAGGGCGGGGCTATGTGTCCATCTAAAACCTACTGTGTCAGAACCGAGAGCCAATGTGGTGGAGTTTAAGGAGGATGCTCAGGGGAGATGATTCAGTCCAGTTAGCTCCTCCCACATGGATGGGATTGGCATCTTTATTAGTTTGCTTAAGCTCAAGGTCCCCTGTTGTCCTTAAGTCTTCTGGCATCTAAGTGCACGGTGTCTATTCCTCCCGCCACAGCACACAAGGCAGTAAGAAGTCCCTCAGCAGACACTGGTGCCTGAACTTGGATTATCCAGCCTCCAGCATTACCTGGAATCAACACTTCTATTCTTAATAAGTTGCCTGGAGCCAGGCATTTTGGTATAACAATGCACAAAGATGGAGCTCAGGCTGAAAGCAGTGGAACGGAGAAAGAAGCCACACGTGTGGTACTTCTGTTATTTCTTCTTTCTCAGAGTATGGGTCAAGTTGTGTGAGGGGAAGGCTCCAGGAACATACAGACTGCATCTTGGCACCTGGTTGGATGGCTTTCCCAACTCTCAATTGAGCAGGGGGAAAGCATTTGGGAGACTGTGGGGCTAGAAGACAGACAAGGATACGGATGCCTCTTGCGTCTTCTTGCCCAGATGCTTACTTCCCTTGCGTGGTCATTGGCCAACCTTAACCCTGTCCAACTGTAACTCGCTCCTATGTTGCCCCTAAGATGACATCAGTTTAGTCTACCTCACTAAATTCTCTTGGTTGGCCATGATAGTTTTTTTTGTCTGTTGTTCCCCGCATTCTATGCTGCATGAACATTTTCAGATTGCGTCACTGCTGCTTTCAAACCGTTTTGCTTTCAAAGGTCATAGCATCATGGGCGAATAGAGTTATCAGGGTTTTTGTTTGTTTGTTTGTTTTGTTTTTGTTTCCATTTTGTTTTTGTTTTTGTTTATAGGTTAGAAAGCACAGCTCAGTGTTATCTAGTGTGTTTTCTGGAATGCGTCTTTCCCCCTCTGTAGTCACACAGTACCCTGGGCTGTCTTCTCTTGCCCAGTTCATACTAGAGTAGACACAGACTCAGGAACCTCTGACCTCGCTAGGAGACAGGGCACTGTGCTGTGGCCAATGTTTAGTTTTTTATCACTGAGGACCAGGTAAGCCTGGAATTGGGAGAAATGGAAGAGGAGTGGAGCGCCGTGCAGCTGGAATGTTGGGAGAGGGGAGATGAGTCCCAGCCATGTGATGATTACAGATGGGGTAGGAGGTCCATCCTCCACACCTAGCGCTCCATCCTTGGTCCATGCATGGCCTGCTGTTGACAGTCCTGGGGTGTCTCTGAGGATTTTGGTATGGTGTAGGTGAGGAAGGGGGTGCCAAAGGAAATCGAAGTCCCCGGTAGAAGTGTTTAGGACTGCTCAAGATCGTAACATTTCCTCTGAACCGGGGAAGCCATGGGCAGGCTCGCCCTAATCACACACTTCAGTGATGCCGTCCCACTGATCT
Source organism: Acomys minous (assembly GCF_964271855.1). Classification (NCBI taxonomy): domain Eukaryota; kingdom Metazoa; phylum Chordata; class Mammalia; order Rodentia; family Muridae; genus Acomys; species Acomys minous. Next base: position 111,042,673 of record NC_140494.1, read on the forward strand.
TCAGGGTTGGCATCTGTTTGGGATCAGTCTGGGGCCAGAAATGCCAGCTTTGTGGCAGGTGGCAGTCAGTGAGTTAGCCTGAAGCTCAGTGGTCCAACTTCCCACTCCAAATTTTGTGCTTTAATATGAATTCATGCTTGATTGCTTTTTATAGAATTTACTATTTAAGTAAATACAGTATATTTACAGGTATATTTTCTAGTAGTCAAGTCACTGGCATTTCTTGAAATAATTTTAGATTAGGAGTTATACTTCTGCATGAATGTCCACTATAGAAATGTAGAAAATATGTGTCTCTCACTTGAGATCTCTGTAATGTAGCTGGAGAGTAATCTACAGAATTAGCAGGCTTGGACTTAGCCCTGAGCTATGACTTAGCCATCTCACAAACACTTCTTGGTCCTGAGTATATGCTTATTCTATATATATGGACAGGGCATTAAAACAGAAAGTCTGACTGAGTCAACAGATGCAGTTTACTAAAATGAGACATAAGAAAGGAAATATAGGAAAAATTAAAAGTTAATGGTTAAGAATGGGGATAATATGTGCAAGTTCAATTTTAATTAAGTAGTGTTTCTCTCTCTCTCTCAGTGTGTGTGTGTGTGTGTGTGTGTGTGTGTGAGAGAGAGAGAGAGAGAGAGAGAGAGAGAGAGAGAGAGAGAGAGAGAGAAAGAGAAAAAAACAGAGAGAGACAGAGAGACACAGAGAGAGACAGAGAGAGACACACACAGGGAGACACAGAGAGAGAGAGAGAGAGAGAGAGAGAGAGAGAGAGAGAGAGAGAGACAGAGACAGAGACAGAGACAGAGAGACACAGAGAGAGACAGAGAGAGACACACACAGGGAGACACAGAGAGACAGAGAGAGAGAGAGAGAGAGAGAGAGAGAGAGAGAGAGAGAGAGAGAGGAGAGAGAGACAGAGGAAGAGAGAGAGGAGAGAGAGACAAAGAGAGACAGAGAGAGGGAGAGGTGCCATAGCACACAAGTGGAGTAACTCAGAGAACAACTTTTAAGAGTCAGTTCTTACCTTCCAGCATGTGGGTCTAGAGGATCAAGTGAGTTGTGGTTGACACAAAGCACCTTTGCCTAGCCAGAGAAAGCTGAGTTTCCTCTGTCTCTGTCTCTAGTCCCTGTCTCTCCTTCATCTCTGTCTCTCTTTCCCCCTACCTCACTCCCTGTTACGATCACCACCCCTCCTCCTCCTCTTCCTTACTTTCTGCCTTCTTTCAAGAGGAGAAGAATTTAGTAGGACTATCAGGTGATAACTTCGTATTTCTTCTGTGTGTTCCTTGCAGTAGGGAAAGGAGAGATAGCAGATAGGTTATCTCCACCGATGAAACAAGCCAATCAAAGCCAGATTAAAAGTAAAAAAAAGGCAGGTTTATCTGGGAACTGATACTCTGGGCGAGTTCAGCAGGAGGCCAGAAGAAGTCGCACATCGTACATCGACTATGGCGGGATTTTTATTTTTTTTAAAGGATTGCAGGTGAAGGAAGGTGAGGTAGGAAGAGGATGTGTCTGCCACCTGCTGGGCTTGGAAAGCTGGTGGCTCTAGGTGAGGGGGTTGGGGCAATCCTCAGGAATGACAAGAATGTAGAGGCTTTTTTTCTTTGATTTGCCAGACCATGTTGGGGCAACAGCAGCTGTGGAGAGTCCAGATTGCGTGTCTCCGTGAAAGCAGCCTGCTGCCCAGAGAATGGCACTGCTAGGGTTCAATCCTGAGGGTGGAGGGGGGGGGGGAGATGGGGTGGGAAGAGTTTTGTAGGCAGCACCTGAAAGACCCCAGGTAAATATCTTTGAGTCTTTCTTATTTATTTATTTATTTATTTATTTATTTAATCTCTTTACATCCTAATCATAGGCCCCTCCCTCCTCTTCTTCCAGTTCTACCTTCATGCCCCTCCCCACATCCCCCCCTGTCCTTTTTTCTCAGAGAAGGGGAGGCCACCAAGGGGTATCAACCCACCCCAGCACCTTAAGTCACACTAAGACTAGACATATCTTCTCCCACTTGGGCCTGACAAGTCATCCCAGCTAGGGGAAAGGGATCCACAAGCGGGCAACAGAGTCAGAGACAGTCCCGACTCCCATTGTTAGGGGACCACATGCTGACCACATCTGCTGCATATGTGTGGGGAAATTTAGGTCCAGTCCAAGCATCCTTTTTTTGTTGATGGCTCAGTCTCTGTGAGCCACCATGGGCCCAGGTTCGTTTACTTGGTAGGTCTTCTTGTGGTGTCCTTGACCTCTCTGGCTCCCTTTATCCTTCCTCACACTCTTCCACAAAACACCCCAAGCTAGGCCTATTGCTCGGCTGTGGGTCTCTGCATCTGTTTCCATCAGCTGCTGGATGAAGCCTCTCAGAAGACACTTGTGCTGGGCTCCTGTCTGCAAGCATAGCAGAGAATCATTAATAGTGACAGGGACTGGCTCTCTCCCATGGGGTGGGTCTCAAGTTGGGCCAGTCGTTGGTTTGCCACTGTCCCAATCTCTGTTCCGTCTGGACTCCTACACTTCTTGTAGGCAAGACACGTTTTGGGTCTAAGGTTTTATGGGTGGGTTTGTGTCCCCCTCCTGCTACTGAACGTCCCACTTGGCTACAGGAGGTGGCTACTTCAGGCTCCTTAACCTCCACTGATAGAAGTCTCAGCTAGGGTCACTCCCGTAGACTCCCCGGGAGCACAGTCTCAAATGGCTGAGAAACAATTAAAGAAATGTTCAAAGTCCTTGTCCTTAGCATCAGAGAAATGCAAATCAAAATGACTCTGAGATTCCTTCTTACACCTGTCAGAGTGGCTAAGATCAAAAGCTCAAGTGAGAACACATGCTGCTGAGGATGTGGAACAAAGGGAACGCTCCTCCATTGCTGCTGTGAGCATAAACTTGTACAGCCACTGTTGAAATCAACCTGGAGGTTTCTCAGAAAATTGGGAAAAGATTATCTCAAGACCAAGCTATACCCAAAAGCTGCTCTACCATACCATAAGGACACTTGCTCAACTATGTTAATAGCAGCAGCTTTATTTATAATAGCCAGAATCTGGAAACAACCCTAGATGTCCCTCAACTGAAGAATGAATAAAGAAAACGTGGTAGAGCTACACAATGGAATACTACTCAGCTATTAAAAATAAGGAAATCATGAAATTTACAGGTAAATGGATGGACCTAGAAAAGATTATCCCAAGTGAAATAACCCAGACCCAGAAAGACACACATGGGATGTATGCACTTACAAGTGGGTATTAGCCATAAAGCACAAGATAACCATGCTACAACCGACAGGACCCAAAGAAGCTAAGTAACAAGGAGGGCCCAAGGGAAGATGCTGAGTTTCACTCAGAAAATAAAATACAATAGACATCTGAAATAGGTGGAAGGAGGGAACTGGGTAGGAGATGGGTGGGGAGGGGCACAGAACAGGGGTGGGGGAGGACCAGGAGCGAGAAGGGAGATTGGTGGCGGGGCAAGTCTTTGGGTCTTAACCTAGAGAGGCTGAGGTCAGTGTGTAGGAACCTGTGCCGTGGAGCTACAGTTTCTGACTCAGTAGGACTCAGCTTTGTCTTCCCTCTGGCTTCAGCCTACATGGTCCCAAAGGGGTAGTGACTAGGGAGAGCGTTTGCAGTGTGGTGGAGAAAGAGCTCACTTTTCCCCTACAGACTTTTGAGGCTTCACGGAGGGTGGGAGAGGACAGAGGGTGGGGGAGGACAGAGGGTGGGGGAGGACAGAGGGTGGGGGAGGACAGAGGGTGGGGGAGGACAGAGGGTGGGGGAGGACAGAGGGTGGGGGAGGACAGAGGGTGGGGGAGGACAGAGGGTGGGGGAGGACAGAGGGTGGGGGAGGACAGAGGGTGGGGAAGGACTGAGGGTGGGGGAGGGCTGAGGGTGGGGGAGGACAGAGGGTGGGGGAGGACAGAGGGTGGGGGAGGACAGAAGGTGGGGGAGGGCTGAGGTGGGGAGGACTGAGGGTGGGGGAGGGCTGAGGTGGGGAGGACTGAGGGTGGGGGAGGGCTGAGGTGGGGGAGGACAGAAGGTGGGGGAGGACAGAGGGTGGGGGAGGACAGAAGGTGGGGGAGGGCTGAGGTGGGGAAGGACTGAGGGTGGGGGAGGACTGAGGGTGGGGGAGGACAGAGGGTGGGGGAGGACAGAGGGTGGGGGAGGACAGAAGGTGGGGGAGGGCTGAGGTGGGGAGGACTGAGGGTGGGGGAGGGCTGAGGTGGGGAGGACTGAGGGTGGGGGAGGGCTGAGGTGGGGGAGGGCTGAGGTGAGGGAGGACAGAGGTGGGGAGGACTGAGGGTGGGGGAGGGCTGAGGTGGGGGAGGGCTGAGGTGGGGGATGGCTGAAGGTAAAGGGAAGGCTGAAGGCGAGGGAAGGCTGAGGTGGGAGAGGGCGGAGTTGGGGGAGGACTGAGGGTGAGGGAGGACTGAGGGGGTACGTACAGCTTCAGTCCTCAGAATATTTGAGTGAGGGAGCGTCTTTGGCAGCTATGAAGGAGCCATTTACTCTCCTCACCGTTTGTTTTCCTCGCATATAAGACAGGAGTGCTAAAAGCTAGCACACAGTCTTGGTTCCTTGTTTTGGTTTTTCTTAGTAAAACTTTTGAAACCTTTGCATAATCATTATTTTTAATTTATTTTTTGAGGATTTTATGCATGACTGAATTGCATTTGCATCCTAAACATTTTTTAAAATATAAGCTCTTATGTGTATAGAAAATGACATAGGATGGAGATCACAAATGTCCCTCACTGGTTTCCTCAGTTCAGCATCTGATATTCATGTGCTATATTTGCTACGATGACGAATATATTAAATGATGGACTCTGGTGCACATTTAATTCAGAGTTTCTTTGTATAGTCTCGATATTCCTTTTCTAGTCCAGGGTCTCATTTGAGGCACCATATCACCTCCGGCAGCCATAGCTCCCTGGGTTCTGCTTGGCCACGACAGACAAGACTCTTTTTGGCTGTGGCTCTCCTCAGACCTCCTGGTTTAAGATGTTCTTGCCACTCTTGAGGCCAGCTGGCCAGTTTTTGATAGAATATCTCTCAGGTTGTATTTATCTGATACTTTTCTCATAATGAGCCTGGAGCATTTGGGGGTGAGAGAACAGGAAGACGACAGGCCACACAGAGTTCCAGGACTGGTGTCCATGACATCACATCATGGCTGCATGTAGTCAGCGTGGCTCTTCGTCACCTCCCTAAAGCATTGTTTAGCACCGCGCCCGCCCTTCTTCCTCATGTACTTCTCTGAAGTGGCTATGTGTAGCCGTCCTTAAAACGCAGAGTTGCTCCCACCTTCTTAAGGGCAGAATAGCACCACGGATAATTTGGATCTCTGCAATGGAAACTTGTCTCCTGACATTTACTTATTTAATTAGTATCGAATTTACTTACTGGGTAGTTAACAAATACTATGCTGCTAAAAACCCCAAACTCTCTTACTGTATTACTTAGATTGTTAAAGCTTTGGTCAACAAGGGTTTCCCCCTACAGATTCTATATCTCTCACAGACAATCTCCTGTGTGTGTGTGTGTATGTATGTATGTGTGTGTGTATGTATGTGTGTGTATGTATGTGTGTGTATGTATGTGTATGTATGTGTGTGTATGTGTGTGTGTATGTGTGTGTATGTGTGTGTATGTGTGTGTGTATGTATATGTGTGTATGTGTGTGTATGTATGTGTGTGTGTATGTATGTGTGTGTATGTATGTGTGTGTATGTATGTGTATGTATGTGTGTGTATGTATGTGTGTGTATGTGTGTGTGTATGTATGTGTGTGTATGTGTGTGTGTATGTATGTATGTGTATGTGTGTGTTTATGTATGTGTGTATATGTGTGTGTGTATGTATGTGTGTGTATGTGTGTGTATGTGTGTGTGTGTATGTGTGTGTATGTGTGTGTGTATGTATGTGTGTGTATGTATGTGTGTGTATGTGTGTGTATATGTGTGTGTATGTATGTGTGTGTATGTGTGTGTGTATGTATGTGTGTGTGATTTTATTTTTTTCATTAATTAATTTGCTTAATCACTTTATAGCCCGATTTGCAGCCCCTCCTCTTCCCCTCCCAGTCATACCCCTCTCCGAATTCCCCCTTCCCTTTCTTCTCCTAGGAGAGCCCCCGCCCCCATGGGCACCAACCCACCCTGACACATCAAGTCTCAGCAGGACTAAGTGCGTCCTCTCCCACTAGGCTGGACAAGTCAGGCCGGCTATGGGAAAGGGATCCAAAGGTGGGCAACAGAGTCAGAGACAGCCCCTACGTGAATTGTTCGGGGACCCACATGATGACCAAGCTACACATCTGCTACATACGCATAGGGGGCCTAGGACCAGTCCAAGCATGCTGTTTGGCTGGTGATTCAGTCTTTGTGAGCCCCCCTAGACCCAGCTTAGTTTACTTGGTAGGTCTTCTAGTGGTGTCCTTGACTTTCAGGCTGCCTCAATCCCACCCCCATTCCACAGGACTCCCCAAGCTCCACCTGTTGTTTGACCGTGGGCCATTTTATTTCTTGATGCCTTCCTGGTCAGAGTGTCAAGAGTGCTTGCTGCTCCTGGGCTCCTTCACCTGCATCTCTCTGTGTGACCTGAATGAAGCCACTCATGAACTCAGACCCATCTCTCTAATCCATGACCCCATGATGTGCACTGTTCTCATCACCTTCACATGTACTCACCTGTGAACTCCAGCATGCCATGACAACAGTGAGAACAGCTATTCCTACATCCACCGTCTGCTTCCTTAATTGTTCATTTCATGCATATGTATATAATGGTTTCAAACCCATAGTTCTGTGGCAAACATCTCTGTCAATCAAAATGCTGTAGGATCCTTTTACATGTACTCTCACTCATTCCAAGGGAGGTCAGGACTTTCTTTATGTGGCTTTTTCCAGTGAGGTGGCTTCATACTTGCTGTTTGAATGTTTTGTTGCACAGTACATTCATTCATCAAGAATTCTTTTGACCTCCTCAGTGGTGCTTTTTTGTTTTTTAAACATCTGCATACATTATGATTGTTTTTATGCTATGGAGTTCTCTGGAGATAAATAAATGCATAACATCATACATTTTAATTATTTTAATATTTTTATTATCAGACTATTCTACTGACCTAAAATCTTCTTCTGTGCTCTACTTGCTCAGCCCATAAACATTCCCATAAGCCTTTGGTTAAAATACACACACACACACACACACACACACACACACAATTTTTTTGTATTTTAATTATGTGTGGGAGTTTGTACACAGAGGCCAGAAGAAGGCATTGGATTCCCTGGATCTGGAGTTACAAATGGCTCTGAGCCACGCAACATGGGTGCTTGGAAGTAAAAGCTGGTCAGCTTTGAGAGGAGCAAGTGCTCTTAGCCACTGAGAAATTTCTTTAGCCCCAACTAGTGATGATTTTATTATTGGTATATTTTACCTTGTCGAAGACCTTTCAGACTGGTTTCCTCTACTGGGAGTGTGAATATATGATTTGTTCTTGTCATTTTGTTTTTGACAGCTCAGTTCTTTTTTGTTGCATGATCAGATTCTATTATATGGATTCCTCAGATTATTTATTCAACTATTAAAGATCTCTTAGTTTTCTTCCAGTTTTTTTGGCAATTATAAATAGGACAGTTATAAACATTTGTGTTGTGGTTTTTATGTGAAAATATTTTGAACTCATTGGGATAAACATTGAGGATTGTATAAGACTCTATTTGGCTTTATCACAAATTGCCAAACTATTTTCCGTCATGGTATTCCTACCAACAATGGAATGAGACTTACTTCCCAGCCTTGCCAGCAACCCAGGTTGCCAATTTCTTTGTAATATCTTAGCCATTTTAACAAGTGGTATTTTCAAGTAACGCTGAGTAATATTTCATTTGGTTATTTACTCTCTGTATGTATTCTTCTATAATGTACCCATGAAGAATCTTGTTCATTTTAAAATTAGATCATATTCTTGTTACTGAATGTTAAAGTTTCCTCAACTATTTTTGGATACAGTTCTTTAGCATGTATGTATTTTAAAAAGATCTTAACCCAGTGTCTGCTCATTCTTTAATTTCCCAACAGAAGAAGTTTTTAAATTTTTACGACATTCCAACTTATCTATTCTTCCATGAATTTTCCTTTTGATGTATCTAAAAAAGTCATCAAATCTAAGATTATCATATTTTAGCCTATTTTTTTTTATTCTGGAAGATCTAAAGATTTGTATTTTTAATTTAGATCTGTGGTCTAATTTGAGTTAATTTTTCTACAAGAATTTATGTACCTATTTCCTCCCTCTCTCTGTACCTACCTACCTGCCAAACCACCTCTACCTGTCTAACTACCTGTCTCCCTACCATATACCTGTCTCTATCTACATAGTTGTTTGAGTACCATCTATAAGGGGGCAACCTTTTCTTCATCAAATTATCTTTTCTTCTGTTTCTAAGACCAGTTGATTGTGTCTATGCGAGCCTTGGTCTGAATTCTCTGTTCTGTTCTGTTGTCATCCACTCTGATCCAGGTTTCTATTCCTTCAACAGTAACTTGCTAACTTGTTATTGTGAGCTTCCGGGTAAAACACAGGTTACAACTGTCCTGTAAGTCTAAGGTACTTTTGGTCGAGTAGGGCTTCAATTATTGACTGGACTGGATGCCCACTCTTTGAGATGAAATTGCATTCTGTTCTCAACTTTCACAAGGTTTCTCTCACTCTATATGAATAGAAAACTCAGAAACCTGTGGAGTTTTCCTGAGGTTCCGGGCAGAGTTTCACTCACTGAGTCATTTCCAAGGATGCTGATAATCAGAAGTAAGACTGAGTTTTAATAAAATCCCACACAATGCATTTTAAAGATATGCACTACATATAAATATGTTGGAACTCACACGGCAGGGATTTTGTTATTTCTGGGTATGATTGTGTCCTTTTAAATATTAAGACTTTATCCAACAAACAGACTCTTGAGATTCAACACAAAACATAACAGATGAATTACAGGGCACTATATTCTGGTACTAAATATAGAAAAGGAGTAGTTTGTATTTCCTTTCCTCAGAATTATAGTGATAAAAGTAGACAAAGTAAAATAGTTATAAATAACATTTATTTTCTAACATAGTATAAACTTTATCTTGCTTTAATAACATTATAATCTATCAATTACAGCTGTTTCCCAGTGTTTGTAGTTTTTCCAAACTGTGGGTCTAACACTACATCAATTACACTTTGCATTGTAGAATGCACTCATAATTTAAGCAATTTCCTCTCTTATCAAATTTGATGTCTGGTACAAATTATGATGTGCACTCCCTCAGCATTTTCCCCAAGGTTAGATCATGTCATCAGTGTTTTTGAGGTGTGTGTGTGTGTGTGTGTGTGTATGTGTGTGTGTGTGTGTGTGTCTGTGTGTGTGTGTACACGTGCATGTGTGTGTACATGTGCTTGCACAAACTCCAATCTTGTGTATGACTTCCTTTCTCCAGTGAGACAGACCTGTCGTTAGGAATGCACCTGAGCCAGGGAAATGGCTCAACAGGAAATGGTGGTTGTTGCTCATCCTGATGATCTGACTTCAATCCCCAGGTCCCACTTGGTGAAAAGAGAAAACAGGCTCTGGCTAGCTGGTCCTCTGATCTCTACACACATGCCATCTAATACAAATAAATAAATTGCAGTAGAACAATTTACCAAAAATATTCAAGTATTTCAGAAAATAGTATTTTCTCTGTGGTCTTGTTGTTTTCCCATAGTTTTTATGTTTCTGTTTAGAAAAAGAATGGAGATTTTGAATGTGCCTTGCTGCAGAAGTCAATGTGCTTAGCTAGGGGAGGGTGTTGATTTAACGTAGCTCAGGTTTGGCTAACTTTTCCAACAAGTTATTCAGACATTGGACCAAACAACGTCCATCTCAATCACTAAATTTTGCCAGTGTATCATCAAAGCCATCATAGATAATACATAAACTTATGAGTTGAGTTTTGATAAAACCATAGCTGTAAAACCCTCCAGCATTTGGCCTTCTGGAAATTATCAGCTGATGGCAGACCCAGGAAGTAAAGTATCTCCTGCAAACTTTTTTTTTCCCCTCAGTTTGGAAGCTAAGTGGGATCACACAAACGTCAGTTCACAACTCAGGAAATGCACTCATGGATTTATTCTGAATGTTTGCTTTTCCTGTCAGTTTGTCTGTTAGGAGTCCTTTCATAAATTTTCGCAAATATCAGAGTTTGACCTAAGAACTTTTCAAGACTAGGAAAGCCCTGCTGTCTGCTCCCTTCTGATGTTTCAGAAGGGGAATCAAGTTAAGTGCAGATCCTATTCGGGTTCCTACGGGTCCCTGGAGTGGAGTCAATTCACCTCTGACTTGTAGAACCAGCCCACACTTCCTCTCCCAAACTGGATTGCTTCAGAGCAGTGCAGACAGCAGGAACTAACACACGTGAGGGCTTAAAAATGGACTCATGTGGCCACGTTTACAGAATTCCCCACAGAAGAGACCCCAGCTTGTCAGTCACAGTGTATTTAATCTTACTTTCAAATAATTTAATTTCCTAAGCCAAGACGGGTCAGAAATAGCAAATTTAAAAAGGAGAATAGGAAAGCTGCCTGGGGGCTGGCAGCCTAGAATAAAAGAAGACATGGCCTAGAGATCTACCCAGCAATTGAAACTCCACCTAGCAGTGAGGGCTGGGACTGTTCCTCCTTAGGTTCACACTGCTATCGCTCTGTATGAAACATGGATGGGCTCACTCAAAAACCTTGTGGAAACAAAGAGATGTTGTCAGCGATGTGCTTCTGCATGGATGTTACTTGGGTTCCATGAGGTTGCTAAGATGGATGTGGAAGAGGACAGTTTTCCAGATAAACATCTGATAATTGTGTAGCATCCCAGAGTGTGTGGAGAGCGAACCATAGCATTTATTTCCTGAAGACCAAGGTAGATAGGGGTGCTTGGGAGTTATGAGAGAAAAATTAGATTGATCTATCTGAGCTTGACCTTGGGTCAACAGCGAAGCTTTAATCATCTTGTGTCTACCACCTTCAGAAAGGACGGCAAACACCCAAATGCGTAACAGCTTTCCAGCAACGGTTTCAATCCAAGTGGTTTAAAGTGGAGAGAGTCTTGGCACTTAAAGGCGTAAAATTATTTGAAACACTTCATTTCACAATGATGTTGAATAAATAAAGCGTTACTCTCCCTAAGTGAGGCCAGGTGTGGAAACAAATTGCCTTTTTTTGTCTCGTTGAACTTTTTAGAGGTTTATATTTGAAGATTATTTCCATATAATACACAGAGCAGAAGCTATTTGACTGGTATTTGGGACTTGTGGTCAGTACTAAATGCTTGAGAAATGTACCTTACAAGTGCATTAATTTCATGCAAATTTTAATCTCTGGTGTCTAATACCAATAAAAGCAATTGAACAGCTGCCAAACATCTTTACATCTTTCACTTTTTTATATATAGACAACATTTATATTGCTTGGGGGGGGTGGATATTTGGAATTCTAAAGTTATTCCAGGTTTCCACTCTTCTTGCCAAGAATTGGCTGAACATATTATTAAAAAAATAATTTACCTGTTACTCAGGTTTACTTTTGCTTTGTTTCATGTCCTACTCTCCCTTTTAAAATGTTTTTGTTTTATGCTGGGTATGGTGGCACGTGCCTTTAATCCCAGCACTCGGAAAGCAGAGACAGGCAGAGCTCTGTGAGTTCAAGGCCAACCTGGTCTCTGTAATGTATTCCAGGACAACCAGGGCTAATGTATAGAAACCCGGTTTCAAAAAAAATTAGTCTTATTTTATGTGTATGAATATCTACATATATGTAAATATGTGTACCATAGGTGTGCCTGATGCCTACAGAGCTAGAAAGGAGTGCTGGATCCCCTTGGAACTGGAGTTACAGATGATTGTGAGTGGCCACGTGGGTGCTGGGAACCAAATTCAGCTCATCTGGAAGAGCAGCCTGTGCTCTTAACCACTCAGCCATCTCTCCAGAGCCCAGTCTCTTTTTAAAGTAATAAATAAAATGTAATAGGTACACATGGATTTACTTGCATGGCACCAGTCCCCCTGCCCCATTTCTTGTCCCAAAAATAATCCTTATTCAATTTCTCTTCCTGTTTTCATATGTACTTCACTTCCATGTGATGCTATACCGATAAACCACAGTCAATCCTCCATTTATCTCTTGTGGACATTTATATGTTTTTGCTTCTATAAACAATACTGAAATTAACCTTGAAATACTTCTTATGTCTGTGGGCACGTGTCTAGGAGCAGCATTTCTGGGTGTGTTTACTTTCCATCTATCTGTTGCACAAAATTGCCCCACTATGTCTGTAGAAAAGTCCAATTGCGTGCTGAATGGAATGTCACATCTTATATGAAGTTTGTATTGCTAGGATCACAATTTTGAAAATTTTTGCGGAGTCCGGTAAGTACTGAAATGGACAGGCTTCGCGTCATTGTGGATTTGTTAGATTGCTAGTCCCACTGAACATCTCTTCATAACTTGGCCTCCTTCAAGCAGTGGTTGAACCCAGGAAGCGATAAGCTGGGGTGTCAAGCGCGCCTGCAACCAGGTGCTGAAGTCTTAAAACCAAAGAAAGCGAATGATGAACAACGGGAACTGTCTGTAGCGAGCAGAGGCAGAGGCCGCAGGATTCTGATGGTCGCGAGTATCCGAAAGATGGCTTTGAACTGCCCGTGTGGACCCTGAAACTCCTTCTAGAGGTGTGTTGGGCTGAGAGGGGGCGTGGGACCCAAAGGTGTTGGTGGGGAGAGCCAGGTGAACAAGGCTTGGGGAGTAGGGAGCTCACTAGTTGCTAATTGGGGGATTCAAGTGTCCTAGGAGCAATGTGGACACAGCGCGTGCGGAAGGCAGAGCTTGAAAAACTCTGCACGCTCTCACAGGGGTGGGGGGTGGGGTCGGGGTAGACACCTGTTGTGAGGAGGCCCACCCTTAAGGCATGATGGCTGCTGCGGAGAGAAATTAGGCAGGCTTGCCAGGCTTGCTGAGTTACCTCTTCCCTATGCATCCAGGCCTCTGTGAGGTCCAGCTGTCTGCAGCCCTAGAGCCCGGAGCCAAGATTACTTGGCGGTTTGCAGCAAGAGGTTAGCAAGACAAGTACAGAATGTGAGAGTGAAATTCACCCAGAAGTGTCTCCAAGAAGTGGCTTTTAAATAATGGATTTAAAACTGTTCTGTCTGGTATTGTTGCCTCTTATTGTTGTTGTTGTTGTGTGTGTGTGTTGTGTTTTGCCTAATCTTTATTTTAAGAAACCTGACTGGAAAGTATTTATATTACTTAAGTATAGCTTTGCCTCGGTGTTACCTTCTATACAGACATCAGCTCTGAATAAATTGCGGGCTGTTTGCTTTCTCAAATCGTGTAAAGCATTTATTTTAGGCATATTTACCTACAGTCAAACTGGTACACTTGAAGCATATTTTGTCTTGATACTTATAAAAATCAAGTTTATACTTTCTGCTAAAATTCATGCTAGTGAATAAAAACATATTTTCTTTTGTTGTACAGCCTCAAATATGTACCAGCAAAGCAACTGTAGCTTTAAAAAAACATCGGAATCATATATTTTTAAATTCAGCATACAACTCATAATTTTGAGAGATTATTGATGCCTTCTCAGATTTCTCAAGGGTCAGAGATGAAGTCAGATGCAGGAACTGAGGCTGGCCCATCTGTGGCTCAGTGCCTCACAGGCCATAACGACTCTGCCTTCATGAGTAGGATAATCCCTTGTGACCACGGGGAGGCTTGTGGGAGCCTCTCACTCACCCTTCTGCCATGTGGACATGCGTTGACACCTCCACAGTATGAAGTCACCGCAACAGATACCATCTTTGAAACAGGTGGCAAGCCTTGAGCAGAGAGCAGTTCTGTTGGAGCGGTCATGCTGGGCATCCCAGCCCGTGAGAAGTAAATGTAGTTTACTACGTAGTAAACATAAGGTTACTTTGTTAGAGAAACCTGAAGAAGACAAGACAACCACAGACCCACAGGACCACGTTAGAGGTTAGCTTGGTGCTGTCAAGAGAGGTGAGCCTGGCAGTGTGGATGATGCCAGCATGGCTACCACCTTTAAATTCACCACACCTCAAAAACAGGATTTCAGAAGAGGAAAAGAGACTCTCAGAAAGAAGAGGCCACAAAGGGAGGAGTGACGGACGGGTAGCCAGGTGGAAGAGGCAGAGAGAATCTACTAAAACACGTTCATGGCCTTAAATGCTAATTAATTTTTATTTTAATTCAGAATCTCGGTGAGATGTCGGTAAATGCCTTGCTCCTTAAAAATGACTTATAAATCAATAATCAACCCATGGTTCCAGTTGGTATAAATTAATGGCTACCTCACGGGAGCATGTTTCTTGGTTTGAAAGACCAAATGTTTTAGAGAAATGTGTCCTTTTAAACTGACCTTAAAACTTTGCTTTTATGTGGATGTTAGCGTTTGATAAGCAGGCCATACTCTGTATAACCACAGAGGCTAGGCAGAGGGTAAGGACCTGGGGGTGGGGGTGGGATGGGTCTCCACAGGGAGGGAAAATAGAATGAGCCGTTATGGATGTTATGGATGGATGTGGGGGAGTGGGTGGGAATGGGAGTACCAAATGTGGAGCAATAGGAAACAGGTAATTTAAGGGGAGACCATGGGGGAGGGACAGCTAAAAGTAAGGTCCATTTGAGGGATGGTATGGAAACCTGAACCAGTAGAAGCTTCCTGTAATGTATAAATACGTGAAGATGATCTAAATGAAAGCACCAAATAATAAGGGAGACAGAGCCCCCAACTGCACATCTCTTGTCACCAAATGAAGCCTCCCCTTCCAGGAATGAGTTACATTTAGTTGAGTTGTTGGCCAAAGGGGCCTCATGGGAATCCCACCACCAACCACCCTGGCTATTGTCAAGTCTTCTGGTCGCTCTCCGTGAACTAGCAGTACGGCCCTGTTGCTGAAGAGCGTACCTATGCAGCCCATTGGATGTGGAGAAGCTGAGCTGGCATCTACCCAGATCCTTCACCCCTAGGGTGGTACTTCAAGGTACTGGAAAGTCCTTTGCATGTTCCCACACCAACCCAGCTACAAAGCCTTCAGTGTACAAAGATGGCCTGCTTGCTAGATGCACTTGTGAGTGTACAAAGCTTGTGGGAGTAAGCAACCAAGTATTTGATTGGGTTTAAGGCCAACACTATGAGATGAGACCCATGCCTGACACTGCTCAGGTGACCAAGAACCTGAGACTAGATCGGTCAGGGACCTAGAGGAAAACTGAATCCTACTGTTCTGCTAAAGGATGTAGCAATACAATGACGTCCAAAGACTTTTGGCTGCACTCATAGCTCAGGGTCTTGCTCGGCCATCATCAGAGACGTTATCGCCCGCATTGGATGTAGAATGCAGAGACCCACAGCAGGACCATGTGCAGAGAGTGAGAGATGCTGGAACACTCAGTCCTAAATGAGATGTCTCCATCAATTCTCCCCCTCCCCCTAGGGCTCTGAGTACTCTGTGAAAGAGAAAGCATGAAGATTGTAAAGGCCAGAGGAAATGGACGAAGGAATCAAGGCCTCTAAACACAGCAGGGCCAATGCACATATGAGCTCACAGAGACTGTGGCAGTGTGCACAGACATTGCACAGGTCTGGGTTTGCACAAATCTGGGCTATGATGGGGGTCCCAGCACTGAGAGGGGACGTGGACACACTTCTTTATCCCTACCTCAGATGCTATCTCCAATTGATAAGTGCTTGCAAATGAAAAATTAGTTTTCTCCAATGGAGTCTTACTGGGTATACAAACTACTCTTTAAGAGCAGGCCCCATGCCCAGCAAATAGATGGCAACTCAAATTGAACTCAATGGAATGTTTGGTTCTTTATCTCAGAATGCTTTGCCAGGGCTTTTTTTTTTTTTTTTAAATTTACGTGTGTGTGTGTGTCTGTGTCTGTGTGTGTGTGTGTGTGTGTGTGTGTGTGTGTGTGTATTTCGAGTTCCTTTTTGGTTTTTCAAGACTGGGTTTCTCTGTGTAGCCTTGGCTGTTCTGGGCTTTCTTTGTAGACTAGGCTGGCCTCAAACTCATAGAGATCTGCCTGCCTCTGCCTCCTGAGTACTGGGATTATAGGTGTGTGCCACTATGCCCGGCTTCTTGTGCATTTTCTTTGGCTCTTTTTCTTGTTTGTTTGTTTTGTCCTGTTCTGGCTTGTTTGTTTTTCTCTTATTATTATTAGATTCTAGTTTGTTTTCTGACAAGAGAAAGAATGAAAGGGCATGAATTTGGGTATGAGGAGAAGGTAGGGAGGGTTGGGGGGGGGGAGTTATCGGAGGAGAAACCACAATCAGAATATATTGTATGAAAAAAATCTACTTTCAAAAATAGAAAACATTAAAACCATCAAAAAATACAGCACTAATAAACTAATAAAGGCTTGTCAGTATAGGAATTCTTGGGGTCTGTCAAATGGCTTGACTGTGTCGTGCTACCTCCTTCCACGGCATTTGCAGCGCTTTGAGAGACACACTTCAGTCTCAAGCATACCTGAGTATCTGTTTTAACAGGCTCTTCTATGGATTCTACCACATTTTATTCAGGGTTTAAAACTTGCCCAGCTATCCTATTTTATTCTTTGCCATTTTCCGCTCACTCTAAAGCTGCAGCGACATTGAGCTGGTTAACCAGTGCTTGTGGGTCCCTAACTTACTGTGTGAGTCATTGCTCTAACAGATGACCTTTAGGTTCCCATCTGAGCTAAGATGCAGAGAGCTTGTGTGCGCTTTCCATTCTGGCTAAGGCAGTCTTTCTTGGTAATATAAAGTATCTGTTGAGTCTAGCATGCAGGTGTGTGGGCATTCACAAAACACGTTGTTTCCTTTGATGTACCAGGGCCACAGAGATTAATAATGATTAGGCCATGGCCTTGGATACCTCATGGTCTAGAAGGAGACGTGAACATGTTTGTAGCTTGTGGCGGCCGAGTGGAATAAATGCTATCACAGTGATGGGCAGGCAGGGCCAGGCTGTGCAGAGGAAGTAAGGAACAACTCTGATTATTGGGAGACATGTTTTGAGCTAAGCTTTGGAGGCCTGAAAAGGAGGGGTTAAGCATGGGAGTTGACAAATAAAAGGAATTTCTCCAACTCTCCAGGACCTGCTTATAAATTCATTATGGTAGGGCAGTGGTCATGGGGCAAGGCTGACGATAAAGCTAGAGCGATATTTTAGGATTACACTAGTTGGCTATTGCAGTTTGCAAATCGACTACAAAACTTAGCAGCTTTAAAACATTTGGTAATTTCATGGCTTCTGTGAGAGGGAAGGGGGGGTGGGGATGGGGGAGGGGATGGCCCTGCTTAGATGATCCTGGCTCAGAACCTTGCATGAGGTTGTGACACGGCCAGGAAGTCAGCTTCCCTGGGCTCTCACTCACATGTCTGAACAGTGTAGTGCAGGCTTGTGTCTGGAGGACTTCATTTCTCATGTCATGCACTGCTCAGAGGCTGTTTGGGTATCTTCATGATGCAATACCTAGCTTTGCCTGCCGTGAATGATGGGAGATAATAAATATAGAGTATATCTTTTATAGCTTGGCCCCGGAGGCCCATCCCTCCACTTTATAACATCCTATTGAGTACACAGGTCAGCCTTCTTAACATAGTAAACTGTGAAGATAAGAGTCATTTGAGTTCACTGTGGAAACCGTCTACCTACTTCAGGGGCATACTGCCAAGTGTCCTCTGTAGCTAGGTAGTTTTCATTAAAGGAAATCCTGAGAAAAAGAAATAGGGCTTCTTATTGAAAGTAACACCTATGAAAACAATGCTACACGTTGTAGAAAACTTGGAACAGAAGAAAAAGCCATAATCTGGTCATGCAGAGAGGACACTGTGGACATTTTATCTCATTTGCTTGACGTTTTTTCTCTCGCTGCTAAGATTTTATATATCACTTTCTAGCATAGTGAAATCCACTCTTACACAGTTATAAAAGTGACAGAGAGATTTTTAAAAGCAGAAGCTGAGCTGGGCTATCTAACGTTGTGTGAGGGCGAACTATGAGGAGTTAGGAAGGAGGAGACGTTGGACGATGGAGTTAGAGAGACGCTGTGTATGGGACTCAGAAAGTCAGATGGCTAACCAGATGTTCGATGTATGGAAAAGATATCAACGGTCTGATAAAGTTTCTGGTGGGTGCGTATGGGGGTAGTTACAGGTCTCTGTTTGGAACATGTTAGAGGTGTCTGCTGGACGTACAGACACTGCTGGTATCCAATAATTAGAAAGAGGCATCAGTACAAAGGAAGAAATTGAAGATGCAGAAGAACAAAGTGTAAATGAAAGGAGAGCGGTGTTCAGATGGGTGCGAGAGAGGAGCTCCACGGCGCATGATAAAGAATTATCTTTGGAGAAGGAAGGGGGAAGTATCTGACACCGAGCATCTGTTAAGTCCTCCTTCTATATCCATAGGAGGGAATTGTGAAGTTCCTTCCCTGATGTGCAGGTACACAAACACTTAAGTCACTTATAAAACAAGGTCTATACCTGCACAGAACCTGTGCACACACCTTCCTGTGAATTTTGAATTATCTCTAGATTACATATGTAAAAGGCACATGCTATCTAAATTGCTATCATAATGTGCTGTGTGTGGAATATTGACAGGAGCAAGAGGTCTGTAGCTGTTCAGTTACACACTCACTGCCTTTATTTTTTCCTGAGCATATTTTCTCAGTGATTAGTTAACTCCCTAGGTACGGAACCCGCAGGCACAGAGGACTTGCTGTCCTAGGCACTGAGCATTTGCTATCTCATTTAGTCCCCACACTACAGTGGCTTCCTCTGAGTGGTAGGAGAATCATGTTCAGTGTGGCCTAATGGCTGTTCTAGGATTAGCCCAGCTAAGTAAGTGTTAGAACAGACCTGGGATTCAGACCCAGCTCTGATTACTGACAGCTTGAAGTCCCAGCATCTTTCTTGTCCCTCTGCCTCACATCTGGCCAAACAGCCATGGCAGCCTGGTACTCTTCTTTGCTGTTAGGGGACTCCAAGTGCACAGCTGAGCCTTCTCTCCAGAACAACCCTAATTACAGTAAGAGCCACGCCCATCTCCTTTGCCTGCTGATGACATCAGATTTGGGCCTCCAAGCCTGTCCTGTTCTACTGAGAAAGAATCACTAGACGAGTAATAAGGTTTCTCAAACACTTCCGGTGAATGTGACCCGGCTCCAGTCTCCCCATTAAAACTAAATTTTAGGTGGACGTGCAGGGTCCACCCTACTCTGCAGGGATGTCTGTAGCTGATCCTGTGGGCAGGACGACTGAGAGAGTCACACTACCAGGGCCCTTCTGCTCCTCCTGCAACACAGAGACACAGCATTTCTCCCTCTGACACAGGCTCTTCCTCTTGAGGGGGGGGGAGGGGGGAGGGAGGAAGATGGGCACATTGATGCATTCATGTGGGGGAGTTGTAAAGGAAGATTATTCAAAGCTGCGAGGGTGGGGGGGCAGGGGCAGGGGGAGGGCTTGCACACTTGGGGAAAAGACAAAACTCATGTCTTGGGAGAAATGAGAAGACTGATGGGCAGGACTGTGGCTGCCTACACACTTCTGGTGGGGTTAGGGAAATAATATGTGTATAATTTTTATATACTGATAGATCCTGGGCAACTCACCTGGAGGATCAAAGCCTCGGGGATAGAGGTTCCTATGACTCAAAGTGTCTGTGATAATGAGGGGTTAGTGGGAAAAGAATGATAGGGGGACAGTTGCTGAGTTTTGTAAAAATGGCGCTATACCTTTTTGTGGAAAAAACTGTCATTTTTTTTTTCCAAATGGCCACAAGAGGCAGCTGGTTGAAGTGAAGAGTAGGAAACATCATTGAAAAAGCTCCCAGGATCAACTGTTCTCTGAGCCAGCTAGGCGCATGGTGAGGATATAGCCACAGGAATGGTTTAGATGCAAACTAGAGACCTAAGTCCTTGGCCAGGAGGTAATGGTGAAATAGAACTGTCATCACCGTGTCACCAACCTCCATCCAACAAAGAAAGAGCTTGCAAAGGAGGGTGGAGTTGCTGGGTGCACAGGAGACAGCCTGGCAACAAGACACAGCCCTTCCTGAGCACCTCTGTCTAGGATCTCCATGCTAACATCCAAGTCCTCCTGGCTGGCCAGCGTATTGATTTTCCAGGCTAAATGTATCAAAGCACCAAGGCTAGTCCTAGTTCAGAGGACCAGAGAGCCTGACACCAGGTGTCAGCAGGACTGTGTTTCCTCTGAGGCTCTGGGAATGGGTTCCGTACGCATCTTTTTCTAGCCCCTGGGGGTTGTCAGCAGTATTTGGCGTTTTTTAGACTCAGGAAGCACAATCCTAATCTCGGCTTCTGTTCTTTGTCCCGTGACTGCTCTATTCTTCAGAACCTTCTCTTATTACAAGGGCATCATCCAGTGTGATATGATGCCAACTTGTTCACATCCGCAAGGACCCTGTTTCTAAACAAAGCCATAGTTACATACAGTTGGGGTTTGGACTTGAACGTGACATGTTACGGGAATCAAGTTAACCAACTGCAGAAGGGGATTAGAGGGACAATGGGCAAAGAAGATGAGGGAAGAGATGAGGTTGTTTATCACAGATCGAGGGGTTCACAGAATAAACGGAAAGGATTAGACATGAGGTCAGTAAGTGATGATTGGCCAGAAGGCAGGAAGCAGGCGAGGGACACTTTCATCTTTGGTGTTGGACATCAAAGACCTTGAACTTGAATGCTACTGGGGGGGGGGCTCAGCTCTTGTGAACAAGGAAAGCAGCATGGGTGGGGCCACAGTGGACCAGCAGGCCAACACTCATGCAGTCTGAAGGAGCAGCTTGTTCCTGGACTCCAGGTATAAGAATATGGGCCTTGTATTGCCAGATGTTACCATTCTAAGAAAGAAAAGCACTACGTCTTGAGCTGTGCTTCTCCAGTGATCTCACGTGGTGGCAGATGACTTACAAATGGTAATGAGACCTGTAGATCTCTGTGCTGGCTGTGGTTAAGCGTCGGTCCTATTAATGGGGAGTCAGGGCACAGAGGACAGGCAATACAGGACAAAAGTAACAGAATAGTGGGGGGTTCTCTATGGCATGCTGCTGTCCTCCTGGCACCTATCAAACTGTTAGACCCCGTGGGATGAACTGTGAGCCGCCAGGACCGCTGGTGGTTTTTGCAGAGCAGGCTGCTGGGAGCAGAGACAGCGAGAGTCCTTGCCTTTAGAAACTTTGCTATCCTTTTGGGTGGCCAAAGCCATTGTACCTAAGATGAGAGATTTATTGGGCAAACCATCTATAGAGGTTTAGTTTTAGAAGAGATGGCACCGGCGATTGCAGAAGGGGAAATTGTGGGAGATGTCATGGGCACACACGGGAGACGCTGCGCACAGATGGGGCAAAATGCTCAGCAGATCATGGTATTTCCAGAGGTCATATGGAAGGAAAATCTGTTGTACGCAGAGGCTCTCTCTTCTCCAGACCCACCCTTGCTGGCCCTGGGGTCCCAGGACACTGCCAAAAGGTCCCTGATGTCTGCTTTGATTCAGCCCATAGGAGGCACAAGCTAGAGACAAGAGGTTTGAAGGAACAGCTCAGTGTCTGCTGCCTAGCAGCTCTTCTTCCCAGACTTGGTGGGCTATGGGGGGGGGGGGTCAGTGGTTTTTAAGCAGACATCTACATCCCACTGGCTGAAGAAGCCTTCCCTTCATCGGTTGGTCTTATTGAAATTCTGGAAGCACTGTCTTCCTCTCTCTGTGATGCTGACGGGAGAAGCTGCTCCTGATATTGCCAGCATGCTGTGTTCCACCTGCCTGGTTTCCCCTTAACCCCAACTTGCTTTGTCATTAGGCCCCTTATAAATGCCACCGCTTCTGTTTGGGCATGGCCTCTAGTGCCCCCAAATTGTATGTATATCATGTGTACATGTGTCCCGTTGTATGTGAGTAGGTCAGTATATCTTCATTAATATCTGCACATCATGTTCTCTCTTCAGGTGTCTTTTATCAGCTTCATGCTCAGCATTCCCCCTCCCCCCCCCCCCCGGCATCCCCCCCACCCCGACAACAGTCAACACCCCGAGTGGTCCTATGCATAATGCTGCTCAGTTGACTTCTTTTCTTTTCTTTTCTTTCTTTTCTTTTCTTTTCTTTTCTTTCCCTGTCACTCACAGTCACAGACAGTAGCTCCTAGAATTCTGTCTCCTTCATCTCACTGTTGCTTTTACAGACCTATGTTGGGGCAGAGGGCTTTGTATTCCATGGCTCAGCCAGGCCACTTAGAATGCAAAAGAACCTTAGCAAGGGTCTCAGGATAAAAAAAAAAAAGGTACAAGGTGTAGCCATGACAACATGGGTACACGTGATGGCATTCAGTTCTGTAACCCTGCCTGTAATCACAAAGGTAGCAGAGCCATCTTCTTCATCGAGTCACTAGGGAATCAAGGCTTGGTCCTAAGCTTGTCCATGGTTCTAAATGGTTCTAAATCAAGTGCTGACTTGGGCCTCAGACAGGTTCGTTCCTCTTAAATTACACAAGACAACTGGGTGGGTGAGGATTGTGTTGGCCTACAACAGAATACACCATATCTGACATAAGGCCAGTGCTCTTCACCAGGGTTGAGTTTCCCCATCTATAACATACTTTAAAATATACAGTACATATTTTCTGTTGAAGCAAATTGCATGCATGTAAAACAGGCCTGAATTTTTCAGTTCACATTTTTAATATTTACTGTGGTGAAGTCAGTCATTGAGGTAATGTGTTCTGTTTAAACAAATGTACAGATTTGAACTGCGAGAGATAGGATGGAAAGTGGGCAATGGACACAGAGAAGGCCTGTAGCTGACTGACTAAACCTAGGGATAAGAGAACTGAGGCCAGGGCTCCTCTCTGAATCCTAGTGTGCAGAGAAGCTTGACAGCATTGTGCTAGCTGGCCTCTGAGCCCTGGCTATCTTGAATCTGTGTGATCTGCGCCTGGCAACAGCGACAGATTAGAATTGCACTCTTGGACCCGTCCCAGACCTACCTCTTCAGAGTCTAAACACTCTTGCAAGATTCTCCAGTGACTCGTCTGTCCGTTAAAATTCAGGAGGCACTGATTTAGAATGCCATGTTGCCAACCTGGAATCACACAGTGTTTCTTGGATGTTCAGATTTTGTTTGGGGGTGTCATGGTTCTGAGGCCCTTTTCAGCCCTCAGACTCTAGGATTTTAAGTATCTAAGCCATGAAGAAGAGATCCCTGGTAAACAGAAGGTGAACTGTGTCATTTAGTCCTGTCCTTTGTGCTCCTAGAGGTTGAGGAGTAGAGCAGGTAGTCAAGGGATGCTTTGTGTTAGAAATGTTTGAATCATCTCTATAACATCATGTACAAAACCTCAGGACTCCAGAACCTGTAGGCTGCAGGGACAGGTAAATATACAAGATGTTTTTAATTTTAATTTCTGGAGTTAAATGTTATGTAAGGTCACATGTAAGGAGCAGTGTCTTTTTTTTTTTTTTTTTCGAGACAGGTTCTCAGTATGTCACTCTGGTTGTCCTGGAACTAGCTCTGTAGACCAGGCTGGTCTCGAACTCAGAGACCCACTTGCCTCTGCCTCCTGAGTGCGGAGACTAAAGGCCCATATGTTGGCTTTCTAAATGTTATGTTTTAGCATCTTCTGAATTTTATGTAGTTCAATCAAAGCAAGCCAAAACAGATGAATAATTACAACTTGATAGAAAGACCACCGCGGGGAGCGAGAAGGGATAAGATGTGCTGGTAACTTTACATGGACAGTATTACGTTCTTTATAAAAAGGACTTTGGTATTTGCAGTGGTGATGTCTTACTCCTGTCACCTTGATTTTCAGTCTCATGAGCTGCCTTCACCCGAAGTACTTTGTTGCAGTGCTACCCTTAAACATGGCGACTCTGCCTTTGTGACTGCTTGCTTTTCCCACGACCCATTTTCACTTGAGAATTTTTACCTGACTCCAGGGACATAGGTATATGTGATAGGTACTACAAAAAAGGCATTACTGACAATAAGCCATAAAGGAGTTTAAGACAATTAATATATATCTTTGATATATATCTAATTTTATCACTTACACTGATGAAAATGGGCCTGGAGAGATGGCTCAGTGGTTAAGAGAGCTTCCTGCTCTTGCAGAGGACCTGGTTGAGTTCAGTTCCCAGCACCCAGGTCAGGAGGCTCATTTGCACAATTTGCTACACATAAACTCATATGTCTATCTAAATCTAAGCCTAAAGCAAATCCATGAAGCCAGAAGCTAATTTAAATTTGCATACTAATGAGATTGAGGTGTTCACTTGGATACTACGTGTTCAGAAGCCTTGGTTGCTGCTAGTTTTTATTGCAGCTCCCACATTTAGCCACATGACCCATATGGAGCTGTGACACAGTTTAAAGTGATGTGGCTGGGTCACATTGGGTTTCACATTTCTCATTGCTAGTATTTTCTAATAGAAGCTATTTTGCCAACCAGGGATGTATCTGTAGTTATCAAGCAGTCTTTCGGATGGGAGAAATTCTTAGTGTTTTTAATTTGTTGATTTCTATTGTTAACTATACTTGAATATGGATGCAGCCTATGAATGTGATGATATTTAAAATTTTCCCATCTCCAAACTCTTTCCATTTTTAGAGGTTATATATATATATTGGATAGGAAGTGTGATAACTGATGAAAGTAGCTATTTTTACCCAAGCTGGAAATCTATTTTTAGCAGAATTATTATTGGCAAAAAAAAAAAAAAGGACATTTCTTTCAGGACCTACTCTCAAAATCTGTTTGTGCTGTTGGATGGTGTCTTCTGGGGAGGCATATAGGGCTCTATTTGAACTAAAGGAACTGAGTCTGTCAGGTTCGAGGCCAGTTGGAGGTAGATGTTTTCAATATTGGGCCTTTTAAAAAATACATATGTTAAACATCAAAGGGGCAAATAAAATATAGTGTCCTAACTATAGAAAGGAAGCTGCCCTATCTGGTAGAATGTGAATCAGCCATTTGTCATTCATTTTCCAGAAACTTTATCTTCTTAGTTTTAATATCAGACCTTCTTTAATATGATGTTCCAAACTCACTGTGCTCAGTCAAGAAGGCGTTCAAGTGAGACTTGGTTGTTGAATCACAAACTGGCCATGATCTTGAATCAGACATACCACATATATTAAATGATATTAATAAAAATGTCGAAGAGGCTGGCAGTGTAGCTCAGTGGTTGAACACCTACTTTGCATGTACCATAGTCTGGCTTTGATCCCCAGTATCAAATACATGAAAGCCTTTTTTAAAAAATTTATTTAAAAATATGCCTAGAGAAGGGCTGGGAGGGGCTGCCCCGGGTCCTGGGTTTGGTCCTCACACACCTATTGTCTCAGGGCACGGGCCTGAGGGGGCAAGAGTACATCAGAAGCTCACGTACATATGCGTAGTGTGGCCGGCCTGGGCTACCATGGTCACTGCTGGTTTGTGGCCCACGAAGGGTGTTGAATGGTTTATTAAACAAACAAACAAAACCAGCACCAGTCTTTGGAGTTACTGAAGCACCGTTGTTACTTATCATGGCTTATTACCCGGTGTCCACGATTACCACCGACCCCGCTCATGTGACCTTTATTGTCCTTGTCATTGTTGACCTGAAGACAGAAAGCACACCAAATGAGAGAGAAATGTTAGCCAACCCCTGCCTTGCTCATTATACATTATGTGCACACGTGTAAAATGATCATTATGCCTAGAAACCGATACAGCTAAAGTAATAATTAAAGTAATATGTGCACACGTGTAAAATGATCGTTATGCCTAGAAACCGATACAACTAAAGTAATAATTAAAGTAAATTCTACCATAGATGAATCTCCCAGTGCCTTTTACATGTAAAAGGCAAATAAAATGAGATCAATAATTATGACCGTGTGGTACCCTGCAACGTGTTAATATGAATTTGGGAAGTGTCAAAGTTTTAATCAATGAACTTTGCACTACTTACCCAACAGTTCCTCGCCCTACAAACCCCTGCCCCGGGCCATGCTTGCTTTTAAAACTGGACTTAATATCCAAATGCTAAGCATTTCCTTTTTGTGTGTAGATGCTGTGGTCCAGGGGCTCGGTTTTTATTTGCTCAAAAGGAGCCTAATATCAGAAGGAAAACATAGGTCCTCCTACTCTTTGGATCTCCTTTCTCTGCGGGAAGAGTGGATTACAAAGCTGGCCCAGGAAGCCTGGAGGCCCTTCGAGGGTGGAAACAGCTGGAACTGTTTGCCTATCAAAGGGAAATGTAACCAAAACATATGGGGGGGGGAATGTAGTTTTCAAGATGGGGGTGATTCTGAATGAGAATGATTCCTCATCTTTAGTTTAAACTTCTGCAAATTCCTGCTGTTGGGGGGTGGGGACACTTGAATAATACAGTCGCTGATCTAAACCACATGTCTTCCAAGACACTCAGCTTGTCCGATGAGACTAAGTTATGTTCTGTCAGGAAGGTTCCAACTGTACCTGAAGCCAGGTCCCTGGCTAGATACAAACCAATGTTTAAGCTTTGGGATCTCCCAAGACACTTGATTTTTGGAAAAGTACCTAACGTAAGCACACTGTATGTTAGGAAGAATAGCAATTATTTATTGAGTGTTTATTATGCACAAGGAATAGTATGAAATGATTTAAAATGGCCTCTGTTTGTACCCATTATCTGAGCTGTATCTCTCATCAGCAACGTAAGGCAATAATCATAATTCTTGCCTCTCTCTTCATCTACCTGTATGTAGTCTTTCAGATCCAGTCCTTAGTTCCTCAAAGCTGGAGCTATGTGCTTAGGACTGTTCTTTGGATACTTGAGTGGGTGGCAGATGTGCCTTGTGCCTTCAGAGATGGTCCACATTTCTCTCCCAGGGCTCAGTTCTACAGAGTGGGCTGATATACATGTTGATACAGGTTACATGTTTGCCTGGATAATAGCAGTCCAGTGGTTGGCTAACAAATACATCGCATTACGGATTTATCTGAACCATAGTCCTCTCTAGCAAAATCTCAGTTTGGGGACCTTAAGATGGCTCAGTGAGTGAAGGCACTAGCTGCCAAGCCTCATGGCCTGGGACCTACGTTATGAAAGAAATGGTTCCTCTTGTCCTCTTCTGATTTCTACACATGCTCCTGTGGCGTTTGTAGGTCATATCTCTCTCTCTCTCTCTCTCTCTCTCTCTCTCTCTCTCTCTGTCTTTCTCTTTCTCTCACACACATAATATATATGTGTATATATATTTTTAAACATAAAAAACTCATTCTCATTTCACAGTCTATGAAAAGAACTAATTTTATTAAACCCATTAGAGGTCTTTGATTTCTATGTAATATTTCAAATATTTCTTGCTTGCTTCACCTCTTCATGACTAGCACTGGCCCCTTGTGTGATTTTGCTGCCACTGACTCTGGTCTTGTTTAGTTGCTAACCTTTGAATCATCAACACTAAGATGTGGTAAGACCTCTGCACACTGGCCTTAGGGGCATTTTCCTGAGCCACAGGTACCGAGGCTCTCTTAACCTCTAGATCACCGGGCTTTTTAATTTGATGGTATATTAGTTTCACCCCCTTCTCGTTTTTATGTATAAAACTCTGTTTTATATATAAACATATTTTATGTTTGAAGAAGGAACACATTTTTAGTGTGGAACCCCTGTTGTTTCCCCTAAAGTGAGTTCCCAGCCCATTTAATCTGCCATCCCATATTTTTATCAAGGGGGAAGGGTCATTATTTTCACCCTTTAGAGTTCTCAGCTGTGAGGATCGCGTATGGATTCCCATCCCATGAGATGAGATGTGATGCATCAGACTCGTGCCCTTTAACATCCTCTGCACATATTCACACTGAAGTCTCGGCTCACCAGATGCCGCCGGAAACAAAAAACAAGGTGGAGACAAGTGCAAGCGTTTGTTGAGTCTCAGTGTGTTCATTCAGAGCTCAGTACGACGCTGAAGCTGTTTGTTCGGTTTGTGTGGTTGTGATTTCTTATGATGCTCCATTCATAGTTGCCTAGTTCCACCCTCCATTTCTCTCAGCATGCTCTCTTCCAAGTAGAATAGATTCCCAGATTTAGCCTGTTCCTCACAGTCCCCTTTGAGAACCATCTATTAATTTTTTCTTCCATTAAAATTCTCTTCATGTGTTGTTGGTTCTTGCTTCTGTTTTTGCAACATCTGTAGTCTCCGCCATGCTTTTAAGACCCCCGTTGCATCCTCTTCTCACTCGTCTCTGGAATCGCTGGCTTTTCATGAGTGCTATCAAGTGTTGTGTCTTGACTCTTGCTCTCAGCGGTAAGCTCTTCCGAGCTATGAGACGGTACCCCTTGGCAAGTTCTTCACACCGTGCAATTGACCCATGCTCCTGGCAGACACGTAATCATTGCACGTTGGATTCACTGGATCAGTCCCCGCGGCTTCTTCATATAGATTCAGATCTATCCTCACCTGGCTTGTTTTTTTAATTCTCTTGCTAATGGTGGAAATTCTCTCTCTTGCTAGTGCCACAGTCTGGTTCCACCATTCTCATTTTCCATTTCTGTTTCCACCTAAGTAAAATAGAAAAGAACTTCTTCATGGTGCCGAGATGGTTAAGTTAGATAATGTATAAAAATGTCCAGCCATGTGTGGGTTTAATATGTATGGTCTCTCTCCCGTATTCTCCGGGCTTTGTCATATCTTATGGGTTTTTTTTCCTTTGAGGGACTTACAGGTTTTTTTTTAAAAATAAAGGTCATGAAAACCTTTTGAAAAGGCTAGAGATGCTAAGGAAAAATAAGAGCAGAAATGTGTCAAGAACACTCTCTTCATGTTCAAAAAATTTGCCTTAGTTCCCTGCCCAGTCTCTGCCCATGGTCCTCTCTTTTCTCTCAGCTCCTCATTTGCAGGCTCTTTTTCTGTAGCGTAACCTTAGCATCGTTCTGTCTTTCCCTGTCATCATCTCTTCTCTAGCTTTGGTTTATAAGAACACCTGTCTCCGTATTTATTTGGCTCTTTTTTCTCTCATCCTATTCTCTAAGCTTCCTTCTTCCCACTCAGGATCCTGTGGGAAGCTGCTTTGGTGAAGGCACCTGTGCTCCGTCTTCAGTACCTCACACCTTACGGTCTTCCCTGCACACGACAGGAATTCGCTTTGCTGAGAACCACCGGTAAGCTTGCTTTTCTCATTTGGTCATCTGATTTGATCCCATGACATACTAATCCAAAGGCTTTGTTTCCCCCAAGTACTGTTTCATGTAGCATTTCACACTTCTGGCCACTGCCTCCCCCCCCCCCCACGACTCTCCCACGATTACCACCTTCATGGAGACACTTCATGCTATGGACCCATGTAAACACTGTTCTTTTCCCATTTCTTTAATTCTGGGTCTTTCTTTTTCTTATGTTCTCTACTCTGATTAACTGATTTAGTTAACCATTCACTACTCCTTGAGCCTCAAACCCCATCTTTACACAAGTCCCAATATTGATGTACCAATATTGGTGTATTACACCAGTATCAATAGTGGTGTATTATACCAATCCTGACCTCTGAGGGCCATGTACGAACTTTAAAGTTCCTTGTAGACATGTTTATGGTAGGTGCCTTTGAGCCTTAAAATAAACATGGCCACAGCAGAACTTTTTATCATATCACTGATATTTTCTGTGCATTGCCCATTTCAGTTGAAGGCATGCTGTATTTATCCCAGTTGCTCCTGGTCACAGCTTAGAGCCATTTTAGACTGACTCCTCTCTCCCATCACCTTTAAAATATCAAAACTGAAGTCCTCATTGTTGACTGTTGCCAACTCTTTAAAACTGGTCTGCTTTTCTCTCTCTCTCTCTCTCTCTCTCTCTCTCTCTCTCTCTCTCTCTCTCTCTCTCTCGTCTTTGCAGCCACTTATCTCTCAATGGCAGGTTTCAAAATTGCTTTTCACCTTTTCCTTCTTTCTTGTGCATTTCTTCAGTTAGAATAAGAACGGTAGTTCTAAAATGCCCATCTGATGAGGACTTAATTTTACTTAAAACTATTCAGTGCCACCTTGGTGACAGCTGGAAAGGGCTGGAACTCCTCAACCTAACCCTCAATCCCTGCTTTCGGTGTCACCTATCGTCCCCCATGCGCTGTGCCTCACCTTACTCTGATTGTTACTGAGCCCCGACAGTCCCTTTCTGCACATAATATTGCTTACTCAGATTTCCTTAAACACCGGTTGCATTGAATAAATCCCAATGATTACCGGACAGCCGTGGCGACTGTGAATAGGATCAGGCTGTGTGCTTTGGACAGGGACTTTCAAAAGGTTGGCTTATTCCTCCTAGAGGTGGGAAAGGTTTTTTTTCAGGTATGAGGAGGATCTTGAGGATGGTGCAGAGTGTGTGTATGGCGGGGGTGGAGATAACCTGCACTTTGGGGGCCTATGGAGGGGGTTCAGGGTATAAGGTCACAGTATGAAGTGGTGACTCCAAGAACTCGTGGATGGGTCCAGAAAAATCAGAAAACCTTGAGTTGTACTCTGTGGCTGCTGAGTCAGGGGCTTGCCAACATTCAGCACAGTTTCAGTCTGAAGCTAAGTGATGGCTCTAAACCCTAATTTCATGAAAATAGATACGTAAAAGGAAACATTTCTCTGACGATGAAAGGATATGACTGACCATCACAACACAGAAAGGTTTTGAGTTTTTATTTGCTGTGCGTGGCTGTAAGGGTTTTACAATATTCTTTTAGTATTTAGGATATTGGTCCACACTATCATTAGGTCCCATTTTCCAAGGGAAAAAAGAGGAAGCATACACATTGAAACAGTTGCCTTTGATCGAGCCAGGATTAGATCTCACTGCTCTGGTCCGGGACTCATGTTCCTAAGTATGCTGGAGCAGAGGTAGAGGCAAGAATGAAACCAGGAAGAAGAATAAGGATGAGAGTGGGAGCCCACTATGAAACAGGGAGCATTTTAATGCCTCATTGTATACTTAGTTGCACACATGTATTTATACTCATATGCACATTCACACACATACTCAGAATGTACACACATACATACTGTACACACACACACACACACACACACACACACACACACACACACACACACACATACACACAGACCTTGCTGATGGTAAAAATCCTTCCCTAGGTGTTATGGGTATCTCTGTGGGTCAAACTTACCTTTTATTGTCATTATGCAATATTGATGGCACTGATTTTAGCTAAGACACTGGTTTTAGCTTAGTTTGCTTGTTCTTCATGGATCTCTGCCTCCAGTTAGGCTCATAGTTTTGCTGGCTCATCCTATCTCTAGCACTCCTAGACTTCCATGGTGTGGGCCAGGAAAACACTTGTCCTTCTGCCTCAGACCTTTATTATAGCAGGATGTGCTCCCATGGATCCTGTGGCCCAAAGTGTTACGGAGCCTTTCTCCCCGAGAGCCACATGGGTTAGAAAGGCTTCAAGGGTGAGTGACCCTCCGACACTCTATTTGTAATGTCTCAGGCCTCGCTGCAGACCCATCCCACTCAATGAATTTCCTTTTTGATTCCTTCCTTCTTCCTTCCTTCCTTCTTCCTTCCTTCTTCCCTTCCTTCCTTCCTCCTTCCTTCCTTCTTCCTTCCTTCCTTCTTCTCTTCCTCCCTCCCTCCTTCCTTCCTCCTTCTTCTTCCTTCCTTCCTTCCTTTCTTCCTTCCTTCCTTCTTCCTTCCTTCTTCCCTTCCTTCCTTCCTCCTTCCTTCCTTCCTTCTTCTCTTCCTCCCTCCCTCCTTCCTTCCTCCTTCTTCTTCCTTCCTTCCTTCCTTCCTTCCTTCCTTTCTTCCTTCCTTCCTTCTTTCCTTCTTCCGTCCTTCCTTCCTTCCTTCCCCTTGGTTTCCATGACATTGTTGCTGCTCCTGAGTGGTAACCAGCTGAGATGTCTGAATCTCAAAAATAAATGCTGTTCAGGCATTTATTCATTCTGGACACATGCTTTGCAGTGGATAGCCTCTCTCTCACTGACTAAGGTAACTCATAGGAAAGTGCTAACTGCTTACTGTCCCTTCACTTATAGGTGAGGCCTGTAAATACATAGTTCAGCTCTCTTGCTATAAATGAGTGCTCTGTTGGCACTCCATTTAATGTTATTTTTCCTTTTCCATTTTTAAAGCTTTATTGTAGTAATTTCATTGTTTAAATTGTCCCCAAGCATTGTGCTGAGTTGCCCTCTAGTGTCCTCATTAAGTACAAGAAAGCTGTTATGTACCTTATGGGAAAAAAATCCTGTATTAAGCCTGTAGTTCTCAAGCTGCAGGTCATGACCCCTTTGGGGATCGACCAACTCTTTCACAGGGGTTTCAAGTAAGGTATCCTGCATCTCAGATATTTATAAAATAACAATAACAAAGATACAGTTACGAAGTAGCAACAAAAATAATTTTATGATTGGGATCATCAAAACACGAGGTGCATTAGGAAGGTTGAAAAGCACTGTGTTAAATAAGCTTGTTGAGCTCTGGGTTACTGTGTTGTTGGCTGTTGGCTCCATGTTAATGACCCAATAACGTAGGATGTGCAGAGAAAGGAAGAGGAAACTGGCTGCTATGGACATGACGTCCCTTCCCGAAGTACTGTCTCTGGACATGATGAAGCTGTGAAGGAGAGAGAAGGGCAGATGGTTGTGAGGCTGAAAGCCAAGGTGATTTATAGTCATGTGCTCCAGAGTCAGGAGAATGCCAAGCTCTTCCTGCCTAGCATCGCTTGGCTGTTGCATGTGTTCTAAGGGGGCAATGTGCCATGGAAGACGTTAAACTTGCCTGTGAGGCAGATCCTGCACCTCTGGGCACTATTAAAGAGTTTACAAAACACTTGCAAGGTTTTCTACTGAAAAGGGCAACATGCAAGTGAGGGTTTTTAATACCAATGATACAAGGAAGTTAGCAAATGAACCTATATCGTAAATGGTGGTTCAGTTGATGAGAATGTGACCAAAGGCTCCCAGGAACATGGTCTTTTTATTCCCTTAGGAGCAACAGAGCCGGTTAATTCTGTATACACAGCAGCTTCATGGACTACAACTGCTGCTAAGAATGAGACTCGACTGGATTTTGTTTTCAACTTTTCAATATAGACTTTAATACCTCGTATTGAAGACATGATACTACATGACCCTCCTTCAATCATTGCATTATTAGCTTGCCACAGAGATGCCCCCACCCACACTTTCTCTTTACTCTGGAGGCCTTCTGTTCTTCCCCCATACTCCCTGCTCTCCCCAGGCCTGATCTCCACCCTCTCTGTGCTCTCTCTCCTTCCTTGTTCCCTCTCTTCAACCACTACCTGTCTTTTCTACTTCTCCTTCTGAGTGAGGTCTGAGCACCCTCCCTAGAATTCTCCTTGTTACTTACCTTCTTTGGGTCTGTGCATCGTAGTTTGTTTATCCTGTCTAAAATGGTTAAAATCCACTCGTAAGTCAGTGCATACCATGTGTGTCTTTCTGGGTCTGGGTTACCTCACTCAGGATGATCTTCTCTAGTTCCATCCATTTGCCTGGAGGATATGAAGAGGACTCTAGCTGAGACTCCTAGTAGTAGGGGCCATAGTGATTGATGAGGACACCCTCTAACTAGACAAGACTCATAGTGGAGGGAGGGGAACACCAACCCACCCACAAAAACTTCAACACAAAATTCACTCTGCCTACAAGAAGTGCAGGAATAAAGATAGATCAGAGATTGAGGGAGTGCCCAACCAATGCCTGGCCAAACGGAAGACCCAGCCCAGGAGGGAGCCAACCTATTAACAATACTCTGCTAGGCTCACAGACAGGAGCCTATCAGAATTGTCCTCTGAGAGGCTCCACCCAGCATCATCTGTAAACAGATGCTGAGACCCACAGCCAAACACTGGGTGATGCATAGGGAGTCTTGTGGAAAGGCGCGGGGAAGGATAGAAGGACCTGGAGGTAGCAGGAGCTCCACAAGAAGACCAACAGCGTCAACTAACCAGGACACAGAGGGGCTTTCTGAGACTGAAGCCCAACCAATAGCCGTGCATGGGCTGGGCCTAGGCCCCTACACAGATGTAGCCAACAGGCAGCTCAGGCTCCATGTGGATCCTCTAGTAAGGGGAACAAGGGCTGCCTCTGATATGGATGCTGTTGCCGGCTTTTTTTTTTTAAATCACTTCCTCCGGTGGGACTTCTTTGCCAGGCCACAGGGGAAGAGGACACTCTCAGTCCTGATGTGACTTGATGAGCTGGGGTGGATGGGAAAAGGGCTCCCCTTTTTCTGATGAATAGAGGAGGGGGGTTGGGGGAAAGGGAGGAAGGGTGGGACTGGGAGGAGAGGAAGGATGGGGCTATGACCAGGATGTAAAATGAACAAATTAAAAAAATAAATTTATTTCTTCCTTAAAAAAAATTCCTGTCCTTAAGTTTTAGAATATTTGTTATAAGACCCCTCTCCAGGAGGCAGGGGGCACAAAACAGAACAAGAAACGTCATCCAGTGAGGGAGACAAATAAGTAAATTGAGGGTTGTCATAGTAATTCAGAAAGGGACAGAAGAGGCGTTGTGATTTTTCAAGGGATTAAATGTAGTTCAGTAGTTCATAGTCTAGACATTCTATGACTGTATCTGCTGCCTAATATCTAATGAATGCAGGCTGTGCCATGGTCTCATGAAGTCTTTGCCTCTCTATAGCTGGTTATCTATAGCTGGTTAACTATAGCTGATTAGCTGTCTAGCTGTCTTTTTAAAAGAGCTATAATGTGTGATTTGGGTAAATATTAAGACAATTGATCTATATTTAAAAAAATATATATATATATGCTTCAATGGGAAGTGAGGCCTTAGTCTAGTGGTTCTCAATCTTTGCTAATGCTACAACATTTTATTTATTTATTTATTTTGTTTTTTAAATTTTTTTCTCCTTTATTAATTTATTCTTGTTACATCTCAATGGTTATCCCATCCCTTGTATCCTCCCATTCTTCCCCCCCTCCCATTTTCCCCTTATTCCCCTCCCCTATGACTGTTCCTGAGGGGGATTACCTCCCCCTGTATATGTTCATAGGGTATCAAGTCTCTTCTTGGTAACCTGTTGTCCTTCCTCTGAGTGCCACACATAATAATCAAAACACAAAACATACAGAACAAAGAAAAAATATTAAAAGCTGCAAGGGAAAAGGGCCAAATAACATTTAGTGGGCTACAACCTTTTAATACAGCTCCTCATGTCATAGTGACCCCTAACCATAAAATTATGATTGCTACTTTATATTTTATAATCTTGTGTATATATTTGTATAATATAATATACTTTATATTTTATAATTTTGCCACTGTTATGAATCAATGTAAATATCTGATGTTCAGGATATCTGATATGTGACCCCTGGGAAAGGGTCATCTAACTCCAAAGGGGTTGTGCCCCACAGGTGGAGAGCCATTGCCTTAGAGGTGGAAAATTACACAAAGGCACCATGTTGTAAAGCTGTCAGCACAAAAACAGAGCAGCACTGACCTGTCCAGGGCAGGTGAGGCCAAGGATGGCTGTCATAAGTCCTTCATCAAATGCCTACCACGTGGCAATGCTCAGCCTACTGCATTTGCTGATGGACCCTGCAAAGAAAGAGTGACTTTCTCACGTACTCTGGTGCCTCACCTCTGACCACGTCCCCTGGAGGGGGAGACCTGGTGGCACTCAGAGGAAGGACAGCAGGTTACCAAGAAGAGACTTGATACCCTATGAGCATATCCAGGGGGAGGTAATCCCCCTCAGTCACAGTCATAGGGGAGGGGAATAGGGGAAAAGAGGAGGGAGGGAAGAATGGGAGGATACAAGGGATGGGATAACCATTGAGATGTAACAAGAATAAATTAATAATAAAAAATTTAAAAAAACAAAGAAAGAAAGAAAGAATGGTGCCCTGGTGCCCTGTGGGAAACCCAGACTTTCTCACTCCAGCCGGCTTGGCCAAACCACACCAGGTCTCACTAATGGTTGTGGTTTGGCTGGAAACTTTGTAGTCAGATAATAAACGAGTCCCATTCTTTTCCATTCTTCTTTTGGCAGGGAGTGAATATAATTAGTGATCTGTACAGCCATTCCGAATACTTCTGCTCGTCTCCTTAGATGAAGACTTTAACATTTGCTGGAAAAGCTCTGGCTGATGTCCAACAAAGGCTGCGTTCTTTAAGCCATCAGTTTTAGCTTTTAAAGGAGAAAATTGGACAGAAATGTTTATTTTTAAGGGAAAAAAGAGAATGGAGACAAAATAGAGGCTGTGTTAGCCTTTAGAATTTTTTTTTCTTCTTCGCAGCTTTTCTCATGTGGTTCTTAGTCTCATCTGCTAGACCTTGGCTGGGATTCCCGGACCCTTCCAGACTCACTGGTGACGTTTCTGCTCTCCTCTGCCCTCAGGCTGCTGGGAAGATGCTTTGTGAATATCAGTGAGAGGGCCCAGGAGTTGACAGACTTTCCCTTCTCTGCTGCTCTGCTCTGTGCTCCAAACTGCAGGAAGTCCAGGGCCTTGAGGAACTCAAGGACTCACGAGCAAAGTGACTGTAATACTTTTGATCAGTTAGAGGAATCCACACACTATTATGTAACAACGACAGGCATGCATAGATGAAGGGGAACAGCTGTGGCTGCTTCCTCCCACTCTGGGGGCAATCGCAGGCTGGCCCGGCTGCTTCCCCCTCTTGGCTTTTTATCAATCTTTTTCTTTGTTTCCTGGGTTGTCTCTCAGTTTGGGTCTTGGAAGGGCACATCACCTTCCCCTCCATTTCTCTGCATCCCATTGGGTATCTCTGAATCACATCCCAAAGCTGGATGATGTCGTAGTCATGTCTTTCTTCTTCTTCTTCTTCTTCTTCTTCTTCTTCTTCTTCTTCTTCTTCTTCTTCTTCTTCATCTTCCTCCTCCTCCTCCTCCTCCTCCTTCTTCTTCTTTATGGGGATGCTTCCTTCTCCTTCCTTCTTCCTGGGCTGTGACCAAGGCCTCACTTGTTACAAATCTTATTCCTTGTGCATTCTCTTCTCTTCAAAGAATTATCAACTCGAAGTCAGGGAAGTGCTATTCACTTCTTTCATATATATAGATGAGAGGCCATCCATTTGCTCCACAGTGATTTTTTTGAGTTTTGGTGATATTGCCCAATATTTATATGTCTACCAAGCACACTGAACTGATTAAAAAAAAAACATTGACACAGACCCATAATACCCTAACAACATTTTTTTTTCAGTCAGGAATTATTTTGTTTGTGTGTTTCAAGGTTGTTCATTTTAAATTTGAAATAAAATACCCCCTGAGCTCTAGAAATGAAGCCATTTAATCACATATCTCTGGGGGTTTACCCACTGTGTCTATTTTGAGAGCTTCCAAAATGAGATAGTGTTTCACCATCTACTGACAAGAGAAACAGAATGAAATGTTTCCCCACCCTTTGATATCTGAAGGCAGGCTCTTAAGGATGAAGAGGGGCTCACAGTTCACCTGACTTTGGCCTCCATGGGGTACAGTGTCTCTCCCACATTCTTTAAGACTATTTCCTTATACTTGGTGCCCTCCACGCACAAGACTTCTGCTCATATCTCTAAGAGGTTCTGTGGTCTCTATCAGTTTTTAAAGGCATTGCCTCTATCCTGTATTGATTATTAATAGTTCATGTGCGTTTGTGTACACACTCTGTATGTACATCCCTGGTTTTTTAGTCTATTCACAAGTATCCTGTAAAGGGATGAACTAGTTAGATCAAAATTAGAGCTGTTTGCTACTATTTTCAACATTGTAATGAAAGGTTTGCTGAAGAAAGGGTTTTAAATTACTGCTTTCCACGCCACGTTCCTTGCAAATAATTTAAAAAGCATATGAATTGTACGTTTTATTCTTTTCTCAGTAAGGCAGAAAAATTTTCTTTTGTATATAATCCTTCATTAATTTTTCTGTGTATAGAGCCTTTCATAGAATAACAGATTGGTGGTTATCTGCATTTTGTACCGTTCTGTATTGTCAGATCTCCTCAGCAAGTGAGTCAGAATGTTCCTTTTCTTTCTTTTAGTGGATTCTTTAGGTGCTAGCCACCCAGAGCTGTTGAGCTGCGGGGTTCTGTTGAGATGCTGGGTCTGGTCCGTCTGCTGTTCTCACCTGGAGAAAAAGAACGTTCTTTTCTAAGCAATAAAAGCCAACACAAGCTGTGCGGTTGCTCCTGTGAGCCAGTCCCTCAATTTCTCTCTGCAGTCTCAGTCAGAGAACAGAGTTAACTTTGTCACAGAGTTATTAAGGAAGTGTGTGGCGAGGTGGGGTGGGGGATGAGGGGATGGGAGGGTGGGGGCAGGAAGGTCTGAGGTTGACTTTGGGTGTCTTCTTCTCGAGCTTTTTCTTTCTTTCTTTCTTTCTTTTTTTTTTTTTTTTTTTTGGAGACAGGATCTCTCACAGAATCTGTAGCTCGTTGTTTTGGGTAGACTGGCTGGCCTGTGAGCTCCAGGAAGCTGCCTGTCTGCCGGTCTCCATGCCAGAGCTAGGGTAATGGGCCGCTGCACTCCACATGCTGAGTGCCAGAGATCCAAAGTCAGGGCCTCACACTTGCACAAGAAGCATTTTACCCTCTTAGCCATTTGACCCGTCCCAAGAAAGCATTTTTAAGAACGGTTCCCAGGAACTTTAGTTCTTTACACTGGAAATACATGAAATATCCTGTGAGTATATACGTTTTAGTCATATGGGGCACACGTTCTGTGCTGTCCTTGGGGAAATGCAGCGTATAGTGATGCGTTAGCACCACTGTGGAGTCTCAGCTTTGGCACACCTGTTCGTCATAGCCCTAGGAAATTTGATCATGTGGACGCTTTTCTTCCATTAACACCTTTATCACTTGACTACACACAGCTGGGGAGATACTGGGAAAAGGTTAGGAAGAGAAGCGTGGTTCAAAATGGCTGCTGGGATGACAGCTTCTCTAGGATTTATTCTTAAATCTGGCCTTTTAAGTCCTGATTGTTTTCCTTAGTGTTCTCCCAGAGCCTGGCTTATAATTAGTGTTCAATAACTTCCGAATGGATGAACACACGCATCCTACATTCCTGGGCATCAGGATTTCCCCAAGCTGAGTCTTGGTGCTGGCTCTAGTTTCAGTCTAAAACTGCCTTTTACCAATTGACTGACTTCTTAACCAGCTATTGTCCTTCTATGGTTAAGAGTCAGAGCCTCCCGAATCTTTCATCTTTAGAAGCTGCAGGTAGAGATAGATCTATCTATCTATCTATCTATCTATCTATCTATCTATCTATCTATCATCTATTTAATATTTTTGGCTTCCATCATATTTTGACAAGATTCTGTTTGGGGGCAGATTGTGGGCAAATTGTTTTGAGGCCCACTTCCTAGGATAGACTCCAGCACTCACATTTGCAGGCAATCTGGTAGGGAAATGCACCACAAACATCAGAGGAGACCATTGGGAAGAAATAGGATTTGGTGCTGAGCAAGAAGTCTGGCTGAGGCTGGCTCCCAGTGTAGACATGGTAGCATGCTGGAAGGTCTCACTGCGTGTGCTCACTGTTGACCATAGCAGCCCCATGATTGTGTCATCTGTCTTGTTCTGCAGATGGCTTAGCTAAGAGCCTGGTTTGGGGGGCTCGAAAAGTTAGAACTGAACAAATTCTATTTTGGTTAAATGTTCCTGTAATTTGTGTTCTCTCCTGTGGCTACACCAGACTCATCTTGACTCTCCACAGGTCTTCAGGACACATGGCAGAAGACTTGCCTTTGTTGCTCAGGATTTCTGTGTCTTTTTGTGGCTTAACTCTTCTCTCTATCTTCCCCTCTCTGCCCCCCCACATCCTCTCTTGTCCCTGTCCTCCCATGTCAACCTCTGCCCTCCACACACACAGGTGAGTGTACCCCTAACTCACATGTACACTCCCTATACACAACCACACTACTCACACACATTACACACACATACCACATACATAACACACACATACACACACACACACACATACACACACACACACACACTGTTGTGGGTAATTTACCAGTATGGCCTAATAATAAATGCTATTAGGCCTAAATTATTATTATAGCAGTATTTTCTAACCCACTAGCAATCAATTAAGACATAGACACCTGCTATATTTTAAAATAGCCTTAGTTAA
Organism: Acomys minous; assembly: GCF_964271855.1. Classification (NCBI taxonomy): domain Eukaryota; kingdom Metazoa; phylum Chordata; class Mammalia; order Rodentia; family Muridae; genus Acomys; species Acomys minous. The sequence goes on from NC_140494.1 coordinate 111,082,870, forward strand.
CTACCTCCCATAGTGGGACAGGTATCCCATACTTGCCCCAGTCCCGTGCCATGTGCTTCTAGTAGTTTCTGTCAGGCTACCTCCCATTCACAATCCCAAATACTTGCTAATTACACCATCTGGGCCAAGTAAGTATCCATCCACATCAGCCATGTGTTTCTCTTCCACCTAACCCATGATGGCACAGCCTCCTTCTTTCCTCTCCTCTGGTCTCTCTCTCTCTCTTTCTCTCTCTCCAAGATTCTCACTGTCTCCACAAGCCCTGGAACCTTAACTATGCCTATCCCATTTGTCCTGCCCAGGTGTGATAGCCTTTTATTGGTCAAACAGGTTAGGCCCTTAAGTACAGTACAGGTGGGGCAGAGACAGCAAGCAGTAATTACGATCAAAATACATCAGACCAACCTCCAACACCATACCATTCCTTATACCACATATACCCGCTACAATACACTACACACATACACATACTATGTACCACACACACACACACACACACACACACACACACACACACACAAACATGTACATACCCCACAATACATAATACACACACCACACATATATACCACATGCTCACATAACACACAGATATCACACACACACAGACACACATACATGCACACTATACACTACACATTATGCACACATAGTATACACAATCAGTACACATACATACATACCCTCTCTCATATGTCCTTCCAATTTTCTTTCTCTCCCTCTTTTCTTCTCTTCCATCCTCGTATCCTCCCTCCATTTCTCTCTTTTGATTACTCTTTCTGAGTTTTGATCATTTTCTTTATGTGACTTCTCCCTTCTGAAGGCCATTGTCCATGATTTTCTTTTTATAGTAGGCCCTTTAATTTTCTTTTCAAATCACACCTGAGATACACTGAAGGATCCTTGACTGCTCCCCCCCTTAAATTAAGACTGTCTTAAGGTTCATAGATCCTGATGAAGTGATCATGCTTAGGAACTGTGAGCTACTATCTACCCATTGTTGGAATCATCTTGGTTAAATTTTTTTTTTAAGTTTGGTACCCTGAACTTGGACACTTTTAAAAACACTGAAGTTAATAGGGAAACCAGATTCAATTTGGCTCCTAGCAAGAAAGATCCATCGTGACTTGGATGACGCAGATGAATTGTTCTGTAATGAATGGATTCTAGAGGTAGGCAAGGCTGGTAGGGCTTGTACGGTGACTCAAGGACCCTTCCTACTCTACTGTCCTTACATAAGAGGTCGTTGTCATCTTCATGATGCCATTATTACAGGATGGCCACAAGAGCTAAAGATTTTCCCACTTTTCTCCTGTTTGAGTCATTTCCTTTCAAACACCATATTCCATGACTTCTTACTCTGTCCTCTTTGGCCACCACTCCTGTCTATAAGAGAGATGGTGTAGTTCCCTGGGAGAAGCACCGCAGCCACACAGGGCTCTGCTGTCTTACAATAGATAGACCAGGAAAGAATAGAGAGAAAATGATAAGAGGATCTCTGCTTTGGAGGTATTTTTTTCTTTGTTGTTGTTTAGGAAATATGCTGATGTCTATAACTAATAGCATCGTAACCATTTCTCATGAAGCATATCTTAGCTGGACGCAATCATGGTTCATTCGTGCTTGGATCACTGTCCAAGGAGCTGTGTGGTCTCGTGGGCCAGAGTGAATATATCACCACTGTAATACTGTCCTCTCGGATGGAGGACAAACACTTAGGATGGCGTTGGTTGCAACTTCTGCTATGCTTTTAAAATAATGCGTGCTATACCAAAACTGCACAGTTCTAATGTTTCGTCCCAATTAGTTCCTGACACAATTCCCAAGTCAAGGCATTTTGGATTTTAACCAAGATTTGTATCTTCTGAGTACAAACCAGACCCAGAGATTTCTCGGAGCTCATTAAAGTCCAAATGTGTGTTTTTCATGATTGAAAACAGTTTCTTATTTCCTCCTGTTCTTAGGCAGATGATGGGAGGCGGGTGGGTCAGCATTACTTGGCTGAGAGGACTGCGCTCACCCCAATGGAGGATGCTCAGGGAGAGAACCAAGAGCTTGCCTGAAGCTGCCCTTGGTGAGCTTTATTGGTGTGCGCTTTCTTCTGCTATTTAAGTATGATGGATTCAGAGCTTAAAACCATGAGTAAAACCTAGGGTTTGAAGACAACGTGACAGCTTCCATCTCTGGTGACTTCATGAAGATCCTTGGATTCTAACCTAGGGATTTTGCGGACACGTCTACCATGTAACTGGCCATGTTACAACTCTCAGCATTTGACTCTCATACGTGTGTCCTGGCTTACAATGTTTACAATTTTTGTATAAGTGGGATAGAGAAGGGGACTCGGTCACATAACTAGAAAGGGGAGACTGAGAAGGCACAGGATCGCCTGTCCTGGTGGCGAGGGGCAACAGGACAGAGTTCCCTGGAAGCAGAGAGGAGGCTATGGGGGTGGGGGGGCATTAAAGGACACCCGAGGGTGTTAGGTGGGTGGAAGAAAAGAGAGAGAAGAATCAAGACGTTTTCTTTGAAATTGCCATGATAAAATTCAATGTTGTGTATGCTAATTTAAAATTTTTTAAATGAAAAAAAAATTAAAAGATGACTAATACTCTTCATAGTACCCAGATACATAAGAGTTAAACTGTTGGCCCACTTTCCAGGGCTACTTGGAATGGAGAATATAGGAAAAGGGTGTACAGTTCTTGTATGGCTTGGATTAGGTTTTGTCCTCTAGGTTTATGAGATGGAAAATGCTACCCAGGACAGGGGTGATGAGGCAGTGGGACCTAATGAAAGGTCATGAATTTATGGATTCCCCCATCTTCACAGGTGGATTAGAGCCCTCTCTCAGGACTGTAGCTGTCTAGTGTTTGATGTACATGTTCCAGTTGCACCAAAGGGAGATGTTTTTTTTTCCCTTGCTTATGCACATAAACCCTTCATGTTTATGTTCTCTTTTGCTTCTCTGCTATCTTGTGGTGTAGCCAGGAGTCCCTGGACAGGCCCCTGGTGGTACATGCTGTTTAATCTTCTGCCTTACCAATGGTAGAAGCAAAACTGACCCCTTACCTTCATCTTGCCTATCCTCAGGTATTTTGTCACAGTAACACAAAACGGACTAAGACATATTCATTCACTTCCCCACTTTTCCTCCCAGTTAGTCCTAGCGAAAGATGGCTCAGCCTAGGGTGATGTCCTCACGGCCTCCATGCTTCTCCTTATGCCTTGTCCTTACATAAGAGGAAGGCACAATGATGATTGTCTTACAAACAACAGAGAGCACAGGTTTTGCAGGGACTTGTTTGTGCTTCTTCTAAAGAAGTTAAATCCTGTTTAAACACAGTGGCATTATACTGTGAGAGGACATGGGCTTCTGAAGAGATGACTATTGGTTATATTATCCTTGAATGAGCCAAAGGAAATATGGCACAGAGGAGGTCAGGCTCAGCTGTGAGGGGCAGATGGCCCTGGTAAGGACCACTAGGGCACTGACAGAAGCTCTTTTTTAGTGCCTTTGGCAGATTTTTTTTTATTAGCCTAGTCTTTTCTGCTTCTCTTGGAGATACTTGAAGATCATCCTAAGGGCTGGAGAAGTAAGATTTTCTTTTAGCACCGTTGGTGAAATTTCCACCTTAACCCAGCCACATATCAGTCATCAGGTTTCTAGGCTGCCTGGGAAGCCTCTCCTTCCTTTGTCAGTGTGAACACTTCCTACTGAGGGCTGGGCTGTGGTAGCCACGGGAATGGGATGCTACCAGGGCCAAGGGGTCAGGGATATAGATGATGTAGCAATGAAGTGCTTACCGGTAGCCAGTGGATCAACAGATCAGCGTGCTCCTGTTCAAGGAGAGAAGAGAGCAGAAAGCAATACCCCTTATCATCATAAGGGGTGGCATTGCACAGCGTGGCAATGGATTCCAACCCTCAGAGGTCTAAAACCTTGACCTGACATGCTCTGTATATCTATCTTGGCAAATTCCACTTCGTTATTATACCTCATTAAAAAAAATCATTTATTTTGTTTTATTTACATTGGTTTTTCTGCCTACATGTACATCTGTGTGAGGGTGTCAGATCCCTCGGAACTGGATTTACAGACAGTGGTGGGTTGGCATGTGGGTGCTGGGAATTGAACTCAGGTCCTTTGAAAGAACAGCTGATGCTCTCAACCACTGGGCCATTTCTCTAGCCCCCATCGTTATATTTTAAATTTTCATTTGTAAGTAAAATATGTATTAAACATATAAACAGAAGCATACAGTATTTTAAAAGGAAAATAGTTGTTTCCTAGGCAACTTAATGAAAAACATAGAGTCACAAACTTTTTATATATTTTATTTAAATTTTTTGCTTGAAGTCATCTCACGAATATGACAGTCTGTGAGCGATTATTTTGATTTGACTCCAAATTAATTTGTCTATTTATTTAAGCTCTAAACTATCCAGAAAGAAAACCATGGAGCCTACATCATCCTCTACCAGGTCTTTAGTATGAGTTCATGAAACATTTGCAGGATGTCACACATGATTTTTCCTTTTGCTATAACTGTATAAATAAGGCCTTGGACAGGCCCTGTGGTACCTGTTGTTTAAACTTCTGGCTGGCAGCATTAGAAGCCAAACTGACCTCTCCATTTCGTGTTGCCCCCCACCTCCGGTATTTTGTTATAGTAACACGAAATGGACCAATGTACTTTCTCTCCTTCACTCTTCCTCCCAGTTAGTCCTGGATGATGACATCATGGGTGCAGCTTCTCTTTCTGACTTGTCCCTACATAAGAGGAAGATGCAGTGATGGTTGGAAATCAGCATGGTGGTTCTGGGAGTACAGTCTGGGCCGTGGTTTTATTTTCTTAGACTTAGTAAACAGACTAGAAGGAACAAGCAGTCAGCAGTAGCGCATTGAAGCACCTGGAGGACTTCACAATGTGGGGAGTCCTTGTGGGGTGTCACTGTGGGGTGTCATTATGGGGTGTCACTGTGGGGCATCCCTGTGGGGTGTCACTGTGGGGCATCATTTTGGGGTGTCATTGCGGGGTGTCACTGTGGGACATCACTTTGGGGTGTCACAGTGGGGAGTCACTGTGGGGTGTCATTGTGGGGCATCCTTGTGGGTGTCATTGTGGGATGTGAGGCCAAATGGTTATTGGATTAATACATGTTCCTCTTTTCCAGCTGTTTCTATTGCCTCCAATTTTGTAGCATTCACTGGAAGATTCCTTAAAGGGGGAAAACTCTTTGAAATAAGAAAAGATAAGCTTTAGTGAGAAGCTGAAGGTCTCTTTGCTTCCTGTTGGAGGACTGTCTTGGGTTTGGTCAGTCATCTTGCACGCCTGCCACACATTTTACAAGGATCTGAGTGAGTCTGGTAATAATAAGTATTTGAACCTCCATTTTTTTTCTCTTGTGCTTGGCAACAGGCTCCCAATTCTTCATACGGAACTGGTCAGCAGGATGACAAACAGGACAAAGATGACAAGGAATTTCTTGGCAGAAGCAATGGCCCAAAGAACTGAAACAAATTGCACTCCAGGGCTGTGCTGCTCCCGGATCGTCTGGAGAAAATAGCTGTGGTGAGAGTGTGATTTTCCCAGGGAGACTCCACACTCAGTCTTTGCTTTGTAAGTGAGACTTCGTACTTTAGTTGTGGCAGTTAGCTGCTGGGGCGAGTAGAACATGAAGTGGGCTTTCCAAATGACAGGTTTCCTTCTCCGTTCCTCTCAGAAACCCACACTAAGAGCATTAAAGACAAAAGATCCACAGGTGCATTGTCCTTTCACCTGTTCTGCAGTCTAGGAACGAACCACAGGGAGAATGCAATAGCACTTTTTTGTTGCTGTTGTTTGTGCACTGTTACTGAGAAGCACTGTGCTTTGAGGGGTAGCTCAGCAACGTGCCGGTCTCAGCGTGTTGTTTCTGTTCAGCAGCAAGACCTACAGGGCTCAATGTCAGAGGTGTCCCTGCCTCTGAGGAGGACTGGAGAAAACTGCTGAGTACATTTCAGCAACTTTCCTCAGGAGACAATTGCCTGGGCAGAGTGAAACTCTTTCTAGCCGGAACCAGTAAAGACAAGATGACTCTAAGGCACACCTTCAGCCACAGTCCTCTTTTGTGGAGTCATCCAAAGACACCTCCTGCCATATTGCTTTCTCCCATGGCTCCTTGGTTTCTTGGCTACCACAGTCTGAGTGATAGTTTCCTAGGGACACAACACACAGAAACACGGTGTTGGCAGAAAGCAGTAGAGGATCGAGGAGACACAAGACAGAGAGGACTGCAGAGCCTCTGGAGGAAGGAGGAAACCCAATCTAGAGATGCCCATGTTTTGAGCATCCATGAGCCAGCCATTGTGTCTGTCCCTGCCCACCCCCTGCTGTGTGTATGCATGTGCACACGCGTGCGCACACACACACGCACATGCACACTTGTCTTGTGTGGATACATGTGAAGGTCAGTGGCGGACATCAGGAGGTCTTCCTCAATCACTTTCCACCTTATTATTTGAGACAGTCTCTCACTGAACCTGGAGTTCATCATTTCAGCTACTCTCGCTGGTCCATGAGCCACTGGGGTTCCACCACCTCTGCCCAAGTTCAGGCTCTCAGGCTTATGCACCAATCTTTCTCACTAGGCTGTTATGCCTTATTATTTTCTTAAGAGATTGATTGGGATATAATTTATATATAATAGTCTATATCACTTAATGCCTAAAATCAGTGGGCAAGACATAGATGTACATGTGCAAAATCATCAATACTGTCAGCATAGGGAACATGTGCATTGCTCCCCAGATTTTCTCTTGCCCATTTGGAAACTTAACCATCTCATTCTCTCTCCTTTTCCTAGGCAATCAGTAAGCAGTTGTGTTTCATTATGAAGCAGTTGACATTTTATAATTATACTTGTATAATTGTTGGTCTCCCCTGCAGCATAGTTTTACTGAGATAAGTCCATTCAGTCACAGGTATCAGTGGCATGTTTGTTTTGTGAATATTTATTCGATTTTTTAAAAAAATCTGTGCACTTTGGCATATGCATTTGAGTTATCTTCAATTTTTGACACTCTATGTTTGGGAACTCTGTATGCAAATCTTTTTATGGCTATACACAACTGTTCATGTGTGTATTTGCCTGATGTATCTTAATATACTTTGGGACAAAGGAGAGATAAAAGTAGAGACTATTTTGAACTGAACAAAAAGGAAACTACAGAGTGTTACAATTGGGGATGTTCCTAAGCCATTATTTAGACGAATAATTATAGAACAAAATTACTAGAATGGAAAAAAAAAGCTCTGTAATTTATGATCTTAACCTACACCTAAAAAATAGTAAGAAGGATAGAAAATAAAATCCAAATAATGAAGAAGAAAAAAATCATAAAGAGCTGGGCAGAAGTCAAAGGAATTGAAAAAAATATAGATTAAATCAATTAAATCAAAGTTGGCTTCTTATAATGTCTACTATAATTGATCAAGAGAGAGGGCAGAGATGATCAGTGTCATGGATGAGACAGGTGACATTTGTAAAGATTCCACAGAGGTTAAAGAAATAAGGAATAGCATATGTAACTCCAGCTCAATAATGTGGAATAACTTAGATGAAAGCATCAGTTTCATGAAAAAGGCATCTAATTTACTTGAGAAGAAATAGCTAAATGAAACAGACTATTAAATAAATGAATTGTAGCTTTCATCCTTCCTACACAGACCCCCACACGTGTAACAGGCCTGGTTGGATTCATTGGTGATGAGCTTTTTGGCAAATATTTAAGGTGGAAATGATAGGAACTGAGCAAAATCTTCCAGAAAATTGAAAAAAACAGGAATACATCCTGATTTGTTCTGTAAGGTTAACCTGTTTTTTAAGCTAAAACAAAATAACAATAATAGGAAAATTATAGAGCTAAAATATTTTTAACAAGCTGAGTGTGGTGGCATATGCTCTTAATCCCAGCACTAAGAAGGCAGAGGCAAGCAGATCTCTGTGAGTTAGAGGGCAGCCTGGTCTACAAAGGGAGTTCCAGGAGAGCCAGGAGTGTTACACAGAGAAGGCCTGTCTCGAAAAACAAAACAAACAACAACAAAACAATAAATAAATAAATAAATAAATTTTAAAAATCTTAACAAAATTTTGTAAAAATCTAATCTCTCTCTCTCTCTCTCTCTCTCTCTCTCTGTGCGCGCGTGCACATGTGTGTGTGTGCGTGCCTGCACAGGAGTCCTAGCCTGGTGTGGTTTCACAGGAATGCAAGCTTGATGACACCAGTGAGGAAATAATGTTTCTAAACTCTAAAGTTTTATGTGGATTCCTATTGTATGACTTGAATTTATCAGGCCACCTGTTTGAAAGCTTCTAGGATCCAAATGGGCCCCCAAATGGCTTAAGCAGAGCTACTGCAGCAGTGACAGTCTGGTCTATTTGTTGTTGTTCTAGATGGTAGAGATCAAAAGATATAGAGCATCCTCATCTGTGCGCCTAAGTCAAGATAAAGGATCCCAGTTAGCTGAGGGAGCATCTACATTCTCAATGTGGGATTCCTCACCCTGCAAGCTATGTGCCTGCAAAGCAATGGCTATGCACATGTGGGAAACTGACTATCAAAATGTCACACATTTTGTTTTGAAGCATCTGTGGACATCTTCCTGAAAGTCTGCATTCTCTTAAAAATGGGTTGATAATATGTAAAAACCAAAGAAAGCATATTGTAAGTTCATGTAAGAAATCTGAATTTGTAACTTTGTTATGGTTCAAAGTTAGGAACATTTTACATTTTATGTTGACTTCAGCTCCTTCATCTGCCTTTGTAGAAAGATATCATTGGTGTGCACATAGTATGTACTTCATAATGAACATCAGATTGTTTTGTGTGCTTTTCTTTCTGCCATGAAAGTGCACTGGTTTAGTAATCCTTAACAAAAACGTGTAGACGTAGAGGGAAAAATGGAATAAAGGAAATATTGGCAGTCAGGCTCCAACAAATCCCACATCTTTATAAAAAAAATGCCAGTAGCATTAAAAATAAGTGCTTTGTATCTGGGAGATGGCTCTGTTTGTAAAGTGCTTGCCGTACAAGCATGGGGACCTGAGTTTGGATCCCCCGTGCCCACTTAGTACTGACATCATAGAGTGCACCTGTTTTTCCAGCACTGGGAGGCAGAGACAGGAGGGTTCCTTTAACTTGGTGGCCAACTAGTCTTGTCAATCAATCAGTGAGTTCCAGGTTTGGAAAGAGATACTGTCACAAAAAATAATGTGGGTGGACTGTCTCAGCACTTAGGACCACTTGCTACTCTTCCAGAGGACCCAAGTTCAGTTCCTAGTGCCACATCACATGGTTCATAACTGTCTATAACTCCAGCACTAGGGCATCTGAAGCCTCTGAGCTCAGTGGGCACCTGTACTCATGAGCGTATCTCTACACCTACATATAATGAACAATAACAAAATTAAATATTAAAACAAAAATAAGGTGGAGAGCTACTGAGGCAGACACCTCACTCAACATGAGCTTCACAGATGTGTATTTCTTCTCCTGTATAATGTACCTATCTGCCTTCTCTCTTGATCAATTATATTAGATCTCATAAGGACCCAACTTTGATTTAATTGATGTTTCTGTCAATTCCTTTGACTTCTGCCCAGATCATTATGATTTTCTTTCTTCTTCATTATTTGGATTTCACTTCTCTTCTTTTATTTCTAATTTTTTTTTTAGGTGTAAGCTAAGATCATTAAGTAGAGACCTTTATTTTTCTACTCTAGTCATTTTGTTCTATTAATATTCATCTAAATACTGGCTTAGTAACATCCCATCAATTGTAATATGCTGTATTTCATTCTTATTCAGTTCAAAATAGTCTCTAATTTTTGTCTCTCCTTTGTCCCACGGTATATTAAGATACATGCATGCAAAGACACAAATGAAAAGTTGTGTATAGCCATACAAAGAATTACATACAGATTCCCATACATAAAGGCGCCAAAATTGAAAATAACTGTAACTCTCTAGACACACACACAGACACACACTTTTGTTTTTTGCACATGGTTCCCCAATGTCTCCCCCCCCCCCCCCGCCTCTCTGGTTTTTCAAGACAATTTCTCTGTGTAGCCTTGGCTGTCCTGGACTCACTTTGTAGACCAGGCTGGCCTAGAACTTAGAGATCTGCCTGCTTCTGCCTCTGCCTCTGCCTCCCGAGTGCTGGGATTAAAGGCATGCACCACCACGCCCTTCCCCGGTGTTCTCTTAATGGCCCACATTTGGCGTGATGAGTGCATTTGTCTTCTCTCAGCATTTGCTCAGAATGATTTTCGAAAGAGAAGTTGAGACCTTCTCCTCATTGCTCTTGTTTCCACATTGTCTTTTGTGAATAAACCCCTTTACTTCGAAACTCCCTGCTATAACTTATTTAATTACTGGTGACAACTACAGATGTCCTTATCTCTCAGCTAGTGTCTAACAAGAACACCCTGTTATGGCTCAGTTAATAATTCTGGAACGAATGGAACTGTGAGATTACAATGCGACCCCACTTATTCTTTTTATCCTATTTTAGCAGTATTTCAAAAGCAATTCATTTCACAGGCAGGTGGTGTGGTGATTTGTGGGTTATGTAATGTTTCTTTGTTGGCTTTTAAAATCTTTAGGCAATGTCGTTGTTGTAGCCCAGTGGTTAGTATTGCATTGCTTCCAGAATGCAGCATTTGATACACTATCATGTATTTTATTACCCTGAATTATATTCTAGTTTTTTTGTTTTAATGTTAAGTCTGCAACTACAGTGTCTATCTGTTAAGTTGTTCTCATGGTGAAGCGATTCATGTTCGGCAGAAAGCAGCCTCCCTCCATGCCTCCCTCAGAGCCCCGTGGCATACCACCCCATTCTATGTAGGCTGGATCTGGGATCTTTTCAACTCCCAGATGTTTCATCTGAACTCATCAGCCAGAGTCAATTGCATCGGGAACACTGTGGCCTCTTTATATAGTCTCAGACCCGAGTCTGCCACGCCCATTCTTTGGCCCCTGTGCTTACTACTTAGTGTACCTCTACTTGGAAGTGTCTTCTTCAGATTTTTTTAAAAAAGAATATCACTCGGTTATCAAGGCCTCAGCTCATGTAGCGTCCTCTCAGAATGAGGTTTAGTCTTCCTCTAAGTATCAAAGCGTCTGGCTTCCATGAGGAGGTAAAGCAACTGACTCTGGCAAGGAGTCAACCAAAGACTGATTCAAGCCAGTAAATCAATGAGACACTGACAGACAGACTGTGGGATCAGAGTCTCACTCCCCCATCCCACCCTATTCCTTTCTCTAGGCCATAATGATTGCCCAGTTTCCCCACTGAACGGGTCTGTTTGGGACATAGTTAAAAACAAGAGAAGACCAAGGACTCGCGTGCTTCTTGGTCACAAATACCCTGAAGACACTCAAGATAGCTCATGCTGACAAGATAAGGCAATCTTCAGACCTGAAAGGGCCAGAGAGTTAGGCGTAGAAGCCACACCGCAGCATCGTGGTGCTGACCAGGCACGGGTGCTCTGAATTGCATCCCCATCCGGATGCCACTTCTGTGAGTAATGGCTCTCTCAAGTTTTCGTCAGATTGGAACCTTCATGCCGATCTCTCTCTTTATGTCACCCTCTGAACTGAGACCGTGCTTGGAGGAAATCTAGCAACCAAATAAGGTCACGTGATCGCTGTTGTGCTTTAAGTGTGAAATGTTTCCCAGGGACTCACACGTTTCAACATTTGTTCTCTGGTTGAAACAGCTATTTTTGCAAGGGTGTAGAAGCTTTAGGAAGTGTGTGTGTGGGGGGGGGAGGTCTCACTGGAGGAAGTCCGTCCGTTACCGGAGGAAGTCTGTCCATCACTGGGGCCAGGATTTGAAGATTTCCAGCCACAGGTCCCACTAGTGTCCATGTGCCACAGACTGCTTCACTAAGATGTGAGGAGGGGTGAGATCTCAGCTGAACACTCCTGCCCCGTGTCGCCTCTCTTCCATGTTAGACTTACCTTAAACTTTTGCTTTAGTTGCTTCTTGTCAGATAATTGGTCACAGCTACAATAAAACGAAGCACACTTGCTTCCGAATTGGAAGGGATGCAGGAAAAGTAGGTTCCTTGCTTCTTTCACGGGGGTGGGACTCACAAAAGAGGTCATGTCCGAGCCATATAAAGAAATGTCTAAGAGTACCAGGCGCCGGAGTCACGTGAGAGATGCTTCTCTCCTTGTGGGCACCAACTCTAACCCAACCGTCTGTTCTAGTTGTAGCGTGTTCGCTGTCAGCTGACCGCTGAGCGCATGCTCAGATCCTTACCGATTGGGCTTTACAGAGTCTGTTCTTCACTTGCTATCAGCCAGGATATCCTGTCTGTGGTAAGCATGGTGGTCCTACATACAAATCCAGCCTCAGACATGTGCTATGAGAGTCGTGAAGTCTTTTCTTTCTGAGAAGCCAACATTCGCTGATCCAACACAATGTGCCCTGAATGCAGTGTCTAGGAGCTCTGTACTCATTATGTAAATTTACCAGAACGACAAATTCACGTAAATATTGTAAGTCAGGAAATCTGAGGACCACGGAGGTTAACTAATGGATGAAGGCGTCTGGGCAGGCAGTCTTCTCTCGCTGCTCTTTTTGTTTACTCCATGGGGCACAGTTCTTTCTCAGGAGGTTATTTGAGGACAATGGAGGCTTTCTGAATGCTCTGAACACCATGCTGGTAGAATTGAGCGATGTTACTTATCCTGCAGACTCTATAGAGGAGATGTGTTAATCGAGTCTGGTCTGAGTGTTCTGATACCGGGACGCATGACTCATCTCTCTGCAGGTCTTTTCAATGCCCTCAAGTGTCACAGCACATTCATGGATGGCTCATCATTTTTGTTTATAGGCTTCCGAACCTGCTTCTCCCTTTGAGTTAAATGCCTGCAGTCTGTGTGTGATTTGCAAATGTACTTCTCCAGTCAACACACCAAGGCCTCCCATGCAACATCCATCCCTATCTGTCTGTTAGTCTCAGATTCCTGTAAGCTCCTGAGTTACTCTGGGCTTAGGTTAGAGCTGCGTTACCATCCTGGCAATGTTAGCTAGCAAGATACATTTTTAAAAAATATATAGTAATTGGTAAGAACCCTTAGGGATATGCAAGGACTAATGCGTGAACTTTGGGGCAAAATTTATCAAAGGTAAGAACTCTGACATATTTAATCTGTGCATCTCTGGTACCTAACACAGCTCCTGACACAGTAATTAGGAAGCATTATTATCATAAGGAGTTTAGGCATCTTTTTTTCACTTTAAAAACTAGCTGCCAAATTCTAATAACCAAGAGAGAGTAACATCTGTTTCTGGAGGGACATTTCTGGTTCCCACTACCATTTATTTATGCCAGAGGGTGGGTAATAAGGCTGGCACTAACAAAGCCACTCTTCCAGACTAAGGTTTCATTTCATGTGTCTGTTGTGGAGTTAAAGAAACTCAAACTTCAAGATTCGTGTGCATCTCGGAAACTTAGGCCAGCACAGAACCTGAGACTTGAGTCTGTAGCTATCCAAGAAGGTTTACGTCTCCTCAGATGGGCCGGACTGTTAAGATTGTGTGGGACCAGGAGGAGAGGAGGGAGAGGGCTATGATCAGGATGTAAAGTCAGTAAATAAATAAAAATAAAAAATAAAAAAGATTGTGTAGCAAACACTGGAGTCTTCAGTGGAACCTCACCTGCAAGTCTGCAAAAGAATGGTGTTTCTGTGGGACTGGGCCATGTACTCATGTTTTTTGTTTTGTATTTTTGTTTTTGTTTTGTCTTTCTTCCTTCCTTCCTTTCTTCCTTTTTTTTTGGTTTTTGTTTTTGTTTTTTGTTTCCCTGTCTTTTCTGACAACTGGAACAGAGTAGGTGCTTACATGTTTTTAAAAAATTTTTTATTAATTTATTCTTGTTTCATCTCAATGGTTATCCCATCCCTTGTATCCTCCCATTCTTCCCTCCCTCCCATTTTCCCCTTATTCCCCTCCCCTATGACTGTTCCTGAGGGGGATTACCTCCCCCTGTATATGCTCATAGGGTATCAAGTCTCTTCTTGGTAACCTGCTGTCCTTCCTCTGAGTGCCACCAGGTCTCCCCCTCCAGGGGACAAGGTCAAAGGTGAGGCACCAGAGTATGTGAGAAAGTTATATCCCACTCTCTACTCTACTGTGGAGAATGTTCTGACCATTGGCTAGATCTGGGTAGGGGTTTAAAGTTTACAGCCTGTATTGTCCTTGGCTGGTGCCTTAGTTTGAGTGGGACCCCTGGGTGCTTACATGTTGAGTAAGTGCATTTGTGAGGAATGAACGAAAAAGGTAAAAATGAAATAATTTTTTATGTTTAGATTTGGATGGGACATAGGAGATCCATTTACTGAATTTTTAGTATTTACTTTTTCAAGGGATAACCAGACTAGCTGATATGTAAGGTTTCTGTTCTCTGGACAGAGGCAATCTTCTGAGCGGAGTGCTCTCTGGCTATGCCGCTCTGCCTAAGTGCATCCTCACTAAGTGCTTAAGGAGTGTGCTGCACATGCAGGGCTCATGAATTCTATCTGCCTTCCTGTGACAGTCTAATGTTATCAGTCTTGACCCATTGGGCCAGAAGACCAGCTGGAACTCGTAGAGAAACTTTAATAGATGTATTTTCAGAAACAAAACAGGTAGCAGCCCTGACATCCATATTTACATGGCTGTCACACCCTCACTTTGGCGGAGACTTGGCTCCAGCTGAGAATTGCATTTCATGAGAAGCGCACTGGTGTCAGTCGCAAAATCAACTCAGTTCCCAGAAGAATTGCACAGGGGCGGCTTAGTGCTCACCTGGCCTCGGATCATCAAACCGTTAGCCCCCAAAGCAGTCAGCATTAATGCTGCAAAAGCAAGTTTCAGCGTGTCGAGAGGGATGGGGTCCAGAGCCGCTGGGCTTTATTTTTCCTCTGAGATGAGGATGTTCAGCTCTTTCCAAGTTCAAATCAACAGGTTTTGAGTAATATTTGCCGAAACCCTACTTTCTATTCAGCTGACAGGCCAGATCAAACAGGCAGAAGTGAGCTCCCCTCATGCATAGCTATTGGTTTGAATTTATTAATCATTTTGTCTAAATCATCTATAACGTTTACCCCCAAAAAACTTGGTTACGTGTTTCCGAAAGGAGTGCATAAAACTCTTCAATTATAATTTAAACAATTTTTATTGTGTAGGATAACATTTCACATCCTCCCTAGATCCTGTCTTGGATCCCTTTGTGCTAATTATGCCAATCCTTCCTCTTATCAGCGTAGCATGTACCTATATAGAGGAGGAAGTTTCTAGAGAGAACTTAGTGACCAGCTGTCCATGAACGAAATTGTGATTTGTGGATTACCTAGCCATTAGGCTTTGGGGAGCTTTGCGGAGGCTTCTACACCCCCCACCCCCGTTAGCATCTTCTTATCATGGTGACAGAATGCCTAACAGAACTAACTGAGGAGGAGATGATTTATTTGGCTCACTGTTTCAAAGTAATCAGTCTATCTTGGTGGGGAGGGGATGGCAGAGCAGCCAGTTTTCCTCATGGGCAATGACAAACAAAGCCAAAGAGGAATGCAGGAAGGGGGCCAGTACAGGATATGTCCCAAGTGACCTGCTTCCTCCACTCAAATCCCACATCTGAAAGCTTCTAGAACCTCCCAAAATAGAACTAAGAGCCAGGAACCCATATTTCAAAACATAGGCCCGTGGGGGTTGCCTCATATTTAAGCCATAGCACTGTCTTAATCTATCTCTGCTGCCATAACAAAATATAGGACTAAGTAATTGCTAAAGAACTAAATCATTTTCTGGTAGTCTAAGGGCTGTGTAGTCTGAAATTAAGGTGCTAGGAGGCTTGGTTGTGTGAAGAGGGCTAATCTCTGCTTCCAAGATGGAGCATTGACTGGGTCCTCTGCAAGTAATGCATTATGGGTCTTCTGATAGAAGGTAGAGGGGCAAGTGAAAAAAAGAAAAGAAAAAGGCCAAATTCTGTGGGAAGCTACTTTTATAAGATTCTTAATCTCATACGTGAAAAGGGCCGCCTTTATTATCTTAGCGTCTCTCAAAGCCCACATCTTAATATCACATTGGTTCATTAAGGCTTAGTACTTGAGCTCTGGATGGGACCCCAACAGATGGTAACAGGAATTTCTGTACTATGACAAACTGAAAGTTTACAAGGGAGTAGAAAAGATGAAATAAGGCAACATTTATCTACTCATTTATTTCATTGAATAAATATTTGCTAATTGATTTCTATATGTTAGGCACCAAACTTGGCATGTTGCATCTTTTGTAGCTGAGGTTTGAGATAGGTCAGTTCTAGAGCTCCATCGAACATTGGCTCTCAAAACACCAGAGCATAAGGACAGATCAGGATGCCCATATGCATCATGTAGGAGGCTTTGTATACTATGTATTGAACAGTCAACTTAGTAAAATCTCTAATTGTGTTTAGAAAATTCCCCAGTAGTAGGTGGGCTTAGGACAATATATTAGTTTAATTTGTAGGTCACAGTATTTAAAAAGTTTGGCAGTGTACTCGTGTACCTGGAACATCTTGTACGTTAGAGCCAGGCTGTAATCACAGCTTATCCTCTTCAAAGGTGTAGAGTAGAAGTTTCCAAAGTCACGGAATCTGTGCATTACTTGAATTGGCTGTCTCCCCCTATCAGGAGCTCTATCGTACTCACAAGAATCTATATTTAAAAATGTAGATTCTTTTGGCGCATTATGAGAAATGTTTCTGTGAGCTCTACTAATTCAAACTGTAATGTGTATTGGACATTCAATTTAGCAAAACAAAGCCCTTGAAAGCATATTGTTTTCCAGGCTGGGAAATGGAAAATTGGCCCATCTCTGTTAGCTTATTTGGATGTGATTTTATTTAAATATTTCAAGTTAGTTTCTTAAATATGTTTAGAGTACTGTTTTATAATGTATTGATAATCTAAGGAAAGTTGTCTTCATAGACCACAGAACCCCCCACCCCCAAATCATTAGTCTTATATGTCTATTTAGATAGACAATCTTCTATAGTTGTATATTTCTAGTTAATGACACCCTTCTAGCTGGTCTTGAGTACCTGCATACAGTGTTGGTTTCTTCATCTTAACAGTCTCGATATGGCCTCAGAGTTCTTTGTTAAAGTTTATTAGATGGCTGAGGACACCTTATTGACAGTTCCCCAATCTACGAATCTTTCTTGTTGTCCTTCTTAACGCAAAACATAAACGCCTGTTTATTTTGACCCTGATGACATCCATTTCTTTTCTAAGAACCATTAGGAATCTGCAACAAGGCATACCATCCTTAAATTTGTAGAAACATTTTGGGAGTTCTTATTCATGACCAGGTCTTATTCATAAGGAGACTGGTTTTTTGTTTTTTTTTTCTCCTTCCCTAACTCAGGAAAAACCACCATTAATTTACTTCTTGCTGACAATTGAAACAGGTTTGGGAAACTATTCAACTTTTAAAATAATAGACTCAATGTAGATTAAGTACTTCTCAAACTCAGAATGGCTTAGGATTAAGGGACACAAATAAAACTAAAAAAAGGAAAAAAAAAAGCTAAATGAAGCCAAGGTTAATGCAGGCAGTATGAACGGCATAACAAGACTCACTATATGTTAGCTGATATGAGACCTCTGACTAGCATTAGAAGATTGTCCCCAAACCGAATACTCAATAGATAAATATAACGAGTAAGGGTATAATGGGATATTATGCTTAAGCCAGTTAGAAAATCATAAAAAAAAAAATCTATGGGCAAGCAACATACAAGTGATTTTTCATAAAAAATACCCTGAGTTGACAACTAGATTAAATGGAAAAACATGTAGGAGATTGGAAGAGGGCCACTGCGAGTGGAAAAGTACACACTGAAACAGAAATTAGTGTCATGAAACATGAGGTGGTTGGAGGACTTGGAAGCTGCCCAAAGGCAAGCTAAGAAGAAGTCCCTGCTGCTGCAGAGTGAGAGCGAGAGCCTGGCAAACAAAGGCAGACCCCGAGGAGGAGCTGTCTCTAGCCACCTAGGTGCACGCGAGCCTTCCTCATAACAGAAAGCCGCTGCCAAGTGCTGATGACTGTATTTAGTCATTATAGCCTACATTCCCACTCTTATCTTCCTGACCTAATAATGCCTTAGCAAAATATTAATAATCCCTCGCTCGGTATGAGCTGTTGAGACTAAGCCCAGTCAGCAGCAACCCTGCCAGTCTTTAGCAGTATTTACTAGCCGCTTGCTACACTGTTTGCTCTGGAGTTTTGACAAGGGTTGATATTGACTTGACTGGATTCTCATACTTATCTCACATTATTTACAATTTTCTTTAAAAAAAAAAACCAGACTAATTTTGGCCACTCTTAGCTTCAAGTTACTATAAAATGCCAGCTCAAACTATGAGAAGCCCCATAACAGAGCGATCACACCAAGTGCTGGGGTGAACTGAACCTCAGACATCTGGTGGATTAAAACCACTTCCAAAAGACTTTATCAGTGTCTTCAGAAGAAAACCCACGTTTGCCACATGGTCCAGCCATTCTACTCTGAGTTATTTACTAAGATAATTGGAAATGTATCGCTCACACAAATCGGATGTACAAATGTTTACGGTGGTTTTACTTGTCACAGCCAGAGCCTGGAAGGAATCCTGTGCAATGAGTCCGACTAAACAACACAAAAGAAAGGGCTACTGATACTTGGCAATGATTCTCAAGATCAGTATGTAGAAGGCAAAGCCACAAGGGGGAAAAGAGAGCATTATCTGTTACCTAAAATTCTCAAGAACCCATTGCTTCAGAAAATAGTTCAGCAAGTGCTGGCAGTGTGGACAGGAAGGGAAGGAAGGAGCCACACAAGTGTGCAGACTTCAGGGCAGACAGACAGACATCTTGATCTTGGCAATGGCCTCGGGAATATGTTTATGTGTCACAAATCATCAGGTGGCAGAGTTTAAATAGCTTCAGATCACTCTGTGTTAATTATGCCTCAGCCAAGGTAAGTGAAGAATCACTAGGCTCTTCCAGCACTGGCATCAAGAAGGGAGGATGCACCGCAGAACGTTCAACTTAAACTGGGCTGCACCCCAATAGATACAACAAATTGAAAATGCCCTAAAGCAAATTGCACTGACATTACAGCTTAGCACTGCAGTGCTCTGTAGACTACGTTTTCTCCCCTGTAGTCCTGTGGTTAACCCTGAGCTGCAGCTCCCAGAATCATGACAGAGGACAATCTATATCATTAGCCTGGGAAAACATCAAAAATTGAAACTTAAAGGGCAGGTTCTAGTGAAGGCCCCTCATCTTTCACAGCATCATAAGGTTGAAAAGCCTGTATCATTGTAAGCAGAGACTGTCTACATGCACGGGTGACCAGTACTGCAGAAGGAAAATGAAGCTATTGGTAACCCTGCCTAGACTGATTTAACCTATATGTTTAGCCAGCAGATAGATAGGCAGTGGCAAGCTAGCAATATAGTTGTCTTAGGAGAAGAAACAGCTTGGTACAGTGATGGCCACAAAACAAAGGACCATCGATGAGATGCTCACTGAATCAGTGCTCAACTGTGAGAAAGGAGATACGAGAGCCAGCAGGCTCTTCTTTTTCAAATGCTAGTGTTAGTCTGGGCGAGCACTTTCTCTGCTCAGAAATCTGATGATTAAGTAAGTAACTGTGTCTATCAGCCAAATCCGTCAATGATAGACATACTTTTCATAACGTTTACTGTGTCAGAGTTGCCTTTGAGGCTGAAGGTTACTGAAATCATTTTGGCATGAGAGAATGAATGATACCTGGCCCACTTCTGCTCTGCATTCTTCTCGGGGCACAATAACCTTGATAACCGTGTGTGCTAGCAATTCCTTTTCAAATGTGGGTTGGTTCAGAAACTAAGCCTCCTAAGTACAGATTCCAGAACATTCTACAAATAACTAATACAAGATGTTCTGGAACTGATCTCTGATATTAGACCAACAGATATTGGCAAGCATCCTTTTATTTGGTGAAGCGAATAAAGCACTGAAATTTATTATACTCTTTAGTCAGGTTGGAGGAAGGGGCAAAACCCAAATAGAGAAAAGAAAGAGCGTTTTAAAAAAAATGTTTTACAGAGGCATAAAAATAAACACTTTAAAGAGGTCACTCATTATCTTGAACAATTTCCTCTTTGCTCTCCTCCAGACACTCAGTTGTAACAAACCATAGTACTGGGTTTATCAAGACAGAGTCTCTCAGCCTGTTCCAGTCTCTTCTTTGCCTCCCATTGATTGTTTGCCCGAGGTAGCCCATAGCAGGGAGGCTATCACCTGGGGATGTGTCAGAAAAGCAAAGCCACATACTCTTCCCCAAACCCTCCGAATCTAACTGCGGAAGGTGGGGACCACCGTTTTAACAGCCACCTTCCCTGGCGATTGTGATACATGCTATAGACAGGGCTCTTCTCTGATTATTCTTTTATGTTATCTTCCTAACTGCCATCAACCTGTCTACTTCCTCAAGACGAAACCTCTAAAGCACAGATACGGACATATCCCCCCTGAGCACAAAGGGGCCTTCAATCCTCTTCATTGTTCATGCTTATCATGTAAGTTTCATAATTGTAACACTTACTGGATACTTAGTGATCTGGGCTGTGAGGCGTCCAGCTGGGCAGAGTAAATATCCGGGGGGGGGGAGGGGGTGTGATGAGCGGGTACATGACCACTTGTTCTTTCAGTGGCCTCAGATGGCAATGATCTTCTCCAGTCGTTCTGAGCCTTTGTCACACTTTAGATTCACCTGGGGACCTCACAAAAAACATTCCATCCTAAAACCCTGAGTAGGGACCTCTCTGGGTATGGCCTTCCATATAGTTTTTATTATTATTTTTAATTTTTTTCCCATATAGTTTTTAAAAGCTCCCTGATGTAAGGATGTGAAGATTAATTGAGAATTGCCCTATGGCTCTCGCCTTCTTGACTAGTTTGTCTCACAGTTGGGGTCACTTTGTCCCCAGCTGTGGCTGCCAAGGCCCTGCCCCAGGCTCTGTCATTAATCTTGTTCTTAGACAAAGGAATGTGGGAGAAGAGGGTGAGCAATAGCTGAGCCAGCATTGTACCAAAGGTGTTTCTACATCTACTCCTTAATGTTAGTCTTGTGTTCGGAAGGCTTCTCTCTAGGCTACTTTCTAAACAACAACAACAACAATTAGAAAGAACAGGTTTAAATCTCACAGTGCAGCACTTCTCTGCTTGCTAGGCTCCAATGTATTTCCCATCTCCTAGAGGTTAAAAACAAACTTGTGGGGAAACAGCTTCTGCTCCCTCCTCTTCCCTCTACCTGATAGGCCTTCATGCTTTGGCCTTGGCTCAGCCCTTCTTCTTCATTCAGTTCCCTCTGCTCCAGCCACTTGGAGTGGGGCAACTGTTTCTTGGGTGCCCATGACCTTTGCTCCTGCTGAGTCTCCTCCCCGTAACCATCATCCTGTCTTTGAAGATACAGGTTAAGGCTTTCTGGGGACTACTCTGTTTCATGTCTCTAGCACCTTCTCCATGTCTCTTCTTTGTTTTAATTTGTTTATGGTGGTTTGTTGGCTATCTCCAAGTGCAGACTGCATCGGTAAAAAAGAGTTTGGGCTCCCATCTGGGCTCACTGGATCTCCAGTGCTTAGGATAATACCTACACATAAGAGTTGCCCAATAAACACTGGCAGAATGATCAGGCTGCCCACCTGGTAGTCCACGTTAGAAGCAGACCTCTGTTTTGTTTCCTTGTGCCCATTTTCCAGCCAAGGTGGCCCCTTAGGTTCCCATAAGATCTGATGTCTCAGGTCATTTAAGTTATCTCTTGAACTCTAAACTCCTATGCTGATAGAGAAAATGTTATGTATTAGAGTTAACTCAGATTAATTAGTTATTTCATTCTTTTATCCATCCATCCATCCATTCATCCATCTATCCATCTGTCTTCCACTGTCCTTGAATATATGCTTTAAGGGAAAGAGGGTGTTGTAGTAATGATTAATAGGCCACCACAACATAGTTGGTATAAAGTAGCTTTATTATGGGAAAGGAATAAAAGGGGGAGAGAGGAGAGTACCCATGACAGAGAGGGAGAGAGATGGGGGAGCAGGCTGGTGGGTCATTTTTATCCTGTACACATCTGGCGAGTATGTGGCAGTGGTGGCAGGTGATGAGCTCAGAGGTTGCTGGGCCTCTGAAAGGCAGGCTAGTGGGACAGCCTGTATGCTAACATTCCTCCCTTTTTAGTTAAAAAAATGACCAACTTAGGACAGGGTGGTAAGGCAGGAATGAGGATGTTGTGTTCAAAAAGGCTGCTTCCTGCTGACTTGAGGGCAATAGCATCTTTGGGGACCCTAAGAGAATGAGGGGCTGGTGAAGTCCTGGGAGAGCCAGCTGTTTCACTGCTGTCCAAGATCTGTGAGAACATCTACAGCTAGGAAGAAAAATGCAGGTCCAGCTGATGTAATCTGTGATGTTAGACTGAAGGACCTGTGGTATCTGCTTTGGTGCTGTCCTGGATGTAAGAAACACCTGGAACTGACAGGCTACTGGGATATATATAATTGCAGAAGTCAAAGTTTAAATAGGTTAGGGAGAAAATTTTTCTTTTTTTTAGGTGAACGTTGGAAACTTTGGGACCCATGGTTTTGGTAGTTAGGGGAGGGAGGGTTCACAAGCCAATCGGCTAGCCTGCTATCCCATCTGATCTGCCTCTAGGTTACTTAGCAACCTTTGACATCATCATCTGCCACCTACCCAGGTGTGTGCCAAAGGTACCTGGTTCTAAAAGGAACAATTGGCCAGCCCCTTTCTCTCCCTCTCCCTCTCCCTGTCTCTGTCTTTCTCCATCCTCTTGGCCCACTCAGGCCCTAACTCCTCTCCCATTCGGATCTGTTGTGTCTCACTCTACTTCTTTTTAATGATAACAGAGGGGAGTCCCAGAACTAGGAAAGAGGGAGGAGTCCCACCCTCTGAAATAGGCAATAGGTGGGAAACTTAGGCTGTTGATTGGCAGTGCTTGCTTATCTAGACTTCATCAGACCTGAGAGGAGTTATAATACTGTTGGCTATGAGTCCAGTGAAAATGAATCAATAACATATTAAATTATACATCTTCAAAACAAAAAACAAAAAACAACAAAACAAAAACACCACCAACCAAGCTTTTGCATTGGCCTATCATTGAAAACCTGACCACGCCTTGGAAGGATCTAACTACGGGTCTCCACCGGAAGCATCGGTATTTCCACCTGCAGTACTGACTGGTCGGTAACTCAGCGCATGCGCCCTTAATCGAGCAGAGCTACTGGGAAGAATGTGAACTGATCCACAGTCTCATTTGTGGTTTTGACAGACATTTCATGAGACTGAGATGGATAACCTGAGGGTCATCGGCACAGAGTACTAAAATGTTTCTCTAGAAAAGGGAAATCTGGCTGAGTAGGGCACCAGGAGAGGAAGTCGGGGCACATGAAGTAAATGGCTCTCTATACACTGTGGGTTTATAGACAACACCACCAGCAGCAGCGTTCCTGTATCTGGGATGTTTTGCCTTTAAAGATTAATTTTCATTCTTTCTTTTCAAGAGGAAAGCTTCTTGGCAGGTACTTAGTGATACTTTGGGGATTTTTTTCCTGGGATCAGATATCTCTCCCTGCCTTTTCTTTCTTTTTTTCTATTAGAAAATCCCATTTGGGAAAGGGCAATGGATTGCTTTGGAGCTTGACAAGCATAGGGTTAAGATGTTTTGTGCCATTTTTATTAATATGGCCAAGGAAGGCCAGGAAGAGCCAATTTATTGACGTCAACCCCTTTAACCCCGTTTTGCCCAAATGACTCAATCATCGACTGGGCTGGATCTTGTTTCTTTTGGGAATTCTGAGGGGTGCTAGAATTAAATTACTACCACTCAAACATTTTGTACTTGTTGTTTTTGAAAGAAAACCTTATCCAAATGTCCTTTCCTCTCCTGGACTAAAGCAAAGAGATCCTTGAACAAAACTCAGCTAGGTGGGTAAGAAGCTACACACACCCCAACCCTCCATCTTTTTAAAAGTATCTATTACTGAGAAACTGGCTCCTCAAGTCCTGACTTGCTAAGTGTTTAATTACCAGCAGTTTCTCAGTTCTTTCCTGCTGGGTGTCAGACACATCAGTTCAGGCAGAATGGGGGTGATGAGCAGGCTTGCTAGTGTTTTACTGCTTCCTTGTCCCCCCCCCCTCAAAGTCTCTGGATTTTACTTCTTGTCTTTTATTCTTCTCAGGGAAATTACTCACTAAAAGAGCATCTGAAAATATAAACCGGTGAAACCATTCTGTCCAACCAACAGGCAATGTCAATCCAAGTCTCAAATGCACTCAAAGCAGCAATTCCTCTTCTGGACATTTGTCCTACAAATGGAAGCACAAAGATTTAGGCACAAAAATGCTCATGATGTACTGCTTCTAATTTCAAGACAAAAATAACAAACAACAACAACAAAAAAAACCCCACAACCAGACTGTATGTAAGGCCCACTAGTGAGAGGAAAGCAGGTCTCTCTCTACTGACCTGGAAGACCTGCAACATCATTATTATTATTATTATTATTATTATTATTATTATTATTATCATTATCATTATTATTATTATTAATTATTTTTGAGACAGAGTTTCTCTGTGTAGCTGTGACTGTCCTGGATTTGCTTTGTAGATCAGGCTGGCCTTGAACTCACAGAGATCTGCCTTTCTCTGCTCCGTGAGTGCTGGGAGTACAGGTGTGCACTACCACACCTGGCTTGCAGCTTATTTTTTAAAAATTAAATACAATGGAGTTCAGATGTGCAATAATGAGCAGTGTGCAGAAATGGAAGGAGTGTGTGTATCATCAAAGTATGTAAAAGGCTAATACTATTTTGTGACTAATACGACCTTCAGGGCTTTGGCTTTTTGAACTGGGTCTGACCAGTAGGAAGAGTGATGAGAGTTGAGTGAGGGTGGCTTGAAATTTTAATTTTATGTGTTTATTTTATAACAATCATGCATAGCTTTTATAATACTATAAAAACAAGTCTTATGAAATGTGCCTCAAAATCTTAGTTTCCACCTAGGGAACTTCCATGGAGAGGCAAAGCCTGAACCATCAAACACCCACTGATTGAGCCACCCTGCCTGTTGATGATGGGCTGCTGTGACCAGGAATGCTGCCTCAATCATCTATTCCAGTGCTGCCTTAGCCAGTTCAAGTTTTACACCTCATTGCTACCCGCTGCTAGGTGGCTGCTTACTATCGATGCCTATCCTGGTCCTGATTTTTAAACAGACATAAGTTATCTGCTTTCCAGAGATACCTGGTTACCTTTGTCCTGTGTGAACAATCAAGGAGCCCTGTCTTTGCTTATTTAACTAACACAGAACCAGCACACTCCACAGCTGTTGACCATGAAAAACCCTAATGGCCAACACCCAATTCAACTAAACAAGCCCCCTGCCCCCAGTATGTTTCTTTTCAGCTGCTCGATGCACAGCTTGCGTGGGTGAGCCTAGAAGAGAAAGCCCACACCACTAGACCTGCAGGCTCCAGTGTAGCCCTATGTGGGTCCTTTTGCTCTGTGTACTTTCTCCTTTTGACTGAGCTCCCTGCTGCTGGAGTTTACCAACCAGCCCCTGACCTCTTTGGGACTGGTAAGTAGTACACTCCTTGCTTGTGACATTTTGGGGTTGTTAGAAAATGCTTCTCAGGGATTCTTTTGCGGGACCAGGAGAGGAATCATAGACAGGCAAGGGGGCTGCCTTCCTGGTGTCAAGGTTCTGGTGATGCCGTGCACTTGGGCTGCTTCCTGAGTAGAGCGTGGTCCCTGAGGTTGTAGTTGAAAGCCCTGGGCTCTTTTTGCAACCAGCTCAGCTTGCTCTAACACTGACCAGGACCATAAGCAGACAAAAGATGTTATGTAGCCTTCATTGAGACCTAACGTAGGGACAGTGAAAGGATCCTGGAATGGAAGAGAATCTTCCTAGCTGATAGAAGAAGGTTAAACATAGTCTGCATCTCTAGCCAGAAAAGGGGGATTTATTTAAATCCACCAGCCTTGCATAATGTCTGTACCAATACCAAGCTTTAGAAATAATAAGCTCTTTTGCGGAGTCACTGGAGAGGTCTTCTTCTGTATAAGCCTTGCTTGAAGACTGTTACCGGCTTTACAATAGCTGTGGGTGGTGCTGTCTGCAGGTTATTGAGGCGTATTAGTGTTGGAGTGATGTTTTCTGCCACCCCTGCCTCTGTCATGGCAGGCTTGAACAGCTGTGTCTGGAATGAGGCCTCTTGCACCTGTAGCTCATGGCCTGAGGAACAGCCACAGTTGTGATGTACTTGTGGTTAAAGTGCAGTTTCAAGGAGTTGATGAAATGTTTTCAAACATGATGGCGTGATGACATCTTAGACAGTTGTAAAAGGACAGGATTCTCAGTTGATGGCTGCTGGATCAAGGTAGCCAGATGCAAGGGACATATCTGATAGCTGTTGACTAAAGGGCCCGAGTGCTTTGATCCCAGTAGCTTAGGCTTTTTCAAGGAAAGTTAAATGTTAAATGGGGCATGTTTAGTACACCTGTGTGTGTGTGTGTGTGTGTGTGTGTGTGTGTGTGTGTGTGTAACAATAAATTGAAGAAAGGCATTTGAGGGTTAGTGGGGTGCACAGGAGGTAGTGGAATGGGAGAAGGAGGGATGGAACTATTACTGAGCAGGTGGTTCAGGTCTGATATAAACAACAATAGCAACAACAACAACAACAACACGCTGGTCACTTCAGTCATCAGGGCTTGTCCAAGGACTCTGCTTCAATTCCTGCCTCCAGGATCCTGCCTTGAGTTCCTGACCTGACTTCCTTTGCTTAGCTGCTTAGGGTGTGCACTGAAGACTTGCCCAGGAAGCTCTTACAGATACCGCCTAGGGACAGACTAAACAAAATAAAAATCTCTCTATATCAAACCTACAGCCACATCATACTGAATAGGGAAAGACTAAAAACATTCCCTTTATAGCAGTGGTTCTCAACTTTCCTAGTGCTGCGACCCTTTAATACAATTCCTCATGTTTCAGTTATTTTCATTGCTACTTCATAACTGTGATTTTGCTACTGTTATGAATTATAAGGTAAATGTCTGTGTTTTCTGGTGGTCTTTGGGAGGTCATGACCCACACGTTGAGAACCTCTGTTCTATATCAAGGGCAAAATTAGGTGTCCACCCTCATCACTGTTAATGAATATATTACTAAAAGCTTTAGTGAGAACAATTAGACAACAAGAAGAAATAAATAGAGCACAAATAGTAAAGGAAGAATCATTGATCCATGTTTGAGGTGATACAATTTTAGAAAAATGAAAGGCTCCATAAAAGCTGGGTATAGCAAGGCATATCTATAACCCCAGTACTCTGGACATCGGGGCAGGAGGACGAGGAATTCAAGGCCAGCCTCAACTACACAGTGAGTTTGAAGTTAGCCTATGTTACCTAAGACTGCTCCCCACCCCCAAAGAGACTATCAGAACTGATGAACAAAGTCAGTAAAGTATCTTGATATGAAAATTAACATGCTGAAAGCATTATCCTCTATACACCAACAGTGAATTTTCTGAGAAAGAGATCATAAAACGATACCATCAACAATAGCTGCAAAATCAATCACACTAAAAATAAACTTGACTAAGGAAGCCAATGATTCCTATAACGAGCATTATAAAATACTGTAGAAAAATTAAAGATACAGACATGGAAACACTTCACATATTCATGGTTCCAAATGTCCCCTATAGATACACTGTCACCTCTATCACAATACCAAATAAAGTCTTCAAAACTAGGGGGGGAAAATCTCAAAATTCATATAGCTGTAAAAAGGCCATGCATAGCCAAAGAAATCGCAAACAGAAAGAACGGTTCTGTTATTAATATGGGAATTAACGTGTCCTATCCTACTGAATACATCTCCACAGAAGTCCTTTTGGAAAGCTCTTAGGGGTACAAGAGTCCTCCTTGCATGACCTGATACATTATGTATCTACAGAGAGTGAACAGATGATAAGCGAAGCTGGTGAGGGCTGTGATCAGCCGTGAATATTGTTCACATAAGACAAACTCTGTCCTAGGCCCCATACATCACAGGGTCTAGAGAGCAGGTGTTGTGACTATGAAGTCACCACTTGGAGTGACAATGGTAGGCAGGCATTTATCTCTGTTGATCATTGAATCAGCTACTTGTTCTCATTCCTTTCCACTCATCAAAATATAACCCAGAGAGCAAGTTTTGCTTTCAAAGTTTTATATGTTTATTTATGATTCTTGTGAGTGGGGAGGGTATGCACATGCTACAGGCTGTCTGTGGAGTTCAGAGGACAATTTTCAAGAGTTAGTTCTTCCCTTCTACAGTGCGTTTAGCCGGTCAAACTCAGGTGGTCATGCTGATGCCTCAAGTGTTTTTACCCATTGAGCCAGTCATGAGCCCTAGGGCAAGCGTTAGCACGATTGCCAAGAACAAAGTGAAGTGAGGATGCTCTCCTAATATGGGGACGTGAACATAATGAAAATGCCTCGGACCCACTCTTCTGGAAAGCATTCTTCGACATGTGGCAAAATGTGGCATTGATGCTCCTTTTTTAAAAAATATATTTTATTAATTTATTCATATTACATCTCAATTGTTATCCCATCCCATGTATCCTCCCTCCCTCCCACTTTCCCCTTACTCTTTTCCCCTATGACTGTGACTGAGGGGGACCTCTTTCCCCTGTATATGCTCATAGGGTATCAAGTCTCTTTTTGGTAGCCTGCTATCCTTCCTCTGAATGCCACCAGGCCTCCCCATCCAGGGAACATGGTCAAATATGGGGCACCAGAGTTCATGTGAAAGTCAGACCTGACTTTCCACTCAACTGTGAAGAATGTCCTGTCCATTGGGTAGATCTGGGTAGGGGTTCAAAGTTTACTGCATGTATTGTCCTTGGCTGGTACCATAGTTTGAGCAGGACCCATGGGCTCAGATCTGCCCTTCATAATGTTCTTCTTGTAGGTTTCTAGGACCCTCTGGATCCTTCTATTTCCCCATTCTCCCATGCTTCTCTCACCTAGAGTCCCAATAGGATATCCTCCCCTCTGTTCCACTTTCCTGATAAGTGAAGACATTTATGGGACATGCCCCTTGGGCTAGTGTCCAGATAGATGCTCCTTTTTAAACTCTATTTTATTTAGGGTATTAATGCCTCTACTTCTACCAACTCCTTAACCCTGGGTAGGAGAAAGAATGTGAGTGGAGAGAGAGTGTGCAGACCATTTTACTTCTCCTGGCTATTTAGGTTAATTGGGTTCTTTTGGGGACAATGCCAATCTCCTGTAAACAGGAAGTGCAGCAAGCAGGCTCCTCTGAACCACTGTGTCGAAATATTTCTCTCCATCCACCACGCAGGTCTCTGGTGTCTCCAAATTGGTACATACTTCAAGCCACCACTGCACACCACACTTTCTCTGCCTGTGCTCGCCTATTTATCTTCTTCAGAGTCCTAGACCATTTCCCTCTTCTTGCCCAAGGAGGCAGGCTGTTACCAGCTGGCAAAGACCACACCCTACACAAGACAGTTATCAGCTGTCAACAGACTAAAGCCCAAACTAAAACCCCACACTTGAGATTAAAACAAAAACACATTTACATAACATAACTGAGTTTGCAAAGAGCCCAAAACTTCCATTACATATCCATTACACTGTGGGAGTCCATTCAATTTAAGATGCTGGTCATCAGGAGTCCTGCTTCATGTAGCCCTGCACATTTGTCCATTAAAGCTTGGGGGTGGGGGTGGGGGCTAAGTAATCCCCTTGCTCTTGGGGAAGAACTTACATATAGCTTGAGTGAGATTTGATAAGTTATAGCTCTGTGGTTTTCATTGGAATTTTTGTGGTCCCTGTGGAAAAATACCAATCTGGTTGGTTTTAAAAATATTTTTAAAAAGCTTATGCCCATGTTTTGTTTGGGGCATTATGGGAAAGCTCTTATAGGTACCCTCCAGTCTAAAGTGCCCAAAGCCATTCTTTCCATAAAGCTGTCTTTGCTGGTCTTGAGCACATGAAAGGTAGCATTTATGTTGCTTTTCTAACCCCTCTGGAGTAAAGGCAAATTATTCTTTTTGACATTACTTATGTTCTCCCATTTTTCCTTCCTGCTGGGGAGCTAGTCACGTGATCTCATTTTCAGCAGGTAGAACCATGAGGTCACATCACTAGATTTAGTCAATCGCTCTATGTCCAGATATAGTGTTGTTTGCTCCCAGGCTGAAATTTGGGAGCAAGTATGAAATATCTACAGACTCTCTGTTCCACCATTGAGGAGAAAGCCTTGTGTAGACTTGAGACTTGATGGATTCATAAGGCTGAAGTGGCCTCGTGGGAGAAGAGCTGTCTTCAAGGGTCACTCAGGCCCAGAATGGATGTTAGATGAATAAGAAATAAGTTTCTGTTGTGTTGAAGCACCTGGGATTCCAGTGAATTTATAGTCTCAATGTATTCTGCCTTATTCTGCCTCAAACCAATGGCATCCAATTGCAGATGACCCCGAGGGAAGTGGCTATGCTTGAAATGACTTATTCCTAAGCTCTTCCCAACAGAAGAGTCTGTAGTGAATGTCAACAATCTAGTTCAGCTAAGACTGTGAACTAGACTCAGAAAGATGAGTATATGGGCTCAGAGTCTGTTTCAACCAAAGGTGACCCAGTTCTGCAAGAGGGGTGCTCAGTGTCCCAGTTTTAGAAAGGCTGGGTACAAGAAGTGCAGAACAGAGCCAATGTCCATGAAGTGTCTTTCAGCCCTTTCCCATTATGGTGGTGATGAAGAGAAAACAACAAACTTACTACAAACTAAAAATTTCTTTGAGCAGTATTAAGCTAACATTTATCACAACATACAAACCCATCAATTGTCCCAATACCTTCTCAGCTTTTGGTGAGAACTTCTCTGACCACGCTATTTAAACAGGAATTCTTATGATCTCCTTTCTCTGCTTTATTGCCTTCCTCAGGCACCATCCCTTTCTTGTAGGACCTGCTTTGCTTGCTTGGTATATTATGGTTTGCTATTCCACTTGATGACAAGCTATGCAAGGGCAGAAACGGTTGCCCACTTCTTGCCCATACCTTGAAGAGCTTGTAGCCTATGGTAGGTGCTTGTTGAATTTGTTGTTCTGTGTAAGGAGATGGAGAGTGTGTAATTCACTGGAATTCTGTCTACTGGGTGAGGTTATGGGTCAGGTGGGGGCTTAGCAGGGCTGCTTCCCTTGAAGCAGGAAATAGCGATTGACAGGCCTGAAGTCCTCAGATACCAAGCACAGGGGGCATACGTCTTAGAGTGAGCCAAAGGGGAGACTGACACCTTGCAAAGGGGGCACAGGTGAATGAGTAATGGACCCTACACCCAAACTTAACTTTATTTTGTTCCTATTACTCTATTTGGAAGTATTCTGTAGATTTCTGTCACTTTCTTTGTAGATGAACTCCAACCAGGAATGAGTCATCTTCCTCCCCTCCCCTCCTTTTGTTTGGGTTTTGGTTTTTGCTTTTTCAAGATAGGGTGTGTGTGTGTGTGTGTGTGTGTGTGTGTGTGTGTGTGTGTGTGTGTGTGTGTGTGTGTGTAGCCTTGGCTATTCTGGACTCACTTTGTAGACTAGGCTGCCTTTGAACTCTCAGAGGTCTGTCTGCTTCTGCCTTCCTGAGTGCTGGGATCACAGGCATCCACCACTGTGCCCGACATGAGTCATTTTCTTAACAATTTGTATTAATATCTGTGTAGTGGAAACTGGTGTTGGGCATATACTAATTGTTGAGTGAGGTCCTAGGTTCACTTCTTAGAAGCTGTAGGACTGGGTTTTCTCTGTTTTAACCCTCTGGTGTTAGTCGCTGTGCACTGGAGTCTAATATGGACTGCCTTACCCAGCTTTCTGGCCCCTCTGATTCCCACTGGGTTCAGTCAATGGACAGTATCAATAGAGATTGGGAAGGAATAGTTGGGATGGGAATGTTTGGCTCCAGGGTACGTGCTGCCTGTTGTTGTTTCTTCACCTCGCTGGCATGGAGTGAGTCCTATTGGACCGATCCTTTTCTATGGCTCATTCTTCTTGGAGAACATATGGCGAGTCCATACCTCTACAGGAACTCCACTCCAGCCTCTTCAACCCTAGAGAGCTGACAGCTTTCCACTGTTAGTTTCTGAATCCTTCATCATCTCTTATCAGCTCTCCTGTGTCTAGCGGGGCAATTGGCTGACATAAGACCTGGAACAAACCACATGCATTCTCAGAGTTGTAGTTTCCTTTTGGGCATGCTTTAGAGCATAATATCTACTAATGTGTATGTTTCACTGCTTTCCCCAGTACAAATAGTTGTTTATTTCTTTTTTTCAATGAAGTCTTTGCTCTCAGAACTTAGGCATTAATTGCTAATGTTGTCTTAAACAACAAGAAATTACTCTTTAACTCTCAAATTCTTAGTAACATACATGGGAGGCAAATGTAGGTATCAATGAGCTTCCCAGAAAACACATTGCTGTGTGCCGAGCTTGATCACCACAAATGACAATGCAAGCCAGTGCTTTCTGAGAGCATGCTTTGTCCCTTACTATATCTCTAGTAGTTACCTGTCTCCTTGCTGTGACAAAACACCTGGGATTTTTGGCTAAGAGTTTAGGAAGGGAAACAGTCCATCACTGCAGTGAGGACATGGCAGCAGGAATGTGAGGTGGGTGGACACATGCTTTCCTCGGTCAGGAAAGGAAGTGCAGCTAGGAGGTGTAGGTAGGCTGTCAAACTCCAGGGCTCACCCTCAGCTGTTCACTCTCTTCAGCAAGGCTCTATCCACTAAAGGTTTCACAGCCTATCAAAACATCATCCCCACCTGGGGACCAAGTGTTCAAACATGTGGTCCAACACAGGGACACTTTACACCCAAACCATATCCACTATTGTACTGCTTCAAGTAATTCACTATTCATAGTGGCCATAAGGTGTGGCTGCCAGTCCTAAGATCTGACAAAGTGGCTGCCCACCATTAGGCAGAGCTGGGAGCTAGCCATGTCTCACTCATGTCTCTCTGTAGCCAAAGCCAACAAATCTCTCTCCTCCTGGCTGGGGCTCAACCAGGGCAATTATCTCCGTTTCCTTCCAGCAGTGTGCTCAGCTTTCTAAGTGGTCACCTACGAGAATGTGGCTTTTCTTATTTCCCACCGTGACCTCATAATTCTGTCACACACAAGCAAAAGCAAGTTCAACCTATAGGCTGAAAGGGGGCATCTCCATGTCTTGGGGCAGGCATGTTGGATTAAGTTGTGGAGGCTTCAAAGTGAGGTCATGGGTCTGTGGGATCCATCAAAGGTGGATTCTTGTCAGGAGCCACACAGAAGGATGACGGGGGTTGGGGGGTTGGGGGTGGGGTGGGGTGGGGGGGGTGGGGAGAGAAGAGTCCTACAGGGAGAGGGGGGAGGGGCATGGAGAAAGTTGGAGAAAGTGTGTATGTTGGGGGAGCAGCCAAATAAAGGTGTAAGTGGGAAGGAGGAATCGTGACTCAGCGGGTGGCGGGGCTTCTGAGAATAACAAATTGAAGAGGCAGAGGCCTCAGAATGCCCGCAGGCATCAGGAGTGCAAGTTCCCAGGGTCTTGCTAGAGAGCTGGGTTGCAGAACTCCTGATGAAAGGGAGTTCAAATTGGTATTTTTTTATAGCTGAAATACTTGGAAAAATAAAAAAGCTTTCTCCTCTCCTTTGCATTCAGAATCACTTTTCATGAGGACTTGGAGGAGTGACACATACCTCTTAAGAAGAAGCATTTTGCAAACACTTGATCGTGTTTGGTCATAGAAGTATAAGACAATTATTTAGGAAATTTCCCCTTTCTCCTATCCTCAAACAAGCAGACACTCTCTATATGTTAGTTCTGGAAAAAAAAAAAAAAAGACCTTTCAGTTTTCTTGCTAAGAGACACACAGGGAAGCTGATGTGGCTGGCAGCTGCCTCTCTGGGATCGCTTAGGAAAACAGTGGAAGCCTGGACCCTGCTCTAGAATATTCAGGAAAATAATTTCTTTTTCCATCTAACCTGTCCTAATTATAGAATATGAATATCTTCCTATTCATCTGCATTGACTAAAATACTTGTGATATTTGTTCCTGCTTTCCCTGTGCTAGCTGAGGGAACCATGTTTCTTGCAAGGCAGGTAATATTGATTTCTGGATCAGTAATAGAAGACACATTCTCCAAGTTATTTTTGTATTTTCCAATTTCTTTCTCCTTCTTTCTTTCTTTTCTTCCATCCTTCCACCTTTAAAAAATTTCTTAGTTTTTTTTTTTTTTTAGAATTTTGTACAGTATATTTTGTACTTTCAGAATGTTCACCCCATCCACTAACTCTTTCCAGATCCATGTCCCTCCCCCATGCATCCAAGTTGAGCCCTTTGGTTTTTCCCCATCAAGACCAATCTGCATTGCATAAGTATTTTTGGATGTGTGGCCTTCCATGGAAGCACGGTTGACTTACCAGGGTCTGCATACTTAGAGAAAACCAACTCCCCCGTTCTCAGCAGCGAACAATCACCAGTAGTTCTTGGGATTTGGTCTGGCATGAGCCTGCATAGGAGTTGTGGATGTTGTCACAGCCGCTGTGAGTTCATATGTGCAGCTATTTTGTTGAATTCATAAGACACTGTTTCCTTGTAGTCATCCACTGTGTCTACCTCTTACACTCTTTCTGTTGTCTATTCCGCCATGGTCCCTGAGTCTTGAGAGGAGGGGTACGGTATCTTACGTTGCATTTGCAGCTGAGAATTGCAGTCACTTAATTTTTCGAACCTCAGCCAGCTGGTGGCCTGTGTGAATCAACATCTAGTGCAAATAGACGCTTCTCAGATGAGGGTTGAGAGATGCACTGATCTACGGGTGCAATGGGATTTTCCACTTTCATGGGTGAGTTTGCCAGTTTACATCCATCTCTGGCTCATCATGAAAGGCCAAGGTCTAAAACTAGGTCCTCCTCTTAAGTGCCACAGTAAGAACTGCTGCACAGAGCACAGTGATGTGCTTGCAAAAATCAACGGGGACTTTGAGAAGCAGGGGTGAGTGGGAGGAGTGTTCACTAAAACAAGTGTAAACAGACTTAGACTTGAATGTTAGGCAATCCCTACACTAAAACCCTTCTGGCACCCCATTCAACGAACTGTTCTCTCTGTTTGTTCTGTAGCCTTTCTCACTAGCTGGTGGTTCCTTCCTTGCATCTCACATTTTTCTGTTTGCTTTTGCGTACCCTCCATCCACACCACTACTTCTCAACCATTGGATCACAGTTCTTTCTTGAGTGCTAGTCCTTTCAAAACAAGTTTAATGACCATTTTTAATGTCTTAATTCATAAGTGCCCTTTAGAGTCTCTGCGTCCTGCCAAATACATTGTTGTTGTGAATTGAATTGTCACTGCCCCACCCTCCGCCAATCCCAATTCAAAGACCGACTTCCTCATCTTACACAAAAGCGTGTGGAGATAATTAGATTGAAATGGAATCATGAGAGTGGGGCACACGTGTTAAGATCAGAGCCCTTTATAAGAAGAGATTCCAAAGAAATTGCCCCTCTCCCTGTCTTCCTCGTCACATGAAGACAGTAAGAAGACATCATCTTGAGGCCATGAGGTCTCCTCTCCAGAAGCCAACTGGGCTGGTACCCCAGTCTTGGGCTTCTTGACTTTACAACTATGAGGAAATAAATAGATTTTTTTTAAAGCCACCAGATCTCTAGTATTATTTACGATAGAGGGCACTGTTAATGTTTTATGGCAGCCTAAATAATATGGTATTATTTATATAATTACTCATGGCAGTCTATAGCATTATTTATGGAAGATATATTTGTTAGTTTTTTTTTTTGTTTTTTGTTTTTTTATCAATTTGATACAAGCCAAGGTCATCTGGGAGTAGGGAACTTCAATTAAGAAAACACCTCCATGGGCCAGGCGTGGTGGCGCACGCCTTTAATCCCAGCACTCGGGAGGCAGAGGCAGGCGGATCACTGAGTTCGAGGCCAGCCTGGTCTACAAAGTGAGTCCAGGACAGTCAAGGCTACACAGAGAAACCTTGTCTCAAAAAAAAAAAAAAAAGAAAAGAAAGAAAAGAAAAGAAAGAAAGAAAGAAAGAAAGAAAGAAAGAAAACACCTCCAACATAGACAATGCCCTGTAGGGCCATTTTCTTGATTAAATGATTGATGTGTGAGGGTCCACCCAAGAAAGTACAGTACCACACCTCGGCAACTGGTCTAGGGCTGTGTAAAAACAACAAGCTAACAAACAAACAAACAAACCATGCTGAGCGGGCCATGGGGAGCAAGCAAGTAGCAGTGTTCCTCTGTGGCCTCTGCTTCACTTTCTGCCTCCAGGTTCCTGCCTTGGGTCTCTGCCCCTCTCCCCTTCATGATGGAGTACAGCTGTGAGCTACACAAACTCTTTTTCCTCAGTCTGCTTTTGGGTCGTGGTGTTTTATCATAGCAAAACTAGGATAAACGCTTTCTTTTAAGGGATGACAGTTTTTCTCCATCAGCTCCTACAAGGAATGTTAGCAGTTAGGAGAATGAGTTTCTCTCTCTCATCTATCTCCACTCCAGACTCAAGAGACCCCCCACATAAAGCCCCCAAATACAATATCAACTCTTACCATTATTTCCTTTATTGTCGTGTGTTATAATGAAAAAACCCGGTGACTTTCAGGGTCAGGGGGTGATTTCCAGTGAGCATGTAGCTGGTGAGTCTTAGATGGTAGTCTTGTTGAGCTGCTGGTCAGGTGCAGCAGCAATTAGAATAAATTCTTGACCAAACCAGTTCTCGTCTGGGCACTTGATCTCATGATTGACAGGGGTGGCACCAGGCAGGTAATCCCTAGACAGTATGAAAACTTTCCTGATGAAAATATCAGAAGTGGTGAGAGGCGAGCGACAACATTGGCATCTTCTCAGGCGCCCTTATGAACCCGGATGGATGGTTCTGCAATGATGCCCTACGGTTCATCCCTCTTGAATTTCACTTGCTGTGGAAGGCCAGGATTGAAGCTTAAAGGATATCAGTGAGGACCTTCTCCCTGGCAGCCCCCTCTCAGATCATGTGCTCAAGACCTGGAGTGAAATACTTGAGATGTCTTACAAGGTTTTCCATTGGTCTGAATTATTTTTAAAGGGAAGGAAACGTTGTCCGGCATCATTAACATTCCTTGTCATTCTTTAAATATTTATGAAACCCTTAATAATATCTCCTATTGCTCTTGGTAACAAGATCATGTATCGGAAAAAAAAAAAAAAGAAATAAAAGAAAAAGAAAAAAAAAAACCGTGTCTTGTGACTTATCTGAGGATCTTGATAAAATAAATTCCCCAAATCCCTTTTTAATTAAAGAAGACTCAGAAACTCATTGCACCCCACGTTAAAGCACACTTCCTTCTCGGCATTTGCTGCTGTTCTGTTCTAAGAGTCCAGAGGAATGTAAGAATCCAGAGGCAAGGCATTTAGTTTTATCTAGGTCAGGCCTAAAAGGCTCCTCGTGGGAAGCATGAATTTCCTGTCTTAACAAAGACAGAATGGTCACCAACTCTTCTAAATTTGTAAAATAGAAAAAAGTTTTGAGACAGCGACCAGGGTAGTCACAAAGCCAGCTGGACAATCCCTTTCAGGATAACAAAAATACAGGATCTTGAGCTAGGAAATGAGAGTTTGGGTCTTGGCTCTGTGGCCTGGGCATGGTCTCCTGCTGTTTATATAGATACTGAGTGTAGATCGCTGTCTTCAGGAAGCTGTCCTGTAGGCTTAACTGTGGTATGGTAAGTTGTTTGGAGACTTTTAGGGGACCTAATGTATGATCTCTGACTAACTTATAAAGCTCCATGCCTACTATAGTATTTATATAGCCCAGGCTGTTGTAAGCTTGGGTCATTTGTAAATGAAATATCACTTGAAGGAGCCAGATCAAAAATAAATAATTACTGAGCTGAATCTTTAGAAACTACAAAAGGCCAAGAATTAGCTCTCTGATTAACAACACATTTTAAAAATATGTTCTTCTTCCAATGAAATTAACTAACATACATTCCTTAGAGAGGCTCTATAAACAAGGCCAAAGTCACTAAAGGATCTACAACTCAGTGATCAGTGTAGGTCCTGATTTTAACATGGGGCTTGGTTGTATAGGAAGCTGTGTTAGGCATAGAGCTGGGGCAGACTGGATACAGTGGAGAAAGCCTTACAGTCAGAAAGAGGACCATATAGGGGACAGATATATATTCAAATCCTCAAGGTCTCTGACTCCGGTCACATCCAGCCATGATTTAGGACCGCGGTTACTTCTTCCAAACTTCAAACACCTATTCAAACACCTAACAAACAAGTAAAAGGCTCTTGGTTTTCTACACCAAAGCCAAGAACTGAGTGAGAGGATGGAGTGGGTGTTAGGTCACCTCCACCCCCTTGGTTTCTAAAGGTATCCAGGTGACTGTTTCCTTTGCTTAGTGGGGGAAGCCTCTTGTTTTCCGACTTTCCTGAGGCATACAGTAGGCACTACAGATAGTGTGGTGGGTGGTTTAGAGAAGAAACTTGGAAACCAACTAAACACTCTGTAACTTACTAAGTAGCATGTAAGAGCAAACCACCGTAACCTTTCTATGCCCTAGTTTCCTTTTCTTTAAAGTGGACATGGTACTAATTTTGCCTCGCAGAGTTTCTGGGAGGAATCAGCTTATTACAGAAAAAAAAAATGTTTAAACATTGGCCCCCGCAGAGTACCTCTCAGCAACTGACAGCCACTGTCAGTATCCTGACAAGCTCTTCATCCATTCTGACCAGTGAGGGTGCATCTCTGGTGCTGGGACTGAGAAAAGATGCTAAGATGGTAATTGTCTGTCTAGCTGGGCCTTGTATGCTGGGTAGCAACACTTACAGAGCCAACATGGTTGTCAAAGTGTTGCTCTCAGAAGTCACTACTGGCCACTGTGATTGCCACTCATTTAGCCTGTCTTGCTCCATGCGGAGATGGAGTGACCTTTTATGACAGAACCTGTGACATGTTTTTGCCTTCTTTGAAATTCAGTGTGACACAGGAAGTGTAAAGGCTTTTTATTTAATTTAATTAACTAACCAGTCAATTAACCTCGAGGAATGCATGTAGGCCTGGTGCGTTCTAGCCCATCATTCTGCCGAGCTACATCTACAGTGCTCTTCTCGTGTTTTATTTTGGTCAGGGTCTTACTAAGTCGCAAGCTGGTCTTGAACTTGTGATCCTCCTGCTTTATCTATCCCTCCTAGGGATCATGGGCGGGTATGTGTTGACTTGGGTAGAAAGAGGTTTTACCTTCTATAAAGCAGGATATGGGTTCTGCTTCACACTGAAAGTGGAAAGAGAATCCTGATCTTCACCAAAATGGATGCACCATGTCTGCCATGTTTTCCCAATATTCTAAGGACCTCTCATGCCTATGCCAGCTGGGATCTTCTCCGGATGTCCCAGAGAGGGAATTAGAGGGTACATAACTGGACCCATAACTGGACCCTGAAATTTTTTTCCAGATCTCTTGCTGAATTTTCTTCTGTCTCAGGCTGAAACTTAGCAGCTCATACTTTCTCCTCTTCATTATTGAAACAAACAAACAAACAGACAAACAAACAAACACAAATGTCCCATTATAGTAACTATGTTCTATAATTTCAGACGTTTGAATGCAAATTGGTGAAACTCTATGTAGAACTCCTTCAGATGGGCAGACGCTCTGAACACAGGGGAAAGGTTGTACTTTAGCCTTGTAAGGGCATTAAGTTATTATCCAATAGTTAAACATGTTTGGCTTCTTCTTATTCACTGGGTAGTTTTGATGTATTTTTGTATGTAATCTT
Source organism: Acomys minous (assembly GCF_964271855.1). Taxonomy (NCBI): domain Eukaryota; kingdom Metazoa; phylum Chordata; class Mammalia; order Rodentia; family Muridae; genus Acomys; species Acomys minous. Next base: position 111,122,834 of record NC_140494.1, read on the forward strand.
TACTGTGAGATAGACCCTGTTACTAATACTGTTCTGTTAAATGGTACTTTCTGCCACTACAGAGTGTAAATGCAGACCAGTGACTCCTAATGCCTCTGCTTCCAACCACAATAGTTATTTAAGAACTCGCTTCCTACGTAAACAATATCCAAATATCATGAGAATAAAAACACGCTAAATTGTTTAATAGAATGAAAGGTATTGCTCTAGGTGGGCACCCGCACTTTTGTGTTGTCCTTTCCTCTTCTCTATACCTATTAGAATGACAGTAAAGTGTTGTTTTTTTTTTAAGGGCATGCATTTACAAGGACTCAAGGCCACAGGTTTATTCTTTTTAGGTTGGAAGCAGGAGTTTGGAGGGATGAGAAGTGAACTGACATTTCTGACCCCAGAAAGGCAGAAATCTAAGCTTGGAACATGGGCAGCCAATAAAAGCAAACAGAATCCATCTGCAGAACTCCAAAAGACTCAGGGATTTGAGACCACAGGTATCTGGAAAAGTAGGAAGTGTACTAAAGGCAGATGGATTAGTTGGAAATCTCATTGTTCTAGGTTGTTAGGTTCCAGGCCCTCTTTTCCAGGGCAGGTGCCCCTCTATGCCATGGCCAAGGATTTTGAAGTTTACCATCAAGAGGGGAGGGTGAATCACAGGGTTTAACAAACCAGAAGAACCTCAGTCTTCAGGAGAGATAGAGGCACTTGGCTGACAACAGGGGGTAGTAGGTGGATGTCTCTACCCTGTAATGGAAATTCTAACCTAGGACCGATCTCTCAGCTTCCTGGGTGGGGCCCATGGAACTTGGAGTCGGCTCCTTTATCTCGAGCAATGAGACTATAAGATTCTGATACAGAAGACAGAAAGTTCTCAACAGTGAACCTGTTCTGTGATAACCATACTGTCCCATAGTAACATCAATCCATCACCGAGCTCTACTTACGCTATCATTTACGTGGCCCCACTTCCAGGGCCATTGAGTTAAAGGATTAAGCTTTCGGCACATGAAATTTGGGGTTGTATTCAAAGTAGCAGTTAGTGGCACGCAAATGATCAGGAGTCAGAGTGATACTCTAGAAAACAAAGGACAGACAGCTAAAAAGTGATGTGTTCGCTTAGGGTTGTGGCGGTGCCTTAGAATTAAATTGACAAGATATAGATTAATATAAGAATAACACTAATTTATGATCTAAGGAAACTGTAACTGCATACTGAACTAGAATATGAATAGTTGTTAGAAGAGGCAACTAAATATGCAGGATATCTGATATGTGACCCCTGCTAAGGGGTTATGAGCCACAGGGTTAGAAATGCTGCAAAAGACAGTTTATGTTTTTAAAAAGTGTAAATAAACAATATAAATAAGCTATTTAGAAGTATAGAAATGAATGCCAGGAAAAAAAAAAAGCCCCGGCAACAACAAACAAAAGCAGAGCAAGTCATCTCAGGGGGCAGTTTCTGGACTGCGTGGACGGGGAAGCAGAGAGAGGGGCAAAGGCGTTGCCTTTTAACTCACCACTTAAATAGGAGCAAACACGAGCTGTAAGATGGCAGAACACCCTCTCAATATACAACTTGAAGGGTGTCTTGCTTTGTAATCTTAAGGAGTTAGCAGTATTGTCACTTATTTGCCAAATATCTAAATGATGAGGAATCTGACGCTTATTCCAAAGTAGTAAAATAGGAAATCGACAGAATTCCCCATTCCTTTCCTGAAAACCATCCGAGGACACTGCAGCACACCTCAGTGTATTCAGGACATTTAATAAATATTGTTGAATGAAGAATTGGAGTGCAAGCAACACATGTTCCAATCTTTTAATATAACGAAGCTGTACCTTTTTCAAGCATGAATGTTTTGGATTATGTGCCGTCTGCAAATTCAATGCTACTTACACGGGGTCTGGCCATACATATTGGAGATGCTTGTGAAGTGTTTGGAAGGAATTGAAATTTTTAAGTGCCCTAGAGACCTCGTGGGACCAAGAATGGAAGGCGGGGTGCTTTCTGTGGACTTGATACAGTTTGATTTGTCACTTTCTGTTGGAATGAAAATGAAATTCACAAATTCCTAGAGACTTTTACTAGGAGTGAAATTCCAAGCTTTTATGGTCCTCGTCCATAAAGGAGCTTACTGGACTCCATGGCTTAGATTACTGACCCACATCTGGATTCTTGACGGATCCATGGTTTTTCCTCATAGACTATAAATCACATCCAAAATGAATTGTCTTTTAATCTAGTCCAGTTCCAGGCACTTGTCAGTGTTTTGTTAGTAACTAAGGAATGTAACGTAGACACAAAAGTCCATGCACGCGCCTATGTACATGTGTATGTGTGTTCACTATGCTTGTTTTACATTGCAATTTCTTTTGTTTTTCTGTAATTGATAGCTCCCTCTGCATGTGTTAGTGACAGTCATGATAAAGCTGTCTCTCTTCTAGTATTCTTTCTTTGCTTATATTCAAAGGCAACATTTCATTCATACACTATTACTGGTCGTGTGTGTGTGTGTGTGTGTGTGTGTGTGTGTGTGTGTGTGTGTGTGTGTGTTGGGAGGTGTACCTGTGTGTACCCACTGATAAACACGTGTGCATGAGTGTGGAAGACAGAGGTCACCCTCATGCGTTATTTCTCAAAGTTACTCTCTACCTTGTGTTTTGAAGTAGGGCCTCTCATTGACCTGAAGCTCACCAAGAGTAGGCTTGCTGGTCAGCACCTCCCCCCAACCCCCCACCCCCTAACCCTGCCTCCAGCTCTAATCTTCCTGCTCCCAGTAGCCCAGTGCTGAATTTACAAGAGTACACCTCTCACACCTGGCTTTGTTCATGGATTCTGGTATTTCATCTCAGGTTCCCTTGCATGCATGGCATGCTCTCTGCCAACTGAGTCATTGCCCCAGATCTACTTAAACAAGTACCAGAAGATGTGAGAGAAAACATCACCTTCTGTATCATAAAAGCTTCTGGACAAGTTAACATGTACCAGGTTCTATTCTAAGTGTTTTACTCATAAGAACTGACTCAGTTCTCTCATGTTTATTTTCCATTGTTGCTCCAGGAAATGGTCTGGGGTTTGGCGCATCACAACAATTTAGTATCTTGATTGTTCTTCAGTCCAGAAGCCCGACATGGCTGAGGAGACCAAACTCAAGGGATACATCTTGTTTTTATTTTATTTTCTGGGCCCTCTAGAAAAGAATGCTTCCTTGATTGTTTTAGCTTCTAACAGCGGTGGCTAGTACATCTTCAAAGCCTAAACCAGCATCTTTCTGCCCCTGCTTCTCTTGTTGTCTGAATCTTTTTCTCTGTTTCTGTCTCTTTCTTTCTGCGTGTTTTTCTATTTCTCTGATTGACTCTCTCTCTCTCTCTCTCTCTCTCTCTCTCTCTCTCTCTCTCTCTCTCTCTCTCTTTCTCTCCCCCTCCCTCCCTCCCTCTCTCTCTCTCCCTCTCCCTCCCCCCCTCTCTCTCTCCCTCAACCCCTCCACTTTTAAGAAGCTTTGCTATATCCTCCATCTATAGCTTCTTTCCCTTTGTAGGGTGGCAACAGGTTCTGTGGATCCCAACTTGTTGGTTTGGAGGCATTGCTGTGTGTTCTATGCTTCTGGACAATGGTACAGAACCAACGAGTGATGTTGTTACTGTTACTCCTACTGTACAAGTGAGGAGGAGGCTGTGCTCCTTTACAAGCAAGGAAAAGTTGTGGAGGTCTCTCAAATGACACTTACATAGCTCACTATCAATGTGTTGTCATACTTTTACATCCTTTAGAAGGATGTAACAGTGTCCTTTCTGTGTTTTTGTCTGATTATGGCCATGATTTTGTAACTTTTACTTCTTAGCCCTTTTTAGCCTAACATGTCTAAATGAACTCACACATCCATGCCATTACAGCAATGATTCTCAACTTTCCTAAGGCTGTGATCCTTTAATACAGTTCCTCATGTTGTGATGACTCCCAACCATAGAATTATTTTCATTGGTACTTCATAACTGTAATTTTACTACTTTTAAGAATACTAATGTAACATGCCCCTTGGGCTAGTATGCAGATATAAGTGAGTATATACCATTTGAGTCTTTCTGCTTCTGGCTTAACTTACTCATTATGATCATTTCTAGCTCAATCCATATGTCCACAAGTTTCAGGAATTCCTTGTTTTTAAGTAGAAGTATCCAGAGGGTTCTAGAAACCTACAAGTAGAACATTATGATAGGCAGATTTGGGCCCAGGGGTCCTGCTCAAACTAAGGCACCAGCCAAGGACAATACAGGTGGTAAACTTTAAATCCCTAGCCAGATCTAGCCAATGGTCAGAACAGTCTCCACACTTGAGTGGAGAGTGGGATATGACTTTCTCACGTACTCTGGTGCCTCACATTTGACCATGTCCCCTGGAGGGGGAGACCTGGTGGCACTCAGAGGAAGGATAGCAGGTTACCAAGAAGAGACTTGATACCCTATGAGCATATACAGGGGGAGGTAATCCCCCTCAGGAACAGTCATAGGGGAGGGGAGTAAGGGGAAAATGGTAGGGAGGGAAGAATGGGAAGATACAAGGGATGGGATAACCATTGAGATGTAACAAGAATAAATTAACAAAAAAAAGAATACTAATGTAAATTTCTGTGTTTTTTTCCTCTAATGGTCTTAGGTGACCTCTGTGGAAGGGTTGCTCAATCCCCAAATGGTTCTCACAAATTGAGAACCATTGCATTATAGGGTCTAGGCCCACACTCCTCTTCAGTCATGTAGCTTACGCACTCTGGCTCCAGTGTGAGATACCATCTCATCAGAGAGACTTTCCTTGACAATTGTATCTAAAAGTGTAGTGCCCCCAACCCTTCTTCACTCCTCTGTTTTTCTCCATAGTGTTTGTCATTAGTCAGGTCCACATGATGTGTGTATTTACCTCTTTTATTAGAATGTTGCCTCTATGAAGACATGTCCTGGCCCGCAGGACAAATCGAACCAGGGTTCACCTGAAAGAGGAGGTACGGATTGAAAGTGGGGACAGAGACATGAAAAAATTGAATCAAGTCTGGAGATTTCTGATCAAGACTCTTTAATGCAGGCAAGTAGACTTTATATAGCAAGGTAAACAGGATCTATTGTAATCTCATTTACTCTATCCCCCAGGCAAGAATACAATCCCCCGAATAGCTCCCTGTAAGAACTTCCCTATTTCTCTGGGTAGTTCTCTGTAAGGACTTCCCTATTTGTCTGCACAGTTCTCTGTAAGAATTTCTCTATTTCTTTCAAAGGTAAACAATCCAAAGATAACCTAAAACACAAGACCTCCTTCAGCAAGGGTCAACAACTCAAAGGTCACAGCATGCAGCCTAAGCACAGGATTTCTAACATGGCTGAATTTAGCATGGCTCCCCACAAAGACATGCCTTCATTCTGTGTGTTGAGACAGGCCCTAAATATATGGATTAACAGTAGAATCAATATGGACTTCTCTCATGTCCACTTACTGCCCACTTGTAAATGTAATTTCACACATTTAATTATACAATAGAGGCAGTTATATCTATGTATGTATATATACATATGCACATGTATAAATATTAAATATTATGTTACTTTCCTTTCTTGTCTTCAGAAAATTAGTTTTAATGGCTATATAAAACTAATATGTTTTTTTTATGTTACACTATTAACAATAGTACATTCACAATAGTTTATTGTTAACTAACCACTGGTAACTAACCACTCTTCTATGTCACATCCTTCAGAATATACTTTGATCCTCTATTATTGAGTGATTAATTTTTGGCAGGCATCTTACCTCTTTGAGCTCATCCTCTTATTATAAAGAGAGTATCTAGATTATTATTGTTAATATAGTGTTAGTAAAGTACCCAGACAATGCCGGCTTTGGGATATTTTTACTTTCCTGCATTTTGGTTCCATTTTTAAGAGATTGCTATAAAGGAGATGCCTCATTGTATATTTGTTGTGACTGATATTTTCTTTAATTGAAAAATGTTTTTCATATAATATATATTATCCACGGTTTCCTCTCCTCTAGCTAGATCCTTCCTACCCCCTCAACCCCATACCCCCTTCTCTTTCTCTTTACAAAACAAACAGGCAAACAATAACAAAAATAAACCATAATAAAACAAACAAAGAAGCACAAGAAATACACCACACAGACCCACACACAGAAACCATAATATACAAGCGAAAGACCAGGAAGGTTTAAAAAAAGTGCGCAAACAAAGCAACATGAAACAAAAGTCTATAAAAATACCAGAGCTCATTATGGGTTGTCTGTCGTCTACTGCTGGACACAGGCCTACCCACCCCGAAGTGTGGTTTGTATACTTAGTGAGAATCCATTGGAGAAGACTCACTTTTTCCTTGGCAAGCAGCTGTCAACTGTATTAGCTCCATGTCGGTTTGAGTCCTCTATTCACTTTGCCTTCTCAGCACTGGGACCGCTTCTGGCTTGAGCCCGCATGGGCTTAGTGTGTGCTGCCACACTCTCTGTTGAGTGCATATGTGCATCAGTTCTGTCGTGTCTAGAAGACACTTTCTGGGGCTTATCTATCCTCTTGAGTTCTTACAGTCTTTCTGCCTCTTCTTCTGAATAGCTTCCTGAGCCCTAAGATGAGAGGTTTGATGAAAAAAGAGAACCGTCTAGGTCTGAGAGTTCCAAGGTCTCTCAGCAACTGACACTTTTTTTTCTCACTTTTTAAATATTGTTATATTAGGGTAAATACTCAAGAGTTGTATTATCAAGCAAGAGTCATATAAAATATATGACAGATAAATTAAGTTGAATCCATTTGTAACAACTATTTGTATCTTGATTTTAATTATAAATTTCCTTAAAGGTATCTAAGCAACTTATATATAATATTCTTTAGAATAGATTATTTATTAGTGGCTGTTTTATTTAACATATACAGTTTTTATTGTTTCAGAACAATTTTCCTTGGTTCCAAGGAATCTCTTAAGCTCCTTAAGGTGTAAATGTATTTCTTTGCCTTTATACCTTTCAAATGTTCATAATTTTGTTTAAAACTGAGGAATGATTTTCTTAGGCCTTTTGGAATGTGAGATTGCTCATTCATTCTAACTCCATGTCCTTTGAGTTTCTTAGAATTGTGCCCAAATTATTTCCTCTGAAGAGATTTTTTTCTTTTCCTTTTTTTTTTTTTAAACTTTGAGAACTCTTTCTAATTTAACAGTTTTTCTTAAAAATAGATGCATCATCAGTGTGTTGTTACACTTGTCTCTGTCTTTCCTGGTCTCAATTTAGCTGCTGCATCTGTGCAAAGCGGCGTGGAAGTTATTTATGTCTCGCCCATCCAGCGGGGATGCATGATTCCTGACATTTTAATTCCTTTATGCATAAAAGCAGCTAGGAGACAAAATTCAAAGTTTATGCTGTGGGGACTGAACAGATTGCCTGCCATGGTTAGCAGCGAATGCCATCGCCCGCCTCTTCCTTCTGAATTAGAAATACAAATTTTATGGATTGTGTCCCCACACGACCAGATTTTTTTTTTTTTACCCAAATCAAATTTCTTAGGATGCTTTGCACTTGGGGGGTGGGGGTTTAATAAAGTCTTCATTGGTTTTCAGAATGGCTGGGGGCAGGCTTTGGAGGTCTGCGGATGTGAGTTGATCAATGACAGCTCTATGATCTCGAGCTTTTGTTTTGCCTTTATCTGTCAATACCTGAGCTGCCAATGGATGTCACAGTCTTCAGCTCAAATGTCTGCCTAAGAACGGAACAAACTGAGGCATGCAAAATATATGCGAAGTGTCAGACACACGATACATGCCAAAATGTTACCTACTATGCTAGTGAAGAGAAATAAAATGGGCTTTGCGCGCAAAAGTGCAGACGTTTTGATAGCCGTTGCTGCCGACTTAACAGATTTCCCAGGCTTCCCATGGCTGAATCCCAGTCCTCCAAGGGTTTGGATGCTTAATTGAATTCAGAGGCATCACTCAGTAGTGATTTTAATGTCTGCATCAAATTATGACATTTAAAAGGTCTCTAACATAATAAAGAGGATTCTAACATAGTTATGCTGGTAATTTTATAGCCGTGAGTGCAGAGTTCGCCTGGACAAGATGATTTAATCGCGGCAACGCTAAGCTGTGAGTTAGGAGGGATCACTGCCATCTCATCTGTGACTCCTCCGCCTTAGAAGGCAGAGCTGGTTGACAGTGAGGAAGAGCTTCCCATGTGGGATGGAATGCACTACTCAACCCATGCAGTCTCAGTCTCAAAACACTTGTCAAGGGGCAGGAGACACAGGATTCTAGAAAAGGAGAAGCATTGTACACAGAGCCTCTGGATACCGAGATTGTGAGGCACAATCTGGATCATTGGGGTGCCCATCTTACTCCCCTGGATTTGAGTCCTGGCCTGGAAGAGCCACCCTCAGGCTCGTCTTGATGGTTGCTGACTTTGTGAAGCATCTCCATCCTTACTTCAATGCCTGCAATTAGTCTCTTCTCACTCTATTATTCTTTGTATGAAGTCACTGGGACCCCAGCAGGTGGCCACAGATTTCTAACTGAAAGCTTACCGTTAGGTCCATGGAGTCTCATTAGTTCTTCCATGTTACTCTAATCTGCCACAGTCTGGTTCTAGGCCAGGCCACCAGATGCTCTGAGACCTTTGTTGGTTAATTTAATGCTAAGGTGGATGCCTAGGCCCCACAATGGCAAGAGCCCTGCAAGGGAGCCACTGGACACTCTTTGCTGACAGTTTCCTGCCTCTTCCCTTCTGGAGTGTGAGTTTCCCAGAAGCCCCTTCGCTCTCAGAGCACCCAGTTTGGCTTGAGCAACGGAGTCACTTCCTCCTTAGGCTGCTTTTTCAGCCTCTTCCTACACAGAGGATCCCTTCCGGATTTTAGAATGCTGTGCTGTCCCGATTCTGTTTTCCCGACCCATGTTCACACTTAGATTCTCTTCGTTATCTTTGCTGTAGTACAAGGCTTAAAAAAAAAAGAAAAGAAAAAGACAATCATGTATAGAATTTCTATAAATACAAAGCACTCCCCACCCCCGTGTGTGTGTGTGTGTGTGTGTGTGTGTGTGTGTGTGTGTAACAAGAATTTTGTTTTTCTTTTACAAAACCACAGAAATAGCTGGCCATGGTGGCACATGCCTTTAATCTCAGCACTAGGGAGGCAGAGGCAGGCGGATCACTCACTGTGAGTTTGAGGCCAGCCTGGTATACAAAGCAAGTCCAGGACAGCCAAGGCTACACAGAGAGACCCTGTGTCAAAATACAAAAAAAAAAAAAAAAAAAAAAAAAAAAAGACCCACAGAAATAAGAATATATTTTCATCTTAGTACAGGTGTGAGGATATGGGACTGCTTTGGACTGTCCACAGCAGCTGACTTTGATTTGCCTTGTGCTCTAGCAGAGGCATGGCTTTGCCAGCTGCAGATAGTTCCTGTGATTGTGTGATGTTTGGAATTCCTGGAATTTTTCAGAGGGTACATTAATAGAGCCTCATAGGTAGAGTTGGTAGTTGTTAGTCATTCAGGGGGGTTGACTGCAGTTTGTTAGTAGTCATGCTCAAAGAAGGAACAAGAAGAAGTTAGATTCAAGTCTCCCTCCCACCTCTCTCTCCTACCTCTTTCTTTTTCTCTAGTGCCAGAGGCTGAAACCGGGGATAAAGGGTAGGGAAATAACCTACAAAGTAGTAAAGCCCAGCTACTTGAGTGAGAGAGGTGGGGGTGCGGGTGGGAGTGTGGGGGATGGGATGAAGGGAGGGAGAAGGGACTGTCGGTTATAAGAGCGACATGTTTTTTCTCATAATACATACCTTGAAGTTCTCAATTATTTTACACCCATTCTTAATGTACAGTGGTGTTTGTAACAGAAATCACAAATCTACCCTTGAATGGTTTTACCCTGACCAAGATCCAAGAGCTTCCTAAAAACTGGGACAGAATGTATTGGAAATATGGGAAGACACCATGGAGAGTAGAGTAATCAGAAATACCATGCATTCAGGTGCTGCAGTTGAAGTGTGTGGGAGTCTTGTAGAGGATGGGGACAGGATCACAAAATAGTCTGTTGTCATCAAATCCTGGAAGGTGAGTTTGAATAGCAGATTTTCTTCTGTCAGAGTGGCTGCGTCAAAGACCTCACAAAGTTTTAAAAAGATTAAAAAAAAAAACCAAAAAAGGTAAACAACACTTTGAGTTCATTTTCAGTTATCCTATTCATTCAGGGTTTTAGATGGTGTCTATTCTGCTTGCCAGGAAACCTCCTTGACTGGCGGGCGCCCTGGCTCTGTTGGCCACACCGCCTTCCACAAAGGGCTTGTGTTGGACTGTGACTTTGTCAGTCTATCTGTAGTAGGTCTACTTTTCCCCTCAGAGGTTCTGCTGCCCACGTGCAGTATAGAGTGATATTGTGAAGAGTCTTCCAATGCCTTTCTTTTTCCGAGACTGCCCCCCCCCCCCGCCAGCTTAATCATATGGCCATGCCCAGCTAAGGAAACAGACCAGGGCAGTGGAGTGATCGTGCAGTGGGAAGCAGAGGACTTGGAATTAGTTTCTGTTTTGCTATTCATCTCTTCTGGGTCTTCACCAAATGCATTTCCTAATCCGGATCCAAGTTCTGTGTGGGGCCTTCATCCTGCCACATTGATGCTTAATATTTAATGAGCTGCAATAGAGGTTTGTATCTCTGTGTTTTCCATTTGCTGTCATAACTTTAAAGATGGTGGTCGTCAGCAATCTCGTTGGGATATTGAAGCCACAACTCTTCAAAATGCTTTTGTGACAATATTATCTCAGGGCAAATGACATTTACCTCTCAATGATGTTCCAAAGGACAGGAGTGGAATTTACACTCTGCTTTTTGATGCCTGTATTTTATTGACTACATTAAACTTTGCATTTAAACACAGTCCATGGCTGCAATTTATTTAGGAAACTAAATGACAGTGACATTTGATTTAGGCAGATGAGACAGAAAGGTTACATTTGCATGAATCCATGCCTCAGCTTTTAGTTTTAGGTTCTGGAGGGCAGCGGCGCTTTCTCTAGTCATTAACCCATGCAGGGTATGTATCAGTCAGGGCACAGTCTGCTCAGAACCAGGAACTACACTTGCCTCTCAGAATTCTCAATGAATATCCCATGCATAGCTGAATTGGAGGGGTGCTGCGGATTCTCTTCAGCCACATGGGTGGAGGCTGCTTCCAAGTGAAAGCTTTGAATCAGTCCAGTCAGCCCAGTTAGACCAGGGCTCCAGTGCTGTTGGCCATTTCCCTCAGATACCACTCCAAATCTCCATCACTTGTCTCCAGCCAGCTATACAGTCCTTGATGCCTTCATCTTAAGCAAGAGACTCTCATACATCACTGAGAGACTGAGGTCATTCTGGCGGATGGATAGCAACCCACGCTCACTTCGGGTTAAGCATAGTCAGGTGATACAGACAGCAAGCTTTCCTCTGTGCTACTGGGTAGAGCGGCCAGCTGGCCTGGAGGTCTGGGAACACATTATCTATCTTGTCATATCTGAATCTGACTGTGGTTGGTCCTGCTATTTAAAGTAATCATTCAAGTGTATTCTTCCAAATTGTCACTTTTGCTCTCCTTTATGACCAGGAGGAATGTCTACATCTATACCCACTTTTTCCCCTCTGGACAGGTTATTTCTTTCCCAAGGATATTTCTTCCATCAACACATTTGCTCTCATCTCTTGATTTCCCCAGGGCCTTGCCTTTCTTTTGTGCTTTAAGTTTCTAACTCCCTATTGGATCTCTTTCCTCTTATTCCAATTTATTAATGTGTTCAGCCACCCATTTGTCATATAACTCTAGAGTGCACTTTTTTTCTCTTTTCTCTGTCTAGATCTGTTTTCTCATTTGTAAAATGACTGGATTAGATTCACTTATTTTTGTTGTTGTTGTTGTTGGGCTGGGGCTTGACCTCAGGGTCTTGTGCGTGCTAAACAAACACTCTACCACTGAGCTGTATCTCCAGCAGATTAAATTCTTTATAGACATTGTGTGAACCCTGTTTGTTCAGCTGCAATAATCTGGCTATTTCTATCTGTATATGTGTTTTTAATTTAGTGTCGTCATCATCACAGGCAATAGTGGAAAGAATGTATTTTTCTCACTCACCCCACTGAGATTAACCCCAGCCATGCGGTTTTCTTTGACCAATAGAAAGTGCACAGACAGCGGTTTGCCACTTCCTGTTTAACTTTCAGGGGGGGCATGGCATGCTTCTGTTGCTCTCTGCTCCTGGGAAGGGGCTTAAGGAAGAACAGGTAGCCTCTTGTCCAGGTGCACAAGGAAACACCTGGCCTGGGACTGAATGAAGCCCAGGCCTGGGGCCAAGCCCCATGGAGCTCACTCAATATCAACTTAAGTTCAAGTTGACCTCTACAGATCCTGAGGCAAGAAGGATTCTTGTTTGAAGACATCAAGGGTTCAGATGCTTACCTGCGCAGCATTATTTCAGCAAAACCAAACCAATACGTTGCCTCACCCATTTTTTTCATTCGATAATTATTTATTGTACAGAACATCTATATTGACGTTTGTAACATAAGCCCACTATAGGTCAAATGCTAAAATAAGACAAGGCAGGATGATGTGCCAGAGTTGGGGCTGTGGGTCAGGGTACATTTGGTCCGGTCCGCGTGGTGAGAGAATTCTCTAGGAGGAAATACTGAATGACACATGAAAGGCAAGGAGGCAAGCAGAGTTTGCACAAGAATAGAAAGGGCAGAGGGCTTCTGTGGAAATGAATTTGGCCCATTTGTCTCACAAATTACCCAACGATGTGTATTGGAATCCAGAAATAGAACCAAGGCTAAGGGAAGCAGGGCAGCCAGCTGAGGAACAAGGTGACAGCGAGGAGAGGCGGGTCTGGGCTGGTCTCCCTGGGTACTCAGGACTCATCTCAGGCCTCCAGGGTAGATGTGGGTCAGACTGGCTGAACATGCGGCTAGGCGGTGAATTGCATACTCTGGTGAGCTGGTTGTAGTCTTTTCATTACCATCATCATCTTCTCTCTTATTTCTTGGGTCAATATTTCTCTATCTCAGCAAAAGATGTGTGATGCATTGTTTTCACTGGATGCAAATAACATTACGTTTGCCCTCTACTGTGTGTGTGTGTTCATGTGCTTGCAGGGGTGCACACATATATGTGAAGGCCAGATCAGAGATTGACAGTTGGTGTTTTCCTCAATCACACTTTACCTTCTTTTCTTTCTTTCTTTTCTTTTTCTTTCTTTCTTTCTTTTTTTTTTTTTTTTTTTTTTTTTTTTTTTTTTTTTTTTTTTGAGACAGGGTCTCTCACTGAGTTTGGAGGTCAATGATTAGGCAAATCTGACTGGCCAGTGACTCCTAGAGATTCTTGGGTCTATGCTTTCCCAGTGTTAGGATAACACACATGCTCTACCCACCACACCTACCTTTTTGTGTAGATTCTGGGAGACCCAATCAGGTCACAAAGCTTCCATAGCAAGCACATTACCAACGGAGCCATCTCTACAGATCTTTTCTCCCCCCCCCTCTCTGGTGGCCCCCTCTCCTCTTGTTATTCTAACCAAAGTTACATGCATACACAATTCGTTTGTTTGAGACATGATCCAATATATCCCAGACTGGCCTCAATCATGCTACGTAGCCAGTGATGGCCTTGAACTTCTGATCCTCCCCGGCTTATAGGCATGGGGCACCACAAACAGTTTTAGCAGTGCTGGGAATCCAACTCAGGGCTTGTGCATACTAGGCAAGCACTTTGCTAACTGACATATACCAGCCTGTATACATTTCTTAGAGAGTAGGAGAATTATCTAAGACTGTCTATAAATAGCCATATTCAGGAATAACCCTCTCAAGGTGTACTGTCCCCACCTCTTCGTGTCTTACCTTTATGTACCGAACACAATGATTACTACTTAGTACTTTACTATTCGTATATTTTTCTTGTTGACTTCTCACAGTTGATTAAGAAGATTTAGTCTACTTCCTGCTTTTTCCATCAAACATGCTTTTTTTTCCCTGACCTGTAATGGTATCATAGTTTTGCTTAGATTGGCATTTGCTGTTGGGAATATGTAAGTATTTAACCAAATAATGGATGGCAATGGCCTTTCTCTTCTGTGGCAGGGAGAGTCTCAGACAGTCCTCAGTCACCTCTTCTTACTAGTACCCAAAGCCTGCGTGGTCCTAATCCTTGAGTATGACTTATGTGAAGCAGTAAGAATATTATAGAAGCAAAGCTGTCACTCACAAGCTTAGGTTCCGAGATAGGAAGACAACACTATTGACTCTTAAGTGTGGTAGGCAGAGTTATAATGGTATCTCAACAAATCACTACTTCTAGGCTATTAACGGTAATCTTATACTACTGTGAGGGATTTTTGCATATGAAACCAAGGTTAGTAATTGCATGATGTTGGGTTTCATGATAGGCCTGAGGTCATCTTATCAACTCTTAAAGGCAGCAGAAGACAGGAGGCAAGGCAGGCAGAAAGGGAGATTAAAAAGACAAAAATGAATGTATCAGTAAGACGCAGCTCATTGTTGCTGGTGTGAAACTGAAGAGAATTATTTGTGTGTAAGTGTATATGGAGTTAGAAGCTAAGTATGACTTGTGACACCTGCCAGCAAGGACTCAGTCTTCAGATCTAAAATCACAGGAAAGCATATCCTGTCAGCACCTTGAATGAGTCTGGAAGTGGATTTTTCCCTAGTGTCTTTAGGTGAGAGCCTAGGCTGACTTCACCTAGACTTGTGTGCTTCAAGAGCACCGAGCTACTGTTGTGTAGCAATTTCCTAAGACAGAAAGCAAACAACTCAAAACAGTTTCAGGAACTTCCTGAAACTAGTCAGCTTCCCTAGGCCACCCGTACCCCATGATTTAACAATAAAGGCTGCTGAGAGTCACAAGCCAAGCCGACTGTAAGAAGCAGAAGAAACCAGCTGAGTTGCCCTAGAGAGGCTCAGACAAACTGAGCTGTTTGGTAAGGATACTGCAACCGGCTGAGTTGTCTTCAGGCAGTGCGGTGTGCTCCGGGTTGCCAGATTTTGTGAGCTGTCACCCATGCTGGGGTGAATTTTGCTGAGGCAACTCTCTTTGAGTCATTTCTGCTCCTATAAATAACCCCAGTAAAACCCACTGGTTCCCCAAGTGGGACTTTTAGTGGAGTCTGTTGTGGGCTCCCAGTCTGAGACATCTCCTCAGGGAAAACAAAAAGCAAAAACAAACAAAACAAAAACACATAACAGTCATGAAGTTTTTTAGGTTGTGAAGTTTGACAATTTGTTATGGAAGTGATAGGAAATCAATACATCATGCAAGTCAGCTAAATTATTTACATACAAAGGGAATTAGAAAAGTGTCAAGCTTTCGTTGTGATATAGGCTATGTCATTGACTGAAAATCATCAAAGGATTGCATGAGAGAGCTCATATAGTCTTTCCTGCCGAAAATGCTACTTTGAGCCAATCAATGTCCTTGTTTTCATTAAATAGACTCTGGTCATAGCAAGTCATACATGACTGTTGATTTTCCTTGTGTTCCATTCTTTCAAGTTTATAACGAGGGAAAATTCCATCACAATTAGTGTAGTGTGGTGCTTTTAGGAAGAGCCCAAGATTATTTAACAATCACTTAATACACAATAACACACATTTACCCAATTCCCTGTGCTAATTGTGTGACTAACACAGCTTAGGTGAAGAGAAGGCAGCTGAAGCAAGGCACAGCTAATATGCTTTGTGATTTGTAGAGGAGGAGAAAGGTAGAAGACTGAGGTACCAGGTCTGGGTTTCTAGAACATTTGTTAAGACGCGCAGTAGCTAGATGCTTTCCATTAGCACACAGTAGCCTTTTCCTTCAGTCTCTGAAAATAATGAAGAAGACCATATTTTCCTCTCTCGCTTTCATTTCTGATTCCAGTACAAATCCCAGGAAAAGGTAAGAATGCATTCCCCCTTGAGCGTTGTCTAAATTTTTATTTATACTCATAAAGATCATATTAACTATTTGGCCTCGAGCTGGACAGATGTGTTTGCTCAGTAGCAGAAGATTAAGGCCCCTGGAAGGTTTGGTTGCTTGTTTTCTTTTGGTCCCGAGCACTGTGATTTTTCTGACATGTGGGATTCCCAGAGTAATCGCATTACTATTATTCATTTACTAATTTAGTGAGAGACCATTTGCTCAGGGGGAACCCTGGGTGGATTTTAAAAATAACTACACGCTCAGGTTTCCTTGATCTTACAAGAACAACAAAGCAAGCTGTTAGTTCTATTCATGAAAAGAACTGATTTGAAGTCAAGCTGATTTCCTTTATACATATATGTGTGCCTGGATGTTTATAATGTGCGCTGATAGATATTTTCTATGCTTAGATACTGTGTTTGAAATACAGCTATATCCAGATACAGCCAAATATTGCTGTATCTGCTTTTCTTGAGGAGGTCAAGAGACCAGAAGCGTAGCTTCACCTTGGTGCTGTGATGTGTTGCTTATTGACCTGACCGATAATCAGCTGTGCTGTACCTACTACCGTGGGAACTCTCAAGGGCATAAAAATGAGTGTAAGAGAGACCCTTCAGGTCACTCAGTTGGGTTGAGGGGAAACATCTAATGCAGTTTTTGGTGGTGAAGGTTAAAAAAAAAAAGCCCTTTCATTGAAAGCACCTGGAAGAGATGATGACAGTCTCTGTAACGAAAAGAACTCAGGCAGAGACCAAGCTTTCCCCTGCAAGGGAACAGGAGGACAATAGACCTGCTGCATCAGAAATTCATCAGGATGAGTCAGACAGGCACTGGGTAGGAAAATTAGAAGGGGGGATTCTATGTAAAGATACTGTGTTAGGAAGAAAATATTAGTTAATTTTAGAAAAGATACCTTTTCTTGGTTGGTAAGTAAGAAGTGGGTGCCTTCCCCAAATCTTATTACAGTGTGGATGTGTTGTTACCTGTATGAGGTGAAAGGAAAATGAAAAGAAGAAAAATGCAATATTTAAACAGTATAAAAAAATGCATTTCTGAGATATGCAAATCCTACAGAGGACGTTCCTGGTGGTGGATGTGTCAGCACTCAAGCGCCTTAGAGACTGAGACCCTGCCCATCTTGATAGCTCTTCCACCTTTATTATTGGCCAGGGAGACTCTGCCCTGTGCCAGGTGGTAAAGACTTCCACATTTGTGGGGCTCTTAAGGTCCGGGTTAGAAGTAGCACACAGTTTCTTGCACCAGTCTAGTGCTTAGAAAGTCTCTAACTCAAGAAGAAGCCGAGAGTTAGAGTTTGGCTTTGGTAGTAGAAGAAAGAACTGTTTTGTCTCTGACGCAGAAGCCTTGAGTCGAAACAGAACACTTCTGGGTTAGAAACCACTAGAGGGTTTTGTATCTACTTAGTTTCTTCTCCGATTGGAGCATCTACCAGCTGTTTATTAAAGGGTGTGTGTTCCAGGATATCTCACATCCATGTTTACCGGGTCTCAATTCCTTATAACTTGTCAGCATTCAGCTTTGGATTTTGGTGTCTAGAAAGGTTCATATTACTTCAGATATAGTTGAGCAATAAAAACAAAATGGAATACATTTTCCCTCAGCATCCCGATAAAGAAAAAGACCTGTTAGGTAGCTCTTCTAACACTTTCTTAGTTCATTTATTTGCTTAATTTTGTAGGTGTCATGGATTAGAAAGCTAACTACATTTTGATAAAAGCCACCATAAATGTCTCAAGTCCATGTCATTTCTTCCTGGTCATTACTGGAATATTTAGTACAGTACTGAGCACACAGTAGGTGTGCAATTTATGTGTCACAGATTAAAGGGGGTCTTCACCACCTTTTCTGATTTCTTGAACACAGTGGGTCCTCTCCACTGATCTGTCCTTGTAGGCTGTATCCAGGTGAGCTCTGCAATTATTTTTTTCTAATTTAGCACAATAAAAATTTCAGCATCTGTACTCTCATTTCCTAAAATTACTCAGTATGTTTGTTTTTCTGTATTTTTTTATTTCTCTTTAATATTTTGAGCAGTTATAAGTCTCTGGAGGAACAGTCTAAATATTATATTAACATATGCTGACATATTCAAGTTCCCAGTCTTACCTTGAGTTTATGCTAGGTAGTACTGATTGATACCAGGGACCGGGGACCCAGGTGGGAAGTCTCAGGGGTCTCAATGTAGGGGCAACACATGCAATGTTTGAGTTATCCATTGGATAAGGATTTGTGCATGAAACACCATTAGGATCAATTTTTTTTGTTGAGGTCTCACTTTTAGAGTTCATACCTTGAGAGTCGTAAACATTGAACACACACCCACTGGTAGCATGGCAGGCTGTTGTTTCTGGTGGGTGGAGGGGAACAGTCTGAAAGCTTTCATTTCCTTCTCAAGGAATTAAGCCGAACTCTCCTGAGGCATGTGTCTTGATCTTGTTCTTTGCCTTTCAGCTGTTTCTTCACTTCTGGCATCTGTTCTTGCTTTTTTTTTTTTTTTAATGCTTATCCATGTATTTAAAACATCTTAAAAATATATTCCCCCAGCATTGTTATGGGTTTGGAGCAGGCACCGGGATTTCCCACTGTGGAGGACACTGTGATGCATGGCCCAGACACCCCCTTCACTGGAGGATTTGTTGACCCAGCTGCTGGCAGTGCTGGCTGTAGATAGGTTCCGCTGTCAACCCTTCGGAGACCGCTCAGCTGCAGAGCTCGTCCTCCTCCAAGGTCGTGTCCCTTTCTTTCCCCGGGCAGTCTACATCCAGCCAATGATTAATGTAGGCGAATAGAGGCCTCCATCTCCTTTAGAACTCTCGGGACAGTTGGGAGAATCCATCCTGGCTTTGAGAACTGTGAGCTCGGTCAAGGTCGTCCGTCACTGATCAGAATCCCACCGTCGCCTCACTCTCTGCCTGCTCCTGGTTTCACAGGCATCGATCGCTTCCGATGCTACTCCTGATGGATGGCCTACTCTGCACCACATGCTTCCTGGACGCCGAATCTGTGACGTCACACCAGCCCCCTCTACATCAACCTCTGACTCATATTTTAGGATGTACAGGAAGGTCCCGTTGTTGATGTTGAGGTGAATGTCTGCCAAGTCAGAGGCTCGTCAGCCTGTCGTCGTGTGACAGATCTATTTATGCAAGGCCTCACCTATTTTCTAAGTTAAACTTAGATTTATGCTTTGCTTCAAGCTATTAAGATCACTTAACATTGCTTTACTTTTTCCTTTTCTATTAAGACCTTGTACAGTATACTCTGATCATATCTCCCCCTTCTCCAACTCCTCCCATATTCTCCCCTTCCTTCTCCTCACCCCCCCCCCCAACTTTATCTCCTCCCTCCCCGCTCTCAATTTGGATACATTTTGCCCCCTTGATTCCTTCTCCCTCCTAACTCTGTGACATTTTGAAATTTGACGTGTGTGTGTCTTGTTGCACGAATTGGTTAGAATGCCTGATGGAGAAGGTTAAAAGTCTCTCCTGGTGATTCCCACTTGGGGACACAGAGCCACTGTTCAGCTCTAACTTTGAACAGCTGAGGATCTATACTCGAACTTAGAACGGCACCGGAAGAGGCTTTATCCAAGTAAATGAACTCGTGAGATTAACATTTACTGTCTATGGAGATCCCTTCAATTAGTGGCTTCATCCAAAATAAAATCCAGGCCTCAGTTCCAAACTATTTGGGAAGCCAAAGCATAGTGGAGCACTTGCCCTAAGTTCTGTTTCCAGTAACCCCTGTCTTGGCATGAACAGAGCTCTAAGTTCTATTTCTAGGACCCCGTATCTTGGGATGAACACACACATGTATACACAAACACACACACACACACACACACACACATGCACACGTGCACGCACACGTGCAGATGCTTGTAACTCCTCCCTGCAGAGATCCCTGGACCTCTGCAGTCTACCCAGCCATCCACTGCAGGTCATCCACCAACCAGCTCCTTGCGTAGGTGTCAGCATAGCTCCTTGTCCCAACTGACGGATGAGATGCTCTCTCCCTCCCAGGTGGGAGGTAGGGTAGTCACTGAGGGTGGCCCCTTCTCTCTTCTATCTCCCTAGGAAGCCTCCAGGCTCAACTTTTCATAGCCCGTTGTCCTCAGCCTTCAGGAGATACGTATCAATCTTTGAGTAGTGTTTGGACATCTCTGTTTTCACTTGACTGAAGGGAGGAGGGGAATCTTGGCCATCACTGTCTCTCTCTAAGGGTGGGCGGAGGGAAGCAAACAAAAACACCCTAATAGCTCTCTGGAAACAGATTCACTGCGTTCTCTTCACCTTTCGTACTTTTATATTTATGAGCTGGGTGTCTGGGTGCAACTAAGGGCCACAATAGGTGTTTATATGGTCTGGTAGGAATATTCAAAGGTCATTCCTATTTCTTATTTCTGTGTAGTCCCCTCTCTAGGTGGGGGATGGGGAGGGGTGGGGGAGAGAGAGGAGAACCCACTAAGACCATTGGTTTGCAATTCGCAAGAGGATAAAGCAACATAGGCACCAAATATTCAACAATAATATTCAATGTAATGTTACATTGAAATAACATGTATTCAAAAACATATTTTTTTAGAGGATAAAATGTCAAAAATGACATCTAAAAGTAATTAACATGCTAACATAGTAAAAAAAAAATTGTATCATTTCCAATAGTTTTGAAAGCACCTTCACTGGGATTATAATTGACAGACCGTTCTGTGAAGGCTTTATCTAAAGGATTATTCAGCCAAAAGTTAGTAAAAAGTTAAAGAGTGTAATTAGAGAAAAATTGTGTACGCACATACACATGACAAATTAGTGCCCAAGTGTGGAAATTCTATAATGTGAGGACATCCGTTGCAAAACTGACATAAAACTGTTCTGCTCACCTTCAGTAAAAGTGTTTATTAGAAGGAAGTGCCTGCTAATTCCTAGCCGTGAACCACCATAATTGTGTTATCTGTCTATATAGGAAGGAATGGCACCTAAGGCAACACTGGCATCTCTGTCATGAAATTGCGTTCTTTATTTTCCTGCCTTGTCCTACTCTATATTTTCCATTTGTGCATGTAAAGCAATAAACGCAAAGCTGCGAATCTGTGCTTCCACTGCTGTTTTCAGATCACGCTGTCTGGAGGTTCTCAATGAGGCAGGCTAGCTGAGCAATGAAAATCCCCTTCCAGCCCATCACTAGTTAATGAGGTGTAGGAATGGTGGGTAGTTAAAAACAAACAACAAGGGAACTGAGGCTGCGGAGCAGAGAGGAAGGGTTACAGCTAGGAGAGTGTTGTAAAGAAGGCAGCGCGGCTTCCCACTGCGATCCTGCAAACTGCTGTATGTTTCAGCTCCCCCCAAGAGAGCCTGGCTGCTTAGCAACTACCACATAAAGTCATCTTTCTTTTATTTAAAAAAAAAATTCCAGGCTATGCATGACTTAAATGAAGACGTTCTAGTTCACTGGAGCCTGGAGAGCAATTTCCTTGGAGCCGTCTTTGGCATTTGTGCCAGGCACATCAGAAAACAGAATGAGGATGCTGTGTACGCCCTGTGTCTTCATCTTCAACATGTGGCAGAGAGCAATGAAAGGAACAGCTGTTCTCCCCAGGACTTTATTTCTTCTCTCCCGCAGAAGGAAGCTCTCTTAACAGAGAAAATGCCATGCAAGGGAACAGTTTTGGACTTGGTGACCCTGGCTAATTTTTCACTGTGACAGCTAGGAGTAGAGCGAGGGTGAAAGCAGAGAAGAGCACAGAGTAATACATTTGGGTTTATTACAAGACCCCCCCACCCACAGATTATTTTTTCTGTCTGTCTCCAGAGTGAATCGTTATAGAAGCTTTTCCAAAGCAAGCCCCAAATAATGTCTTCCTTTTATTATTGCCATCTAAGCCCATTAGGTGGATATATCCAACAGAAATAAACATGGCCCCAGAGCCTTCTCATTCTTCACATGTGCTCCCTGTGTGCACATCCACCCACGTTGCGCTTTTTTTCCTTTATCATTTTCATCTATGTGTGTGGTGTGCAATAATGTGTGTTCGTATGTCTGTATGAGGCTGTGTGTGTGTGTGTGCATGTGAATATGTATGCATGTACATGTGGAGGTTTGAGGTTGACATCAGAAATCATTCTTAATTGCTCTTCTACCTTATTAGGGGATGGCCTTTCCTTTTCCTAAACTATGTCCCTATTTGACTTTCATCCATTTATATAATGGGTTTTCATTATTTGACCCCCAATCTTTTTCTCTCATCCCCATCTCTCTCTCAGGAGAACCCTTTGTCTCAGTACATCTGTTTGCATGTCTTTGTTTAATGTGTGGCCCCCTGGGTTTAATTAGATTTTCTTACCTGAGCACGTATGAGGAGTTATTCACTGTGCCAAGGGCACAGTAGTAGCTACCACTGAAGAAAGGGAGCCTTTCAATCCAGACCCATAGCTAGTTGACAGACAGGGTTGGTCTCGCTAGCCAGGTACTTTGGAGGATTCCCTGCCTCAGCCCTCTGAAGCTGAATTACAGAGACCCTACCTTTCCCACCTGGTATTTATCTAGCAGTGATTGAACCTATTTGGGTTTTCTTTTGGGGGAGTATGGAGGGATGGGAGGGAGATGTGTTACCAAGGCAGTTTCACAGGACTTTAAAGGGTAGTTAACAGTAATGGGTAATCAATACCTCTCCTTGCAAAATGTGCAGACATGCAAGAATCCCATGGAAAATTACCTCCCCGTAGCCACTCATTTTTAGCTGGGTTTGAGGGCTAGGGAGTGGGCTCAGTGGGAAAAGTGCAACCATGAGGACTTGAGTTCTAATCTTCAGCATCCACATAAATGCCAGACCCAGAGGTGTACCCCTGTAAACCCCAGTACCAGGGGGTGGAGACAGGTCAAGTCTAGGGGTTCACAGGCCAGGTGGCTTGGTGTCAGTAGTAAGCTCCAGGTTAAGTGAGGTATTTTAGCTCAATAAATAAGTGAGTGCTATATAGGAAGGTACCTAAAATCAGACTCTGGTCTCCATATTCATAGGTGAGTATATCTACTTACATGTACATACACGCACACCACACACATGCACATGCTACACACACACACAAGTCACAAAGGAGTTAGTGAACATCATTTATTCCAGAATGAACATGAGGGCTGGCATTTGGCAGAATGCTTTACCTACTGTGAATAAGGTCCCAGCACCAGTCACCACACAAAACCCCAAATCCTAACCAAATGAAGGGTTGAGGTCATTTTTATTTTCTTTAAACCTTTTTTTTTTAAATTCCCAGATTCTTGCATATGTTCCATACTTCCTAATTTTTGTTTCATCTTGTCTGTTGTTTGGAGTTTGTGTAGTAAGATGAAGATGAACAGATTTCAGTTAGGAAAGAGAAAATGAGGCAACGAGACTTCTCTACCAGCATCAGTGAAGACCTGGGATGCCCGCCTCCATCAGCCTGGCCTCTGTTTGCCTTCTCTGCAGTTGTTCCCGCATGGGCCCAGTGTCTTGGCTGGGCTTGGCAGCATTCTCTCCTCGTAGCTCAGGTCTCATTTCCCTCTAACACTGGCAAAGAGAGTAAATACCTGGACCCAGAGATCTAGCCTCTGTCTGCAGGTGCGTCTGGCCACGGTCTGTGCATGTGTTTCCAGAATCTCACACAGCAGTGAATTTAAGAAAGAACTAATCCAGGCCGAAAGGTTTTGATCTGTGCAGTCAGTCAGCAACTGAGGAAGAGCAGATGTTCCCGTGGGTTTCCAAAGCATTGCACTTGCACGTTCAGTTCCTTCCTGAGCAGGTCAGCTACTAACAATTACATACAAGTCCTTCTATTTTGCTGGAATTCTAGCGCCTTGTAACTTTTAAAGATGTCTGGCTTCGGCCACTGTGCTTTCCACAGGCTTCTAGGCCAAGATTCTGTTTTATCTGGGAAAGAGATAAGATGTGAATTATGGTCCCTGTGATCAGGAGGTGACTCTTAGAAAAGAACAAATGAACAGAAAACAACTTGATAGGACCAGTGATTTCTCTACTTCTCTATTTAAAAAATTAACTGATTCTTGATGTAAATTGTGGAACCTAATTTTTAGCCAGAGAATTGTAATTGACGATGAACATGCCCAATAGCTAGTCAGTTTAATCAGTAGTGTCTCTTGTGTGTAAAGCACCTAAATACTGAAAGAAATGGAGACAAAGGAAAGCTTCATGGAATTTCCTTGGATTTTTCTTAGGTGGAAACTGCAAATGTATCCATCCAACTGGAACTTCTTATAACTTGGTACAAGATTAAGTACGAATATAATGTTGAAACTTACCACACTTTACAAATATATGATGCCCTTAAGGGATATTCCACATTGAGTCTGTCCTATTCTATTGCGACTTGGTAAAATTTAATTTACTAGTTTCTAAGATTAACCAAGAGTGGCTGGAGACTGGCAGATACTCTTAGAAACGGGGTTTGGGTGTCCTTTCAGAAGAATAGTTGGAGGGGTGGGCTTAGTGAAGCTGATGATCTGTATTGAGGACCCAAGTTTGAATTAAAATATCATTTAAGGAAATCTCATCCATCTTGATCAGTGAGCATGGACCACAGGTCTTAATACAGCTTAGGCAAAGGAGAGTAACTGGCTTGGCCCAAGGCCATAAGTGCTATTACATAATTACACGGCAAGCGTCTGCCCTTGTGAGGTGAGACTATGCAATGTTTATTTCTTATGCGCAAGACATTGTGTTCTATGAGCATGTACTCTGTCCTTACTGAGGTGAGTAAGAACAGAAGAAGTGCTGAAAGACAGAGGGAGAGCAACATGGGGGAGGGGCAGTTCAAGGCACAGCTATTTATTCCCTAGCCAATAAATTAGCCTTCTTGTGCCTTAATGATTAAGAATGAGGGGAAAAAAAAACCCAACTAATCTTTTAGAAGTCACAAAACTAGTATATCTAAAATGGGTAAAAGCATCCCCAGCATCCAGTGTCTAGTGCCAACATTAATTTAATTTTAGCACTTACAATTATTACTGCTGGAATTATTTGCAGCAGCCTTAAATAGACCTATGGTGTTACATATCCGACACTGTAGGAAGCTAAAGTGAAGACTAGGGAGCCCAGAAGGGATTCTGATCTTTACCATGGAGATACCAGTGCTGCATTTCAGAACAGTTGGCCTTATAACGGGGTCTTATGGTCAGTTTGTTGAGAACCACCAGTAGCCTTTGGCAATAGCCTGGGTGGTTTGGGAGTCCCAATAGGACCCCTTTGGCCGACAACTAGATAGGTGCGACCCTATTCCTAGTAATTGAAGCTTCATTTGGTGACTAGACAGGTACAGTTGGGGCTTTGTCTCCCCAGTATTTGGTGATTTCATTTAGATCACTCTCACATATGCGTGTACATAGGGAGCTTCTGCTATGTTAGGTTTCTGTTAGAACCCTCAAATGGCCCTTAGTTTCATCTGTGCCTGCACACATTCCCCTCCTCGCTCCACTCCCTCCTCCTGCCCCCCTCCCTGTTTGATCCCCCCACATTGCCCATCCATAACTATCTACCCTCTTCCCAGTGAGCTTCACACCTCCCCTCTGGTCCCTTGCCCTCTCCCCAACCTCTGTGGTTCTATGGATCGTGTTTGCTTATCAATGACTTAACATTCACATATAAGCAAATGCATACTATATTTGTGTTTCTGGGCCTCAGTTATCTCATTCAGGATGATTTTTTTTTTTTTTACCTAGTTCCATTCCAGGGTGAATTTTTAAATAGTTTCTCTCATTGAACGTGAAGAAGTTGAACTGAAGCCCACCCAGTGCCTTTACTCCTCTAGGCTAGTATCTGCATGATACCTAGTCTGCATGCTACAGAAGGAGAAAAGCAAACACTAGCTGGACCTGCTTGCAAGATATGCTGGTGCAATAGAGGCACAAGGCCTGTGGGAGTAACTAACCAATATCTGATTTAAGTGACTGTCTGCTTAATAAGATGAAACTTATACCCAACACTGCTTATGTTGCTAAGAACCTGAGAGGAGATATGCCAAGGACCTAGGGGAAAACCAGATCCTACTGTTGTGCTAAAGGAACAAAGCAATCAAATGACTCCTAATGACATTGCTCTACTCATAGATCCATGCTTTCCCTGAGCCTCATCAGACTAATGTCCTCCTACAGCAGATGGGAACAAACACAGAGACCCACCTACGCCCCAAATATTCAGAGTGAGATACCACAGAACACTGAAAGGGATGTCTTCTCTCAGGGGCTCAGGGAGCTCTGTGGAAGAGGGGTTAGAAAGAGTGTACGAGGCAGAGGGAATGGAGTACACCAAGAGTCAAGGCCTTCTAGACACAAAAGGGCTAGCTAGCAGACATATGGACGCACAGAGACTGTGTCAGGGTGCACAGGACCCTTTGCACCAGATGGGGGCCCAAGGCCTGAAAGGAGAAGTGAACACATGTCCCCATCGCTAACTCAGAAACGGTTTTCAATTGATAGCCACTTGCAAATAAGGGAGTCTCACTGGGGAACCAAGGGTAAGATCCATGCCCAGCGGTAGAAGGCCAACAGAAAACAAATTCAATGGCATCTTTGTGACATTCCTTGTCTCATAATGTTAAGTCAGGGTGATTTTTTTTCTTTTTTTTTCTTTTTTCTTTTCTTTACCTTATAGGTCCTGTGCATATCTTGGCTTCTGGTTTTAGGTGGGTTTTTACAGGATTCCCTAGTGTGTGAATGCATATGTCTCTGCATCTATAGGCATATATTGTGCTTTTAAAAAGAATTTATTATAATCTATTCATCTTACATCCTGAATGTTATTCCCTTACTTGTATCTTCCCTTCCCACCCTCCCTCCCTCTTCTGCCCTATTCCCCTCCCCTAGACCACTGACATAAGGGGATCTCCTCCCCCATCATATGGCCACAGCCTATCAGGTCTCATCTGGATAGCCTGCTTCCCCTCCCTCTGTGTGCCCCCAGGGCCTCCCCACCAAGGATAAGTGAGCAAATCAGGGGTACTAGAGTTTACATCAGAGGCAGTTCCTTCTTTCCCCACAACCATGGAGAATGAACTATCCATTGGCTAGATTTATACAGAGGGTCTAGGTTTACTGCATGCATTGTCCTTGGTTAGTGTAACAGTTTGTGCAGCTGCCCCCACCCCCGGGTCCGGCTCTGCTAGCCTTGATGGTCTCCATGTGGGGCACCTGAACCCTCTGTGTCCTTCCATGACCCCATTATTCCACACCACTCTCAGTGCTCCACCTGGAGTCCAGCAATGAGTCCCAGCTTCTGTCCCAATCCCTTGCTGGGTGGAGTCTCTCAGAGGACATCTATGTTGGGCTAATACCCACTTATAAGTGAGTATATACCCTGTGTGCCTTTCTGGGTTTGCATTACCTCACTCAGGATGATCGTTTCTAGTTCCATCCATTGGCCTGAAAATTTCAAGGTTTCCTTGCTTTTTGATAGCTGAATAGTATTCCATTTTGTAAACGTACCACAGTTCCTTTGTACATTCTTCAGTTGAGGGGCACCTAGGCTGTTTCCAGATTCTGGCTATATCAAATAAGGCTGCTTTGAGCATAGTTGAACAAATGTCCTGAAATGCAACTCAGAATGACTCTGAGATTCTTATACCCAGCAGAATGGCTAAGGTCAAAATCTCAAGTGACAGCACATGCTGGTGAGGAAGTGGAGAAAGGGGAACACTCCTTCACTGGTAGTGGGAGTGTAAACTTGTACAACCACTTTGGAAATAATCTGATGCTTTCTCAGAAAATTGGGAACAGTGCTACCTCAAGACCAGCTACAACACTCCTGGGCACACACCCAAAAGTGGCTTCTCTGTATTGTGATTTTTATTTAGCTCTTTTTCTTGTTTGGTTGTTTTGGATTCATCTTATTTTATTATTATTTCTTGAATACCTGTTTTTTTTTTTCTGACAAAAGATGGAAAGGTGTGATCCAAATAGGAGGGGAGGTGGGAGGGAACTGTGAGGAGCAGGGGGAGGGCAACCATAATCAGCACATATTGTATAGAAAAAAAACCCCTGTTTTCAATAAAAGGGTTTTATGATTTATATGAAATTAGAGATAAAAAGCAAGAACAATTTAAAAAGGCTTATTGATTGAGTCATTCATATTTTTCATACCATAGTATAAAAAGGGCCCAGAGCATACTGTGTGCAGATAATGTTAATGAAATATTGGCCATTGGCTGCTCTGCATGCAAGCTTTCACGAAGAGACGATATATAGATTTAATATCTATTTATTTTAAATTAACAAATATTTATTTATGTAAGTTTCCAATGACTACATTATTTCTTCACACCTACAAAAATTATGACTCCTGCAAACATATCTTAGCTACTTAACTGTCCATGCAAAGTGTCGTCATCATGTATGTTAGAGCAGATGGATTAATCTAACCAGGAAGCATTACTTTCCATTACCTCAAGAAAATAAGACTTACGCGTCAGTTCCTTATTTAGACATCTCTGCTCTCAGAAATATTATGCTAATATCTATGCTTTTATCAAGCTTCAGTCTGAACAAATTTACAGTCACTTAAATCAAGCAATCCAACAGAAAAAGGAAGCACCCAAAGCGACCCCAGAAAGCAACGTTTCTTGCTCTGGCCCTGGATGCATCTAAGAAGGCTCATCTGAGGATGGATTCAACACTAAGGTTTTTACTACTTCAGGAATGGTGCTACAGATGGCATTTGTTGGGACAAGGGTATCAAAGGTGCCTCCAAGAGGAAGGATTCACTAGATGGAAGTACCAGAGCGTTTCCTGGATAGGAAGTAAGGGGGCTCGTTGTAGTAGGGTGAGAATAGGAGATTCTGCTTTTAAAATTGCCCCACGAATCTGTTGCTAACTTGTATACCCACTAGGATACTGAGATACAAGCATGAAGCCTACAGTAAAAAACGGATCCCATTTCATGTGTGAGAGGCCACACTGAAGGACATGCACGTCCCAGAGCGTGTTACTCTCCTACATGACTGGACTCCGCTCATTCTCCATCAAAGGAGGCTTAATGAAACTCGTGAATGATGCTGGTTCAGAGAAATTAGCAGAGCTGTGAACAAAAGGGTAAACCCTTACTGTCTGGGGGAAGAGCTGGTTCTAGGATGAAGAGATGAGCTCCATTGGGCTTGGAGTCTCTGTAGGAGATACCTGGTCCACACTGGATGCTTTGAACAGAGACTGCCTGAGATGTCCTTGTTGAATGTGGCTCTGGACTTGGTGATCCAATGGTTTAAACATCATCTCAGACTGGCCAAGGCCTTGCATACGCTTTTTGAAAGCTCAGATGGAACATCTGCTTTCCTTCGTTTTGGCCGATAATGTTTACTTTTCTTCTAAGTATTAGCCTCCTATAAGAGCTTTGTTGTGCATGCTGTGATGTGACTATTAAGAGATCAGGAGTCTCTGTTCTCCTCTTGGCACCGTCTCATTTGCCAAAGATGCCAGTTACTCCAGAGCACAGCTTGTGTTTTCATCTTCTGGGACATCCTCTATCCTCAAACTCCTGTCACTTCATCTGAGATTTTTTTTCACTTCTTTGTTGCAGTTCAGTCATTTCAAATATCAATTTTCTAATGTTTTACTATTCACAGTTTTTATTCCTACAGTGCCTTCTCCATCTAGAGAGTTTGGACACAATCTCAAGTCTTGCTTACATCTTCTTTGTCAGATGTAATATAGGTTTGGTGACTTGGAAACTTTGCAAGGGAAGATATAACCCAGGCATACTAATGAGGCTTTCAAAACCCTTATCTATTTGTATTTGGCAGCGTTGAAGAAAACGTATTTTCTATCTTCTGAGTCTAAAATCCTGAATGTAAATTAACATCTATCATATCTCATCTCTAATAGCTGAAGACATCTATTTAGACCTAAAAACATCTTAACCCCTAAACAACTAAGCTTAATTGTAAAACTAAACTATCTGGTCTTCAACCCTACCAGAGAATGGTTGACTGTAACATTAATATGATTCCTGATTGTTTCGTGGTTCTTCTTAACATATGTGGCTTATTTTATGTATGTGTAATAATATAAATTTATATGTAAAATTTTTTAAAAAGCGGTGTTCTAAGTGACCACTACAGTGTCCACTAATTGATTTGTAAAGTATGAATTTGTTATTATCATTAAAATATATTTTGAATGCCAGCAAGTAGAATCTACTCATATCTCTTTTTGCTTCCAGGCTCAGAGTTCCAACTGGTTGATTAGAAGGATGACCCCCATCAAAGATAGGCCTTGTCATTTGTTGTCTTTCTTTTCAGAATGGCATGCCTTTCCCAGAAATTGTAATTTCATAATCAGGGGCAGAACAAGCTAATGCCAGCTTTCCCTTGCCTAAAATAAAGACTGTTAAAAAGCTCTTCTTGCCATCACCTTCCAATTTGCCTCTCTCCCTCCAAACACCCTTCACTCAGACCTTTAGGCAAGGACAGCAGGACCACACACACCATTTTCTCACATAAACCTTCCTGGTTACTAACAAGCACATGACACCAGCAACTCTCATGTGTATCCTTGGGCTGCCAGGGTGCTGATAGCTATAACATATTGCAAGTGACATGTAAGCCAGCCCAGGATGGTGAAAGGCATGGTAAAACATGCCTTCCACACCCTGCCCCTCTTGTTGCAGATATAGAACCGGGTTAATATTGAATAGTTGCTAGGTGTGACAAGCAACAGTGTTGACTCGTGTGTGGCCTGCTCTTTCTGAAAGAGATGAAGAGACCTATTTTATCACAGTTGTATCCAGAGTATCTGGTCATGAAGATAATCTACTAAAGGTCTCACCTGCCACATCCCCAAGTACAGTTGCTTCTCCTTGCACTGAAGCTCTTAGCTACAGCCCTAGGGATACAGGCCATTCTGAAAATGGTCCATCAATGTCTATTCCTCTGGTAGGTCCCAGCCCAGTTCATTCTTAGTTAGTCTGTTTATTGAGTACTTGATATTCCCCAGAGTCTTTGTGAGGTGCACCAGGCACTGTCCATAAAGAAGATTGCTGCTTTGGAAGTTAGATACATTGAGTATAGCAATCCTGGGAAGCTTATGCAGACTATGCTTTTGAATTGAGCTTTTAAAGATCATAAAGAACGCTATACATTCAAAGCGTTCTTGGAGGGTTTGATGTCCCGGAGACATCTTCTTTGTAACCATGTTCCTACATCTCATCAAATAACTTATTCTTTTTTTTTTTTTAATGGAGTATGAGATTTTAGCAGGAAAACTGCATAGCTCACTTTAAATCCTGAGATGGAGCCACACACCCTAAAGATGTGTGTATACAGAATAGAGCATTCCAGAATGAAGTCTCTGAGGGGACGGTGGTTCCTGCAAGCACAGGCAGGCTGACAGAAAGCAGTTTTACAGGACTTTGATCAAGTCCCATCCCTTTTCCCCAGATACCACAGTGATTTCTGTTCTTTGAAAAAACAAAAAACAAACCTAAGAGAATCACAGTGCCCTGTGCCCTTGCTGTTTCTCCTGAGTCAGAGCGATCTTAAAGTCTGCAGGGGGAAGACTCCTGTTGAGGAGAGAGTGTGGGAAAGAAAACTCTCAAAGGCCTACTTTACCAAATCAGGCTGCCAACACTTTAGACCAAACAGAAGAGGTGCAGCCATGGTGGATATTTATTGATCATGTTCAGTGGGCAAATGGCACTATTATGATGAAGAGAATTACAATTCCTCTCAGAGCCTTTTTGTAATTGCTGATGTGTTTTTATCACTGTATTTTTATGAGGTGCTTTGTAGTTATCATCTGTTATTCTGAGTTCTTGAAATTACTGAAGATAAAAGGGGAGTCCCTTAAAGGGAAACTTGGAAGCTAATGACCTTTGGGATAAGTGCTTGCTCTACGTGGAATTTTACTTGAGGATTCTCAATCTGCTGCTGCTGAGACCTTTAAGGCTTTGTTTCCTTAGCTTTGGTTCAGTTTCAATGACATTTTGTTTTCAGGGTGAGTCCCTGGGTGGCTTTAGGGTGGGGCTAGAGCTTGTTGATCTTTCTGCCAATGGAGAGAAACTCCAGGATTCCTCCACAGGACACACGGGGACTAGTGCAGAGTGCAGACAAAACAGGATATTACTTTCTGATTTAGTTACATGTGAGAATTTCCCAGAGGGCTCTCACATTGCTTCTCCAAAGTAATCTGCATGGCAAAGTGGACCCAGACCATCCCCAGGTCCTCTTTGCTTATTAGCATAAGTGGGTGTTCTCTAAAGAAGGAATTCACAAAGAGGAAAAAAATGGACATTTCTGGAAGGAGCAATAATGAAAACATGAATTCATGAAAAGTCTATGAGCACAGCTTTGAGTGGAGTGGTGTAAATTCATAGACATAAGCCATTTCTTTCATGGGGGAGATACATTATCAGCTCATGGTATGAGAAAACAGAGCACGTGGTTCCAAATGCATTTCCAGGGTTCTTGGCATCATTCTTATTCATTAGGTTAGACTTGGATTGCTTTAGTTACTTTACTATTGCTGTTATAAGGCACCCTAAAAAGTGACTTAGAGAAGGGAGGGTTTATGTTAGCTCATGGTTTGAAGTTATGAACTATCATCATGGGATGCCATGGTGGCAGGAGTTTGAAATGACTGGCCACATTGGTTCTGTAGTCGATAAAAAGCACAAAAAACAAACAAAAAACCACTGATACCCAGCTAGCCTCCTTCTTTCCTTTATACAGTTTAGAGCCTATGCCCAGGGAAACAAGGTCACCCTCCTTTGGGGTGGGTCTTCCCACCTCCACTATCCTAGGGTGATTGCCTCACAAGGAGCACCCCAGGCTGCTCAGGTATGGCATGGCACTGTGCTCCCTCAACATGCTGGGCAGTAACAGTGGGCTGGGGATCAACCACACAGTCACAAAGGGGGACAACTGCCATTCTCCAGTGAACTATGTACCATGATACAGTTAGCCTTTTATTAAGAAACAAGTTTTGTTGGATGATTCTTTCCTGGTATAGACTAATATAAGTGTCTTGAACATATTTAAAGCATGCTATAATGTTTGGGTAAATCAAGTATATTAGATTTGTGTGGTGTTCCTGTGTGTGTATGTGTATGTCGGAATGTTACTCAACTACAAAAAGAGTAATGAAATTAGATTATGCTATGCTAAGTGAAGTAAGAACCAAGTAAGAACCTTTTAGGGAGTTTATTGGCTGCAGGAATGAGTGGTGCCAGGAGGGGAAGTGCTAGGGTACAGTTCTTGCAAGACTTTTGACAAGATAGCATCCATTGACAAAGTATGGATGCTTCCGTTGAGAGTCAGAAGGTGGATTAAAGCGTCTCAAGATTCTTAAAACCCAACTACCTTAATCGTAATTTTAATGGAGCATTTGGGAAAAAATGAGAACGAGAGAAGTTAAGAGAGAGCATGTTAAGTGTATAAGCGGGTAACGCTTACAGAGCTATGCTTAGGTTCTTGCATCAAACTTGCTTTGAGTACAGGTTTCTCCCTTTAATCTTGCGTATATGTGCATAACCAGTGATTGTAGCAAGGGCCTTCTTGTTGTAGTGATGGGTCACGTGATGACAACCAATGATCATCCCCTTTAGGGAGCATGTCTAAAGAGAATACTCACCCCCAAAACAAAGCATGTTGTAGTTGGGATTCATAATATCACAGCAAAGCAAATTCTAAGTTCTTCTGACTTTCTGACATGTCATAATTAAGAATAAATATGCAAGCCTGGGCACCGTGCACTAAGTAAAGAGTTCATGGCTTGTTGTGCTGTGCGAGGTCATTGGTTAGGGTAATTAGGCTAGGATTCTTATCTTGAGCATTGCCCTGTCACAGTGGGAATAAAGCTGGATAGTGACTGGAAGCAGGAGTGAGGACACGAAGTCCTCAGATATGTTCATGCCTGGAGGGGGGCGTGTGTCCTCAGCATTAGTGAGAGAGGGTCCCTAGACCTCAGCTCTAATGGGAAAATATTGTTAATGCTGGCAAGTGATGGGTCATCCTCCTGCTTGAATAATGCTCATTCCCTCATTCTGTAATAGTGCCTGAGGGCCAGTTGTCATGAAAAAATATATATGTATATATATATATATAAAATTTCCACCAGAAGGACATATAGAACTCACTGTAACTGTGACTATGGCTTAATAAGGGACACTGAGTAAAAAAATTAGCTCAAGGAAGAGCTGGGTAGGGTAGAGACTCAGATTGTTTCAAAGTTTCTGTTGCCCTTTGCCATGTAGTTAGTCTACAAATGGAATTGCCACCCTGGCCTCAGAGTTTTCATTGAAATCTTATTACATAAGCATACCAGCTTGGTTGACTGATTTCCCAAGTTGTTGAACTCAGCTTTCATGTTGACAGATACCCCATGTTAGCTGACCCCAATTTACACCATAAAGATCAACCACGGATGACCTTAAAAATGAGACTCTGCTTGTATGTAGTGAAACTTTAAAATTAGACTTATCTGTGTCATTTTATGTATGAGTGTTGTGTCTGCATGTATGCATGATGCCACAGATGTGCTTGGTGTCCATGGAAGTCATAAGAAGACATCAGATTCTTAGATCTGGAGTCAAGGGTGGTTGTGAACCATCCTGCAGATGCTGAAGATCAACTTTGGGGTCCTCTGCAAGAGCATAAAGGGCTCTTAGCCACTGAGCCATTTCTCCAGCCCCTAGAGAAACTTTTACAAGGTAGCTACCTAATTGTATCCATACATTTTATTCCTACAATTTGAATTACATTAAATATACAAGGCTAATTTATTTTCTGAGAAAACATGAGGATTTGCAATTATGACTAAAGAGTTAAAAATGAATATGTCATAAGGATACTTGGCTGTCATCTTCTTGACCTGAGTTGGGATCACTAATAAGAGACTTGACTGAATGGGCTGGTAGCAAAACCCCAAAGCCTGGTGTACACATTCTGTCATGGGTCCTCTGACAAAAGCCATTTGTGAGAGACACATATGGGAGCCCAGTGCTCTGACCGTGCACCACAGATACCACACTGCTTTCCCTCCCTGGCTCTTATGTGAGATTGCTTATTTCTTCCAAACTGCTCCATCTGGCAAGGAGACAGCCATAAGCAGTTCACACAATGTTAGGGTTATAAACTAGAGGAAAATATTTTAATTTGTTTTGAAAATACAACATGGGCTAAATCACAAGCCAATCAAAACCTTTGTGTGACCTGCCTTGGAGCCACACTCTATCTGGATGCCTTTGCTTGGCGCTTCTTCCTTATTAGACCAGCATTTTTCAGAGACTTATCTCCAATCTCAGAAATGAGCTAGGACATTAAACATGATAAATGCACAACCAGGAAACCATATATCTAAGATGCTCTGCAATATACAGCTCCAAATATATTTGCGATTACCTAGTGGAACTTAATTTGAGCCGTGAGACTGGCGAGCAGGAAGATTTAGCCTTTTCTTTCCTCCTCTTTTGAAATCTTGCCATCTCAACTCTTGGTAAGAGGAAGCTGAGGCTGTGTGGGCTCGTGTGCAGATAGGCTTGAATGTGGTGTCCTGGAGAGAGGGCACAAGGTCAAGTTCTTCCGTGCTATGAACCAGCTGTATGACTCAAAACCAGAACTTAACTCTGCTGGGCTTCCATAGGACAGGAATTAGGATAACAGCATAGGTTCATGAGGGGACACAAAGAATACAGAATGAGAAATGTAAGCAGTTTCTAAGTTCACAATGCTAAGCAATCATGACAGGGTGAGGCTTCACTTGAGAAAAGCCCAAATGACCAGACCCTCTTGCCTCAAGGAAGGGAAGTGCTCCCCTTTCTTGTTTCCTGACATGACTTCCTGGTGTTCCCAGGACACAGATGCCTTGGTTTAAGGTCAGGAGACCCTAGAACACCACACACATGTATGATGCATGCTTCTAGAAATGGGGACTCTGTACAGGAAAGACCCCACCCCCCTTCTGCATTTATTTCTTCCTTTGCTTAATAATGATGGTGATTGTGTAACAGTGTGCTAGGATGGCCTCTTTTGGATGCAAAGATTCCAGATTAGTGTGTTTTTTGGTCCTCCTAGGCCATGATCAGTGTAGAGGGATCTGGTCAGAGGCAACAGATGACTCTGTAGGTAGTTGTTGGAGGTATGTTCCTTCTCTCCATCCTCACTTCCACTTCTGCCTCTCCTGTATCCAGGAGAACCAGAGGGCCTCAAGAACAGACCTCAGCACCTCGCCCTCTTCTGGAGGAGTAGGGGGTCCCACAGGACTGAAGTGTGTGCTGTTGCTAGGTAAGTTGAGGAGGCTGAGTCAAGGGGAAGAGAGAGCTCTCCCACCATCAGTAGAGCAAAGATAAAGGAATGCCCAGAACCTAATTTATATGTATTTAGGACAGTTTGGACCTTGAGCTTTTGCTAATGCTGCTTTAAGAATCATGTAATCTAAATAAATTATGTAAAAAGAAAGAAAAACAGAAAAAAAAAACCAAGATCAGGTCTAACTAGTAATTCAGGGTTGTTTTAGAATTTACTATGTAGCATGAGCTATCCTGAAACATGTAATCTTCCTGTTTTAGCCTCTACAGTTCTACAGTTCTGGAAATACAGACATGTACACTCCCCCCCCCAAAAAAAGAATGATTAATACCTTGAATTTTTAATTGACTAGAAAAGTGAATTTCAGGGTGGAGGTTTATAAGAGAGAAATGCATTGTAAACATTATTTATTAAAACAGACATATATAGTGATCCCACTAGGAAAACCAGTAGATGTCCCCAGGACAGAACTGGCTGACTGAAATGTATCCATGGCTCATGCACTGTGAGTCTATTTTCTTGTCAGAACAGTTGGAGTCTAAGAATCCTGCCATAAAGTACCCATTGGAAAACAGTTCGCCCGGCAGCTACCACAGCCAGGGTGGCTTCTTGACTTACATCTGTATATTCAGGCGGGTATTTGTCGTATTTCCTCTTTCCTCCTGTTCAGTTTACTTGTAGGCTTTAACTCTGCATGTCCAGAGATGGCCTGGTAGGGAATCAGAGACATTAGGCTTAGTACACAGTGGAAGGAGAGAAAAGCAGCCGATCCTCACCCTCTCTGCTGTCTCCTCGCTGAGTCAGGCAGGAGCTGGAAAAGAGAAAACGCTCCACCTGGATGTGGATTTGGCAGTACGCGGTGCTGACCTGGAGACCAGTGTCTACATGCCTAGAGTGACTATTCCTGTGGATGACAGTGAGTTGAGGATGCCTAGAAATGAAAACAAAACAAAAAAATGTATATTTTTAATGCTTATGCTTACACTAAAAAAATAAAAAAGTTTCAAGTCAGCCATGGTGGCATAGGCCTGTAGTTTCAGTCCTTGTGGGGCTGTGACGAGACACCAACCTGAGCCTCCTATGGAGACTCCAGGTTGCCTGAGTCCCCACCAAAAAGCATCTTGCTTTATCGTTAGCAGAGAACATGCCCACAGGACATCTTCTCCAGAAGAGGTTAATACTTCCGTTGAGAGGTTGCTTTTATGAGTGTGTTCCCTTCATCTGGCTTCTCTGACCAAATGAGGTAGGACTTAACTCACCTCACTTGGGCCGCTGCAAGGGCACAGCCTGCTCTTATTGAAGAATAGGTATTGTAGACTAAAACATAGGCCCCCTCACCTGCTTTCTAGAGTTTAGCTCTTGTTCAGCAGGACCACCTCATCTAGCATATGGTTATTTTTGGTAACCACTTACTTCATATTGTTTTGAAACATAAAACATACTTATTTGTAAATTACATATATATATATATATGTCAAATTACACTTGTTGGTTATATTGTGAAATTTATACACTGTTATGATTTTCTTGTCTGCCTCCTCTTTCTGAGAGTTTATTTGAATCAGTATAGCTGGAGGTTTATTCCTTCTTATAAGTATGTCAATATTTTGCTTGTATGATTTTAAATCCCTGAACTATTTATTTACTTTATTTTGTTTTTGAGGGGACAAGAGTCTCGCTATGTAGACCTGGTAAACCTGGTACTTGCTATGGAGCCCAGGCTGGCCTTTAGCTCACGGCAGTCCTTCTGTCTCAGCTTCCTGAATGATGTTGGGAATACAAGTGTGTGTTGCTATGTTTAGCTACTTTGGGGTGTGTGTGTGTGTGTGTGTGTGTGTGTGTGTGTGTGTGTGTGTGTGTTTATACACGTGCTTACATCTTTCTAGTGGAATTTTAAGTTTATTATTATATGGTTTCCCTCACTAGCTATATATATATATACCTCACTATATTTTACTGACTGATTATAACTTTATTACTCTGGTTCAATTCTATTTTAAATTCCATTTTTGCCTAATTTAATGTAAATAACAGGCATTTTTCTTTAGTTTTCCCTTTTATGACCCTGTATTCTTACCCATTCAGTCTAAAATTCTTCTTTAGAATCTTGATTATCTTGAATACAAATGATTTTAATTTTGTATTTGATATAAGAAGTTATACCTTGATTATCAGAACAGAGAAATGTCCCGGGATAGAGAGCTCTTCTGTTGACAAAGGGGCCAGTTTGCTAAGAAGATAAGCAGTCCTAATATTTATATTCCAGCAAT
Organism: Acomys minous; assembly: GCF_964271855.1. NCBI lineage: Eukaryota > Metazoa > Chordata > Mammalia > Rodentia > Muridae > Acomys > Acomys minous. The sequence continues at coordinate 111,161,366 of NC_140494.1, forward strand.
AGAGCCCGGGAGGCAGAACTGACAGGGATGTAGGAGAAATAGACAGTTCTATGACTGTCATCAGATACATTAAACTCCTCTGTCAGCAGCTGACAGATAGTCTGACATGAAATCAGGAAGGATGGGTTGTATTTATCAGGATGACTGCCCAGATGGCGCTAACTGGCATCCACATGGTGCTACTTTAAGCAGTGGATCACACAACTCCGCTGTGTTTGCATGGGACATTTGCCACCAAAGTGGACTAATTCTGAAAATTCACCTTTGCATTGAAAGAGTGGAAGCCAGACACTGTGCCCACTGTCCAGCCACAGAAGATTTAAGACAGGGACTAAGCACAGAGTGATAGCTGGAAAATACCCCATATCATAAGTATATAGGACATTTCAGAATAATGCATGGGTTGAAATTTTCTAAGAAGTTGTTTTGTAAAGATTTGAATTAAAAGCGAAAATCCAGCTTATCAAAATGGATAAGCTGGAATGAGATTAGCTCTCAGTAGGAACCACAGAATCAAATGCACATGTCAGGAAAGGGCAAGAGTTAAAATCAACATCTAAGCAGTTGCCTTATGAAGCTAGACAAAGAGCCAGTCAAGTCCAAGGCAAACATAAGAAAGGGAATCACAAAACAAAAGCAAACAAACAAAAATCAGAAGCGAATAAAACAAAAATACAAAAATAATAATAAATTCAGAAAAGTCAAACACCAAGACTTAGAACAGATCAGTAACGTCGATAAATCTCAACCAGGCTAAGGAAAAAAGACAAAAAGAGACAAGACACAAGTTACTCACAGGAGAAATGAGAGGCCATTACAGTCCGTCCTGTGGACGTGGACAGGAAAGATAGCAAAGGATGCTGCTGTAAAGCCAGCTTCTTAGGCTGTGCAGCAGAATTCCAATGAGGCTATGTCACTTGCGTGTGTGTGTGTGTGTGTGTGTGTGTGTGTGTGTGTGTGTGTGTGTGTGAACATTTTGGTAACAAGGTTTTCTGAACACACAATGACCAACAATAATTCAGAATCAAATGTGTAGTGAGTCCCAGGCATCCCTGGCAACTCTTACTTGTGTTGAGTCCCTAGACTTGACCACAGCCTTGGTGCTGGATACACAGGTGTGCGTTCCTTCCGTTGGATATGACTTCGTGCTACACGGCAGCAGCTGGGCAGCATGAAACACTTGAGCTCACTTCTCAGACCGTGACAGTTGCACTTAGCAGCACCTTTGCTGTGATACACTGCTCTGCTTTTATAAGAGCATAATATTCATACAAAGGAAAGACTTCATTTTTTTTTCATCCCTACCACATAAGCACCCAGCCAGTGTTTCTTTGGATCAGGTTATGCAAGGATGTTTGATTTTGGAAAATGGCTGTTTGGGTTTTTGGCTTCAGTTTCATAAAAAATAAAATGAATTTCTCTTTCAGTTGATACAATTTGCAACAATATCTGAAGCAGACTTCTGTGTACTTCTTTCTTCTTCTGCTATGTATTTATGTAAGGTATCATTATCAGCAATAAAAATTGAAATATCCTTTCCCCGTCTGTAGGCTGTCGCTTTGTTCTCTTGACAGTGTCTCCTGTCTTACAGAAGCTTCTCAGCCTCATGAGGTCCCATTTATTAACTGTTGACATTAATGCCTGGGCCGTTGGTGTTCTGTTCAGGAAGTTGTCTCCTGTGCCAATATGTTCCAGGCTCTTCCCCACTTTTTCTTCTAAGTCCATGTCCCCTGGAGGGGGAGACCTGGTGGCACTCAGAGGAAGGACAGCAGGCTACCAAGAAGATACTTGATACCCTATGAGCATATACAGGGGGAGGTAATCCCCCTCAGGAACAGTCATAGGGCAGGGGAATAAGGGAAAATGGGAGGGAGGGAAAAATGGGAGGATACAAGGGATGGGATAACCATTGAGATGTAACAAGAATAAATAAAAAAAATCAGAAAAAATATTGAAATATCAGTTCACTCAGAAATGTTGAGTATGCTCTAGGTCCTTCAGTATTCAAGTCTTCAGCTAAGTTTTTTTTTAAAATGAAGCTACACTAAGAGCATCTATCTCATGATTTCTTTAATAAATGCTAAAGTTATAAATGCAGAGATACGTCAGCAGTTAAGAGCATCAGGTAGCCTCACCAACTGTGCACAGCTCCAACTCTGGGGAGTCTGATGTCATCTCCTGGCCTCTATGGGCACTCATGTACACCTACTCAGACAGACACACATACATACATGTTAAAAATAAAATAAATTCTTTAAAACTAAGCAATAAATTATATACATACCAAATAGTATTTTAAAACAATTTTTGATTTATTATCAGTAAATTATTATATATATGCACATACACATACATACATACATACATACATACATACATACATATATACATACATACATACATACATACTTAGGCTCATGAAAAATTTCTTGGGTGAACAAACAGGCCATAAATGGAAGCAGCAGGCCTCCTATATAATAACCCATGGATCAAATGGACCGGTTACTTGAAAGAGTCCTATTTTACACTAATGAATGAGTTTGCGTATTCATAGAATTAGTCTCCTTTAAAAAGTATCATTTTATGACAAAAACAATTTAGCCTTATTAGAGCTAAGTGATAGTACAGATTTTTAAAAATATGCAATATATTCATTACTACTCAATCGTATATAAATTTAAAATTTTGTATTTTAGATTTTCTAAGTAACAGGTCATTTATATAGTTTTCCATTTATTTATTTATTTATTGTAGGCTTTGAACTTTTTCAAACCTACTATATTTGGGGTTCTTTAATGCTTAAACCTGCCTTCCAACTTACTTACCTTAGATAGGAGAGAAAAGAGGTTAATGGGAACAGGATAAGTAGACCTTTTTACACTTGATTCCTTGGAGTGATTCCACTCTTTTTAGGATTTCAGCAGAACCATTAAACAACAAAGCAGCAATTCAGCAAAGATGAATGCAACCATAGTAACCAGAAACCAGAGCAGCAGCTAGAACCCAGAGCCTCAAAGCATGCTCTGAATGAAGTGTTTCTCTCTTGGAGCATCTTGAAGGAGAGCAATGAACAGCAAAATGATGGGAAAGGATGCCAAGACCAAAAAGCTAAGCCTCTCGTTTTGGGCTCTCATATATATATATATATCCTCTCTCCAGGTCTGAACTAGTATGCTTATCAGTTGGTAAAGACCATGCTCTGCGAGATGCAATTCCACTTCTAGTGGACAAACGCCACATGTTCTCTCAAAAGTCTGTTTCCAACGAACAAACACCACACACCCTCACACGGGTCTGTTTTACATCCCATACTTGGGATCAAAACAAAAACATATTTATATCCACTACTATTTATATGTTTATTTATTTATTTAATCACTTTACAGCCTCATCACAGACCCCCTCACTCCTCTCCTCCCATTCCTGCCCTAAAGCCCCCTCCCCCTTCTCCTCTCCTCTTCTTCTCAGAGGAGGGGAGCCCCCCACTCCTGTGGGTGCCGACCCATCCTAGCATATTAGGTTGTAGCAGGGCCAGACAAGGCAGCCCAGCTAGGGGAAAAGCATCCAAAGGCAGGCAACAGAGTCAGAGACAGCCCTACTCCGATTGTTAGGGGACTCACATGTTGACCAAACTGTACATCAACATTTTTTTTTTTTTTTTTAGTTTTTGAGATAACATAATTATACAATTTCCCCCTTCCCTTTCTTCTTGTAATGTCATAAGCTATGCCTATAAAGCCTCAGCAACATGAAACAACAAAAGCAGCAACAATAGACGCGCTAAAGTGGGCGGGATGGTGGTGGTAGTGGTGTGTGTGTGTGGTGTGTGTGTGTGTGTGTGTGTGTGTGTGTGTGTGTGTGTGTGTGAAATCCAAGATGTCTCAACCCTAGACAAAAGAACTACAGGCAACTAAGGAATGCTGAGAGCAGAAATCATCTTCCCCAGGGAAGAGCAGACCAATAAGTTATCGGATACCAAATGGTCAGCCATGAAAATGCATACATAGAAATAAATAACATACAGATTGAGCAGGATGAATTTGTATATGTAGGAATTAGTCTCTTTTCTAAATAAATGTCCCTTTCCTTCCAGATATGGAGGCTGTAATCTGCTCCAGTGTTAAAGAGTTTACTCCCAAAATAAGTGGACGTGGCTGGTTATCTCTCATTGTCCATTTCTCCCTGACTTCCTGGCAGTAAGATGTTTTGTGTTGTTGTGGTAGTAGTATGCCAACTTGGAACGAAGGCCGTATGGCCACACGTGTCCATGAGCTATCGGGCTCCGGAGACATGGAGGACCTAATGACAGCAGTTGGAGTAAAGCTGAGAATTCGAAGGCTTGATTTGTATTAGGTCCAAAGAAACCAGGATATGAGTAAGAGCAGGAAGTAAAGACAATTCTTCCTAGAGTGTTTAAAATATATGTTATTAAAGATGCGATTCATATGACATAAGGTTAGCCATTTTGAAGTGAACAATTAGGAAGCACTTAGCACATTAAAGATGCTATGCAAACTTGTGTCTAGCTAGCTCTCAGACGCTTCTGTCACTATAGAATAAAACCCCAAAGTCATTAAGCAGCTTCCCCTCCGTTCTCCACTGCTGCCCCGTGCCCCCAGCACTCACCAATGTGCCTTTGTGGCTGGGAACTCACTTACGCTGGCTGCTTCATGCAAATAGAATCAGAAAGTTTCGCTGCCCTGTGAATGTGACCCGAATGGAGCAGCGGCTGTGGGAGACGTGGGGCTCTGTACCCGTCAGACAGTCCCACCCATTCTCCCCACTCTTGGTTTGAAACTGAAAACAGTGCCCTTCTCAGAATGCTTCCCAAGTATCTCTTCCCATGGTCGAGTCAACGGTCATCTCTCCAGCATTCTTACTTACTTTCTACTCCTGAAGGGGAGGGGAGGGGAGCTAGTGGGAGGACTATATATCTCTGATCCCCTTTGGGTCCAACACCCTTCATCTAGGCTGATGAGACCAAGTAATATATAGTAAATATTCTCAATATAAATATACAGAAAAGTCATAAGGCACGACAGTGACATAATACTTCCAATGCCTTTCGTTGCCTTCAAAACATTGTTTTTCCCTTCTCTCTCTACAGTCTGGAGTTGAATGGAGACAGGACCATAGCGTTCTCTGTATCTGCATCTTCTCAGAGACACTTTCTTAGACAGGTGGGTGCTATTACTGCCATTTCCATTTGATTGATGAGGAAACCGAGGACAAGAAATTAGTTCAAGATATAAGACAGGTATAGAGCACACATTGGTTTTATTTTTAAGCCTGGCATCAATAGCGAGAGGAGATTTCATCTGGCAAGTTTGAAGGCGTGGCGGAAGCAGCTGTGGGACTTTCATCCGAAGGAGATGAGCTTGGGAAGAGCGCACCGAAGTGGGTTATAAGAACCTGTGTGTATCAAGCACTCACTATGTAGACGGAAGGCGTCGCTTAAGGCGGCGGCTCTCAGCTCCTTAAATACAGTTTGTCATGTTGTGGTGACCCCAAACCATAACGTTATCTCATTGCTACTTCATAATTGTAATTTTGCTACTGTTATGAATCTTAATGTAAATATCTTGCATGCAGGATATCTGCTATGTGACCCCCCGGAAAGGGGTCATTCAACCCCCAGAAGGTCACGACCCACAGGCTGAGAATGGCTGATCTAAGGGAGAGTGGGAAAAGAGTGCGCGCTCTGCAGCATATAATTCCTGCAGCTTCTCCGGCATCAACAATAGTACTTCACTATAGAAAGATAATTACTGAAGCTATTAAAAACATGTCTTCTTTTATAGCTATTTGAATATTCATATCTACACTAACTTTACTACAGATTTGGGTTGAGATCAGGTTAGCTGAACTCTAAGTAATCTTTGAATTGCTCACATACTACATTTCATGTGTGTGTGTGTGTGTGTGTGTGTGTGTGTGTGTGTGTGTGTGTATGTGTGTGCATGCGTGCAGGCATATAGAAACCAGAGGTCAACCCCAGGTATTGATCCTCAGGAGCCATCCTCACTTTAAAAATTTATTAATTTTTTTTACATGTATGAATGCTTTGCTTCTATCTATTTCCATGCACAACATGTATGTCTGGTGGCCAGGGAGACTAGAAGAAGCACTCTATTTTCTGCAGCTGGAGTTCTGAATTTTTTGCAAGCTACCATGTGGGTACTGGGAACCAAACCCTGGTCCTTAAGCAAAGTCTCTCACCTGGGACCTGGCACTTGCCAGTTAGGCTGGGCTGGTTGTGGCAGGCCTCTGATCTGCCTCTTTCTGCCATCACGTCTGAATTTTCCTCTATGGGTTCTGGGAACTTAGCTCTTCCTTGTTGCATAACAAGCATTTCAACAACTAAACCACCCCCCTCCCCAACCCCTTGGGGAGGGAGCTCTAATCTATACACCACATGCCTTACCTATGGTAATTAGTTTTCTTGTCTCTGTCACTAAGCATCTTCAAGGAGGAGTGATTTATTTCTGCTCTCTGAGGGTGGGTCATTCTAGGGAAGGCATAGTGATCAGAGATGCTCAAGGCTTCGAAGGCTAGATCAAGAAGCGGTCGCAAACCTCCAGGCTGGTCATGGAGAGGCACACCTTCCCCAGTGAGGCTGCGCCTCCTAAGGGTTCTACACCCTCCCAAATAACAACAGCCAGCTGGGATCCAAGGGCTTAAATATAGCCCAAATACAATAGCTACTTAAATATTCAATTGTGTGGCTTCTAACATTTTCCCATTTTGTGTAACAGCCACTCCTTAAAGACATCCATACCCAGGGCACTTGCTTGTGATCCACCCCTAGGCTTCTCCTTCAAGCTTGAGACAGCTAATCTACAGTCTTGTCTCGGTGGATTTGCCTAAGTGAGGTATTTCACATAGTGTATTTCCCCACCTACCCACATATTTATTCTCTGCAAGCACAGTCAGAAATATTGAAAGGAAATTTTCAAAAATGAATAATTCAGAGCTTACATATTTTAGCTAAGTGCATTAGGTCTTTATTAGATATTCTGTAAGTATTGTCTTCTCCTGTGAGTACATAGAGTGTGCATGGAGTCAGTCATCACATTGAATCCCATAAGAAACATAACTAAGGTAATAAAAATGAAAAGTAAGGACAACAGAATGAGTAAAAGGCATTCCTTATTTATAGTAATGCTATATAATTTTAAAAAATTCTTCATGTGTGTGTATATATATATGTATATATGTGAGTGTGTAGTCTTTATTCTTCTGAGATCCATAGAATAGTTATAATCCACCACTGCAGGAAATTTTAAGTTGTACTGCTTATACTTAGACGCTCCGTCACTAAGCTTTTGGATATAAATCACTCTGTGTAACCATCTGGATATTTTTTTAAAGCTAAGGTGAATTAATTTTATTAATTTTCTTTTCTTTTTTTCCTTTTTTAGTAGAAGATTCCAGCCACAATAGTAGCGAGAGTGGCATTGTAAACCCTCACTGGCCTTTACCCAGCTGCAATATTAACATTTTGCTAGGCTTATTTGCCTATGGTTTTTTTCATTTGTTCATCACTATGGGAAATTTTAGGGCAAATTTCAGATTCTGAGCATTGTATAGTCTAAGTTGTGCACATTATATATGCCACATGTCAGTGATTTGTTCTCACATTGATTTTTTGAAATTTAGGGCCTAAAGAGATGGCTCCCTAGTTAAAAGTATTCGTTGCTCTTGCAGAGGATCTGGGTTCAGTTTCTAGCACCCACTAACAGTCATTTGTAGCTCCAATTCCAGGGAATTCCTGGATTCTGCAGGCTTCTGAATACTTGTGGCACACATAAACTCATGCAGGAAAAGACATACATATAAAGTAATACATCTTTAAAATTATTTTTTAAAAGCCCATCAGGCTATAAGGATGCTTGACACAACCACCAATGTGTCTTTAATACCATTAATACATAAGATATGCTCAAAATTTTCCATTACTCTTTATACAATATCTTAAATTTAAGGCCTGCTGCTCACACAATATATTATTATATGACTTTAGTTTCTTTTTAAACTAATTAGTTAATTAATTAATTTTGGTTTTTTGAGACATGGTTTCTCTATGTAGCCTTGGTTGCCCTGGACTCACTTCGTAGATCAGACTGGCCTTGAACACGCATCAATCTGCCAGCCTCTGCCTCCTCAAGTGCTGGCATTAAAGGCATGTGCCACTATGTCCCTAAATTTAATTTGAAGTGTGGCATGCACGTGTGCCAAAGCATGTGCATGTACCTGTTTGTCTAAACGACCATGTGAACATGTGTGGATGGGTGTTGGAGCACTCTGGAACTGGAGTTACAGACAGTTGTGAGCCACCTGACATGAGTGATGCTGGTACCTGAACTTGAATCTTCTGCAAGAGCAGCATGTGCTCTTAACAGGAGAACCATTTCTCCAGCCCATGACCATAGCTTCTTTATAACAGATTGCTGCCCTCTCTTATTCTTAATCAATCTATTTATTAATTCATTAGAGACATTAACAGTATGGTAGAATAGTTTACATTCAAAATCAGATGCATTTCTCATGTGTTATTATTTTTTAAATCTTTTTTTCTAAGTTGGAAGATAGAAACTTGGCAGGATTGTGACTGGTTCTTTTTCCTATAAAGACATGCTAAGGTCATTATGTTATTCTTATCACATATCATGAGAAGGGCTGTCTTGCTTCCAGAGGTGGGACTTATATTACTGATCATTGATTTCGGGCAACACCCACCAGATGCGTTTATTATTCCATTTTTAACCTCTTACCCTGTAATTTTTCCATCCACTGACTTAAAAAGTTGATGATTAATGTCCAAGGTGGCTTATTTCTTTGACTGTGGTTTACTTTGATATCTGGTGTTTATAAGTCACTATATTAAACATTTTTGTCAGAAGGTTCCTACCTTTAGGACAAATCAAGTTCAGTTATTACTGACATTTCTTTTTCTTAAGTGACACTTCATAAGTTTTAACTTGCGCATGATTTTGAATAGTATGAAGAAGCTAGGCCTAGGATGTGAACCATCTCTTTGTCCAATGTACACACAATGTATGTGCTACGCAGGTCACTTAGTCACAAGTTTTGGTTACCATGCCAATAGAGTGGTGCTACTGGAAATTTGACTATATAAACTTAAGTAGTAAAGAGCTTTCTTCTTTTTTTCTTTAATGTCTACATTTATTTGTTTATTTATAATTTATTCATATTACATTCCAATTATTACCCCCTTGTTCATATCCTCCTCTACCCACCCTCCCTCCCTCTTCTGCCCTTTTCTCCTCCCCTAGACCTCTGACAGGGTGGGGCACCCTCATCCCCCACTATCTGACCACAGCCTATCAGGTCTCACCAGAATAGTCTGTATCGCCTTCCTCTGTGGGCCCCTACAAGGAGCCCCGCCAAGGGGAAGTGATCAAATCTCAGGGCACCAGAGTTTATGTAAGAGGCAGTCTCTGCTACCCCGCAATGTGGAGAACGAGCTGCCCCATTGGCTGCATCTGAACAGGAGGTCTTGGTTCTTTGCGTGTTCTTGTAATTCTAGCTAGAGCAATAAGACAACAAAAAGAGCTTTCTTTTAAGTGGCAATGGGAAGCACCTCAACTTCATAAGGAAAGAGAAGAACCATATACGGAGGTCATTAAATCTGTGCATACCATAATGTAGTTCGAGACAAGAGTTTGCATCAACACCAGCTTTTGTTACACTGTATTATTGCAGTTGTTCTGTCAGTCGTTGTTAATCTCCTACATTCCTGGTTGATTATTGCTGCTTCCTACGTTAATAAGAGTAAGTGCTTCTGCAGCCACCCGTGCACTGGTTCACACAGTAGCAGTGGAATTGCCAGATCCTATGGTAACTGCTTGAGGACTGTCAAAATTCTCAAAAAAACAAACAAACAAACAAACAAACAAACAAAAAAACCAGCCACACTATTTGATACCAGTCATTTAAAGGTCACTGATTTCTTCACATGCTAGACAACACCTTATTACCTGAGCAGTGTTGCACTTATTTTTGTTTCTGTGCTCCTGAGACTTTCATATTTTTGTTAGGCATAACTTCTTTGGGGGAAATTTGGTATTTTGTTTATTAATTTATTTTTAATCCTGAAACTCAACTGTGAAATTCTTTGCAGATCCCCTGGGTAGAAGTTGAAAGAGTTTGTCTGAGCACTGCCAATTGTAGATGCCACTGAAAGTCAGGACTCAGTGCTTCTCGGGGAAGACTGTCCCTTTGCTCTGGCACACACAGGTGAATAAACCCCATAGCTGTATAAGTGAAAGCCACGTCCTGACACTTTTCACTAAACAGTTTGCTTCATTCTAAGGGTGGCTGGGTTCTCTGGGGTGACACAAATTCCTAGGTTTGTTTCAGTCAAAGCAATTTCTTGGCAAATTTTGCATTTGTTTATTTGCTGGTAGAGTGGGTGGGGAGAAATGTTTCTTGGCGCTGTTTGCACCTTGCCTGTGCAGCAGCTCATTTTGATGGATGATGTTTGTGTTTGCCTTAGAACTACGTATGAGAGACAACACAGAGAAAGAAAGCCATGTGGCTGTTTTGAAAGAGGCCTCTGAGCTCTGGGCTCATCCAATGTGGCTTTGGACCCCAGGCACCCAAGTGCTATATTGAATTGGAGAGAATGGTTATTTCTTCTGTGCAGTGTGGAAGTTGGCCATTGAGGGCACTGGGGTAGCAGTGTTACTCATAAACATGTCACTGTCTTAGCCATGGTGAATCTCCTGCCACAGCACTAAGGCTGGAATCCTAGGAGGAGATAAAGCCAATGAGGGAAATGAAAAGAGCAGAGTAAGCAGCCCACGGTGACTAAGACGGAATGCTGTGATGTCCTTAGGAGCAACTGTGACTCACTTGGAGGGAAGGGGTTTGAGGTTTCAACCTGATGCTGAAACTTAGTGTCTGTACCTTATAGGCTCGTATGACTGCAGTTCTGTCCATTGGGCACCCTGACGGTCAAGGACTTGGATCAGAAGTTACAGGCTGATTGTGGCCATTTTGTAGACCTGTATTATTTGATCGCCGAGTTTTAAGAGCCTATAGCAAGACACACATTCTTTGTTTTGACACTGTTCTACCATGGCATATTACCTCAAATCATACCTGTATGCTCTCTCTTTCTTTGGCTCTTGTGAAGTTTTGGGTTACCAGGTCCCTTATTAATTTTTAAAATGCTCTTTTTTATTCTGTTGATCTGTGATTCAGAGTGGCCTTTGTAACAGAGTTTTGAGTATTCCAGCCCACTGATGGGCATATATAATCAACCAGCAGTCACTGCAATGGTGGTGGGACTCTCATTAGACAACCTTCACTTGTGATCATTGAAAGTACCTTCTAATTTATTACCTTTCCACAATGCCATTTGGATAATGAACAGATGAACCAAGAACAAGAAAGTTCTGGCAACGGATCAAAATGCATATGCTCCAAGAGTTGGTATGCCATGTGAAGACTGCCTTGCCCCCTCGTGTTCAGTCCTGATCCTATGTCCCAGAGTTCACCTCATCTGTGTCTGTAAATGTGTCCTTTGTGATGGTTGTAGTACAGATAACAGAGAGCAGGTGGCAAAGGGTATTTTGGGGTTCAGGATACTTCCCAAATATTTGTGAACTTCACCACAACTTGAGCTATGTCCTCTGTGTATCAGATGGCCAATTCTGGGCACAAAGAGCAACCATGACAAAGGGCCGGGCGTGGTGGCGCATGCTTTTAATCCCAGAACCTGGGAGGCAGAGGCAGGCAGATTGCTGTGAGTTCGAGGCCAGCCTGGTCTACAAAGTGAGTCCAGGACAGCCAAAGCTAACACAGAGAGACTTTGTCTCAAAAAACCAGAAAAAAAAAAGATAAAAGAAAAAAAGAAAAAGAAATCATGAGAAAATGACTCCTTCCCTCGCAGAGATGTTCTTTCTAACCTACTAACGAGAGTAGTGTTAAATTCATTACATGTTTTCAAAATGTTTCTATCAGCATCTCATATGATGCTGACTCCCATGGGATGACAAGACAGTGGTAGTCTAACTTTAGATGTACCCACAATATTAAGGTGAGGTAGGGAGATATTTAAGATTTAGAATAAGGTAAACACATTTAACTACTGGTTGGCATACAGAGCTGGACATACAATAGCTAGAATGTTCATATCACAAAACAAAGGGATGAATCTGAGACTGGCCGTTCAAAGCATCATCTCATAGATCCATTGATGGATTCACCGGCATGCTTCCAGATTGAATGTCTTGATCACAGGAGATGGAGTGAAAAGAGATTCCTACTAGGATATGTTTAAGGACTATCCAAGTTACGACTGTCTATCAGTTCCTCATACAAGTGGGACAATAATAATAGAAACAATTATAGTGATTACATACAATTCTAACTCTTGGGAGAGGCTAGAGCTCTGTCAGGCATTGCAGGAGAGAACTTGGAATGTCCATTATGGCAAATCCACGTCTATGCCAATCAATCATAGTAAACAAGCAGGAGAACCATCCAAACCCCACCGTAACTCAGCAACTGCAAACCTCAACCACTTTAGGATGAAGGTCTCGGTTGTCATGTGAGCAAACTGCACATCCAAATCCAATCAGCAGAACAACAACAACAACAACAACAACAACAACAACAACAACAACAACAACAACAACAAACCCTGGGGGAGAAATGAACAGGGATTAAATAGAATGTGGCAGGAATAAGAGAGAAAGGTCACCATCCTAGGAGCAGTCTGTTAACCAAACCTTTGGTAGGTCATCACCATTCCAGTCAAGCTGAGGGCAGGTGATAAAGGCAGTCTCCTGTGGCCGTGTTTCCATCATTGCAAGTCTGAAGAAATGTTGTTCAAGGACTTGTGCCGCTGATGTAGGCATCCTCTAAGTCCCCAGGAAGAGTTCTATCAGGGGTACCAAAGCAGGAGGTATAGAAAGACTCATATCTTGAGATGGTCTTATCCTTTCCATCAAGAAGAGGGACTGCCATTCTACGGCTCTGTCCAGAGACTGGCTGGTTTCTTTATGGGTGATCCTGTGCTGAAGGCTTAGAACACAGAAAGTCTGTCTGACATCCATGCGGCAGGCTGCTTGTTGAGTGGCTTCTCTCTGGTGGCATTACATGAAGTAGCAAAGCTACACGTGTTTAGCACACCTTCCCGTTGACCCACACACATTACTACTTCCTCAGGGTCCTTGCTTCCTCTCTTTCAGTCAGTCTTCTTGAAGACTCTTAGTCAACCGAAGAAGCCATTTACTCTGCTCCTCCCAACCAGAAGCCGCTTCACGCCAGGGAAATGTCCATATACATGGCTTTCAGCCCTACAAATGAACAGGATTTCCTCTTGACAGGGCCCACACAGGTCGTGCCCAATTTTAGCTGTGGTCAATAGTAATTCATCTTGACCACTATCAAGAAAATAAGCTCACCAGGCTCATGATGAGGTAAAAGTAGTAAAGCTACCCCAGTGTTCTTTTCTTAATTGCCATTGGTCACAGGGGAGCCCTCTGTGAGTGTAGCAGAGGTAGGTGACATGGGGACCTATTTGCTCGAGACTCACAGCCATGATTTCCGTACTATTCTGGACCAGTGCTGAGTCTACCACTTTCTAGTGCATGCTGTTTGACGGCTGCACTCACACAAGCATCTGACATATTTGTTAATCTCCATGCAATGAGGAATGGTTCCAACCCTCCCAGGGCCTGTAGCTTAGAGGAGGCTGCTAGTTCGCTGACAGGGAAGACCGTTCTGAAACACTGCGGTTCTGCGATGCTTCTCACAGCGTCAGACACTGCAGTTAGCACCCTTTTTGTATCACGTTGTCTTCAGTGTTTCTAGGCCTACTGTCCCATTGGCTTAAATCATAAGCTTACAATTCACAAGCAAATACAGCCCTGAGAGGAGTGTGACGTCATTGCCTGGTGCTAAATTTTAGGAGGCTTTGTCAGGATGCACCTGGTATTGAGGAAACCACACAATACTGTGCTTGGCAGCAGAGCTGGAGAAATCACAGAAGCTTTCATTATGTGGCTGTTTGTTATACTGGCTGAATAAATACCAAGAGTGTATAGTACATGATTCTGACGTTTTTATCACCAGCAAATTAATATAGCCTAGGTCCTTATAGAGGTTTGCCTAATGAGGGAGACTTGTATTAAGTTATTATGCAAATAAGTATAAAATTCCTTCTTTTCCTCCAGTTATTTATTTATTTGTTTATTTATTTATTTTGGTTTTTTTTTTTTTTGAGACAAGGTTTCTCTGTGTAGCCTTGGCTGTCCTGGACTCACTTTGTAGACCTAGCTGGTGTTGAGTTCACAATGATCTGCCTGCCTATGCCTCCAGAGTGCTGGGATTAAAGGTGTGTACCACCATGCCCAGCATGTCTTCCAGTTTTTCAGTCTTCTAATCTGCCCAATTGCTTTAGGTCATGACCCAGACTTGCCTACCAGTGGCTTCTTGCTATTAATATCCCATGTTGACCTTCATGGCACAGGATGCTTGGACTCCTACATTCTTATTTAAGTTCTGCCTGTACCTTTTACCTCTAACCCTTGACTGCCTAGTCTCCACTAGGTCCTGGTGAGCCCCAACATTCCTAAACCACTGGATTTTCAGTGGTAGGTTGGAAGTATCAGGAGCAACAATATTGCAATGGCTGTGTTTTGGTGGGTTGACATCACTTTCAGGCTTTTTCAGCTATGGGCAAGTTGAGTTCTGGTAACAGATGTTACAGGGTCCCTGTCACATAAGATTTGGGTAGTTTAGTCTAAAGACTGTTTTCTAAATTTAGTTATATGCAAGACTTTAAATTAATTTCCTTTGAAACATTGTTTTCTTTTAGCAATAACATTTAGTATAAGATTTATCACCTAAAGAAGTTTTAAAGCTGGGCAGTGGTGGCACATACCTTTAATCCCAGCACTTTGGAGGCAGAGGCAGGTGGATCTCTGTGAGTTTGAAGCCAGCCTAGTCTACAAAGCAAGTCTAGGGACAGCTAATGCTATACAGAAAAACCCTGTCTCAAAAAACCAAAAAGAAGAAGAAGAAGGAGGAGGAGGAAGAAGAGGAGGAGGAGGAGGAAGAGGAAGAGGAAGAGGAAGTTTTAAACTTTTTATTTATTCCTTGCCAATTTCATACATGAAAACAGTGCATTTATGTCATCTCTTTTCCTCCAATTCCTCCTGAGTCCTTGCTGCCACATCCCTCTTTAGCATTTTGAAGTATACAGTAATATTAGTGGCATCTACACAACGCTATACAGTAGCTCTAGAAGTTACTCATCTTGCTCAATTGAAAATGTTAACCATTGATTGCAAATCCCCCACATTACCTGGCAGCCACCATTTCTGTGAAGTGGACTTCTCTGGATACTCCAGGACTATGTGTCATCATGTACTATTTGTCTTTCTGTGGCTGGGTTATCTCAGAATAATTCATCCATTGGCAGACTCTTCTACCTTAAGACCAAATGATATTTCATTGCATGTACACAGTACATTTTCTGATGTATCTATTTCTGGCCATTGAGGTTAATCCCGTACCTTGGTTAATATAAACACCATCATAGGGAATGTGGGTATCTTTGAGATGCTGATTTCCAGTCTCTTGGATAAGCAGCTACATTGAGGTTTGCAGAATCATATTTGCCACACTTACTTCTTCCCAAGAACCATTTCCCACAATAACAGAACCAATTTATTTACCACCTATAGTATTGCAGGGCCCCAGCAATCCATATGCTACCAACACTTGCTTGCTTGTTTATAGTGGCCATCCCAACAAGTATGAGAGGGTTTTATATTTTCCTTATAATTATTAATGCTACATGCCTTTCATATGCCCTCTGGGTATTTGTATCACTATTTTCAATTTAAAAAATGAGATTAGAATAAAATTACAATATCCCTTCCCTTTTTTCATATACCCCTTCCTGATTTCTTTCAAATTTATGGTTTACTTTTTTTTTTTTACTAATTGCTATTGTCTACATATGTCTCTTTATATATACATATATATTCATAAATAGAACATTTTCAGTCCATAAACTATTATTTATATGTGTATTTTCAGTGACAACCCTTTGGCAGTGGACAGCTAATTAAAGAAATTGCCTTTTACAGTCTTTAACTCATTTTTCAACCTAAAGTTGCTCTTTTTGCCATCATGTTATAGTGACTTCTTTGAATTTTTAGAAATTAAACTGTCATTCTGCCTATAGTTTTCAAATGTCTTCTGGTTTTATTTCTTTGACAACTTTTCTTTCTAGAGAAAGGCTTCCCTGGGAGACGAGCCTTAACTCCATGTGTCAATAAGTTAGAACCCCTTACAAATCCTGACCCTTAGAAGCAAAATAGAGTGATGGAATAGTTATATTCTTACTATATTATAGTATTGTTATTATAGTCCTACTCGTCTGTCTTCAAAACATCCAGGACTGGAAAGAAACCAAGAATTTGCTAAGTGAACAAATGGCCACAAACTTTTACTTTCTTCCAGGTATTATTTGGGAGGAAGGCAGGAGAAATTAATACCATGCCAGATAAACAACCAATACGCGTTTGATTCCACCGAAGGCACGAGGCAATAACCTATCTAAGCCAGTGAGTGAAATCTAGCTGACGCTAGATAACCATGTTGGCATAGCCTTGGGGCAGATTGACATGAGTCACAGAGAAGTTGCTCTTGTCCTGGAAGAATGATGACACCTACCTTGTCTTAGGAAACTCCCGCAGAAGACAGAATTCAGCTCACAGATGTTTTAAGGACACAATGTGTCTTTCTTATTATGTTAAATCTCTGTTTTATCCTGGTGAAATCTCCTGATATGGTCATGGCTCAGAGGGTGAAAGCAAGCCGATGACGAATGGTGAAATTACCCATGGGCAGGAGCTATTCTTTGTCTTTATTTTCTTTTCTGCTTCTTGGCAGTTTTAGTTATAATTAATCAGGAAGTATTTTCATAATAGGTGTTCATTGGAATCATCAAGGGCCGAGAACAGGCCAGCAGACTCTAGGGGAAATTACACTGAGAGTCTTGATTCTTGCTTTGCAGGAAGGTCAGAAACTATGACCTAAGAGAAGAATAAGGCAGACAGTGGCTAGGATTAACAAGATCCCCCTGTTCCCCCAACACCCCACTCCTCTCCACTTACTCTTCTTTCTCTTGATCTCTTTCCTCTCTTTTCTCTGGTCTTTCTGTCTCCTTTATCATTATACTTTCTTTTTTTTTAAATCCTGTTCACATTTTTCCTAAAGATATTGCAGGTGTAACATTGGTATTGAAAGAAAAGTAATTAAAGAGTGATGCCCCATTTGGATAGTACACATTTGAGCCTTTGCTGTATTTTATTTTATTTTATTTTTAGGAGTTTTAGTATTAAACACAGCCCTCTTAGCCAGGCGCACCTGTCTCCACTCCCTCGCGCTCTGGGGAAGCTGCCTTGGTGGAAGCTTGCCGGCAATCTGGGTGCACTGACTAACAGGGTCGTGGGGCAGCATGCTTTGTACAGCCTCGAGGCTGTGACAGGGCACAGCAGCCTTTCCCTGAAAAGAGAGCAGGCGAATCTGTGCAGAGAGAACCCACATGCCTCCACTGTGCCTCCGGATTGAGGAAGGAAACCACCAGTTGGGGAACGCGGAGGTAGTCGAATCATGAGCCAAAAAGATACAGCCCAAAACCAAGACCTGAGCTTTAATATACATCCTAAGTTTAAGTTTCATATATTCCGCCTAGAGGGAAGAGTTGGAGCTAATTCAAAAGATTAAAGGAATCAGCAGAAGAAGAGGAGGACAAGGACAAAGGACCAAGAGGAAGATGGGAAAAGACACGAGCTCTCCCAACTTGGGGATCCCTGGTTATAAGCCCAGGGTTGTAAAAAGGGAAGGGAGGTTCCAGCATATGCGGTTTGTTGAAAGTAAATATCCGGAGAGCCTATCTCTGGGGCAGGAACACCCCTTGTTAATGCAGGCAGCTTTGAAGTTTCCAGGCCTGCGACATTATTTTTTTTTTTCACCAAATGGTATTTTATGGTCACTTTCTGGAAACAGGAGGAAGTGCTTCTTCTTTCTGCCCACAGGTAAACTGGCTTTTCTGGAGAGGAGCAGACTCAAGACCTCTGTCCAGCAAAGTCCCACACTTGTTTTTAATATCTGAGCAGTATTCCATTGTGTAAATGTACCACAGTTTCTGTATCCGTTCCTCAGTTGAGGGGCATCTAGGTTGTTTCCAGATTCTGGCTTTTATGAATAAAGCCGCTATGAACATACTTGAGCAAATGTCCTTGTATGGTGAGCATCTTTTGAGTATGAGCCCAGGAGTGATTAGCTGGGTCTTGAGGTAAAACTATTGCCAGTTTTCTGAGAAAGCACCAGATTGATTTCCAAAGTGGTTGTACAAGTTTGCATTCCCACCTTGGTGTAACTCTAACCAAGCAAGTGAAAGACTTGTATATATATAAAACCATCAGCATGTTTTCTTGTGCAACTTAGGCCCACTGCCCAGGTGGGTCCGGCACCACCCACAGGGAGCTAGGCTCTCCCACATCATTCATTAATTAAGAAAATGACCCCCAGACTTGCCCACAGGCCAATCTGATTGATGGTGGGAATGCCTCAACGGACACCCTTTCTTTCCAGATATGTCTAGGTTTACATAAAGCTGACAGAAAACCAGTCAGCGCAGGAGTGAAACTGGATCGGAGTCTCCAGGCTTCAGAGGCCCAAGGCTTCTGACGGCCTGTTCAGATAGCTGAGCAGTGGGAAGTGGAGTAAGTGTGCAGAGCTTGAGAGAGCTGCTGAAGTATGCTCGCCCTGCAGGGGAGCTGGCTAGAGAGGGAAGACCGCATGGCTCCTGCAGTTGCTGCCAAGGCACATGCTTCAGGAACGTAGCTGGGTGCTCAGGGTAGACTGATCTCTGCGAGAAGCAAACCCAGCTTATAAAAGAGGAAATGCTGTCTGGGCCCCTTTCGCTTCATTTAAAAGCAGGGTGTAGTACTCAGGGTGCAAGTTCTTAGGTCTCAAGTGCATTGGAAGCGTCTCCTCCTGTATGCAAAACTATTTTTGAAATGCTCATGAGAATGGCTACACTCACTATGATCGTTTCTTTCTGGTAGACGACCTGGAAGTTGTTTTGTTGTGGTTACAGTTGGGAATTGAAGACATCAGATCAAGAGTCCAGTAGTCATGGTTTGAGTGATTGTCAGGAGATAAGTTAACTAATTTAACTAAGCTCTTGTTCTCCTAACTGGAAAATAAATTTACCAATGTTACCTTCCTTGCCCATATACAAAATGATCATGAATAGTCACAGAAATAAAGGTCTTTTGAACACATAAATTATTGATTACCTGTGTGTGGTCATGATAAACTAAGTTGGGACGATTAGCTGAAATGCCAGTGTTAGCCAGAGATTCTTTTTTTTTTTTTATTTTTCATGTGCTCAGTCTATGTCCAGATTTCTTCAGCTTTCGTCCAAGCCTGGCTCATGAAATGAGAGTTGTGCTGCTCTGCAGAAGTCTGCCCTGTGGTGGACATGGAAGTGGGCATCCTCCGACATCCAGCAGAGTTCACTCTGTGCCCTTGTACTTTCCTGCAGCCTCAGCCAAGTATTCTCAGACACATGGCGAATCCTGCCATGGTTGCCATGGCTTCCATCATTTAGGACATGCTGACATGCAGCTCATCATTCCTCCCAGAAAGGAAAATCTCTCTTTAAAGTCACTGCTTCCCTTCAGTGTCTTTGTAAACAAAATCTTCTGACGTTTTGCCCTTCTTCAGTATTTTGTCTAGGCAATGCATGAGCCCCACTAGAAAGTGAACCATTCTTCCATTTTATTTAGGTGTGGTTCTTTTGTGATAGGGTCTCATGTGACTGAGACTGGTCTTCAACTCATGATGTACCTGAGGCAAACCTTGAACTTCTGATTCCCCTGCCTCAACTTCCCTTGTGATTGAATTACAGATATGAATCATCATGCCTAGTTCATTTTTGAACTTTATTATTTAAAAAAATTAATTTTATTTGTGTGTGCACATGCATGTGTGTGTGTGCATGGGGGGCAGGGAGTATCATAGAGGCCAGACTAAAGGACTCTGTGGAGCTGGAGCTACAGCAGTTTTGAGCTATCTGATGTGGGTACTGGGAATCAAACTTCGATTCTCTGGAAGAACTGTAAACGTTCTTATTCTCTGAGCATCTTTCCAGACCCCACTTCCATGCTTTATTTATTACACCTTAGCACAATTTCCCCAGTTACCCATTTAATGGTTTCAGTTCTATATGACTTTTACCTGTTGTCAAAAATGTAATCCCTACCCCAATAGTGTGAATTTTCTCTCACATTAAGGGTGGGGAAATCATGACACTGATACTGTAATAGAAGTCCCAGGAGGGTCTGTCACATATTCTTGGAACTATTTATGTCTGGAATATTGATTTTTGCCTCTAGAACTCTTTCTTTCCAGTCCCAATCTGATTCCAAAAAGATGCAAATTGGCTTACGATGGTGATTTCTTTAGTGGAGATGCCAGAAATAGGAAAATCACATAGGTGAGTAAACTAACTGGGAAACAGCATATTCAAGAAGCTGGCATACCACTCTTGAATACACTATTGAGTTTGCTCTGGAGGAAAAAAAAAGAGAAAACATAAAAACCTAAAGGTCAGTCTTTTAAAGCTGATCTGAAGTCACTGCCCTGAGCCTTCAGGAGCATTGTCTTTCCCTGTTCACTAGCTGGGGGACTTCTGGCCATTTTCCTAAAGGTTCAGTGCCAGGGAGGCTATCCCAGGTCCCTTAACTGTCATCTGGCGAGCTGGGTGGAGGTGGGACGGTAATCCAGCTTATAAATTGGCTCCAAGGATTCAGTGAGGTGTTTATGCAGCCCTAGCGCATGCATCCCACATTGTAAACATGTGTTAAATAGTGCCTGTGCATCCTAGACTATTCCTCTGGGAAGGTGGCCACTATGCTCCACACTTAACAAAGAAGACTACGTCCCTTGTCTGCGTCACTGGTGCGTGGAGAGTCCAGATTCTAATCCAGGCATCACTCCCAAAGCCTACAGCCTTTCTCCTGTGCCTGTCAGCTTTTGTCAAAGGATGGCTTTTGTCTTTTTAAGAACGCTGAATGCCAGCATGTCTATTTATCTGGGGGCTATTTCTCTCTCCATAAGGGCCTTCGGCTTTACTTTGGACTCTAACTCAGAGAAATATTTCTGTAAGGTGTTAGCTTTCCAGAGCACTAAGTTTATACACACAAAGAAGACTTCTCTCCCCACTCCCATGCACCTGACCCTGTCTGGTCACCTAAGGAATCCCATCTTTCAGGGATGGATTTAGGAGCCCAGTCAGGGAGGTGTTTTCCTGACAGAAATAGCCTTCCTAGTCCTCCCTGATGTTCTTCCCTCTTTGCCCTCCCAAATGAGGTTGAAAGAAACATTTCCCTCACTCTGCAGTGGTCCCCAGTCCCCAGGCTCCCCCCTCCTTGTTTGGTTCTAGTCTTCACCTCCTTGGCAACAAGCTCCTCCTAGGCATTCTGGGCTCTTTGCCACAGGATTCCAGGATGTTCCTGGCAGGCATGAGCAAAGGACCGCGTCCCCTGGCTGTCTCCTTGCTAGTTTACTCTGTTCACATTCTGAGCTGGCTTTGGAATGTGGCCAGCTAGGACTCATGGCCTCTGCCTCTGCGCTGGCCCTCTGGGCTTTAGGTTCTGGCATGGTCTTATGGAGGGCATTGGTGAGCTTTGATGCTAGTCTAACTCTGTTCACGTATGTCTGCCATCAGCCTCTGCTCTAGGCTGTTGCTGGTCAGAATATGTCTTGGTTGAACAACTGAGTCTGTGTAGCACGTAAACCACATCCTTCTTTTCCTATTATTTATTATTTATTAACTCAACAAGTATAATTGGCTTAGCACACCAACATTCAACCCACTACCACTATTGATTACAGTAAGTATTTTGTTGGATTCTCACATTATGATGTGTGAATTAGGTATTTTTCTCATTCCTGGGACTAAAGGAGGAAAGGTTTATTTTTGAGAGTGTAATCCATCATGGTGTGAGGGTCTGGTGGTAGCTGATGCTAGTGGCTATGGTAGTAGAGGCTTGTTTATGTCTTGGTGGGTTAGGAAGCAGAGAGAGATCCAAACAGAAGGGCCATGAAAAATCTCAAGGCTGGAGGAGCCTCACAAAGATTCCACTTACTACAGTTTGGTCCCACCTTCTACAGGTTCCATAACCTTCCAAAACAATACCACAGCTGCTCACCAAATAATTCAAACATGAGTTCATTTGGATACATTTCATACTCAAACATGAGTAAGTATATGTGCTGGGTTGTTTTATGTGTCTTGGTACAAGCTACAGTTATATGAGGTGTGGGAACATCAATTGAAAAAAAACAAGACAAAACAAATGCTTCTGTAAGATGAAGCTGTAGGCAAAGCCTGTGAGGCATTTTCTTAATTAGTGATTGATGGAGAAGGGCCCCGCCTATTATGGGTGGGGCCATCCTGGGTTGGTGGTCTTGAGTTCTATAAACTAGTAAGCTGAGTAAGCCATGAGGAGCAATCCAGCGAGCAGAACTCTGTCCTGGCTCCTGCTTACTGGTTCCTGCCTGGTTTGAGTTCCTGCCTTGGCTTACCTCAATAGACTGTGGCTTGGGCTATGTGAACCAAAGAAACCTTTTCCTCTTCAAGTTGCTTTTGGTCATAGTGTTTCATCACAGTGATAGTAGGCCTAAGTCAATATATAAAACAAAGCTTATTAACAGGAAGATGAGGTCCTTAATTTGGATGACTGTTCCCTCCCTCAGGCCAATATTATCTTCTAATAGAATCTTCTCTCTCTCTCTCTCTCTCTCTCTCTCTCTCTCTCTCTCTCTCTCTCTCCTTCCCTCCCTCCCTCCCTCCCTTTGGTTGTCAGTAATTCGTGGCATAGATACTGTGTTTTTCAAACTTTGCAAACTTTTGCAAAACTATTATCCTTATCAGCTCAGTTCTTAGATTTAGGGAAAGCCGTTTTCCAAGTCAGTTCCCAGCCCCTGGGTATCTCACCGTGTGCACAGAAGCGTGCTCTCCTTCACCCGTCATCATGAAGGACGAGAATGTGCTTTGATTCCTGATAGAAGTTCAGTGTCTGGCCTGATTTTCTAGGTACTCTGATTCAATCAGCCGTTTTCAGCAGGGATGCACAGGGACTTGGGATCTCTGCATATTGAACTGTAATGTGGAATTTTTTCTTTTTAAATTCCTTTTTAAAAAGGCAACTACGGGAAACTGAATTTTGAACTAAAGTAAATAAAAATAAAAAATTCAATTTCCAACTTGAAATTATTTTTCACTTCTGCAGCAGGGTGCCAGGTTAACCTTTGGTGCCATTGGTGCCAGGTTAACCTTTATCACTCAGGTAGGGGGGCAGCGTCTCTCTGAGCTCACCCTACAGATACCTTCTCTTTCTTATTTTTCTCATCAGTTTCTACACCTCTCTCCCCTCCTTCAGTGGCCCTGGGATTCAGTGCCTGGCAGCAGAGTATTGAGCACACAGAGATTCCGGATGGCAGGACCTGGCTTTGGGTCTCAGCCTTGCCAGTCACTGGCTCTGTGATGTTTTAGGACTGTTACTCCCTCATGATAAGGTAGACACAATCATCTCACAGCTAAGAGTGAAAAACTCCAAAGAGATAATGTGGATGAAACACGACGGCAGGTATAAACGTTTGACAAATATTGGTTGCCTTTACTTCACCTTTGATTCCCTCAAGCAATGTCTACCCACCCCGCATAGCTTGCTCTACTTTCCTATAAAATTTTCAATCTTCTTTATCCTACATTACCTCTTGTCAAGTTTCTAGTTCGTGAGATCAGTTGGGCTGGAGAAAGACTAACAAAGAACCAGATCTTTGGTTCCATTGACCACAACTCCCACATATGGCCAAGGCAGGGCTACATCCTGGGCCACTGTGAGTCAGGACCTGAAGATATGGCCAAGGTCCCAGAGACATCTCCACCATGGTTGTCACTCACCTTTCAGAGGCCAAGGAAACTTATCTGACTTTAGCTCTGCAGACAGCAGAGCAAGGAAACTGAAAGGAAGATGGAGTTTCAGGGTTTGTATAGGAAATTGCCTACAGAAATTCAAAGTTAAAACAAATTAGTTAAATGCTCTGGGAAAGATCAAGGGGCAGAGAACTATTTAACTGAACCCAGCACAGAACGTCCTTGGCATAGCTGTTACTATGAGCTTCATCAACCCTTCCTCAATAAAACTTAGTAACGCTCTTCAAAACCACTCCAGAAACCTATAGACCTATTGGTAAAATAGTCAATAATCCATTTTTTTTGAGGCATGATCTCACTGTGTATCCCAAGCTGACCTAAAGCCTTCTGTCACCTGCTTCTGCCTCTGACATGCTAGGATTACAGGTGTGCCTGCACAGAATCCTTGTATTTTTATTTGGAGTTGCACCTTACCATATAATAGCTTTTCAATGTATTGGGTGTAGTTCTAAGTGCATCACATACATTAACTCAATTTGGCAGTGATCCCAGTAAATATGTACATTCTCATTTTTATAGCCAAAGAACCTGAGGCAGACAGAGAGTAAGTGACTGTCCCAAGGTCATATAGTCAGCAAAGAAGCCAAACTAAGAATTGAATCAAACAGCTTGGCTCCAATCTTAAGGCATCTGTAAAAGAAAAATAACAGAGTTTTGCTAAGTATCGATGAAATAACTGATTTTTAAAATTTCTTTTCAAGCTGGGCGTGGTGGCGCACGCCTTTAATCCCAGCACTCAGGAGGCAGAGGCAGGCGGATCGTTGTGAGTTCGAGGCCAGCCTGGTCTACAAAGTGAGTCCAGGACACAGCCAAGGCTAACAGAGACCCTGTCTTGAAAAACCAAAAAAAAAAAATTTCCTATCAAATTATTTTATTAAGTATATAGTACTTAGAATAGCCAGTTGTGTGGATCTAATTATATGCCGTATATGAGAACATTTTGCAAAGGTAAGCTCATTAGGGAAGACTAGTGTCTTTTTTCCCACCCATCAATGGAAACTGAAGCATCACTTATGTGGATGGGAGTTGTGTCCAGTGGAAAAATTCTCTCCTGAAGGGAAGAAGGAAACGTATTAAGACTCAGGAAGTAAATGAAACTTACAAGGGTCAAAAAGTAAACCTAACCAGTCCATAAAGCTAATGAAACAGAATATTCACACTACCCTTCCCAGGGTTGAATAAACAGTAGCAACTTCTGGTGAGAAGAGACACTACCATCTGCGCTGCCTTGCAAGTCTTAAGTGGAGAGTTCCAGGGATGAGACTTTTTGATGCCCTCCCATTTGGATGAGAATTTTCAGTGATGAAGCTGCCTTTGAGTCACCCTCCTCCTGTAAGTAACTATACCCAACACTGTAAGTAGCCCCAACACACTCACTGGTCCACTTAGACTTAGGTATGACAATTCAAGGAATCAACAAAAACAGGAGCTGGTTCTTTGAGAAAATCAACAAGATAGACAAACTGTTAAGCAAAGAGACACTGCAAATTAACAAAATCAGAAATGAAAAGGGAGACATAACAAAAGACACTGAAGAAATACAAAGAATCATAAGATTCTACTTCAAAGACTTATATGCCACAAGATTTGAAAATCTAAGAGAAACGGACAAATTTCTTGATTGATTCACTTGCCAAAGTTGAATCAAGATCAGATAAACAAATTAGTCAGTCCTATTTCTTTTTTTTTTTGTTGTTGTGGTTGTTTTTTTTCTCCTTTATTAATTTATTCTTGTTACACTCAATGGTTATCCCATCCCTTGAATCCTCCCATTCTTCCCTCCCTCCCATTTCCCCTTATTCCCCTCCCCTATGTCAGTCCTATTTCTTTTACAGAAATAGAAGCTATCATTAAAGGTGTCCCAGCCCCCCCCCCCCAAAAAAAGCCCAGGGCCAGATGGTTTCAGCACAGAATTCTACCAGAACATTCAAAGAAGAGCTAATACTGATACTCTTCAAGCTACTCTACAAAATAGAAATGGATGGAACATTACCAAATTCATTGTATGAGGCCACAGTCACTTTGATACCTAAACCTCACAAAGACCCAGGAATGAAAATTTCAGACCAATTTCTCTTATGAACATTGGTGCAAAAATACTCAATAAAATACTCACAAACCCAATCCAAGAACACATCAAAGATATCATTCACTATGACCAAGTAGGCCTCATTCCAGGAATGCAGGGATGGTTCAATATATGGAAATCCATCAATGTAATCTGCCATATAAACAAACTGAAAGAAAAAAAAAAACACATGATATCACCTTAGATGCCAAAAAAGAATTTGGGAAAATCTAACACCCATTCATGTTTAAAGTTTTGAAGAGATAAGGGATACAAGGCACATACCTAAACATAATAAAGGCTATATACAGCAAGCCAGTAGCCAATATCAAATTAAATGGAGATAAACTCAAGGAAAATCCTCTAAAATCAGAAAAGGCTACCCACTTTTTCCATATCTCTTCAATATAGTTCTTGAAGTCCTAGCCAAAACAATAAGACAACAAAAGGAAATTAAGGGGATCCAAATGGGAAAGGAAGAAGTCAAATTATCCCTATTCACAGATGATATTATAGTGTACATGTGACCCCCAAAATTCCACCAGCGAACTCCTACAACTAACTGATAAACACCTTCAGCAAATTGGCTGGATACAGAACTAACTCAAAAAAGTCAGTAGCCTTCCTGTATACAAATGACAGTTGTGCTGAGAAATAAATTAGGGAAATTACATCCTTCACTATAGCCACAAGCAATATAAAGTATCTAGGAATAATTCTAACCAAGCAAGTGAAATACTTGTTTGAAAAAAAACTTCAAATCTCTGAAGAAGGAGATTGAAGATGACATCAGAAGATGGAAAGATCTCCCTTGTTCATGGATCAGGAGAATTAACATAATAAAATGGCCATCTTACCCAAAGCAATTTACAGATTCAATGCAATCCCTATGAAAATACCAATACAATTTTTAAAGACATTGAAAGATCAACTCTCCACTGCATATGGAAAAACAAAAAACCCAGAATAGCTAAAACCGTCCTGTACAATAAGAGATCCTCTGGAGGAATCTCTATACCTGATCTCAAGCTATAATATAGAAACAGAAATTAAAACAGCATGCTACTGGCATAGCAATAGGGTGGTTGACCAATAGAATAGAATCAAAGGCCCAGAAATAAATCCACACACCTTTAGACACTTGATTTTTGACAAAAAGGCCAAACCTATTCAATGGAAAAAGGATAGCATCTTTAACAAATGGTGCTGGTCTAACTGGATGTCTACATGTAGAAAGATGCAAGTAGATCCACATTTATCACCATGCTCGAAACTCAAGTCCAAGTGGATTAAAGGCCTCAGCATAAAACCAGAGAAACTAAATCTATTAGAAGAAAAAGTGGGGAAGAGCCAGCAACTCATTTTCAGAGGAGATAACTTTCTGAACAGAACTCCAACAGTCCAGGCTTTAAGGTCAACAATTAATAAATGGGACATCATGAGGCTGAGGAGCTTCTGTAAGGCAGAAGACACTGTCAACCAAACAAAGTGACCACCTACAGACTGGGAAAAGTTCTTCACCAACCCTACATCTGACAAAGGACTAATATCCAAAATATATAAAGAACTCAAGAAATTAAATACCACCAAACCAAATAACCCAATTAAGGAATGAGGCCTAGAACTAAACAGAATTATCAACAGAGGAATATTGAAGGACTAAGAAACACTTAAAGAACTGCTGAACATCCTTAGTCATCAGAGAAATGCAAATCAAAATGACTCTGAGATTCCATCTTACACCCATCAGAATGGCTAAGATAAAAAAAAACTCAAGTGACAGTATATGCTGTTGAGGATGTGGAGAAAGGGGAACACTCCTTCAATGCTGGTGGGAGTGTAAACTTGTACAACCACTTTTGTAAATCAATCTGGTGCTTTCTCTGAAAACTGAGAATAGGGCTACCTCAAAACCCAGCTATTCTACTCCTTGGAATATACCTAAAAGATGCTCCACCACACAACAAGGACATTTGCTCAACTATCTTCATAGCAGCTTTATTAATAATATCCAGAATCCGGAAAAACCTAGATGTCCCTCAGTTGAAGAATGGATAATGAAATTGTGGTACATTTACATGATGGAATACTACTCAGCTATTAAAAACAAGGAAATCCTGAAATTTGCAGGCAAATGGATTAAACTAGAAATGATACTTGAATGAGTTAACCCAGACCCAGAAAGATACACATGGTATATACTCACTTATAATTGGATACTAGCCCACCTGGGATGTCCCCTGAAAGTCTTCACTTAGCATGAGATTAGAATAGGTACTGGGACTTCCTACTGGGACTCCAAGTGAGAGAGGTAAAGGATAATGTGGAAACAGAAGGATCCAGAGGGTCCTAGAAACCTACAAGAAGACTAGTAGATCTGGACCCAGTGGAGTCTGCTCAAACTACTGTACCAATCAAGGACAGTGCATGCAGTAAACAAAGAACCCCTATACAGATATAGCCAATGAACAGCACATTCTCCACAGCTGTGTGGAGAGAGCAGAGACTGACTCTGACATGAACTCTAGTGTCCCCTGTTTGACCACTTCCCCTGGGTGGGGAGGCCTGGTGGCAATCAGAGGAAGAGTAAGCAGGCCACCAGGATGAGACCTGATAGTCTGTGATCATATGGTGGTGGAGAAGGTCCCCTTCTGTCACAGACCTAGGGGAGGGGAATAGTGTGAAAGAGGGAAGGAGGAAGGAACAGGAAGATACAAGTGAGGGGACAACAACTGAGATATAATCTGAATAACTTAGTTAAGTATTGAATAAATAAAAATAATAAAACAAATTTTAAAAAGAAGAAAATAAATAAATAAATAAACAAGCGTGCCTTGTGTTGATGTTGGCTCGACCTTCGCCATACTGTCTGCTCTGCCCTCCGTTCTCTCCCTTCCTGTATGTACGACCAACTTTGATCATCCTTCTTGTCTTGGCTTAGAGATCATTTGCCCAGAAAACACTTTATCTCCCTCATCCTGACTAAATCCTTTTATGTGGTCCTCCTATTATGCCTGAAGATTCTTGTTGCAATCCTCATACCTACATGATAGTTGCCTTAATTTCTGTTTTCTTTAATAAACTGCAGATAACTTTAATAAACTGTTTTCTTTAATAAACCTCATGCAGAACTGCATGAGGGCTGCGGTTGCAAGAATCCCACTGTGGCTGAACACGTGTATGGTGTCTAAAGATGCTTCATTCACACTTGTATTCCTAATATTACTAATCGTTTTCTGCATGCTGCTGGTCATTAGCTTGTGTATTACTCCCCTGAAAGGTTTTTCATTAATGGGTGTTAGTTTTCTGAAGCAGTGGGGTTGATAATGATGTTTTTGTCCAAGCATATCACATACATTGACCATGCTCACTCCCCTTTTCTCTCTCCTATCTTCATCCATCTCCTCTTCTTCCTCTTTCAAAATAGTCTTCCTTCTATTTTCCTGGTGTGTGTGAGTGTGTGTGAGTGTGTACATATGATTTGTTTCCATAGTTTAGAGAAAGCATGCAATAGTTGTCTTTCTGGGCCTGGCTTACTTCACTCTCTTAATTCTTATCATGTTTATGCAAACAATATAATTTCATTTTTATAGCTGCATAAAACCCAATTGTGCACAGGCAGCACATTTTCTTGATCCATTGTTTGTTGAGGGACACCTAGGCTGACTGCATGATAAGACCGCAGTGAATAGTGGCACAGTAGCCATGGATTGACAGGTGTCTCTGTAGTATGCTGGCTTGTATTCCTTCTGGAACATACACTGAATTATGTATATGGTTGTTGTAGTTTGACCTCCTTGGTGGCTTCACTGGTTTCGGTTCCCACCAGCGACATATAATAGTCCTTCTCCCCTGACCTCCTCAGGCTGAAGGGAGTGAGGTGGTAACTTCCTGGTGTAGTTTCGATTTGCACTTCCATGAGGGCTTTCTCAGTTCTCTCTCCTCATGTTTGTTTGGGACTAAGAAAAAGAGAAGAGGCTGATATTTTCTATAGTGACAACAGCAGCAAAAGCCTCTCCTTTGTATATTTAGCTTTTGTTAGATAAATAATGCATGCTTAAAATAGAAGTATAAAATATAAAGACAAAGAAATGAAAATCATTACAAAATCTTTTTCTAATAAGTTATAAAAATATATCATATTCTACATGCTGTGTTGTAACCTGAGGATTTTTTTTCATTTAACAATGCATTTGGACACAATTCAATGTTCAGAAATATGTAGTATATTTTAATGACTGGATATATTAAATATCATTATACAAAATAGGGTGTTTAAATGATTCCTCAGTGGTGAACATTTAGATTTTTTGTTTTAGTATTATTTATTAACATAGTAACCACACCAGAGCAAATCTCTTTGCTTCTACATTGGTGTCCAAATCTATATTTACTTCTTTTGATTAATTCCTGTGAAAGGAATAACTATATATGTTTTTCAGACATTTCTGATGCACACTGCCAAACTGTACCTGAAGTTTGAGGACTGTATAATCAGAGTATGGTGGGAATCTTTTCTGACTCCCCTAGAGCACTGCTTCTCAATCTTCCTAACGCTGCGTCCCATCCCTTTAATACAGCTTAGCATGTTGTGGTGACTCACAACCATAAAACTATCTTGTTGCCACTTCATAACTGTAATTTTGCTACTGTTGTGAATCATAATGTAAATATCTGATATGTGGGTACGTGATAGATAGCCCCCAAACAGATAGTGACCCATAGGTTGAGAACCTCTGTTCTAGAGTGTTCTCTGTGGCAAAGCTCTTTGCCTATGAGATCAGCTTAGTGAGAGCATATTTCTAATACCGCTAACCAGATCGTCAGAGCACTTACTTCTTGCACCCACTCCATCCCAGCCTTTCTCTCAATGAGATAGTGACTATTTTCTAATGGCTACACACCTGTTGTAAAAACAAAAACAAACAAACAAACAAACAAAAACCAAAAAACAAGGTCAATGTGCTAAAATCTCTTTTATCAAGGCATCTCACCACTCATCTAATTTCTCTACCATCTAATTAACAAACAGTAAAAATTCTTATCTCTCAGTGTGTCAATGTTTAATATTTAGTAATGGAAAATGCAGCCTTTTTTTTTTCTCGAAGAAACAGGAAGAAGTATTTCATTAATAGCAAGGGATGGTTACCTGGTGTGGTCAGCACCTTTCCTGTAAGAGTCAACACTAAGGCAGTTTCAGAGTCTCTCTAGGTAGTGACTCTTAACACGCTAAGCTTGCTTAGCACTGTTTGCCACTCAGCACTTCTGTGAAACCTTTTCCCTGCAGTATCAGTCCTCACTGTCAGTTTCAACAGTAGGCATTATCTTGTTTTACACGTGAAGAAAAATGAGGAAATGAGGGTAGACACGTGAGTGAGCACGCGCGCGCGCGCACACACACACACACACACACACACACTGTTAAAACCTACCATTTCATTTAACTGTCTGGTGATACTTACACACTTGATAAGATTGCTTTAATTGAAACAAATTCTTGACCAAGAAAAAATAGGAAGAATTTATTTAGAATTTGTGATTGCTTTATAAAATGCCCCATTAAAGAGATTTTATCTAAAAAGAGGGGAGACACATAGGAAAGTTGGGATCACTCAGGTGAAGGGCTTTTAAAAACAGCTTAGGATAAGAGCATGCTAGGATAGAAATGGACGGAGGCCACTAGGGAAGTGCTCATAGCAGAAAGAGTTCATCCCCGCCCCCCCAGAAATGAGATGCGTAGCTGGAGAGCATTAGATGTGGAGGTAGGAGTTGGTGGGAATTCCCTCTTCTTGTTCCCACTTAGGAGAGCCCTAAGCAAGGCTGTTAACTGAGAGGGAGGATGTTGAGAGCTCTAGTGTGCTTCTCTGTTGCTGTTTACTGGGCTCCTTCAGGTGCCTTTCTGATTCAAGCCCCACCAGTGTAGGGGTGACACTGCCCACAGTGGGCCTGCTCCTCCTCCATCTGTTCACAATCAGGAAAATGCCCCATGGACATGCCCACAGGCTAGTCTGATGGAGGCAGTTACACAAACTGAGGGGCCTGGTTCCTGGGTATGTCACGTTTATAAGCAAGAGTAGCTGTCCCAGCACGGGGTGGGGCGGGGTGGGTTCAGGGGGGTTTGGACAGATGACAAGAGATGGAGAATGGGACAGGGATGTACAGGTGGCTGCAGGGCGCTGTTAAAGGCCCATTTGAAGATGTTACTCATAGGTTTAGATTAATCAAGAGGGCAGTGTGTTGTTTTCCAAGCAGTCCCAGAGCTGGATATAGTAAGTGTATTATTTATCTAGGCAAGCATTTCAAGGGAGACGGGTAGGAACATTAAGGATACATGCAAGGGACTGATGGTAAAAGATGACAAAAACGTCAAATTGCATAATGGATAGAAACAGCCTGTGAACATGAGAGTGTGGAATACTTGTAAACGAATGCACCAAATGACCTGACTGAACGGAAGTACTGGTGGATGCAGGTGATTCCATAGGTAGCCGTTAACTGTCAGGGGAGTAGGGTAGGCGACATGGGAAGTTGGTGGTAAATTGTGCAGCGCTGGGGCATCCCTAGTTCTGTGGCAGATCTGAATGGACCTAGAGCCCATCTTTGCCGCTGGGCAGCGTGCTGAGAGGTGTTTCAGCTCACACACGCACCGTTGGCCTTAATGTATCATTGATGCAAATGAGACCCTATGGCTTTCTGTGAGTGGGTATTTATAGCTTCATATGGGAACAGAAATATGAAATTTTCCCTCCCCCCTCCCACTTCTTACAGAAATAGCAACCAGTTCAGATGGGCTGGGTTGGTTCCACAGAGAACATATGTTTGGCGGTGAGGGGGAAACAGACAAAGCCAGCTAATGTGAAAACGTGCTGTCCCTTGTGAGCTGGGGGTTTAAATAGCACTTTGTGGTGTTTGTGTCTGTGTGGCTTTTGCCGTGGAACTGATTATAATCTTCTCAGGTCCCTGTCGCTCCTGTGGGTGCGTGGCGAGGGCGCCTACCCTCCTAAGATGGTAGCCGTTCTCTATTAGCAGAACGGTGGGCACGGCCTCAGTCTTGTGTTATGTGTAGAACAGAAATAAATGAAAACCAGACCCTGAAGTGCACTGAGTTTGTGAGGCAGACTGATGACAGAACAGGAATGTTGACAGTGAGGCCTGAACTCTCATATGACTGCTGACAGAGCGTTAACTCTAAGTTTCCTGACTGTATCTGGCCTCCACAGGGAGCTGTGTGTCTTTCCTGTAACAGCCTGTCTTTGTCTGTGTTTCTGTCTCAGTGACACATTGTATGGATGTATGCACTCATCCAGGCATGCACATGCCCACAGACACGTGTGCACACACATGTACACACATGAACACACACACACGCACACACTCACACACATATGCACAAATCTAAAGTAGTATGTTTAGGCTTTATGAAAGCTATATGGCTTGAGACCATATCCTGAAATTTGAACATTGTGAGAAAATTATATATCCAGTCCTCAGAGCCTCCATGGTCATTTATTCAGACTGTGAATGTTGGATATTTCTGATTTTTCACCTTTCAAATGATTATGTAATTTAGTACATGCACTTCTTCATCCAGTGCTGGTTGTGTGTCCGTGTCATTCTTTCTCATGTGCCCTTAGTGAAAACTGCAGAGTTATCCTTCAGGAGATGGGGATGGATGACTTCTGTCCAAGAGGATTTTATGCCTCATTTATTTCAAAGAAAAGTGACTCAACCACAGACTCATGATTTAGTGATGGTATTATCCAGAAAGAATAGGGAAATTAAAATAATGCAGAAATGTGTGTGTATATGTATGTAAGTATGTCTATGTATTAATATGTATGTGTATATGAGTATGAATTTATGTCCATATATGAATGTATGTATGTATGTATGTATGTATGTATGTATGTATGTATGTATATTGACATGTATGTGCAGTGTATGAGCACATAAGTGTGTGGTGTGTGTGTGTGTACAGGTATGTGCTATGGCGTGGAAAGCAGAGAGCTTAGATCCTGAGAGACTAATGAAAGCAATGTATGATTAACAGTGGTAACAAAAATGCACAGGGGTAGGAATGAGAGAGAATTCTAGAAGTATCCATCTAGCCTTTGTCTATATTGAGGATAAAACAAATTAAAGCAAACAGAAAAAAAATATACATCCTACCCATACATGTGAAATGATTTGTCCAACTTTGGATGACTCAATGATGACGTTAGTGTCATTACAAACAGTCTGCCAAAGTAAGTCAAGAAGATGGACCATTGAAAAAGTGACAATTTATATCAGGAATCCAACAAGAGCAACCACTCACTGAACAACTTGGTACTATACTAAGCCTTTAGGCTCTATAGGTACTATACTATACTGAGCCTTTAGGCTCAGTTTTCTGTTTTGTTTTTGAGACACAGAGTCTCCCAACACTGTCTTTGAGCTAGGAACCTTCCTGTTTCAGCCCCTGAATAGCTAAGATTACTCTTGTGCACTTATGACTCCAAGTGACAGGTACATATTTGTTACCTACTCTTTTCGGTAACTGTAAGAGGGAAAAGATGCTTCCATTTGTAAATGAGAAAGGTGAGTGTGTCAAATAAATTACTCACACACACTTAAACATAACCTCCAAATAGCTACGAACCCAGGACAACATGTCCTCAAAGACAGGCTCTTGTCTTTCCCTCCATTACTCCTGGTCTTTCTTGTTTATTCCTAATTATTTTTAATTTATCCCCATCTTACAAAGCCTCTTCTTGTCGTGTCCTATAACACATTGTTTTTGGGTGATAGCTCAGACATCAGAATCTTCTACTCTGTCCTTCCCTCATCACATCCCTCTTGAGTTAGAAGAAAATTCAAGACTCCATTCCAGTGTGTAAGCTATAGGAAGAATTCACTATGCAACGTGTTAGGGAGTCAGGTGTTTATCTGACTCTCTGTAGAGGGCTTTCACAGAACCTATGCTCATGAATTCTGAGCTTTTTTTTTTCATTGAAGTTGTGTCTTGTCACTTTCTCCATTATGTTATTTTCAGTGCTATATATAGGTGTACAGCCTAGCACATGGCAACTCTTTTAAAAATACTACTGGAAAAATTTAGTAATTACATCAAGGATTAGTCTAGAGCATCTTAAGCTCTATAAACTCCCCCTTTAAAGCTGCTTCAGATAAGTTTTTTTTTAAATGTGTGTTTGTGATGCGAATAGAACTTCAAAATACCTGTAAACTAAATCATTGATTATTAATGGCTAGTGATGCCTGTGAAAAACCAACGAATCAAACACGTGAATGAAAAGCACCATCTCTATCCAGCCTCCAAACAAATTGTCATTCCTAAGATCCCAACCATCATCATCATCATCAGCAGCAGCAGCAGCAGCAGCAGCAGCAGCAGCCATATTGTTCCATCTCTTCTATGAACAGGCTTTTTTTTCATAACATGCAATGTATATTGGTCTATAATAATAATATTACCAGCTTATTGGAGTGATGACTCTTGACCTTTAATAGTTCTGTGAAGTTTTGCTCAAGTTTCTCAATCTTATTTTACCCTGAGGTACCTAAAACAATTTTAGTTAAACTATATATTTTCAAAACAAATCTATTCTTTGAGAAGTCCATACATGTATATAAAACATCCTGATTATTCTCATCCCTGTACTCTCTTATCTCATGCCATGCCTCCCCACAAACCCTTCCCACATTCATGTCTTTTTGTTTTATTTCCATTTAATTTAACCAGGTCCCTCTGTGTGAGCATGGGTCTAGAGCTGTCCACTGGAGCATGGTGGGCTCAACAGAAGCTACACAACTGAAACCAGTAACTCATTTTCTCCCAGTAGTACATAGTTTCAAGAGGAACAGGGCCCTGTGATCTTCTTCCTGATCTGTGAGTGATTGTTCTCAGCCCCAGCCTTGTGCTATTTTAATGATTGTTGTAATGCTCATTTGGCACTCATACATATGTATATGGCACATATACATAGATGAAACGTCAATGCACAGTGATGCTGGCATGCTGTACTCTGATAAGGAGCATGTTCGTGGTAACAATCAAACATTTCCCTAACTGATATCCATATGAGTCCTATAAGACTAAGGACACCACCTGTACAATGGAGGTCAGTGGCAGTGGTGGCATTGACCATGACTCTTAGAGATAACAACCTTTACACTGTGCTAGGTGTTCTCAGTGTGAGACCGAGGTGAGGAGGACTCTCTATGATCCAGAGGCACAGCCAGTGTGATTTACATAAAAAGAAATTTTCACTTGAAAAGATTGTCTGGATATAATGTAGTTTAGACACTAACCCCCGCAACTCCCATGGTAAAGTCTTGGTCCTTAGGGTGGCCCTACAGGGAGGTGTTAGAAACATTCAGAAAAGAGCTTATTTGAAGATCTTTATGTCACTGGGGTGGTGGGAGGGGCCATGCTCCCTTCCTTATTCTTTGCTTAAGGGTCATGAGGTAAGTGGTTTTGTTTGACCGTGTATTAGCACCGAGATATGTTTGATTGCCACAGGTCCAAAAGCAGTGGCTCCAGTCCTTCATGGGCTGGAACCTCCAAAATAGCAAGTGAGTCACTTTTCCCTTTATGTAACATATCCCAGAGACTTAGTGATGGGAAGCTGTTGAGCACAAGTAATTCTGGTGTTTCCCTTTGGTATGGCCCCATCCTCTCCCATGAAAACTTACATCTTCCATACTTACTTAGAGTCCATGTGTTTTGTTCAGTCATTTTCTGAATGTGCCCATTCTTCTTGGACAATTATATCAAATAATAAGCATGCCATCATTGTGGATTGGCTTTTTATGGTTTCTGTTGAGAAACTGAACCTGAATGTCATCAATATGTATCAATATGTAAATACTGAGTAATTTATTTTGCTATCTGTACTGGTTGATTTTGTGTGTCAACTTGACACAAGCTAGAGCCATCAGAAGGGAAGGAGCCTCAGGTGAGGAAAGTCCTCCAGGAAATCCATCTGTATGGCATTTTTTCAATTAGTGATCAGTGGAGGCAGTGCCAACCTATTGTGAGTGATGCCATCTCTGGGCTGATGGTCATGGGTTCTATAACAAGGTAGGTCAAACAAAGCCACGAGGAACAAGCCAATACGCAGCACTCCTCCATGGCCTCTGCATCAGCTCCTGCCTCCAGGTTCCTGTCTAGACTTCCTTCAGTGATAAACAGTGATGTGGAACTGTAAGGTGAACAAACCCTTTCCTCCCCAACTTGCTTTCTGGTCATGGTGTTTTGTTGCAGCAATAAAATCCCTAACTAAGGTATTCTCCTAATTTAAATGCATTTGCAAAAGTCTTCATAGGGCATCAGTCAATAGGAAATATTATGGCTACCCCGGGCTTGAAGAGGAACTGTGTCCAGCCTGGCATATTTCCACTAAGAATTTGTTCTTGGCTCAGGAAAATATATACTAGATCTAAAAACAAATACCTTCCATCCTGGTTAGTTTTTCATCAACTTGATACAAGCCAGAACTATGTGGGAAGAAGAACCTCAATGCCTTCAGCAAATTGTCTGTGAAAAAATGTGTAGGGCATTTTCTTAATTAATGAATGATATGGGAGGGCCCAGTTTATTTTGGGTGTTATAATCTATGGGCAGGTGGTTTGCGGATGTATAAGAAGGCAGGTTGAGCAAGCGATGGGGAGCAAGTCGGTAATCAGCAAGCATTCCTGCATGGCCTCTGCTTCACACCCTGCCTTTAGGTTCCTTCCCTGACTTTCTTCCTCAATGAATTATAAACTGAAAGATGAAATAAAGCCTTTACTCCCTAAGTTGTCTTTGGTCATAGTGTTTTATCACAGCAATAGAAACCGAACTAAGACAGCTTCCCAGGTACCAAGACTGTTAATACTGAGTTTTATTTTGCCTGTATTTGAGGAGCAACTACAAAACTATCAAAGTATAGCTTTGATGTTCCTGTGAGGACTTTTCTGTATTGGAAAGTAGGCCAGTAAACTGACTGGAAAAGGCTCATCTCTAGTGGAAGTGGACACTGATTGTCTGGGAAGCCCCATTGGAGAAGAAAGCAGAAGGTGACAATGCTCTGCTTTGTCCCCTTGCATGGAATTCCTCCTTTTGCTGCTGCAGGATTTAAACTACATAAATAAGTACAGAACATGTTTGCTCTTACAGTGGAAAACTGTTGTTGTAGTTTGGAATGTGAAATGTCACCTATAGATTCATGTGCAGAAATGTTTTGTTCCAAGCCGATGGTAGCACTTTAGGCAAATAAAGAAGTGAATCACTGGGGGCAGACCTTAAAGTTTGATATCCCCTCCTCTGGTATACCTCTGCTTCCTGAGAATGTGACTTGTCACCCCATGCTCTTGCCACCATCCTGTCCCTATCATGATACCCTCTTAAACTGTAAGCCAAATCAAAGCCTGTTATTTAGTCAAACCAATGGGAAAAGTATGTGGTTTGATACTATAAACATATCATGGGGCTAGGGGTTAGGAAAAATTCTCACCAAAGAAAGTTTCTGCATAACCATAGGGCTTACATATATGTATTTGAGGCACTTGCAATTCTTTTTTGTTTTTTAATTTTAATTTTATTAATTTATTCAGATTACAACTTAATTGTTATCCCATCACTTGTATCCTCCTATTCCTCCCTCCTTCCCACTTTTAACCTACTCCCCTCCCCTAGGTCTAAGACCAAGGGGAACCTCCTCCCACACTATATGGTCATGGGCTATCAAGTCTCATCTTGGTAGCCTGCTTATTCTTTCTTTGGGTGCCACCAGGCCTCCACACCAAGGGAAGGTGGTCAAAATATGGAGCACCAGAGTTCATGTCAAAGTCAGTTCCCGCTCTCCACATAACTGTGGAGAATGTCCTGTCCATTGGGTAGATCAGAGTAGGGGCTTGATGTTTACTATTGTATTGTCCTTGGTTAGTGCAATAGTTTGAGCAGAGCCCGCTGGACCCTGATCCACACATCACGATGTTCTTCTTGTAGGTTTATAGGACCCTCTGGGTCATTCTATTTCCCTATCTCCTATATTTCTCTTGCCTAGAGTCTCAGTAGGATCTCCTGGTAAGTGAAGACTTTTGTGAGACATGCCTTTTAGGCTAGTGTCCAATTATAAGTGAGTATATACCATGTGAGTCTTTTTGCTTATGGGTTAACTCACTCATTATGATCATTTCTAGTCCCATCCTTTTGTCCACAAATTTCTGGATTTCCTTGTTTTTAATAGCTGAGTAGTATTCCATAGTGTAAATGTACCACAGTTTCTTTATCCATTCTTCAACTGAGGGACACTTAGGTTGTTTCCAGGTTCTGCCTATCATGAATAAGGTTACTATGTACACAGTTGAGTATATGTCCTTGTTGTGTGGTAGAGCATCTTTTGGATATATTCCAAGGAGTAGAATAGCTGGGTCTTGAGGAAGCCCTATACCTAGTTTTCTGAGAAAGCGCCAGATAGATTTCCAAGGTGGTTGTACAAGTTTGCATTCCCACCAGCAATGCAGGAGTGTTTCTCTTTCTCTACATCCTCGCCAGCATGTGGTGTCGCTTGAATTTTTGATCTTAACCATTCTAATTGGTGTAAGATGGAATCTTAATATACAGAAATCCATCAATGTAATCCACCATATAAACAAACTGAAAGAAAAAAACCCACATGATCATCTCCTCAGGTGCAGAAAAAACATTTGACAAAATCCAACATGCATTCATGTTCAAAGTTTTGGAGAGATCAGGAATACAAGGCACATTACCTAAACATAATAAAAGCTATATACAGCAACCCAATAGCCAACATTGAATTAAATGGTGAGATACTCAAGGAAATTCCTCTAAAATCAGGGACCAGACAAGGCTGCCCACTTTCTCCTCATCAAGTCAACATAGTTCTTGAAGTTCAGCACTTGCAATTCTTACTTGACTCAACAACGTTAGCAAAAGTTAATGGTATCTGATTATTATGTTGAAGAGCCAAGAACAAGGTCATCAAAGCACACACATTGTCACCTTCAAAAACCATATTCTCTGTAGCCCCATATGCCTCTCTTGTTTGGGGTAGTTTGGTTTGAAGATAATCTTTTAGGAAGAAGGTGGGGATGTGTGGAAAGTGAAGGCCAATTTGAAAATGTTTGGTGTTTGTTCAAAGAATGAGAAGTGCTCATCCGGGAGAGAAACACTGAAATTAAGTCAGAAAATATCAGCTGTCACCTGCCTATTCTGAGACAAAACCACCATTGTACTCATCATTGGAGATGACCTCAGAAATGATGTAGCTGCTGCTGCTCGTGCCCTGTGCATGTCCCATGGAGTCTTGGCACTGATCCTCAGTTTTCACCATCTGCCTCTCTTCCTTGAGTGTTCTCTTTGATTTGCTCCAAGCATGGCCGAGGAAAGACTGAGGTTTGCTGCTTGTGAGAGCCATGAACTTGGGGGGAGCTGTCTTACATTTCCCCACTCCCTTGTTCTTCTGCTGGGTCATACTTCCTCTCAGAATTCTCTAGAAGAGTTAAGCCTTAGTCAACTATGGTGGTGACTTACTTCATGATACATTCTTGGTTGGCTTTCATCTCCTTCTACTCCACTTCTCTGTTTCCCCGCTAATGTTCCCTGGGTTCAACTCCAGAATAAATTACTTAGACTTGAATCTTTATTACAAGGCCTACTTTTGAAGAATTTGGATTTAAGGCAAAGGTCACTGTCTGTTCTCATTACACGTTTTCTCACTTTGGTCAAAGCAGAAGCTTAGGTAATCTAAAGTTCTGTTGTCATAAACCAGTGTTGAAAGTCTAAACACCCACAGAAAGGAGGCAAGTTACATAAGTAGGACAGTGAGCAGGATGGAGAGGCTAGCCAGATGGTGCAGAGCCTGTCTCCAACAGCCAGCTGCTCCACAGCCCCAGCCAATTGTTGCCGTGTGGAGAAGCAGGCCCAACTGTGGCCACATCACAGTTTTCATAAGGAGTCAGAAATCCATATTTTCATGCAGAATCCCTTAATACATAAATATTAGCCACAAATTCAGACGCTTTTCTAGCAGCGAGCTAGCCAAATAAAACACACATGTGAGCCATACATGGCCTAGGGGCCAACAACACAACCTGATCACAGACATACTGCCCTCCGGTACAAAATCATAGATATGCGCTCAGAGCAATGAAAGTCAAGCTTATAATGCCTTTCACAGCCAGTGTCACATCGAGGTTCTAGCCTTAGCCCACCCACAGATGGTTGTATCCAGCACGGCATAGCCACTCCTAAAAAAAAAAAATTGGAAAGGAGAGCTAATCATGGGCTTGGCATTTGATTATGAATCTGGCTTAGTATAGTATTCTGAGTGCCAGTTGGAAGGAAAACCACTACCCAAACACATGATGACGTGTGCTATCACGGTGAGTTTAAATGGGGTGGAAATGTTGCAAGTTTAATAAAACAGAACTGCTATGATGTACATATATATCTGGGTTTCACCAATAGCTCTTCCAAGGGTGTTGTGATGGCGGATATATTTGCCAGGTTCAATTCTCCTAGCATCGACATTTGTGCTGTGTTTAAGATAGAGGTGATTGAAACCACATGCCTTAAAGGTAACCACATAATAAGTGAAATCAAGAAGTGTAGAGGCTCTCTCTCTCTCTCTCTCTCTCTCTCTCTCTCTCTCTAACTTTCATGGTCCTAATCCAACCCTTTTCTATTGTGAGAAGAAAGGAGCAGAGTGTTACATACTTTTCCTGCTCCTCCCCGGCCTCAGCTCTCTTCCTTGTTCCTCTTCCTCCTCATCTGTCTTGTTCTTTCTCTTCTTCCTCTCCTTTCTTCCCCTACTCTTGGAAATAACTGGAGATTTTAGTCTGACTTCCATTTGGTACTTAGCAGCCAAAATGAAAATATAATTAAAATTGGTCTATAGAATTCCATCTCCTCCCATAGGGGAAATTCAGCATCAAATGTTGATTTTAGTGTTATGTGCTGACCAGACATCCTTATATTGGGTGAATAAGGGCTAGAGACATGAAATGTAGCATGCTTTGAAATTATAATGAATAAACAATAATGCATTGCATACTTGAATGTTAAGTGAATGAATCTCAAGTGTTCTGATCACCCACAACACACAATAGTGGTAACTGAGTCATTGGGTATGTGAGTTTGCTTCATGATGATAGTTATTTCACAGTGTGCAAATCAAAATTTTGCCTTGCACATTATAAACACACACACACACACACACACACACACACACACACACACACACACACACATATGAATTTTACTGTCTAGCTGGGAAATGGAAACTAATGATGTGGTATTGGCTTAAAAGAAAGCAACTTTGGGGAAGAAAGGGCTGTTATCAAAATCGCTAAGCAGCGCTTTTCCTTCAGACGTGTCAAAGCTATAAAATACACAAAATGGCTAAGGAAGTCTCTTGCAGAGGGCACTCGGGAGACAACTAAGTGCAACATGGGATCTCAGAGATGGGCCACAAAACTGGGAACTGACTTGATAACAGATTACTTTGCTAAGTGATGTTGGTGAAGCTTTTACTATGATATTATAAGACATTTATGTAAGATGAATCTAACATTTTACATGAAAAATTCAAGTAGAACATTATGATAGGCAGATTTGGGCCCAGGGGTCCCGCTCAAACTAAGGCACCAGCCAAGGACAATACAGGCGGTAAACCTTAAACCCCTACCCAGATCTAGACAATGGACAGAACACTCTCCACAGTAGAGTGGAGAGTGGGATATTACTTTCTCACATACTCTGGTGCCTCACCTTTGACCATGTCCCCTGGAAGAGGAGACCTGGTGGCACTCAGAGGAAGGACAGCAGGTTACCAAGAAGAGACTTGATACCCTATGAACATATACAGGGGGAGGTAATCCCCCTCAGGAACAGTCATAGGGGAGGGGAATAAGGAGAAAATGGGAGGGAGGGAAGAATGGGAGGATACAAGGGATGGGATAACCATTGAGATGTAACAAGAATAAATTAATAAAGGAGAAAAAAAAGAAAAATTCTTATACACCAAAGTGGTGTATAAATTGCATGACTCATCAGTACTTATGAGTACCCTGACTTACCAGAAACAAAAGGTCTTTACTTATTTAATTTATTATCAGAGAAGAGAATTGTATACAGGCACACAATGTATTTCTGATCTCCAGGGATAGAAAAATGGTTCACTTCTTTTTTGATTTCATGGTTCAAATAAAGAATTTATTAATACTTGGGCTGGCTTTTTTATGTAGGTAGGTTTTGGGTTTGGGTGGTTGCTCTCAATATTTTTTCTTTGTCTTTAATTATGAGAAATGTAATAATATGTTTGTTTATCTTACATTATATTTATCTTGCCGGAAAGTTTTCAGTTTTCCAACAGTACACATTCATAATCCTTGCAAAGCTCACTGGAATTACAGATGCTTTGAATCCACCATGTAGGTGCTGTGAATCCAGTCTTGGTACCCTGTAAGAGCAGCAAGTGTTCTTAACTGCTGAGCTTGAAACAATGATTCTCTGAATACTTCCTTTCCCCTCTGCTGGGCTCTGCTTCTCCTCTTTTTCTGTGTCTCTCTTGGCAAGAATTTGAGATATTTTATCCCTGGGTTTCTGAATCTTTATGTTTTGTCCCACACCCTCTTCTTTTCCTTTGACTTTACAAAGAAGTGGCGTATTTTATGAAATGAGTTGGTGAATTAAATATTGTAATGAAGTAATTGTCAACATTGATATAAAATAGCATTAGGATGGATAGACGCAGCTTTCTGGAGTTTTGGGAAATGCTTTGTTGCTTCTTGCTTCAGGGTTAAGTGTGTACTGTGGTTTCCAGCTGCCCTGCTTTTCCAATGGCTTTTCCAGTATGCTGTAGGTAACCTTTCAAGTTGCCACACTTGCCCTACTCTGGTCCTAAAGGCACCTGTTATGTCCTCTTATAAAGGAATTCAAGGAAAAGAGGAGGGAAGACTAGGTCTAAGTTCTAAGTAACAAAAAGAAATTTCTCTTTAGTCATCCATGAGGTTTTACAGTATTTTTGTCAGTCACCTAGTCAACAGTTTGTCTTTGCCTCTGCGGAGCACCGTCAGCATCCTGGTAGAGCCATCACTTGCATTTGCTCGGAACTCACAGTGAAAAATAAAGTAGCAGATTTAAGAACTGCCTCGGGCTGAGGAGTCGGTTCTGTGGTTAAGGGCATTTACTGCTGGCATGGGTCCCAGTACCCATGCCAGGCGGCTCAGAATACCTGTAACTCCAGCTTCAAAGGACCAGCCTCTTCCGGCAACTATGAGCATCTGCACACACAATGCACAGACCTCTACAAAGGGGCACGTGCATGGTTTTAAAAATAGTAAGTCTTTTAGAAATAGCTTGTGGGGGTAATAGAGGTAATAACTTCTGGTAAACCCCCATCTTTTGACTACAGGATTTTGTAACCCACAGGAAAATGTTAAGTATACACAAAGCAGTTCTGTTGTGATGAACGTGACAGTGTGTTAAGATGAAGACCTCAGAAGCACCCTCTGCTTGTTTGATTGCTTGCACAGTGAACTAAACAGCCCTCCTTTTTCACTAGATATCAATTATTACCTGGAAGAGTGACCAATAGACTTGGGTTATGTGAGCCTGGGTTCTCTTGGGATGAACCAAGTGAGTCTCTCATGTCCAGGGAA
This sequence comes from Acomys minous, assembly GCF_964271855.1. Taxonomy (NCBI): domain Eukaryota; kingdom Metazoa; phylum Chordata; class Mammalia; order Rodentia; family Muridae; genus Acomys; species Acomys minous. Next base: position 111,206,173 of record NC_140494.1, read on the forward strand.
ACACTTGACAGAGTGTATTGTCAGTGATCAAATTTTGAGGGTTTTAGCTCAGGACATCGCCCGGTTGTGAGCAAAGCATTTGCTGGACAAATGTGAGGACCATGAACCGTGTGAAGCCAGGCACAGTAGCTCATGTCTGTAATAGCAGTTCTCCAATGGCAAGATGGGATATCGTGAAAGGAGAATCTATGGAAACTTGTGGACCAGCTAACTTGGCATTTTCAGTAATGAAAGACCAGGGAGACTTTGTCTCAAACCAATATAAAAGGTGAGGGCTGACGCCCAGAGTCCTCCTCCTACCCCCACATGTGTGCTGTGGCACATGTGTGTCTCCCCACTCCCAACAAAGATAAAAAGTTTAAGAGTTTTAAAGAAAAATATTTAAAATGTCCCTCATGTGCATCCCAGTAAATATTTAGAAGACTCTTCTCAGAAGATTGTTGACAATGTTAGTAATCTGGAGTGTGTGTGTGTGTGTGTGTGTGTGTGTGTGTGTGTGTTGTCTAATAAAACATACTAGCATTTTGAAGGTCTATATCACACAGAGTGCTGATGTTTGCTCTATGATCAATGTGTGGTAAGAGAGTCACTTAAAATGCAGGAACAATCGATGGAGCTTAATATGACACAGCACGAACCTTTCATCTGCATTGTTCAGGTTCTGCCCTACAACTAACCTTTAACTCTCCCTTCACAGGGTCCTAGTTCTTTTTAATTAGGCATCTCCGTGAGGCTAATTTTCTTCAAATGCTTAAATCAAAATAGCATTCAACAACCATCTGAATGCAGAACCAGGTTCAGGAATCCAGGTGTCTCCCATGAAACCAGACAGTAAAAACACTTTTGAAAAGTGTGTGCTCCCGACTACTATTTGGGTTAAACAGAAACCCCCATGATAGCCTCATTCTTGAAACAATGAAATAGAGGTAGACATGGCTGACATGAACAAAGCTCTTGGGGGCTCCGAGTCATTTTTAACAGTGTGGGGGATTCTGAGGCCAGAAGTCTGAAAATTAGCAGTCAAAATCATTTTTGTACTTTTTTGTTCTACTCAGATTTAGAGAAGAAAGTAGCCGTTGTTTTGGTCAGGGAGGCTACTTATTTCTATTAACCCCATCTTTTCTTCTTAGTTGTGACGCCTAAGGGCTTTATGGGTGTGCTGGCCTCTGTATGGGGTAATTCTTTTAGCTAGTCTTTCTGGGGATCCGAAGTGTGAGCTTGAACCAACCCAACCTGAGGTGGGGGTCTCTCTCCTTGAGAGAGATCCGCCTCGTTTGCTCTGCTTGATGTGATGTGCCCAGTTTCACAGTGTGAATCTAATCATCAGAAGCCTTAGTCCAGCAACACTTTCTTTAGTTCTCAGCAGGTGGAAACCACGGGGCTTCTGAGAACGCTTGGCAAGTCAGTACAGGTCCCAACATCACAACATAATTAGAAAAGTAAGTCATAATAAAAAATAAGTCACAAACTGCTGTGTGGTGCCAGGCAGGATTCTAAGTGCTCTTCTGAGACTGTCTAATCCTCAAAGGAAGGGGCTTTTTAAAAATAATTCTCATTTATCAGAGAAATGGAAGAACTCACGTCATGTTCAGCATCATACTCAGTAAGCTGCGCAGCTGCAAGAACGGGTGATGTTTGGTGTAAAAGTCATTGGAAGGGATGATAGTATTGCCACACAGAGGGACATAGCCACTAGAAGAGCAAGGAGGAGACAGGTAAGAAGAGTCTGGGATTGAGCTGAGCCGGAAGGGGAAAAGGTGAGCTGTTGGCTGGAGGATGTTTGACACTAATGGCTCATTACAGATAATGTCTGGTACTTTTGGCCTATCATGGCTCATGTCTGGCCTAAATGGCCTGTTTGGTACTTTTCCACAATCTTGGCTTGTGATTGGTACTTTCAGACTATCATGGCTCATGACTGGAGATATATAGGAGCAAATCGTAGGGAAAGTTGAAAAGCAGGTTGATGAGTTTGCACTTGGTTCAAGGAGGGTGGTACCCTTTAAGGAGTTTGAGAAAGGAAGTGAGATGCTCCAAGCTGTGCCCAAGGGAGATAGCAACAGGCAAGATTAGACATCTGCATTTGCTTAGCCAGAGCTCAAGGGCTGGAACTCTCCCTCCGAAGGAATTCCCAGCGATTTCGTTTGCACAGCCAGCTCTCCTGCCCTGTTTGGTACTAGGGTCTTGTATGTGGCTTTGTTTTGACAAACCTTGGCCATGGACTTCCTAACATGAAACAGAACTTGGGGTTGTGACCCTCTGCAGCAGGGTGCTCCCTGCTGACTGTCAGACCAAAATCTCAAAGACAAGCCTTCTCCCAGCCACGGAATCCTTCTCTCTGCCTTTCCCTTCAAATGGTGAGTGTTAACCCACTGAATGTCGTTTGGATGTTGAGAGGGATGCGAGGGTGGGTGTTGAGATAGGGTTTCTCTGTAGCCTTGGCTGTCCTGGACTCACACTGTAGACCAAGCTGGCCTCGAACTCACAGAGATCTGTCTGCCTCTGCCTCCCTGGAGGAAGGTATGCTATCCACCAGTAGCCATGCAGATGGGCTGGGCTCCTTGCCTCCCTAGAGATAATTACAAATACAGAGAGGAGTATCATCTTTCTGTATACCATTTGTACCTGGGACATAAGTGACAATATGTAAGCATTTTCTTTCCCATAGGAGTTATAGTGGTTTCCACTAATAAAAGTCACATCAAAGTAAAACATTTAAAAATAAAAATGAATTCTTTAGAAATTAAAAAAGAGACATGTAGTCACACTGACTAATCTCAGCGAGTATAAAAGAGGAGACATGTAGGATTGTGTAAATTTCAAATAGGTTCTAAAAATGGTTAATTTTTAATTTATTAAGCATATACATTGCTGAGATATAGTCTCAAATTTTAACATATGTATATAATATAACATGATTAGATCAGAATAAATGGTATATCCTTTATATAAAATATATCCTTACAAGTGTGTGTGTGTGTGTGTGTGTGTGTGTGTGTGTGTGTATGTGTGTGTGTAGATTTTGAACAAAATCCTCTCTACTAGCTACTTTGAAATGCATGGTTACCTATAAATATATACAACACTAGAAAGTGTTTTTTAGGTACAATCTCGCCCCTTAACTATATTTTATATCCTTCCCTAAGCCTTCCAAGCTTGTGGTAACTACTTTTCCACTCTCTGCTTCTTTGGGAAATGATTGGGGTAATTAACATTTTTAGCTTATACATGTTGTAAATGACAACATATGACATCTATCTTTTCTATGCCTCACTTGTTTTACTGAGCACAGAATCCTCTAGCCCCACCCATATTGCTGCAAATGACAAAATTCCATTTCTTACAGCCATGTAATAGTCTGTTGCAGTTGTTCAGAATGCACCATTGTTTATGCACACACCTGTCCACCTACACTGGTTGCATACCTTGGTTATTGTGAAGGTCACTGCAGTGAAGTCAGGATGCAGCCATGTCACTAACTTTCTGGCTTGACTTGTGAACCATCTAGGATAACTTGCCACATAGCGGCCACCTACCCACATACTGTCCACCTACCTTCCTCAGTTTATAGATTTACCAGTGAGATTTAATAGAATATCCAGTTACTGGGGGTGGTGCAAGGGATGCTAGGAACTCAGTCTGACCTACCAGATTTTTTCCTCAATATATAAATTTGTATGTGACAGCCCAATAAAATAAATGAAGAAGAAAAATATTTTTCCAGGTAGAAGAAGTTGTAACAAAAAGATATAAAGAAAATTCTAGCTTTCATACGAGAACACTGACATCTTTGCCTTCTCTATTGACATATAACAGAAAACTGATATATCTAGAGAGAAAACTAGCCAGGATGTCATTATGAAGTATTTACACAGAATATATATGATGAATATTTGGAGACATTTACTGAAACTGTAAAACAATTCATACCTTTCAGTGAAGTTTTCAGGATTAGAAAGTTTTGGGTTTCTTTTGCAGAATATAAGATCTTTGTACCAATTTAGAATACATGTAGTCATTTCATCTTCTTGTCACTAGGTGATTTTTGATGGCATTGTCAACTAGAAAGTTCTGGATTCTCAGTGTGTAATATTGAGAAGGGCTGTAGGCTTTAGTGATTTTTCAAGTTTGACTTGAACTTTTTCCAAGTGATTTTACTTTTGTCTTTTTTAACCCTCTTGCCATTCACAGAAATGAAAAACAAAGATGACATCAATGGGCTGGGAAGCCTGCTTGCTTTTTTAAAGTATTATTATTAACAAGGCATTAAGTAAACATGCCTTTATTTGATTTTCATTTTCTTCCTGAATCTGGCTTAAAGACAACTAATTGGGAAATCTGGACAGATGTCATGAAAGTGGCAGCCTGAGAAATCAAAGCGGACACAGAAAGGGCCTGATGATGTAAGGGACACATCTAATTGTTTATATAGCTTGATGTGCCAATAGATGTTTCCAGCTGCCCAGCCCCATGGTGAGCAAGAGAGTGGATAGCAGAGTAGGGAGGAAAAGATGGGTATATCCCAGACTTACCTTCAGGGAACATGAATCTGGTAACTGTCCTTTTACTTGACTATTAATATTTATTGGTTAGCACAAATCTAAGGTTGTTCATAAAACACCACCTCACTTAGGCCAGCTGTGTGATAAGAATGCTTCGTCTCACCATCTGGAGATAAAGTTAAGCTGCCATAATCTTAAGGTCAGATTCTCATACTTGCTTGGGGTCCTCGCTAGCTTTTCTAACATTCATAATGGTGGGGGAATGAGTAATGAAGAATGAGTAACAGTGGTAGGCAAAGGTAGATAAGAGAGAAAGAATCATAGATACAGGATAGACACCACTGTGAAGATTTGAAAGGGCAAGACATATTGGAAAGGAGAATAAATCCATGAGGGGACTTAGGAAAGATGGAGTCCTCAAAAGTGATATGGACTGGCTAATACAGGATCCTATGAGCCAGCCTCATGACGTCTATACTCTTGTGGCAGTTAATTAGCAAAGGATTTTGCAAGTAGAGGTATTGAAATTGATGCTGGGTTTGAGAAACTTGAATGGCTGTAGATGGATGTCCTGAATGGAATTGTCAGACAGGACCTGATCACTGCTACACACCCTCCCAGACACTGTAATTCTACAAAAAAACATCTTACATTTGGTATAAATTAAAGAGATTACCAGGCAGCCTAAGATATCGTGGTGAAAATATTGAGGCAGTTGGCAAACTCTTCGTCTATATGTTATTTCCAAAGGGGAGAGTCTTGAATCCTTTCTTCCATCCAACATATTCCCTGCCTTGGAAAAAATGCCAAAAATGCTGGGAATATGCACTCCACCCGTGTTTTTTTGGGAGGGCTAATATCTTAATTTCTACAGGAGCCAAATTTTAATTCACAAGAATTTTCTGAGAAAATGAGTATTTCTGACATTTCCTTCCAATATGATTTTGGTGAGAATCTATGTAAACATGAGTGTGTGCTAGTCCTAGAATATGAAAGAAAGGAAAACAATAGTCACAAGGACATATTATGAGCTATCTGAGACCTTTTTAGTTCTTAATGAAAAGGCATAACTTATCACTTCTATAACCTGTGCTTCATATTCTGATGCTTAATTGTTAATGGAGATTCTTCAGGAATACCCCCATAGGCAGTTTTGTGGGTATTTTTTCTGCCCTCATGGAGCCTGTATCTAAAATAGACCGACAAAAAGTTAAATAAGCAATTATAGTTGTACAGTGCACTTCAAATCCTTGGGTAGAGGAAATACGAGGTGTTATGAGGGCATCATGGGTAAATTTAGATGCCAGAGGACACCTCCTTATACAAATCACAACTAAGCAGACATCTTCAGATATTATAGCTGTACTTAGATCCAAGTCCAGGATAGTGAGTGTCCAGAATAGTGGGACAGGGTTTGAGCTGTGCCCTAGACAAAGATCCAGAGTCAAAGGAATGGTGTTATATCCAGAAAATCAAGTAGTTCATTCCAGAAGGGATTTACACATGCACCGTGTGTATGCGTGTGATCTGGGTAGATTAGGCAGGAGAGTGGAGTAAACAAGTTAAATCTGGAGAGACAGGGTAAGGCAGGGTTCCTAACAAGTCTAGTAAATTTGGGGTTTATCCTGAAGGTAATATGAGTGAAAGTTTCTGGAAAGAAGCCACACCTTATATTTGAACCTTCTATGTGGCTCATTAACTGACTACAGCTTTAGCGTTGTATAAACACTGGACTGTTTCTGGGCTGAGCCTAATTATCATCTATCTTGGCCTATCTCTAGACTCCTTAGTTGACATTCCTCATCTACCTCTGGGTGTGACCTAACATTTCTGTGACTATGAGGTGAAATGGTTTGGGATCTATTAATAGACTGATTTTTCTACAACTCCAAAGTCTAACAAACACCATCTACCATCTTTCCCATTTTGGCTATAACCTGTCTACATGATATGTCTACCAGCATATTTGAAAAGTATCTCGGGTTAGGGTTTTCTGTGTTATGTAACTGTAAGGACATTAGGAAACAGTTATCACATTGGAGTATGGAATTTGAGGTAACCTAAAGCTATGCCCTTGGGACACAGTTATTCTCTTAGTTCCAGAATAAGTGGTTTTGTGTCCCCTTCAGGCTGAAATCTGTGTTTGTTGCATTGAACTTTGGTTTATTTGGGCAGAGGGATGACCGTAATCACATCTGAGTATTGAAGACCACTCTGATTATTTATCGGAGAAGAGATTGTTGGATATGGGTGGGTTGGAAACAAAAGGCTCAGTACAAAAGGATGCGAACATTCTTAGTAGAGAGGATGCAAGTCTAACCAGGGCAGGCAGGAGTGGAGACAGAATGAGTGAATGGAATGGATTTGAATGGTATTGAGAGGGCTACATAATGTTCTTTATAATGGAGAAAGAGAAGGCAAGGTTTGACTCACAGTTCTGTTTGAACTAGTGACTCAGAGGTGTGTAATGAGCCAGAGGAGAAGACGACAGTGAAGGATTGGAGATCAGAAAGTCAATTTTCATCTTGTGGGTTTTCATTTATTAGATGAGCATTTTCAACAAGAAATCTGACAAGTAATTGCTTTATGGGCCTGGAGCTCTAGTTATTAGAATTCTAGATTCTTTTACATTTAGATAATCCTGGGAGACAATGTGTATATGGAACACTTAACTTTTTAATATATGTTAATATTATTTAAAATAGGAAAAGATGCTCCACATTTTGATATCCTGGACCATGGCTCCATAAGGCACAAGAGACTATTTCACTCCCTATATAGGATCCTAAGAGCACTCATTTATGTCATGGCTGATTCTGCTTCCTCTCAAAGAACTCAAAGGTTTTTGACCAAAGTACATTTAACATCCTCGGTCCATTGTAGCTTATTTTCTTCCTACCATCTCTCTCTTTCATTCTGATCTGAACAAAGCTATTCAAGACACCTACATGGAAGTAGAAGAGAATAAAAAAAAACCCAGCAAAATCAGAACATTTAGTTTTAGACAGACAAACTGAGGTAGATTTGGGGGGGGGGAGGATTGTTTGAGTTATCTGATACTTAATTTAAACTGGATGCTTCCCACTCACTTTTTTTTTTATTAATTCATCTGGTTGGCTAGTCCTGACTTGGTCAGAACTTATTTAGCATCTCTTGTTCCCAAAGATCAAATTGATTTTCTAAAGTACATTTGGTTTCTAAAACTTGGCATCTCTGAGCTGTTGGTGCCAATACAAAGAGCACACACAGATTCCAACAATCCACAGATTGTTGGTCGTAAGAGGCATCAGTTGTTGGCCTCTGAGAGGAAGGGCACAGCACATTTCTGTACAGGGGGAAGGGAAGGAGCTATTATTACATCAAGACATCACAGGCTTGTCCATTCAGAAAAGCACAAGCCAGGCTCTGTGGGCCATTCAAAGGAGGATGCTGTGAAGTTGGGTCTCTTGGTGATGCTTTGCCAGGCCTTCCTTCACATCCCCTCTGCAGTAGGAGGCTCCCAGTACCCTGGTTTCTCACCCTTGACCTCTGCTATCATTTGGGAAATGCAACACTGCCAGGAGAACTTCCTCTGTTAATATCATACCCTTTATATAAGAAAGAATAGGGGGGAGGGAACCCAACTAGACAATCCATCGCCATTTCAGTTTATTATTAAGCCTTTCACTTTAAAAAACAAAGACAAAAAATTATAATTTCTTTGAACATTTGGGATGGGGCTTGGGTTATGAGATTGGGAGAAAGAGAAGCCGTGCTAAGAACTGCCACAGCAGCCCCAAGTGTTCTCAGACTTTTGCTTTGTGGAGAGTACATGTTTAGGGAGCTGAAGCCTACTTGTGATGTATTCAAACACTTGAAACAGTGACTATATCCTTAATGCATATGATGCTCACTTGGGTCTGCGGGTTTCTATGCCAACAAATAGCTACCAGTATCTGGTGGCAGTGACAGTTTAACTGGGGTTGTTTACATAGAATGGGAAGGAACTATAGGGATCTAACCTATGGTTTTCTAACCCAAAAATACATATACTTCTTGGGTCTGTGTGCGTAGTGTGCTATGTTTGTTAAACATACCTCGGAGCTTTTCTCAAGTTCTTATGAGTTTCAATGCCTAGAGACCATTAGGAAGAATTCTTTGTATCACTCCTACTCGTATATAACATGCTAACAGCCTGGGACAAGAGGATTTTGGGTTTCGTTTCCTTCCTTCTACATGCTCCTCTTTCTTCTACACTTACTTCTTCAGTGCCTCTCTTTTATTCTTCACAAACCACAGAGCTGGTATCCTAGGACTTTGTAATGGGTTTGGATGAGATACAGCAACATAACATCTACCTGTTAGAAGCACAGCGTGGACAAAGAATAGAAATCCATTTGGAAGTGGCCATAAATTCACAGGATCACTGATGATAATCAGCAACTAGGCAGATTCTTTCAGAAATGCATTTTAAGGTTTTGGTCATCAATTAATTCTAGTGCCCCTGGTATCACTGTAATCAGGACCTGGACTATTTTTAGAATGTATTCCTTAGTCTGTTAGTTGCCTTGGCAACTTCTTGTCTCCAAGAGTAGGTGTAAGGAAGCAGCTTTGGCTCCTGGACCAGCAAAAGAATGAGTCAGGAGACTCTTACCTTTACTATCTTGGAGCTAAACTTGTGCTTTCATTTATGATGTTTCTTTATAAGGTTACTGTTTGTTCTAAGCCTTAAAGTTCCTAGGAAATAGATATAAAACAACTCTTTGGAGAGAAACACAGAGGCAGCTACCAGCCTTGGGAAATTCCATTTTATCTTGTATAAAATGACAACCATAATAATTCCTCTTTAAGGGAATTATGAAGATTAATAATTATGCTGTGCCTGATAATCAGGTCTGGCGTGCAGGAGGACCGTCAGTATGATATTATTTCTAACAAATGCTAAGCCTGACTCTAGCTCTCTGAGTCCACCACACAATATCCATTACACAACTAGATGAGTGTAGAGTGAGAATGGATGGAGGTGGGTGATTCCTCTTTTTTTTCTCTTCATTTATTTCAGATAGCAATATTTAAGCCTCATTTACTCTTTTTGCTTTTTCGCTTGAGTTCACTGTAGCCACAGTTAAATGAACCTCAGGGACCATGGACTACAGGGCAGAGTGCCCAAAAGTTTTCTAACTTATTAACTTTCATAGCAAAATCCTACAAATCCCATTAGGAGCTTTTAAATAATATCATCCTAACAGGGTATGTATAGACGTTGTATTCTACATCGAAATTGGCATTTGAATCTGTGCTATACATTCTCAAATTCAGTGACAAGGTGTGGGTGTTCATTACGTTACCATCTAGATATTTTGTACTCTTGAATTATTTCATTATAAGGAAACCTTGTTGGCTAAGAGAATTGGAAAGTGGCCTCTGCAGACAAAGGAGTATGGCATTGCCAACTAGAGACATTGCTAGGGCTTCCAGGCTCTGGGATCCACTTGGCTTGCCCCACTGGGCTGCTGTGCTGCCTGCAGGCTGCAAACATGATGGCTGCGCTTAGGTTACCAACAGCAACAAGATAACCAAAATGAAAAATAGGTCATTATCTGGATTAACTTCTTGGAAGACGTCTGTGATTTGTGTTGCCACTGGAAACCATGTTGATATCCATAACCTGTGCTGCTACCAGATGTTGTTTTATAACGTAATCTTAAGTGTTCGGTTTTATCAATAAAGACTAGGGAGCCAGATGCTGGGGTGAAAACCTGCTAGCTCAAAGAGGCAGAGAAAGCACTCAGCTGACCTTCCTCCTCAGCCAAAGTCCCAAAAATAAAAGGAAACTTCTTCCTCACACTCTCAAAATGAATGTCCCTCCCCCCACCTTCCTGTGCACCCCTCTAACCATCTCCCAACTTCTTCTGTTTTTTCCTGTGTTTACTCCCTGTCAACTGGTTGCTTGTTCCATCTCTTGACCTATGGTTGATTTTATTTAATTCAAGCAGAAAGCTCTTGGATTAAAGGTTTGTGCTAGGGCTAAGCCACACCACGACTAGAAACAGGGTTTTCCAGCAAACAACATAATCTCAGGGTTCATGGTGTGATTAAATATCCTGCAACAACCGGAGGCAGTGTTGATGTCCGTGATCCGTGCTGCCCAGAAACCGTATTGATGTCCATGATCTGTGCTGCTGCCATCTGCTATGGGCAAGGAGGCATCTTTTGCAGTGGTCTCAATGACTGCAGACTTAATAACTGAGAAGGAAGACATTAAATGCCTCTTTGCCAACCTCCCTCACTTCCCCAAAAGAAACAGTCCAGACATGAAGATACTGAAGAGAATCCTTGATGCTAAAGTGTAGCTTTTCACAGTTGGTTACTTCTGGTGGGGTTTCGGGGAGGACTCCATTTTTAAAAATTTGTTCACTTTACATCCCAATTGTAGCCCCCTCCCTTGTTGCCTCCTGGTCCCACCCTCCCTCCCTCGTCCCCTCTCCCTCCCTTCCCTAGTCCGCAGAAAGGGAGCCCTCCTCCCCTAACATCTGACCTCAACCTATCAAATCTCATCTGGACTGCCAGTATCCTCTTCCTCGGTGGCCTGGCAAAGCCACCCCTGCCCGGAAGGAAGTGATCAGCATATAGGGGCTGGAGTCCATGTCAGAAGTAGTCCCTGTGCCCCATATTATGGGACCCACAAGGAGACTGTGCTGCTTATCTACTACATCTGAGCAGGGGAGTCTAGGTCCTTACCAAGCATGGTCCTTGGTTGGTGCATCAGGCTCTGCAGCCTTCCCCATCCTCCAGGCAGATTTGTTGGTTCCATTGGTTTCCTTGTGGAGCTTCTGACCCTCCAGGTTCCTTTATTGCTATTTCCCATCTCTTCCATAAGACTCCCTAGCTCCACCCTGGAGTTTGGCTATGCGTCAGCATCTGCTTGGATCTCCTGCTGGGTGGAGTCTTTCAGAGGACCTGTATGGTAGGCTCCCTTCCTGTTCCTTCTCTATATCTGCTTCCAGCGTCTGCACTATTTGTCCTTCTGAATGAGAATTAAGCATTCTACCCGGGGACTTGCCTTGTTATTTAGTTTCTTTAGGTCTGTGTATTGTAGTGTGGTTACCCTATATTATTTGGCTATCCACTTATAAGTGAGTATATACCATGCATGTCTTTCTGGGTCTGGGTTACCTCACTCAGGATGATCTTTTCTAGTTCCATCCATTGACCTGTAAATTTTAAGATTTCCTTGTTTTTTTTTTGTAACTGATTAGTATTCTGTTGTATAAATAGACCACAGTTTCTTTATCCATTCTTTGGTTGGTTCTGGCTATTATGAATAAAGCTGCTATTAACATAATTGAGCAGATGCCCTTCTTTTATGGTGGAGCATCTTTTGGGTATATGCCCAGGAATTTTATGGCTTGGTCTTGAGGTAGAACTATTCCCAGTTTTCTATCTTTAAGGGGATGGCCACTGGGAGTTGGACTGGATTCAAATGAGTATATGGGAAACACAAATCTAACTTTTTGTAGATTTTGTTTTTCTGGAGTGTGGGGAGGGTGCAAGGGTAGGAGAGTGGGCCCGGGAGGAATGGGACGTGAGTGTGATCAGGGTGTATTGCCTGGAAGTCTAAATTAACTAATAAAAATGGAGGGGGGGGGAGAAGAGAAAAACTTGTGCCAATATTTCATTCTTAGTAAACTTTACTTCAAAATGGGAAATTTCAGTAATATTTCCATCCCCTGCATAATGTATATATACATATATGCTATTTCAATTAACTTTATAAGAAGAGTGATTTATTTATACACAAATTTTAACATGACTTTGTTAAGTTTGTGACTAAAGATATCTTAAAAGTTGATTGGAGTACTTGGGCAAGTTCTAGAATCATCTATGTCTTAATATTTGAAATTTCTTATTTAAACTTAAAAACCAACTGGTACCTTTTTCATATAAGTGTAAAAAATAAGATTTATAAATGCAAGAGAATGGATAGGTTCTTGCTCTGATTTACAAAGACTGCACAGACTACAGACTGAATCTGTTGATAAATCTTATTGTTTCAATAGATAGAAATTTTGATTGTATATAAAAACCAGTATAATCTTATATTTATATGTTATTACCATACCCTGATGAATTATATGAGAAGTTAAAATGCTGTGGATCTTATAGGGGCATCTTGAAGCCAAATGACAGAATTAGAATTTTGAGTTTGCTGTCTATTTTCTATATTTCTGAGTTCCTTACAAATGAAGCAACGTGAGACAAAACTAGAAACAATAAAAGTGACATATGGCTCCATAGTATCATGGGGCTATAGGGGTTTGCTCTATGATAAAATATCCGAGTGACTGAATTATGCTGATTCTTGTGTGATGTTCATTAAGGCCACATGCTTAGTGACCTGGACATGAAACATGGTCACCTCAGTTTCAATGTATCAAGGCCTAAATGGGAAAGTAGCTATATAATGACAATCTGATGGGCAAAATAACAAATCTGTTATTCCATTGCATGACTGTTATTAGATTAAGAGTGGTGTCCCAGTCAGCAAAGAGGTAGAAGTCATCTGACCCCTGGCCACTGTTGCCACTCAAACTGTCAAGGTGATAGACAAATCAATGATTTGGGTCACAAAGCCAGACGTTTCCAGGAATGAATAGAAGTCAGTGCATTTCCCACCATCCCAGCAGTTGTTGTCACAATATATAACTCATAGCAATTGCTACAAATCTTTCTAGTTTTTAATCCTCACATCCTCCTGCCTTGCTCTCACCATACAGATTCACCCTCAACCTACTGAGATCAAAGCTGGGAAACTCAACCTTGCTCACCTCTGGCAATTCTGTATCACCACCCTCTTCCTGCGTTCCAGGACCTCTTCTCTTCAGCCAATAGCCTTGGTCTTTTCATTGACTGTCCAGTCTCATTATTTCTCATCTTTAAGTCTATCTCTTCACGATTTTATTACCTTAAACCTCTGCAAGGCAGTTGGCTTTTATTCTAAAACTTCCTCCAACTTTGTTTTCTTCTCAAAGCATTAAACTAACTCACTCATTAACTTCCTATATCTGAATGTTTATTCCTTTAAAAACACATACTGAAATGTAATGGACAATGTAACAATGTCTATGTTAATCATTGCACTGGGGATATTGAGAAGTGATTGTACCACAAGGATTCCATCTTCAACATGGGTTTATCAATTGAAAATGTAGGATAGAGTCTCTTGACTTTTTATTCTATATTTTCCACCTTTCTATCATGAGGGGGGAACTGTGTTTTTTCATGCTGGAGGAAATAAGATCCAAGGTGCCATCTTTGGAACAAGGACGAGCTCCTTACCAGAAGTCAAACTCATTGGTCCCTTGACAATGGATTCTTAGTCTACAGGATTGTGAGAAATAGATCTCTGTTTTTTACAAATTGCCCAATCTCTAGCATGTCAGACCACAACAAATGGTCAAGACATGAACACTTTACTTTCAATCTCCATGAATGTAGATTGTCAACTAAATAATCTCTTTGATCTTCTCTTTCTGTGCCTTCCCTTTCTCATCTCATCCGTAACATTATGATCATCAATCACAGAGCCTAGGTAGGCAGATATCCTCAGAACTGAACTGTCTATCTCCTAGTCCCTACCATTGCAGGTCAGACACATGTCTCCCCACCTTTCCTGCTTTTTCCCTGCCTTGGAATCTCTGTCCTGACCGTTCACTGCTACTCAATATATTGTAGTCCATTGTCGCAAATGATCACTTGTCTTGCAGTATCCTTCCTGCGCTAGCCAGCCCCTCTGTGGCACACTGCTGCCAGCAGAGACCAGGACCTCCCAGCCTTGACACTGGACTGAGGGAACTCATCCCACTATCTGTTCCTCATCACCTACAACAACCTAATGTTGGCGTCATTATCTACACATTCAACTACCTATTCTTAAATTACAGTTCCGTCCTCTTAAACCTTTGCTTATTGTTCACCTTTACACTTCGACAAATGTTCCTCTTGTTAGAGTTCTGCTTTTGCTCCACTAAAATATAAAGACTCCAGATGAAATGATAATCTCTTCTGCATTTTCCTGGTTTTCCCCCCATGAAAATACCAATGCGTCTGTTGTCATTCCTTCTTTTCAACTTTGTTCTCACCTCATTCAAAAGGCACTCGTACTATGCCTCATATTGAACTGATAGATGGTTTGCACAAATGTTCCTCAACAATCCTGTTTTTATTTATTCTGCCCCCCAGAACATTTTGGCCTAGACACAAAATTTCAGCCTTTAGTAGGCATCTTCCAAGCTGCTCTTTTGTCACTGACATCTGTTGAGGATCCTTCGTCATGACTCTTCTCCTTCTGGTACCAACCAATGCCTCTATTTTTCTTTAGGAATTGTCTCTGCTGTATTTCATGCATTTCACCCCGCACCCCAGTTTGGTTAAAGAATCTTATCCTCTCTCAGCCAAGAAATAAACAGGTTAGAAAGCCTGTCATATGGTATCTGAGAATTAGCATAAAGGAAGTAAAAGGAATATGAATTATTTGGCTCACTGTGGTCATCTCAAAAGACTGAATTGTGTTTCTGAAGCAAACGTCCCTGGTGCTATCTAGCTTTTTATTCTTTTCAAAATTATTTCTTTGGTTTGGGACTGGGTGATGGATGGTAATAAATTTCTTTGCTTAAGTTAGAGAGTTTGATATACTATCATATTCTCAAGAATGAGAAATTATCAGTGTATATATATATATATATATATATATATATATATATATATATATATGATAATTATGATGACTTTTTCTGATATGGTGTCATGTGCTAGAGCCTAGGCAATGGAGAGGCTTCATTTATCTTTTTAACCTCCTATCAATGTAGGTAGGTATTCTGTAAGTGTTAGAGACTAGAGACTTAATGGACCTGAGCAGCTTTCTACTGAGTGATATACCAAGCAATAGATGTGGAGGAAGTAGGAGTTAGCCAGTGTCTCTGGGACTGGGGTAGAGTCCCGGTATTCCAAGGAGCAAGCAGTGGGACTGTAGAACCTGACAGCAGATGTAGACCAGAGAGATAGGACCAAATCCAGGTTGGCAACCCACCACTCTTCTGACAAAGGCAGTTCTTTTTGTTCAGTAGCTACTGTTCTTAAGAGACTGGGATGTTACTTTTCACATATCAGACAGTAGAGGCTGAGGAAGGAATTTCTCATTAGACACCCAGAAGACAGTCATTACTCAGATGGCCAGTAGCTAACTATTAGAAAGTTTGAGCTGGGCACCAAGATGAATGCTTTTGGACTAAGACTGAAAGGTAGAGATATTGAATGATGCTATCAGCAAGGGTAAAAATACTGAGGTGATGGGTGCTGTTGAATGGAGAGTTTTGCCTCTTTCTGCCTGAGTCTCATTTGTTCCTGGATACATGAATGGACCAGGACTTACAGAAGGCCCCAGCCATGGGCACAATATGAAAGCGCCAGAGTCTGAGAACAAGGATGGGCCGAAGGATACTGTTTTGGTGGGGGCTCTTTACTCTCTTCTTGAAGCCTATTATTCTATATAATTTACAAATAACTTGTGAACTTATTCTGTATTTTAAGGTATCACAGATTTAACAAAAAAAGGTGTCTTATAGAAATTCATTGTTTTTATGATCCAGATAAATACATGTTGATTTATATTATGAAGCAATAACCTTATCAACTACCTTTCGTTTGATATATTTGAAGTTATATTAGTCACATACATGTTTATAATTATTCTATCT
Source organism: Acomys minous (assembly GCF_964271855.1). Classification (NCBI taxonomy): domain Eukaryota; kingdom Metazoa; phylum Chordata; class Mammalia; order Rodentia; family Muridae; genus Acomys; species Acomys minous. The sequence continues at coordinate 111,222,410 of NC_140494.1, forward strand.
TACTGGTAAATTGTTCCTTTTCAAAATACATTTCAATAAAAATAGAATTTCATCACTTTTCTCTTCCCTTTCTTCCTCCTAGCCCCTCCCTGGTACAGTCTTTACAACCCCTTCTCTGCCCACCATTCTTAAATCAATAGCTTCTTTTTCTTTGATTACTGTTGTTATATACATATATGTATGTATTTGTATGCACAAATATATAAATATAATTCAAGTCTTTTTGTGGAAGTGAGTATGTGGTTTCAGGTGAGCACTTTGTATTGGATAATGAATAAGTGGGTTCCTCTCTACCAGAGGCTCCTTCTCCCTCTCCCAGCCTTCATTAGTCACCTCTAGTTCTTTGCCTAGTGATGGGATGCTGAGACATTTTTCCACTTTGATGTCATCATGTCTATCAAGTTATACTATACTCCCAGTCTTATTAATGCAGCCATTTCTTGGGGAGACTTTTAAAGAAGACTTCTTGGTTCTGCCTCGTAGAATCCTTGTGCCCTCTCTTCTGTGATGTTCCCTGAGCCATGGATGCAGGAGCTGTCATGTACTGATGTTAAATGGGCATAGGCTTCCCGTGACCTGTTGTGGTTTTCTGTGATGGTTTCCATCTCCTATAGAGATAAGCTTCTTTGATGAGGGGTGGTAGCTATGCCTGTGGGCATAGGGATGAGATATAGAATGTGGTAAATAGCTGGTCTAGCAAAGTGATAGTAGTAGATTCTTTTCCAACGTTCATGACCTCACTAGCCTCAATAAATTGGCTAAATGTCAAGTACCATGCATGATTTCCTCCCTTTTGAATGTGGCCAACATCCAATCAGACAGCTGTTGGTTATCTACCATTTCAGTGCCACTTATTTTACTTTTACAGATATCTTGCCATGTTGATCATTTGGCTCATAGATGTTGCAGCTGGGTATCACTGTTAATTGTTTATCATCGTTGGCAGCTTGTGTACCATTTTCTGGTACCATGGAAACTATACCAACTGAAATAAGGAACAAGATTGGGCTGTCCACTATCTGCACTTCTTAAAACAGTGCCAGAAGCACTATCCAGAGCAATAAGGGAAGAGAAGGAAAATAAAAGGATACAAATAAAAAAGGAGGAAAACCAGATTATCTTTATTTTTAGACTGTATTATCATATAGTCTAATCCCAATATACATATGACATCCCAAAAATTCTACCAGCAAACCTTTAAAAATAATCAACATTTCAGCAAGGTGCCAGGATACCAAATCAATTTACAAAAAGACCATCAGACTTTTCATCCACCACTACCAAACATTGAGAAAGAGATTATGGACATACTCTCCTTTACAATAACATCAAAGATGTTAAAATATCTGGACTAAACACCAAAAAGGAGGTAAAAGACTTCTACAATGAAAGCTTCAAATCTCTGAAGAAAGAGATAGAGAAAGATACTATAAAATATAAGGACATACCATGTTCATGGATGTGTAAATATGAAAATGACCATCCTACCAAAAGTAATTTACAGATGTCATGTAATCCCAGTCAAAGTACACACCACATTTATCACAGAAAAAAAAATCCTAAAATGCACATGGAACCAGAAAAGACTCCTGATAGCTAAAACAAAATGAATATTAGAAGGATTGTTATTCCAATCTTCATGATATATTATAGAGCTATCATTAAAAAAAAAACAATGTGGTACTGGCACAAAACAGACACATAGACTAATGGTATATAATAGAAGACCCATACATGAGTACTTAAAAATGAGAGCAAGCTGATATTTGGCAATGAGGCAAACAAAAAACAAAACAAAACAAAACAAAAACCACTGGAGAGAAGACAGAATCTTCAGCAGATGTTTCTGGGAAAACTGGATGTCCACATGTAGAAGACTGAGATTAGACCTGTGTCTATCACCCTGCAGAAAAACGAGATCCAGGTAGATCAAGGATGTCAATTTGAAATCTGAAACACTAAAACTAGAAGAAAACACAGATGGAGATGTAGCAAAGGAGTCTCTAAACAGGGCTCAATTTGCCCAGAAATTAAAGGTAATGTCAGACAGCTGGTACATCTTGAAGCTGAACATTTCTCTATAGCTAGGGAAGCAATCAATAGACTGAAGAAGAAACCCACAGAACGTTAGAGAACTTTTGGCAGTTATGTATCTGACAGAGGTTTAATAATGAAAAGATACGAAGGACTCAAAAAGCAAAGAGTCAAGGAAACAAGTGGTCCAATTTAAAAAATGAGCTAGTGATCTAAACAGAGAGATCTCAATAGAAGAAAAAATTTCAATAAGTAGCCAAAATACCTCAAATGGTGTTTATCATCTCTAGCAATTATATATATGTGTATATATATATATATATATATATATATATATATATATATGATATCCATCACTGGAATTCTTATCATGTAACCTCATAAACCCATTTTTAATTAATTTCCCTTTTATTTCCATGCTGTATATGTTCCTCAAGATTATAACTCAAGTGGACCCAAATGTATTGCCTCTGTCTCTCCACATTGCTGTTGGTATTCTAAAGTATATGTGAGACATTTGTGTGTGTGTGTGTGTGTGTGTGTGTGTGTGTGTGTGTGTGTGTGTGTGTAGTGTGGTGTGCTTTAACAGTACAAAAAAGAAAAGAGAAAATGAGTCATACAAAGGTAAATATGTTAATTTAGTTGACACACCAACCAAGGACCATGCATGGTGAGGACCTAGACCCCCTGCTCAGAGGGAGTCTTCCTGTGGGGCCTATAACATGGGGAGCAGCAGCTACCTCTGACATGGACTCTGGTGCCCAATCGATGATCACTTCCCCCAGCATTGCCAGGCCACAGAGGAAGAGGATGCAAGCAGTCCAGATGAGACTTGATAGGTTGGGGTCAGATGATAGGGGAAGAGGGGACCCCCCTCTTTGAGGACTAGAGGAGGGGGCAATGGGAGATTAGAGAGGTAGGGGGACTGGGAGGAGATGACAAGGGAGGGGGCTACAATCAGGACGTAAAGTGAATAAATTAAAAATTTTTAAAGAACAAAAAAAAAAAGAAAATTAAAACTCCATTTAGTTTCTAATCTTAATTGCCTTTTTTTTTATTTCCTTTGAGTTTTTACCCTTCAGAACTTGACTACAGACTAATCTTTTTAGAATGTTTTAGCAATTATTATCCTTAATAATCTTAACTATTTAAAAATGTTGGTAATTGAACTTTAAAGGTGTTTTACTTTCTACTCCATTTCTCCAAATGTACTTCATTTTCACTCAGTGAAAGTTCATTTAATTTTATCCCCTTAATAAAGTAGATTGAGCACATGTGTTTAAATTTTATGCCTTTGTAAGACATTTAATATGAAAGCCATATAACATGGTAGAAGAGCATTGTACAGGGTGGGTCCTGGTGTATTTGTTGGTTCTCAGTGAGGCTGAGGAGGCAGAGGCAGCTCGGACAGAGCTAGGCAAAGCTGATTGTGTGTAAGGCTGTGTGGAGTCAGGAGGGAGTGAGTCAGGAAGCACATTTTAGACTTGGTGTTTTCACCATCTGTTTTTGTCATCTTTCATAGTTTATTCCCCTGCTTTTTCAAGTGGTGACAGGAATTGGTTGAAATGCATCACTCCAAGGAGATCTTTCTAGGTCTTGTATTCTGTATGGACAATGAGCTCATGGTAGAGGAATAGTGGAAGAAAGTAGCATGTTTTGATAAAGCCTTGTTAAAATGGTGTACCAAATTATAAAAACACTGTTTTTATAATTATTTATACATACAATGTTTGTTTAAATATATAAACATTTAGAAGTATAAATGTTTATATTTAATACTTTAATACACAATTATCATTTATAATATATAATATATATTTGCTACACAATTACATATATAATTTATTTTATATATTTATCAACAAGTTTATTTATATGTTTATAAATAAATACATTTATACATTATTTACATTACATATATAAAACACTGTGTTTTACATTTGCAATAACTTTTACAAAAGAAATATCTAGCACATCCTTTACTGTGTGTAAGCTTTCTCCCTCTCTCAGTCTGTGAGCCCCATCAAGACATCCCTAGCATCAAAATAGCCATGTCAAATAAAATGAACACTCTGGGGAATGCAAAGGCCTTTATCACTATAGGACTGGATTTGTGTTCCAGACTCAGGTAATTTGCAAGTCATTTAGTGGCCCGGGTGGCTTTGGGGATGAACTTTTTCAGTTTTCACTTCTTTATCCAAATAGATACATAATTAGCATGAACTTTGACCCTAGTATTATTTTAAAAAATAAAATGTAATTCAAGCCAGGCAAAATTCCATCTTGAGAGTGGGTGGGATTGGGCATAGAGTCCCACCCTTGGCTAAGGAACTGCTGGGAATTGATAGCTGATGGGAAAGGGTGAGCTAGTTTTCTCTAAGGGTGTGGCTCCTGGGAGGTCAACCACATTCCACTGGGTGGTCACACTCCGAAGAGTATATGTGCAGAACAGATTGGACACAAAGAGCTTACCAAACCATGAGGACACAAAGATGGGTACTTATGGAAGGGGGAGATCTAGGAGGAGTTGGGAAAAGGAGAGAGAAGATAAAAATACAATGTATTAAATTGGCAAATAATTAATAAAAATATTTAAAATTCCTTTTAAAATGAAATGCTGTAAGAGACAATCTATGCCTCGTTAAATAGAGAGGAGGAAGTAAAGCTAAGGTCCTATAATGCCCTCCAAAGAACTTCCTAAAACAGAAAGTAAATCGTGTTTCACAAAAACATCTCCAAATCATGTCTTATAGGGTGGAGGGGCTCAGGCATCTCAGGGAAACTATTGGCCACACGGGCCGGGAAGAGGAAATGCAGAGGTCAGACATTCAGTCTCAGTAGATTCTGAACAACTTATCGGATTTACAATGGGAGGGGTGTTAGTAAAAGGGCATCTTCATGTCTCACTCCCTTGGATTCCCAGACTAGAGCCCCGGTTTCTGAGTCAGAGGTAACCGTCGGCATTTTGAAATGTAATTGCTTAATGGAGCCATATATGAGCCTGGTGATGCAAAAATCACCCTTGAACTCTGTGGCATCTTGACCTTGTCTCAGGAAGATTGTTTCTGGCTGGAAGCTAGTGAGCAAGTTGGCTTAAAAGCTTAAAGATGAAACATAGAGGCTCCAGCAAAACATTCTGGAACACTTGATTAACTTTTCGGGAAACAATCTCACAAAATTGGGCTGTCTGGTGGCTACATTCCTGAGGCAAAGCAAACAAAGAGAGCACTGAGGTATGTGTGTGGAAATTAAAGGTGGTTTAGGACTAGCTGGCTGATGAGTGTGGTGGTGGTTGTGGCAGTGGCGGTGGCGGTGGTGGCAATTTCTAGAGTATTGTAGGGAGAAAATGTGTTTGGGTTCTAGAATGTAACATTCTTACTTCTGCTTCCAATTTTGGTACTGTCCTTTATCCTCAAGAGAAAATGTTCATGAGATGGTTGTTTCACTTTGAGTTCACATTCTTTTGTGATAGTCAAAGGGGTACCCATCTTATAGCATAAGCTATTACAGGTACTCAAGATACCAAGCAACCAAGGCAATACTGAATAGAATAGAGTTTTATAGGAGTAAAAAGCTGTGGATGAACCAACATGGTGGGTAATGGGAAAAGAAAGAGGAGAGTTAGATGTGTATTTTACACTGAGCGCATTGAGCCAGAAATCAGTATGGCATAGATTACCAGGGCAGGAAAGTGACCAAAAGACCATGGAGGCAGTAAGTTAGGATTTGGGATAAGAATGATAGTAAAAGGTGAGTTGAAATGCCAGCCTTGATAAGGTTGGGGCATAACTGAGGATTCACAGAAAGCTAAAAAGAAACTTCATTGTTGGCTTTGTTTGTTTTCACTTGTTAGGTTGAGGTGGAATCTTGCACGTTTGTCTTTAGAAATACAACTTCAGTAGAAGAAAGACATTTAAACAATTATACTAGAAGACTATTTGGACTGAAGGCCATTTCAAAATGTGATACATCACTTAAAGTCAACAATCTGGACCTAGAAATAGGGAGACAACATAGTCAAAGAGAAGAGGCAACATAGTCAGAGAGAAGAGGCCAGATTTAAGTTCTGTGCTGAGATAGAACAGCGTACATGAATGACAGGTCATGTGTAAATGTATAAGGATTTTGCCTGGGGCGGGGAAGGAATGATGATGTTCCTGGTCCTAGTTCTGATGACATAGTAGATGGTGGTACAAGAATTCAAACAAAAAATCTGTATTCCATGCTGTACAAGTGCTTATTTCACATGCTGCCTCAGAAAAGCCCAGTCTTACTGTGTAAGAACTAGTCACAAGGTGCTGTGAAACCAGAGAAAGGCAGACAGATCTTAGCATTGCAGAGTGCAGCTTACTATGGATTTATGAGTCAAAGTGTATCTTGGGGAATAGCAAGAGATGTAGATTTCTGGAGCCAAAAGGTGTGTGGCAAGGGCTCATGGGCTAAGCTGAGAGAGTTGGCTATAACCAGGTGCAATTATTTGTCCTTCTCAATGACTAGCATGTTTAGTGTCAGTTAAGGAGCATTTAGTGCCTGGTCCATTACATCACACAACATCTTAATGGCTGTGTTCTAATGGGCCAGTGTTATCCGGTGGTAAAAACAAAAATTACAACCAAGATGGTTGCATTCACATCAAGGTGGGTCCCTACATATATTTATGTTTGTATAATAAAGAGAGAGAATAATACAACTGATGTTTTCCATGTGTGGAAAAATCATTTGGGGGAGGGGCAATTTCAATTAGAATAAAAGATTAATCAAGAAGAAAGGGTAATGGGGGGTGAAGGTCGAAGGCTTCGAAGTTATGAAGAGAGACAGAGTCATGCCCAAGACATCATAGAAAATTGGATGCAGTTTCTCCCTGTGATACAGCAACCTGGGGAGGGGAGGATGGCTGCATGGCAGTTCTGAGAGAACAAAGGAAGTCAAGAGCTTCACAGCATAAGCATGGCCTCTGGGAAGCATTTGAGAAAAAGAAAAGTCATCTCTGAAAGAAATAGGTATGTCAAAGCTCAGGAAATGTTGGAGAGCCATTGTCACAAAACAACTCTCCTCTGGTGACCCTTAGGCCCCATGGGAAATGTGCTAAGATTATAGCATGGAAGGTTTGATTTTTCATAAAATCCAAAAGCTAAACAAAACGACAGCAACAACAACAAATAGACAAAAAACCCAAACAACAACAAAAACACAAAAAAAACAAATGTTCACTGCTGTCCTTAGATGTGGGCACATCAGACCACCCAAAAACTCCTTGACGATGAGACAGTTAAAGTTAGATTCTGAGGACCACTCTCGTACCTTGATGATTCTGAAAAGTGCATGGCCTTGCCTTACTTCCGAGTTGCTCTCTTTGCTTTGTCTCTTTGGTTAGGGCATGATCTCTCAATGTTCTGCCCCTGCTGCCATGCCTCCCTGCCAAGATGAATTCTTTTCCATCTGTAGCCATAGCCAAAATAATATTTCTTCTGTTAGTCACTTTTGGTCATGCCATTTTTTCACAGCAATGGAAAAGTAACTAATTAGATAAGATCTGTCCTGGCTGGTTTTGTGTCAACTTGACACAAATTAGAGTCATCAGAGAGGAAGGAGCCTCAATTGAGAAAATGCCTCCATGAGATCCAGCTCTAAGCCATTTTCTCTATTAGTGAGCAGTGGGGGAGGGCCCAGCTCCTGGTGGGCGATGCCATCTCTGGGCTGGTGGTCCTGGGTTCTATAGAAAGTAGACTGAGCAAAGCTGTGTAAAGCAAGCTAGTAAGCAACCCCCTACACACACACACCCATGGCCTCTGCATCATCTCTTGCCTCCAGGATCCTGCCTGGTTTGAGTTCCTGCCCTGGCTTCCTTCAGTGATAAACATCAGTGTGGATGTGTAAATCAATTAAAAAAAACCCAACTTGCTTTTTTTGTAATGATGTTTTATTGCAAGAATTGAAACCTCAACTAAGATAAGATTCATCCAGGATAACACTTTTTAATTAATATAGGAACCTCAATCTCACCCATACATCTCTTCGTCATGATGTCTGCATTCCTATCACTGTGGAGCTAGAGGCAGGAGGAATGTATGTCTGAGACCAACCTAGGCTACATAGCAAGACCCTTCCTATAAAAGTAATTTTTCACTTTTGTCATATACTATAAGTGATTATGGGTTTGGTGGCCCCAGACAATCCCTCTTCTTCACAGATCTTGCTTTCCCCACATTAGAAGTGACTTATAGTTACATGTGCCATGAGCAGAGAATCTTGAAGGTCACGTGAGGGTCTGTACCACAATATCTATGGATATAATTTTTCTTTTTTTTTTTTTTTGCCTATGATAGAATCTTTTTTTTTTTCTTCCTTTATTAATTTATTCTTGTTACATCTCAATGGTTATCCCATCCCTTGTATCCTCCCATTCTTCCTTCCCTCCCAATTTCCCCTTATTCCCCTCCCCTATGACTGTTCCTGAGGGGGATTACCTCCCCCTCTATATGATCATAGGGTATCAAGTCTCTTCTTGGTAACCTGCTGTCCTTCCTCTGATTGCCACCAGGTCTCCCCGTCCAGGGGACATGATCAAAGGTGAGGCACCAGAGTATGTGAGAAAGTAATATCCCACTCTCCACTCTACTGTAGAGAGTGTTCTGTCCATTGGCTAGATCTGGGTAGGGGCTTAAGGTTTACCGCCTGTATTGTCCTTGGCTAGTGCCTTAGTTTGAGCGGGACCCCTGAGCCCAAATCTGCCTATCATAATGTTCTACTTGTAGGCTTCTAGGACCCTCTGGGTCCTTCTACTTTGTCTTTCTCCCATGATTCTCTCATCTAGAGTCCCACTAGAATGTCCTCTCCTCTGTCGCAGTTTCCTGGTAAGTGAAGGCTTTCGTGGGACATGCCCGTTGGGCTAATATGCAGATATAAGTGAGTATATACCATTTGAGTCTTTCTGCTTCTGGGTTAACTCACTCATTATGATCATTTCTAGCTCAATCCATTTATCCACAAATTTCGGGAATTCCTTGTTTTTAATAGCTGAATAGTATTCCATAGTGTATATGTACCACAGTTTCTTTATCCATTCTTCTATGGAGGGACACTTAGGCTGTTTCCGTGTTCTGGCTATTATGAATAAGGCTGCTATGAACATGGTTGAGCAAATTTTCTTGCTGTGTGCTGGAGCATCTTCTGGGTATATTCCAAGGAGTGGAATAGCTGGGTCTTGAGGAAGCCCTATTCCCATTTTTCTGAGATAGCACCAGATAGATTTCCAAAGTGGTTGTACTAGTTTGCATTCCCACCAGCAATGAAGGAGTGTTCCTCTCTCCCCACATCCTCGCCAGCATGTGGTGTCGCTTGAATTTTTGATCTTAGCCATCCTGATGGGTGTAAGATGGAATCTCAGCGTTGTTTTGATTTGCATTTCCCTGATGATTAAGGAGGTTGAGCATTTCTTTAAGTGTTTCTCAGCCATTTGATATTCCTCTGTTGAGAATTCTCTGTTTAGTTCCATGCCCCATTTCTTGATTGGGTTATTTGGTTTGGTGGTATTTAATTTCTTGAGTTCTTTATATATTTTGGATATTAGACCTTTGTCAGATGTGGGGTTGGTGAAGATCTTTTCCCAGTCTGTAATAATTTTTCAGTAAACAAGTGTTCACTGGCAGGCAAAATTAGGTTATATTTGAAGGCAAGTTAATGCTTTGAAAATCCATGAGAATTTGGATTGCAGGGATTGTCCTTGGAAAGTTCCTTCAAGTAGGGTGATAAATGTTGCCTTACTGGAGAAGATGATGTTTGGGCAACACTTTCAATAGCAGTAGCTTTCCTTTTATGTATGCTAAGAGTGCTCCAGATGTTGCCATATATTGGCCCTTTATGCCAGATTTTTGTTTTTGTAGAATACTGAAGGAAAGAATATTCTTTCTTTCTTTGTGGAGAATGCACGTCAGAAGGATCCAGAAAGCAAAGATCTTATGGGCCAAAAAGAAACCCTTGACATTTCAAGGTGGTTCACAGGGCAGAAGTGTGTTGTGCAAAACAGGATTGACCAGATCACTGCCATCTTGTGGTCCTGTTGATGAGTCAGTATGACACTACGCCTTAGCAATGCACATGGTTCATTGATTGACTGACTGTTTGATTGTTGGGTTTCATAAATTATACTAAGAACATAATATGTTAGGCTTTGCACTAATCATGGTGATTTCAAAGAAGAGTAAGATATACTGTCTGACTTTGAAAAATTTATAGTTAATTAGGATAGATTCATATATGGATAAATTAAATTATGACATCCTATTTGATAAATCATTAGCATTTTATTACAGAGAATGCAAACACCTGTTCTAATATATTCTAGTGGGACCATTAAATCAAGAACTTGAATAATTTCTTGAACATCTTTCTGAAGTTGCTTAGTATTCTAGACACCCAAGCTGGTGTTGATGAAATATTCATGCTTGGTCACACATGGCTGCCTTGAGCTCATATAGGGCAGAGGAAACTGTGAGTCAATGTTGTCTCTTGATCATAGCACACTGGAGGGAAGAACAGCCAGAATTAAATATTGATAGGACAGGGTGTGAGTAGTACAACAAATTCTGTGCTTGGAAAACTGGGAAGCAGCAGGTTCATAAACTGTTTCCAGTGTTGTGTGCCAAGGACACTTGTGGGCATTCCTAGCAAAGGGCCATTAGGATTCACACGGTCTGGGGCAGCTTTGGTGGACATAATTACAGAAGTAGTCCAAGTAGTCTGTCAGAAAGTACATGACCTGACTTTGGAGAGATTGTGTAGAAATGAACAGCCATAGAGCAAGCTGATTGGTCACCCAAAGCCATATAACCTGCTGTCTCTTCCTATATAAACTAGTTTGCAGCCACTCACCAGCTGTTTGTGGTTTGCTTTCACCTGGCTCCTAGTGTCCCTGTGGTGACTCTATACTGCTGACCTGAAACCCTTGACCTCACCCATGGCCTGGACCCTCTGGATCAACAGATACTGTATAAGAACTGTCTTGTTTGAGATCTGTCCTTTGCTTCAGACCTCAGAGCAAATCCCAGGAGATGACTATGCCTGACATGCTTGCATACCCCAGGGACCCAGCAAACCCTGTCCCATATCTGTTGCTGGGAGGCAAGCCACCCTACAGTTAAATGGCTTAAGGCAACAACTTTTTGGTTAGCTCATAAATGTGCAGATTGGCCTTAGATGGGATGTCCTTACCTGAGTCAGGTTTGGGGTGCTCGCCATGGGCTGGTAGTTGGTTGATGAGTCAACTGGGGCTGTGTGGTTTGAAACGGCTTGATCTAGGGCCATAGACATGGGTTAGGGCTCCCTATTAAATGATCTCTCATTTTTCAGAGAGATTTTCCAAACTTATTTACAAGAGCTCCAGAATACAGGGCCCACTGCACAAGCAATGATGGAGTAATTGTTAGTAACCAATTAACCAAAATGAAATGACACATAAAGGGCAGTATGCAGGTTCTGGCATATGCCAACTCTCGTCTATTTATGAACTTTATAATCTTAGGCAATTTTCTTAACTATTCTGAACCCAGATTCTTTTATGTAAAATTAAGCTAAAACTTGTGACTATTTCATATGAACATCATGAAGGCTAAATTGCACTTTGTAAACTCAGTACATTTGGCACATGATATATTTTTAATAAATACCAATGACCGTTATTATCACGACCACATCCTTATCATCACAAAAATATCTCTGTCATTCCTTATCTTATCACCACCATCACTTTTTCCTTCTGATATTGTCTCCCCAGAGCTGAAAACCTGAAACTGACCTTGGAATCAGACGAACCTTAGCTTGAGGCCACTGTCATCAGAAAGACTTTATGAACTCAATGTCTTTAAACTTCATATTTCACTCGCCTACATGACTTTATATTTCTAGAGTTATTATTCTTTCATTGAATATTTATATGCACATGTGTGTGTGGAGAAAACAGTTCATAAGTGGAAGCAGTATTAGTGATTAAAAGTGAATGATTTTTTTTCCTTTAAAATGTTGACCTATTCGTTAACTATTGATACGATAAGGCTGAGTAGCAAGAAGCCACAAAACTTCAATGATAGACACTCATGCACGCTCTCCTCTTCATGAGCCTCATGTGCCGTGCTTCTTCTGTGTATTGCTCTAGTCTTATATCAGATGAACATTAAGGATCCTGAAATCAGCTCATAGTGAGCTAGAGGGTGTTCCCAGGGTTGTCTCATGTGTGACAGCTACACTCCAATTCATGCTGCCTCTTATGCCCTGCAGTGTTGTTCAACTTTTTATTATAACATATCCAGAGAAGATAGAAATGGAGAGAGACAGAAGTCATAGAGGTGATCTAGGATGATAGATACCATAGAGAGATGACAGTTCTAGAGATGAAAGACAGCATAACTGGAGGAATGGAGATAAAACAAGATGCAAAGCCACCGCCACTTAAAGCTAGGCTCAGTACAGACTTAGTTGCACTGCCTCCCATTGGCTAAAGTTAGTCATATGGCTGTAATAGATGACCTATAACATAGGATGTAGTTATGGAAAATAGAGAATTGGAGAAATTGATATAGTCAATCTATCTTCGTGCTCAAATACGTAAAATATGTCACTTATATTTCTTCTACACATAACCGTTCCTGAGTGCCTAAAACACATAGTCACTCTTTTTAATCATATTATTGACATTAATGACTTCATGCCATTTAATCAGTTTCCTACTTAAGAGTTTCTTAAGAATTAATGCAGCCATGATACTTCACCTTACTATTTCTTAAAAGCTAAGTATTGTCCAGTGATGTACTTTGTTTTCCAAAGGTATGGGACACAGCTGATATTATATTCCTTAACTCAAGGTCTTAATGTTACCCCCAAAGAAGGTTATCTCTAAGTCATTGGTATAGAATTTTGTATATTGATGCAAATCATGGTCATGTCAAATACTAGTCTGATTTAGCACAAGAATATATATCTTAAGTCTAACAGATAAATATGATTCTATAGATATATAAGGTAAAATAGTTAAATAAGGTCTTCAAAAGCCTCAGAGACCCATAGAATATGGCATTTAAAGATGTTTTTATTGTTCTAAAGATTCTTTGACAAAAAGACAAGTTAACTCCTGACAACACCCAGCTGACCTCAAAGAAGGTGATGGAGCATCAAAGAACCTCCTTATGGAGTTGGCTTCAATTGTGGCAAATAAGCCACTGGGCAAAATGTCCTTGTGTATGCCACAGGCAGAATTCTGCCTAAAAATGGGCAAGCTTAGATGCAGGCAAAGTCGACAGCCAAACTCTGCCAAGACAGGGTGAGCAAGTCCTCAATAGTTCCTGCATCGCAAAGAAGTCTGGCAAAGATATTGCGCTAGAAAGCTGAAGAGGAGGCTCCAACGTTATAGAGAATGTTGGGTAACTGTTCAGGCAGTAAACTGTCTAACTCATTTTTTCACTTTGGAAGCTGCTAACCTGCACTACTGGTTCACTCAGGCATTTAAGTTTTATTCCTTCTCAAGTCTCTGAGGAGAGTTGAAGACCAGATAGTTTAGTTTTACAATCAAGTTTAGTTGGTTAGGGGATAAGATCTTTTTAGATCAAGATAAAGGATTTAAGTCAATAGACAGATGAGATAGGATAGATATTGAATTTCATTCAGAAATTTAGACCCAACAAGATAGGAAAGATGTTTACTTCAAGTTTGACAAATACAAATAGCCAAATCACTATGGATGTAATATTTATATAAATCATGGTTTTCTCATGATTCTCCCTGCTGTATTTAGTTAGTTTTATTAATGTGTAATAAAATAAATGTATGTGTTAAATAGAAATAATAAAATAAAATAAATACATTTTTCCCCTGAAAAAAATCCAGGACAAGAAGCATTTCATTTGGCAATCATTTTGATTAGCATATTGGCAGAGAAGCTTACAGCGCAAGTTACACTGGACACAGGAAGAAAGCTGTGTCACCCTAGCCTTGTAAAACCATGAGTCTAGAGGCCAGTTGGCAACTGACCACCCAGGAAATGGTTTTCCACATACCTGTCCCAGGGAGCTCTGGAAATCTATTTTTTTTTAATATTCTGCTTTGCCCCAACCAGCTCTTGGTGGCTCATTTGTATGGGGTGAGTACTAATCTTCCATGAAAGGTATGCTTCTGACACAGCAGGCAATTCTCAGACATGGTTCATATTATCACAGAAGGTCTATTTATAAGCAGTGGTAGTTTTGTCCATCCATGTGAGTGGTTGAAACAGAAAACAGTACTGTATATTAGAGGAACACAGAAGCCTTCATTTTTAGGACCCTCTAGTTCTCAAAACTAAGGGAGACAGTCCTTTCCTTAAGAGAAACTCCTGTATTAGCCTAGGCAGTTTTGGGAGGTTATGGAGACTTTAGGAGACTGGCCTTTGCAAGAGGAGGTAGGTCACTGGTGATGGTGGTGATGGTGGTGATGGCGGTAATGGTGGTATACGTGTGTATCTTATCTCAGTCCACTCCATCTCTCTCTTGTGCTTCCTGGACACTATGAGATGGAAAATGACCCCACCACATATTACCATCACAATATGCATAGAGCCAAACAACTACAGATGGAGCCTTTTGAAACTTTGAGTGAATCCATTTTGGTGTTTTGGGGTTTCTTTTATTGTTGTTCTTGTTGTTTGTTTGTTTTCCTCTTAGGTGTGGTTTATTTTGTTTTCTTGAGTTTGGATAGTTTGTTGTTGTATTTGGTTATTGTTTGCTTTTTAGAGAAATAATTTAAAGTTGTTCAGACAGGGAGGAGGGTCTGAAATGACTTGGGGGAGGAGAAATATGGTCAAAATATATTTAAATTTGAAGTTGTTTAAATATTAAAAATATAATAGATAAGTTAGTACTAGGAAACATCTTATGTCAGGGAAAGATAGATGGTGTTTTGATGTCATATGTGATTCATTGTAGCTAGATAAAATTTTTGCTTTGAAAAAAAATAGAAACTGTAAACCAAAATAAATAATCCTCTTTAAGTATGTGTAAGGTATTTGATCACAACAACACAAGAAATCAATTCTCTCTGTCTCCCTCTATGGCTAGTTGCAATAAATTGGCAGAATATTGAAGAACCTTAGGAGGAGAGAGGCATTGATCATGAAGCACCCACAGAGCTGTCATTTTTCCTCAACTAACAAGACTAGAATGGTGTGACCATACTAATACAAATTGGAAAATAGAAGTACAAAACCAAAAACTCTTAATTTTCCTATGTTAATCAAACCAACCATTTATCTACACACGCACCCACAAGTCTCCTCTAAGATTCCAGACAGAGGTGGGTTTTGGAAGGTGTCAGCCTCTCTGTGGATTGCTGTGACAGAAACTTAAAGGACTGTTTGGAATTTTTAGGTGATTTGGCTGGCTAAAGAGGGAACTGGTGTTCCCTGCAGAAGAAAAAGCCCCCATGAATGCGTAGGCTCCAAAGAAGTTTGGGTGGAGTGAAGAGAAAGTCAGGACAGCAATACTTAAGACAAGTGTGGGCCCTAGCCAGGGAAGGTTTTATTTCCCTTTGCTATTTGTTATTACATTTACCTTTTGTTGTTTACTGTACATTTTTCTACAAAAAGGTTTTTTATAGTGCTATCATTAATGCTTTAGATAGCTCTGTTGGTCCTCATATTCCTGCCTCTGTGCCAGTCTGTGTGCTCAGTGTGGCACTATGGATCTACTCCTTATGGCCCCCTGTCCCTTGAGTTTCTTGATTAAGCTCTGTGTTAAACCTCAACCCACCCTCAGTTTGTGATATTTTTTAAAGCAGTTTTCAACTCCTATAACTGATTTTTCTCCCTAAGAGTTTTAAATTATCGTCAAGGTGAAATTTCATAAGATGCTCTATCAAATGTTTCCTGCATCTATTTAAAAAGCAAAGGAAACTGTGAGCCAAGCAAACAGACCACTGTAGGTGGTGAGCTGTCTTCATTTCCGTTAAAGGCAACCTGTGCTGCTCCAGGTGCCCTGAGCTCCTGCTCCCTGGGCAAAGCAGAACAAACTAGGTGACCGACTTCCATGGAGGGTTTCATTCTCTTTAGATCTTATTTGGCTTCTGGCTAACATTTCTGATTTTCATTTCATTTTTATTTTTTGAGTTTCAATTTACACTTCACAGTACTTTCTGAAGGGAATCAGGTAGTAGGAACTTGGGCTTAGAAGCTGGGGGTGGGGTTCGGGTTCTGGCTCCACTTTTTGCTGATACTGTCTTTATGCACTATAGTTAATTACGGTGGTTCTTACAGCCGTGGAGGAGAAACAGAATTCTTTTCCTTCTTTCCTATTATGTTCTGTGGCTGTAACCTGTAAAATAAGGATGACAAAAGACAAACACAAAGTTCATTAGCATGTGCAACACACACACACACACACACACACACACACACACACACACACACACACACACACGAGACTGTGATGGGTAACATAGAGTGGTGGTTACAATTTGGAACATGGATACACAACTCAGTGGAGGGTGGTTAGCATTTGGAGTGTACACATGTAACTTAGAAGCAGAAGGTCTTAGTGAAACAATAGCACACGGCCTTGAGAAAGATAAATGGCCCTAAAGAAAATACACAGGGAATACAATAATCTATGACAGTGCCACCCTGTGTGTGGGGGAGAATGCTAAAAAGGGAGGTCAGAGTTTCTCCCAGGGAAGGTGTTTATGACAGTGGAGTTCTTTTGTGAGCCCCTGTTTTCAGTCAAATAGAGAATTTCAAGGACCTAAATGCGTAGCTGACAAGGCAGTCCAGACCTGTACTCCCAGCACTCAGGATATGACAAGAGGGCATGGTGAGTTCTAGGCCAGCCTGAGTGTATACTGAGATCCTGTCTCAAAGAGGGAGGAGGAGGGGAAGGAGGAGGGGAAAAGGAAAAGGAAAAGGAAAAGGAAAAGGAAAAGGAAAAGGAAAAGGAAAAGGAAAAGGAGGAAGGACAAAACCAAGCCCAAATACTCCCTACACAAAACAGGTCTTATGTCCTAGCAGTGTGATTTGGGGTAACATACCTTATCCCAGCCAGGACCCTGAAACTGTGTTCTGTTCTTCACTGGCTCACATACATGTATCGTCTTTCATACCAAAGAGCATTCTGAGTATTAATAACTCTGTTTTGCTCTGTTGACAACTAACAGTGACCCTTTATCATCGGCTCTTTATATTACCAAATGACATGCTCATTTCTGTCTGGGTCAATGACAAATTCTACAGCTAGAGTATGGGCCCTGAGACAGCAGTGAGGTAAGGACTTTGCTTTTCTGTCTGATTTGAATCAAATCATGCCCTGTATTTTATTGTTAAAAATGGACACTATTTACCAAATTTGCCTCAGATGGTGCCATCCAGTTGTACCAGGGCACAAATACTACATGGAAGACAGAATTCCTCAGAAAACCCAAGAGAAAGAGCTATGAGGGAAGGCAAGATGGTTTCCATTGGCATTTATAGTATCTGAGGGGATGTCCAGCCACGCTATGTACTTGTCTAACCGCAGAGCCACTGAAATGCCCCTGCCTGCTTAGAAGGCAACTTCTGCAAGCTAGACACAGTTTTCTAAAGAAGAATAACAGTGAAGCTGGCGATCTGAGCCTGAAAAAGCCCTTTGTGCTTAGAAAAGCTACTGCATGGTCTGTTTTTATTGAGAGATTTTTATTAAATAATTTTCAATGATGTCTTTCACCTTTAAATGAGTATAATCAACTTTACAACTGAAAAGGGTAAAAGACTAAATACAACAAAATTTATCTTTATACTTGAAACATCCTAGGTATATGTTATGCACAATAGAGACCCCTATATACACATATAATATATATTCAGCTATATATCTACATGGACTTATTTATGTATGTATATACTTACACACACACACACACACACACACACACACAGGGATATATTAGCAAGGTGCCACCAAATCCAAGTGCTACCCATCTCACCTTATTTCAATTTTCATGTGCATTTGAAAATTTATCTAAAGTAAAGCATCCCCAAATAATTTCACAGCATCATGCCGCATGCTCTGAGTTATCTGCATGGTGAGTCGGGCTTGGAAAACTCAACCTAATCTGGTGGAGGGAGGGGACACTCAGAAGTCTTACCTGTGGAGCTAATGGCTGGTTGAGATACTTTGGATTTTAACTGACTGTGAGGAAGTTCCTGTGAGGAAGGCCCAATGTGCACTCTGACTACTTATAAGAGAAAATAGAGGCAGTGAGGCTTATTGCATACCTCCAAAGGAAGCCATTCAGAGTTGTGTCATGCAGCATTCTGGGCCACCCATCCACGAAGAACCAGATCTGGGAGCCACTCAGAAGGTTTGGCTGCAGAGCTCATATCTGTAACCTCTGCGGGAAGATCCATGTAGCTGAGACACAGGCCATCAAGCCTTAGTAGGGAGGAGTGAGGTGAGAAGTCTTGAAAGGGACCTCTAGGCTGTGTCAGATCTTCTGATTTTATGCTGAACGCCGATGGATTTTAAGTGAAGGTCAATCAGATTAGAGCATTGAAGAGATCACTCATGTGTCTGGAAATGTTGCAGTACAGGAATCTAATAGCAGGTGTCTGTGGACTAGTTGGGTGACTGTGGCAGAAATGCAAGCAGGGAACAACAAGGCGATGGGAATGAGTTGAGAAGACAGGATGTATAGGTCAGCATTTTATCGCAATAACAGAGTACCTGACGCAGGCTGCTTAGGAACTAAAGGGGTTATTTAGCTCCACTTTGGACCCTTCAAGTCTAAGTTCATGTGTCTCTATTTATTTGGCCTTCTACTAAGAACAGGGGATGGTGGCATATCATAGCAAAAGCAAGGAGCGAGTAGACCCAAGTCAAGCAGGAACAGAAAGGAAGGAGAGACCCTATGTGTTCCCTTTATGCCAACCCTTTCCAGAAAACTCAAGGAGTTACATGAGTACACTACCAACAACCTATGGGTCTCTAAAGCTCTACCTCCTCCAAGGACCACCTCCAAATACTATTGCCCCAAACCCTAAGTCACAATGTATCCTAGAGGGACACTCAAGCCATACCTAAACCATAGAGTAAAGAAAAGGCTATTAGTAAGAAAGGATTAATATCATTTTAGTATCTACATCCCAGAATGTTTCCTGGCATAAAGCAGATGTTCAACAAATTCTTGTCGAATGTTAAAAAGAATGACAAAGACTGGGAATGGGAAATAAACTTAAGGACCATTGAATAGCTTCTCTCGGAGTGACCGGATTTCTTCTCAGCATTCCCCTTTACCCCTGGTGCTTGGACTGTCTCTTCCCTAGGGTCCTGGTTCGATTTCTGTTGCTGTGATAAAGACTATGAGCAGAAGCAGCTTGGGTGGAAAGGGTGGAAAGGGTTTTTATTTGCACTTAAGGCTGAAAGCCTATCATGAAGGAACACTGTTTCCTCCATGTAGGGACCCTCCTGCTACACAAGTGGCCTCGGTGGCTCCCTGAAACCACGAAGGAAGATTTCACAAGCCCTTTCATCACATATCCTTCACTACTATAAAGCCGGAACCATGCAGATGACACTGACAAGCTCATGACATATTTATTAGAAAGCTGTCATCATCCCATTTATATAATCATTTCTCAGATTTGAAATGTTAAAGATGCAAAATGACAAAGCATTGGGATTAACGCATTATCTCATCCATGCATTCTGCTGGTCACAGACTATGGGCAGAATTAAATTGATGCTTTGAAAAGCTGTCAGTGGACTAGGGCTGTAGTTCAGATGGTAGTGTGCTTGCCCAGTATTCATAAAACTCTGGGTTGGATCCCTAGCACCACACAAACGGGGCATGGTGATGCATGCTTGAAATCCCATACTTCAGGGGGCAATCAGAAACTCAGAAAATCATCCTTGGCAACACAGTGAGTTCACGTTCAGCAAAGGGTATATGCAACCTTACCTCAAAACTTAAACTTCACCAATGAGAAAAATAGGAACATTATCTACTAATCCATTTTAGGTTGTTTTGTTTTGGATATGGTCTTATGTAGCCCAAGCTGGCCTTGAACTCCTAATCTATTAGCCTCTATATCCCAAGTACTGTGATTACAGACATGTGCCACCTACCTTAGTTTATGTTGTGCTGTGGCCCCCAGTCAAGGTTTTGTTCACGTTATATTAGCATTCGAACCAATGAGCTAGTCCTGGCCTAGAAAGCAGTTTGTCTATAAGGAAAATGTTTCTTCAGTGGTCTTAGCAAAAATCCGAATAAGACCTTAAAGTTTATGCACACCTATTAGAGATTTTTCTAACTAAACCAAGATGTTGAAGTTTGCAAAGGGCTCTAGGGAAGGTCCAGGCTTACTGAGTTTTAGGATGAGTGCTATGGATAGGAAGCTGAGTAACTGCCACACCCCACACCCTGACTTTGTCCTTCCTTAAGGAGACTAATGAAGAAGATGTTCTTTGCACCCTCTTCAGCTCTTCAAATAAGGAAAATAAGAGCAAGAGCTTTGGAGGCAGGATATGCGGCTTTAAAAGCTATCCTTGCTGTCCTGCAATTATACCAACAAGTCCCTTATTTAATTCAAGTAATTTGACTTCCTAAATTAGCATAAGCACACTGCAATTTTTGATTGGCTGGAATGTTGGGTATTCTCGGACGATCTGGCCCAGCTCTGGGTAGACTGAGCGTATACTTATAATTGAATTCTCTTTTTATTTTTAAATTCCAGAGCAGAAGGATCCTGTCTGCCAAAATAGCCCTACTTCCCAATAAGTATTTGAGAATGAAAATTGGACGTAGGCCATCACTTATTCAATAAGCGCTTATATCATGTCCTGGGATATGAGTTATATATCCAGGTTAGGAATGGGAGCCTCTTTTTCAATCCATTGGGTTCTGCTTGATCTAAGGCACCAACCATGGACAAAACGGGCAGTCATCATCAAACCCCTACCCAGATCTAGCCAAGGGACAGAACATTCTCCACAGCTAAGTGGAGACTGGGGACTGACTTTCACAGGATCTCTGGTGCCCCATATTTGGCCATGTCCCTTTGTTGGGGAGGCCCAATGGCACTCGGAGGAAGGATAGCGGACGACCAAGAAGAGACTTGATACCCTAGCACCATATTCAGGGGGAGGAGGTCCCCCACAGCCACAGTCATAGGGAAGGGGGATTGGGGTGAAAGTGGGAGGGAGGGAGGAATGGGAGGATGCATGGGATGGGATAGAAAATGAGATGTAATAGGAATTATTTTTAATTTTCAATAAAAATGTGTTATTATTAAAAAAAAAGAAAAGAAAAAAAAGGAATGGGAGCCTCTTTGGTTAGTATGCAATTGCTTGGTGACTGTTTCTGTTCAAGTATAAATAAGAATAGATTTATGATCAAGTATAGGATGTATTGGATTGGGTTGAGAATTAGGGATCTGTACTCCAGAAAATCAGTGTAGTGCATAATCTAATGGCTTTAATTAAGTGAGGCCGCCAAGGCTCCATCATTCAGGAAAGAGCAGCACCTCTGGAGCTGTTGGAAGATGACAGGAGGGAGCTGCAGAAGCTACAAAGCATATGGAATAGAAAGAATGAGAGGAAGAGAGGGAAAGAGGGAGAGAGGAGGGTAGAGAAGAGAGAAAACACTTTAGGAAAAAGACGAAGCCCTGCAGAACAGATGGGAAAAGGAACTAAACAGTGAGCCCCAAACGTTGACATCTGAATATCAGCCCAAATGCCAAAGAGACCAGATGACGGAGGACAGGAATTCTTGCTGCAGAATTCAGCCAGTGCTTAGTAAGCACTGATGTAGTGGACACAGAAAATGCCTGTGAAACTACAAGGGTATTTAAGGAGCTCAGGCAGATTAGAGGCACTGTCATGGCGCAGGTATGTAGCTTGCTCTGAGGTTAGCTCAGAGACCCAGGCATGGTCTGAGGACTGCTGGGATGCACGTGCCTGAGGCTGTACAATACCTGAAGGTCTTCTTCTCGCCGAGTAGTAATAAGCATGGCCCTCCAACTCCTCACACGCATCATGCTTTGTAGCAAAAGGATGCAAAGGAGCCACTAGGAAGGGACGTAGTTTGTGACTTTGTGTTTAGTCAGGCACTGCTCCCCTCTTCTCACTTTGCCACTGGTCTATCATATTAGAAAGTGCTGGCCAGTCAAGTCCTTGGGTCCTGAGTACCCAACTCAGTTCTCTGTTGCAGGACCGGACTTAGCAGAAGGGTACAGTTAGCCATCTAACAGGCCTCCTTTGAACAAACCTTCTTGCAGCCTTCTGTGTGTGAAGCTTTGTTGGCTCTAGTTACTTTGAGACGCTTAATCTTTTCATCAATGTGTAGCTTTGCTTTGAGACAGGGTATGTAGCTCAGGCTGGTTTGGGAGTCACTGTGTAGTTCAGGCTCACATCAAACTTTTGATTCTCCCGAATTAGCCTCCTACATATGGAGATTACAGGCCTTCACCACTGTACCTGTCTTACAGTAAATGATGAAAAAAATGAATTTCATAGGTACTTTTATTACCTCTGTTTTTTGACAGGGCAACTGGTATATGGTAAGATTAATCAACTTGCCTAATATACTCAAATGTTTAATCTCATAGATCCTTAAAACCTCTGAAGGTAATGACACCATGACTCAGCTTTGAGAGGAGGTAGCAACTTCCAGAAAAAAAATCCCCACAAGTATTTTTACTACATAAGTGATGTTTTCAATACCCATGTGTGCCCGTAGTGGCAGCCTGCTCATGTCTGTATTTGATTATGATCACTTTCTCCTTTTCCTCTACCTTTCTTCTTTCTCTTAGAATAAATTCTTTGTTGCTATTATTATGTGACTATCATACAGGAGAACACTGTCACCAGAAAGACGTCTCTAGACTGAGCAAGTGGCTGGACCAAGATTTCACTAGGAGAAGAACCAATGGTGTCTTTGGATGTCTTACCTCTTGCTATCAGAGGATGGTAATGCCTTTTTAGACATCCCACATGGCTCTCTTTCTCTATTCTCTAGAGTTACTTAGTTGAGCCCAACTTGGAAGAGAATCCATGCTCTCCCATGCATTGGGTAGTCTGTGCCTAACACCATCGACAGTCCACGGTGTGGTCTAGATTGTGCGTCTGGTAAACCCCATGGAAGTTACAGGTGTAGAGGCATTGAGTTGGGGGCCACATGTTTCTGTGGACTTGTTTTTCACATATCTCCAATACCTGAAGAGGAAGAAACCTTCTTTCCTCCCTGTAACATTCTGAACTTCCTTAAGTATCTTTAGAGTAAATTAAAGGGTACTGACTCTGG
Source organism: Acomys minous (assembly GCF_964271855.1). Taxonomy (NCBI): domain Eukaryota; kingdom Metazoa; phylum Chordata; class Mammalia; order Rodentia; family Muridae; genus Acomys; species Acomys minous. Next base: position 111,245,729 of record NC_140494.1, read on the forward strand.
CCACAAGCACTTGTGCACTTTCACATACAGTAATTTTAAGAGAATAATAATCTACAAACTGTAAACACAGAATGATCCGGACCGTCCCCACTCCTGTGCTAGTTCCTTGAAAGACTGTTCTGGGGGTAATACTGTGTGTCCCCGCTCCATCCACAATAGCTGAGCACCCCAATGAGGCGATGGTTCCTCCTTCCCTAGCTGAGCATCTTTAGATTTGAAAGGATGAAACCCAAAGCTACGGAGTGTTTGCAATCTTGAGACAGAATGAATTCTTAGGCAGAATACTCTTCCCACTGAATCTATTAACAAATCTGGCTTTTGACATAAGACCTATTGTCCCCACACTGAGAACAAACCCTGAAAGAGAAGAGGAAAGACAAAAGGATTGTGCTTGTAAATCTACTTCCTTTTCTCTTATTCCTACTGACCTGTGAGATGATCAAGAGCACGAATTTACTTTCATCTTGCCTGTGGCTGAATCTTCAGTTCCTTTCATTATTAACAGTACTTGATTAAGCAGGCAGCATTCCATGATTTTCGTTGTAATTAGGAAACAAATGTAATATCCTTTTCCTCCCCCAATTCCTTTTTAAACAGCATAAATTAAAATTACCTGTATTCCTTCCTTGAGTGTGGACTGGATACGTGGGTCTGCATAAGCAATGCTTTCCAGTGAGATTTACAGAGATTCACAGAGCAGAAAGACATCATTGCCAATAGATAGATAGGTAGATAGGTAGATAGATAGATAGATAGATAGATAGATAGATAGATAGATAGATAGATCTAATTCAGGGCAAGACATCTCAGAAAGGTAAGACATCTAATTAGTTTTCTATCAGTAGTACATTGGGATGTAGAGCTGTGGGGCCAGATCTGAGTTATAAGCAAGGGGCATAAAACTCAGTATGGACATGGAATTCAGGCTGGGATACATGGTTTAAGCATAGTTGAAAAGTAACAGGGTATATAAAATTCAAAGTAACCTTATTTGCTTATGATACTTAGGGCATAATGTATCTACTCCCCTCTCACAATGTGACCCGCATCCTCATAAGCACTTGCTGTCAGTGCTCTCAGACATATTTATTTCTGTGCATGGAAAACCAGGAGCCATTTTGACACCTCACTAAATTCCATGGAGTTTTTTTTTTACCTGTTATATTTCTGGAATGTGCCTATCACTATAGATTCACTAAGTATTTCAGGGGTCTATCCTTTCCTCTAAACGATTTCTGAATGTGTGCCCTGCTTAATAACTGTTCTCTCTCTTCTGGGTTATAGCAACACCTTCCGAGGTGTTCTCTGCCCTGCCTCCCCCTGGCTAGTCTCCCAGTTGAGGCAAAGAATCTTTCTGTAATGTACATGTTCTCCAATCCCCTAAATAGAACACAATCACACAGAGAGAATCAAATTCAATTAGCATGGCCTAGAATTCCTTGTGCTGTGCTAATGTCACCTCATCCTCGCACATCCTCGTCCCCTATGCTTTACGCCAAATGGACTTTGTACACATTCAGCAATAGCAGAAAACAATTCTTCTCAAAACACACAAGGGTTGGTCACAAAACAAGTCTTAACAAACTTAAGAGTGTGGGAAACAGCTTCATGAAAGTAGGTATCAGTAGGAAGAGTAATTTCAGAAAGTTCATACATATGTGAAATATGAAACACAATCCAGAGCAACTGACATGTCAGAGAAGTGAGAAATAAAGAAAACTCTTGAGACAAAAGTATAAGTAAGTGAAAAAGAGAATACATATAGTATATGGAAGCCTCAGTTTATAGCAATAAATGTCTATATCAGAATAGAGGATTCCAGATGCAGAACTCAATGTTAAAACTCAAAGAACATGAAAAGGGGGGAAAAAAGCATAAAATTAGTAGGAGATGGAGAATAGTAGGTATCAGATAGAAAGAAATGATGCAAAAACCAGAAGAGTAATAGAAGCCTTACTGGAGGATCTGGCTCTGAGACAGTGCATCAGTGCGCGTTTAGCAATGCCAAGAATCTCACAGAAAATCAGAAATGGGAGAAGAATGGTAAGAGACACCACAGGGATACAAAAGAGATCACAAGAGACATCTGTGAAAAATCATATGAAAAGTTGGATAACCCGATAGAAATGGATAAATTCCTTGAGACACACAGCCTTCCAAGAAAGAATCAGGAGAAAACAGGAAATCAAAACATACCAGTAATGAGTAAGGATATTAAATCAGCTTTGGAAAATCTCCAGTGAGGCATGGCTGCTCAGAGCTGGAATCTCAGCACTCCATAGGCTGAAGCAGGAGATGTCAGGAGCTCAGGGCGCTCTCAGGTACTACTGTGTTTGAAGGAAGCCAGAGCCATACGAAGCCCTGTATAACAATTTAAAAGAAAAATTTCCATCAAAGACAAAGATAAGCCCAGAAAATTATTAGACTTTAGTGCCGAACTATACCAAGAACTCTAAAAGAATTAGTACCAGTCCTTCTCAAATGCTTCCAAAAAAATCAGGACACTAAGGACACATGGATGTCTGTGACTTGTGCTGCAGCCTGAAGCCATGTTGATGTTCATGGGCTGTGCTGCTTCCAGGGGCCATATCAATCCGAATGGCTTGCTCTGCCAGGGTGATGTCCAGGTCTGTGTTGCTGCCGAGGGCCATATCTGGTTCCCTGGTCTTATTGCAGCCGGGTCTGTATTGATGCCCATGGCCTGTGTTGCCACTGAATGTTGGGCAGAGGCCTATGGTTTATGCTGTGACTGGAAGCCATATTGATGTCTGTGATCTCAGCTGCATCAGAGGGCCTTATTCAGGTACATATTTCTACTGCAACCAGGAGCCCTGTTCATGGTCTGTGCTGATGCCAAAAAAAATGAGGGAGCCCATGATCCATGCTCCAATGGTCCATAAGAAGCAAATAAGCTACTTTTGCAGTGATATAGATGACTTTAGATGCACAATTGATAACGAAAGACATGGAAGGCTTCTTTGACCACCCTTACCTTCATTCCAACCTCCCCTCCTCAAAACAGCAACAGCCTAGATTGGAAGACAGTGAGAAATCTTTAAAACTATGATAGGATGCTGTGGTGTGGGCCTCCACAGCAGATGACTTCCAACAGGGATGCTGCTGAAGATGAAGGACTCAGCTTTATATAGGGGCATGCCACTGAGGTTGATCACGCCCCAGTGAGTGTATAGACAACACAAATCGGACTCTTTTCGCAGGGGAAGGGTTAACTAGGGTTGAGGGAGGACAGGGAAGGGCTGAGAAGCAAATTTGATGGGATGTATGATGTGAAATTCCCAAAAATTCAATAAAAATACTGTGTTGGAAAAATTTCAGGACATTCTCATGACATTCCAAACTCAACATTTCCGTTATATGAAAGCTACACAAGGGTGCTATAAGAAAATTGTAAGCCAATACCCCCAAATCCTTAATGAAAAGTACTAGAAAAAATTCAATAACATGTTAAAATATTATTTACTGTAATAAAAAGAGGTTTATTCCTGGTCCAACACAGACAAATCAATGAAATGAAATGCTGCATTCACAGAGTAAAGACCCTTTGGCTTGTGGTGATGAGCCTCTTTCTTGTACTCGGATGGCACCATTAATGTCAAACACTCCCACCCCAACTATTCCTTCCCACTCTCTGTTGATACCATCCATTGCCCAAACCCAGCAGGAATCTGAGGGGCCAGGAAGCCGGGTAAGGTGGTCCATATTAGACTCCAGGGCACAGCAACTAACACCAGAGGATTAAAACAGAGAAAACCCAGAAGTTCTACAGCTTCTAAGCAGTGAAACTAGGACCTCACTCAACAGTTACTATATGCCCATCACCAGTTTCCACTACACAGATATTAATGCAAGTGTTAAGATAATGACTCATGCTAGACGTGGTGGCACACGCCTTTAATCCCAGCATTTATGGAGGCAGAGGTAGGCAGATCTCTGTGAGTTCGAGGCTAGCCTGTTCTATAAAGTGAGTCAGTCCAGGACAGCCAGGGCTTCACAGAGAAACCCTGTCTCAAAAAAAAAAAAAAAAAAACCACACAAAACAAAAACAAAAACAAAAAACAAAAAAGCAATGACAACAAAAACAAATAAAAATGGACATAGGCTCTAAATTTTCAAAAGAAGACATAGAGATGTCTATTGGAGATATAAAAGAGGCTCAATGACATTTCGTCATTAGATTGACTACTAACAGAAAGTTGAAAGTAATGTTGATGAAAATCTGGAGAAAGGGGAACTTGTGTATGCTGCAGTGGTGGGAACATGAAGTTATACATGTATGTGGAAAGCAGTATAAAGCTTCTTCAAAGAAATTTTAAGAATAGAATTATAACATGATTTAGCAATTTTACTTTTTGGCTTATAGTCAAAGGGATTGAAATCAACACATCACAAATTTTACCAGCTTTCATAATAGCTGAGATAAGGAAGCAACGTAAATGTTCTTCAATGGATAAATGGAATTTGAAAATGTGGCACAGGTATAACATGGACTACAATACAGCCCTTAAGAAGAAGGGATTTGCTAGTGGGGGGGGTCTTGTCTTGGTATAGATGATTGTTGACTTCTCAGTAGTGGCTAGTGAAAGATGGAGTGGTGATGACCATTTCTTAAAATAACAATGGAGTTCATCAACTGATTCATCATAAGATTAAAAAAGAAAAGTGGGAATTTGTCATCTGTAAGAAAACGGATGAATCCATGGAGGCACCGCATAAAGTGAAATAACCTAGGCACAGAGAGACAAATAACTCTTTGTTACTTCTATGTGGAGTGTAAGCCTCTTAGGGTATAATTGTCATGAGAGGCTAGCCTGCGAGAATTAGTGAGATGTAAAAGAACACAGAATCTTTTTTAAAATTCTATTAATTTACTCAGATGACAACTCAATTGTTATCCCATCAACTTGTATCTTCCCATTCCTCCCTCCCTCCCACTTTTACCCTATTCCCCTCCCCTAGGTCTAAGACCAAGGGGGACCTCCTCCCCCACTATGTGGTCATAGGCTATCAAGTCTCATCTTGGTAGCCTGCTTATTCTTTCTTTGAGTGCCATCAGGCCTCCCCACCAAGGGGAAATGGTCAAATATGGAGCACCAGAGTTCATGTCAAAGTCAGTCCCCTCTCTCCACATAACTGTGGAAAATGTCCTGTCCATTGCGCAGATCAGAGTAGGGGTTCAATGTTTACTATTGTATTGTCCTTGGTTAGTGCAATAGTTTGAGCAGACCACCCTGGGCCCCAATCCACCCATCACGATGAAGAACACAGAATCTTACATGTGGGAAAATAAGGTCAAGAGAGGTATTGTACAGCATGACGGCTGTAGTTAATATGAATATACTATATATTTGAGTTAGCTAAAAGAGTATATTTCTGCTGTTTTTACCATATAAGGAAAGCTTCTACAAGTACATATATGTACCAGAGTACCATGTGGGTCACCATAACTTTTACTTGTCAACTCAAGAGTAAATGCATTGAGGTATAGTGACAGCTCATAATACGGGAAGTTGTCCCCACCTGTTCATACCAGATTTTACCAAACGCTTAATTAAGTAAAAGTGGACATTTTTCCTTGGGTCAAGATGAAATTCTCACACTATCCAGTTATCCAACGGTAAGCTGTAAACAAATAAAAGCACAGAAGTTACATCAAAACCGTCAGTGTTCTAAAGATGCTGTGTTGGAGATTGTAAGTCTGTCATACTGCGATAATGGGTCACAGAGCATCACTTAAGTAACAGCAGTTCATCTGAAAAGAGGAAAATAAAAAATCTATCTTAGAAAATGCACAAAAAGAAATGAAGACTGGGGGAAAAGCCTATGCCATTCTGTGTCATAGAGGCTGAACTGACTGTGAATATGAACTTGGGTCCCTGAGCTTGCACACTTGACCCTTCCTCCTTTGGATGGACCAAGTGGCCCAGGGGCTATTCTCACTCTCTTGGCCATTTGTCCAGCTTTATGTATTGGACAGCAACAGCAAATAGGCCATTTTGGAAAACATGGTCTACTGTGCAGCTGGGATCCAGTAGGACAGGCCAGGAGGAAATGACTGCCGTGTGTGCTTCAACCCAAGGGCCACACTAGTAACTAATATGTAGTTGCCTAAAATGCTTGTGAGGTTTCAGATGGGTCTGCCTCCCACTCCTGTTTCAGTTGTAAACTTAGTTGTGACCTCTCTGTCATCACTTGGGTCTTTCCAACTGGAATGCTTTCTGGGCCCTGCTCATACCTCAGAGCCTCTTTTAATGGCCACTCCTGCTCTTGTGGCTGGGCACTGGGCCCAAATCCCCAAACCTCCGCATCTGGAGAGCCAGCTCCCATCTTCCCAGCAGACTTGTGGTGAGAATTGTGCAAACTCTACAAGGTTAAATAGTTCAGTTTGTCCAATGGCCCTGGCCTGCAGAAGGTTCTCCAAACGTTTCCAAACCCCAGAGGTTTATCTCAATTATCTAACTTGTGAGAACAAGCTTGCTTGGGAGAGCAGCCCTTTCTCATTCAAAGGGAGCCTAAGAGTCAAGGCCCTGCTTTCTAAGGGCAAGCTTGTGTGTTGGTTTTTGGCTGCAGATTCGACAGAGGAATGAAGAGAAACTGCAGATTCTTTCTAGGCTGGGAACACAGCAAAGGTTTCCAGTTGGGCTCAATTCAATGGTTGGGTAAGTTGATAGAGATCAGATAGCTCACTGGATGTAGCAATGAGTTCCTTTTATCCTTCGAATTTGAGCATAAGCTTTTAGTGTACATTGTGGAAAGCTGGGTTGGAGGTCTTAGGGTCTTGGGGTTTAGGTACAGCTTTGGAAAATATATGTAGGGGGCAGGATTTCAGGTTTGGAAACCGACTCCTTTACTTCCCTCCTCTGCTATAATTGGAAATAGATGCATGATTCAGGTGACTGACAGCCCCTCTAAGTAGAAATCTGTACCTTCTCAGAGCTGTCAAGGCGCCATGGGAGTGAAAACGTGGCAGAAATTCTCTAGGGCCTCTACTCGGAGATCTAACCGGGCCAATCATGTCATGCCTGTCTCTGTTCTCCTCTCCCAGGATCTTCAAGGCTGAAACAGTAAGGAGTCAACTCTAGAGGTGTGGCAGCCAAGCACCTGTGTGAAAGCTAATGGGTTTGCAGCCTCAGAGCTCCCTAGAGAGCTCCCCTCCCTGTCAGCCTCTTCCATTCATTAAGTGGGCACTACTGGCTTGCATATTGGGCACAAGCCCTTGTAGTTCTGTGGGAGAAGCCCCTGACTGGGACTTTTGATTTCCCCCAGAGTCTGTTGTGTTCCCACCAACAGCTTCTTCCTTTTTTTGGCTGACTCACAAAGCTTCTGCTGAGAATTGGTGTGGAGAGGCTCCCAGAGGAGGTTAGAAGCCTGTGAAAGAGCTCAAGCTGTGCTCCCTAGGAATGGCCCCTTAAAGCTCCCAGATCTTTATCACAAGAACATTGCAAGCTGTTCTCCTCATCTGCACTCCAGACGCACTGAGTGGACTGCATGGTGGCAGCAGCGTGGGGCCTGTCTGACACCCCTGCTGTGTCCTTCTGGAGATAGTTCTTGGAGAAGATGAACAGTGTCACCCTCACTTCACAGTTGTCTTTTCTAAGGCAGCAGCAGGAAGGTGGTACTTCTTTCCCACAAGGGAAAACCTGCCTCAGCCTCCTTCATCCATTGGGTCCCAGTTTGAACCACATTTCGCTTGAGATTTTAGTTCTATATGTTCATTGTACATGGTCCTGAGCTATATAAGAACATTTCATCTAAGCATATCTCCTCTTCTTTTCTTCCTTATTCCTATGAGTCCCCTTTGATTTCCTAGACATTTTGGTTCTATTTTCCTTTTTTTTTTCATGCGTGATTTCTGTGGAAAATGACATTAATATTTTGGTGAGGATTACACTGTAGATTGCTTTTGGTTAGATAACTAGTTAAACAATATTGATTCTTACAACCCATGAACATGAGCTGAACCACACTGTCACTGGGTACTGCAAAATACAGAAATGTGAAAGCTGCTGATCTTAGTAATACTATTCTATACTATTCTATACTATACTATACTATTCTATACTATACTATACTATTCTATACTATACTATTCTATACTATACTATACTATACTATACTATACTATTCTATACTATACTATACTATTCTATACTATACTATTCTATACTATACTATTCTATACTATACTATACTATTCTATACTATACTATACTATTCTATACTATGCTATTCTATACTATACTATTCTATACTATACTATTCTATACTATACTATACTATACTATTCTATACTATACTATTTCAGAGTATCATTCAGAAACCCTTCTTTTGCATCCTCATTTTTAAACCAAAGTCAAACTGTTAACTATTAACTAGCTTCAGGAATTCTCTAAGAAGTGTGCCTGATACAATGCCTGACACTTGATGGGTGCCCAGAGAATATAGTTATTGCATGAATAAATCCACTAGGACATTAACTATGATACATAATAAAAGGAGCCTATGCCAGAGTTAAATCAAAATAATGGATACAGTTAGAAATATCTGAGGGTCAAGAAGTGCAGGTGACCAGCTGTTAGAAATGTGAACCCTCATCTTGCCAGGCATGCCCTGTGGCATATGTAATGTTAGCCCTTGGGAAGCAGAAACAGGAGGATCTTGAGTTTGAGGATCAACCTGGGCTATATAGCAAAACCTTACCATCAGCTATGTACACTTGTAGGTTAAGAGGGCAGAGAGATGAAGCCAATCCTCCTGTAAGAAGCCTACCTATGATGCAGCTCATTGTTCTGTGGCCATATATACCGCATGCCCATATATATCATTCATAGATATTCTCTATGATGATTTTTTTATATCTTCATCCTTACCTCAAAGACCCCTTGAGGCCAGAGGCTGTATCTTGTTGATTAGTTTTAACTACCATACCTAGAAAGGCCTGGAGTCCAGACACTCAATAATACATAACAGGATTACTAACTGCATAGTAGCATTTTAAAAACAATGTTCTTCAAGTCCCAGCATGTTAACAGCCCAGCCACTCTTCAACACTCATATCATGACAAGGTCATTCTCTTCTGCCGGCACCGCAGGAGTCACCTGTACTATGACAGCAGCCCAACCATGCCATCTGATTCATGAGTCCTCCTACCCCTAAATTAATCCAGGATTCCCTCTAAAAGTGACCTTGATTAAGGAAGGTCTACCCCAGGTAATATCTGTGTCTTTAGACGCTTAGCATAATGGCTCATTTCTTTTAACGACCTGTGGGCTCTTGTGTCTGCTCACTGCCCAAGCTCTGTCTCTTATCCATCTCCATTGTCCAGGTTCACAAGCCCAGGAGACACGGGATTTCGGTTCAGCTTCTAATCTGCACTCCCTGTTTCTAAGATGATTTGAGGGTCATATAAAAGCAAGTAAACTGCTTCTGCTAGTAATGGGTAGACAAGACAGCAAGGGCTGTTACTGTGGTATTATGAGCTCCCTTTATGAAATATTAGCTACTCATTTGTTCTTCATGTCTCATCAAATTAGCTCAGTTGCCTTTTGTTCTTGGTTGAACTAACATCAAAATCTAAGGCTCTTCCTGGATTTTATTTGAGAAAAAGACAGCTTTTGAACATGCTATGCTGGATAAAAGTGAAAGGATTTCTATCTTGTTATGCTGTGTCATTTATTTTATAAATAATTACATAAATTGTTTTTAAATAATAAAAAGACCTGTTTAACTATACTATGAATTCTTCAAAGATGAATCACTATTTCTTTTGATGTGTAAAATATAGCAGATATTTAATTAATGTGAAAAGAAGGAAAAAGGATGATAGGATGGAAGAAGGAAGGAAGGAAGGAAAAAAGGAAGGAAGGGAGCTAGCCTTTATGAGTAGCAGAAAAAATATAAGACATAGTTAGATCTTGGCAAGAATATATTGTTCAATTTAAGAGATATTGAGATGGTTGGCAACCAATTGTGTTTGGAGCTACATCTCAAAAGTAAGACCTGAGGCAAAGCTACCCTCTTGGCAGAGTCAGCACATGCCTTGTAGTTGGAAGCACAGCTGTAGCTACAGTTGCCTTGAGACAATTCAAAACCGATGAGTCAAGGAAAGATTGGTTCTGGAGATACGTTGATATCTAGGGAGCAGACAATAGAATATTCACCCAGCAAAGGAGAATACGTGTTTTTCCTTGAACATAGGTATGGTTCCAAACTCTGTCCTCGTGACTGGAATTAAGATTTCAAGATGCAGAACATTCCATCTCTCCTTCAACTGGGTTAAGTAAATGTTATTGAGTCATATGCCAAACAGCTGTGTCCTTCCCTAGTCCTGGCCTCACCACTATTCTGCACGAAGCGTTGGCTTTTGTGCCAAGTCACTCCACCCTCCTGAATTACTCTGTTTGCCTCTTCTTCCACCTCCACATTTCCGTCCTGGAGCCTTTGCCTTATTTATTATTCCTCAATCTTTATTTACCTACAATCCATTTGCTCTCCATCATCACTTCGCCTAGGACCTCTTCACAGTCTTCCTCAGTCATTACAGTCCATGATGACATGGCCATCCTCTGATGTTCATGGAGTTGGCTCCCTTGTTAGTTTTCATGGTGACTTGCTGGCTAGACTGCTGGTCCTTTGGGAAAGGACCTGTGGCCAAGATACTTATGTCAACATCCATCATCTAGAGAGGATGTGCATAGACTTACCAAATGCATCCTTCCTGTTCCCTACCTAGACTTCAGGCTGTCCTAGGAGCAGAACTCCAGCGTTGGCCTGAATAGGCCAGTGTTGTCTGGATGAGCAGGTGGCTACTGAACACTGAATGGCCTCACATAGCCTGGAAGGCTTGAATTAGGTAGTGGGATCTGTAGGACCTGGTTTATAGGACTCACGGAAGTCTAAGGTTTGCAGAGGTTAAGCATAAAGTCCAGAGCAGGAAGTAGTATAGAACAAGGCAAAGACACAATGTTGGTAGACAGAGGAGCCTGTCTTCCTGCTACTTACATCTCTTCGTTCCTTCCTTCCTTTCTCCTCCCCTCTTTCTCTCTTTTTTCCCTTTCTTTCTGAGATAGTGTTGCATGTAGCCCAAGCTGTCCTCCAGCTTAGTATATAGTAGATGTTGGTATTTGAACCACTGTTTCCACCACTTCCACCCCATAAATTATATATATGTAGCCAGGTTGTCCTGGCTAAACCAATATGACTGTTTTCTCACAAAGTAATGGTAATCTTGTCTATGATGCCAACCTCAAATATTTTTTTCTTTGACACAGAATCTCACATTGCCTAGTGTGCTCACACCTGCTCTGTAGGCAATGCTGGCCTTGAACTCTCGATCCTCCTGTCTCAGCCTCCCAAGCACTTGGATTACAGGTGTGAACCACCACACCCTGTGGTTTTTATTTTTAAATAGGGTGAGCTGGTGCTTTGGATAGATACAAATTGAGACTGTGGCACTGCTGGTCCTGGTCGTTCAGAATCTGCTACCAGCATATGATGGGGATGGATGTGACCCTAGCAGTAGAGAAACAATGTAGGAGCAGCCCCAGGTAGGGCTGTGCCATCCGCTCATTATGAAAACTGCTGTGTGCTATGCGAAGCCTCTCGGCTGCCCCTGTCCCCAGGGCCTATGAGGGCACTTGCACAGTGTCATGAATGGGAACAAGCAGGTCTCCTCTGCCAAGACCCAGACCACACACTTGGCCTGAACCCTACATAATTCATAGAACTGTGGGCGACCCCAATGCTTGATAGAAACCCAATTTTTTTTCATTTCTTATGAAAATTCATTGTCAGTCTGGTGACTGATGCTTGTCATTGGATCATTCGAGTGGTCGAGGCAGATTACTTGTAGGTTTCAGGCACATAGTAATTTCTAGTGTAGTCTACAGAATTAGGATCTATATCATAAAATTAAATAGTGAAAATTATAAAGACCATATCTGAAAAAGAATCCTGACAGTCACATAGGGAAAATACACTTGGCCAGTGACAGTTCTGGTTTGTCTAGGGGAGGTGGCATTTCTGGGTTTAAAGAAGTCATTCAGGAAGAGGGGGCACTAACTGTCGCCTCCATTTTCAATATTGCAGGCAACACCGCTGCTCTTGTTTACCTTCTTGTACAGGTTAGAGAATGATGGTTCAGCAAAGTAAAAGAGAACAGCAGAGAAGAGCCGCAGGATGGACAACAGAGGCTTGTTTTCAGTCCCATCTTCACCATTTCACACCTGCAGATCTTTCTTGGGGACTACTATATACACATGGCTTTGGAGGGATGTGTGGGCAGACAGGGTCGCCACTGGGTCTAGATTCACAGTATTTGGTGGAATGGGAAGGTAAGGATGGAGCTGGAGTAATAAGCAAGTGTTCACTAAGATAATTTCAAAATCGCAATATTATTAGAGTAGGAAGAAAAGAAAAGAGAAGAAAAGAAAGTAATGTGCCTGGAAGGGGCACGGATAACCAGACAGAACTTCAGGTAGTGATATATCCTAGGCTGTAGACTGGTTACTTGATGGCAAGAGGCATGTAACTTTTCTGGGCTTTAGTTTGTTTATTTACTGGGTGGCTATGCTAATGGCATATGGCTCAGCCTCATCATTGAGGATTAGAGGGACTCAGAAGCTCCGGGAAGACAGTAGATTCTTGGCTCCTTACTATTTTCAAGTCAAGGGACATATGGCAAACCCCTCTCACTTACAGGGCATCTCCTTCCTGCCAACGTGTTCCACCTTGATTTTATGTTGCCTGTTTCCAAGTTAGTGCTTTAGGGAGTTGAATGTTTGCAGAGCTTGCTCCTATTTTTAAACTCACCTTACTCTGCATCCCTCTGTTTCCTGGGTCTTTGGGTTGATGACTACGAAACAAAGACTGTGAAAAAGTGCTGGCTGCAATGGTAGGAGGGGAAAGGAGAGCAGGTGCAGAGTCTGTCTGTCTGTCTGTCTGTCTATATGATGTAGGAGGTCACTGGTGTAATTAAATAATATGCAATAAATTTGCAGTGGCCTTTTACTTTATCCTATTTTCTTCCTCCACCCTGAAGGCCTGTGCCTCCCACTATTATGTTGATTCCACATGGATTTTTCAACCTCGGAGGAAACAAAGACTTATTAAATGCACACATTGCTGCTTAGGAGAATGGAGACAGCTACCACTCATTCAAGAGTCGTGAGCCGAGTGCATCACTTCTGAGTCCCACTGGCTCTGAGGCCGAAAGGGTGGCTTTGAAGAGGGCTTGGGGTACCAGGCAGGTGGAAGTAAGTGTGTGGTGGGGTCAGGGGGTGCAGGCACAGGAGCACCCAGATTCTCTGCCTATGTCTTAGGACCCTCAGAACACACTGAGGGGTCCCATGGCTTAGAATAAGAAGCACATGAGAAAGCGTTGTTATCAGTGGCCATAGTTCCCCAGTTCTGCCTTAAACCCTGACAGTAAGAGCAGCATGTGTTTTCCTCTGTGAGCTGATAAAAAGCATGTGGAGTTAGACAGATTTGCATTCAAATCTAGCTCCACCCTGACCCTAAGAGGCTAGTATATTTTTCTGAACCTTTCTGTTTGTCACTGTCTAGTGGCAGGGGCTTCCCAGACAGCCAGAGGTCAGCTTGCTGCCTGTGAATAATGTGACCTAAGAACTAATGATGATAGCTGAGCTTGGGTTAGCTCAAAATTTTTAATGAGACGCTATGGGTACATAAAGAGGACATGGGCTTAATTCTGTAGCCAGTGGACAATACATTCTCCACAGTTGTGTGGAAAGTGGGGACTGACTCTGACATGAACTCTGGTGTCCCCGTATTTGACCAATTCCCTGTGGTGGGGAGGCCTGGTGGCTCAGAGGAAGGGTAAGCAGGCTACCAGGATGAGACCCTATAGGGTGTGATCATATGGTGGGGGAGGAGGTCCCCTTCTGTCACAGACCTAGGCCAGGGGAATAGAAAGAGGGAGTGAGGCAGGGAGTGGGAAGATACAAGTGAGGGGATAACAATTGAGATGTAATCTGAAAAATTACTTAAGTTAAAAAAAATAATTACATCATGGGGGGGGGAAGGCTTTATGGAGGCAGTGACTTAAGGAATGTGTAGTATTTTAGGTTATATGTCACCAATAGTGTGCTTCTGGAAGTGAGGGAGGGGAAGAGTCAGTGTGAGTCAAGGAGCCTTCCTGGCCTTGGAGCATCCCCCTATGTACACATGAGCCAGCCTGCAGTCCTCAAGCACAGTGTAGGTAGGACTGGTGCCAAGGTATTTGATGACACCTGATTGACTTTGCTGGAAATCTCGCCTTTCTATTGCCTAAGAAAGGACTCCTGTCTGTGCTGATTGCTGGGTGAAAAGGGGCTGAGGGTCTCCATACCATAACAGCAATGAAACGGAGGAGCCACATGACCCAGCCGGCACACACGCTCAGGTTCATTCATACCCCGAAGCTCTCTTCAGGCCAATATAAGACACTCTCTTTTCGCAGCTGTGTGGCCTTAGACATGTTGCCTAAACTCTCAGAAGATTTTCACGAGACTTGTGCATGCTTCTGGGGTGGGGGAGGAGTCGGGGGATCTTGTTTCAGATTCCCTGGGGACAGCGTATTGCTGTCCCTTTGCTCTTCAAAGTGTCCAGTCTGAATGATAAATTGACATCCTTCTTCATCTACCCTGTCTTTGTGTTGGGGTGCTAGGCAAGTAAAATATGGCAACATTGTTTTCCTTAGGGCACTTTAACGGCAATGATCATAAAATATGATAGCTGATGTTAATGGTGGAGAACATCTGTAGTTAATGTAACTGTTTTTAATGCGAGGCCAGGGCTGTGGGGCTTATTTCTATGTTGATAGTATTATCCATAATTTTAGGAGTAGTACCATCAGTGGTCATCATCCACACAGTTCCTCATTCACCTCCTCTTAAAGCTGGCTAGGAAACTCAGTTACTAGAATACTTCCCATCTGAAGCTCAACTTCAGTGAACACTGGTTTCTTGGCCACAGACACACCTCACTAGGCTTTATTAATACATAATAATAATAATAATGATAATAAATATAATAATAATAATAAATACAGTAGGTTCTTCTACATGGAAATTCTCTGAAGACACAGGGGAAGGGACTTCAGTGACAGCCTCTAGAAGAAGCCACCTTTACTGTCAAACATTCTCAAGACAGCTCGTGGTCTTAATTTCCTACAAGGACCAAATGAACCAGTGCAGTTCAGTAACGTCCAGGGCTGTGCTGCACCAGGGTAGGATGGTTTCAGGTACATTTGGCAATTTGAGGAAGGCGTGAGTCACGTGCGAGGGCTGACTAAGGTATTAAGGCTTGGTGCTTCCTGCCACGTAGACAGTGATCAATGAATAGAGCCTCCTACTGTGGTTGCTCTTCGCTTCCGCCTGGACCAAGCACAGTGCTGGGATGCACATCTCCCGGGGCCCAGGCTGTAAATGCAGAGCGGCTAGGAATGGGCTTCTCATCTTCATTCTTCAGTTGACGGGGACAAGCTGGATGTCACCTACCCGAGAAACGAGAGCGGCAACAGTGATGAGGAACCCCAGGACTGGGTAGGATCACTGGACACTGTTGATTTTTCTCTACGTTGCTCACCCAGAGAAACCTTTCATAGAAATAGGATATCTTCTCTTAAAATCTCAGGATGTAGGAGCATAAGAGCCCCCTTGAAAGAGGTAAGGGGCGGTCTGGATGTTTCCTGCTCTGCTGGAGGTGCTGTCCTGAGCTTTTGGTCTTCCGAGTCAACACTGCTGAAGCCGGGAAAGCTCTATTCTTGGTCAGGGGTATGCTGTAGCCACTGACCACTCCTGCATGTCCTGGGCCTCCAGCAACATCTGTACTACCTGCAGATGATGTCCAGGTGATGCTGTGAGTGTTGGTGGCTAAGCATCAGTCTCATAAAGGGATGCTTGTGCTGATGCACAGTTTCCTTTCTGCCTGACTCTGTCTCTTTCTGTCTATGTTTCTCTTGGATGCCTGTATGTGTGTGTGCATGCGTGTGCTGGTAATATCAATCTACACATGTAAAAAACCTGCAGCAAGCTACAACACACACACACACACACAACACACACACACACACACACACACACACACACACACACACGAAGGCTAATGAATTCTGCATAATGTATAAAATCGTACCAATGTCAACTTCCTAATCAGCTATGTAAAATGCTGTCTTTGGAGAAATACAAAGGAGCTGGTTTTGTGACTTTCTGAGTCTATATTTATCTCAAAATTAGTTTTGTTTAGTGGGTCAGGCAACAAATGGGGAGATTTTTATATGCTATTTTCTTTGTATTTGTTGGATATGTGGTAGATTAAATTAGCAAATTCATTTTAAATTACTGGAATGATTCCAGCACTAGGCAGGTAGAGGCAGGAGGATCAGGAGTTCAAGGTCACCCATTGCTACATGCTATGTGCAAATCCACAGGCTACATGAGGCCCTATCTCACAAAAACTTAAAAATTAGCCAAGCATGGTGGTGCACGCCTTTAATACCAGCACTCAGGAGGCAGAGGCAGGTGGATATCCGTGAGTTCAAGTCCAGCCTGGTCTACAAAGAGAGCTCTAGGACAGCCAGGACTGTTATATAAAGAAACTCTGTCTTGAAAAAAAAATTAAAATTAGAACAATTCTGGCAAATGAAAAAAATACAGTTAAATGATTTTTACTACCTCCAGACCCACTTTCTTTCCTGTGGAGCTGTTTCTCTTCAACAACTAGTCTAGTCTTTCTACTGAACTCTCTGGGCGTGCACTTACCTTACTGTGCCTGGAAAAAGTATTTCTACACCTTCAATTGCACACAAGTCATCTACTGTTTCTGTCAGAACATATAGGTTCCAATGTACTTGGTTAGTTGGCTAATATATCGGCTTTAGTGCTATTTTATCGGCCTCTGTTGTAAGCATCCTATAAGCAGGGCACCAAGACAGAGAAAGTCCGCAGAAAACTCATGACACCCCAGAGAGAATACAACCTCTGCCCTCCATGGCAGGAGAAGCACTGGGGAGGTCAGCAACATTGCTTCATACAAACTGTCCAGTTCATTCTTTGTTCTTTGGCCTCAGCACTGGACTAGATGCTGAGAAATCAAAGAGAAGTAAAATATATTCCCTGCTCAATAATCTTTTGTGGGAGGCATGTAATGTTGGATTAATATCTCAGTTCAGGGTCCCCTGTGCTCACAGAGAAATACAAATATGCTTAAAGAACACAGAAAAGTAGTTTCATCAGACCAGGGGAACAAGAAAAACTTCCCCGAGCAGGTGACTATCCTAGAGCATCTCAAAGAAGGACCTGACAAGATGGGCCAAGAAGAGAGCAAAGGAAGCAAGGAGCACTGTGAACAGTGGCAAGGAAACTTGAGCGACGACAGCTTTCTTGCAGCTACTCAGCATTAGGGACCTTTGGTACAGGCCTGCCTTCTGAAGGCTGGAAGGGCAGAATCAATAAGAGTTAGAAGCCCAATTAGCTTGGGAAGTTCTAGGTTAAATGAAAACTGAATGAAATAAGGACATAATTGATTGCTCAAAGGTCTGGTTGAGAAGAAAGTTTTTTATTGTAGATATGAGGGAACATACAAGCAGAGGCATCAGAGAGAGTCCAGATCAGGGAGAGAAAGTAATAGACTGAACCAGGCCATGAGAGAGGGCTAGGCAGAGCACAAGAGAGAGAAGAAAAGAAGAGAGAGCCAAGAAAGCGCATGGCCAACCTGGCAGGGTTAGACAGGAGTGAGAAGCTGGGGACAGGGACCATGCTAAGAAGAGCTGAGGGGAGTCAGGATGCCAGCATGGGCTCTTTAACAGGTACTGGCTATGCTGAGAGTGTCTGGAAGCCAGCATGCACTTTGGTATGCTAATAGACACCACAGTTAGCTATTTGTTGCTGTTCTTTTGGACTTGACACAAACCAACTGTTTTTCCACAGAGCATCTCAGAGTCTTTGGAATGCTCTCCGGCATTTGAGTCTCTCAGAAGAGTGACACTGCCTAGCCTCATGGCATACAGATCCTTTGTTTCAAGGACATTTTGTTGGAAACAAATACTTGAGCGTGCACTGGAGAAATACTGGGCTATTCAGATAGGTTCTGAGCATTATCAGCATGTACTAGGTAGGATAAAGCTATATCTTACATATGCAAAGTTACGGATGGTTCTGCTTTTTCTAGGAGCTCATCATAATAAGCTTAATTAGTAATGGTAGACTAAGGTGGCTCTTTCCCATTGGGTGTCTATGGGCAGCATCCCATGAGTGTGACAATTTACCTTTGCACGGGCATTTGGCCTCTGGTAATTGTACTAGTATTGCTTGGTGCTCAGTCTCTTCTTTTGCCACCAACTTACCTCCTCAGGCATTTGAAATGGCAGAACCAGAGACAGAAATTTACAGTATGAAGGTTTTAAAAGGCTGCAGTGGGTAATCTCTGCACTGAGTATTAAAAGAGCAAGCAACATGACAGCAAAATTAATCAGACCTAGACCTATAACCTAGGATGGTTTTCACGATATGGCACTGTATTTTGTTTCCACAGTTTAAGAATATGACAGATGATTTGTACACACACATGGCACATATATGTACACATGCACACATGTACACACACACTGATATGCATACATGCTCACACATGAACTCACATTGATACACACATACACACTCACACAAACAATGCTGCAGTGGACAGAAAGCACTCTGGACTACACAATGATACATATACACACATACTGATACACGGGCACTCACACCAATACACACATACTGATACACTCACACTGACACATATACTGATACTGACACACACACACAATGCTGCAAGGGGACAGAAAACACTCTGGAATACACACACTCACACTGATATACATATATACACATTGATATACACACACTGACACATGCACACACAATGCTGAAGTGGACAGAAAGCACTCTGGAATACACACTGATACACACACATACATACTGACACACATGCACAATGCTTCAGGAGACAGAAAGCACTCTGGAATACACACTGATACACACACACTTATACTGATACACACATTCACACTGATACACACACATACACAGCAACACACTCATACAATACTTCAGGGTACAGAAAGTACTCTGGAATACACACTGATACACACACTGATACGCACACACTCACACTGACACACATAACGTACATGCGCAGTGCTGCAGGGGACAGAAAGCACTCTGGAATAAATTCAAGTCCTGAAAATACAAATCATCACAAATCCCGAGTTCAGTTCTCCCCTCCTCGTCTCTTCTACCCCCGCAGTACTCATAAATTATTACAACCAAGAAAAATATTTCTCCTACATCTTAGAGTAGAATTTACTGCCTCTGTTCTACATCAGCTCTGCCTCGATTATCAGCTCACTAAATATTTATGGTGGCTTTTTCAAGGTATGAGTTTTCTGAGTTCAGTCCCCAGGGCACAGCGCCGATGAGGTGTGGGATATTTCAGCTCATGTCCCCTCCGTACTTGGCTGACGCAGGCTGTGAGCCATCTCTGCCATCATAGAATGCATATTTTATGCATAAAGGTCCTTACCCTCTCAAAAATAATCAAGAAAAATTATCTTCAGACATAGAAGGCATTTAACAAACCGGGCAATCTGGCCCTGTAGCATTAAGGGAAAACCTTAGATAGTAGGAAACTGACCTGGCAGGGAAAGATTAAGAAGCCAGGCCACCAAGGAAGAGGATGTGCTCAGTCCTGAAGTGACTTGATTTGTTGCAGTGGGTTGGTGTGTGTGAGGAATCCCCTTTTCTGAGGAGAAGGGGAGCAGGAATGGGGAAAGAAGGAGAGAGGGTGGGAATGGATGGGGGGCGCTATGATTGGGATGTAAAGTAAATAAATAATTTAATTAATTAATTTTAAAAAATGTGTCCTGGCTGAGAGTAGGGAGTGGGTCATACCCTACAATTTTCTAGCCTGACAGCTGAAATAATTTCTCCTCTCTAGCCTGTCATAAATTCAGTATTAAGGTGGTATGTTTGGTAAATGACCATCTTTGAAGAATCTGAGTTCTGTGAAAGCAATGCCCAGGGAGTGATCCCATTGTGAGAGATAAGTAGCACCACCCACAGTGTGGGCAACAGAATTTGCTTCCTGGACACCAGACATCCTTTCTGCTGTCTTCTGGAGGAGTGTCCCTCATCTTCTTCACTCAGCACCCCAAAGTCTAAATTCTCTTCAAGATCACCAGACAGAATGGACCTAGCCTTCACTTTTATGATTTAAGGGTAAATTTTATGGCAAGAGAATATGGATACGCATGCATTCATGTGCATGCACCCCCATCCCCCCTTCCCCTCCCCCACATACACATGCACACACATGTAGGCACACACATGCACTTATGTAGGCATACTTGTACACACACAGGAACATGCACATACACGTACACACATGCACACACATGTAGGCACACACACACACACATGCACTTATGTAGGCATACCTGTTCACACACAGGAACATGCACATACACGTACACACATGCACACACACACACACACACACACACACACACACACACATACACACACCCTACCTCTCTCTCTAAGCATATTCTTTTTATACGCTGTAACCTATCTGTTCTTTGCAATCCCACAGAAACCTAAAACCTGAAATGCTGGTGGGAACAGCTAGGTTTTATTTTATGTGTTACAAATAAAAAATTATCAAGCAAATGTTTCCATAGTCCACTTCGAAAAACGACAGTAGCCTCCATCTGCATCATTACAATCACGAGGCAGTGAGTGAGTCTTGCACTGGGGAGCAGGCATCTCATTTTAAAGTCCTCTGAGGAAAGAATTGCAGTTCTATTTAGGAAACAGCTCTTCTGGGGACTGTGGAGAAGGATTCCGGAAATAAATACAATTCCTCCATTATTCGCTGTGAGTGTAGGTAGCCGTCCAGGGTCTAGCCCGGTGAGTTGCTAGTGAGGCAAAGGTCTGCAGCAAAGTTGACGTTTGCTAGTTGAACACCCGGGTAGAAAGAAGTTGGGTAGATCTTCACATAGGTACTCTGTGGTATAAATGTCATTGTTGCTTGAGATGAAAGGTGCATATTGGCCCAGAGGTCAGAGGGCTGTGCAGTGATTTCAGGGGCAAAGGCTCCAAGCATCATGGTAAATTAGCTTTTCATCTCCAACATAGTGACTAAGCTCAGGGACTTATGATGGGGGTTGGGACAAATCGAATGAATGGCCTGCAAACCATGGAGTCAGCAGAACAAGGAAAAAGAACAACGGCTTCATGGTCAGACTCAAGGTCACCAAACTATAGCTGCTCTTGGACTCTGACATTTCTCTCTAGTCCTAAGGGGCTTTTATGGCTGTATTGAGAAGGATGGCAGAGAATGGGAGAAAGCAACAAGGAGGGATCAGCAATGCTGGGATTACAGATGAGACTAAATTACTTGTCACAGCAAGCAGAGGATGAAAAGCTGGACTGGGAGTAGGTAATTTCACAGCCAAGTAGCCCCAATAGTGTGGGGGCTGTTGGAGATAAAGTTAGACACTGAGGGTAACAACAGTGTGGACAGGAGGGTGCCTTGTGGAGCTACCCTTTCATTGGTAAGCCTTGTGCTGGGTGGGTCGCGATGCACAGACAGTAGGCTGTTGTGAGGACTCTTCCTTGCCTTCCCAGTCAAAGACTTGAGTAAACACTCCTACCCTAAAACTCACCCACGATGAGCAGTGTTACGTGTGAACTTCAGGCTGCCTCTCCTACTCACCAAGCTAGAAGTTCACTTCTTCATAGCCAGGGACATCTGTGATCCCACTCAATGGCAGAGCTGAGCTGATTGGTGTGTAAACCCTTTAAAATTAGCTCTAACTCCCAGATGATGAACTAGAAATTAATGAATTACCTCTTCTTCTTTTTTTTTTTTAAAAAAAGCATCTTAAATGGAAATATTGAAAGTCAAGAAAATGTCCTAAACACTGTTAAATTTGCCCTTCTTTTTACAGGGCGTCATTAGCTTCTTATACCAAACTCCTCCCAAATGCTTTGCTGCACTTTGGAATGTGCTGGGGCTACATGTAGGAGTCACGCCTAAGCAGCCTACTGCTCCTCTGACCATCTACCGGGAGTGAGATCACACCTAGGCAAGCAGAGCCCTGTGTCTAATGTGCTGGGGCTACATGTAGGAGTCACGCCTAAGCAGCCTACTGCTCCTCTGACCATCTACCGGGAGTGAGATCACACCTAGGCAAGCAGAACCCTGTGTCTAATGTGCTGGGGCTACATGTAGGAGTCACGCCTAAGCAGCCTACTGCTCCTCTGACCATCTACCGGGAGTGAGATCACACCTAGGCAAGCAGAACCCTGTGTCTAATGTGCTGGGGCTACATGTAGGAGTCACGCCTAAGCAGCCTACTGCTCCTCTGACCATCTACCGGGAGTGAGATCACACCTAGGCAAGCAGAGCCCTGTGTCTAATGTGCTGGGGCTACATGTAGGAGTCACGCCTAAGCAGCCTACTGCTCCTCTGACCATCTACCGGGAGTGAGATCACACCTAGGCAAGCAGAGCCCTGTGTCTAATGTGCTGGGGCTACATGTAGGAGTCACGCCTAAGCAGCCTACTGCTCCTCTGACCATCTACCGGGAGTGAGATCACACCTAGGCAAGCAGAGCCCTGTGTCTAATGTGCTGGGGCTACATGTAGGAGTCACGCCTAAGCAGCCTACTGCTCCTCTGACCATCTACCGGGAGTGAGATCACACCTAGGCAAGCAGAACCCTGTGTCTAATGTGATGGGGCTACATGTAGGAGTCACGCCTAAGCAGCCTACTGCTCCTCTGACCATCTACCGGGAGTGAGATCACACCTAGGCAAGCAGAGCCCTGTGTCTAATGTGCTGGGGCTACATGTAGGAGTCACGCCTAAGCAGCCTACTGCTCCTCTGACCATCTACCGGGAGTGAGATCACACCTAGGCAAGCAGAGCCCTGTGTCTAATGTGCTGGGGCTACATGTAGGAGTCACGCCTAAGCAGCCTACTGCTCCTCTGACCATCTACCGGGAGTGAGATCACACCTAGGCAAGCAGAGCCCTGTGTCTAATGTGCTGGGGCTACATGTAGGAGTCACGCCTAAGCAGCCTACTGCTCCTCTGACCATCTACCGGGAGTGAGATCACACCTAGGCAAGCAGAGCCCTGTGTCTAATGTGCTGGGGCTACATGTAGGAGTCACGCCTAAGCAGCCTACTGCTCCTCTGACCATCTACCGGGAGTGAGATCACACCTAGGCAAGCAGAGCCCTGTGTCTAGTTGGAGTTGACAACGATGAGGGGGATGCCCACCATGACATCCACTGTAGCTGCCAAGTCCCACTCTGCAAGACATGATGGACTATTTGGGTATTTCCTACAACAATCGCCTACTGAGTATAAAATATACAGAATGAATTTACCTATGGCTAGAGCCGACTCCTAGTGGAGGGAGGGGGAACACCAACCCACCCACAAAAAATTTTGACCCAAAATTTACCCTGCCTACAAGATGTGCAGGGATAAAGATAGAGTAGAGATTGAGAGAATGTCCAACCAGTGCCTGAGGCCCACCCCATGGGAGAGAGCCAACCTCACACGATTAATAATACTCTGCTATACTCGCAGATGGGAGCCTAGCACAGCTGTCCTTTGAGAGGCTCCACCCAGCAGGGGATCCAAATAGATTGAGACTCACAGCCAAACAATGGATGAAATGTAGGGAGTGTTTTGGAAAGGTGGGAGGGAGGACGGATAGAAGGACGTGGAGGTAACAGGAGCTCCACAAGAAGACTAACAAAGACAACTAACGAGGGCCCAGAGGGGCTTGAGAAGACTGAAGCACCAACTAAGGACCATGCATGGGCTGCACCTAGACCCCTACACAGATGTAGCCTATGGGCAGCTCAGGCTTCATGTGGGTCCCATAGTAAGGGGAACAGGGGCTGTCTCTGGCATGGACTCAGTTGCCTGACTTTTCATCACTCCGAACTGATGGGGCTGCCTCAACAAGCCACCGGGGAAGAGAATTTGTTCAGTCCTGGTACAGCTTGATGAGCTGGGGTGGGTGGGAGGGCGGGTGCTGCCCTTTTCTGTGAAATAGGGAAGGCGGGAAGAAGGAGCAAGTGTGGACCCAGTGCAGAAGAGGGAGGGGGCTACCATTGGCCAAGATGTAAAGTCAATAAATAAATATATTAATTTAAAAATGAATTTAACTCACAGTTGCTGCCACCCTTGGGAATAGGTGAGAGTGCAGTACCAGAGACAACTATAAGGGGTCTCTTGGCACTGTACAGCTTATTAAAATCATAGATCATAGAGATGGGAGGCTCGAGGGGGTTCTCTTTATCTTCCTAAGCAAGGTCATCACTTTACTCTCTGCATAAGGAGAGTATGCTGTGGAAAGGGAGGTCACACAGAGGACATGACACGACACTGAGCTGACCTCTGCAGCTTGGCTTTCTGCCTCTCTTCCACACCCTACCAACCTTTGGGTTTTCTGTCCTTGGGGTTGTGTGTGGCGGGGGGGGTGGGGGGTGGGGGTGGGGGTGGGGATGAGGCTGTGGAATATCAAAACTTTCCAAGCACTGCACAAGTTTGCACTGAGTCTTATGCAGCTCTTCTTCTTGCCTTCCGCATGACTCCTCTCCTCTTCAGGATGAAGAAACAGCTCCACTCCCTGAATGGTAGGTCCTGGCCTTCACTCTGCTCCCTGTTACTGCTTCTCTACTAGGTTTAGAATAAGATGAATAAGTAGGGAGCTGGCTATGCCTCCTACTGGCTATCTCACCTTGAATGAATTCTCATTGATTTCTCCATAGTGTATCCCAGGATGTGGGAAAAACTGCCTCACTCTTATATTGGGGTGGAGAGCCCTTTTCAATCTTGATGCTAGACTATACGGTAGTACAGGCTTAGGGGAAAAAAATCTAGTTCTTCTGAATCTCACCTTTCTCATTTTTAAATGAATATGAATACTATCCATTTTCTTGGTAGATAAAGGGGTTAAAAAATAATCATGGGAAGGATTTGAGTTTGTGAGGCACAAACACCATGCAGAGCATTAACTTTGTTGTTGGGATCACTAACATGTCCCTGAATTAAGCTATGCCCCCAATTTGACTCATTCTCTGAGGACTTTGCTTATTTATGGAATGATCCTGGCAAATAAAGTGTCTTGCCCAAACCCTCTCATCCCCCTCTGTCAAACTATTGGGCAGAACGGTCATGTGATCTAAGGTAGAGAAACATAGCCTATAATCAGTCTCTCCCTCCCTCCCTCACTTCCTCCCTTTCTCCCTCTCTTTCCCTCTCCAGAGCATTTAGATCTTTCTAGTGCTTTTAAAAACAAGAATATACAAATTTGGGAGAACAGACGTAACTATATTAGGTTTAGACACAAAGAAGCAAAATAAAAGAGAAGCTGTTAGTATTTGTCTCCTTTCCCATCCAAAGTGGAACTCTAGACATAATGAATGCTGCAGCCAGTGAACAGGCAGGTCTCCACACTCTACTCTAGGTGCTGTGAGCAACGCTCTTAGGTTAGGAAGAGGATGATACAGACCACAGCCAGGGTGGCCTTTCTGTACTAGTGAAGCCATAGTGGTTCTGCACGAAGTATAAACACTTTGCCCATGATGGCAATATCAAGGCCAGTCTGACCACAGCAGATCAAGGATAAAACAGCATTCTGGAATGAAGGCAACTGGGTCCTGGAGAATGATATTCTAATATCTTATTAAAGTTGGCCTGCCATTGTGTTACTGACTGTTTGTTGCCACGTTCATCGTGAAGATGAATCTACGGTTTCCTTCTTCTATATTGTCGTTGTATAGTTTTTGTGTCTTTGTGATACCAAGTGTTGGCTTATATTATTGGGGGGAGATTTAGCATCATTGCTTGAATTTTATTGCTAGTTGTAGATCTGTTTTAGTTTAGGTAGGACATGGGTGCTTAGAAACTTACCTTTTTCTTCTAGATTGTCCTTTATTGGAGAACAGTCTTTCAATGTATGCCTTAATGGTCCTTTAAAGTTCATTAGCATCTGTTGTAAGTTATTCTTTTTAACCTCTAATTTTATACTGGGCCTTCTTTCACTTT
Organism: Acomys minous; assembly: GCF_964271855.1. Classification (NCBI taxonomy): domain Eukaryota; kingdom Metazoa; phylum Chordata; class Mammalia; order Rodentia; family Muridae; genus Acomys; species Acomys minous. The sequence continues at coordinate 111,271,862 of NC_140494.1, forward strand.
CTTTTGATTAGTTTAACTAAGTGTTTATTGTTCTTGTTCATCTTTTTAAAGAACCAACTCTGTTTCATTGATTCTTTGTAATGTTTTTGCATTGATTTATATCTTGATCTTTATTACTTCTTTCTGTCTACTAATTTTGGGTTTGGCCTTTTCTTTACTTTCTAAAACCTTGAGGTATTTTAGTAAGTTATTTGTTTGAGGTCAATTGATTTTTAATTATTTATTTATTTTATGTGTGTGGATATTTTGTCTCTCTATATATTTGTGCATTAAGCACGTGCCTGCAGCCCACAGAGTCCAGAAAAGGGATTGGGTCCCCTTGAACTCGAATCAAAGATGGCTGTGAGCCACCATGCGTGTGCTGGCCACCATGCATGTGCTGGCCACCATTCGTGTGCTGGTCACCATGCGTGTGCCGGTCACCATGTGTGTGCTGGCCACCATGCGTGTGCTGGTCACCATGCGTGTGCTGGCCACCATGCGTGTGCTGGCCACCATGCGTGTGCTGGGAATTGAACACACGTTCCTTACTTTTAGCCACTGAGCCATATCTCTAGCTCCAACTCTAATTTTTTTCATGTAGACACTTGAGCTCCAAAATTCCAGCCCTAATAGATATCTACAGACAGCCCTCCATTTAAGGATTAGGAAACACCATAGACATGATCTCAGAATGATTGTTGGAGCCAGAGAACCAGTACAACTTCTGAATGGTAGTCTCTTCTAGGCATGACAGGGATGTTACACTGATGAATATCAACCGTATTGTTGCCTGCACAAGATCACCTGCACGAGATGGGAGGAAATTTCATAATGCATCACATGTACAGCTGCAGACTTTCAATGGCTATTAAGAGAATTAGAATCAGTTTTCTTCATAGATGAGTTCTCTGATCGGTTTTCCAATCCTACATGGTCATGCCTAAACATAGGTGTATATGTGTGTGTGTGTGTGTGTGTGTGTGTGTGTGTCTGTGTGTGTATGTATGTATATATATGAGCAACACCCATTAGACGTGTGTGTGTGTGTGTGTGTGTGTGTGTGTGTAACATGTATGTAACAACAATAATAGTGGGGGGACATATAAGGAATTCAAGGGGATGAGAAAGTGGGGGAGAGGTGGGAATGTTGTGAATACTGCAGCCTCATATATGAAATTCTCAACAAATTAAAACAGAAACAACAAACTAACCAAGAGCAACAAAAACCACCAAAGAAAGAAATTGAAAAAAGAAACATTGCAGAAAAGACTTCAACACATAAATGCTACAAAATTGGATATCCACTTGTAAAGGAATGAAACTAGATCCCTGTTTCTCGTCTAGTCCAAAACCAATTCAAGGGAATCAAAGGCTTAATGCAAAACCTGAAACTCTGAAACTGTTGTGGGAGACACCTCAAGACAGAGACATTGGCAAAGACGTTCCAAAAATGACTCCAACAGCTCAGGAAATGGAAGAAAGATCCGATCGAAAAGTGGGTTTGCATGAAATGGAGGAGCTTCTGCACAGCAAAAGATCTATTAGTTGCATAAAGATACAGCTTAAAGAATGAGAAGAAAACTTTGCTGGTTACACATCTGATAGGTAGCTGAAACTTTGCACAGGCTACCATGCTCACTCATCAAAGACCCTTAGCACCAGAAAGGACTTTAAGAAAGCACAGACATCTTTCTTGTAGTATAAAAATGACCAGTTCAAGGCCACACAACAATACAAAAATGTTTTTCAAGATGAAGAGTAGATGATCTTCTGACACCTGTTATAGTGCTCTTTGTATATTGCTATTAATGTGAACTCATTTTATTGTGGATTTTTGTCATGTTCCCATGTAAAGTGTATTAGATTGCATCCTAGAGGCATGAGGTAGCAGGCTCACTGTGTTTATTTTGATAGAGATTTCAAATCACTGTAGCTGAGTTCTGCTCTGAAGTACACATGCTTCAGACAGGATCTTTATTGGTGACAAGGTCTTCACCACAGATGAGCCTGAACATATTTGGGAATGTCACGGAGAAAGACTTAAATGTTCAAAGGGTGCCTGGACTCTTCTGCCTGTTCCATAGCAGCCTCGTAGCTTGATGGCTTCTGATAAAGTGCCCTCTCCTGTGACTCAGCATTCCCCAGACAAACGGAAAGAGAAACCTGGGGCTCTAGTTCATGTTATAAGAGAACAGGGTCTAATGTCTCTAATACAAGGGGACCCAGGTCTCAGGAAAATAACATTCTTCCCATTGTTATACTTTGGTCCCTTTTGTAACGTGATGAAACAGTAATGTGAGCACAAACGTCAATACTGATTTTGGGGCATATCTGAATACCTCCTTGGAAAAGAGAAAGAATGTAACGAACGGGCAGTTTGATCTTTATGTGGGTCCCCTACTAAGCTGAGCAGGTTCGGTCTATGACATGGACTCTGTTGCCTACTTTCGATCACTTTGCCCTAACCGGGCTGCCTTGCCGGGCCTCAGTGGATGAGGAGGAGCTCAGTCCTGATGCCTGTTGATGTGTTGGAGTGGGTTGTTGTTGGTAGGGGGCTCCCCTTTCCTGAGGACCAGGGGATGGGGATGTGGGATGAGGGAAGAGAGTGGGAGGGAGGGACTGGGAAGAGAGGAGGGAAGGGGCTATGATCAGAATGTAAAGTGAACATACAAATTATGAATAAATATATTATGAATAAATAAATATTTTTTTAAATGAAGAAAAAAACATTAGTAAAAGAAAAGCAAGTTTTACTGGGTATTGTCCTCAACAGTTTCAAAGCCAGAAGAATTTTCCAGAATCATACATTTACACATCACATACTGAAGTCTCTCTATTGTTCCAGGCAGTATCAAGATCATTTTTGATAGAATACATGTTTTCTACGTAAGATGAAAGCAAGCCTGCACAGTAATAATACACTCAGATTTTGGCATTGGGCATCCTACTGAGCATGCTCCATCTTAATTGGGATGGAACTTTCAGATATATTGTGGTTTGAGTAAGAATGGCCCCCATAGGCTCACATGTTTGAATGCTTGATCTTTAGGGAGTGGCACTGCTTGAGAAGGCTTAGGTGTGGCCTTGTTGGAGTAGGTGTGGCCTTGTTGGAGTAGGTGTGGCCTTGTTGGAGTAGGGTGGCCTTGTTGGAGTAGGGTGGCCTTGTTGAAGTAAGTGTGGCCTTGTTAGAGTAGGGTGGCCTTGTTGGAGTAGGGTGGCCTTGTTGGAGTAGGGTGGCCTTGTTGAAGTAAGTGTGGCCTTGTTAGAGTAGGGTGGCCTTGTTGAAGTAAGTGTGGCCTTGTTGGAGTAGGGTGGCCTTGTTGGAGTAGGGTGGCCTTGTTGGAGTAGGGTGGCCTTGTTGAAGTAAGTGTGGCCTTGTTAGAGTAGGGTGGCCTTGTTGGAGTAGGTGTGGCCTTGTTGAAGTAGGTGTGGCCTTGTTAGGGTAGGTGTGGCCTTGTTGGAGTAGGTGTGGCCTTGTTGGAGTAGGGTGGCCTTGTTGGAGTAGGGTGGCCTTGTTAGAGTAGGTGTGGCCTTGTTGGAGTAGGGTGGCCTTGTTGGAGTAGGTGTGGCCTTGTTGAAGTAGGTGTGGCCTTGTTAGGGTAGGTGTGGCCTTGTTGGAGTAGGTGTGGCCTTGTTGGAGTAGGGTGGCCTTGTTGGAGTAGGGTGGCCTTGTTGGAGTAGGTGTGGCTTTGTTGGAGTAGGTGTGGCCTTGTTGGAGTAGGTATGTCTTTGTTGGAAGAAGTGTGTCACTGAGGGGGGAGCAGTCTCTCTAAATACCAAGGCTGGCAGAGTAACCATCCACATATGGCAAGAAAGGAAATTAGTTCAACAAGCCTTAGTTAGCCAATGTTGGTTTAAACTTAGAATTTGACCTTTGGCCATTTATATTAGACATATTTAAGTACAGTATGATTTGTTTAAAAAATTTTTTCCTGGTATAACACAACCACTGTGCACAAGGGGGCATGGTTATGTTAAAACTCTTCTCAAATTACATGTCACTTCTTCCATGAAGATAGGTTCTAGAGATAGGCTGCATGTGTTACCTTAAGGGCCTAGAGGAGGAACTGGTGAGAAGTGGGTCAAACCAATAATGGAGAGGTCATTTGGGCTGTTAGCCACCTCCAGAAGCTTTGCATGGCCTGGCCTTACATATAGCACAGATCACCAGACTTTTCACCACCTCCATCCCTAGCCTTCTGGGTGGAAAAACAAGATATGCATCTCTTCTGTTAAAGGGACAACCCTGTGTTTAATATTCTTAGTTTCCCTAGCACTTATCTATGAGTGCAAGGGCCTTTGTGCTCCTAACATCACTGGAGGTAGAGAGGGCGGGCTTGGAAGTTTCAAATCCCAAGCCAGGCTTAGGCCCCTCCCTCTCAAGTCTGTCTTATTCATTAACTCCTATGAGTGCAAAACTTATCGTTTCTTCTTTTGTGTATTACCAGTACTTGGAATAGAGTATTAAAAGCTTATTGTTGTATGAATTCATGGGTAAACTGAACAATGGGTCAATAAATTAACCAAATTTATTAAGGGGTAACTCAATTCCAAAAGGCATGGATGTGTGATTAAATTAAAAAAGAAAAGAAAAAAAGTGATCTGGTGAGATGGCTCAGCCATTAAAGGCTAGACTCAAAACCTAGATGATAATAATAATAATAATAATAATCATCATCATCATCATCATCATCATCATCATCATCATCATCATCATCATAATCATAATAATAGTAGTAGTAGTAGTAGTAGTAGTAGTAGTAGTAGTAGTAGTAGTAGTAGTAGTAGTAGTAATTCCTCCATTGTAGTCCCACTTCTTACTTCTACAGTATTAATCCTTCTAGAAGCCTCTTGCTCTTTTTGGAATGAATGATCTTGAAATTAAAGACAAAAAAAATTCCATTTTCTCTCCAAATGAACATCATGATTGCTTCATAATAATTTGTGGTTTTATTCATTGTTAAATGTTTTAATTGCTTTTCCTATATTGCCTCTCAAGCATATGTGTGAATATATCTCTTAATCAGTTCATGCCGGCTTTTAAGTTCTTCAGAGAGAGAACTGGTCAGTTTTTATAATCATATAGTTCCAATATATGGTCATTTTTAATCAGCATTACCTTGTAAGTGGCTGTATTGTCAGCTTGTCGAACTTACTTGGAAAAACCATTTGCTAATGCACAAATAGCTCAAGGATCTCCTGTGTGATCTCAGCCAGGGCTTTGTTTTCTTTCCCTGGTGGCTTCCTTCACCCTAGAAGTAATGCCACAGGCGAGATTTTGTTCATCTGTTTTTCCTTTTCTTCTTTTTTAATTTCTTTTTCTTTTTCTGTCTCATGGGAAATAATTTATTGAAAACAGAAAATTCCTGATCTTCAAACTTGGAGGGTATAATCCAATAGTGACAATCAAATTGCTGTTGGCACAAGATACAGTAGGCCAGCCTATGGCGATATAATGTCTCTTTCGGCTTACATTTGGTGAAAAAGCATGATTTTGCCTCAGCCTTGCTCCTGTCAGGGGTTCGATAAAGGATCACTTGGTAGCATGGTACCAGAAAGAGAGCCAACAAACAAAATCTGTATTGACATTTGCTTAGACAAAAGAATTTTATTAGAAGGAAGTTGCGGTGGTTTGGCCTCCATAGATTCATGTGTTTGAATGCTTGGCCCATAGGCACTATTAGGAGGTGTGGCCTAATTGGAGGAGGTGTGTCACTGCGGGGGTGGGCTTTGAAGTCTCCTATGCTTAAGCTCCACCCAGTCAGGAACACAGTCCCCTTCAGCTGCCTACACATCAAGACCTAGAGCTTTCAGCTCCTTCTCCTGCACCGTGTCTGCCTGTGCACTGCTGTGCTTCCCACTATGATGTTAATGGACTAAACCTCTGAAACTGTAACCTGTTCCCAATTAAATGTTTCCCTTTATAAGAGCTGCAGTGGTCATGGCATCTCTTCACAGCAATAAAACCCTAACAAAGAGAAGAAGTCTTATAGAGTCAAGGTCAAGCAAGAGCCATGGGGTTAAAACCAGACATTGGAAAGTCACAAGAGAAGAAAGGCCTCTCTGCCTTCTCCTCCCTCCACTGCCCTCATATATGTATATATACATATAAATATATATGTATAAATATATAAATATATTTATATGCAAATATATATAAATATATGTTAATAAACATCTATTTATCTATGTGTATATATATGTATATATATGCATGTGTATTGCTAAATATATAAATACAACCTACTCAGTTTGTATAATGTTAGTTGTATGTATGTGTTTAGTCCTGACCATTGGTTTTGGAAAGCCAGTTGGTGTTCTCAGTGTTGTTGTTGTTTAATATATCTCTAAATGTTTCAGCTCAAGAAAACCTATTTATTATAGTTGTATGTTTTGCTTCTGTAAGTAGAGTATACATTTTCAAAAATCTGTATTAAAAGCTAATATAAAATACTGCTTCTGGCTTTTCCTGATGTCCGCATGCAAATGAGCCCTTCTCTCAAAGACGGTAGGCCTCTGTCATAATTCTGATAATTGTCCTATACTGAAAGTGCGAACAGTTTCTCTTATCTCTTGGCTTACATGGGAAACCCCATCACCAAACCAGTTTTTGACTCCTCATAACATCTATAATTATGTTTTATACAGAGGAGACACTAAATAAATCTGTAGACTATGATTCATGCTGTACTCATTCAGTTTTGTATTTGTGGGGGTGATTTTGCTTTCATTGGGAAACACTTTTATTTTGTTTTCTTTTTATTTATTTTTTTAATCACATAATAAATATTTTGTCATAAATTTTCCCTTCTCCCAACTCCTCCAGGTCACCGCCCCCTACCATAGCTGTATATCTTATTTGGTTTTAATGCAGATTTTCTCCAAAAATTTCTTTGTCTTATAAACATGGCCATGCCTATTTATTTTTTTCTTACAATAGGATGTCACTCTGATCATTTCAAGGTAACGTGTTTTGACTTACAATCTAAGGAGAAATCAAAGGAGCTGTTTTTAATATTGTGAGCAAACACTGTAAACTACTAGCAGCCACGTGCCTTTAAAATTAATTTGGGGCATCCCTTTTGACCTGAGAGAATCCAGCAGGCCAAGCGCTTGAGAAGCCAAAACCGTGATTAAGGCTGCCAGAGATGAAGGCTGATGCCAAACTCTTGGAGATTACTCCCGGGCTTAACCCTCTCCTCTCCTTCTGACTGAAGCTCATTACTGAGAAATGATCATTCTGCATTCATGGGCTTCAGCATTTAATGAACCCGTGATCAGGATCCTGGAACATAATTAAACCTTTGATGAAAATGAATGAGTGTGGGACCAAAACCAGGAGAAGCCAGACCAGGGGGATGAGGAGCAGGCAGGAGAGAGGTTTCTGTGGGGCCTCTGGACAGATGTGCTGAGCCTTTTATTTCTCCTTTTGATTTCTTTTACATCTGATGAGAGACAGCAAATTTATACTAAAACAAAGGGCAAATTTCAGCTGACGTGTAAGAAGCTTTCTAGGGGTTAGGAAAGGTCACCTCGGTGAGGCTGGGGAAGAAAGCTGATTTTGAAATCACTCATCGCCATTCAGTTGTTCCTGGCAAGAATAATTTGAGTGCAATAAAAAGCCTGTGTGTGTGTGTGTGTGTGTGTGTGTGTGTGTGTGTGTGTGTGCGCGCGCGCGCATGTGTGTGTGTGTGTGTGTGTACGTGTGTGTGTGTGTGTGTGTTTCTGCTCTAGCATCATTAGATCAGAACAGGAATGGAATGGGGCTGCCACACAGTTCCAGCTGGGTAACCAGCAGGCTGATGAGGTGAAGGGCTAGGAGGCATAGAAAGAAACTGCTAGGCCAGTGGTCCTGCTCTACCACCGAGGTGCCTGTGTGGCCCTTAGCACATCTTCTTACACCTTAAGGTTCCCAAGTCTTACTCTCTCTTGTAAATCATAGAGCTGCCTTTAGTTTCTCAAGTTGCCTTAGCAGAGATCTGGGGTGAGACTGGAGAGTCCAGCCCACAGATCTCACCTGGAGAAGCATTTACCTTGACGATCAGTCTCAGAACCCACTTTGAGCGAGTTCGCCCCTATCAATTAGGCTCTGTTCAGAGCACAGAGGTCACATTTACACACAGGGATGGCTCATCATTTGGAAAACGCACAAGAAGTAGCAGATTTCAGAAAACCTGTCCTATTCTGGGTGTTTCTCCCCAGTGCTGTTCCCACATGTCAGCACAGCTACATGTGTTATGGCAGTGGCAATTACAGTAAATAGATATGTGCTTGCTACAAAATTACATTGTTTTCTCAATTCGCAGAAAAAAAAAACCCACGCACATGTGATTTTAAACTTTATTGCTTTTCATTGTAAGACCTTTATTTATATGGCAGCTGTTGGATGTTTGTGGGTTTTGCTGTAGTTCGCCATTGCTAGTATAGGGAAGGCAGGCCAGGAACTCAAAGCAGGAATCTGGAGGCAGGAATTGAAGCTGAGGCCACAGGGGAGCATTGTTTACTGGTTTGTTCTTCATAGTTGCTCACCCTGCTTTCTCATACGCCTGAGGATCACCCACAGTTGGGCCCTTCTGTGTCAACATCAGTAAGGAAAGTGCTCCAGAGGCCTTTCAAGACCAATCACATTGAGCCATTGTCTCAGTCAAGGGTCTCTCTTCTCAGATAACTGTAGCTTACATCAAGTTGTCAAAAAAATAAATAGGTAAATAATCAGTGCAGTGTGTGCATTTTAAAAATATTATCACAAAAGTAATAAATGCTCATTGAAACAATTTGAGGAAGTAGAGGTAAGAGAGAGAGAGAGAGAGAGAGAGAGAGAGAGAGAGAGAGATGGGTATTGCCTTTCCTTCCCTTCTGCTACTTCTTTGAGTATGTTTCCTTCTGTCATTTTCACTGATTCAATAATCTACAGGAGGCAGGATCTATGCTTTTCACTATTAGATCTCTAGTGCTTGGCACAGATCTATGGAACCCTTATAAATAGGAAAAATGGGAAATTGAATGGTTTTTCACATTTCTTTCTTTTTTGGTTTTCGAGACAGAGTTTCTCTGTGTAATAGCTCTCTGTAGACAAGGCTGGCCTCGAACTCACAGAGATCCTTCTGCCTCTGCCTCCCAAGTGCTGGCATTAAAGGCATGTGCCACCACCACCGGCTGGTTTTTCACATTTCAAGTGAAAAAAAAAAAAGAATGTTTTAAATTACCCAGTGTCAAGTACTCTTTCATAGCACCAGAAAACAAACACTACATACATTCCTCTGAATTAGTGTGATCATTTAATATATATCTCAAGCAATGTGCTAAGATAATGCATATACTTTTAGGTTCTTTTAAATCACTGTGTAATATTCCACATTTATGAATATGCCATAATGGATTAGTTCACATAAAGTCTTTAGAGTTACTAATGATATACTAAGTATCCATATATATCTTTATTGCCAAGGTTTTTGTTTACTTATAATAGACCTTGTAATTTGGGTTGATGACTCAAAGAAAACATATATTTTAAAATATATAATACTAAGTAATTGTCTTGAAGTGCTGGGCCAATTCATATTCAGACAAGCTGTGGGTAGGAGTGTTCTTCTCTGGGCCGGAGAGGTGGTTTAAGCAGTTAAGAGCACTTACTGTTCTTTCAGAGGACTGGAGTTTGGTTCACAGCACCCATGTCAGATGGCTCACAGTCACCCGGGACTCCAGCTCCGGGGAACTTGACCCCCGCTTCTGATCTCTATGGTCACTGCACATGTGTGCACATAGCCCCTCCCCCACAGCGGTGCACACATACACATAATTTTCTCAAGTGCCCATTTCCCTGTATCCTTCCTAATATATCAGCCCTTTACATTTTTACAGTCTGGTGACTAAAAACAGAAAACCGTGGCGTTTTTATTTGCATTTTCTTTTATTACCAGTTAGGTTGAATGACTTTTTTAGTTTATATTTTCTGTGAATCACAAGAAACTTGCTCTCAGTAAAATCTCTGGCTAAGGGTGTGGACATTTTAAGGGTGTCCAGCAGTTTAGCAGATTGCCTTCAGAAGTGATTGAACAGCGTAGCCTTCCACAAGCAGCTTGTGCAACCTAGTTCACCAAAGCCGGTTACTGTGATTGCGCAAAGGAAATATAGGTCTTTGCCAATTTGAGAGCCTCATTGATGTGTGTGGGCATTTCTCACCTTCCTGTCAGAAGGCCAGATGGAAGCGCTGGTGGGGGAGCTGTGTCTTGAAGAGAGAGCTCTGTAGAAGAGAATTTGGGGCACTAAGCCTTGAAAAAGGTATCTGGGGTATGAGAGGGCACCCTCAAAAGGCATTTGCCAGCCACCACCCTAGACATAGAAACTTCTCTTCTCTGCCTATGAGAATCAAGTGAGCCAGCTCAGAGGCTAAGCAGAAGCTCATGCTGGGGGCCTTTGCTTATAAACAGAGCTTCTGCCTGGAGAATGAGTTCTTACGGAGCAAACTCTAGTCAAGCAGGTGGTGTGGAGCATCCTTCCTTCTGCTCACAAAGATGGGTAAGGTGTGAGTTGGTTGTGAGGCACATTGGCTGTGATAAGCTAAAAACCGACAGTAGCTACAACCAGGCAGGCCTGGAAGGTAGATGGTTGAATAAGTCACAAAAAGGAAAAATGCTGTTACCTTAGCCCTAGAGCTTCATGGGGCAAACTGGAAACCCTTTCCAATATGTGTATGGCTCTCACGGCTCCATAGGTGGCTCTTACTGAGACACTGGTGTTGAGTATGCATGAGGGTGGTGTTTTAGACCAAATAGATGGTAGGCAAATCTAGTTTTCTTCTCTGGAAGCTATACGCCTTGGGTAATTAACTGATGTCACTCTTAGGACCTGCTAGCCTTGGGAAGCAAGGAGTGAGCAAGATGATTTTTGCATGGCATTTATAATTAAAGGTGTAGGACACCTCTGAGCAATAGGGAGTGTTGGAGGTGGGCAGTGGTGAGATTCTTGCAAAAAATTTTTTTGGCAGAAAGTCATAGATTTAGGCATTGATATAAAGAGAAACTCATGTGTGCCTACCTCTCAAGAGTTTGATCCTAGAACCCAAGTAAACAGAGAAGGTTTGACAGCATGTGCTTATAATCCCAGAAAGAAGAGTCAGAGACTGGCAAATTTCTGGACTTACTTGCAGCCATCCTCACCTGCTATATGAGTAATCCAGGCCAGGGAGAGACCTTGACTCAAAAGGCAAAGTGGATGACTCCAAAGAAATGACTCCCAAAGTTGTTCTCTGGCCTCTATAGGAATCAAACTTACCTAGACACACATATGCACACAAGCACAAAGAACTTGAGTAAAGGCTAGAGTTTAGTTATTTTAATTGAATGAATTTCCATTACACAGCACTTATCAATGCCATCCTGGATCCTGAACGTGACAGCTGTTTAACACATGTGCCCATATATTACATATATTTTAATTTGCTAAATTATCTTACGTTCTGAAGATTGCCTTAGCTACCTCCAGGGCCAGTGACAACCTTCCTCCCTAAATGCTTCCCTTTCTATCTCTGCAGCTATTTACTCCATTAAGAAAAACTCTCTACTATTTCTGTGCAGTGAGGCCTAGTGGGAAAATCATGATAGGAGGAGGAAGGGCAGGAGACAGAAAGTGGACTTAGGCTAAGACATCTCACAGCCCAACTCCACTGACCCACTTCCTCAGCTCAGTCCCACACCAAAGCCTGTCCGTGCTGGGGAACAGGTGATTCAATGTGTGAGCTTTATAGAGAACATTTCTCATTCAAGCACAAGAGAAAATTAAAATTTTTTAATTTTTAAAAATTTTTTTTACTGGAAGGCAAATCACTAACTTCTTACTCTAGACAGGAGTAAGTGGCAGCTGGAAAAGGTATCAGTTAAAAGGATCGTATCCTTCCTTTAAAATAGCTGCACAAAGTCCGGTGTTGATCAGAATGGCTTCCTTCTCTCTTGAGACATCGTGGCCCAGACAAACTGTGTCCCTAACAGTCCTTCCTGGTTGTCACAAGTAGCTCAGGCCCTAAAATACCACCCTTACCTCCTGTCAGGACCTGTGTGCCCTGATTCCTCCCTATCTCCATCCCATACCTGTCTCTGTCTGGCTGTCACTCTCACCTTCCCCCCTTGATCTCTCCCTTAGTGTCATTTGCCGTAAGGATGGTGTCAGTAGGCTCCAGTCTTTTCAGAAGCTTCAGGAAATTCAAGGCTGGTGGTGGAAAATAAAACAAAGGCTAGCTACTGTGATATCCACAACTACTAAGCCTAAGTGGGCCTGGAACAGACGCCCCTTGCCTTACTGCTGTGTGGCACCATCTTTCTTCTGACCAATGAAAGTACCCTATAATGTTTCTTCTTGCCCTCAAGGAGGCCTTCTCCATCCACCTACCTCCACTGTCTCGATGCCCTGTCTCAGGACTGTCCTTGGCTTGGTCCAATAATAAGTCTCAACTATGAAGCTCCTGCCTTCTGGAGAGCTCCACCCTTACTTTCAGGGGTGTGGCTTTCTCTCAGCCTTTCATCCAGACAACTGAATTATAGGAGAAGCAGAGTTCAGCCACACACATCCCAGGGCGATCTGTCTCAAGACCAATGTAGCCCCTCCAGGATGCTGTACCACCCCAGCTGGGATGTGATAACAACACTGTGAGGGAGGAACTGTCAACTTGATTTTACAGAAGAGAACAAGCTTCCAAGGAAGCAAAGGAAAAAAATGCCATGCGCCTCTGGGCTCTCGAGCCATGGAGGCAGGAATCGAACTCGACTCTTACTGCTCCAAAGATCTCTGCACTTTTCACATGGTCAAAGGGAAGGTGGATAAGAGCTCTTGTCTCCTTGTCTGCACACACTGCTTACCTGCCAGATGCTCCGCAGGCCGAGGCCTTTTGCTGACCTCTCCGTATTAGCTCATCTCTCTTCATGTCTCATTTTTTTGCCTAAAGTTTCAGCCAGAGATCATCTCTCCAGCCTCCTCCCCATCACTCTCTTCCTTTCTCCTGCCCCTCTTTCTCCTTCATCTTCTGCACATAGAACAAAGGTTGTGTTTTCCTGTCCATTTAGCAATCTTACTTATGAGAAGTGACTGGCGGTGCGATTAAGGGCGGGACTCCTCTCTTTTCCTGGGAGTATTCTTGCTTTCCAAGGAGACCAGTGTGGTTGTCACTGAGCCCAGATCTCTGCTAGAGCTAAATTTCTTCTAAAAATGTCAGAGTGCGAGGGCTGTGTCCATATAAATACTGAAATTGTGAGCACAAGTTACAGGTCCTTGGAGAAGAAAAGTTGCCTAATTGGGTGGCTGGCTTCCAAAGTTCCCTTTGGTAATCCTTCCTCAAGACTGTTTCTCTTTTACAAAATAGTTTCCAGAGGAGTCTGGAATTTGCCTTTAGAGGTGTCAGGGCACCTATCACACAACACACTTCAATAGGGAAATTACCCCAAACAGATTATTACTGCAAGTGGTGAGTGTGGGGCTAGGATCCAGATACCAGGAGTATGCTTACTAATGATTGCTCTTTTATGCACTGTGCACTGCAGGAAAATGGTAGATTTTAATATTCATGAGAGCTAATTAATTATGCATGAAAAAGAAAGCAAAGGACTGAAATGTGTCTAGATAAGCTGGGTTTAACTTGGAAAGAAGGAAAGAAGAAGAGGTGGAGCCCATTGGTGAGGGAGAGAGAAAGAGGGAGCTCGAACACAGGTGCTGTGAGGGGGTAAGACAAAATCGCAGGGGGATTATCTAGGAAGGAATGAGAGGATAAAGCATAGTATGTTTGTAAATAACACTAAGGATGCTTTTAAAGCCTATTTTATAAGTTTTCTTAAATATATGTGTATATGTAGAGAGACTATCAAACAAAAACCCCAATGCCAAATATAGGATAACTCTCTTCAAATTGTTGGTCGGGGTGGCTGGAGAGACTCCTAAAACAATATTTGTTTCCCTTGTACTTCATTGCCTGCAAGAACTTGAAGGCGGGGCCTTATTGCTGAAGGCACCGCACATTTTGATAAGGGACTTGGAGAGATCTAGCTGGACCCAGAAGCTTCCTCCTTGATGACTAGCTTTCAAAGTGTCAGAGGGTGCCATGTAGGCTGCCTGGGAAGAAAATTTAGCACTGCTCTTAATCAGCTGTAAATTTAAGTCTGCAATGATGACAGACCTGACAGGATATGTCCAGATGCGCAATAGTGGCATTAGCATCCTAGACATAACCACCATCTGTGGGAATGGAGTTAAGGCCCCCTCAAAAGGAAAAGCAGCCATACTGGTACTGTAAAACTTGCAAAGAACCATTGCTGGAAAGGTTATAGAGCCTAGAGGAGAACCTACTGCTACTATTTTGCTAAACTGACATGCTATCCAACTGTTCCCAAATGCTTATCCTTCTACCCATAGGGGAGCACACCTCTTACCCATCATCCACAAAGCTTCTTTTTGAAGAAGGCAGAATGCTGTTCAAACAGCAGAAAACAAGTGACTGTGGAGTGCCCATCTCCAACTGGGACATCTGTGACACCATCCCTACATCCATGGAGGAGGAGGCGGATAGGGCCTAAGAGTCAGGGGACCAGGAGGATTGCAGCAAATGGTGTCTTCACATTCATTCACTTAGTATAATGTGTTCATTTAACTATAGTCATTATGCTGTGCCATAGGCTTCTAGAAATTAGTCAAGTCATAGCTTGAAGTTTACACTCATTGAGCCACATTCCCGTCTTCCCAAGCACTACTCCAGGCTTTTGCCTTTCACTCTCTGTTTCTGTGAGTTTACGTTCTATGCATGGAATTCTGAAATATTTACCTGTTCTATGTTTGGATAATTTTACTCAGCATAACGCCCTCTTGTTTTACCTACATTGTTGCAAATGGCAGGATTTTCTCTCTCTCTCTCTCTCTCTCTTTTTAAGGCTGAGTTTTACTCCATTATTTTTACTTACTGTAATTTCTTTATCCACTCGTTCCTAATGGACCCTTTGGTTGTTCCTGTGTCCTGGCTATTGAAGATGGTGGTGCGGTATGTGATGTCTTTAGCAATGGGGTCTTACCATCAAGTTCTAGATGATAACAAATGCAGCCAAAAGTAGCCTTTCGTACTTGAGGGCTCTGTAGGAGCCTCCTGACAAACACTGGACATTTTCCTTTGGTAGACTATATTATCTGAGACAAGCTCTGCCTCCCCCACACAGGGTAGCTCATTTTAAACTCTTTATATCTGCATGTGTTTTAGAAAGCTTCTAGAATAGTAGGTTTCTCTATGGCTTAAAAAATTTTTTTTAGTGTTATTTATCCGCACCCATACTGTCCTCCCTTCCCTGCTCTGTAAATGCATTAGTTGCCCAGTGTGTCTCATTAGCAGGTCATCTTTGTCCCTACATGTACCAAATATACTATATGTTCTGACCTAGGTTCTATGCCTTGTATCCCTGAGCCTGACCCAGTACATCTTGTCAGGGTGGATGTAGACACAGGCCTGCTTCCCAGCAAAGGGCTTCTTCCCTATGGCCTCTGCAACCTTGGCCACTGGCTGATATGAAGGGTTCAGGCTTATTAAAGCACATCATTATGGCTTTACACTCCAACAGTTGTCAACTTGTATTGTGTTATTGCATCAAAAATTTCTCAAAATAAATAGGTCATTATTTGAGACTATTTCTAGGATGTGGTACATTAAAAAAATGTTCTAAGGAATGTATTGTCAAAATATAAGTTTTACTCATTAGAGAATAGTTTTATTTCTCTTCTTTTAAAATACTTCTCAGACAGCTGGGTGTGGTGGTGCATGCCTTTAATCCCAGCGCTTGGGAGGCAGAAGCAGGAGGATTGCTGTGAGTTTGAGTCCAGCCTGGCCTACTAAGCGAATCTAGGACAGCCAAGGCTACACAGAGAAAGCCTGTCTTGAAAAACCAAAACAAACAAGCAAACTTCTCAGACATATCCAGCAAGTTTTGTTTTTGTTGTTGTTGTTTTGGTTTGGTTTTTTTGAGAGAGGTTTCTCTGTGTAGCCTTGACTGTCCTAGACTAGCTTTGTAGACCAGGCTGGCTGCTGCTGCTGCCTCTGCCTCCCAAGTGCTGGGCCACCATGGCCAGCATATATCCAGCAGTTTTCATCAGAGGCCAATGCTAAGTCTCCCCAACATACCCATACCTCACATGATGTTTCATGTGATCCCCAGAAACCTCTTTCCCCTTCTGTTCATGGTGTGGTATAATACGTGTGCATGGGCTCCAGATGGCAACTATCCTAGAGCTGCATGCTTCTGCTTCTGTCAAGCAGCCACACAGACCAAATTATCCAGTGCCACTGTCAATGGGCTGCTGCTTCCATAAAACGAGGAGCTAGTCATCCCATGGTGTTAGGGTGAGGAGTAAACAAGCCAATGAAGATAAAAGTGCTTGCACCTGGCATGTGTCAGATGCTCAGAGATGTTATCTTGAGATTCATCTGCTTGCTTGTTTGTCCTGTGTTATGTGACACTAGGAAGAAAACATGTCAGAATAAGGTTAAGTTCCATTAAATCAGTGACTCTCAGCCTTCCTAATGCCGTGACCCTTTAACACTCTTCCTCATGCTGTGGTGACTCCAGCCATAAAACTATTTCATTTCTACTTCATAACTATAATTTTACTTGTTATGAATTGTAATATAAATATATCATATACTGGTATCTGATATGCGAATCCTGTGAAAGTGTCATGACACCCCCCCCCCAAAGGATTGTTGACCACAGGTTGTGAATCACTACATTAGAGGGAACTGGGCCACTTGGCTAATGTACAAAGTTCTATTTTTATAAGAGAGCAAAAGTTTGCTTTGCCATGTTAATCTGAAAGCACCTTCTATTGGTTCAGAGGGTTGTTTGATCTGTGATTAAGTGGGAGATGGAACTTGAGTAGGCACAGCAAGCTCCTCTGTCCACAGGAGATGCCCCAGCCACTGTTGGCTGCCATAATTGTGTCTTGTCAGGTAGGCAGCAGTGTGGCTAATTCTGAAAGGCAGCCCATCACACAGTGGTAGAGCAAGGCACAGGCACAAATGCCGTGTAGCTGGCTCTCCACACCTGCTATTACCAACAGTTAGCACCCATTTTCTCTTACCCACCCCACTCCCTTAGAGGTCTGAAAGACAGGGGTTTTTTTTCTCTTTCCTGAGCCCCAAACACACATTTCTTCCAGAAAAGCAAGAGAGCCAACGTGTTCCTTTTCTGCTTCTTCATTTAGTCCTAATTTAGTCTCCCCACTCATGCTAAAAATAAATTTTAAGTTCATTACTTTCCACCTGAAGCCACCACGTTCAAGTGTGTCAAGTGTGACACCAAAAGACAATCCCTGGCCAACCAGCAAACCTCAGAATGGCTCCTGATTAGCTATAGCTGATGCTGCTCAGGGTGGCATGGCCTTGTTGGCTGTGAAGATTCTAACATTTGCAGAAAGGGCTTTGGGACCCCTCTACCTGTTTGAGTGAGTTTGTCAAGCAGTAGTGAGTTTCAGACAGGGGGACAGACAGACATAGCTGGCGCTGGATGATCTATAATATTCCTTGCACCCACTTTTGAGAATGAAGACCTTTGCCCTCTGTGTTAAATTGTTGTGCATTGTTCTCAGAACCCATTTCACTGCCTCTTATCTCTTTGTCTTTATTAATGCTTCCCCCTCCCTCACAAAAAAGCATTCTTCCAAATCTGTCTCTTATACCCCTTGTTTTCTTTACCTAGTAGAATGCCATTTGCCTCTTTAACTCTTAATTTATAAGTGTCATTTCCTCCAGGAAGATTTACCTCCCCCATCTCCACCAGCAAATCTGGGACTGTAATCTTCCTCTGGGTCCCCAACTACGATGATCTTGTCTTGTCTGGGCACTTCAGAAGCATTCACTCACTGTCCTCATGTATCTAAGTGCCTCAATAGACAGGGAGCTGGGGTAACCAGGGACATCTTCCTTGACTGTCCGAGGATCCTCAGAGCTCTGGGTACCTCCTTATAAGAGGTAGATAATTATGTTTTTAAATCTGAAAGATGTTAAGCTCTTTTGAATTCCTTTTCAAACATGGGTTTGATCCCATGGATATTATTGGCACTGGGAAGGAGGCAGGATATTTGAGAGGAAAGCCAAAGAAGGGGCCAACCCCAGCCTAGCTCACTGGAACCCTCGTATTCCAGATGCATGCATGTGAAGGGTAACAATTACATCACACACTTTACAACCTGTTTCTCTCCAATCAGGTGAACGTTTTTAACCAAATTCATGTTTGACACGTCAATATCACTCTTTAATGGGAGGTAGTTTGGAACTGGGGGCCTGACATGTGACGTTAAAGACTGTGACATCTCAGATGCCAAGCAGTTCCTGGCATGTGCTATTTTGATGTTAAGGTAAACAGCTTAGAAATCTGTGGTCTGCATTCCTTGCACATTATGTCGAGTCTTACAATTAAAGAGTAAAGATTCCAGGCAAAATGTGTTTTCCATTTACTTAAGCCAAAACTGTACAGAGATGAAAAAGCTGGCTATTCTGAAAGTGGCTGCTTTCTCCTCCTGTCCCTATTGAAACTTCATCAAGTGTGTGTGTGTGTGTGTGTGTGTGTGTGTAGTATGAACACTTTGGAATTTGAGAGACCTAGAGTCAAACAATCTGTGAAAACAACAACAACAAAAAAGCTATTATTTAAGTCAGTTGACATTGTAAACCTGGGTGTGTCTATTGTAAAGATTGGTGGTGATTATGAGAATTAAGTTAGCTTATCACAATGTTTACCCCAGTGCCTAGAGACTATGTAGCAACACACACACAGTACATTTCAGAAACGAAGCATTTTTTTCAGTCTCCTCAATACCACCCCACATACCACTCACACCCCCACACACCACACCACCCACCCACCCACCACTCACACCCCCACCCACCACTCACACACCACCCGCACAACACACAAAACTACATCACCCGCGCACACCACATGCCCACACACATTATTTAAAAGTAAAACTAAATTTGTTTATATTTTTTAAGATTTATTTTATTTTTAATTATGTGCATATGTGTGTGTGTGTGAGAGGGGTTGTTCATGAGCACAGGTGACCACAAAGTTCAGAAGAAGATGGTAGAGCCCTGGTTGAAGGCCACCTGACATGGGTGCTTGGAACTATCGCACTTAGGTCCTCTTTAGGAGCTGTAGTTAAGTCTTAACCTTGGAGCCATCTCTCCAGACTCTCACGTCAATCACTGTTGTAAGAGTCAAGCCAGTTCCCAGCTGCTGACCATGCTGCTTTGTCCATGTCATTCCCAAATTTTCCATTGGAGTTTACTTGAAGCATTATTGGCGAATTATTAAGTATACGGGATTTATTTATTCCTAAGGATGCAACCAATAGAAATCATGTTAACACGACACGCTTTGGAAAGTCATGGCCAACATGGATAGTTAACGGGAAAGTTGGAGGATCTTAACACAGAGTCAGTCACCTCTCATGCAGGGACCAGGACGTTCTGGTCTTACAGGAGAATATGTGGCTGAGAGTCAGGAAAGCTTGAAAACACAACTGGTGATGGGTGTTTATAGTGTGGTGTTCTGGGTAACACTAAGAGAACAGTTGCCCTCCTATTGACTAGAAATGGCTCTGAGTAACGACCATCATCAGTCATTATTTTTCATCAAAATATGAGAGTCTAAATTTGGAGCATGTAAGCAGATGAAGGTGTTGCTGTTCATGAGATTTGGATATTCTGTACTCAGAGCATACTTGCCCTCTATTTAGTGATCAAGAATGCAAGAACTACTTCTCTGTTTACTCCATGATGGGTACTCACTCCTGAGGATTTGGAGCAAGAAACCACAGGTGAGAGTCTCTCTCTCTCTCTCTCTCTCTCTCTCTGTGTGTGTGTGTGTGTGTGTGTGTGTGTGTGTGAGAGAGAGAGAGAGAGAGAGAGAGAGAGAGAGAGAGAGAGAGAGAGAGAGAGACAGAGAGAGAGAGAGACAGAGAGAGAGAGACAGAGACAGAGACAGAGACAGACAGACAGAGACAGACAGACAGAGAAAGAGAGAGATACATTTATTTATTTGTTTGTTTGTTTATGAAAGGAGGTTAAGTCAACTGGACTGAAGTGATTCTCCAAACAATACAGATGGTTGATGTAGCCCTTGGTTGCCTCTCAGGGTTTGAGAATTGGCCACTATTGCTAAAGATACACTTAGGACACAGAGCTCGGTTGATTCCTGCATTGGACCTGAAAGCCTCTTTCCTTTAGTCCAGTCTCCATGGTTCCACACAATACTATTTAAGCTGCCATGGGAGGGAAGCAATTAAACAGGCCTACCCAGCTGAACACCTATGAACCATGACAGTTGTGCATAAGCATGTAGTAGGTGTCACTCATATGTCAGTGACAACCAACAGCTATGTAGTTGGACTTAAGGTCCACTCAACAGTAGGAGTCTGGTCCCAGAAAACTAGCCCCCTTTCCAGGACCACTGATTTCATGGATCTTAGACAAGAGTAGTCTTCTGCAGTCACTTTGCCAGAGGAGCGTGATTCCTCCTACATTCCAAATTGCATCCTTGCCCCCACAGATAAGTGTAGCTACCACCTCTCTTCAAATAAGTGTTTCTTTATAGCACATCGAGACCACTATAGAACATCACACCTGGATTAAGAGATCAACAGACTGTGAGGAGCCCAACCCCAACAGATACATCTACACCACAGCTGCTGCATCTGTGGGTCAGACAGCATCACAGAAGATTGTAAGAGCCAGGATACCAGGAAGTCTGCTGTGACACAGCCTCTCCTAGACCAGAACAGTGGCCATCAGCTGACATTTTACATGGAATGGTGAAAAAAAGCTCACAGCCCCCCCTCCCTAGACAAAGAACAAGAAACAACTAATGACTGCTGGGGGAAGAAGGATGAAGCCCTCTTATCAGTTGTCCAATACAGGGTATATGAAACCATATACACACCACCAACCAAAACAGACTCAGCAAATTGTACATATATGTGTGTATTTGTGCATATACCTACATAATGTGCACACACATACGTGTGTGTGTGTGTGTGTGTGTGTGTGTGTGTGTGTGTGTGTGTGTGTAACAACAAGAAAGAAAAAGAAGTAATTATCTTGATGGGGTATGCAGGAGGACTTCAACTGAGGATAGCTGGGAGGGACCAGGAGTAGGAACAGAATAGGGGAGAGTGATGTGATTTTATTTCAATAAAAACAGTTTTTAAAAAGAGTATAAGAACTCTAAACGTTACACGAAATTTGAAGTTTTCTGTTGTTACAGGCCTGGAAGATGAATTTGCTTTGCTTCCAATCTTATTGATTATAAAAACCATCATGAGATTTCTTAGTGTCAAAACACAGCATGGGTGGTTTTTTTTTAAAAAAAAAATCAATGTCGAGTAGATGGAGGACATAATCGTGCAAGCAGCAGGATGAATGTAGCCGAGAAAAGGCAATAAAAATAAAACTTTTAATAATCATCTTGTATATAATGCCACCCGAAGTGAGCACTCTGATTTGTGCCATACGTTATCCTTATTAGTGCCGGTCTCTGATGTACCAGGAGTGCCATGGTACTCTGATACTCAAAGGCAGACACCGTTTCCAAGGAGATGTCACAGAAATCTCAGTCAGTGTCTCCTGGGAGCCTGGTTCTTAGTGAGAGATGCTGAGTCACCTCCTCTGTAAGCTGTGCTGAGTCTTAAGCCTTAAGCCGAGAGAGAGAGAGAGAGAAAAAAAAAAACGCTTGGTATAGAAAACTGAATTTATAACATTCTGGGCAGAGTCTACATGAAAGTCATCTCTGACTAGCATTTCACAGCATAAGGTGAGGCTTTCCTGTTAGAAGCTGGGCCTCTCTGCACCATCAGGGTCCTTCCCAGCTACCAGGTGAGTTAGGAGCAGGAGAATGTTCCCAGCTGTAGGTGTCTGTGCATGGCGTCAGCTTGCCTCAACCCTGCTATGCTTTTGCTGTGACATGAAGCCACTTCTAGGCAGGCTTTGTTTAGGCTCTACCTGACAGCAACTTCGTTCCTCCCCTTCTTGTCACCTGCCTCAGAGAACACCCCAGCAAGTATGGGGAGGCATGGTATAGGAGTTGGTTGGCAACTGACACCTCTTTTCACTCTATGGGCAATTGCTATTTTCTCAGAAGGTCCCATGGATGGAGGATGACGTGTCAAATTCAATATTGTTCTCCTTTTTTCTGTCTTTCCTTGTTTTTCTCCTGCCACTTGGGACTCTCTCTGAGTCAACTCTCTGCACACTAGCCTTTTCCAGGCTGCTTTGGTGACACTACAGGCTGAGTCAACTCCCCTGGATTGTCACACAAAATAAGCCTACCCATTTTGTTTCGATTTCTTAGTGAGGAATCTAAGACAGTTTTCACGGACGATCAGGGTCATTCCATTTTCTTGTAGATAACCAAACCCTTGTCATTATACACAGAAAATAGCACTTTTCCACAGATGGCCATTTATTTTTTGAATTTGGCTGTTTCCTTAGATACTTGAAGTTGTATTGTTGTGTTTAATAAACCCCACACAGACTTCCTGTACAATCGTTAGCACTCTGGTAGACACCTCAGACAGATGAATTCACTGTATTAGTCACTTTTGTCATGGTGACAAAAATGCTTGAAAACAAATTCCATTGGGGGAAAAAAAAGGTTAAAACTTGGGTCATGATTTCAGGGATTTCAGTTTGACACCGTAGTTTATTTCTTTGGGCCTGAAGTCAAGGAGAACGCCGAGGAAGAGGTGACATGGATGAAGAGATACTCATCTCTGACAACAAGGTCGAGAGTGAGAGGGTGGAAGGAATATAAGCCTAGAGACAAGAGGTATCCTTTCAAAGTCACACCCCCCAAGGACCTGTCCTTCAAATTAGGCACCATCTCCTAACAGTCCACTCATCTGTATGCTGGGGAGCTACCCCATTGGTGAATACAGAGCCCAGAGGATGCAGTCACCTCCAATGCTGCTGCAGAACCAAGCTTTCAACACACGAGCCTCCGGGGATATTTCAACTCTAACTCACCATATTTATTAATCACGTAGATTTTGCCCTGAAGCAGAGGGCATATTGAGAATGATTAGTTTTTAATGACATAAACATCGGGGCTTAGAAGATTGTGTGGAGAAGTAGTGGCTTATGCATATGATGAAAGAAGGGATCTTCTTCAGGAGATGGTGGCCCCAGTTATCACCAGATTCCACTGCGGGTCACTTAACACGCTAAGTTGTCACTGTTCGTGATAGAGCTGCTAAGTGCTTGGCACAGTTAGGTCTGATAGGTGCGCAAAGGTTTTGTCAACTGAGGACTTGTGAGAAGGCAATGGCAAGAAATGGAATTAAGTTAGAGAGCATGAGTCCTGTGTGAATTAATAACATACACGCTAAGCGAGTGGGAGTATGACTGAGCCTTGAGTGACTTTTTCGACCGTTCTATTAAGCTAGGAAATGGCTGGCAGAATGGTCGAGGAGGTTGTTCTAGGCAGTGGAAGAACATGGCAAAGACACATTAAATCCTTTATTTGATTGTCGGCACTTAGCACTTGTGCTAAGCATCCTTCCTGGGTTTGGGAATGTAATGTCATCACAAGGCACATTGTAGAGCCTGTGGCCAACTTGTGGGGAGTTTATGAACAAGTCTGGCAGCCCATCTCCCGACTCCATGGAGCAAGTGTATCTCTTGTGGGAAACATGTTTGGGAAACTAGTGTGTGTGGGTGCATGCATGTGTGTGTGTGTGTTATATGTGTGTATATATATGTATATATGTGTGTATATACTTATGTATATATACACAATACATTGTATACACATACACACACACACACATATATATGGAAATATATATATTTCCAGAAAAATTAATTGGGACATTACATGTCTATATGTAATGAAAGTCATTTATTACTTCCTAACCAGAATCATGTCAAGTATATGCTTCTAACTATTTGGAAACTGACACGTGTTCCTGTGGAAAAAGGCTTTGTGGACCAGATAAGCAGCAGTTTAGATTCCCAAACAGAATAATGTTGAAATTCCCTCTGGTTTCTGTAATTTTTCAATCTGATTTTTTTTCAAATTACAGATAAAAGAAAGCAAGTAGATAGACAGTGACACCGTCTGAACATGCTTCAGGTCATAAGTTGTTTCTTATCATACACTGGACCAGACTTTGGACAGGGACCAGGGACAAAATGAAGTGTCGCTGAAGTAGTATCCAAACCCTCCCCCTTCCCAGCCTTGGGGGACATTGCATATCTAAACCTTAGGAGCAGTTGTGGGGCCCTGGCCTCCTACACTGCCCATTCTGCCTTTGTTCTACACTGTAAATTTTAGACAGAGCAGCGTAGACTGCCTTGGGGCTTGTTATTATATTGTGATGGATGTTGTTTCTGTCTGAGGGGAGGAGAGAAAGGGGCTGTTTGTACTGTCCTCCTCACTTCTTACTGCAGAGTGTAGAGAGCGGAGAGGGAAACTGATTTAAAAGCAGTTTGTGGCCCATGTCTAACAAATCTGACGAGGGATGGAAAAAGAGGCTCTAGCAGCGTTCAAACAGATCTTAAAATCTTGCCGACATCGGAGCCCTGACCAAGCTTCACCTTGATCTGCTCACTAGAACCCCAGCATCGCAGCTGTTGCCCCCTGCATTAATGAACCTCATCTTCTGGTTTGTGACCCGAAGGCCATGCCCTGCAGGAGTGAGAGTTGTCACCAGGTTCATCTTAACCTTCACTGCGAAGCTAAAATGCCCTCGGTACTCTATCATATAATAAGTGCGGTTTTGTTGGTAATACTTGTTGAACATTGTTCTGTATTGGCGCCGGGTTGCAGTCGTAGGTAAAGCAACCCTCCTTGGAGCTGAGAATTTGGTTTGGTGCTCAGCAGCAGTGAAGGCATCTTCTTAGCACACTTGAATGCTAGGTCCTTAACCTCTGAAAGATGATATTCTTAGGGAAGAAGCCATGAATTGTTGAAAGAGGGAAATTCTATTGGAAAAAGGGAGCCAGCAGGCAGGTCAAGAATCTGTGGTTAGGAGTTGTTTCAAACTTACCTTGACTTGTCATTTTCTCTCCTTTGGTTTTCGGGACTGTCCATTGGCTGTTCAGTGACATCCCAAATGTCTGCTTATCATGAAGGCATTTATTTATTTATTTATTTATTTATTTATTATAATTTATTCACATTACATCCTGATTGTTATCCCCTCCCTCTCATCTTCCAGTTCCCACCCTCCCTCCCTCTTCCACCCTATTCCTGTACCCTAGACCTCTGATGGAGGGGCCTCCTCCCCTCCCATTTGATCAGAGTCTATCAGGTCCCATCAGGGTAGTTTGCATCCCCTTCCTCTGTGTGCCAAAAAGCCATCCCACCAAGGGACAGTGATCAAATTGCAGGCACCAGAGTTCATGTCAGAGACAGTCCCCTCTCTTCCCTCTCCCCACACACATGGATCATGAGCTGTCCATCAGCTACATCTGAACAGGGGGCCTAGGTACTCTGGAGACATTGTCCTTGGTTGGAACATCCATTTGTCCCCTGGGTCCAGACCCACTGGCCTTAGTGGTTTTCCTGTGGTGCTCCTGACCCCTCTGGGTCCTTCCATCCCTCCCCACTCTTCCATACAACTCTCAGCTCTACTCCCAACCCTACCCAAACTATACAGATAACTCAAGAAATTATACACCACCAAAACAAATAATCCAACTAAAACAAGGCCACACCTACTTCAACAAGGCCACACCTCCTAATTCCTGTCAAGTAGTGCCACTCCCTATTGACCAAGCATTCAGATATATGAGCCTAGAGGGGGTGCATTCCTATTCAAATACCATTCTTATAAAAATGCCCTCGCCAAAGCAACTTAAAGAGGGGTTTGTTTTATCTCACAGCTCCCTGTCACAGTCCATTGTGGGAAGAAAGTCACAGCCACCAGAGCTAGAAGCAGCTCCTCATATTGTATCTGCAGTCAAGAGACAAAGAATGACGGATGCTTGTCCTCTCCTCCCTTTCTCCTTTTTATACAATGCTTGCTCCCACCCGAGGGAATGAGACCACCCACAACGAGAAGAGGCCTCTCTATCTCAGTCAACCTAACTAAGATAATCCCAGGCATGCCTCGAGGCCCATCTCTTAAATCATTCTAAATCCCATCAGATTGACAATTGAGGCTGTCAGAGTAAATCAAGATGTCTGTAGTCGCGTATTACGGACAAGTGCCCAGCAAGAGAGAAACAGACTACTAAAGGAAGAAAGTAGGAAGATGCTTCTGTGTACTAGCTAGTGGACATCTGGTATTTGGCAAAGCTCTCAGTTCAGCCGGCACATGTTTTATACTGCTTCTGTGCTGAGATCTTTGCTAACCAAGAGTAATGGATGCACCATCATTGCCCCACTGAAAGCCCCATCAGCTTTCAGTATCCAGACTAAGAAGAACAAGGAAGATATCAGCTAATGACTTAAGATGAGTCCCAGGCTGTCTGCACAGAGTGCTGCCGGCCGTGCCAGGCACCCCAGAGCCTTGCCTTCCCATGTTGCACATGCATTCTAGGTCCCTCACCGCTGCACTTACGGTAGGCAGATCCAGGAAGGTACGGTAGTAGTCAAGGAAGGAAACTGGCTGCCAAACTGTCTTAATAAATTACACCTCAACTGTAGAGGGTGCAGAAGTCTCTGAAATGCCTGGGGTTACCCCGAGGTCCGTTATAGATATTAACTAGCAATGGTTTGAAGGAATTGTATATGGCCAGTGACTTTTAATGCAAAAGTAACAAGATTTTTACAGTCAATGCCTTCCTTTCTTACATGCAAAATTTTCATTAATAACTTAAAATTCTGTGACTCTGATATTATAAGCCATGGGTGATGTATTTTAATAGATTAATACACTTTCATCTTCCAGATGGTGGGCACCTTCCTTGAGTACTAATGGCTTACTTTAAAATGCAGCTGAGACACCCAAAGGAAGTATTTCCTCAGAGAGCCTGAGCAGTAAGGTATGTTGGCTGGTAGTCTAAGTATCTATTGAGAAAATTTGTGAATGGAGGTGCGAAAGCAGTTCTGCCAAGGTGGGAATTAAGTTCCAGTGATGGCATTCAGGGATGCCATCTACCCACCACTGTGAGGCGATGGAGCATGAAGCAATGTGACAAGAAAGCTATTTTCCAGTCTGGCCATTTGCTTGTGTTACAAAGGAACGTTTGTCGATTGCCAGTGTAGCAGAGTAGAACTCAAGTTGTTTTGAGTGGTGGTGATGCTTGTTTTTGCTTTTTGTCTTAAATACAAACTCTTCTTTGAGAATAAAACACCACGAACCTTGAATGTGAGTAAGTTATTTCCCTATAGTTTGAGCTTTTTGGCTCTATCAGTTAAGAGGTAATCAGGTCCCTAGGGGTAATGAAATGCGATTTGCAGAAGCACTGACCATAACACTTCTTATCCGGCCTCAGTTGGGGGCTGCCTCTGTGAACACACCCCTTTCTTTGTTCTGTAGATGTGCTCTTTTTTTTTTTTTTTAAATTTAAACCTCACAATAATTCTGCTATAAGTTGAGTGACAAGTCTGTGGCTGCACAACTACTAAGAGAGGAAGCAAGGAGTGACACCAAACAGGAGGCATATAGTTATGAAGCCCTAAAATCAGTATTTTAAAATCATGTTTTCAGAAATGCTGTGATATTGGGGGGATTCGGTAGCAAAAGGGTTGGGTCATAGGCTTCACCTCCATTTTTTCCAAACATCTTCTATATTTTTATCTATTATATATCAATCCTCTATAGGCCTGTAATCTGTGTATCTATTTATATATCTATATATGATGTATTTATATCATATATTTATCATCCATCTATATCATCTATCCATAAGCTGACATCTATGTATCTATTAGTCATCTGTTTGTATCAGCCCTCTGTTTATATAGCTGCATATATATGTATTGTTTGTCTATACCTATCTATATCCATTATTATTATTATCATCATCATCATCATCATCATCATCATCATCATCGATCATCTGCCCATCTGTCTGTCTGTCCATCTATCTGTCTGTATGTCTATGGTAGGATTAATTTTGTTTAATGTTCACAGAATTTATAGCACAACTCAGGTTCATAAGGTGAACTTAGTTGACTTGGTCAGCAGATGATGGGGTCCTCGTTATGGGCTAATCTTATGGAGAAATAAAAGAAGAAAATTAGGTAGACATCGCAAAGGGTAAACATTGTTAGTCTAAACAGTTTCAGAAACTGTGGTCTGTTGGAGAGCTCCCCTCATGCCCGCCAATGCTGTGGTAACTTGAGGTCCATTCTTTCAGCTCCTGCATGCTTCTGGCAAAGCTCCCAGGATGAACTGGCTTCCTCCAGTTGTAACTCCTCTGAGGCCTGGCTTGTAACTCTCATTTGTCATTAATGCAAATCTGTACTCAGAGACATGCCATCTCTCTGAGGAGGACTCCCTCTGGTTAAGCTGGATTCTGATAGCAAATTAGATGATCAGAATTGCTCTAGTGGCCTTAGTCATCTCCTCTCATCTCAACAAAGCTGTGAGTAGGAATGCTACTTACACATAAAGTAGGAGTGGTTTTTCTATCCTCACTCAATCAGCCAACAATTTGACTAAATTTATAGTTGGTAAGAATCAAAGCTTGCAGAATAGCTGTAGTGGAAAGTGCCCGTTAGCCCATCCACACCCATCTCACCACCTTACATGATGGGCCCTGAGGTCCAGTACGTCTGCCACACCACTCTGCTCAGCAACCACAAACCCATATAAACTAGAACAGCCGAGGATTAGTCTCAGTTTAGGGGCCCAAAAGTTAGGTACACATCACACTTTTACAAAGGTAGCCTGTTAGAGTGTGGGCCTCCTCTTCCCTCGGAGGGTGGAGACTATTGGCTGACAGCCTATGAGGGAAGAAGAAGAGGGGGAGGTGACACTCAGATGGCCATGAGCACAGTGGACTTCCTGGACCAGCTGCAGAGAGGCAGATCAGTTTTATTCCAGAGGTGAGGTGAATATATAGGAAAAGGGAGACAGCCAGGAGGCACTCTGATAGGTGCTCTAGGTGAACTTCATTTGCATCACACAGCATGGGTCCTATCACCTATCACCACACTACCTAATTATCATATGGGCAGTTGGGGAGAGAGCATTCTGCAGGAAGTTGTGGCAGAGCCTACTTCTACAAATAAAACAGGTACCTAGCTCAGGGACATCCTCCAAATAAGGACAGGCAGAGGGCAAGAAACCCTACTGGAGGATGGGAGTCCTCCCTCTTGCACCAAGCTCAGAGAGCTATCCCATCATGGAGGCTGCAACCTTCAGCAGCAGAGAAAGTGACTGCACTTGCTTGGGTACACGTTAATTTCCTGCAAAATCCTGTGAACCCCAAGATAAAGAGTATGTTTCATTTTAAGCCATTTGTCAGCAAGTCTTATGTATTTTGGAAGTGTATAAGACCACGTTTGGGAAGGAAATGAGGGTACAAAAGGTAGTATAAAATGCTTTTTTTTTTCTTTAGTCTGCTGCTATCTATAGCTACAAAATGCCTCTACCATTAGTAAGAATGATAGCTTTTCTTCAGTTGAAGAAAACGCAGCACATTTAAACAATGGAATACTACTCAGCTGTTAAAAACAAGGAAAATTTGAAATTTGTAGGCAAATGGATAGGACTAGAAAAGGTCATCCTGAGTGAGGTAGCCCCGGCCCAGGAAGACATGCATGGTATGTACTCACTTATAAGTGGATATTAGCCCAACATAGATGTCCTCTGAGGAACTCCACCCAGCAGGGACAGGACAGATGCTGCGACGCGCTGCTGGACTCTGGGCAGAGCACTGAGAGTGGTATAGAAGAATGGGGGGATGGAAGGACATAGGGGCTCAGGAGCTCCACAGGAAGACCATCAAGGCCAGCAGATCTGGACCCAGGGGAACCTGCACAAATTGTTGCACCAACCAAGAACAATGCATGCAGTGAACCTAGACCCCCCGTTTAGATCTAGCCAATGGGCAACTCATTCTCCATGGTTGTGGGGAGAGTAGGAACTGCCTCTGATATGAACTCTGATGCCTCAAATCTGACCACTTCCCCTTGGTAAGGAGGCCCAGGCAGCACACAGAGGAAGAAGAAGTAGGTTATCTGGATGAAATTTGATAGGCTATGGTCATATGGTGGGGGAGGAGGTCCCTTCTGTCAGAGGTCTAGGGGAGGGAAATATGGCAGAAGAGGGGCTATGAAAATGGGGACAGTCAGTCAAGGGGACAACAATTGGGATGTAGTCTGAATAAATTATAATAAATTTAAAAAAGAATGATAGATTTTGAGCAGAAAAAATATTCAATAACGGAAAACAAAATTTCCTTCATCCATGCTAATTTTAGTGCCTAGATATTTTCCAATTCTCCAACAGGGAATTATACAAGATAATATAAAAGCAATTATTTGAGGGGTGATATACTATCCCTAAATTAGGGGAGCGATCTTCTAAAAGACACCAAATGGCTTTAAAAAGGCAGAAGAAGGTGCTCTAGTTTAGAAGGGTCTTCTCTTCTGAATTGCAGACAATGCATCCTGAGCTCATGTAGAAAACAGCCTCAGGAAAGCATTTGTTCTCCAGAGTGGCATTGAGCAAAAAAGGAGAAGAAGGGGAAGGAGGGAGAGAGAGAGAGAGAGAGAGAGAGAGAGAGAGAGAGAGAGAGAGAGAGAGAGGAGGAATGAGAGGGAGAAGGAGGAGGGAGAGAGAGGGGGGAGGGAGAGGGAGAGAGAGACAGGGAGGGAGACAGACCTGGCTAGTCTTATGTCAAGTTGACACAAATTAAAGTCATCTGAGAGGAGGGGACCTCAATTAAGAGAATGTCTTCATAATATTGGGCTTTAGGCAAGCCTGTAGGTTTTTTTTAAATTAGTGATTGACAACCCATTTCGGGTGGTGCCATCCCTGGCCTGTGGTCCTGGGCTCTATAAGAAAGCAACAGAAGCAAGCCATGAGGAGCAGCACCTCTCCATGGCCTCTACATCAGTCCCTGCCCTGTTTGAGTATCTGTCCTGACTTCCTTAGATGATGAAAGGCATATAGAAATGTAAGCCAAATACACTCTTTCCTTCCCAAGTTGTTTTTGGTCATGTTGCTTAACCACAGCAATAGAAGCCAAGCTCCAGTTCCATGGTGGCCTCCCACTGGCCTAAACCTTCCTCTGTTCCTGAAATATATCATCAGCTGTCCCTTTCTCTTGGGCCTGGGTCACCTCCACTCTGGGTAGCCTTAGGAGGGGCAGTACCTACCAACACCCAGGTCACTGATGGAGTGGTACGGTATGGGCATATAAGTACAAGCACCCAACCCATTACCACTAAGGTCCTTGTAAAAGAGAGGAATTTAAATACAGACTTACACAGAGGGCATAAAATGGTAAGAGACAGTGAGATCGTCAGCTGCATGCCAGCGAATGCCGCGGCCTCTCAGAAGCAGGGGGAAGAGTAAAAGCTGGAATAGGTTTTCCCTCTTAACACTCAGACACAGCCAGTGGTTGCTACTTTGACCTTGAAGTTCTAGCCCCCATGCTATGACACAATAAGTCCCTGCCGTATGTCCCACCCTGTGTGCAGTAGCTCAGGTGCTTTGTAAAGGAATTAACACAAGGACTGTCCCCTTTCCTACTCCCATCCCATAGCATTGCCACCCTAGGTTTCTTCTGAATATGCCTAACTGTGCCCCGCCCCCAGCCCAAACCCCTCTGCTAAAAGCAGTCTGTCCATAGAGGACTTTATTTTTATTTTACAGAGGCCTAATGCTGTCCTGGAGTGCCTGAATTGAGCTCTTACATGGGGCTGTGCGTGCAGTGGGTGTAGAGAATTGTCTTGTCCTTCGTTTGGGGGAAGCGATAAAACATAGGGTTAGAAGTATAGGACTGGTGGTGAGAGAGAGGAGCAGTTAATTCCTCCCTGAGTGTGGTGCTTTAAGTTAAAGTGATGTCTGTTAAATGGGGTGGTTAGTGCCTCTCACCTTAAAGTGAGTGTGAAAGGAAAGCACTTAGCACAATTCCTGACACACAAGCTAATTAATGAGCACTATTAAAAATAGTAGCTGTTAGGGGAGCTTCTTGCATAGAGGAGAAGGTGAGGGTGGGTGCATGGAGTCTTTTCAGCTCTCTGAAATTAGACTAGACAGCTGCCTACTCAGTTATATAACCCAGAGTCACATTCGCAGTCACCAGTAAGCCAAATAACCACATGACCCCTGTGTGCTAGGCAAAGTCTAAGAAAATCCCAGGTTTTAACATTAAAATAAACGAGTTTGGTATCCCAATGCATGGCAGTGGTACTCAGAGAGCAGAGCTGCATAAGGCCGTCCCTTATGTCTTCCAGAAGGGAGGGGAAATGCAGCCAGCATAGTTATCATCCAGCCTGGGGGGCAGGGGATGCTTGCCTCCAGCATGTGCTCATGAACCCATGAGCTAGGCTTTCTGAGCCTCAGGTCCCTCCTCTGTAAGGTGTCATGGTCATGTGCCTCTTCACATTCACTTTGTTGCTAGGAATGTTTACAAGTGGCTGACATGACATCATCTCCCTCCTATTTACTTTGAGCAGTAGATGGCAGAGGACATGATCTTCTCTAGTTAGATTCAATATCCTGAAAGTACAAATCAAGATGGTGACTCTCCCAGCCTGGTCCTGGGTGTCTATGAACATCAGCCACCTTTGTGACCCACAGCGGGGATGGCCGATAAGCACTGAGCTAACTTTTCCCTTCAGGTCATGACATTAGGGTTGATTCCCATAGCAACACTGTTAGCATCCCCTCAGGCCTTTGATGAAGGGCTTTACAAGTCAGGGTAAAATGACCTATGATCATAGGACAATATTTGAGAAAAAAAATATTATCCTACATTTCCACAAACGAGGCACTGCTTAAATAGTGTATAGAAAACAAGACACTACAAATCAGCAACCTTCCTTCTCTCAAATAGACAGAGGAGAAGACAGATAGAAGTGGAGTTCTTCACAACTAACAGGAATAAGCACCTTGAAGCTTGCTTAAACCAACTGTCCTCCCACTGGCTGCCTCTGGTATCTCTGCCTGTTTCTTTCTTTCTTTCTTTCTTTCTTTCTTTCTTTCTTTCTTTCTTTCTTTTTCTGTGTTTTAAATGTCTGGAGGGGCTACTTAAAAATATACTTCTCTTATTTGAAAGAAATGCACCATTTGTGGATGTGGATAGTCAATGCTGTAGGCAAAAAAGAACTATGGAAAAAGATAAAAAAAAAAAAAAAAAGGGAGGGAGGGCTCAGGGAAGGGAGGGGGGTTGATGATTTAGAAGGCTCTCATAGTTTCCTATAAGGTTTTGATAGGAGTTATTAATTGCAGAAGGTGAGTAACATGGAGGTTTGTTTATTTGTTTGTTTAATCCAATTGGCAAAGTCATCAATAACACCCCCCCCTTCCAGGGAATGGCATTTTATTGTTTCAATATAGGAAGGATTAGCATAGGCTGGTATAGAAAAAGTAACATTTGACCTAGCATTTTAAGATCCTGTTTATAAATGCGAACAAGGGTACAGAACTTTTGGTACTTCTCTTCAATCAGACCAATTAAATCACCAAAAAAAAAAAGCCTTCACCCAAACTAGCAAACTTCCCCAGTTCAATTTTGGCTTAGTCCCTCCCTGTATCTCTTAAGCTGACAACACTAATTCACATATCTTTTAGTTTTCTGAAAGACTCTGCAAGGACAGAATAAGCTACTCTCTCCTGAGATGGTAGCAGGGGTGGGGTGGCGGGGTTGGGTGGGGGGGGCGGGGGGAGGGGGCGTGGGAGCCTTCTATTTGGTTTGCAACTTGATTGCAGCAAAGTGGCAGAGCCAATCTTAATATTCCTCCCATTTCTTGTTGACTCAGAGGTGGGAATTAAAAAGAAGAGGTGCTACTGGCCTGCAGAGTTGGCCTTTACAGGAGAACTGGGAAAGGCAAGGCCTGGTGGAGGCGGGAAGGTGAGCTCAGGCCCCTCTATCTGGGAGGCTGGAACATGTGGGATGGGCTGCTCCCAACAGACACACAAACCAGAGCTTGCATGGAGATCTGAACCTTATTGATTTGGGCTCCCACGCCACTGTCATTTGTGTCAAATTGCTTCCTTTGAGGCCCTGTCCTCTGTGACTCAGACATGAAAGACCTCCCTCTTTTTGCCTAAACAAGTCCTATCTTATGCTGATGATATGTTTTCTTTATCCATTATGCTAGACTTAGACACTTAGGTTTGTTTCATAACTTAGCTATTGTTAATAGTGCAGTTATCTCTGTGACATACTGACTTAGAGTTCTCTGGTAAATACCCAGGAGTTGGTATGGCTGGGTCGTATTGGAAGATCTAGTTTTATTTTTGGAAGACTCTTCAACACTCCCTTCAGTGGTGAATGGACTAGTTTGTATGACCACCAGCACTGAGTCTGCATGTGTTCTTTCTTTTGTGGTTTTTGAAGGGTAAAATCATGCATCTATTTATGTATGACACTGAAATGGAAACAGATCTATAAAAAGGAGCAAAACATACTAAGAGGGGTGGGAAAGTGGGGCCGCATGGGGAAGTGCTCAAAGTATATTATATATATATATGGATGAAAATATCCTTAAGTAACCCAGGGTACAGCACTTAAAGTGAAAAAGAAAGAAAGGAAAGAAGGAAGGAAAACAAGAAAGGAAGAAAAAAATTAAAGAAGGGAACGAAGAAGAAAGAAAGGAGGAAGGAAGGAAAAAGGAAGAAAACAAGAAGGAAGGGAGAAGGAAGAGAAAGGGAGGAAAGGAAGGAAGAAAAAGAAAGGAAGGAAGGAAAGAAGGAAGGAGAAGGTAAGAGTGACAGTTCCTACCTTACAGGAAGGAAGGAATCCCTGGGTTCACGTGAAGAGCTGACAGAAATGCCTTCTCTGAGAGATTTTGTGAGAAATACAAGAAGACTGTGTCCTACAAACTCTCAGGAGATCACAAAGAGAGGATACAGGCTGAGTGAAAAGATGTTTAAAAGAGGCAAATTTGGTGCATGGTTTTTCTTCAAATGATAGAAAGAACCCTGAAAACTCATAAGAAAACAATTCAGTTAGCAAAATGGCCAATGTTTTGAACAGAGACATCACCAAAGAAGATAAACTGATTGAAAGAGACGTTAAGACAACTTTAAGTTACAACAAAAAGGTACCACGTCTACTAGAGTGGGTACAATCCAAAACCCACCATCAAAGGCTGACAAAGATGTAAGGTATCAGGGACTGCTGGCAGGAGTAGAAGATGGTACTTTCACTTTGGAAAACAATCAGACTTCTTTGTCCACTCATAAAACTAAATATATTCCTACTATACAGCCCAGCAGTCAAACTGTTATAATACTCAAAATAGTCGAAAGCTTATATCCATTCAGAAACTCACACACAGATGTTTATAGCAACTTTATTTATAATTACTCAAACTTGGAAGCAACTAAAATGCCCTGTAGTGCTGGTGGATCTGGACCCAGGGCAGGGTGGAGGGGGTGGGGGAGGGTTGCACAAACTGCTGTATCAACCAAGGACAATGCATACAGCAAACCTAGACCCCTGTTCAGATATAGCCAATAGACAACTCATTCTCCATGGTTGTGGGGAGAGCAGACACTGCCTCTGACATGAACTCTGGTGCTCCAAATCTGACCACTTCCCCTTGGTGGGAAGGCCCTGGAGGCACACGGAGAAAGGGGATGCAGGCTATCTAGATGAGACCTGATAGGCTATGGTCATATGGTGGAGGAGAAGGTCCCCTTCTGTCAGAGGTCTAGGGGAGGGGAATAGGGAAGATACAAGTGAGATGTAATCTGAGTAAATTATATATATATGTGTATATATATATATATATATATATATATATATATATATATCTGTAAAAAATATATATGATGTATTCCAGACCATGAGGTGTTATTCAGCACTAAAAGTAAATGGACTATGGGGAGATGAAAAGACACGAAAAATAAGCAAAGCCAGGTTGCATGGTCTCCAATTCCAGCCACATAATATTCCATGGCGTGATATCCTGGCAAGAGCAAAACTGTAGAGGCAGTAGGTAGGAGATTTGCAGTAGGGGCATATAAATGGGAAGCAGGGAGGACTTTAGGCTAGAAAATTATGGTGCTATAAATTTTATTCTATGTTTATCTAAACCCTTGAATGAACACCAGAAGTGTATCCTAATGTAAGCTAAGAACTTGAAGTGATCATGGTGGGTCAATAAAGATTGGCCAATTGTAATATATACTCCAATAATAGGGGAGGCTATGAGAGAGAGAGAGAGAGAGAGAGAGAGAGAGAGAGAGAGAGAGAGAGAACATGTATGTGTGTGTACACTCTATATTTCCTCTTGAGATTTCCTGTGCATCAATAACTGTATAAAATAAGACCTATTAAAAAGTATCATTTACAGTTATGAACTTCTCTTAAATAAGTGGTATCTAAAAGCTATGTCTTCCAACTTTCAAACCATCTCATTACTCACTGATACTACAAGCTCTATTTTATGATATTTCTTCTTTTACTTTTGAAAGAAACTTCTACACGTCTATTATGAACTAGGCTTTGTTGAGGTTGCAGTAACTTTGCAAACTTAATATGCCATACATATTTTTAGTTTGCATTTTAAGATCTAAAATCCATGTTCCTTTTAAAAATAGGTGGTCATCATACTTGACATTTCTTCTTTCCTCCTCCTCTTTTTTTTTTTTTTTTTTTTTTTTTTTAGTTTTTCAAGACAGGGTTTCTCTTTGTAGCTCTGGTTGTCCAGGCTGGCCTTAAACTCACAGAGATCCACCCTCCTCTGCCTCCCAAGTGCTGGGATTAAAGGCGTGCACCACCATGCCTGGTGACAATGCTTCTTCCATTAGTAATGCATAAAGAGTATTGGATCTTACAGTCAGCATCTTAGAGTTCACAAAATAAGTTGAAATACTAAACAGATAAATATGGGACTCATGCCCAGCTTGGAAGAAAGCCCTAAATATGCAGTTGTATAAGCAGAAAGTTAATGTTGGCATTGTGAATAGCATTCTGGAAGGATGGTACACAATGCCGGAGACATTAGAAGGCTGCCTAGAGGAAGGTGCAGTGTTTCTGAGAACTCAGGGGGGTATACACAGACGAGGAAGGAGAAGGTGAATGTTTTAGGATAAGGTGACTGAGGCACAAATGCTCCAGAACAAAAGAGATTCTCAGTCATGAGCATATAGTGTGACAGGAGGGCAGGGAGCAGAGGAGAATGACATGTGATGAGTCACCAAAGTGGAAATGCCCAGTAATCAGTAGATTCCCCGAGTCAGGAACTGAGGAGGGAGATTCATTTTTCGGATAAATATTACAACCATTGAGCCATCTGAATTAAGATAGTAATTCAAAAGGAAGCCACCAGACTATGCTGAGGCCTGAAATATAAATACCATGCCAAGTGTAGAGGACTCCGGAAATACGCCTACCAGAAGAAACAAGTTGAGATGGTGGAGTAAAGCTTTGTTTTGTTATAATAAAAACTAGCTTCTCATATTTGAAAGTAAGGACAAAAACGACAGCTTTGACGCACAAGTGATCACACTCCCCAGCCCTGATCTGGGGGAATGGCGAGAACCCAGGCACGGGAGCATGGATTTGCTCATGGTAGTCAAAGGAGAAAGCTTCTGCTCTGCAGGCAGAGAGAACGATGCTAAAGAGAGGCAGAGATCGAGTTAGATAGGAATCTTGTGCAAGTTCCAGCTGACCCGTAGAAGTAGATCAGAAACTCCTTATTTACCCATGTTCCTTGCTTGGGCTATAGCGGTAAGTCTTGTTTCTCCTAAGGATGCCCTTATCCTGTGTCTTATTCTCAGGCTGTAGTTGTTACATACTAATTATACTGGTGGGTGGAGTTTCCTTCCAAAGTATCTCCTGAGAGATGCATGCACCTGACATAGTAATACATCCCAGGGAGAACGTGTTCTCTTGTTCTTCTTTTCCTGACAAAGGAATGGCATCCTTCATATTAGGAGACGCATTTACCAAATAAAGGTTTTCCACTTGTCACATGGGGCCATGTGGCATACAGACTTACAGAGAATAGGACATGGAAAAGCAGGCCTAAGAAGATTTTAAAATTCCTGCTTAGTCTTTCCTTGTCCCCCCAGAGACTAATTGTCTCTGTAGATGACTAATGCCTGGTAACTTAGAGTGATTAGAGTCCACTCGAGGCACTTCACCTTAGTGTTAGCACTTGGCTTTGGAGGCACAGCTCTGAGAGAGTGGTTTCCTAGTGGAGGTCACTCTAAGGAAAGTACCATTTGGCCATCAGAAGCATTCAGAATTAAAGATAATGTTTTCCAATTCCAGAGTGATGCTGAATTCCGGAAGCAGGAAGGTACACTGGGTATCCGGTAACTGAGAGGCTTGTTCCCAATCTTGGCTTCCTAGCTTTTTCACATGTTTGGCACGTGCAGAATTAAATCAAGTGAGTGTAGACAGAGCAGAAGGGTTAAGGGAGCCCTTCCTGGTGGGTTTGAATGTCATATACCTTGAGACTGGGAAAGGGCTAGAGCTGTGGGAAGGTGATCTTGAGGAAGGTGACCAGTGCACAGACTGGGGACATGCAATGCTTGCTCTCTATTGTTCACACTTATATAGTTAGAACACAGGTGTGGACATGACACTTTTATTCACTGTCTACTGTTGCTCATCAATAGTCCTGGTTATGAAATTATACCATTCTATGCCCTTGAGTCTGAAAATGGCATGAATACACATTTACACATTTTAAAGACCATATTTTTTTTAAGAAGACCCAATAATGATGACATAAAATAGAGACATGAGCGTAGCTTCATTCTCTCTCTCTCTCTTAAGTGTACCTATTAATAACTTGGTATCATTTTTGAGGAGTTAACACACATGTGTCTACAGCAAGAAACAGAATATTAAAAACCCTTATACTGTAAGGCAGCTTTGTCATCATTAATTACCAGTGGGTCTAGCAGACAACTGCCCCTGATACTCAGTCACCACCATGAAGAGAGTCTTTGGATCAACCTCGTGAAAACCAAAGATGCCTTCCTAAAAAGTAGCCACAGAGTTGAGAACCCCAGAGCTCACAGCTGCATTTGTATATTTGGATAAATATTTCACAACTATTTTTTTTTGAGGGATTTTCCAAGAAACCAGACTTACCAAGTGCAGACCTTTTTTTTTTTTAAGTTTTTTTTTTGTTTGTTTGTTTTTTAGATAAGGTTTCTCTGTGTATCCCTGGCTATCCTGTACTTGCTTTGTAGATCAGGCTGGACTCGAACTCACAGAGATCCACCTGCTTCTCCCTCCCCCCGAGTGCTGGGATTTCAGGCATGCACCACCACACTCAGCTAAGTGTACATCTTCTATGAGTGTTTCTATCTAAACTGAAATTCCTGTAGCATCTTAGTTTTTCTACTCTTCTTTGAGATACAACTAACTGGCTTGACTCAAGATTATCTTGTGAGTAAAATCTTGGCCCTGGTTGGAAGTATTTATTCTGATTTCCTCAATTCTAGCTGGAGATGGCCTTCCGTGCACACTCATATTCTCTTATGCCTCATTTTTCACAGGAAGGAGCTCATCTTTGTTTGTGGCTGACAACTGATAACAGGTCCACCCAGAGAACATACTAGAATACAGGATGCCTATCAAGACTCAGGTAAGAGAGACAGTTCTCACAGAGAATCATTGTGGAATCCCTTTGCTTGTAGGCTCTGTGAAATCTAAGCCTCAGCTTTCACCAAGTGAACCAGTACAAGTAATTTCCTCAAGCAAAGATCATATGGCATTAGACATAAATTTGATACTGAAGGCTACTTGAGTATTAGCAAATTAATGCCTTCTGTAGGGAAATACACACACACACACACACACACACACACACACACACACACACAGAGAGAGAGAGATGTCTATATTTTCAGGAAAATACTAGATTTCTGTAGGACTAGTATTCAGAATAAACATAATACTCTTTTTGTGCTTTTCTTGATCATTCCATAAGGTTTCCTTTCTTGGTGTTGATATTCTCGTAAATAATCAGTATTCTCTCTTTGTATTGATTGCGAATCAAAAATAACTAGAAGCCACATTTGTTGTAAACTATGACCCCCAGAGAGAGTAGAGGCTGCATGAAGCAGTGAGGCATTTCTAGGAGAGCTGAGCAGAAGGTTGGAGTCAGAATGCACTACCCACCTTGTCTCTTCATCTGAACAAAATTACTGGTATTATGAAATACTGTGAATGCATTTGAGTATAGAGGATAATGTCTCAATTACTTTTATCCAGTATGTATTGGTTTTATTAATTAAATTTTATTTTAAGTAAAGTTTCCATATTTTTTCTTAAAAGAATAAACTTCTGGTCTAGTCCCATAGAGGGAAAAGTGGAGACCAAGGATTAGGGGAATGGCCTAATGGTGTCGCATGAAGTTGGAGGAATCTCCTCAGCTTTGTGATTCAGTTTGCTCCTTGGTGGGCTCCTGAGGCTCAGATGACAAGACTCAGTGAGCAATACTAAGTAAAATATGAAAGAAACTTCACAGTACTGTAGAGGCAACTACTAAAGACTGCTAGGGCCTTGACTCTGGGACCTGGGATCCTCACTAAATGTAGCAATAACATATTGAAATTGATTTTTACCTTCATGTTATTCGACTAGAAGATTTTGCCCTTATATTTTGTGAGATGACAGCCAACAGCATAGATGCTTTTTTTTCTGGTTTAAATCTATATTATAAAGATAAAATTTATTTTTAAAATTGTGTGTCTGTACATGTGTGTGTGAGTGCGTGCACGCGCGTGCGTGTGCGTGTGCGTGTGCGTGTGTGTGTTATGTGTAGATGTACATGTATGTGCAGGCCCAAGTTATCAATCTTTAACATCTTTCTCAACTATTCGCTACTATTATTTTTTGAGATATGATATCCCACTGAACCCAAAGCTTATGAAGTTGGCTAGGCCCAGCCAATGAAGTTCAGGGATCAGCCTGTGTCTGCTTCCACCCCACCTTACTCTCTAGGCCCCACCCCCACCCCAAGCCTGGATTACAAGCGTGAGCCACCACGCCAATCTTCTTAATGTGGGCTCTGGAGATCTGAACTTAGTTCCTTATTCTTATGTAACAGTTATTTTACCAACTGAGCCATCATCTCTCCAAATATAAGATATAGACTCTTGAATTGTAATTAAGAATATGCGCCTTGAAGTCAAATAGATTGAGTTGAAGTTAAGCTTGGGAACTAGGCAGTTTATTTATCACCACTAACTCTCAATGTCCCAATACATGAAAGAAATCAGTACCAACGGCTACTAAGTCTAGGATTGGCACCCTATACATATTAACTGATAAGACACTGTTCTTGCATAGGTCCTATCATCACATTTAATGACATTGCTATGCACGTTGATACACTACACCGTCACTCCCTGGGTTTTTAATCTCTTTTGGTGATGTTCAGCTACATGTCAGCCCCTTAGACTTTATTATTCATAGAAACAGTGTTACTTCTGGAATTTTCTACTTGAGAATCACACTTTGTTCTCAGATAACTGTATTAGTTAGGGGACACTACCTGTCCAGAAGACTAAAGGAAATGTTTCAGTGTTTTAATGCAGTATAAAAATTGTCTTTCCACACCTTAAGATGCATGGCGGTACACCTCACCAGGGGGCTGCTCTCAGAGGGCAATATTTTAATAACAGCGTCCACGTTTCCTTGTCATCTTCAGCGGATGCCATTCAGGGTAGCTGAAGAAAAGAAGGATCATATGGAAAGTGATGCTGGTGATTACTGGGGCAGACCTAGAATTGGTGCATGACAGTTCCATTTACAGTGACATGTGCTTTCAACAAAGAACGAATAATCTATGAATAGTTTGTAAGCATCCATGAATATTTCAATGAACAACCAAATACTCTCCTAGCCAGCATATTTTATAATGAAGGGTATATCATCCATGTCACCTCTGAAGACACACAGTTAAAGTGTGATTTTATAAGCCTTCAGGGACGAATCCATTGTCATTGTGCTGTCTCCCTCTTTATGTGCCTCACCATCATAATTGAGAACTTCTGGCAACTTACTGTCATTTGGATTTATCTTCTAGGTTGTCTTGGGCTTACGGGATTCAGCAAATAGGTATAGTTTGCTGAGCTTAGATACCATATTCATATTTCTATTTGGTCCATACATAGTTAGTCTCAGTTCCTAAGAAAATTTAGTTTCGCTTAGAATTATGTTTTTTCTTTCCTTAATTCCACAAGGTCAAAAATTCTTTACCACTAGTCTTTATTATATTTTTGGTAAAATAATTAGCAAATTATTATCATTATATTTGGATAGAAATAATCCCCACTTGAGTTTGGCTTTGTTATCGGTCCAATGATTCAATCTGGGGTATGACTCTAGTTATGGAGTTTGGAAGTTGTACAAAACACTGGTACAATAGGAAAGAGGAATTGGACTCTTTTTGAGGTCACTGTGGTCTAAAATGGAGAAAACTAGCTTCAACAGGGAAGAAGGAGGTGGGACTAGAGCTGCTCTGCAGAGCAGGGCAGACTTGGGGGGAAAAGTGAAGGCTTGGAGAACCCTAAGCTGCCTTCAGTGGCAAAGCTTATGTGTTAGTTTGATTGGACATAGGCTTCCCAGATATTCGGGTCAACATTTAATCTCATAGGTCTATGAGACTTTTCCCAGATGATAGTAACATCTGAACTGGCAGATGAAGCAAATTGTCTCCCCAGTGTCAGTGGATGCCATCCAATCTTTTGAAGGCCTGAGTATAACAAAAAGGCTAATTGAGGCAGAGTCCATTCCCTCCACCTATGTTCAGAGGCAAAGTAAGACATTGATTTTTTTTTCCCCCTTGTCTTGGAATTCAGACTGGAAACCACAATATTGGTTCTCCTTGGATTTCAGCCAACCCACTCCCAGTCTACAGGCATCTCACCCTCTGGAGGCAATTCCTTATAATGTCTATCGATCTAATCTATTGTCTATCATCCCTCACCTGTTGGTACTGGCTCCCTGGAACATCCAAGAGTAATGCACCATCCCGCTATGCTTATGCATGTCTCTTTTCCCAGAAGTTCAGCCCTCCTACATGTCCTCATTTTCATATAAGAGATTCAGTGAAAGAATGGTATCCATGACCTTAGTCAGCTACCTGCAAAATCAAACTTGCTGGGTT
The DNA here is from genome assembly GCF_964271855.1 of Acomys minous. Taxonomy (NCBI): domain Eukaryota; kingdom Metazoa; phylum Chordata; class Mammalia; order Rodentia; family Muridae; genus Acomys; species Acomys minous. Next base: position 111,315,076 of record NC_140494.1, read on the forward strand.
TTGTCTCGCCACAGCAAACGTAAAGATAGGGCTTAGATAATCTCTAATTTTTAGCCTGTGCCTCAGTTTTAAACTTGATATTCACCTTGCTAAAATTGTCTGTCATGAACAGCAGCAATCACCCTAACCTACAAAACAGCATTTTCTCCACTTCCTATATTTATGTCATAGTAGTCGTGTGCTCTCTTGTTTGGTGGTTTCCTGTGAGATTAAAACCTTCCATCTGGGAATAAAGCTTGTTAAGATACAGAATGGTCGAAGGCAGTGGTTCTCAATCTTTCTAATGCTGAGACCTTTTAATACAAATCTTCATGTTATTGTGACCCCCCCAACCATAAAAATATTTTTGGTGCTACTTCATAGCTTTAATTTTGATATAGTTATAGTTACAGTGTGTTTTACAATGGTCTTAGATGACTCAAAGGAGTTGCAAACAACAGGTTGAGAACCACTGTTCCAATGAGAGGAAAAACATTTCTATCTTGCAGGATAGAAATGCCTAGGAAATAAACAGCTCAGTGGCCCCAGGAAGTCCCCCAAACTGACCAGGTTCAGTAGGCTCCTCAATCCCCCAGTATACATAAGCAATGAGGACTACTAAAAGACGCTCTCAGATAAGTTGAGCTGCATGAAAGAAGCAGAAACCAGAGACCAGCCAAACCACCTGGAAGAAACAGATCAGTTAAACCCTGGAAGGCTCAGAGACAAGCTAAACTTTCTGAGTCCAGCCCAGGTGCCTGGGATCAGCTCAAACCAAATAAACTACCTAGATTGGAAGCTTCTTAATTTGTTGAGCTGCCTGAAGGTGTGCAGTGTGCTACAGGTTTCTAACTTTCATGAGCTGATACCTATGCTGTGGTGGTCTTCTGTTGATATGACTGTCTGAGTCATTTCTGGGTCTGTAACACCTCATCCATATTCCTATAAATACCCCCGCCTCCCCCCCCCCAAAAAAGGAAAAACTTATTCGTATACTAATTTGGACTTTGATGGCATCCTTTCATCTATGATGAGTTCCATCTCTGGGGTAGTTATTTGCCAACAAATGCCCAGGAATCATGTCACACGTCTCATGGAACCTTCTTGTATGCCAGGCATTCCGTTTCAGGAGACCACAGGTGATACTTTGGTTGAGCTACTTAGGATCCACTGCCGTGATCTAACTCAAGTGTCAGCTTCTCATACAGTTGATGCCTCATCAGATCAGGACACAGGTCGTGTATTTCCCCACATTCCTGTGGTTGAATGAATTCTGTCTTGGTGTCACTTTTTGGAAAAGGCCTAGTTTTCCTCTCAGTAAATAAAAGCGAACCCTTATTTTGTAGCCTTATGAAAATCCTGCATGTAGAACAGCTTCAAGTCTGTTTCCTCCTGTGTCTTGATTATGTCCACAAGGACCTGAGTCCTTGGCACTTTTCAACTCTGCCATTCTTAGCACAGCCACTTTGCTCCAGGCTGGTGCCCATGCGGACTGCAAAGTGGTTGCTGCACTTCCATAGCGCACACTTAGACACTTTAAGACCCAGATGACTATAACAAGCCTTACTTCCAACATCCCTTTGCTTAAGAGGAAAGAAAATCCCGGGATGACCCTTCCCTCATCTAATTTATTGGCCAGAATGGAATCACATGCCAATCAACCAGTGAGATAAAGAATGGAGTTGTCATGGTCAGCTTTCAACACTCTGAAGCTATCCTTGAGCCAGAGATGGGACCATTTTCCCCACAAATAGCTACAGAGGCAGGTGGCTCTCAGAACAAAAGCCAGGTCCCAGACTGCAAACAGAAAATGGGGAATTCAAGCAAAAGTTATTAGGCCTGGTATGTCCTTCCCTGGTACATTTTGAGTGTGCACAGCAACCCTGGGCCGAGTCTGCGCCTTTCCAAGGTCTGCACAGATGGCCACAGCAGGTGATTCTGGACACAGCAGGATAGACTCCAAAAGCCCCAGTTGGTTCTTATGTACCCTTGCTGCCTAAAGCAGAGAATACAGTGTTTGCTATTTGTATCACATGCTTAGGAACCTACCAGTTGACTCTCTCAACCACCATCTGAGCTTAAACTTCATACACCTATCCAGACAGGCTCAGTGTCCTATTATCCTAACAGTGTCCCTCAGCTCCGCTGTTGTGTCGACATTACCTTATTCTGACTCTTGATCTTCGCAGCAGTTCTGAGAGTCATCTGGAGAAGGTGAAGAAAGCATATGGCAGTGAGGCTAACTCCATCCCCCGCGGCTGTGGTCGATAGGCTGTGACTGCAGAAATCAGCTGTTGTTCCAGCGCTCTGTGTCACTGAGAGATTGATGAACCCCGGGCGAGAGTGACAGGCTCTGAATATTGTTGCCACGACTGTATGTCATAACCTTTTAGGGATGGAAAAGCTTTTAAAGATTATTTGCTCTATATTTAATAATGGAGAGAGACAAAGGTGCCGAGGCAGAGAGAGCAGATCATGATTACGGTGAAAGACCCTGATCCCAGAGCGCCGATCCTCCTCAGCCCAGCACGCAATGCTCTCTCTCTCCTTCCATTGCCTTGACTTTGGAGCCCTTTGTTTGTGGATTCATCTTCTTTTAACAGGAGAAAGTAATTAAGTTTATGAGAAGAAACTCGGGTTTTTGAAGCTCTTCAATTTAAAGCCATGGGGAAGAAATAATTAAATTGAATTGAAGTCACAGCATTTAAAATGCCGGCATACAGGCGATTCCCTCCCCACCCCCCACACACTTTTTTCCAATGTCTTTATGAACAGAATTAATCATGAGCGCTTTCCCTGTAGCAACCCACTGAGTTGGAGCTGGAATGAAACATGTCATGTGGTGAGAATCCACTCAAATATTCAAATCGAGGCCAGCAGACTAAAAATATTCAAGCTGCATACAATATTTGTTTTATGATGATCACAAATTTGATCATTCTCTGCGTTCCTAGGGGGCACTCAGCCTGGCTACCCAGCGAGAACAAACAACATCTGGAACAGAGTTTATGAAAATGAGCCAATTCTACACTCGGGGAGCTCAAAATGTTTGTTAAGAAGTCAGCCACTGGCCAAACCGAGCTTGCTTTCTATTTTAAACCACTTGCCCCTCTTCCTTCTGTTGGTACCAAGTATCTGATGTTGCCTTGGAGATAAGCATATTGCTTTTGGATATCTGACCTTACAGAGAAGATATCAAGCCGAGGAGCTTATTTTTTCTGCCTAGGTTTAATCCAGAGGAAACCTGCTAGGTTGCTGAGATGGTTGGCCTCTCACATTTCTGCACCAACTGACAATCACAGTATATCTAGATGCTTCCAAACCTTCCTATAGACTGTAAATGGTCAACAATGGTTGATAATAAAGGGAATGGAAATATAGCTCTCTTTCATTTAGGCCCTCCAGTTATTTTAACAGTCATAGGAGTAGGTAACATTGTCTCCGTTGTACAAATAAGAAGGCCGTGTTTTACAGATGCTGAGTGGTTTATACAAGGTGAAATGGCCAAACGCAAGACATAACCAGGTTTAGGTTCCAAGGCCTCTAGTTAATATCTTCACCTCAGTTATAAAAGTGCCATGACTTGTCCTTTGCCAGAGGGTGCTAATTGCCCTGAACTAGACACAGTTCAGTGGTAAAGTGTGTAGTCCCAGAGTTCATTCCCCACATAACATAAAACATAACCATGAAAAAGAGGAAACAACTCTACACTTAAATAGGAAAATCTCTTAAAAGTCATGCGTCAAGCTCTTCTTAAGAAGCCATCACACAGGCCATTCAGGACCACGCAGTGAGCCTGGGGCAGATCTGGAGAGGACTGTGGCATCGTGGCTACTGTGTGGAGTCAGTCCACTAACACCAGTGAGACCACAAAGCCGTGGGACATGAAACGTTTTGTTTCTGAATTCAAAAGAGAAAGTAAGTTCCAGAAACTGCGGCTCATTGATGGATATCGATTTGTTTTCAATTCCAGGACAAATTTTCAAATGCGTGGTCTATAAACCTTTGGAAAAAGAACTGTTTTGTGGATTCAGCATCAATTACCATGAATGAAGTCCACAAAGCTGGTCTTTTGATTACTGGAAAAAAAACCACACCATATATTGCATGAGCTTTTTATTGATTCTTTGTGAATTTCACACTAGGCACCCCAATCCCATTTATCTCCTCATACCTGCCCTCCACCCTTACAACCTCCCCACACACAGAGAAAAACGTTCTCACTGTGGAAGCTGCAGTGTGTCGCAGTTCATCCCACAGTGTGCCCATTTGTCCACACTCTTTCCTTACAAATGTTCATTGCAATGACTTCTTGTTCTGGTTTGAGGCCTCTGGCTTCTGCTACATTCGTCATACTGGATTCTCATTGAGATTCTCTTACCTGTTGCAGCACTTGAGAGAGCAGGCCCTGCACCTCACCCGAGCAGCACAGTACAGCTGGCCCTGGGTGTGGGGGTTGCAGGTGAGCCAGCCCAGAGGACCTGAGTACAGAAGAGCCAGCCCTGCCTCTTGTCTGAGGTGTGGTGGCAGAGATGAGGGAGAGAGACCCTCCTCCCTTCCTTTTCCCTCACCATCTATGGCAGGCAGGAGAGCTGGCCCCTGTGGTCAAGAGAGTGGGAGAACTGGCTATGTCCCTCACTGCCTGCAACATTCAGAAGAGCAGGCTACGCACAGCTCCTGGTCAGCAAGTTGGGCTAGCCCTAGTAACAGGGGCATAAAAGCAGGAGAGCCAGAGGGCTGGCCAGCTCAGATACCTCTCAGGCCCAGACCCAAGGCTTTGAATTAGCCCACCACAACATCTACCCCATCGATGAACTGCATGAAAGTGCATGAAAGGGCCAGTCCTACAGATCCAAAACTCTAGGGTCTCCATGACATGGCAGCAACAATATGAAGAATGTTTAATTTAAAAGGTAATTAATTATAGAAGGAAAATACTCCAGTAGACTTGGAGATGACATAAATGCAATCTTTCTTGATTTAACTGAAGCATTTGAGAAAGTGTTGAACATCAATTGTAAAGCTGGTGGGGAAATGTGACTTGGGGTTTATAATATACATTGCTTGTTAAACAACTGTATCCAGACAGAATGTCACTACAAGAAGGTGGCCCATGTGTTGGTGTTGAGAGTGGCTTTGGAAAACGTGTCATAATTAATATGAAGAAAAGTTGAAAAGGTCATTTATCCAGGAGAATACACAGGGTTATAGCAACTGCCTTCAAATATGCAATGGCTCCTTTGTGAAGATGGGTTATACTTAATCGATGGGCCGATGAGGGAAAGTGTAGAACAGTTATGAAGGAAGACTTGGGAGCTAGGGCGATGGCTCAGTCAGTAAAATGCCTGCCACAAAATGATGAGAATCTGAGTTTGGGCGCCCAGCACTCACAGAAGTAAGTAGGTGTGGTTCATGCCTGTAATCTCAGCACTAGGTAAGAAGATCCTTCAAGCTTGCTGGCTGGACCATCTAGCCAGATCAGTGAGCTGGTGGGAGACTCTGTGTCAAAACCGAGGTGGTGACTGGCTAAGCTGGTGAAAACAGCTGACATCAACCTTGACTACACACACATATACACACAGAGAAAGAGAGAGAGGGAGAGAGAGGGAGGGATGGAGGGAGGGAAAGAGAGAGAGAGAGAGAGAGAGAGAGAGAGAGAGAGAGAGAGAGAGAGAGAGATTACTGATAGAAATAAAAGAAAGTAAAAGGACTATGAATCCTGGCCTAACCCAAGCACTCAAATGTCTATCTAAATACAGTGATGGATGCTGCTGTTTGACTTGTCTTCTTTAGTTTTTGCTTGTTTGTTATTGTTGTTTCCAATCTGGGATCTCAGCCCATGAAATGATATTCCCCACATTTAGCGTAGGTCTCCGTACCTCAATTACTCTGACCTAGAAAAATATTCATAGACAAGCTCAGAGATTTGTTTCTATGGCCGAGATTAGCCATCATACTATGAGACAAGAAGCTAAAAATATATATCTACCACCTCTTAGAAGTCGTTAGGAAGCTTTCTTCTTTAGAGGAGAGTATTATGGGTAGAGAATAACTCCATACTTCCTGGCTAGCTATGGTCAAAGCTTGTGACTTCCTCCCTTGTACAAGTCTCCAACAAAGAAGATGGGCATACACTGAGTAGTGTGTCCTAAACACTGATAAAAGTTATCAACAACCATTGACTAACATAGCTTGTATTCAGCTCCAACTATGGAAATGCCCAGTTTTAAAGAGGAACTCACCATACAGAACTACAAAGCCCACTCTTACCTGAACTACTAAATAAGAGATCAAAATCATATGATAGGAAAGATGAGCATGGGAAAATACAAAAAGAAAGCTTCAAAATGAAATACTAACATCTCTTGCTACTGGAACTTACCTCAGAAGGAAGTGCCAAGAGATGAATAGTTTGACCCTCTATGATAACAGTTTATGTAACATCTAAGAAAGTCTGAAATTCATACAATAATTACTAAGTCTGGAGAGGTATTTGAATAAGGCGTTGATATTGTAAAACTCATGATTTAAGAAGAAACTGTTGGTGATCCTGAGATAATAGATGGGTTACATAGATAGATTGAGGAAGCCCAATGAATAAGGTGTATTATTTGGGCCTCAGGTAATTGAAAACGAGAGGAATAACAATTGAAATTGATAGTAGCAAAATGGAACAAAAAAAAAAAAAAACCAAGTAATTTATCAATTTAGCTGACAATTTCTGCCTAGTTTATGGTAGAAAAGTGAGAGGCTTGCTTAGTATATTCAAAGTATTTGATCTGAAACATGCCTCTAATCAGATTATTTTTATATGTTGGACCCCTCTGGATATGATTCACAAAGTCCTTTAGAAAATGGGTGCTTTTCTTTAAAGATTATCTTAATAAATATCCCAAGTCATATCTAACTGGTCCAGGCAAGCTCCATGAAGAAATGTCATGATGCTTAAAGTGCCTGGCTGATGTGAGGAGGGGGTTATATCTATTGGGGGAGGTTTGCACACCCGTGAGTGATTTGTTAGGAGGAGTTCAATACAAATAATAGCAGCTTCAACTTACGAGAGGGAAAATCTTTAGCTCCTAATTTTCAGTAAGCTGAAAGTAGAAGCACGGACTTGCCTAGTTGGAATGTTCTTGCTGCTTCTCAAAGTTCCTCTGCGCATCAAGTCCACGGCTTCACTTGGTAGGCGATGCTGCCTCTATATGTCTTCCGGATACGGAGCACCCCCACAGTACTCACCCTCGGATGTTTAAGATGCACTTATCCTCTCCAGGTGTTCTACCAAGTTTCTATGTTGCAATTTGTGTAGGTACATCAAGGTAAATGTCTTTTCTGTTGCCACCTCCCAAGTCATGTACATGAGGTATGGCTGTGCCTCTCTCACCAAAGCATCTTCCATGGCTGTCCCACTGGCCTCTGGACCATCACACTGAACCTTATTGATGTTCTGTGAGCTTGTGATGCTGATTTTCCTTTCAAGTTCACTTTCTGTGACCTATAGTAGGCATGCAAAAAATATCTAAGTTACAATGTTGCTCTCTCTCCTATTCTCTGTGGCTCTTGGAATGCCTTCCTTATTATTTAATAATTGTACTTAATTCTCCTCATTTACAAGTGGATACTGGTCTAGGTGTTCTAAAAATTTCCTCTCCCCTTTCTTCAGTGACCCGCTATAACCCTAGCTTATCTTCTGTTCCTCCAATACTTTGTTCATCCATGGCAGTGCTGCACCCAGGCTTCCCTTGAGGTCTTCCGGCTATAATCTCCTCTCAGACTCAACACAGTTCCATAACATCAGCCTCAAGCCTGCATTTCTGTTCCTTTTCTGCACCTTAGAACTACAATTCTACTACCTCACCTGGCCCTCACTTCAATCAGGTCTCCACTAAATATGCTACGTCTCCGTTTCATAAGTCTTTTCTTCTCTTATGTGCCTGTCGTATCTGCCCTAAGCTTTATTAGTAAAACCATTCTTCTCCAGGCCACGTGGCTCTAAGTTCTGTTTTTATACCTCTTCCCCTGTGGTTTCCCATCACTCACCAAGTCATGCCCAGGCCCTAGGCTGGGCCGTGCTTTACAGCTTTGCCTACAGCTGTAGACTGGGTTCTGCAAAGCAGCAACCAGATGAGGGAAGAAAAGGTCTGGCAGGAAGAGCTTTGACTATAGTGGAAACTGAGAAAGATGACACGATGTTTGGAAACGCAAACAGTAATAAAGGTATCAGCAACCTAGTTTTACCGGGAGAGTGCACCCAACTCAAGCTAAGGTAGACAAGATAAATTCTTTGCTACACATGGACCTCAGGCCTCTGAACCAGGGGAAGTGCTTGGAGCTGTGAAATGCAGTTCATTTTGCAAACTCCTGACCTGTGGCTGATTTGTGCCTGGTTTGTAGGATTTTCAAGACAATAGTAACAAGTGACCAAGACTGACTGACAGACAGACAGACAGACAGACAGACAGACAGACAGACAGACCCTTTGTTAGGCTTTCAGAGAAAGAGGAAGTCTGAAGGCAATGGCCTTAGAAAGTTATACTTCCAGGTCAGATTAAAGAGCCGAAATGTTTTCCATATCTGTACTGTCCTAGGCAAGGTAGTAAACCATTCCAGGGTTGGAAGTCATACGTAAGCGCCGTTGGGTGGAAGGTATTTTGTGTTTATTAAACTTGTCAGAGACGTCTGTGGTGCGCATCCCTCCGCCCTTCCAGATCTTCCCTAAAGTACTAGAGGAACGAGCGGATGGGGGTGTTCACCCGAACCTCCTGGTGTTCTCCCACGCCATTACGTGTCCATGATGAGAGTGCCAATCCACTACAGGGCTCGTTCCTTATATAGGAGGGAGGCTTTGTCATGGCTTGCCTCGCTCCATAAATGTAGGTTGGCAGAGCAGTCCCAGTCTGCCTTGTCTCACGTGCCACTTGCCCAGCTCATCTAGCGTGCTGCTTGACTCTTGAGTTTCTGCTGCACTCGGGTGAGGGCTATAGAATAAAGCTTAAACTCGGACCCTTGCTTCAAACTGGACATTTTGCTGCTGCTCCATGCATCTTAGTAACAGGAGCAGGGTAAGAAACCCACTAAATTGGAAATCCTGGTCCCAGAATGTGTGATCCTGCCCCCACCCCAGGGAGAAGACCACTCTGAAAATAAAAGAAAAATCGACCTCATTTTTTTTTTTTTTTTGCTGACTTAGCATGCCTTCTAAGGCACCCAAGGGACAGAAGACAGGGAGCATCGCAGTTGCCAAGTTCAGCCTGACTGGTGCCGGGGAAAGCAGCGTCGTGTTTTCTTAATTGTCCTAGAAAATGTTTCAAATCTCCTAAGTCCTGACCAAATCCGTGGCCAGGGAGAATCCTTTTATCTTCTGCTTCCCCAGCCCTTGATAACCCAGAAACAAAGCATCGTCTAAAGAAGCCCTCGCTGTGCTTTATGAATCAAGCAACTCTCGGTGTCTCTGATAACTACAAGGCAACCGGGGGTGCGTTTTGTGGGATGGAAGGAAGAGAGAAGGAAGGGAGGGAGGCCGGGAAGGGAGGGTGCGGATGCGCTATCATTATCGTCAGGTTCAAGGCAATTCACCGCAGAGCCGTCCCCTCTGAGTTGCGTGTTGTTCTTTGTCCATGTTGGAGGCAACGTCTATTGATGTAGGTGGGAGCCAAATCCAGCGCAATTTGATCTGACCCCAGAGATTCGTCGTTTCTACATGGAAAGTGGATTGCTGAGAGAGGATGGGCTTTAAAGTCCAGTGAGGCCGGGCCCACATCTCACTTCGGGCAGTTACTGATAACCGTTCTTCATCTTTTTCGTCCAGATTTGCTCCTTGCTGTACAAGTATGAAGCATAAGGTTGTGATCATGATTTGTGAGCACTGATTTGGCTGTTTGCCGCTAGATTTGTGGCCTGAGGCAGGTGAACCCTCCTGCCTGTGGCTTAGTCCCCGAAATACTAGTCTTTATGAGCTTGTGGAATAAGTGAAAGGAATAGTGCAGAACATTGTTATTCATTAAACATTATCTTTTTTGTGTTTATAGAAAGGCCTAGGTTCTCTCTAGATTAGGGAAAGACAGATTCTTTACTTTTCATTGGTTGGAGCCATTGTCCTACCTTGTACCACTGGTTAAAGTGCACCTCTGCTGGGTCTGCTTCCAGCACTGTTCACTTGGAGCTCTGGGCACTGTGGGAAGCAGAAGACAGGATCCTGCTAGGTTCACCAACCCATCAGTCACGTGTGCATTTAGAAAGGTTTTTCAGTGTTTCTATTACATCAGACACCTAAGAACAGTGCGAGGACGTCTTGGCTGTGTGGGGATCAAAAGCAATAGGACAGACTCCCCCACGGAGTCAGGGAAACAAACCAAATGAAGGAAAACTCAGAGAAAACAAGACTTTCCCTCTAATGATTCCAGAAAGGCAAACACATCAAAAAACCAAACCAACAACAACGAAAACAAAAACAAAACAAAACAAACCCAAAAAACAAAAACAACCCTCCCCTGTTCTGGATCCCTTAATGAAAATAAACTATATCAGAAGAGTGTTAGGATGCGAAGTCCTAGGATTGGAAGACAATAATAAAAGAGTGAAACATGTTGGGGTAAAGTCAGGGTGACTTTGGCCTTGGGGCTCAGAGTATCCAAACCCTGCTATTGACCACTCATTTTTCTATAGAGGGCATCTTCTCGGCTCTGGCATCCTCAGGCAGAGCCGGTGCATGCCACTCTGCGGATCTGGCTTGTAGAAGTGAAAACTAGAGGGAGCAGGCAGAGCTAAAGGGTGAAAAGTAATGCCCTGCAGAGCGATCTCCATTTAGCAATAGAGAGAGAGAGAGAGGAAACAGGCCTGCACTGTATCCAGCCTTGAAAACTCACAAGCCTTGAGCCACAGACGTCATGTCTTTAGGTGCTGTTCCTCACCCTAGGGACTGAGTGGAATATGGTAACCTGGCCAAGGCTACTGAAAGAGGCCATGGTCTGAAAATGGCCTAAGTTCACCAGAGATCACGGTGGTAAAGGACAAAGGATTCAGAGTCAGAGAGACCTGGGCCCAGCCTTGCTCCCTCTGGTTTCTAATTGTATGTCCTAATAAAACAGTTTTAACTTCTCCGAGCTGGGAAGTTTCTCATCTAAAAATAAACCATTCTTTCTACAGAGGATTAAAAGTGGTGACATTGCTGAAGCCCTGAGCAGAGAGCCTGGCATAGTGTGAGTGTTAAAGCAGTTAGTAGGTGCTCCTATCGTTACAGAATCCAGGAGTCACCTCTGCAGTGTCCCTAACAAGTTATTAGCTCATTTCTCTCTGGTTATCTCTGGGGACAATGGGCTCCATATTTCACAAGAAAACTTATTATCAGTGGATAGCTGTAGAAAATTGTTTTTTGTATTGGACATGGACGCTTTTAATTCCTGCCTCTTTCCCTGGAGCAAGATAAAATGTGCTCTGTCTTCTCTATGGTAGGGCTTTATAAGCTTGACGGTGGTTAGCTTGTTCCCCTGAGTCCTATCTTAGGCAGAATCAGCATCCTTACTGTTCTTAGCCATTATCCCTGGGATCATTTCTGAACCCGTTCACCACCCAGATTGCTCTCCCTTCATCCCTAAGGGATCATGTAAGAATCACTGAATGTAAGCTGCCCTTGTGTTGTCACATAAAGGTGACTCTCTCGGACTTTTTCCAGTGGATATCTCTACACAACATTCAGTGGCCATAGGGATGAAGTGAAGCTCTTCTGGGTAAGATGATTTATTAATGAGGGTTCCCTAACCTAGCTAATTTATCTCTCTAATAAATGTGCCCTTAGCACTTGTAGGATGTCAGGCCCTAATCCAGAACTGGACTTTACTCTAGGAGTTTCCCTTTTCAGAGGACACGGCCACTGGCTCTCAATAATGTGTGTGCTGCTGGGAACAAAAAGAATGTAAGTTGGGTAAGAACTGGGTTCTACTGTACCATTGGTATTCTCCAATGCTCTTCACATTATTCTCTCTCTCTCTCTCTCTCTCTCTCTCTCTCTCTCTCTCTCTCTCTCTCCATACATATGTGTGTACATATATATTAATATAAATATCTTATATGCAAGATTTCTGATATGTGACCCCTGTGAAAGGGTCATTCATCACCAAAAGAGTCGTGACCCACAGGTTGAGAACCACTGCTCTAGCCCTTCTGTACAGAACCCCTATCTCCCTGCCCCCCTATCAAGACACTTATTTGTCTCTGAGATCTCAGCACAGAGGTAACCTCCTCTAGTTGCCATCTTACCGTTACATGACCCGATTAAGATTTTTCACTCTAGCACTTTGCACTCAAACATTTATTATAATTAGTCTTATCCTCCCCATTGTGTTTGAATATGAGCAGTCCCTCGAGTCTCATGAGTCTGGACACTTGGTTCCCAGCGGATGGTCCTGCTGTGGATGGTTATGGAACCTTTAGGTTGTGGGGCTTTTATGAAATAAGCGATTTATCAAGGGTGGATCCTGGGGCCTTAGTGTGCATCTACTTCCTGCCTGCCGCCTGCATCTTGATTGCAGGCACCAAACACGCGGGGTAACTAGCAGCTTCGTGTTCCTGCCTCCTCTGTTTTTTCTGTGCCTTTTCCTGGAAGCAAGGTCAATGGTCTATTGGCCCCATATAGAACACCGTGAAAGGAAAAAGGAAAAGATTCTGCCCAAGTCCAGCTTAGAGAAGCAGCGATTTCACCAGGATGGCTAAAGGAGCCTGCACTCCATACATACAGAAGGTCCTTGACTTGCAAAGCTTTGGTTTTACGATGGTATAACAAAAAAAAAAGTTGTGCTTACTCAACAGAAACCATTTCTTGGATGTGTTTATTTTCTACACAAGATCTTGCTTTAGAGCCTGCCTCGGTCCTCAGTGAGGGATGCGCCATTCTCACCACCACTGAACCTTGACTGTTGATCTCCTGCATCAGCAATAAGTTGTTTGTTATGGTTTTAAGATGCTGAGCAGTGACAGTGAACCAGTGATCTCAGTTAGCCCCGAAAGACGAGGCAGTGAGTCACTACTGAGTACTGTGTTGCTAAGCTAAGCTGTTTGGCAGGTATTGGTATCTGTCGTATGCCACTAGGCTATGTTTCACTCCAGTTTAGGCTGAAGAGAGTCTTTCCCCTAGGCCATCAGCCTGCACAGTTTCCCTCCGCTTGTGCCTTATGCTTATAAGTGTAACAACCCCATTGCATTGCCAATCACCAGGATTGCCCCAATATTAGACAGTTCTAGACTCACAACTCTGGGAAGAGAGAAGCATAGATTTTTGTTTCTCACCTTCTAGGAGTAATCACTGTATATTATGATTGATGTATTCCTCTTGAACTAGTAACTGGTATGATGTAACTTCACCTTCTATAAATAACATGGGGGAAACCTGGAATAATTACAAGAGGCAAAGATTCAAGTGTTTTGAAAATCTAAATGTATATTCCTTATTATTGAACAACAGAAGTCTGGTTTTTAGAATACTAAAAATTGTGAAATTAAGAATTGGAAATGTCCTGTTGTTGCTCTGAGCATGAGAAATGTGTTTTTGCAAGGAGTCCATCCTTACAAAAGGCTTGTGGTCCCCATCATAGGTGCAGCATTCAAACTATGGCAAGAGCCTTGGATTCTGGGATGCTTCCTTTCACTAATGTAAGTCCGATAACCCATTGACAGTTGCTCACTACTTTATATTTGTTACAGTCTTGCCAAACCAACAGCATGAATTTGGCAATATACACAACTTGACAGTGGATGTGTTGAATCAAATGCGGAATTCTTACTCTGTTTAATCGCCCTATCTGTCCAACCAGCACTCCCTATGCTCATCCTCAGAGCTCATGCTGGCTGACTGTCCTCCCTGCCTCTATATGCCAACCACATGGCTCCCCATTGACTCTCCCAAATGTGCCTTGTTCTCACTTCCTTGTGGGGACCAAGGTATTGCAGCCCCTTCTATCTCAACCTTGGACTTTACTGCATTTGCCTTGGTAACTCTACTCATTATTCAGAAATCATCCTAGATGGAGCTTCCATGAGAAAAAAAAATTTGTTCTTGCCTCTTTTGTTATTCTTATAATAGCTTTTCTTCCCCTACCTCTACACAGTGTCACTTAATATTAGACTTTACCTCTAGACTATACACATCAGGAAGGCAGGGAATGTGTGGTCCAGGCACACAGTAAATAATACTTGTATAGGCAAAAAAGTAAATTAAATCCATCAGTGGCTATCCTGGAGACACTTTTATTAAATTGAAATGTTCCAAAGCCCCTTTATGGAAGGAACCTGTACTTCCAGTTCATTCCCTGCTGGAGATCAAACTTAATTTTTCTATTGGAAATAATTACTTTCTCTTGACAAATGGAAGCAATGTGATTCACTCCCAATATAATTTTGTGCAAGTGTGAGCCGTGTGAGCTTCTCTCTCCCTCTCCCTCCCTCCCTCCCTCCCTCCCTCTCTCTCTCTCTCTCTCTCTCTCTCTCTCTCTCTCTCTCTGTGTGTGTGTGTGTGTGTGTGTGTGTGTGTGTGTAGCCGACTGAAAGTCCCAGACTGCACATTTCATAATTTATTAGGTGATAAGTAGATTCCTTCCCCATTTGAGACATTTAGTGCAGGACACACATGGGTTAGAGCCGACAGTTGAATGTCAGGGGAGATTCTGTTGGTATAGAAATTCTGACCCTGCTTTTAAAGGTCTCACTACACCTGCTTGACCAGAGATCCTTCTAAGGCAAGGCAGAATGGGGTGATTGAGGACGTGGGGCTTACATCTGGGTTAACTCGTGGTTCTCCCAGTGTGGTCACTGATGAGGCCTTCCTGGTGTGCCTGTCAGTGTTACTCAGCCTACAAAGCTTAAAACTACATCTCCATGGCCTCCTTTTAGCAGGGCTCCTAATTCAATTAGGTTGTGCAAATCAGGTGTATGCTGATGAGACGTGAACTCTGAGATGGGTTTAGTGAGGAGAAGGAGGCAGCACCTGAGACATTTCTTGGTGATGTACATCTGGTACCTAGCCCTGGCTCCTGGAGCACAGTCATGTGATGCGTTCTCAGACTCTCCAGTAGTTTCAACGATGGCTTCCTGATTCCCGCAGGACATCTGGGGGAAGATCTGAAGCTCACAGTCCTCCCAGCAGCTTCTTGATGGTTATAGCACTCACAATTGCCAGGTCAGAGTGTCAGTTGTGTGGCATTTTCCTGGGAGGCTAGTCTGTAGCCTGCTTCTTCTGTTCACACTCCCTATGACTTCCTGAGCATTTCACTCCCTGTATTACATTTGTTCTCACTTAACGAGGCTTTATATCACTTACAAATACACTTAAGCTGAATACCCACTATACAATTTATTGTGGAAATGAAATTAGATGTGAATGATGTTCTAGAGCCCAGCAAGTCAGAAGCACTTAGGGTTTGATTTTCTATTGAACATCTGGATATGTTTTCTATGAAACACTAGCAGCTTTGCTGAGAAGGAAGCTAGCCATTTTCTCCAACCAATCAAAAAGGAGAAGGAGGAGGCAGAGATGATAAAGGGGGAAGCTGACGTCTCCTGTTTTGGGTGGTCTCCACTGGACCTTCAGATAGTAAGCCTGAGAGTGTCTACATCGTGGAAGTGCTGTGCACAAGGTAATAATTGAGATTGAAAAGACATGTCCATCTCTGGAGACAAAGCATACAACTCCATGTAGAACAGATGCTCCATTTACTCCTCAGTACCAGAACATGACTCCTCGAGCAATAGGTGTGGAGTATTTTAAGTGTTATATATTGAAGCATCCAGGACAGAGATAAACTGGGGCATAAATGGCATCTGGCAGGACAGCAACTTGTATTATTTTGATTCTGGGTAACTGGCTTTCAAAAGTAATTCCTGACTGTGCCTCTGGATGCCTTCATCAGTACCTGGGCAAGGAGATATATTCCTCTTGGCCTTTGGCAAATTTCTCACTTTTCTCATCTCTACCCAACTTTGAATACGTGGTCTATATCCAATAAGGTTTGCCTAATGATGATAAAAATTGGCTAGACTCTGAAAATGGTGCCCAACTGATCAAGTGCAATGGGACTGACTAGGAAGAGGCAATCCGAGACAGACTGGCATTGCAGCTGTTTTGCCAGAAGTAGTGACGTCACTACAGCAAACACTCATGTCATGTCTGGTATGGCAAACCAATTCTCCATTTAGGCTGCTCCTTGGGGTTGATTTCTGGGAAATTCAGCCTTCTTTGGCAATGCTTGTAGACTTAACTGTGCAGGTGAACTTTTAAAAAGTGACCTTAAACTCCAGCCAGGACTAAATCATTGTGGCAACATATTATTTGAAAATGTTATGAAAATATTATTCTATAAAAGCACACCAAATACAAGCATAAGATTGAAAAAACAAACCAACGATAGCACCATCAACAAAATGATGTGACAAAGAACTGAAGACCTCAGAGTAAAAATAATAAACAAACAAATAAATAACAACAAAAAAAAATGTTAAAGCCAAGTGACCACACAGAGCCTGTCCAGGGCAGGTGGGACTTAACCGTTGTAAAACACTGGCAGGGATAGGAAGGAAAGACTTTCCAGTGGTCCTGAAAATCACAAAATGTTCAATTTGCAAATGAGGTAACCTCATGCTGAGTGGAACTCTCACCAACCAGAGATGAAAACAACCAGTTGGTTATATTTGTGGAAAATGCCATAGACTACACCGGGCAGCTGAGTGGCGCGGTAAGAGCCTTGTAGGACCTCTAACTACTAGCCAGGCGATACTCTCTGCAACGGTAAGAGTGTTGTGAGTCTGAGAAAACATGGACCGATAGATGTTGGACCATGTAGAGCTAATGGTTGAAAAAGATGAGAAGTTCGCAGAACCAGGAGGAATGTAGAACAGGACTGTCAAGCTGAAAGGCTGAATTATTTAATATTGCAAAGCAATAAGACAGAGTCTCAGGAGGATTTCTCTAAGAAAACTAGCCCGCCTGACTGACTCCATGAGAGCTTCCTTTAAACAGGGAAAAGACAGAGAGCATTTCTCAGGGACAAGAGAAGAGAAAGGACCACCGTCGAACTCCGAGCCAGTGCTGAAGGCAGAAGAGAACATTGAGATATGAAGATGATTCTAATTGAATCTTAAGTGTTAAAATGGAGCTCAAATAAGAAGCAGCAATGAAGCCATTAGAACAGGGCACAGCTCATGAGCAGAAAAGCTCAGGAATGCCATCGGTGAAAACCAGTGGATGTGTGCAAGCTCTCTCAGAACTTGGGGGAGGGAGCCAGGGAGACAGGAAAGTCAAACACTTCAGAATAAGGATGAAAATGAAAAGCATGTGAGCATGTACAAAAGGGACAATGAGATGAATTAAAGATGGAGACAATAAAGAAGTTAGGGAAAAAAAAGGAATCTGCAGGAAAAGATATGAAACATGAACAAGAAAAATTCAACACAACAATGTCATTAGAATCCTTAAATAAATATTCAAAGACGTAGCATAGAAGTCCTACGAACTATAAGGAATAAAATGAAAATTAGCTTTCCTGAAATGAAAGATGACTTAAAGCTACATATTGAAAACACACACAGCCTATAGTTGAGCAAGTTGGTCCATGTGTGTGCCACTAAAATATATGCTTCTCATACTGTAAGACTCAAAGACAAAAAAAGACTTTTAGCACCCAATAAAACAAACACATCACATTCATCATCCAAACTGATATGTCTTTAGAGGTGTTACTAATAATTGTGTTGGGGAAACAGACACACACACACAGACTCTTCCTGGCCAATTGAGATATAAGATCACCCAATTACAAGAAAAAGAGCCAATAGCTTGTTAAGTGAAATGACGTTTACAATACAATGATTACCGATTAGAGTGAGTGTCCATAGCACTCACACTCTGGTCTCTAAATATTTCATTTATTTCCTACCTCAAGACATGAAATTTGATGCAAGGAATAGCTGGTTTCAGATGTAGGACAGGAAATGCCTAAAATAAGCCCATGATATCTGGACTTGCTCAGGGGAGAAAAGGGATCTGTTAGGAGGGCACAAGAGCCCACAACTGCTGTCACTGTCTCAGTTTTGATGGATACTGTGCAGCCTCATACAGCACACGGCGCCTCCTTCTGAGGCCTGAAATACGCTCAGGAGGGTTGTCTTTTAAACATAACTATTCTTTGAAGCTAAAGTCTGTGAATTCCAAGCCAAAAGGAAAAGAAAAAATACAGAGAAAAGGCATTTGGTGCCTCTGTATCTCCCCACTCTCATGCTATTATAGAACAGGTAAATTTATCTACAATTAGGTAAATGACATGGGCCACCAATGCAGTAAGGAGGTTGCAACAGACAGTAAAAGCGAGTCCTGGAAGCTATAACATGTATCTACTACCAAATGCAGTTATAGCCTCTCCACACAGTCTTTTTTTTTTTTCAGCCTCTGACCAAACTTCCTTTCTCACCCCCACTTCCACAAATACACATTAGAATCAAATTTCAGTGCTAACATTTCACTATTTATTGCCCTCTTTGTGATTCTTCTAGGTGACCAGTAAATCTCACTGAGTGTGATAGTGACATGAGTGAAAATGCCACCAGTGCTTCCAAATTTGTAATATTTTATTTTATGACCCATTTAATGATCCTCAAAAGTAAATATTCTATCAACAGCCCAGCCACTACAAAGCAAATCACAAGCACACATGTGAAGTACTTTGAATGGTGTGTCTCCCAAAACATGGCCAGATGATATTGATGTGATGTTATTTGAAAAAGGGGGCGGGGTCTCTGAAGATGTGATCATGTTAGCAATTTCGCTAAGGTCATATTGTGTTATTGAGTGGACCCTGAAGCCAATGACAAGTGTCTATATGATGAGGTGATGAAGAAGCAGAGCGGACAACATGAACACAGTGACAGTCATCCTGTAGCTTTGGACCACCAGCCCTTGTATGACGTCAGCCACCAGGTGCTGAAAACGCAAGGCCAGAAATCTCACAACCTAGAGGCAGTACGTCAGGGCTGGTGTGTCCACCCAGGAACTGTGAGAAAATATATTTCTGTTTCTTAATCCAAAACAAACAAACATACAAATAAACAAACACAGATGTATGTATTAAGGCTAACCCTGTGGGTGCCCAGGGATACAGATTAGTGGTATGATAGAGCGTCTGTTTGTGGGTTTTATATATAAACACATCTAAAATAAATTAAGTTCACAAACTCACAATAATCCTGTTTTTAACTACAAAGGCATTCAGTTAAAATCAAGAGAAAAGAATCAAGCACTTGCTCTGTCCTTCAGATGTAAACTGTAAGTCAGGATAACTAACTAACTAATGAAGGGAAGAAATTTTTACTTAAAATCTTGTCTACTAAATGCAGAAGGATTCATGAGATTCAAAGGTCCCTAATTTGGAAACCTCATGAGATAATGAATATTGGGACCAGTTGTCAATAGATGTTATGACACGGTAGTTATAAAATAAATGGGAAATTTAAAGATGGAGGTAGGATGTGACCCCGTCATTGAGTCCAGCAGAAGTTTATAGTGCCACCTTTTAGTTATCGAGTCTGCAAAGCAAGAATCTAAAGTTCGTCCAGCCTGGTGATCTGTCAGTGACACATCACAGTGGTGAAGGATCACAACTGGGAAGCAACGAGCCAAATCCTGTAGATAATGACCCTTGTTCCTCCAACAAATCAACAATTTCCACCTAGAAGGGAAAGAACGCAGAGGCTGGTGGCCCAGGCCTGTAGTCTCAGCTGCTTGGGAAGCTGAGGCAGGAGAATCACAACTTTGAGACCACCCTTAGTAATTAGCGAGACCTTGTCTGAAAAATAAAAAGTTCCATTAAGAGTAAGGTTATAGTTTGACGGGAGGATGCTTGCCTGGCATGTAAAAGTGCTGGAAAGGCAAAGAAGCAAGATAAAATAATGGTAATAGGTGAAGGGAGGGCATGTGTGATACTCCATTGCAGGAAGCCTGCTTCCCTGTGTCCTCTGGGATTATGGCTTCCCTCATGGTGTCCAGTCCCACATACTCCGTCAATAGGTTACACCTTTAGAATTAGCCAGCTTATTACAATCTCCTTGATTACTTCTATTAAATAAACCAACAATTTCCTGCCAGAATCCTGCTTCACACGGACTAGTATTCAAAGATGCTTGGACATGGCAGGGACATGGTGGCTCTGTTGAAATTATCTCCAGATGACTTTAGACCCTGAGACCAGTCTGCGCTACATAGCAAGTTCAAGTGCAGCTTGCCCAACAAAGGGAGATCCAGTCTCAAGATGAAACAACAAAACACAGTGTCTCCAGATAGAGCTACACACTGGAGTGTACGTAGATGGCACTGTGGTGTGATGGCTGAAGTTATTAGACTTTAAATATGATGAATAAAATGGAGACATATATATTAATAAAGAGGATATACTGGGGATTGCATGGCAATAAGAATTTATAGGAATTCACCCTATTATTCTTATAGTTTTATGTGTATTTGGGGGCAAGAAATCACACAATGAAAACAGTCATGCTCTGACACGACATTGGCTGTTTAATTAGATAAAAGGAAGAAAATGGAAGAGATGTGTTTGAAGCCTCAACGAATTGGCAAAATAATGAGGAGTATAAATTTGGGTGATAGATTCCTGCATTAGATCTCACTTCATACGCTGAACAGTGGGAAAGCTTTCTAATCTACTTCCCAATCTAATTTTCTAACTAGTAAAATACTGGCAATATCTGTAACATTAAAATGCTATTGAAGTAATTAGGTAAAATGATGTTTTTTAATCTGCCCTGTACCTAGTAGATGGCTAATAAATTATAGATGACACTGGTTTTCAACATTAATTGTAATGCTTCAGTGCTCAAAAATATAAAGAAATGGAACTTAGTCTGGGACAATGAGGTGGAAAGTGAAGAAAGTGGATAATAAAATTATTTTAATAAATGTGTCCTCTCATACAGATTGACTTGTTGTGAGATTTCATTGTCAGTAGGGACCTACAATTTTTTACAGGCTAATTAAACTGTATCACTTGAGATAAAAAGTACAGTCGATGCTATTTAAATAGCATGTAGTAATTAGGGAACTAGTTTAATGGGGAGCATCTCAGAGGGAAAGTCCTACCCCACCCCCACATTTGACAGAACAAATGTTTTATAACACCTTGATAGGAGGACCACATTGGTTCAAGTCTTGCTAATTGGGATGGCGTTCCTTCTAATTGTGGAGAAAGTCCTTAAAAAACATTATTATAATGAGACTGGGAAGAAGCACAGATGTTTTGCAGTTTAGCTTTCTGTGTGGCCCTCTGAATGGCTGGAAGAAAAGATGGAGCGATGTGTTCCCGGCACACATTTGTTTTAATATTCGGCTGGAGGTTCTTGATGAATTATTAACTGATCAATATGCTGTGTGAAAGGGCTATAAAGCAAAATGATGTCTCCACTGAGACAAGTGAGTGGCAGCGATGTGCTCATTAGCATGGGCTTCTGGATAAAGAGAGTGACAAATGGAAAGGAATCTGCTAGTGACTCCACATCCCCAAACCTCACTAACCTGTCTCTTCACTTGATTGAGGAAGAACTGCCTGAGGGCTTGAAATTTCTAACTCATTGCCCCTGCTTTCTCTCTCACATTAGCTGAGTTGTGTCTGTAAACACAGATGGCCAGCCCTTTGATTCGTTTTAACCAATCTGGCTGTGTAAGCTTGCCACTTAACTGGGACAAAACAGGCTCCCTCAGGGGTCCTGTCTCCAGTGGGCCATCCCTGAACCCTGAATGCTCTTTGCTTCTCCACACAGTCCCGTAACAGCTTGTTTGGGTACCACATACAAGTTGTGATAGACCCATCAAAATTAGCTTTTTGTTTGTTCTGAGAATATTAGAATTTCTCCCAGAAATCCAACTTTTAAGGAGTATGAAGCCCTGCTGGGTATGTGGGCTGAGAGAATGTGGATCATGAGGAAGAATTCTGACTTGGGGACACTTAGTAAGGTCATCAAAAGGTGATCTTCAAACAGCCTGGGTCTGCTGTGACCACTCTTGCTGTGATGGAGCAAGCACCAGGGAAGACCTCTACCTTGTCCCTGAAGGGTGTGAGGATTGTGGGACAGACAGCAAGGTGAGCCCTCCATCCAGCAGGCAGTGGACAGTGATCTTACATAACATCCAAAGAGCATTAATATTGGATATATTCCTCTCTTTCCATCTGATTTATATCAGAGAGAGAGAGAGAGAGAGAGAGAGAGAGAGAGAGAGAGAGAGAGAGAGGCAGACAGACATTTGGTTTTTGTAGCATTAGTCTCTGTTTGGCACATTTAACTTGATATGACAATCCATACGTTCCTGAAAATAACACAATATTCTTCTTTGCTACTTAATAAAACTCCATCCATTATGGGGCTAGAGAGATGACTCAGCAGCCAGAAGCACTTGAGGCTCCTCAGAGGACCCTAGCAAGCATCTATGTCTGTTGCCTGACAACTTTGTGTAACTACAGCTCCAGGGCATCCTTGGCAGGCACTTGCACTCACAAGCTCATACCCACACAGAGACACCTAAATAAAAACTGAAGCAATCTTCAGTTCCACTGTGCATATGCACCAGATGTTCACTCCTTGTTCATCTATTGATGGGCTGTAGGCTGGTTCCGTAGCTCCTGTGTTGTGAATAATGACCAATAGACATGGAGGCACAGGTATTTTAGGGGTCGTGTGATTTTAGAATATTCCAAGCATATACCCAGGAGTGGTATAGCTGAATCATATGGAAGTTATATGGTTAGGGTTTTGAGTTACCTCCACACTGATTTCCATAGCAACTGCAAGTATTGTCCGGGAACTTCTCTTTTCCAGTTGTTGTTATTTGTTTTCCTAATACAGCCATTTTGACTGGGATGAAATGGACTCTCACTATAGTTTAAATTACATTTCCTGGATGGCTAAGCATGTTAAACATCTTTTCTTATGTTTGTGACCATTTATATTTTGTCCTTGGAAACTGTCTGTCCATTTCATTAGCTCTTTTATTTGTTGTTTATTTGAGACTTGGGTAGTTTTTGAGGTTTCTATGGATTTCCTCCCATTCTTCAGACTTCTCTTAACTCTGTTGATGGTCTTTTTGTGTGCAGAGGCCTTTTTTTATTTCATATAATTTTCACCATAATTTTCTGAGCTGTAGAAGTCCTTTCCAGAAGGGTCTTGCCCCTGCCTATAACTTCTTGTGTTTCTTTAAAGTTTTCTCTGGCAGGTCAGAGTTTCAGGTCTTTTTTGTTTTGTTTTGTTTTGTTTTGTTTTGTTTTGTTTAATTGAAAATAGATTCTTTTCTCATCTACTACATCCTGATTGTAGTTTCCTCTCTTTCTGCTTCTCCCTCACCCTCTATACCTCCCTTCCCATCTGGATCCACTCCCTTTCTGCCTCTCATCAGAAAAGAACAGGCTTCTAAGAGATAACAACCAAACATGACAAGCTAAATATAAGGTGAAGCAAAAGTTATATCAAAGTCAGAAACAGCAACCCAATGGGAAGAAACAGTGCCAAGAGCAGGCGATAGAGTCAGAAACCCACTAGCTGTCACAGTCAGGAGTCCCATAAAAAAATGCTAGGCTAGCAGTTGTAATACACACACAGAGGACCTGGTGAAGACCCATGTAGACCCTGTGGCTTGTTGCTTCAGTCACTGTAAGCTCATATGGGCCTTGTTCATTTGATTCAGAAGGCTCACTCTCTGGTGTTCTCTACTCTCTCCCGCTTTACAACTTTCCAACTCCCTTTCTTCTTTTCTTTTGGGGGACAGTGATAACAAAGATATTTCATTTCACATAAAAAAAGTACAGTGCAAATTTTTAAAAATTCACTGCGCAGTTCAAGAGAATTTTATACAAAGATACTATGAAAATTATCTATCTCTTATAAACCTGGTGACTATTTTTTTGGGGGGTAGATGTAGGGGCTATTGGTCTTACATGTTACAGCCTGTTATTGAGAGGAACCAGGGAAGAAATGCAAGGCAAGAACTAGGAGACAAGAATGGAAGCAGACCGTGAAGAAGCACTGTTTACTGGCTTTCTCATTTAATCTTCCTTATACAACCCAGCCCCATCTATTGAGGGGTGGTACTACCCGCAGTGACTAGCCCTTCCTGCATCAATAATTCATTACATGGTGTTTGTCTTCTGGGACTGAGTTACCTTTTTCAGAAAGACTTTTTCAGTTCCATTGATTTACCCACGAAATACATAATTTCACTTTTCTTCACAGCCAAATAATATTCCTTTGTGTACATATACATGAGTATATATTTTATTGTTCCTCTTCGTAAGCACAGTTACGTTGTTTACCTGGGTATATACCCAAAATATGCTCCACCATACAAGGACCCTTGATCAACAATGTTCATAGCAGCCTTATTCATAATAGCCAGAATCTGGAAACAACCTAGATGACCCTTAACCAAAGAATGGATGGAGAAACTCTGGTACACTTACACAATGGAAGACTTCTCAGCTATTAAAAACAAAGAAATGTTGAAATTTACAGGCAAATGGATGGAACTAGAAATGATCATGTTAAGTGAGGTAACCCAGACCCAGAAACACAGGCATGGTATATACTCACTTATAATTGGATATTAGCCCAACATAGATGTCCTCTGAGAGACTCCACCCAGTGAGGGATCAGGACAGACGCTGGGACACATTGCTGGGCTCTGGGTGGAGCGCTGAGAGTGATATGGAAGAATGGGGGATGGAAGGATTCAGAGGGTTCAGGAGCCCCACAAGGAGACCATCAAGGCTGGCGGATCTGGACCTGGGGAAGGGGGTGGGGGCACCTGCACAAACTGTTGCACCAACCAAGGACAATGCATGAAGTAAACCTAGACCCTCCTGTTCAGATCTACCCAATGGACAGCTCATTCTCCACAGTGGTGGAAGGAGCAGGGACTGCCTCTGACATGAAACTCTGGTGCTCCCAATTTGAGCACTTCCCCTTGGTGGGGAGGCCCAGTGGGCACACAGAGGATGGGGAAGCAGGCTGTTCAGATGAGACCTGATAGGCTGTGGTCATATGATGGGGGAAGAGGTCTCCTTCTGTCAGAGGTCTACAGGAGGGGGGAGGGAGCATGGGAATGGGAAGATACAAGCAAGGGGGTAGCAATAGGAATGTAATTTGAATAAACAACAACAACAACAACAACAACAACAATAATAATAATAATACTGGCTCACTTCCTTTTCTTTGGGATTCCCTGAGCTGTAAGGGGAGGGATTTGATGGAGAATTTCCATTTAGAACTCTCCACAAAATGTTTGGCAGCGGGTATCTGCACCTGTTCCTATTCGCTGCCAGAGAAAGCCTATCTGATGATGACTGGACAAGGCACTGGTCTATGAGTATAACACAAAATCATCAGGAGTCGTTTCATTGATTTCGTTGATTTTTTTTTTTTTTTTTAGACCAGTAGTGTTTGGTTTTTACCTGAGGTCTCTGGGATATCTAGTTTCTAGTTCTTCCTTACCCAAGCCTTCTCATCTTGAGACTTTTGATCGTGTTTAATTGATTTTTATTCAGGGCAAAGAAGATGAGGCAACTTTCATTCTTTTACACGTGGAAATTCAGTTTCCCAAGAACAGTTTGCTAAAGAGGCAGTCTTTTTCTCCCATGTGTTTTTACTACCTGTGTCAGAAGTTAGGTGGCTATAGCTGTGTGGCTTTGGGTTATCTGCGTCCCACTGACCGGTGGGTCTGTTTTGTGCCAGCCTCATGCTGTATTTTGCTCCTATGGTATAATGTAATTTGAAATCAAGTCTTGTGATGACCCCATCACTGCTACTTCTCCTTAGGGTTTCTTTGGCCACTCAGCTTATTTTGGACTTTCATATGCATTTTGGCTTTGCATATAATACACATGCTGAGATTCTGTGTGGCTGAGGTTTCTCCATCAGAGAGCTGAATCCGCCCAATGCTACCCTGTCTGTATGTCTCTGTGTGTTTGTGTTTTCCTCATTACCTGGCAAGCCCAGTAAGATCCGTCCCTGGAGCCACATCCAGCAGGACGAGGAAATTGGACACCATTATTTCGTTCTGATTTTAAAAGGAATGCTCTCCATTCTTTCCCTGTTTGCCAGCATATCAGCAGGAGGGTTGTGTGCAGTTGTGTTTAGCTTGCGATACATCCTTTCAGTTCCTAGTTTCTCAAGTCTTTCTTCATAAAGAAGTTTAAATGTTGTCAAAGGTCTTTGCTGCTGTCTATTGAGATGATTGTGTAATTCATATCTGAAGGCTATATTATGTTTACTGATTTGTATATGTGAACTAGCCTTGTATCCTTGGCATAAAAACCAGCCACTCAGTCAATATATAGCCATCATGACATGGTGCTAAATATGCTTTGACAGTATTTCACTGAAATTTTGTGTGCCTATGCTCACTAGGAGAATGGTTTTACCTTAATGCAACTTCCCCCAAACTTTTTCTGTCTTTGCAAATTTATTTTGCACCTTTGAAACAAAACTCCACTGTATGTCAATGTATAAAGTGTTGACAACATTAAACCTAGTGGCCCCAGTCAGTGAGACATGGCTCTTGGTAAAAGTGTGTGAGGTATGAGACTAAGGGAAAAGATTGTGGCCCTAGGGAATACCTGAATCCCTGTCCATCACTAGATGTAACACAGTCCTCAAATATGTAGGTGACTGTCCTTCACCTACATATAGAGGCAATGTAATTTATTAAATATGGATCCATATATGAGCACCACTACGATTTCTGATAGATTTTTTTTGCATCTTCTTACAGTCATTAGAGACTAAAAATAAAACCGTTATGTGGGAGATCTGTAAAATGTTTTGATGTGTAAAAGGGTTCTTTGTGCAAAAAGAACAAGAAAGGTTGAGAAACCACACCCGGTACCCAGCAGGGTAACTCCACTGGTTGGAAACGCAGGCACAGCGCCATAAGATAGGAATATTCTAGGGTCACAGCTGACTGTGGTTCCTCCACAATCACAACACATGGTCATCTGGTCACCCGTGAACAGCCTGGATGTGTAGGACCCGGTGTTGTGCACAGGGGTTCTCACATCTCTCTGAGGCCAGGGCTCTGTGGAATGTGGAGCCCAGCAAGCACAGCAAAGCTGATGTTTCTGTACCACAGCTGTACAAATGAGCTGCAGTGGCCAGATGTGACCATCCTGACCCTGTTGTGTACAGCATGGACATGCAGCCTCCATGGCCCTTGGGGAATCTTCTTGGCTCTGGGATGCTATGATAGCAGACTTCAGTAAGCTGTGCATCAAAAAGCCAGCCAAATACACATAAAAAAATAAAAAATGTATTCACAGATGCTGCTCTCTCCACAGAGAACAAATGCAGTTTTGTCCAATGAAAACAAATTCCACAGTGCCCTTAATTACAAGGATGGTCTGCCTTCTCAGCCAAATGCGTACAGCATCATGGCACAGCCCCATCATTATGCTAGTCTCATTATAACCCTGCTGGTGAGGTGACCATGGTGATTATCATAGCATGTGGTGGTACCATCCATGTACTATGTGGCTTGCATCACCACCCTTTACTAGTCCATCTTATAGACAATATTTAATTTAGTTCTAATTTAAGAAACCTATATTTGTTCTACACCATTATCACTCTGTTGCATTGCATTGTGTTTTTTGAGTCAGTAGTCCAGGCTGACCTAGAACTCATGATGTAGCCCAGGCTGACCTTGAACTCACAGCAATACTCCTGTACGGGCCTCCCTGTATTTGGTCTTTTATAAACACTCTGGCCCAGCTGAGCTTTAAGAGATTACAAAATGAAATCACATTTGCCCACTCTGAAGTGGGAAAGGCAGAGTGACCAGAAACATAACAGATGCAGCTATTCTTGGCTTCAGCTCTAACATTGGTGGCCCAC
Organism: Acomys minous; assembly: GCF_964271855.1. Classification (NCBI taxonomy): domain Eukaryota; kingdom Metazoa; phylum Chordata; class Mammalia; order Rodentia; family Muridae; genus Acomys; species Acomys minous. The sequence goes on from NC_140494.1 coordinate 111,342,973, forward strand.
ACCCCAAAGCGACGGCTGAGCCAGGGCTATTGGCAGAAACAGTACACAGAGATTCAGGTCCTCTGAGAGTCTAATTTTTCTTACTGACTTGGTGTTCACTTGGATGAAATCCAGTCCACAAGGGCAGCCTTGTCTCTGAGGCCTTTGTCTGTTCTTGGATGCTCAGTTTTTACATTCTCTCTTGGGGCTCTGGGTCAGTTGTTGATATCCTCTTTTGCCAGATCACTTCTCCCTTCATGGATTTAAATTGCTCATGTCAAGAGGTCCACAGGCTTTGTTAATTTCCTACGTCCCAAATTGTGAAACTGTGGTTCTTCAAGTCGCCCTTCAAACCTTGTTTCAGGATCCCTTGGAAGAGAACTTTGTGTGCGTTTAGTAGCTAACAGTGAAAAGAATTGGGACAGAAGTATACATCTTTTAGTGAATTTTAACTATGAAGTTCTTTTTAAAGGACTCTCTCTCTCTCTCGCTCTCTCTCTCTCTCTCTCTCTCTCTCTCTCTCTCTCTCTCTCTGTGTGTGTGTGTGTGTGTGTGTGTGTGTGTGTGTGTGTGTGTTTGCCATTGCACTTGGCATTCAGAAGATAACAATTATAGCTAAAAGTACCTGACCTGAAGCTAAGAAATACTACCTATGTAGTATAAAATACCCAGACGCATAAAAGCTGATCTGAATGAGCCTAACTGAAAAGAAGAAATTGATCAGCAACCCCCTGGCTGCGTCACCACAACCTAGGCATCTGGGAGAAAACTGAATGCCGTTAGAATGTTAAGAAATTGTCAAATACTTAGATCATAAGCAAGACAGTTTTCGTTTTGCTTGGTAATTGGTGAACAATAGCCTTTCGGGGAAATATTTTCACTCACAATTTTTGGAATGATTAGTTCTCTTTCCTTTGGATCTTCTGCCCAGGATTACGGCATCTTAGAAGCGTAGTGCATCTGCAGTGATATCAGATGCTCTCTGGAGGAAGTGCCCAGGTCATTGGGCTTTGTTGCTATGTGGGGATCTCATGAAAATATTTGTTCAAGCAGAGGGTTATACTGGCCTGAGTAGGGGCTTTCAGATGAAAATATAATGTTTGCCTCTCTGGGAATCTGAATAAACAGGTTGAGCTTCGCTTAATCTCTGCCTTACTTACTTTCAGCATGTGTAGAAAGGGGAGAGATGACCACCCCCCCGGGGGGGGGGGGAAGACAGATTAAGTAATTTCTAGCATGAATGAATCCGGAATGACTTGGGGTGGAGGGAGATAAGAGAGCTTTATATATATATATATATATATATATATATATATATATATATATATATATTTTTTTTTTTTTTCATCTTTGCAGAGCATTTGGAAACTCAGTACAGACAAGAGGAGGAGGAACTGGCATTGAGGGCAGTCAGCCTGGCTGGGAAGCAGCCTCCATGAGCACAGTGTCTCCCACATTGTGTTCCAGCCTTTGCACGTGTGGGTGTTAGTGGTTGCCTGGCACACAAAAAAGGGCCTCGCTTTCAACTGGGTTTGTAGACTTCTGGGTCGTGTAGTTAAGCAGTTTACTAAGTAGGTCACTTTACTGCAGGTCTTCCTGGCCTCTTAGTATGCTGATAGACATCGTGACTGCATAAGTTCCAAAGATGACCTTACCAAGGAATAGTGTCATGTAGACAGCCTTATCAATAGTTCATTATCTATATCTCCTCATGTAGCTTCCTGAGACAACTGTTCAGAAAAATCATGATTAAAAAAAAAAAAGTGATCCAGGTTTAGTCATTGAGGCCTATAACTCCAGGTGTACGGGAGGCCAGGACCAAAAGATCTGATGGTAAAGGTCAAAATGCACCTTTTTGTGAGAGGTAGCTAAGCGATGGGGTGTTTTGCCCAACATTCACTAGACCCAGTCCTTAATACCACAAAGCCAAAAGGAAGTGACTATGTCCCTGACGGAGTCTTGGCTTTACATGTGACGCATTGGAGTATAAATTCCATCTCCATTGCCCATTGGCTTTGTGATCTTGGCCAGACAGATTCCTAGCATGGCTTGGGATTGTCAGTAGTAAAACATAGGTTTTGCTGTGGGAGGTACAGCATTCCCCTGAGAATTAAGTGACACTATAATAAATATGAACTAAAACTATGTAATCGATAAAGTATGAAATGCACTCTGATTCATGCCATGTACTCAGACAGGAGTTATAATCTTGAGACACTCAAGTTAACAGTGAATCTTTCAGCTTGGCCATTTTCAGTCTTATTTTAAGAATGTTAGCCATAAAGCCAATGTCCCGTGGAAAGCGTACTCTAGTACCTGGCTGCATACTGCGAAACAGTTCACTTTTGGTAACCCTCAATGAGCAGAATCGCTCCAAAGGAACACCCCCTCTTTATTAAAAGCTGGCTGGAGGAAAAACAATCTACACACACACACACACACACACACACACACACACACACACACACAACGTTGCAACAAACTGCTGGAGTAGTTGGGAAGGACACAGCTAGCTTAGGATTTATGTCTGGGTCTTTAAACTCTGGAATCAGCTGAATTGTGTAAACATTTTGGCACAGTGTGCAGGGAGGGAAACGCATCACTCTTGGCATTATTAACAGGTGGTGTGGGAATACGCGGCTATGGAGAGTTCATGTTGCAGTGTCAGCAGAAGAAAATGTATTTTATAGGCTTATAGGGATAGAGCAGAGCCAGCAAGAGCCCACAGGTCTCATGCATGAAGATGGCTGACAAATACTTTCCAGCTGTCACAACTGCACACGGGGATCTCATGATCTCTTGTGGTGTTATGAATGTAAACGGTATTCAATTAACTGTTTCAAACACAGAAAGTCCGCTTCTAAAAGACAGCAGTTTCTAGGCACCTAGCATGCCTGCAAGATCTCTTGTTTTCCGTGTTTCCCAGTTGCAGAGAGAGAGAGAGCATCCCTTTTCTAACAACACACGGCTGTGCTCAAAGAATATAAAAACAGACCTACCAGGAGTGAGTTCCCTTCAAGAAGCAGAGGAGCCGTCACCTTCTAAAAGGCTGAGTCTCAGTCAAGATTTAGTCTATCCACGGGGACATCTCAACCACCTGCATCAACCCCCTCCTCCCCTGGCACCATACTCCCAAACACTGGCGAGTAACAAGAGAGGCAAAGCGCTTAATTCCCAGGACGGTGCATCTAGGAAGAACTTGTACCGAATGCCGCCCTGGAGGAGCAGAGAGAGTGGTGGTAGCTGCTCTCCTTCTGAAGGACAAGAAGTAAGCATACCTTCCAAGACCAAAGGGCTCCTGCCTGGTCGCATATGATGTTTTAAGAAAGAGCAAACAAATGGAAATGGTGATCTGCCAGAAAGGGCGGCCACATGCTCTAAAGTGCAGTCAGGTAGCCACCAAACATGAGCACTCTCCCCGGAGGTTGAAAGAGCCTGTGAACCCTGGACACGAGTGAATCTCTGAGCTGTGGGATTAGGAACCTTCTCGAGCTCCAGTCATCCAGCATTTCCTCCAGGAACTCTGAGGGCCCTAGGCAAGCAGGGATGGGCGTGGAAGGCGCCCATTCTTCCATTAGTCCTGCGGGAAAGATAAAAGCCAAGCGTTTCGTTAAGATGACCCGTGACTACAGCTGACTCCCTCTGGAAGTCACAAGGTCTTGGTTCAAAGATCCATCTTCCGGCACTGAGAGACAGCGAGGGGCCCCATAGCTACTTGCCATTCTGTTTTACAGCACTTCGCGGGCCTGACAGTCAGTAGGCTGTAAACTCAGAGCGGTTCAGTCTGGAGTTAAGAACGTTAACTTTGAAATGTAAGAAACCTGAGCTCAGGTTCCAGGCTCGGGTCTGCCAAGCAGCCATGTGATTTTGGACACAGTCCTGAAAGTCTCTCCGTTGCTGTTTCCATAGTCCTCTACTCACAGAGGCTTTCGGGGGATTGAATGAGATGATTTATATGAAACACTTAACAAATAATGAATGGTGAGTGCTGCATTTAACGTTCTTGATCTCTGCAGAGAAATGACATGCTTGACATGACCTTATGAAGATCGGCAGGCCACATTTCATGGACAGAACAAATCTCATACCATCCTACTACTGTAAATTAATTAACTTGATTTTCTTTTTTTCTTTTTAAGACGGGGGTCTCACATGGCCCACACTGTCCTCAAACTCACTCTGTAGCCAAGGCTTGCCTTGAACTCCTGATCTTCCTGCCTCTGCCTCTTAAGTGCTGGGATTAGAGGCAGGCACCACCACACCTGGCTCCTCTCTAGCCCCATTACTATAAAAGTTAGAAGAAGAGGGGGAGGGGGAAGCAAGGAGCACCTAGGTAACTCAAAGTTCTGTCCTTTGACCTACATCCTAGAAAGCTGTCCTAGGCCTGGGCCAGGTACTCTGGTGTGTTAGCATTTCTGATAGCTAAGTCAAGTGGGGACTCATAGCCTCATCAGCAGTTGAAATTACTGCCTCCTACTTTCTAACAGCATGTTCTGGGACAGCGCAGGACCTGGCCTGCCAACACATGTGTTTCTAAATGAGAATTATTCTGTTGGCAAGGGAGATAACCAGGAAATATTTACGATAGCATTCAAATTTGTTATATAATGTGTTTTAATACTCAGACTATTCCTCAGCATCCATGCTGATGGGCTAATGAGGTCACTTTGTATCTGCTGTGATTTCGGGGGGCAGGGGGGGAGATATGATAATATCTGCCTTGGTTCACCCAGGCATTGAGATGGCCCCGTGAAAGCCCAGACACAAGACTTTAACCACAAATATAACTTTGAAGTCTCCCCCAGATTCCCGCTAATTGCCATGTGGTCAGCCTCTCTGTTGGTACCCAGATCTCTGCCTGCCACTTCTCTACCCACACTGGCAAGTGGGCTCCACAAGTCACAAGGGCGGCTGGAGCCAGTTCGATGCAAAGTCAAAGCTACCTATCAAATTAAATCAGGGGACTGCATTGCTTTCCTTATAGGATATTAGGCAATTATGTGATTTTTGCTTTTCATTAAGTTAACAGATTTAGTGGTCACTAACAGAACTCAAAGCCCAGGTTTTTAAACCATTTATTATAGCAACTAAAACCTGTGAGGCTTGATGCTGTGCCCCAAATGCCAACAAACTGGTTATTTAAAATTACTATCAATGTTAAAACCACTTGCCTATATGAGACTTCTATCAACAAAGGATAAAGCAAGTGATTAATTCAATGTTTCCCTCGTCAAACTATTTGATATGAGAGCATCCTACTCCTGGCTCATCTACCAGCCAGTTCCTACAGAAAACTGTGTCCATCTTCATTCTGTGTTTCTTAGTGTTTGGTTCCTTTCAACTCAGTCTGCGTAGGTCACTTGTTCTGTGTGTCGCTCTCCCGTCTCGGAGGTCTCAGATAATAGACAATAGTGAAGTCCAGGAAGAAACTGTCCTTCTGCACCCACATGAAAGATGTAAGACTGTGCAAGTAGATGACACTTACTGTGTACTAAGTAGACAAGACAAGCACTTCATAGCATTGTCCTACCAGGGCTTCGAGACTGGACCATCCAGTGAGTCACCGAGAGGCCACAGATGCCCTTCTGAAGTCCGTGCCCCGTTTAGCTACTCAACCTCATCTGATGTAAGTGTTCACCAAACATTACTTCAGTTAGTCTGTTTTGAGCAAGCAGGAGAGTAACTGTTTCAAAGGGTGAGCTAGGGTCTTAGAGAGGCCTTGTTGCTATAGCAACCATAAGCCACATGCTGTTACAGGGTCCCAATGCGGAGTTAGGGAAGATGGTCGCAGCGCTGGTATTGCTTTGCATGCTAACCATGTTCAGTTGACCTGGCTTTTAAACAGTACGTCTTTAGGGACAGCTTGGACCTAGAAGTTTTAAGAATAGGACACTGACATCCTCTCAACGTGGTTTTCTTATTATCACACTCACACCCTCTATTCCTTTATCTCTTCTCTATATTCTTATTCACATTGCTACAAATAATCCTCCATGTACTTTCCTGTCCTTAAATAAAAACTAAATTCCTCATTTGAGAGAAAGCATGCAGTATTCATCTTCCTGAGCCTGGTTTATTTCGCTTAACATGATGGTCTCCAGTTGTATTCATTTTACTGTTCATGATGTGATTTTATTCCTCCCCGTTGGAGAATTAAGCTCCATGTACATCTATATTGCATTTTTCTTATCCATTTGGATGTTGGTGAACACCTCGTCTGATTTAGCTTAGTTACTGTGAATGATGACGTAGTCAACATGGTTATAAAGGTGTATCCACAATACGCTGACTCACTACTTCAGGATATACACCCGGAAGTGACATAAATGACTCCAACACAGGTTTTCCGCAAATGTGGCACAGATGTTCTAGACCAGAGCTACAAATAGGCTCTATGTTTTGACTTTCTGAGCAAACACCATGACGACTTCCATTCTGGTTACACTCTTTACTCCACTCCAACAGTTCCTTTTCTTCCTGCATCCTCTCGAATTTTTATTGTATTACACTAATGTTTCAATTTCCTCGTCTATAAAAAGAGAGCGTGGTAGGTCCTATTTCCTGGGTCAATGCATTTGACGGGATCGGTTCAGTGATGTAGCGATTGGGTTATTATTGTCTCAATCACAGCGGCAGCTCAAATCATCCTTCCTCTAGTTTATTCTGCCTGCAGCAGTTACAGAAGCCTTCTCTTCTGCCTCCTTCCCAAGGGCAACCCCTCCTCCCGGGGACCCTAACTCCCTGGGGAAAGGAGAGAACAGTGGCAGAGTATAGCGTGCATAGCATCACAAGAGGTTGTATTATCATTTGGAGATCGGTTAGGTTGTGGTTCCTGTACCACGGCAGGAGTGAGCAAACAGTGTGGCTGCCCCTATCTGTCACCATCTGTTGCCTGCAATGATCTCTTCACTCACATCTTCAGATGACCGGATCCATCTCAGTGTTCCATCTAGAAGAAATGTCACCTCTGTAGACATGCTTTCCACGACCACCCTAGCTTAACAGCTCCCTGGCTGTGGACTTACCACTCCACAGTATTTCTGAATGTTGTGCTTTAAGAACAGTTGTCACAAGCTGGAATTATTTTGTTGGCTTATCTCCCATCTGTGCTTATTGTCTTTCTCTCATCAATATAATATAAACCCCTGAGAATAGATCTCTTGTCTCTCTTTTGTGTGCTGTATCATCGTCTGGCCAGAGTGGGCACTGATTACATCATGAGTAAATAAAGGAATCAGGCTTACATCTTTCTTCCCTGGCAGTCTTGAGACACCTTCCATGTAGGCAGTGACAGCCACTTTCCTGACTCCACCAATGACATTAACTTAAAGGGTCTTTTCCCTTCTCATAGCAGTGTAAATGTGTTATCTAGTCAAATATAATCTTCATCCCTTCTTGCAAGATCTGGAATTTGTAATATGAAAATGGGCTTTGAAGTTATACAAAGGGGGATGTTCTTGAACCTTGAATGCTTTCTTAGAAAGCTGGCCAAAGGCACTGCACTGTCTCAGTGAGAAGAAATGTCCCGTGTCTTACAGTGCTCCCCAGCTTTGAAATCCCAAATCCAGGTTCAGGAAGAGAGAAAGAGCCAAAAGAATATCCATGAATATGTTGGTCATGGGATCCCCCAACTGGCTCCTGGAAAACTTCATGAGTGGGAGTTAACTGAGACAGTCTAAGGAACGCCAAGGTAAGGTTTCTAAATGTTAGGTCCAAGGTAACAAGAGACTTCACTGGGAGGTTTTCTTCTGCATTGCTGCCAAATACTGAAAAAATATTTCTCATGAATGACAAGTTTCCCAACAATTCAAGACTTGTTGAAGTCAAATGTATCACCTTAATTGTTTTTGCTTCTGTAATGCTTACCTCACTGCAATAAAATGCTAATTGCTTAATTATGCAGGAACACCATGCCCATACATTTACACCTGCAAGAGATTAAATGTTCTCTCTGAAAAGGATGGAGCCTCTGGAACTAGACAGATTGATATCATTCTGGTCAGAGGCCACAGATCAGTTGTAGGATTTCAGAGTGAAGCTCTGTTTTGCACCAGAATGCTGGATTGTTTATTCGGGGTGATTTTTATGAGAATGCATTGTAAATCAGGCCTTGCTTTTGATGTTGAGGGCACAAGTGTATATGCATTAGAGACATTTCTGACCATCCTGGGGATGACAGCAGGGACAGAAAAATACGATTGCAATGTCATGTAAGCATCATCAAGGGCAGTGACAACATTACCGGGAGAGCTGCAGAGCAAAGCTCTAAGGGACAGTTTCACAGAGGAGGTGTTGCAGAAGCGAACATCTGTCATCTGGTGAAGGCAGCAAACTTATGAACCTATTTTTCTTGCCAAATGAATCCTGCAACATGAGAACATTAAGTTATTTAAAGGGAGGTGTGCCAGTTCTATGCTTGCCCCAGGCCATGGACTCCACCTCCCACTTTCCCCAAGCCCCAGTGTCTCAGCCCCTTCCCCCCCCCCCCCACACACACAAGACCTCCTGATTGAGATGTCATTTTCTGGGAGGAAGCTCTCTGCTTCCCACATAGCAAAGGTTCTGTATCTCCTGTGTACCTCCATACAGCCTGTTTATCCTCCATTGGACTAGCACCTATGCACCTTCTACGTGCCACACCCCACCCTGAGTACTCTTTCTGCACTGATGCATCCTTTGTACCAGTCTGTACAGTACTCTTGCTATCCCTCCTCACAGCAGAGGAAGCAGAGGTCCAAAGATGGGAAGTTACTCACCCTAGGAAGTGACGGAGCCAAGAGACAAACCCAGGAACATGGTTCCAAGTCAGCTTTCTTATCTTCACTGTATCAAGCAAACAAACTTGTAATGTTCTTTTCTGACTCCCAGTCCAGCTGTGCAAGCTCTGCAGTGATGAAGACCATAGCTCTTTCTGTCTTGACTCTTTTGTAATTTCATACATGTTGACAATGTAGTCGTATGATATGCATTCTGTACTACCTCCCAACCTCTCTAGGACCCCCTGCCTATTTCATGCCCTCTCCTATTTTTATTTCACATAGCTGAGTTCAATTAGTGCTCCTCATATATGTCCATGTGTGTAGGACCATCCCAGGAGCACAGAAAATCTACTATGGGACCTAATCTTGAGGAAAACTAACTCTCCCTCCTCCAACAGCCATCAAATGTCCATAGCTTTCAGCTAGAGATGGAGCCACGTGGGCGCCTCCCCTATCCATTCTGAAGTGTTGTCTGGCTTGATCTTGTACAGATCTTGTGCAGGCAACCATGTCTGCTGTGACTCCAGGGATGCAGTCGCCCTGTCATATCCAGAAGTCGCTATTTTACAGCAGTCATCCCCGACCTCTTATAGACTTCAACACCCTTTCATGTTGTTGCCTGAGCCTCGGGAGAAAGAAGTTGTGACTTAGGTGTCTCATGTATGACTTTGTCACTCCACAGTCTTGTAAACTCTGCACTTTGACCAGTTGTGTCTCTGTATTAATCATCATACACTGCAAAAATAATCTTCTGATGAGGCACGAGAGCTTCATTAACCCATGGGTACAAGAGGAAATATTAAGAGTCAGGCTTGGTAGCACACACCTTTAATCCCAGCACTCAGAAGGCAGAGGCAGATAATCTCTGAGTTTGAGACCAGCCTGTTCTACAGAGCAAGTTTCAGGACAGCCAGAACCCAGAGCTACACAGAAACCCTGGTTTGAAAAACCAGTAGATAGACAGATATATAGATAGGTAGATAGGTAGATAGATGATAGACTGATAAAATAGAAAATAAGTATTTAGAAGGTAACTTGATATTTTGTGGAGACAATCTTGCTTACAGTTATATAGCTATGCACTAGGGCCTTGATATAGTAGACACTTGAGGATGCTTATTAACTCTTTCAGCTAATGTTGGAATAGTACATGGCCTATATGACTTATCAGAGAGCCTCTGCTGCTACTAGTGGTTTAATTAGAACTATAAAGTCTTCTCCTAAGTATATTGACATTTGAGATTTTTTTTCTGTAACTCAAAGAATAGGCCTTGGGACACCTAGAATGCAGCCCCCTGGCGAAGGGGGCTGGAGAGGTGGCTCAGCGGTTATAAGACCCATCCTACTCTAAGACCATCCTACTCTAAGACCATCCTACTCTAAGACCATCCTACTCTTACAGAAGGCAGGAGCTTGGGTCCCAGCACCCACATCCAGCAGTTCATGACTTCCTGTAACTTTAACTCCAGAGAAAATGGTGTCACTCTCCGGCCTCCCCGGTCATCTGCATTCATATACACATGCCCCCATATAAACATACACACATGTTTTTAAAGAATATATTTAAACTGGAAAGATCTTTGGGGGACTCTTGCCATGGATTACTATCAAATTCTCCATGATCTTTCTTTCCAGGAGTTTTCTTCTTCTGAGGTCATTTCTGTAACACAAAGTGCTACCCACTCCACAACCTGGGATAGAGCTGTGCTTCTTTCTCTAGTTTAGACGACAACGCAAGACATAAAAGCAAGTCTGATTTAACACTGGCTTTGAGTTAGTGGCTGCTGTCTGCCCAGCAGCTTTGAACACGAATGGGTCAGGGCTCCTTTGCCTACCAGCTACAGCCTCTCTCTACTGTGTATCTTACATCATTTTACTCAACTGCCTCCCTTTTCCCAGCCAGATCTATGAATTTTTGGCCTCAGCATCTGTTCTTATTCTCACTCTTATTTGGATTAGCATGTTCAGTGTCTCCAAGGACACCTTACAGGAACTAGACTGGGTAGACGTGATGCCTATTTATTTATTTATTTATTTTTCTGAAATGTCAAAGGTGACCACAGTTCCAAAGCACCTAGAGCATCATGTTTGGTACATGTGGTAAAGATAACAATAGTAACAGTTAAAAGAATCGAATTGTTCTACAAAGCGCCCTTTTTTTTTTCTGGAGGTTTGAGAGATTTTGTTCTTTATTTTAAAATTCAGCTGCTAAGAATCATTGTCTGTTAATTGGGCATTCAAAATGGGTCACTGGAAAAAAACGAGGGACGTTTGCGAGTTAGTCTTGTGAAAATAATAGATGCCTATTGGCGGCTTCGTATGAAGAGTAAGTGGTTCTGAGAACTCTGTGCCGTTAACTGGGTCATATAAGAATTGTTAATCTACACAGAAGTAGAATGAATTCAGTTTTATTAGTTCCTGGACCAGGCATCAGTTATTTCCTATTTAAAACTCGGCTAATTCGGATCATCTCACCCACCTTTGTCACAGCAGGTAGAAGAGGAAAGGTCGGGGAGTATGATCAAATTCATTGACCTCCAGTATGAAATCATCAAAAAAGTAAAGATAGCACTATTTCTTTCCAGGCGAGGTTCAGACACAGCCAGTGTAGAATACCATGTGAGCGTGTTCTTCTTTTGTACTGATGCTGTGCTTTAGGCTGAACTGGCCTATACAGGCGGCAAGCGCCAAGTGAAAATTGGTCTAACTGCTCCATTTTTCCCATCTCCTCCGTGCTCAAGAGCCTCCTGCTCTGATACACGAGAAAGCTTTTCTGACTGCTGTCCCCTCATCATCCTCTTAGGGCAAAATTCACATTAGTTTCTACTTGCATTGAAGTTGAGGTGGCCACTTTATTCAAGATCAGCTGTGGCCTCTAGAACACTACCTGGTCCATCCCCCAACAACGAGGTAGTGACAACAGGTTTAACCAACCCCTCTCCCAATACACTTTAAAAGCTGTTTTCTTTCTCAATATGCTTAACAAATGATTAAAATACATGACAAATGCTGTAATCAATGTTGTGAATCGAGAATATCCAGATGGTTATGCAAGAAAGAAAGGGTAAATTTTCTGTTCATGATTTGGTCAAGGCTGGGAACTCCTAACAGGCTGAATTGGTCAAAGCTGGGACAATGTAACGGCTTAGACTTGTCAGATTTGTTACAGAGCAACCCTCTTCAATTTCAGGAATATTTGAGCTTCACTAAAGATAAATCATCATAGAAGGAAATGGGACAAGTTCTCTTAGGCGTTGTCATTTGCTTACAAGGGAGACTGAGGAGATGCAAGTGATTGACAGCTCTGCAGCGGAATGAAGAAATGATGCGGAGAGCCTTCAGGATCCTAAGCCACAGAACACTTTGATAAAGCATTCACATGGAATGCATTTGGGATACCTCCCCATACAAATAGGAAATATAACAAATCTACTTGGCTCTAGCCATCATTTGCACTGTTTTTAACCTATTGTGAGTGTTTGGTTTTCTGTTGTTTCTTTGGGGTTTGTTTGTATGTTTTATTTGTTTTCTTTATTTTTCAAGCAGTTTTCCTGGCCATCCTGGAACTTTCTCAGTAGACCACGCTGTCCTCAAACTCATAGACATCTGCCTACCTCTGCCTCCTGAATGCTGAGAGTAAAGGCAGGATTTGGTCAACGGTGGGAACTCCTAAGCATGGGGCTCCCTTTGTGCTCTCTGAGTTTTCTGTGACAGTTGGCTATGGTTACCTCAGAGTCTCAGAGCTTCATTCTGACGCCTGTTTCAGGCATTTGTCAGCCTTACAGCTCTTCCCCAGGGCACATTAGTGTCTACACTGAAGAGATTTTCAGGTGAAGGTGTTCCTATCTGTAACTTATGCGGCTTCTAGCTTCTATAGGGAATGAGAGGACTCCAGGTTCTTCAGATGCCTCTGGCAGCGGCTTGACCAGGCCTTCCGGACCCTGTGTCTATTTGTATGATGTTTGTTCTTCCAGTCTAAGAATTACATTGACTTCTATCCTGTTTGCCTAAGAGAGTGGCTCTTGGGGAAGGTCACACTGTCACTTTTAGTAGACTGAATTGTTCCAATACACTTCCGCTACTGAGGACAATGACCCACAGTGGATATTTTCCTCTGGATTTTTTTTTTTTGCAAACATTGTTCACAGCTGCCAGCAACTCACCACAATGTTGGTATCTCAAAACAGCAAAGATACACTGTATCACAGTTCCCAAGATACAAGTACAAAAATCAGTGTGTGGCCAGGGCCACATGTCCCCTGGAGGCTGGGGGTGGTGGGGATAGCTTCCTTGCCTCTCTCTTCTTCCTGTTACTTATGGGCATTTTTTCTTCCCAGTCTTCCTCTGGGTGAGCGTATCATCGCTCTTCTCTGTGTGTGTCATCTTCTCTCTTGTCTCCTACAAGGACCTTTGACACGTGGCCTAGTGAGGTAATCAAGAATGATTTCATCTCAAGATCCTTAATGTAATTAGATCTACAAATCCCCTTGTTTTCCAAACAAGGTGATGCTCACACCAATCTAGAAATGCCCCTGGGGGTCATTATTCCACTCACAGAAAAAGGCAGCAAAGTCAGTGAGAAACAGGTATAGAATAGATATGCTATCCTTGCCCAAACTCCGAAGAACTGCTTGGCTTCAGTTTCTTATTAGCTTTTCTTCCCTTCCAGTAAGATTTCGTTATTAGGCACTCGTTATTTTCTCTACTTTGTAGTCACTGAGCTGACATTTGTGGTAGCCGCTTCTCTCTCATAATCCACAGTGAACCCATAGTGTAGTTTGTATATACGATGTACCTCACAGGCTTCTGTTTTGAACACTTCCTCTCCAGCCGGTGGGTGCTGTTCTTAGGGGACCATGGAGCTTTTAGGACAATGGTTCTTAAACCCACAGGGGATTAGATGACTCTCTTACACGATCACATATCAGATATCCTGCATATTAGATATTTACATTATGAATCATGACAGTAGCAAAATTACAGTTATGAACTAACAATGAAAATAATTTTAAGATTCTTGGTCACAACAACATGAAAACTGTATTAAAGAGTTAAGCAGCATTAGGAAGATCGAGAACCAGTGCTTGGGGAAGTGGATCCTCTCTGCTAGAAGTAGATCACAAAGAGTTGCCTTTGAAGCCCACAGCCAGGCCTGGTTGTTGCTCATTCATTCTCTGCCTCCTGGTTTACCTTGAAGCAAACAGTACACACTCCCATTCCGATGAGCCTTCCTCACCATGGTGGACCAAAGTGCTCCGAAAGTGGATAATTATTCCTTCTTCAAGCTGCTCTTTATGTTCTCTGTCACATCAACATAAAACTCACTAGCACACCAGCCCTCTTTCCACAAACTCCTTCATTTGTTGGTTCATTTATTTTTCTGTGTAGAAGTTTAGAATTTCAAGTTTTATACAATTTTGTGGGGCAGATCCCAATAGGCAAAATGCATCACATGCTCCTATTGAGATTGAAGCTTAAAAATTAACCTGGTTCCAGCAGCTGAAAGCACTAGCAGAATACTTGAAGACTAGGTCCTAGGTAAGAAGAAGAGACGCTCTCATTTACCATGTGCTAGGATGCTGCCCAAGGATGCCCAAGCATGAAGAGTTATTGCAAACCCACAGGTGGTTTTATCACTATTTCTATTCACATAGTAGTTTGTTGGTTTGGAAAAGTTATTCTGCCTTAAAATAATAATAATTTACAAGTGTACATCTTGTGTAGATATAAAATTCCTTATTGTATCCATCAATACAAGTGGTGAGAAATAGAAATAACCTCCTTTGTTTCTGTTATCTAACAGAAGCAATCCCATGGTTATGCAAGAAAATATTGACATAATACATTAATGCCTCACTTTAAAAATATCCCATAATATCCAACATTTAAAAAGAATAATTATATAAAGGAAATAACTATACCAAGCCAAGGCACATTTGGATCCATACAAGACACTGATGGGTGTTTCCCCTGAATCTCATTTAGAGCATTGCGGACAGTCAGTGTTCTGTCTTCAGATGATCCTGGGAATCATCTCACTTGGTTGTGACATTTGTCTCTTCGAGTGTCATTAGAAGATGACACTCTGTAAGAGGAGCACGATAGGTCAGATGATAAAGTGATAAAGTATGTTGACATGCTGAATTTTCTATTTATTTATAATACTTATTGTCTGGTAAATTTTTACTGCTTTAATTTTAAGGGATTATATTTATTTCAATCTATCTAATCAGTAATGACAATAATAGTATTAGCAAGTTGATTGGCAATCTCTATCTTGTACTTTGGTCTTTAGGCCAGTAGCAAATAATGGTATGTATTAAATGTTCAGTTGTCATTTGATTTCTTGGTTATGTGATAGGAGACACACAGAGATGAGTAAATACATCCCTGTACTCCTGGGGTCCTTCAGACAGACAAGCATGTTTGCATATGGAGGTAGATAATATATACAGCAAGGGATGAAAAACTTCACTCATATTGATTCTGCTCTTGCTTATTTATAAATAAGTGCCCCAACACACTGCTTCTGATGACAGTGTTCCATCCTGTGAGGTTAGAAAAGCAAAGGTTCACCAAAAATAGATATACCCACAGCCATGACTAAGTGCATGTCAAGATAGTCACCAATGGCATTTGGCATCCGCGTTGTAGACAGTGTTGAACACAGATAGAAGACTGCTCCCTTAATCATAAGAGCCTTTCCTCACATGTTTCCTAGTTTGAAAGGACATTGTTATAAAGGCCTGGAAGTGGAAATCATAGAAGAAAGGGAGAAAAAATAGTTTGGGGCTATTTTTGTTCTATGAGTTTCACTTTTTCTTAAATGGATACATTTAAAAAGCATACCAACAGCAGCCAGGCATTGTGGCACACATCTTTAATCCCAACACTTGAGAGGCAGAAGGAGATGAATCTCTGAGTTCAAGGCCAGCCTGGTCTACAGAGGAAGTTTCAGGACAACCAGAGCTACAGAGAGAAACCCTGTCTCGCAAGAAGAACAAGAAGAGGAGGAGGAGGAGAAGGAGGAGGAGGAGGAGGAGGAGGAGATGAGGAGGACAAGGAGGACAAGGAGGAAGGAGGAGACCCACACCAACAGCAACAGCAATAAAAAGGTTTATTCTTTGTGAGGCAGCGCTAGAGTTTGGAGGTACTGTTTTAATCAGGCTTGCTTTATGGATGTTAATTATGGCCATTGCTTTAAATTCTGTGAATATGCATTAAAAGAAACAAGTTGTAGGAGAAATACAACTGAGTGGAATTTGAGGATAGTCCATAGGCTCCCAAGACAAACCTGTCCTCACCTAGGCAGATAGCAGGGCTACATGGTACACTATGAAAACCACTTGGTGACTTCCTTCAGTTCCCAAGGGACTAAGGCCAGGAGAGCCCAGAGGACAAGAGGTGTGTCTTAGACTGTAGTCAGCATGCAGTTCGGTGGCGTTTCTGGTTTGACATTTTTATTCTCTTGGTGATAACCTAATCGTTATTAAAACATGTGTTTGGATTTTCTTGTGCAAATAGTTCATAGGTCTCAAAGTCAGGCAGTCCAGATGAGACTTGATAGGCTGGTGTCAGTTGTCAGAGGATGAGGGTAAAAGGGAGGGAGGGAAGGGTGGGAAAAGACAAGGGAGGGATGTAAAGTAAATAAATTTAGATAATAAATTTAAATTTAAAAAATGGATCCTTGCTCTGAAGTAGCCCAGGATCTCTTCCCAGGTTGCCTTTGGACATACAAAAGTGCCAGCTACCATCTTAACAATTCTCCTGGCTCTCTTGAGTGGTGATAGTGTAGGAATACATAGCAAGTTTCTGTAGCATATATATAAAGAGATTTTTATTTATTTATTAAAATTTATTTGTTTGTTTGCTTGTTTATTGGCTTTGCGAGACAAGGTTTCTCTGTGTAACCTTGGCTGACCTGGACTTGCTTTGTAGATCAGCCTAGCCTTGAACTCTCAGAGATCTGTCTGCTTCTGCCTCCCCAAGTGCTGGGATTACAGGTGTGTGCCACTGTGCCCAGCTATAAACAAAATTTTCTTTTAAGAATAAGAGGGCCAGCAACCTGGCTTAGAGGGTGAGGGCACTTACCCATTGCCAAGCTGATAACCTGAGTTTCAATGCCCAGGCTCCACTTGGGAAGGAGTTGATTCACGCAAGTTGTCATCTGAATCCCACAGACATAATGCAATATGCATGCACCCTCCACCCACGCCCACAAATAAATAAATGTAGTTAAATTTTGTTTAAAGAATGAGGTTCTCAGGATTGTGGAGGTTGAGGAATTTCAGCGTCTGTGGTCTGGGGGCGTGAGAACAGGGAGAGGCTGCAGTGTGAGCTATAGTTCTGAGTATGAGCCTAGAGACAAGAGATGACTAAGGTCCCTTTCCCATTCCTCCTTCTCCCAAGCCCCGCCTTCCATCCTATCTGGTATACCCATGAAGGAATTGGTGCATTTGTTCCAGATGAGAAGATTTGGGGGGCAGATTAAATTGCCCTGTGATGGGCATTTGGAAGAAATGCTATCAAAGTAGACGTTCTTGTCTTTGTCAAGGACATTTGTACGCTGAGTATGCAGTTCTTGAGTCTCTTGTTTAAAACTTTAATGAGCTGGATAAAGTCCATGCCAGGGAAAGCCCTGTGCTTTACTGTTCATCCGCTCACCTATTGCCCTTGACCAGAAGCATCCTCACTTGTAGTGATGGCTGGCTGAATACCTTACCTTCCTATGTCCCAGAAATTTTGAAAGACTCATCAAAAGGCTTGAGTGCTGAGGAGGGGTCTTAGCAGGTGACCCTGAAGAATTGCCACAAACTGAAGAGGCACTTACCAGGTGCTCTTCAAACAGAATGCCCACCTTTCAAAGCCCATTCTGAAGCCCATCTCTCTGTACATGCAGCTGTTCTGATAGCCTATAGAGTCAACGTTCAAAATGCTCTTCAAAGAAATGATTGCCAGGCTGGGAAGAAATCACTAATTTCTCTTAGGGAAGAAAAGAATGTTCTTGAATATTTTATGATAGTCTGTTGGTTCATAACACATTTGTGGAGACAGGGAAATAAAAATTGTAAGGCGTTATATCTCGGGATTTGGCAGGAGAAATGGCATGCTGTTGGCAGCTCTTTACTTGGTCTCAGTGGCACAGTAAGAGAATGCCAGTGTGGTGCATTCATCAGCAAACAGGGTCCCAGGGCTCGGGATCAAAAGCTGGTTTCTCTTTGGAGCAAGTTGATCGTTTGGTATTAATGGAGAGTCCAACCATTTCTCCCAAGAAGCTGCTTCAGAATATAATAGCCTAGAGGAATCTATCCCTTTTCCATATTTGACAGGCAAATGCAAAGCATGAGTAATTTAATGATCAATTTTAAAGGACTTAACGCCATCCTGGCTAGTCTAAGTTGGTCTCTTGGGCATATGACTTGGCAAGGAGCCGTAACTCACTCAATTTCCTCACCCTTCAAATGATCTAATTTTCCACTGACCTAGAATATCTCTGACCCAGAACAGACCTTAGCCCAACAGAAAACCAGTGAGGCTTGAAGGCAGGTGAATTAAAATACCACATCCCTTTAATTCTGTGTTATAACGTATATTTAGACAAGGATTCTCCTTACTTGATAAACACTGGGATCTGGGGAGCGGAGTATCATAAGTCATCCCTAGGCTAGTAAGAATCTGTGGCTGGCAAATTTATTTTAACATTAGATTAAATCGGTAGTCTAAAACAGAAATTGTAAAAATCAATAGAGTACCTTTCAACTATGGAGAAACAGCATGCGTGGTGGCTTCGAACCTGATTATAAAGGCACAATATCAAGATGTTGGGAAGGGTTGAGTCCCTCCGCTAACCTCCAGTCAACCCTCTTCTTCCTGCTGGACCTTCTCATGACCCACAAAGGAGTCACCGTGTTTGTGCTAAATTGGGTGATTTGGAGAACAAATCTAAGTTACACGGTGTTTTGGGCCTAAGGAAGATGGAGAATGCTATTAAAATAGAGGAAATTGGTTTTCACTTCATTGACGGGATGGCGTATGCTGGATTTTGGTCCTTAGTCATAGTTAACTGACAGCTTTTTCTGTCCCTCAGCCCCAGCCTCCTGGTAAACAGAAACTCTGACTGCTCTGCAGACTTAGCAACTCACCCGAGGAGCGCTGTGATGAGGAAAGTGCAGGCTAGACCTTGGCTCTTGCTGCGGCGGAGTGTGTGGGGCAGGGCTTCCATCCAACTCTGCACTGGTGCTGATGTCAGGAGGGGAGCCAGGGCCAGCTGCTGGGAGAGATGAGTACGCAAATGCTGAAGTCTCTGCTTTCCTCACCCCCAAACAAACACCCTCTGACCATCACTTTCCTTTAGTGTTTCTTTTCTTCCATCTGGAACTAGACTGTCTATCTCTCACACCTTTTTACATTGGTTCTTTCAATAAATATTTGCTAAGCTCCTGCTGTCTACAAGGCATCCACACCTCTGTCTGCCCTTCCTCCTCACTGCCTTCTGAAACTGCTCAGGTAAACCCACGGTTACATTTCCAGCACTTTCTCTAGAGCATCCATCTGAATGGTGACATCTTCATGGTCCATAAAATTCTCAGCTTTTAAAGATATTTCCACCTTTCCAGGTGTGCTCCCTTTGAAGCTTTCCTCCTAACCACCTTCTTTTAAGCACATGCTCTTAACCACTGAGCCATCTCTTCAGACCTTTCTTGGTTATTTTCTTGTTTCTCATCCCATTTCTGCTCTTTGGTTGGCACATCCACTCTTAACCCCGTTTCTCTTTTAGTCCCACAGACTTCCATGCTTTATTCTCTTCCTTCAGCCATCACTTACATGGCAGAAAACTCTGGGGAATTCATGTCCAATCTGCAGATCTTGTCTAACTCCAGACACTTTTTTTTACAGAATCCAGTCACATGTACTAATTATTATAGCTGTGTAACAAATCAACCTAAAATGTAGAGGCATAAAAAATAATCAGACATTGAATGAATTTACATCCGTGGCTATCTGATCCTAGGACACAATATCTAGGATTTCAGCTGAAAAGACTTCAGGCATCTGGATACAAGAATCTGTAAATGTCTCCAAGTGAATCTCTGGTGGTTGACTCTGGCTAACGTCTAGACTGCCTTTGACCCAGTCAGCCATAAGACTTACAAATGGTTTTTCTTTATGACTTTATACTTTTTTTTTTATACTATGCCAGTCCCAGAGCCATAGACTTTCTTACCTGGAAGCTCAGGGTTCCAAAGTTGAGTGCCCAGCTCACAATAGAGAAGCTAAATTACATTTTATAAGGCATCTGGCCTGGGAATCACCCAGTGTTGCTTTCACCATTTTGTGTTGGTTACAAGCAAGTCACAAACTGCCTGGGTTTGAGAAGAGGCAACTTCCACTCCATCTGGTGACAGGGTAGTGGCAAGACTGCAACAAGGGTGTGACACAGAAGATACTAGTACAGCCAACACTGGGGTGGGGGTAATGTATCCCCACCACTGCCCCATGCCCATCCCCTCATGATGCCCACATATACAGATAGTCTTAGTGCTTAGTGCTGTGTTTCCTATTTTCCTTCATGTTATGTTCATATTAGACACGTTTTCTTGGGTTGTGGCTCACTACCACCACTTTATGTCATTTTAATTTTTATGTGTGTGTGTGCGTATGTCCTCACTTATCTGTGTGTGTACCATGTTCATGCCTGTACCCAAGGAATCCAAAAGAGGCTGTCAGTTTTCCTGGAACTAGAGTTACAAGAAGAAACTATTCACATCCCAATGTGGTTGCTGGGATCCAGATCTGAGTCCTATGTTAAAGCAGCAAGTGCTCTTAACCACTGAGCAATCTCTCCACCTCTAGTCCCTTTTCTTTCCTTTTTAAAATTTTTTCTTTTTTTGGTTTTTTTGAGACAAGGTAGCCTTGGCTTTCCTGGACATGCTAAAATTTTTTGACATCCAAGCAGTGATGATGAATACCTTCAATCCCAGGACTCAGGTAGGCAAGGCAGGCAAATCTCTGTGAGTTCAAGGCCAACTTGATCTACGAAATGAGTTCCAGGACAGCCAGGGCTACACAAAAAAACCTGTTTCAAAATAAAAAAAAAATTTACTAGTTATTTGAGAATGTTGTAAATGTTTTGATCATTTTCCCAGTACCTCCCCAAATCTTTACAGACCATTTTCCTTCCCTACACCCCCAAGTTTGTTTTCATTTTCTTTTATTTAAACCATTAAGACCAATTTGTGCTGCCCAAATATTCTTGAGTGCGGACCTTGGGTGATGCATCATGGCATCACACTTAGAGACAACTGAGTTTTTCTCTCCCAACAGCTGTCAATTACCAGCTAAGGGTAGAGTTCTGTGTCCATCTCCCCTTTCCTTGCTGGGGCTTGGTCTGGCTTGGTCTTGTACAGACCTCTGCATGTTATCCCAACTGCTGTGGGTTCCTGTGTGTGTCTCCTTGTAGCATCCTCCATTTCTGGCTCTTACACTCTCTCCATCCCCTCTTTAGCAATGATTCCTGAGCCTTGGAAGGAGAAAGTGAGATGTATATATTGTTTTGAGAGCTCAGCATGCCATAGTCTTTTATTCTCAGCTTTGGCCAGTTGTGAGTCTCTGTGTTAACTGCATCTGTAAATAGTAGCCTCTCTGATGAGGGCCGAGAGATGCACTAACCTATGGCACAACTCTAAGTGTTCATTGGATAGTTTAATACTATGCCTATTTAATGCCCTTAATTCCAAGAAGCGACCCTCCTTAAAAATGAAAAGAAATAAAATAAAAATAAATAAAAAAAACAGCCTCCCTGAGCTATGTTTAATCTACAACCAACATTATGTACAGTTCTGTGTTTTCTCGATACAATGAATATAACAAGTGAGTGGCATTTTTAGGGAGAGGCATTTGCCTGGGGTATTCTTTGGTTAGCATAGGTAATTATTTCTCACCAACATGATAACAGGATAGTTCCAGTTTCAGAGGAGAACATTTGATGCATTGTCTTCCCCATGGTGGTTACCTTTCTTTCTACTTGTATTCCTTGCCAAGTAAAGCTACTACTTCTGCTGGATTCCCTCACTACCCACACATGAGCTCTCTTTGGTTCCATTGTGCTCCATACTTGAGCTTATCAAGTGTTGGTCAGACCCATGCACTGACTATAAGATTCCCCAAAATTATCCTTCAGTACTCAACAGACCCAACTGGAGTATTCGCAGTCAAAGAAACAGATTCTTGTGGTGTTTGGTGGTATTTTTCATGGTTTTGGTCCTTTGATTTTTTTTTCTTGGCATTTTCCTAACTTTCCAGGCACTTACCAAGATTTTTGTGGATGGTTGTTTGTCTTATGTGTCACTATATCAGAAAAGAAAAGGAGTTTAGTATTGTTTAGATGATGGATGTTAAATGGGTCAAAATTTTAGTTCCATACCAGTTTGAGAAGACTGCAGAAAAGACATAGGAACAACCGGGGGCCGGGGTAGGGCGTGGGAGATGGGGCGGCACATTGGACTATGAGCTGTTGACTTGGTGTATGGAATCTTCTTTGAACACAAAGTCGTTCAAACCCTGGAATGAGTCACCTGTCTTCAGAGGCAATGAGCTCTCCTTGTGGATGTATTCAATTACTGGACAGTAGACAATGTTTAATGACTATTCAAGAGTCACTGAGTTAAGAATATCTTACTCAAGGGCCAGGCACAGTGGTGCATGCCTTTAATTCCAGCACTTGGGAGGCAGGGGCAGGCAGATCACTGTGAGTTCAAGGCCAGCCTGGTCTACAAAGTGAGTCCAGGACAGCCAAGGCTACACAGAGGAACCCTGTCTCAAAAAAACAAACAAACAAAAAGAATATCTTATTCTATCAAGATTTTATAATGAGACACCAGTATTTTAGGGCTCAGGACAACATACCTCAACCCATGACTATTGGACAGTGTCTCCAAGCTGAGTGTTACAGCTCCTCCAAGGTAAAGTAGTCCTAGTAGAGACATCTGTGCACCACATTTAGTAAGTGTGGCTGGACCACATTAAAAAAAAATTAGAGGTTATTTGAATTCTGTAGCTTATTCTAATGGCCTATATTCTGTAACTTCTTGACTGTATCAAGATAAGATCTGTATGTAGAAAGAGCTTAATTAGAAGTCTATGAAACTCATCTTTCATCTTCAAAATCATACTTGTCTCCATAATCAAAAGTATGCCCATAATTTTTTTTTGCACTAAGACTGGGAGGTTTCCTAATGAGTTAGCAGAGGAGACCACCAGCAAAGAACACCCAAGAACTTAGAAAAAGGAAGCAAAGAAGGTACTGAAATGCCACAACCTCCACAGTGCTCCATGCTCAGATGGGCTTAGGTGGGACAGCATGGAGTAACCTTGCCTGCCACTTGTCACAAGGTCATCTATGATTACGGCAAATGGGGTCAACCTCATTCATATTGTAAAGCCACAGCTGCAAAGGGCTCGTGGCCATTTCTGCATGCAAATGTTTATCATGGCAATGATTTGGGCAATGGAAAATACACATGGGCAAACCGAAAGGGAATCTGTATATGTTGCAATTGCAGTGACCTACAGATAACATGTGATATGAGGACATGGGAACATGTATAAGATGAACAGCACAGTTAAAACCAGGACTCCTCAACATGTATGATGTGGTGAGGGCACTGCTCGGAGAGCCAAAGAACCTCAGGTTGGGTTCCAGCTGTGGCAGCGAAGGTCAGCTGGAACAGGAAGCTCTACATCGCCTTTGTAAAAAGGAGCAAGTGCATTGAATCGCTAAGGACTCTGCCCGTTCCTCCTCATAACACAAGACGATATTTTAAACATCTGCCTGAAGCAAAGGCTAATCGTCTTGCTTTTGTACATTTTTTAACCTGTAACAGGGTAGCACAGACATTTTAGTCCACTGAACTATCTCAAGAATTGCAAAAGAACGCCAACAAAATTTCATCTGCCCTTTAGCACCATTTCTACAGTTACAAACTAATTAAAAGCGAGATAGAACCTACCTGTTACCACAAAGCACAATTAGCTACAGGGCCCATTGCATTTCCCTATTGGGGTAATTATGCGTGTACTCTAGAACAAATGGACTTTCTCGTACTGTAGAATGAATCACAAGTGATACTTATGTATTAGTTGGCTTGGAATACTGTACTATGGCAATATAGCACATGCTGTTGGGTCTCTATTCTGGAGGCTAGATTTTAAGGATCAAAGTGTAGATAGGTTGGTTTCTCCCAAGACCTCTGTCATTGGCTTTCAGATTGCTGTTGTCTTACTGGGTCTTTGCACAGTCTCCCTTCTCATGGAAGAGCACCTTGCAAGGGTTTCATGTGTTCATTTCCCCTTCTCAGAGCATTAGTCATATGGGACTAAGAGCCACTTTAACGGCCTCTGTTCTGATAAATTAGCTCTTGGAATACCCTTGTTTGTTTTCTTCAAGACAAGGTTTCTCTGTGTAGCCTTGCCTGTCCTGACTGGCTTTGTAGACCAGGCTGGCCTGGAACTCACAATGATCGACGTACCTTTGCCTCCCAGAGTACTAGGATTATAGGTGTATGCCACCACACCCAGCTGAAGACCCAGGCTATAAATGCAATCACTTTTTATGATGCTCAGAGTTAGCATGTCTGTATATGAATGTGGGGTTACAATTGAGCTTCTAGAAGACATACTAGATTAACCCCAACAGCCAGGGGAAAAACTGTAATGTAAATGCTAGCCATGTATTTGGTTCCCAATATCTACTAAGTGAATAGTGACAAATTGTATTTGAGCCTTATTCTTAGCATTCAGACTTATGATAGCATCATCTAAGCCAATACAAACACATCTCAGGGTCCCCTTGCTCAGTTAGGCCTCTTGTCCTCACAGTCATGTTTTCCCTACCACATAAAATCACTCTGTAGAAAGGACTAAGGAAGAAAAGGCACCTTTTGTCCCTTTTTGATAAAGTCAGATCTTTGTATCTGGCTTATAACCTTCAGAGAACTTTTCACATAGTTACCTCATTTAATCTCACAAAGTCTATTGAAGCATGCGGTATTTGTATCTCTTTTTCATAGGAAGACTGGGTAATGCAGCTTTCTGCAAAAGAGAAGGCTGGTGAATGAGGCATCCCAACCAAGGTCAGGCATAGGAACAAAGAACATTCAAATCTTTGTCTTCGGGCTCTATGCATGTTCCCGAGTCAAAAAAAAATCACTGCTAATGGGAACCTAATCAACTTTATAGTGAAGGTTCCAATCTGCTTGGTTGTGAGGGAAAAAAATGGATATGAGTTTGAGGAGCAGGTTTGCTACTTCCTGTTCCTTGGGTCACATTATTCCTTTGCTTCATCTTTTAGCAAAACTTACCAAGCACCTTCCATGTGTCAGGCATGGTTCTAGGATCTGGTAATATAGCAGTAACAAAATCCATATGCACATCACTTCCATAGAATGTACAATCTAGTAGAGAAGATAGGAAATGCAATACGTTATGAAAAGTGATTCTGAAGAGTCAAGACTGCTGTGAAGAAGGTAACCCTGGGAAAGGGCAAGCACTAACTGTAGTGCAGTGATCAGAGACGGCCTCTCTTAGATGAGATTTGACCTGCAACTTGGCTGATTATTAAAAAACTAAAACACAGCACAGCCAAAGCTACATAGAGAAACCCTATCTTGAGAAACCAAATAAATAGGCAGGCAGACAGACAGACAGATAAAACAGAGGCATGGAGCTGGCAAAAGGAGGCTAGATATAATTAGTACACACTGCTTATCTCTTGAAACACCATATTGAAATTCACTAATATGGGTAATTATTCATCTTGACCATGTTTTCATTTTGATCTCTTTGTTTGTGTGGGTGTGTATTTGTGTGTGTGTGTGTGTGTGTGTGTGTGTGTGTGTGTGTGTGTGTGTGTGTGTGTGCGTGTCTACAGGAGAGAACAATTTGGGAGAGGCAACTCTTCAGTTCTCTCCTTCTATCATGTAGGTTCTGAAGATTCAGCATAAGACATCAGTTGCTCTTCCAGGGGATCCAGGTTCAATTCCCACACGGTGGCTCCCAACCCTCTGTAACTCAAGTTCCAAGGGATCTAATAGCATCCTCCTCTGGCCTTCATGGGCATCAGACAAGCATCTAGTGCACAGACATGCACTCGGGCAAAACACCCATACACATAATAAAATAAAACAAACAAAATAAAATGTAAACAGAAATAAAGGATCTAGACATCCAAAGACATGGAGCCAAGAAAACGGAAGTTTGGAGGCCCCAAGACAACGCTGATGGGTGCAGAATGAAAGACAAGACTGGAGCAGAGTGAAGGAGAGGAAGATGAGCAGAGGGCAGCAGGCCAGGCTATTTCACACGAAACCTGTCGGCCGAAGTGAGAGGCTCTAATTTTACACCAGTTGGAATGGGCAGAGACTACTTAATCTTTGAGGAGAAAAGAAACATTATTTGATTTATACTGACAGCTTATGATCCAACTTCCTCTGCTTCGGTTGTATTGCCGGAGAAGTTCCTGTAGCACCGGCTACTACTGTGTATGTTTTTGAGAGGATTTGGTATATTTTTGAGAACTCAATATGTGTTAATTCTGTCACTAAATTATAGACATAGTAGAAGATGCTTTTAAATGCAAGGCATGTCATGCTTTCAATCATTTTATTTTTCACAGAATTAATTTAGTCTTCCTGTTCATTTCTTTTGTTTTTATGTTGAAATCGCATTTATTTGGTGTGTGTGTGTGTGTGTGTGTGTGTGTGTGTGTGTGTGTGTGTGTGCGCGTGCGCGCATCTGCATCTGTGTGTATATGTGGGTGCATGCGTTTTTGAGTGGGGTGCATGAGTGTTAATGGTACAGGTATGGAGGTGAGAAGACACCTTTGGAGAGTGGGCCCTCTCCTTCCTCCATGTGGGCCCCAGGGATTTCCCATTAGTTATGAATATCTTCCTGCTCCCAATGGAGGATCCTGTTCCATAAATTGCAGGATTCGCTGTTTTGCTAGTGTGAACTCTCCTGCTCCTTCCAGGCTGTGTCATGATACAGGGTGAGGGGATGGAGGAGGTTTGTTTGGAATGAGGATGACTCAACAGAGTGATGCTTGTTCAAGAAGACAGAACATCCGTATCACTTATCAAGGGTGTATTCTGTGCTGTACTCTATTAGGCTCTGTGACTACGGTCCCTGAACTAGAGGACAATAGAAGTTCACTGTACTAGTAACACACACACACACACACACACACACACACACACACACACACACACACATTGAAGAATAAGCCACCATTTTTATAATATCAAGAGCAAGAAGAATAAAGCCTCCAAACAGGAAGAACAGTGACCATCTTAGACCCAGTGTCCTCCAAGAACCGTTAGACTTTGTTTCATTCCATCTGAAAACACTCTGTCATATTTGAAGGCTTTTCCAGTGAACACAAGGTTTTTTGCTGTTACTTCAAAATGTTGCAAATCTATCACCTCAAAAATATGTAGCTGATTCTAACTGGAACTGAGACTGTATTGTTTTCCAACCAGTTTCATAGGCCAGCCCTGGGAAGTGTTCACACCATGGGGGGTGGGGGGTGAATATCCATAGCTATGGGTACTTTGGGCAACTGGTTTTTCTTCTCAGAAGCAAGTTTATTTATTATTTTTCTCTATGATTAGAGAAATATTTATGATGGGAAAAGGCAGAAAGTGAAAACAAAAACATAAGCACTTGAGAATCAGCTTGTCAGTCATATAAATTATATGTAATATATAGCTTAACAAGCATAAGATGCCACACACCAATTTGCAATTTGATGCCATTACCTACTTAATATATGATGAATATTTTCCCATACTGGCATATATGTCTCTGTGAAATGTTAATGATAGGATAATATTTCATAGTCTATGGATTATACTGTATCCGTGCCAATGGTTTACATATATTTTGGTCTCGGGAATCCTGAGTTAGTTTCCGTGAGAAAAAAGAACCTTTATTACAGGGAACACATGTATGGGGCATTGCATATGTAGAGCAGCTGATAGTGAAATCAGCAACAGGATACTCTATTGGCTGCCATGAGCAAAGGTATCTGTTTCATTTAAGGGAAAGATTTTCAATGTCCATAGCTTTTTCGTAGCTAAAAATTATTGAGAGCTTTGAAGGAAAACAATATCATTTTTCTTTGTTTTTATTTTTGTTTGTTTCGAGGTGGAGTCTAACTCTGAGTGGAACTTATAGCGGTCCCCCTGCCTCAGCCTCCTGTGTGCTGATATTACAGGCATCAAAAAACTTCTATTTTTTAATGTGTTTTGTTCTTGGAACATTTCACTCATGTATAAAATATACTTGAGTATATCCATCTCACCACTATTCCTTCAACTCCCCTCGCCTACACACACATCTCCCTCTAAAATTCATGTTCCTTTTTCTTTTTTAGCGTTAAGTCTCATTAGTGCTGCCCTTGTGCATGAGTCTGGGTCATATCCTGGGCATCGGCAACTTATCAATGGCCAACCCTGACAAAGAAAAGTGACTCTCTCTCCCTCAGCCAGCTGTCAGCTCCCAAGGGCTCCTCAGCTAGGGGTGGGGTCTTGTGAGCCCCTCCCTCACCTTTGATGGATTTGAAACTTCCTTGATGAGCACAGCTTCTACAGGTTGCTGTCTACAGCCACCATGTCCTGTTCAGAAGATAGCATCTCATGGCACTCTTCGCCCATTCTTTTGCTTTTCCATCTCTTCCCTGGACCTTGACAAGGGGAGGAGACTTAGCAGGATGCTCCATTTAAGCCTGAGAACCTACAATCACTTATTCTTAGAATTCTGATTAATTGTGAATCTCTATATTAATTACTCCCTACTACAAAGTGAAGCTCCTGTGACCAAGGCTGAGAACAACCTCAGTCAATGACTATAAGGACAAATAATTAGAAAGCAGTTTGACAACAGGGCCATTTAGTAAAATAACAATAGTAGGTTCCCACTAGCTTCTATGACCTCCCCACCTATATGCTTTTGTCTAGGTTTATACGACAAGACATGTGTTCTCCCCCAGGAGAGATGGCCTCAAATACATGCAAAAGAGTTTGGCTGCCCCAGAACAGCCAGGCCACTGTTGTACCAGTAGCATATCTTTCCTTGAAGGTCAATACTGTAGCCTGCAAGGTCCAGGGCTGGGTAAGACCACTAATATCTGTTCTTCCCAAGCAGCCTGATAGCATGCTGTGGTGCTATTAAACCTAGCCAGCAGGGAGGAAGTTTTCCTGTCAGTTTGAGATTTATTTCTCTATGTCCTGTAGCCAAAATGTGTAGTGTCTTTAGCAGTTAGGTCCTACCTTCCAGCTCTGGTTGGCAACAGAAAGCAATAACATTACACTGTGTTATTTTGCCCATCTCTGGGGCCTCTCACACATTTTCTTAATACATTTATATGGCTGCACTGTGAAATAGAATATCTTTAGTTTTGATTCTTGTTGTTTATTTTCAAGACTGTATTTTACTTCCGACCTTTATCCCTTCCCCTTTCTCCTTCTAAACCCTTCCATACACCCCTCCCCACTTTCCTTCAAATCCATGGACCCTTTTTGAACTGTTACTGCATGCATATATAGAAAAATGCCTGGAAAGGGTGACTGTGATTTAACTTAGGCGTTCCTAACTGGAACATTTACACTGTCAACAGTAACTGTGTTTACTGCCCCCATGAACAGATGGTGTGGAGGGCAAAAGGCAAATGAGCAGTTAATCTGGGTAGTATGTTAGAGTATGATTCTGAAAATGATCATGGTATCTCTTAGAGCTTAGCTACTAATTGTGAGAGTTTTATATTTCATAAAATTTTAGTTTCTCCATTAGATGTATGTCATTGGACATATGGCTGTGAGATCAGAACTTTGAGATACAATTATCTGCATGATACATGCCACTTTTGTGCAGGTGCGTTCTGCTGCGCTGCCCTTGTTTCTGCTGTAATGTGTTGCTATTCATGTATACAAATGTGTTTTATAGAAATGCGCTCATTGGTGGGATTGTAATCACATGCCATCTCTTCCTTTATTGTGAGGTACCTAAGCCAATATTATGTGCATCACCACCACTTACTCCTTATGAGGATTCCATAAGGGTAAGTGTTACCACCGTTTTACAAAGAAACTGGGGGATAAAGAGGAAACTTAAATAGGAAAGAGGCTTAAAGTGGGGAGAAACGTAGAGCAAGCCAAAACCTATACCTTTTAACTGCTTTCAGCTGCTCCCATGAAGCTTGCTTTTCCTTCGCTTTTTTTTTTAATGCAGCATAGCACAAAGAAGCTTGCCATCAGACTGAATGAGTGGGGTGGGATTCATACAACCAGCATGCCTACATGCCGCCATCCTGCAGCCTGAGGTCTGCGACTGCTCCCCAGCAAGGACAGCAACTCTGGGCTCGGGTAGCATCTGGTCAGTGTCACTCTCCTGTCCTAGGATAGTGAGGAGCCAGAGCAGAGCACACACTGAGATTGCTTCTTTTAGAACAGAATCAATCATTTCGGAAAGCTTGGATTATGCAGTGCATTGGAAATCCATAGTGCTTATTTCTAGACTTGATATTGACCATTGGCATGTCAATATCAAGTTCTGGCATGAAGCCATGTTTGTAGAAGGAGAACAGTTTCCTGAGAGAGCATTCAAGAAGCAAAAGGCTTTGGTCATAACAACCTCATGACAATAATAGAAGATATACATGGTGCCTCAAATATAAGTCAAATCTACTAAAAATAAGATGAAAATTGAGCTTTGAAGATAAGGTTTTGTATACAGTAAAAGAATTTCACATACAAATCCAGAAGGAAAGCTCATATCTAGGTACTTGAATATGTATGTATTTTAAACACATGAAGTGTAGTGACATGATAATCTATTTTTTAAAATAAAATATATGCCTATGTACTCAATATCATCTGACCCTTTTACCCCTGGGTGGACATGAACCAATATGATCTAAACCCCAACTCTACAGCCTGGGAGTGTCAAGTACCAAGTTCACATTGCCTTGACTTGGGGACCTTTCTGTCAGTCCCATCTCTTGCTTTTTATTTACATCACCTCAATTTCATGTCTACCCAGGCACTAAGCCCCGTATTCCTGGACAGTTCTCTTACCTCTCCCTCCCTACTCCTCACATCCATCTACGCACAAACATTGTAAAACGTCAGCAGCTTTTCCAGTGACTTAGGCCTTATGCGCCTGGCTCTATTTTGACACCTCATGTCTCCAACAATGTTACCTACCCTCTTTATTTCCTCCTTATCTTCTTCCAGATTTAGTAAAGAAAAGCACCCCTTTCCACATGATGTACACTTATACCCCAGCTCTCCCACGTCTTCTATATCAGACTGTATCAGCTTTTTACAAATAAACTGGGGAAACTAAAGTCATCCCTTTGTTTCGTGGGTACCGCACTGACACTGTTTGTGGGATGAGTGACTCCCCGAAGGTTAGAGACGAGACGCAGTTCTAACTGACATAAGCATACAAGGGACCCTTTTGTTTCGTGAGATTAAGAAGTTCAAGGTGTGCTAACCTAAGGGAAGTTTGATGCAGGGGCTCAAATGAATATTCAGAACCTCTGTGTGTGTCACGCAGCCTTGCCCTCCCCAGGGAAGATTCTCGCTATTCAGAGGGGTGTACCCTATGTTATAATGATCTGACATTTGTTTATATAACGCTTGAATATTCTTGTATATAGTTTACGATAGCGCTTGGAATATAATGAGAATCCAATATTTGCCAAATTTAATTATTTACTCAACTAATGTACATTTCCTATCTATACTACTTATGCCTTAAGAGTACAGTTTTAAATGACGACACTGAGTCTCTGGTCTCTTCTGGCAAATATTACCCTAAATAACATATATATATATATATATATATATATATATATATATATATAATAAAGTTCAAATTTTCACAAAGTATAAAGCCTATAAACACATGAAACAAGACACTGGTGACAACTGTTAAGTGAGGTGGGGCAGAAGAAGGTCTCCTTAGGATGCTGGGAGAGTCTGTTTAAGGGGAAGTGTTTAAGCCTAGATCTGTATAATAAGAAGAGACCATCTGTCAAACTATGGCACCAGCCAAGGACAATCCATGCAGTAAACTTCGAACCTCTACTCGGATCTAGCCAATGGACAGGACATTCTCCACATTTGAGTGGAGAGTGGGGTCTGACTTTCACACGAACTCTGGTGCCTCACATTTGACCACGTCCCCTGGATGAGGAGACCTGGTGGCACTCAGAGGAAGGATAGCAGGCTACCAAGAAGAGACTTGATACCCTATGAGCATACACAGGGGGAAGAGGTCCTCCTCAGTCACAGCCATAGGGGAGGAGAGTAAGGGGAAAATGGGAGGGAGGGAGGAATGGGAGGATACAAGGGATGGGATAACCATTGAGATGTAACATGAATGAATTAATAAAATAAAATTTTAAAAAGAAGAGACCATCTGATAGCCGAGCAAACATCTCAGCCAAGGACAAGGCGGGGTGAGGACCCTGTGGCAGGAGCAGGGCTCGCAGGTTGAATGCAGAAAAGGAAAAGGACACAACGCCCAACTAGTGAAGCACAGACATGTGGGAAGCCACTTGGGTTTTATTCTGGGAGGGAATAAGAAGCTACCAGAAAAGTACGCATGTGGAAGTGATGGGATTGAATACTTATTTTTTTTATTCCTGGTAAAGTAGTCATAACATAAAACTTGCCATCCTAACCCATAAACCATTTAGCACCGCTAAGTGTGTTTATTGTGTTCTGCAGCCAAACCCTAGGACTGTTTTATCTTGTAAAACTAAAGCCCACATCTGTTCTGTAACTCACTGTCAGCCCATTTCCCTAGCCCCTGGGAACCACCAGTCCTCTTTCTCTTTGGATGGGACTGCTCTGTACACTCACTGCTCATTAGTGGATCCATACAGCCTGGGGCGGGGGGGGGGGGGGGCAGCTCATTGCCTTATTTCACTTAGCACGTCATCAAACTTACTTTTGTAGCCATTCTACTGCAAGTGAGGAGGTATCTATTCCTTGAAGACTATATGCAATGTGTATATATATATATTCCATCTGCAAATCATCTGATTAGTCTGTTCTAATCATTTGTCCACTTTTTAGTAGGGTTATTTTGTCAAGTAAGTTCTCTATGCATTCTAGATAGTAACCTATATGGGACTTATGATCTATAAATAGTTCCACCTTCCTGTGGGATTCAATTTCAGTCCATTAGTTATGTTGCTTGGTCCTTAAAGGTTTTTCATTGGATGTACTTTAATTAATCTATTTTTCCTTTAGTTGGTGAAGCTCTTGGTATTATATCCAAGAAGGGTCATTGTTAAACCAGTGTCCTGTAGCTTTTCTCTCTCTCTCTCTCTCTCTCTCTCTCTCTCTCTCTCTCTCTCTCTCTCTCTCTTTCTCTGTGTGTGTGTGTGTGTGTGTGTGTGTGTTTGCCATTGCATTGGCATTAAGAAGATAACAATAAAAGCTAAAAGTGCCTGCCCTGAAGCTAACTGAGAAATACTACCTCTGTAGTATAAAACACCCAGACGCATAAAGCTGATCTGAATGAGTCTAACTGAAAGGAAGAAATTGATCAGCAATCCCCTGGCTGTGTCACCACAACCTAGGCATCTGGGAGAAAACTGAATGCCATTAGAATGTTAAGAAATTGTCAAATACTTAGATACTTTTTCCTCTGTTCTCCCTCCCCACCCCCGTGTATGTGTGTGTGCGTGCGTGCGTGCATGTGTGTGTGTGTGTCTTCCTCAATCCCTCTCCACATTTTTGGGGACAAGAGCTCACTGAATCTGAAGCTTGCTGATCAAGCTATACTAATTGGTCAGGAAACCCCAGGGTTCTTCCTCTTTCCGGCTCCCCAGCACTGAGATGAGTAGCAGTACACCACCAAGCCTGGCTCTCTCACAGGGGTGATGGAGAGCCTAACGCAGGTCCTCACGGCCATGCAGCAGGCACTTAACTAACAGAACCATCTCCAGCCCCTCCCCCAGGGCACTTTTGCAGGAATGTTTATGGTCTTAGCTTTCACATTTAGGTCCACTTACAGTTTTAAAAATTCACTTTGACTTTTGTTGGGAAACAGATTATAAGGAGGAAGATCTCTTTGTAGTAAGAGATGAGATGATTGTAATTTGGCTCAGAATAGCAGCACAGAGAAGATTTGATTCAACATAACATAAAGCTTTGTTTATTTCCATAGCGATATCAACTGCCAAGTATTGTGTGTCAGGCTGTAGATTACTGGTTGCTTGTCCTGCTTAGGATGCCCAAACACACAACCAAAATATTTACCCTCGCAAGTTCCCTTACAGTTTGGAGAGGCCACATGGAAAACACTGGCACATGACACATAAGCAGAAATCTAATAGAGATTTTTGCAATTAATTTTTGCTTTCTTGATTAAAAAAATAAAACACAACACTCTTCCTGAGCAAGACAGAAGACTGGAGACCGAACATCTGAAAGGCAAAGCAGAAAGTGAGCCACACCCAGGATGCTAGCCTGCACACCATGACTCTGTACTAGCTCTGCACTATTTTTTCTGGGCCTTCTAAAATCCAAAGATAACAAAACTCAGTGTGGTTCAGCCACCTGTGTGGAGTTGCGTGACGACACACATCTGGACACTATTCCCTCTAAGACATATGTGTGTGCTAAGCACTTAGACATGTTGCTTCTTTGAATAATGGGAAATTAACCCCCCCCCATTTTAAAGATGTTAACACAGAAAGTTAATATGTAGAACTGTGTCCCACATGTGACACTTTGGATAGAAAACAGAAAGTCTAAACATTAAAGAAAAAATAACAAAATCTGGGTATATCATAAGTTGAAATAGAAAAATTAAATAATGTAAAAAAGAGGGGCATCATCTTTTCCTGTCAAACTCCTACTAACCTCATAGCCCCACCTGAAAAACCGCCCATCTCTCAGTAAAACCTCCTGGGATGCTTTGAGATGATGTAAACTCCCCAGTGACCCCCTGATCACACATCTCTCTATTATAACATTTTACATTCTTATAAATGATATTCCTATATGTCTTAACCTCTAAACTGTGGGCTCTTTGAGGTAAATAACGAAGTCTTAGTCTTTTAGAAGTGCCTGGTATAACAAGTGTGGTGCATGGGTTTTTTTGGTTTTTGTTTTGGGGTGTGTGTGTGTGTGTGTGTGTGTGTGTGTGTGTGTGTGTGTGTGTGTTACATGCTTTTGAATTTGTGAGGCCCTCATTAGTAGCATTAATTTTAAAAATCCTAAACTGTTGTTTTCAGACTGGGAACCACAGCAGATAGTGGTCTGCCACAAGCACCTCTCAGAAATGAAGAAAAAAATGCAACTATAGGATGTACCAATCAGAAGGAACCAAGAAATTACTAAAACAACCGGAATGATGCAAATTAGGAACTTCACTAGACCTAGTTGACAAGTTGGTGGCCTGCAGAATTTCCAGGAGAGTGAGCCATGTCTGCTCTGGTTTTGATTAGATTGTTGAACCTATCCTTTTTTCTTATGCCTGCTTTCATAACACTACAATTTTGAATACATTTCTGCCTTTTCTTCTCTGAAAGATCTGCAAAAGTAAATATTTGAATATTCTGATTTAAGACAGATATGGAAATATAGATCAGGGATCATCCATCTTGTAGGAATATATACAACGTCAATATTCCACTACAGCTGCAAGGCACACAGTGGAAGATCCCTGTTGGTTGGCAGTTCTAGTGAGCACGAGACCAGTGGGGTCTTTCCTTCAGCACTCTACACTCTAACATCCTCCATCTGCTTCCGTCCACTGGAAGCAAAGGTGCTGTCCACCTAGAGCCTGGGACTCCACCTCCAGGCCTTGCCTCAGCCATGTGGAAGCCAGAATCCCTTCACAAATGACCTCAATCCTATTTCCAGGGCCAAAGCAGCTCACTGGGGTCGGCTCTTCTCTCAGAGGACTAGGTTATATCTGCAGGCTAGCCAAGAGTAGTTGTTAATGAGGTGTGGGCAGGTGGACATGCTTCCACATTAAGGTGAAGATGTCATCTGACCAACTCTGAAGATGCCTTCCTAAAGACCGGAGACACCAAGGACACAGTATAGGCTGATGGCATCTCTGAGTTGCCATGATCCACAGCTTTCCCTCAGACATAGCACAACTGATATCTCAAACCTTGCATTCCAAGCCATTATTGGAAAGGCTTTTTCCCATAAAAAGGGGATATGGGACATATTTTACATAATAGTTGGTTGTACAGATTTCTAACTGAGCAACTAGACTTCATTTATACCCTTGCCTTGGACACCAGTAATCCTAGGCATGAGTCATGACAGTAGTCAGTAAATATAATTGAGATGGAAGAAGATAAAAACTTATAAAAGACTATTAGATGAAAAGATCTTCCCCTCCTAAACCACAGTAAATATGTACTCTGAGATGAGAGATCTCAGAGCCTGCCCAAGAGCCATGACACAATATAAATGTTTATTAAACACTTGCCGATAAATTAATGAAGAACAAACATGCTCACTGCTGTTCACGTCCATAAATAGCACTGTGTACATGACATAATTTGGGAGATGCCGGCCAAGCTCAGGATGGTTAGCCATACACCCCAACTCTATCCTACAGGGTCTGCATAGAGACTTTAATCTTTTATCCCCAGTCACACTGGTTCTCTGGACCCCTTGCTGCTTGACATCTCAGCCATGTCTTCAACCTGTTTCGTCATTCTTCCCTCATCCTAACATAATAGCAGCCAACACCGAAGAACTCCTAGCCCCTAGAAAACCCCACTTCCTGTGGTAATCACCACTTCACCTCACCCCTGCATTGCGGTGGCACTGGGGGTCCTTCTCTGCTCTATGGAGAAATGATGGTGTCTGAATTCCTACAGCACCTAGCACAGGGATTCACACCAGCTGGCATGGAGAAAAGAAAAACAAAAACAAAAAGATTCTCGCGTGTTCTCTCCCTCCTTCTTTCTTTTATTTCTTCAATTTACATCCCACTCATTGCCCCTTCCCTCCTCTCCTCCTTGTTCCACTCTCCCTCTCTCTTTCCCCATCCTCCCTCCCCAATTCCTCAGAAAAGAGGACCCCACCCACCCACCCACTCCAGCTCATCAAGTCACGTCAACTCATCAAGTCTCATCCCCTGTTGCCTGGTGAGGCATCCCTGCCAGGGGAGAGTAATTAAAAAGCAGGCAACTGAGTCCATGTCAGAGAGATCCCCTCACTCACATTACCACGGGGTCCACATGGAGCCTGAGCTATCCATTGGCCATATCTGTGTAGGGGACCTAGGTCCAGTCTAAGCATGGTCCTCGGCTGGTGCTTGTGGCCCAACCTGAGACTCACCCCGTGGGAGAGAGCCAACCCTAACACTGCTGAGCTTGCTTACAGGAGCCTAGCTGTCCTCTGAGAGGCTACACCCAGCAGCATAGCACAACAGATGCTGAGACTCACAGCCAAACAGTGGGCAAAGCTTAGAGTATTGTAGAAAAGTGAGGGGATGAATAGGAAGGCCTGGAGGTGACAGAAGCTCCACAAGAAGACCAACAGAGCCAAATAACCAGGGCCCTGAGGGGCTTGTGGGGATTGCTTCTCTCGGATAACAAAAACAATACCTTTTTATTAAAAGTCATCATACATTGACAAAGAATAAAATCAATACCATGAGCCAAAATAGTGTTCTTGTGTTTTAAAATACAGCAGCACAGCAAAGGGTAAGTGATCAGAATATATGGTAGCTGGTAAGGATTTACCTTCAAGAGGTATTTTCAGGATTTCCTTAAACCAATTAATTAATTATTAACTAATCACAACAAAGTGTTTTATGACCTTAAAAATAAGAGCACAACAATATGATTGTCAAAAATAATGACATTTGTATATAAAGCTCATAAATGAGGGAAATGTACAGTATTATGGCTCTGGATGATTGCGTTAAATTAAATGCCACAAGTAATTTTCTGTCTCCATTTACTAGATATATAATAAAGGAACGCAGTCACTCCAAGTGCTTAAGTGCATGATTCTTGTTCTGCCAATGCTGGCTTCGTAAATAATCATATTAGGTGTGTGCTGCGTAAACCAGGAGACCTCAATAAGGGAGGTGATGTAAGTAGACGAAGGAAAATTATCCTTTCAATTATATAACTGTTATAAATTAATATTAAACGTATCTGAATTCCAAAATTATATTCATAATGTCCCAAAGAAATGTAGAAAGGATTATGCAAGAGACACCCAATAATTATAAAGAGTTGGTGAACTAACGAATGGAAATCGTAACTTCCGCTGTATGTCTGTCATGTGCCAAGCACTAGCTTCATGCTAAGGCTGTTTCAGGCAGCCTTCCTGCTATACACAGCCTTTCCTTCTACACACACACACACACACAGAGAGAGAGAGAGAGAGAGAGAGAGAGAGAGAGAGAGAGAGGGTGGGGGACAGAGAGACAGAGGCACACACAGACACACACACAGAGACAGACACACACACAGAGACACAGAGACAGAGACACGGAGACAGAGAGACCGAGAGAGCGCCCCCCCCCCTTTGTTGTATATGTTGGGACTCCTGCTTTCCAGGCATTAAAAAAAGGCACTGTTATCATTTTTCCTTTAATTTAAAATGGATTTTTTTCTCACGTACTACATCCTGATTATGATTTCCCTCCCTCCATTCCTCCCAATTCCTCTACACACCCCCTCCCATCCAGATTCACTTCCTTTTTTTTTTCCACATATTTAATTGGCAATGGGCTGTGAGAGAAAGTATTTTATTATGAGATACTGTTACATAGTGTTTTATGTACACGATGCTCTACAGAATGACCTTGTACCTGGCTCATCTTCTATACATTTCTCTGTATGGTGAACAGATCCAGTGTGATCCAGTCAGTCAACAAACGCCTTTTGAATACCTCCGTGAGAGCTGGCTGATTAAATGAGATTCTTGCTCATTACCAAGCACCCTTCAAAATGTGCATATGTGCGCCATCGTTTAGCACGTTTCAACGTGGATCAAGACGAAGAGGCTGATTGGAGGGTAAGTGAAAAGTTAAATTGACTGGGAAACCCCATTGTTCAAGCACGTTCATTGTTGTTGACAAAAGCCCTTTGGAAAGCTGAAACTGAAAACCACTTCCTTGCTTTCCCACCTCCATCCTGTACACACACTGATAAGTTTTTCCATAGAAGGGAGAGTTTGGGAAGGATATGAGCTGGCGCGGAATTTTCATTCAAGAAAAATAAGGGCGCATTTATTTTGAGAAGAAATGCCATGTACAAATTACATAGGCTAGTAACCTTTAAGCAGGTGTCCTATCTCAAACTTGATGATGACCTTTAGGTATAATTTCTCTAAACTTTTAT
Organism: Acomys minous; assembly: GCF_964271855.1. Classification (NCBI taxonomy): domain Eukaryota; kingdom Metazoa; phylum Chordata; class Mammalia; order Rodentia; family Muridae; genus Acomys; species Acomys minous. The sequence goes on from NC_140494.1 coordinate 111,382,117, forward strand.
CATTATTTGGAAATTGATATTTAGAAATTAGACTTCCATCACAATTGCCTATGTGTATTATTAAAATATCCTGTAACTTAATGCCCAAAGTCACTGATTTTGTAAGACTTTACATTTATGATAAAAAATATATTTGTATATATTATATACATTTATATATTGATAAAGATAAAGAATAGAAAGCGTAATCAAAAGGTTGTTAACATTTATGAATGACTTTAACTTGGGAAATTTTCGGTCATTGGCAGTGCCACATATGGCTTTCATGAGGAGCTGCACACAGAGTGCGCCCTGAAGAAATGTTAATTGAATCACATCTGTGAAATTCATAAGTGAAGTCATCATGTAGATGCTGTAAAAAAATGCTTCAGATATATGGAGCACTTGTGAGGTGCCTGCAGCAGAGCTGAGCGCATTGCAGGCCGCTCCTTACTTAACCCCTGTGGGACTGCAGAGGTCAACACACCGCGCTGGACCATTACACACATGAAAAGCAGGGGTTTTACCTCCTCAAGGTCTCACAGCCAATAAGCACAGGAATGGGAGGTGGGGTTTGAGATGGAAAATAACATTCAGCATTGGATCTACTGCTAACAATCTTAGGGGAAATTCCTTAGGCTGCTTTGTTTTTATTAGCGCCTTCTCTCCCCACCCACCATGGCCTGACCAGGATGATTTTCCCAGTTATTTTTAGAGTTTTGAGAAACTGGACGTGCATTTGAGAGAGAGAGAGAGAGAGAGAGAGAGAGAGAGAGAGAGAGAGAGAGAGAGAGAGAGAGAGAGAGAGAGAAAGGGGGGTTGACTCTGAGACTGACATGTGTCTGCCTCCAGGAGGCATCTTGCTAGGAATAGAGGTTGAAGGAGGTGAGGGTTGCAACTGTGAGATTTGAGGGGGTGACTCAGACTAAGACATTCTACTCAAAGCGATCTCTCTTCCTCTTATTCAATGAGCCCTGACACCTGTGTCCTGGATCTGCCAGTCACGTTTCTTCTCTTCTGTTGGAAAGAGTCAGGCTGAGCCAAGCTGCTCTCCACAAAGCACTACATGCTAGCTGGATCAAGGGCAGGTCAATAGGAGGCTGGGTGCAGAATGTTTCGTTCAACAAGGGTAGCCATAGCAAGGTAGGCCAGCCAAGCTAAGCTCCTCTGAGGTTTGAACTGGACAGCATGAAGAAATGAACAGAGAGGGATGGAAAGTTCAGACAGTAAGAAGAAAACTCTATAAGGCCATGGTAAGAAACATTGGCCGAACAGCCACTTCCAGCTGGTTTTGTCTTGAATCCAATCAATGCAGGTTTTCCATATTTAATGAAAAACTTTAAACATTCTTTTTCCTTGAAGAACACACTGCTACTTCTTCTGAAGAATGTATTTAAGTTCTCACTGTAGACCTAAGACAGCATTGAAGCCACGGATACCACTCCATGGCTTTCTATGAATGATGGTCTTGAGGTCTGTCACACAGAACTTGTCAAAGGGTGAGAGAGGTTTGTGCTTTTTCCAGATGATTCCTGGGCTATGTAAAACTGTAATAACACCTGTACGCAGTTTGTAGAGGAGTAAGAACTGCCTTGTGGGCTCTCACTTCCTTACTCTTCACAGTGGATCTCTGTGGCCGTGTAAACTTTGTGCAGAGCCCACATTAAAACCCATCACTTGAGGCTCTGATGGGAGCTTTAAAGGAAAACAAGTCCTTTGGCTCCCACTGTGCTGGGACTCCCCATTGTTTTAGAAAGATGAGGTGGAGCCTCGGCTGAGAAGAACACAGAAATAACAGATACATAAGGCAGAGGAAATGAGGGAAGAAATGTCCCCAGCATGTGATGGGAGGCACCTTCAGCAGGTGGCTGGACAGTCACGCTGGGGATCTGGGGCCAGAGCAGGGCCAGGAAGGCAGGGGACACTTAGAGAGCAGTGGGAAGGAGACAGCATCACATGACTCACTCTTGGCATTACTATCAGTCTTCCCCTTGGTCCCGTGTAACTGGCATCTCAGAACCCCAACGTCTACATCAGACTTTAAAGTTTACCTATGACCTTCACCTACATAACCAAATTTAATTCCCGCATCAAGAGAAGGACAGTACTGTTAGTCACCCATTTCACAGATGGTGCAACAGAGGCTAAATCCAATCGTGGAACCATTTCTGTTGGTCTGCTTTAGAAACCAGCAGATGAAAAGGTTTCTAACAGAGAGCCTATGCCTGTCCATGTGAATTGAAGCTAAAAAGATCTCATTTCTCTAGACTATACATGCTTACTGCAATATAAATGGATATTTCTGCTACTGTTATTTTATAGCTAGGACTTTTTAAAGGATTTACCTACTGAAGACTCTATTCCTTCTTAGTGCCAAACTATATGTGTGTGTGTGTGTGTGTGCGTGTACATGTATATATGTATATATATATTCTTATTTTGACACAAAAGATGAATATTTCATCTAGGCAACAGGCTGGTTTGGGAAGGGTAATGCACTATCTTGGTTGCCCTACTTAAGAAGATACACTTTATACTTACTTGAAGTTTAAAATAGCTGGATTTTGCAGCAAAAGCCTGATGCCACACACCCACTGTATGAAGTTTTCCAGCTCAGGCCCAAAGCCCTGAACTCACTCCCTCTCTCCTGTCTCTGCTTTATTATTAGTCTCTGTGCCCGACTTCAAAGGTAGTTTTAAAAAATAACAATTTTACTTCAGGCTCATTTTTAATATCTACAAGTCTATGGAATTTGTACTATGAGAGATAATGGCAGGTAACATATATGTATAAATTTATGGTTGAAAAAACCCATGTAAAAATATCCTGGGCTACCGACTTGATACCCTATGAGCATATACAGGGGGAGGAGATCCCCCTCAGTCACAGTCATAGGGGAGGGGAGTAAGGGGAAAATGGGCGAGAGAGAGAGTGAGGGAGGAAGGGAGGAAGGGGAGGATACAAGGGATGGGATAACAATTGAGACATAATATGAATTAATTAATAAAATATATTTAAAATATCCTGGCTAACCGATAGAATCATAAATTATTGTTGTACTATCTATAAATGTTGCTACACAGAATTTGAAAAGTTAAATGCTCTGCCCATGATTTCACAGCAGTTACTGTCAGATCCTAGATCAGAACCCAATTCCCCTCATAGTTCCTTGAGTGTCTCTTAAGTATTCACAATGATTCCTTCTCTGATGGGAAACTCTAACAGGGTAATTTACTTTAAAATCAAGCAATGAATCTTCTGTCATTCATACATTCACTGATTGATTCATATGCTCTAATCTCGGCACCAAGAATTCAGCAGCTAATAAGTGGATAAAGAGTATACAGTACAATTGAAAAATCTGTATAAATATACATACTTATATGCATATTATGTGATGGAAAATAACAAAGTTATTTTAACTCAGTATGGCTGGAAGAATGAAATTACTTATTCCCATGGAGAATATAAGACGATGGTGGCTAGTTTAGTTCTTATGGCTTTCATAGGAAACCACTGTAAATAATCCAAATGTTCATGTGAAGATGGGCGACTGGTGCATGCCCTCAGAATGAAATGCCATGTAGCATCATAAATGATCTATACCCATAAGCTACAATATGGCTTTGTGATAGCATTATGAACATTAAGTGGAGGAAAACAGGAAGTCTCAGAAACTAAAACCAGGACGAGGGGGTTTTAACAAGGCCAACAAGAAGGCAAGCAGAACTGAGCAAGATCCCATTCAGGGGTACAGACACACAAGACAATGCTATACTTAAGATTTAAAAGCACAAACTGGAAAGGCAGAGGCTAGTTCAGAGGAGAGCATAAAGGACTGTCTTAACTGTATTAACGATGTTCTAATGTTTAGGATGTGTGGTAGTTCTGAGGCTGTCCATTTTAGCATTATGGCTTAAAGCTCTTTAAATCCTGTATGGACATCAGATGATAGAAGAATAGAATTCAGTGCAGGAAGAGTGATGAGAATTATAGCAACTACACTGCCTAGACCACAAAGTGGCATTGATTTGAACAGCAAGGATATATGTATAGTACAATAAAGTTTACAAAAGAAAATGCTCCTGGCACAAGATGAAAAATAACCAAGGGTCGCTTTCTAGAAAGAGGCAAGGGGCCATAATCATCGCTAAATGTGCCCAATAGAATGTGTGACATCCAACAAAGTAAGTAGGTTCTTCTGCTTCTGTAAGTGGCACACGATGCAGTAAAGTGTACAAAGATGAAGTGTTCCTTGGAGAGTAGAAAAAACTTCAGTAGTCTTTTACTAACCTACTTGCAGTCTACAAGAACTAAAGACTTGAAATGTTTGCAACAAATACAATACCAATTTTGGATATATTGAATTTTATGACAACGTCTTTCTGGTAATTTTTATTTTTTTCCTCATAACTATATTTCCAAATTGTCAGAGATATCAATTCTTTCCTTCATGCAAGCCAGTTAAAAGGCCAAACTCTGACAGTAAATCATACTGTAGAAAAATAATCCAAGATAGTCTGTTAAATTATCTACCACAGACCCATAGAGTCCTCCTTTACCCTTCAGGCTCGTGGAACAGTGGGAGAAATACATTGCCAATGGCAATATTTGTATAACTTTATTTTTATTACCTCTGATTTAAATCCCTGGGTATAGTTTTTTAGAAGATCTGTGGTCATGAAAAACCATTTATATTATATACACTAACATTTATTTTATGGTTTGACTTTGTATAAAAGAATATAAAGCCCATACATTAAAGACTGTATATTGATATTTTTGTGAAGGAAGAGATGCCAATCAATTATTTAATATTACTCTAGGAAAATTTTCTGGCCTGGAGGTTTAAAAAGTGTACTTTTGTATGCAAAAGTACCAATAAGACAGTTTCATTTCCTTTATCCTAAATAGCAGTAGGCAATTTGTCTGCATTGTATTTGAGAGATGTTAGTCTTTTTGTTTTGACAGACATGTGAAATTATCCTAAAGATATTTAGCAATGAATAGAAATTTTAAATCATATATTAGGTTCTAGAAAAAATAGTCTTGAAAAAGGCTACATATTGGTTTTATGGTTGTTGTTTTTTTTTTTAAAAAAAGTACTGTTCAGTGCCCGGGAAAGTGAGACAATAAAATTTTGCCAATAATTTAAACTCCAAATAGTTTGGTGGATAATTCAAGGAGAATGAACTTCATTTGCTGACTCCATCATTGATTCACTTCCTGAGGCTGGCTGTTGCCAGGCATACCTGCTGTCTAGTGACCAACATGGAAACACCATGGTGTCCTTTTAGGATTCTTGCTCCTGCTTGTCATGTCAACATCATATTCTGTTCAGGATGGAGAATATTTAATCAAGAAATCCACATAATGACAACAACAGTTCTGTAAGGCACATTTGCACTTTACCTTACAAACTCACTTCTGCTTTCACATTAGTCAAAAGAGCATCTGCTTGAAACTCCATTACTTACTAGTCAGGAGAATTTACAAGGCCAATGGAACTGATTATTAAATAATTATTCTTTGTATGTTTGATATTCCTATAAGTTTAAGTTTCCAAACGTAGCCTTTGTGAACTTTACTGTACCATACACATATCCTTGATGTTCAAAACAATGCCACTTTGTGGAATAGGCAGTGCAGTTGCAGAATCAGCTCTGGACAGCTGCTTGCAGGGCAAAGCATGGTAATTTAAACAGCCGATCTAACCTGACTTTCTTCTGTTAATGATGATGATGATGATGATGATAAATATTAGTAGTAGTAACCTCATACTCTGCATCTCCTAAATGTCTCCCTCACATAAATTGTTGTAGGTTTGCATACAGCCTATCCGTGTCTTCTCATATGATACTCACCCCTCTTTTGGGGCAACATTGGGGATTGAACTCTGGACCTTGTCCATGCTGGGGAAGCACTCTGTCATTAAGCTATATGCCCATATCTTGGGTTTTTTTTTTATAACTGTGTATCTTAATCTGGTCTTGAAGTCTAAGCTCCTCCTGCTTGTGTTTCTCCTCTTTCTTGAGACCATCTCTAAGCCATTTATAATGTCTAATACAAGGCAGATGCTGGGAAAGTAGTTGTTATACTGTATTGGTTAGGGAATATTGACAAGGAGGAAGGCGTATCTGCTGTACAGACATAAATTTCAATGTGCAGTTGTTTAAGTCTGTGCCTCCTCACAGATGTGGATCACAAGTATGGATGGAGACTATATAAATAATCTAAGATAGCCCACTATATAGAATAAGGTCTGGGGAAACCTCCGCTACTGTGTTTCCTCTCCAGTGAACTTTAGTTAGCGATAAAGTTTCAATTATTTCCATTCAACCCAACCCTGACCTTCCCTCCTTGACTGAAAAGGGAGAATACTAATTATAATTTGCTTTTCTGAATATGAGTGAGCTCTTTGCATACACTGTGCTAGCTCCAGCTAAGGGGCTGCTGTTATTCTTCTTGAGGCTGGTTTTCACTGTCCCAACTGAAGCGCACTAGCAGCGACCACTAATCCACACGGTGCTCTTCCTTGCCCCCTGTAACCATCCACTGCTACCATAGAGACATGTAAACATCTGCCTTCAAGGCTTCATGGACGAAGTGCAATTACTGGTGCCTCCTAGTTGAATGCCCACAGCTTTTATGAGACTGGATGAGTGAGAACTCTAAACGATTAGAATTTTAAAAAATTAAGGAACGTGAAGCTTAGATGTCACTTATAATATTTATTTTTAAGTATATTTGATATTTTTATGGTGTCAGGACGCCAATCCAGAGCCTCATACATACCAAGCAACGACCGCTGGTTGTGTTTTAAGCAGGCTACTCGCGACCGGGATTTGCTATTATGCCATCACACTTACAAAATAGTAAAGGCCAGTGTCAAAAGTCATCGCAGAGACTTAAGAGTTAGACAAGAAAGTCATTCGACTAGCATTTTTGCTCTGCTACGTGAGGGGTAGCTAATACAACACCAATCTCAATGCTTTGGAGCACTGACATTCAAAGCTCAGTGGCAGAACACTGAGCTGCACATGTGCAGCCTTGGATTCTCTCTCTAACCCTGTAAGAAATCAAAACCCCCCAAAAGCATGATATTTCAGGTCAAGTGGCACAAATTTGATTTTAGTCAGCCATGCCTCAAGTAAAGTTCTCAATTAGTAAGTAGCCTTCTTATAATAATAACAGAAGCACTATAGCAATTACAGTGCTATCAAATAGTGCTTATAAGCATAAATCATGAAGGTCACTTTAAAATTATACATTTTTAGTTAAAATTGAATTACATCACTTCCATCCTTCCCTTTCTTCTCTCCACCCTCTCCGCCCCTCCCCCCATATTGTCCCTCTAACCCTCCCATGCACCTCTTCTCAAGCTACATCCATACTTGTTACACACATACACATGTGTGTGCGTGTCCATAAATAAACCCGCTGAGTCCATTTTTGTTGTCTGTGTGTATACAGTGTCAAGACTGACCACTCTGTATTAGACAGCCAACAAGGGGGCTGGTTTCTGGGAGGGGCTGTTTTTCCATCTCCCAGCATCCATTGCAGTCAGGAGTTGCCTGTAGCTCTTGTCTAGGTGAAATTTCCTCTTCCACGGTAGCGTGTCTTTTGATACTGCCATTTGCTCTAATCTTGTTTATGTAGCCGTTTCTAGGAGGGACGGGTTCAAAGCATACTTTCTGGGACTCTGGCTCTTACACCCTTTCTACCCCCTCTTAGGCTTTCTGAGCCTTAGGCGCAGGAGCTGAGATGCAGAAATATCCTTGGGCCTTCTTATATACGAGTCTGAGACCACAGAGAAACCAAGACAGAAGCTGCCAGGAACCTCACCGTCTGTACTCAGGATTGTTACATATTTTAATGTTCACAGCCATCAGTTTCCAGGGTAGAAACAGACTCACCTCTTTATGGGAGGTGTCTCAAAGATGGCTGCCCTCTGTAGTCTCTATAGTCCCCCGTTTCCTTCCTCACTGTTCTCTCCCGCTCATCTTGTTTGCGAAACAGGCCTGTGCCAGGCATGTGCTTATCTAACTGACTTTCCTGTCATTCAGATCTCAAATGGAATTTCACAGCGCGTACCCCTTTGCCATCCTGTGGAAGCTTTCTCCGGCCACCCAGCCTAGAGCCCTAATTTGTTCCCATCACGGTGCTGCCATCACTTTCACTTTATCTCTCTGGTTTTAGTTTGGGGTTTTATTTCCCTTCTTTCCTTTATAAAATAGCTGCAGGAGAAGAGAGACCCTGTCTGTCTAGCTCACTCTCATCCTCAGCCCTTACTAAGAGCTGTGCCTGCCACAAACATCAGCCCTTCCTAAACCCTAGTCAAGTGAAAATACAAAGTAGCAAATCGGGATTCAAAACTAAATCTCACCGACTCCAGAGATAAAACCTAATGTCCTTGTAATACATTGTAGTCTGGCTAGATACGGTCAACCTTGGTCCTCGGGCAAAGGCATGCTGTGAAGAAGACAGTTGCTGTTAATGAAGTTTCAGCCCCGAGAACGTTCTGTTCCAGCAAGGGCCCCCTTTTCTTTATCAGATTTCATTATAGCCATTGTTGTTTTGACTTAGAGATGAAAGATCACCGTGGAATGCTGTCGTCTCAAGGCCACTTGCAGCCCAGGTCTGGTTTCTGGTAAGGCCCCTGCAACACCAGTTTGCCAAGGGGCCACCCCAGTGAGTGAGTGTGTTGCCTGTCCAATCTGGAACAAAGCCACAGCCATGTTTGTCCTGAGACTTTAGGGAAGCATGGTTTATAAATGCTTGCTTCCTCTGAGTCACTGCTCAGACTTGTCCCCTCAGTGCAAACATTCCGTTTTGTTTTCTAACTGGCAAAAGAGGGGTGCAAGCCAAGGCTAACTGGACCAGCTTTGAAAGGAGAGGGGAAGTGAGAAAATTTTTAATAGATTTTTCTATATTAGTGAGAACCACACGGGAGTTCTTATCTGGACTTCAGATATATACACAGTTTCATCTTTATTTATTTTCTTGCTGTAGTAAGAAAGGAAAAAGTTCACAGGGTGATTTTTTTCCCATCAAGTTTCCATGAAAACTCTGGAAGGTGGCAAAAGTTCTAGAAAAACAGGTTAAGAACAATTAGGCCACATATAACCAGTTCTAAAGGCCCCTTTATAAATGTCTTTGACTAAATATGAAGGAATTTAGCATTTGATTTCCAGGCACTGTTGATCATGGGATCTTTCATCATTATTATAAGTTTTCTGTAAATTATATATTCCAGAATCAAAGGCACTAACTCTTTATTTTGTTCCCTTTTGACCTCATGCCCTTGTGTCAGATTTCACATTTATGCCATGTGGTTCATTATAATTATTACACTTGTGCATAAGTAGCTTGAATTTGTTAGGAAACTTAGATGAAGCTAACTCCTAGACATAAGCTGTGATTTCTCACTCCCTAACTACTTGTTCTCTGTAAATTATCATCATGTTCATCAGACTCTGAAGAATCATCTTTCAGCCACAGGGGTCCAACGCTTAGCATCATGAGACACAAGACACAAGCCAATGTGAGATAGCAATATAGCTCTAAAATAGCTATGCTATCTGAATCCTGGGTTCTGCAGCACTAGAGGAAAATCCTCAGTTCTGTTTTTCATAGAGGTCTAGTACTGTGTATAAGAGTTTTTCCAGGAAGCTACACTATAGATAAGTCAGCATTCTTACGTACTCCCCTCCCCTACTGCCCTCCAATAATGAATGTCTCACCTCTAGAAGTTTTAGAACATTGGGACTGAGTGAACAAATGTCCTCAGCTCTGGTGGCCATGCAGTAGGTAGCTCCAAGGCATGTATTGTATAGTGTTTCTAGGATTTTCCTGCAGCATTAGGCTATAATCGCAGCTTTCTTTGCTTACGTATCTGGCCCTCTCTCCTTTTGTTGCTTCATGGAATTATTTTCTAAGTAAAATACTTGCACCAAAACTCTTGTTTTAGAGACAGCTTTTGGGGAAAACCTATGTGGCAATACCTTTCTTCCTTACAGAGTTATGTTCTTACCAGCCAGAGGACCAAGTTAGCACTGTATAAAATAAAAACTCTGTTTCACTGCCAGATCTAACTCATGGATCTTCACACTTAGCTAGAACCATGTTATTTTGAAAATATCTAAAAATAGAGTAACATTGGCTACATCTGAATAAGGGTTCAATGTTTACTGTATGTATTGTCCTTGGTTGGTACAGTAGTTTGAGCAGACCCTCCCACCTGGGTCCAGATCCACTCATCATGATGTTCTTGTAGGCTTCTAGGACCGTCTGGATCCTTCTATTTTCCCATTCTTCAATGGTTCTCTCACCTAGAGTCCCAATAGGAAGTCCCTGCATCTATCCCAATCTCCTGGTAAGTGAAGACTTTCAGGGGACATCCCTTTTGGGCTAGTGTCCAATTATAAGTGAGTGTATACCACGTGAGTCTTTTCAGGACATTCTCCACAGTTGTGTGGAGAGTGGGGACTGACTCTGACATGAACTCTGGTGCCCCATATTTGACCACTTCCCCTTGGTAGGAAGACCTGGTGGCACTCAGGGAAAGGATAAGCAGCCTACCAGGATGAGACTTGATAGGTCATGACCATATGATGGGAGAGAAGGTCCCCTTTTGTCACAGACCTAGGGGAGGGGAATAGGATGAAAGAGGGAGGGAGGGGGGAAAGGGAAGAAACAAGTGAGGAGATAATAATTGAAATGTAATCTGAATAAATATTTTTTTAAAAATAGAGTAACAATAAATGTATATATGCTGGCTAGTTTTATGGCAACTTGATACAAGCTGGTCATCAGAAAGGAGGAAGCCTCTATTGAGAAAATGCCTCCATAAAGTCAGGTTGCAGGTAAGCCTATAGAGCATTTTCTTAATTAGTGATTGATGAGGGAGGGCCCAGCTCACTGTGGGAGGTGCCACCTCTGGTCAGGTCCTGGGCTCTGTAAGAAAGGGGATTGAGCAAGCCAGTAAGCAGCACTCCTTCATGGCCTCTGCATCAGCTCCTGCCTCCAGGTTCCTGTCATTTTTGAGTTCCTGTCCTGACTTCCTTTGATGATGAACAATAATGTGGAAGTATATGCTGAATAAGCCATTGCCTCCCCAAATTGCTTCAGCCATGGTGCTTTACCACAGCAATAGTAGCCCAACTAAGATAGTATATTTTTTTAATTAATATACCCAGCATGAATTAAGCTTCACAAGAAGCCCCAACAGGTAGAGAAAACTGAGATTTAAGCATGTCAGGGAAATTAAACCATCCATAAGTAAAAACACTGAAGCAGTTGAGTTCATAATCCTGAATATAGAGATGCAAATGACAGATTCTAAAGGCTGAGATGCCAGGAAATCAAAATCAATATAATTCTAGAAAAAAAAAATTTACTTCTATTTTCAAAGGGAGGATAATTTGAGAGACATAACAGCATGACAGAATATATAGTCTACTATAGAATGACATACATTTTTGATGATGAAAACACATGTTTTAATGTACACAGATATAACAGCTACCTGCTTACTAATTACACTCAAGAAAAAAATGGGTCAAAACTAAGTATGGTGGCATGAGCAATTCAGGTACTCACACTGAGGCAGGAGGAACATGAACTTGCTGGGCTACATCGTAATACCTCATCTATAAAACAACCACTAAAAAAAATGTAGAAACTAACTGCTTAAAGGATGCTATTGCTGTTCACCTGAAGCCCCTAACTGGCAACCCTAATCATCTGACGAAATCAAAGCCAGGATGTGTTGTCCCTATAAGAGCAGTCACCCACAGAGGAGATTTCAGTTGTCACTAATTCAAGCTTCCTCAATAAATGAGGTGATTAATGTGTTTTGGGAAGCGTTAACATTTTGTTAACATTTTACAATAAGGTATAATGCTGACATGAACAGTCAACATTGTGATCTTGCACCTTCGCCAAACCACACGGAGAAGGAGGTAGAACTCTCTAAAAGACTACACCTCCCTTAGCTGTAGCATGAGAAATGAATAGAGAAGAGTGAAGCACACCATTGGTGTTGTGGTGGGAACTGCACTGAACCTACAGATAACAACAGCAATCCTTTGAATCTATGCTCTCTACTGTGTGGGGGAGTGGAGTGGGGTGTGTCTTACAAGTACTTTCATCATTGTTTTGTGCTTTTTGATTGTAGAAGACCTTTAAAATGTTGGCTCATCTTGTCCCTGGGTATTTTATAATTATAGGGAGTGGCATTGTTTTCATTTTCTTTTTCAGAAATCTCATTATTGGTTTATTTTAAAATGATATTTATTTTTCAGTGCTGAGTTTGTATCCAGAAAGCCTATTGAATTTGTTCTTCAGTCCTAATAGTTTTTTTTTTGTCAGACTCTGTAGTGTTGTCTATACATAATAATCATCTGCCTAAGGGGATGGTTTTACTACCTCCCCTCCTAGCTGTTTGACTTTTATAGCTTTTTCTCTTCTCTAATTGCTCCAGCTAAGACTTTGAGTGCTATGTTGAGTAACAGTAGTGAGGGTGGAAATCTTTGTATTGTTGTTTTGTAGGTGTTTGTGGACTGACCAGGAACCCCTCACTGCGTATTTCCAGGACAGCTATTTGAGGGCAGGGTGGGACTGCTGTTACCTGAGCCTTGACAGGACTTGATACTTGAAATTTGCCAAATCCAACCCACCTGAGACGTCTTGTATGCACACAAATGTAAAGGAGACCTTTTTCATTGTTATCTGAGCTAGTCCAAGACCCCCACACCCAGGCAGAGAGGAAGGAAGAGGGAACTCCAGGGAGAAGTGGAAGTAAGAAGGACGCTGATGTTGTAGAGATCAGGAATCAAGTCTCTGCTCGGCCGTGTACATGACCTATCTGTGAAATACATCTCAAATTAAACAGTTAATTGAGATAATTCAACAAGACATTACTCAGTCGGTCACAGAAAAAGAAAATGGATGAGAGAAACAGACTTGTGGGAAGGTAGTAGGATGGGACGGAGTTGCGAGTGAGTAGGTGTGTGTGAAAGTAACCAGAGTGCATGTTATACACGCATAAATTATCATCAAAGAACAAAGGTAGCTGATGTTCAGATCGTAGTATTGAGCGGTCCCTGCTTTGCAAAGTGGATATTAATGTAAAGAATGCTTTCTGTTCAGAAGATCTTTACTAAGTACCTACTCTCCTTCTGATGGAAAAGCAGAAGTTCAGCATTTGATTCACTGAAGGAGATGGGGAAAAAAAAAAACAAACCCATCCCCAATAAATATGTAGAGCAGCAGGCATCTGTACGTGCTGCAGAGAAAGCTAAGGTTGGTTAAGTGGCAGAGAAGAGTGGGCAGTAAGTGAGTCGCCTTGTTCAGAGGTCTCTCTGAAGAGGGCTCGTGCTGGAGAGAAGTGAAGGGGCAGGCCGTAGTGAGGGGAAGCACTGAGCTACCTCTGGGGTCGAAGGACAGGTGTGGCCGGAAATGACTTTATTCTGCGGTAGATTCAGACCAGAGATTTCTGTTTGCAAAATATCAGCCTGACTATTTCCTAGGAAAAGAAGTGGATGCAGCAGGGGTCAGATGGAAATCCAGGAAGAGTTAGGGCAGCTCAGATGAGAGGGTTGGGAGGGTAGTGATGGAAGTGCCTAGAAGTAGTAGCTGGCAGGTATGTTTTGAAGATAGAATTAATGGAATTTTCTGATAGCCAAGTGTGGGAGACAGAAGTCAGAAAGAAAGCCAGGAGCTTTAGTCTGAGCAATTGAGTGAACACTGGTGTTAGTCATGGTGTTCAGGAAGAAAGTTTGTGAGAAAAGGAAGCCAGTGGTGCGAATGAATCCGGGCTGACTTTCAGATGCCCAGTAGACATATCTGATGGGTACCCATGTGACAGCGGAGACTTAGAGAGAGGTTGGAGCTGATGATACAATGTGTGGGCCATGAAGATGTAGATTACATTGAAAACCATGACTGAATGAGAAATACAATAATAAAAAAAGAGAACGGAAAGATGAATGAGGTTCCATCTCAAAGAACTCACCAGCACGCAAAGTATCAAGCACTGTACCTGGCATGTGCCAGAGGACCAGTAAACGCTGCTTTTCTGTATCTGTGATGGAGGCAGGAAACAGTGTCTTGAAACAGCAAGGACATCTGTCCACACTTTGGGGGAAGGAAACCCACGTGGAACAAAAAGTGATGATAGAGGCCAAACGGGGCGATCTTTTGTAGCCACCGGGACAAGATTTGGCCAATTTCTTAAGGTCACCAAATTTCACGTTCTTCCACTATAAATGGAAACAGCAACAACAACATTAATAAATTCCTATTCTGCAGTGCTTTTATGATGTTGAAGTGAGCGGGTATGTAAGAAAAGGCATGTTAAAATTTTCTGTCTTTCTGAGAAAGGGTCTCACTATGGGTTTCTCACTTAGGATTAGCTATTAGTTTTCTGTTGCTATTGTTTTTTTTCTTTTTTTTTTAAATCACTAAGGTAAATACTAAACACAACACAATTTTGTTATCTTCATTTCAATAGAGCAGAAGTTCAAAATCAGTTTGTGCTTCAACACCATGATGTCATCAAAGCCTCAGACCTTCTCATACCTCTAGTACAGTGTCTATTTCCCTGCTTTTTTTCCCCCAATTCTGGAGGGTACTTTGCATGCCTTAGCTTGTAGCCCACAGTAAGGTTGAAGTTATGCTTGGTTGTCACAACTCCCTCTCTACCTCTGACCCCACTGGCCCTCCTTTGTGATTATAATTGGGTCGATTCTAATACCACACAGTCTTCTTAAAGTCTCTCAAATATCCCTAGTGTAGTTAGCTAGCTTGCTCCAGTGATTTCCCATCTCTGCCCTCAAAGATCTGGAATGGCCCAGGTGGGCCACTCCCCCACCTGGCTTTTATGTCCGTGCTGAGGACCCAAACTACTCATGCTTGCTTGGCAAGCAGTCTACCCAACCCAATGTAGTTTGTAATAATGGTTACACAAGCTGACATAACTCCCGTAAGTATAATGACTGACAATTCTAAGCCAGAAAAAAACTGTTCCAGTATATCAATACCTGCCATTAAGACCCTCCAGTTAATTCAGTCCCATCAATTTCATACCTGCTCTTTGCTGCCTCTGGGAAAAATGTAAGTAGGATACAGTCTCTAGCGTTGAGCATCTCAGGTCAGTGAAGAACGCATGCTGCTATCCAGCAGACACTACCCAGATGTGTGAGCAGTGGTGTAATAGTCATCTGTACAGGTTTGACAAAAGCACTGAAGAGAGAGCCAATATTGATGAGAAAGAACCATGATCCTTAGCGTGAGAGATAATGACCTCTGTGATCTCCTTACTTACAAGTCTCAACTTCCATAATTATTCCACATGAGTCCAGATAGAAAAGAGTGCTCAGAGGTATAGACTAGGCCTTTATGTAGACCTGCATTCTGCCATTTGCAGTATTTAATAGCAGCAAGGAGTTCATCATTCCTACTTCCCAAAGTCTTAGTAAAGACTGATGGAGACAATATCAATAAAACATTTAGCAATCCCTTGATATGTAACCCACCATTAAATGGAGCAGTTGTCAGTGGCTTATAGGTCCCTGGTTTTGTTCCACTGATAGCATTTTTCCAAACACAACTAATTTTGTGAGATCTGTGCTGTGTCCCAATGAATCTTTGCTTGTTCTTTGCAATTTCCTGTAAATATCATTCAATAATTATACGTGCTTCCATCAGCGCCCCTACTATTCCAAACATGTAGTTCACTTTAGCATTGATAGCAAAATGCCTCAAACAGCATCCCTTGAGGACAGGACCGTATGTTGGTCCGCTTGCTTCACCAGTGTCTGACACAAGCAGACATAAGATAAATGATAAAAACTTAAATGAGCAGGGCACGAGTCAGCATCCTAATAATTTCACATCTGTTAAGTCATCTTGGCATTTGACCTTGTCGTTTCAACTTTGCATGTGAGTTAGGAAGTAAGAGGAGTTAAGACAATTTCCCCCGGTTTATTCAAGTAATTAATTTTATTCCTCCTCAAGTCTCTGATGGGGTTGAAGGCAAAATAGTTTAGTTTTACAGTTAAGCTTAGCTGTTTACAGATTAAGATGTTTTTAGGTCTAGATAGATGTTTTAAGTTGATAGAGATGAGCTATGATAGATATTGATTTACGTTCAGAATTTTAGATGCACCAAGATAGGAAATATGTTTTCTTCAAGGCTGTCAAATACAAATAGCCAAAACACTATGAGTATAACATTTATATAATTTCTTGATTATTTCATGGTTCTTTTTGCTGTGTGTAGTTTATTATATATTGTGTAATAATATAAATGTATATGTAAAAAAAAGAAAGAAAGAAAGAAAGAAAGAAAGAAAGAAAGAAAGAAAAAATTTCCCCAAATATAAAAATTTTACAGTTCTATTTATAATATCATAAACCATAAAAGAAGCTAAGACTATATGAATAGACACATGACCAGTAGTGAAAAATATAACAAAGTGGCAAGCTATCGCATAATCATTATGCATGATAGGAACAAAAGCTATACAATAACGTAAGCCGAGAGGAGAAACTTAAAGGTGTAACGTAAGTGTACACAAAGGCCCATACATGTTCACTTTAGCATGGCGAACAGGAACTGTAAGGCAGTTCGTGGGTTACTGTGCTCACCCAACCTGCCGAGAGTTCTGTCCAGCACTGAAGAAGGAACTGTTTCAAAACCTATTTACTATGTATACTGCATTAATTTTTCAAAGCTTTACAAAGCTAAAAAAAAAAAAAAAGTACAAAGTGGACTATGTACTCTCATTTTCTCCATTCCCCTAGGAATATTCAGAACCTAGGAGACAGACAGGGTTGTGTCTCCTCGGAAGGGAAACTATTTGGGGCTTCCCATTAAAGCATCATGGGCACCAGTGACAATGAAATTTAGCCTGGTGGAAAAAACATAAAAGTCAGAATGTGCTCGTGTATAGTCTGGGAAAAAGTGGTCTGTGAAGAGAATGTCAACGCTTTGCATCTTGAAATGAAGTCGTTTAGACAGCCAGACAGAAGTAAGTGCGCGGCTTGCTTAGCTTTACTGTGAGCTACTCTTCTCATATGCTAATTCATTGGTTTCCCAGGCAGCAAGAAGTTACAGGTTATGAGCTCAAGAAAGTACATGTAGCAGGTAGGTTAACTTGTCCACGTTGCTGGATACAGCTTCTCCAGTCATGGAATGTAGAGACCAGCTCGACACAGGTAGTAAGCATTAAGACAAAAAATAGTGGGGACCTCAGGAAAAATCAAATATGTACAGGATGCCATTGTGTGATAGTGCACCAGAGGCATTGAAACGTGTTTGAAACTGTGATTCGGAGACCACACACAGAAGCCTAGCGCCTTCCTTCTAAAGTCCTGAAAGCCAAGGAGAAAATGCATAAGAGAGCATTGGTGATGTGTAGAACCTCACATTATTGGTCACTTACTATGTTGGTACCTCTGTCTGTGAAGATAGCAATACGTGCAACACATGTCTAAATGCTTCTCTCAAAGCCAGTCAAGGCTTGAATTGGGGCTATAGTTTTCATTTATCTAGAAATTTTGTTTATGTGGAATGCCTGATTTTCTAGTATGGCTAAGTAAAAACAACATTATAACTCCACTGGGATAATGCCTTGAAACTTACAACAAATGGTTTTTCTCTGTCTTTCTCGAGCACATTTGGTGGTTAGGGGCAAAATAGCTTGAGGCGTGGGGGAGGGGATGTTACACATGTGGAAAGAAAGAGCAAAGAGAGGCAGCAGGTTGTCTAAAATAAACTCGCCTTGCTCCACACTTTCATAAGTTAGCCAGAGACAGGCCGTCAGGCTGTCCGCCAAATTCCAAGGGACGGGTAAATAAACAGTTAAAGCAAGTTACTCTGCAAATTTGCACACAGCCACCCACACAAGCACTAAATTAAACTCATGCCGACAAAAAACAGGCTGCATGCAGCCAAATAAGAGCTGTTAACCTGTCCTTTCTTCACTAGGTACGCTTCCCGGCCTTGAGCTCAGGCATATTTACGTCATGTCCAGAAGGAAATGTGAGCCCTTTTATTCCTCAGGCAGATCCTCTGGTGCACATGGCAAGCTCGTTGTCCTTGGTGGAGAGGCTATAGACAGTGCTGTGGTCAGATTTATGCTTGTAGAAAAAAAAAGACCATATTTCCTGAAATGTCTTTACTTAGACCAGCTCTAACTGGATTCTATTGCTGTTTGGCTTCCAGAAGAACATGTGCCCAACTGCCCAAGGGAATAGGCAATCCTCAGAATGAATATTGAAATACCCAGTCATTATTTGCTCTGGGGGACTGCCAGAGTCGCCTGCTGCCTGGGCTTTAATGGAACTGAATAAAGGGCTCCTATTTTAAATACTCCAAGTCATTCTCTGTGGTTGACTTCAGAAAGATTCAAATGAAGACCCTGTATAAACACAGTGGAGTCACAACATGTATAATGAGAAATAACGTTGAGCTTGTGTGTGTGACCACAGACTGTCATTCCAGGGCCAGTCGTTTAGAGCAGACCCCTCACTTGTGTTTCTCCACTCATATCTGCAGATGAATTGGCAAAAACTCAGTGTCAAGGGCAAGTTTGAAAAGAGTTGTATACTCAGGAACCTACAGACAGCCCACGTAAACAGCCTATACCACAATGCACCTCTCCGGGGAGGTGGTGACAGATCGGTGAACTCCATGCTTGCTTGAAAACTCAGTGCCTCAGCTGGCACCTTTGTAAAGGCGGAATTTGTAGGAGTGGAGGTGGCAGTGCATCCGAGCAGTGGAATGGATATGGATTCCCCGGGCAGTCTTCTGAGTATGGTAGTTATAAAGGTCATGGCTGCTAAAATGGAAAGGGATTTCATGGACTGGTAGTGATTCTGCCTCAGGAGATGATAAAGTTGAGACCAATCACAGTATTTAGGATTCTTCTTTTCTGTAGTCACCATAAGTTCCGATTGCTTTGAAGGGAAAAATAAATGAAAAGAAACCAAAAATTTTCCTTTGAGGAATTGTGAATCTTCTCACCACTGGAGGACAATGGCTCCTCTCCAAGGAGGTCTCAAGCCCCCATTAGGTGGAAACATCCTGTTTCAATATTGAGAGATAACATTTAATTATAAAAAAAAGTATACCATAATTTTTAAAAAATGGATCCCCTACACATATGCAGCCTATGGGCAGTTTGATCTTCATGTGAGTCCCCTAGAAAGTTGAGTAGGTGCTGTCTATAACGTGAACTCTGTCGCCTGCTTTCAATCACTTCTCACTCATGGGGCTGCCTGGCCTGGCCTCAGTGGATGAGGATGAGCTTATTCTTGATGTGACTTGATGTGCTGGGGTGGGCTGGTAGGGGAGCGCCCCTTTTCTGATTACAAGGGGAAGGGGATGGGGAGAAGAAAGTTGGAGGGAAAGACTGGAAGGAGAGGAGGGAGGGGGGCTACATCAGAATATAAACTTAATATATACATTAAAAATAAATTAAAAACAAACAAAAAGTCCATGGCCTATGGCTGAGGCAGGAAATAGGTGGGACATCCAGCAGGCAGAAAGGATGCTGTGATAGAGCCAGGCAAGATGCGAAGAGGATGGATGCATGGTGCCTGAGCTCAGGTAACCAGCCACATGGCAGAATGTAGATTAGTATGAGTTATTTCAAGCTATGAGCTAGTAGAGAAGAGACTAGCTATATGGCCTAGGTATTTGTAAAATTAAAAAAAAAATGGGTCCCCCTTCCTTAAGCCTACTTGCCTTGAAGACTCTTAGGCACAGGAGTATGGAGCTGTGCTTGCATGGAGCAAGTCTGATATATTGGGTCTGGCTGCAGCATTCCCCATGAATAAAATACTGGACCTTGATTTAGGGGAAATCCAGAGTTGCAGTTTTCTGTAACCATGGCAACCAAAGCAGAAGCACATATTAATGGGAGACGAAAGCAATTGGCAGTTTGCCTGGGCATCACTTAGAAGCGTTAGCTTCCTAAGGTGAGTGTTGTAAACAGGAGTGCAGAGTAGCCACTCAGGACCTGAATTAAGTAAAACAGCCTTCACTAGTTCTGCTTGAGAGCACTGTTGAGGAGGCCTGAAGGAGCACGTCCAGTGGCACAGGTGGTGCCTGGGGAGTTTCACATGTAGAAGGGCTACATGAGATCAGGGGCTAGATCCAATGCTTGGGCTGATTTCTGGAAGTTCGTACATGTAAGTACAGGGTCATGTTTCCTAAGCATGATCTTTTATTGTGACCTAGCTGTATGATGTTCCTGGTGTGGACCTGTTGCAACCATGGAAGCATCAAGGCATGCCCAGGCCCGTCTGAACACAGGTAGTTGCCTTCTTGTGGTATGTGTAAAGTGTTAGGGGACCTTATGGCAGTGGTTTTTAAGATTTGCAATCTAAGATTAGAACTATCGGTTAGATACGGCAGACAGACGTTCAGCTTCTGAAGACCTAACTTGTGTGCCAGGCTTGATAACCTAAGTCATTTTCCACCCTGACTTCCTGAGACTGAGTGAGAAATCATATGTCAAGGGAACTGGCTATCTCCATCAGAAAACAACCACTTTTGTCTATACTCTATTTACCTATTTACCCATTTGGGTTTTTGTTTGTTTGTTTGTTTGTTTTGTTTTGTTTTGTTTTTGCCACATTTGAGAACCCTACAGTCTGGCTGTTACTGTTCATCTTGTTTAAGTCTGTCTCACTACATTGTGAGTCCTTTGAAGACAGGAACGCTACCTTAATTTACACACCCCACCCTGAACATTTCTCATTTATATAGATCAGCACACTTGTACAATCATAAAGTGCTTAAGAGATGTTTGCTTGACTGAATTTCCTTCCATTAGGTTGAGTTGGGTGGTGTATTTGAGTGAGATTGCGTTTACTGCCTTCTAATTTCCTCAACTGCTTTCTTTTTCCTGCTGGGTGTATCTCCATTGCACAGTGGCCTGGGCAGCTTAGGCAAGTGGGATCAAGAGTGGATTCCAGTCAGAGTTTGGGCTGGGGTTGAAGCAGCCCCAGAGGTGTGGAAGAGCATGTCTAATGTCTTCACAGAGCGAAGCAATGTAGCCCAGTCCTTTTGAGCTATGTTTCTGATGCCATCACTATTGTATTTAGCTGAGAAGGTGCTTTTAGTAATTCAGTCTGTCTTAATCTGTTTCTCTACTTTTGACACGTCCCCCCCCCCTCAACTATTTCCTAATTGCTAAGAAAGATTATGCCCTCACTGTAGTTTAACAACGGCATTGAAATGTTGTCTTCCTTTCGGTACTTAAACTTACATTGTGGATTTTATATCCACATTTGCTCTTTAATTTCATAGATGAAATAACGGATACAGCTATTTTAAACTTTAAAACAATCACCCTGAGTTAAGCGATTATAAAAATAGAACTGGAGCATGCCTTTGGTTGTCTCTTTTTGGTCATTTTTAATTTAAGAAATTTGTAAACTTGACTCCTGGACCCAGCTCTGCCCAGCTACCAGTGTCAGTAGCAGAGTCAAGGTGTTCTGTGAGGCTGTCCTTCCATCCCCAGGGGTCTTTAACCATCCATCAGTTGCATGCTTGCCTGCCCCAAGCCATTTACACTCTCAAGCATGGGGACAATCTAGTCTACGTTCTTCTGGGTGCTTCTGGGCTTTGATGTTCTTGGCGGTGCAACCTTATGTTATTTCTTTATCTGCTGGGCTCGTGGCTTTTGCAGCCAGCACTGCTCCAGAAATGGCAGTGTGCCCTCCCTAGAGTAAGCACTGACGTGTGTCCAGTCCTTCTAAAAGGGCAAGAAATAACATTTGGTTCTTTACTAAAAGTTGCTATTGATGGATGCTGCAGGGCAAACTGAGGAATCGAATCCCTCGGTAGCAGGAGTCACAACAAATGCTTCAGTAGTTCTTCCTCCGTGGTCGGGACTGCTACAGACTGTTTCAAAGCCGTGCTTGGATGGCTGACCCACTCCATGGACCACTGATGCAGGTGCTTTAGTTACACTGCCCAGTAGATAAGACTGTGACCCATAGAGATGTCTCCTTTTTTTTCTTTTTTCTTTCAGTTAATTAATGTATTTATTCGTTTTACATCCTAGTCACAGCCCCATCCCTCTTACCTCCCAGCCTCACCCCTACTCCTTTCCCCCCCACCCCCTCCCCTATTACTCAGAAAAGGGGAGCCCCACTTCCCATCCACCCCAGCTCATCAAGTTATACCAGGACTGAGCGTGTTCTCTTCCCCTCTGGCCTGACAAGGCAGTCCCACCAGGGGGAAGTGATCAAAAAGCTAGCAACAGAGTCCATGTCAGAGAAAGCCCCCACCCCCATCCCCCTTACTAGAGGACCCTCAAAAAGCCTGAGCTGTCCGTTGGCTACATCTTTTTAGAGGGCCTAGGTTCAGTCCATGCATGGTCCTTGGGTGATGCTTCCTTCTTAGCAAGCCCCTCTGGGCCTTCGTTAGTTGGTTCTGTTGGTCTTCTTGTGGAGCTCCTGTCTCCTCCAGGTCCTTTTTTTCCTTCCCTCTACTTTTTCACAACACTCCCTTCCCATCAAGTAGTGTTTGGCTGTGAGTCTAGCATCTCTTTTGAAGCGCTGCTGGGCGAAGCCCCTCAGAGGGCAACTCTGTTAGGCTCCTGTCTGCAAACATAGCAGAGTACCATTAATCGTGTTAGGGGTTGGCTCTCTCCCATGCGGTGGGTTTTGGATTGGGCCAGGCATTGGTTGGATATTCCCTCAGTCTTTGGTCTGACTGTTCTATCATTATCCCTGCACGTCTTGTAGACAGGGTGACTTTTTGGTTCGAGTTTTTGTGAGTGTGTTGGTGTTGCCCTCCCTCTGCTAGGAATCTTGTCTAAAGGGTGTCCTCTTCAGTCTCTATGCTCCCAGCTCCTCCAAGTTTCTGTTAGTGTCCCTCATATCCTCCCAGGGGCTTATCCTGACTTAGGTCTGCAGCTTGTCAGAGATGTTTCTGCCTACAGTTTCTCTTTTCTCTATAGGTCTTCTGTCTCGCCCCTCACCCCACCGCCACTTTCCCCAGGTCTCATCTCTACCTTCATATCTCTCTGCATTCCCTCTCCTACCTTGTTAAGTCAGACAGCTATGGAACACTTCTGCCAGCCTCTGAGCCCACATTGTAGGGTTCCATACTCTTAATTACTGGCTATTTTTGGAAAGGGGCTTGGAAAAGCAAAACACTCATGTTCCAGGATCTCATTATGCTAAGTAATTTTTTCCCATTTTCTTCCCATTAAGACTCTTTCAAGACAACAAGTTTTGTCACCTCAATTTTTCTTCCTTAATAATAACTATTAATCAAATGCCCATTAGGAGGAAGAATTACATTCCATCTCACCTTTCCTTTTCACTTTCCTTCCTATAGTTACTCAGTCTTTTATTCCAAGAACTTAGTTAGTCCTGAGAATACACACACACACACACACACACACACACACACACACACAACAAAACAAAACAAAACAAAACAAAACAAAAAACCAGTCCACACATTTCAAAAATTTCACACTTGGTGGGGAATACACTAAAGAAATCATCTTAATATTATTCTTATATTTGCTAAATGAGTGGTGTGCACAACCATGCTTACATTTGCATTCCACCTTTTGTTATAAGAAAAAGCTGCATGTTTCACTACGGTGACGGTCAATTAAAACTTCTGCAATTGCGCATTTCTGCCCATTCCACGCTGTAAAGTCTAGTTTCTAATGGTGTTGTTGTTGTTGTTGTTGTTGTTGTTGTTGTTGTTGTTAGACAGTTCTAGCTTTTGGAGTACCACAGACAGGAACTACCATACTGAAACTCTTTAGGTTGCAGTTAAAACACAAATGCACTAAACATAATTTATAAATTTACCTTGAAGTAAGTATAAATATATAAAGTGTTCAGGAAACATGAGAGAATTTCATGTTTGGACTTGGCTCCTATCTTTGATAAATATCATTAGGTATATGCAACCATTCAAAAACACAAAGAATTGATATGAAGTGCTTTTTATCTCAAGCGTTTCCCGTAGGCAGTACCGGGGCTCTCATGACTTCCGACTGCTCTAAGCCTGTCAGTTTTGCTTTAGAGCTTCAGTATCCTTCCTGGAACCCTCTCTTCCTTCTCGTGTTTGCAGACTTGTTGAGTGCACCATCTACCTCTCCATGAGCTGTACAGAGGAGGACGGTATACAAGGCCAAAACCCTATAGCACCATGAAATACATCACTTCCTGCCAAGGTTTAGGAATCAGTTGACCTTTGATCGTGGGACCAACTGTGAACTTTACTTCTTGGTGTTTGTTTTTCAGCTTCTCCATATGGAATATGTTATTGGTGGGTCTTATTGGGTGATAAGAGACCACAAAGTTGTACTAAAATCAAGATGTATTTGCTATTGATAGCCACTCTCTGATCTACTAAGCAATAACCCCTTCAAAGAATGAAAGTAAATAAATTGTGAGTTTGGGCTCTTAATGACCACCATCTTCTTGTCTGTTCTTTAGCTGCCTAATGAATCATCCACTTCCTCAGCCACCAATCCACTCTCCCCACCAGCTTGTCTTGAGCTCTTCCAGATCAGAAATGTAACTCTTTGTCTACAACACTGACTATACTTCTTGACCTGAAACAGATGATTAATAAGTTGTTGAATAAATTAGTGAAACCATCTGTCCTATTTGACTTACCCAGAATACTCCTTTGCCAAATTATAGTAACAATTATAAGCCAACTATGTGATCACTTTTTGTAATTTATTAAGTTAGTTATGGTTTGTTACTACTAACCATATTCAATAATACCAATGGAAAACAGAGAAAATGGAATTTAACTTCTGTTTTACTTCTGCCTCTTCGAGGAAAAATATCTCCATGTTGAAAGTGGTGAAATAAAATGAGTAATATATAGAGGCTGGTTTTTTTTTAATTTGTCTTTTTTCCCAGAGAATTCAATTCAAAAATATTGAAATGGAAAATACAAGTGATGCCTAACACATTTCCAGGGGACCTTACAAGGCTAGTTAGACAACAGGAAGCAGCATTCTAGTTTTCTGAAAGGAACATGGTCCTGTCACTGCACATAATTCATCGACTGTTGAAGGAATGGTTTGAGAACATAGAAGAGATTGGAATGACATCATAGAGATGGAGTTCAGCTCCTATTATTCTCTCCAATAATGTGGCTGCACTGATTCTCTTGTTCCCCAATTGCTCAGCCCCTGTCCATCTTAGAGACCATACTAACTGCTAGGATATGACAGCAGGTGAGCCAAATATGGCCTTTCCCATCCAAGCTGAACAGTCTTCTACAAGTGCATAAATCACATATACCAAGCAGAGCATTAACCACTATGATGGTTTTTTAAAGTGTTTTAATAGCTGACACTATTTAAAGTTGGAATTTCATGTGACAATAAAGGTTTCTAACTTATTTTGAGTTAAAATGATAATGAAACAAAAATCACAACTCTCCCCGCCCAACAAAACCACCACACCCATGGAGTCTGTTCTTTGTTGGCCAACTACTCCTAAGCAGGAGGCCTACCCTGGGGTGTGGTTGCTAAACCCGGTGACACTTACTGGAGAAAGCTAATTCTGTTTGTCAGTGGGTATCAATAGGGGTAGGACTCCGTGTCCACTTTCCCTTCTCAGTGATGGGACCTCATCTGCCTGGAACTTGTGAGGGTCTTACAAATGCTGCCACAGTATCTGCAAATTCATATGTGTATTGGCCTGGTGTGTGTGTGTGTGTGTGTGTGTGTGTGTGTGTGTGTGTGTGTGTAAGACAGTTTCCTTTGACTAATCCACCACCTCGGCTCTTACAGTCTTTCTGCCTCCTCTTCTGCATAAACTCCCAAGGCTTGAAGGGAGGGCTTTGATGAAGAAATCCCATTTAGAACTATTTCAAAGTCTCTCACTCTCTATACACTGCCCTGGTGGAGGTCTCTGTGTTAATTCCCATCTACTGTGAGAAGAAGCTCAATCTGGTGAGGATTGAAGTGTTTCCAAAGAGACTTTCAAGAAGAGCCAGTTGGTCCTAAGATGCTTGCCCAAGTTTCACATGCTGTTATCACTGATCTACCAAGATTCCTAATGGTTTGAGAGGTGCCACTCAAAGCATAGTCCAGGAAACCCCCCCACAGAGAACTTAGTCAGGACCTGTGGTGTGTGAAAGACAAAGGATGAAATGAAAGCCATAGAACCAGTCAGCTTTCTTCAGAAACTGAAATATCATAGTTGTTCAGCTGTAGCCTCAGACATATTAAAGTAAATCCCTGTTGGGAACTTCCTCAGATAAGAACAGTGAGCAAATGATTCATCTCCTGGGAGTATCCGAGAAAGAGAGATAGAGGTAGAAATAGACAACCAGAGAGATAGATACAGAGACAGAAAGATGATGATGATGATGATGATGATGATGATGATGATGATGATGATAACAGATAAATATAGAAATAGATAGATAGATAGTGATAAATAGATAGAGATAAAAGATAGATAGATATAGACAGATGATAGATAAATAGATAAATTCAAAATCATGGAGAATCTAGGCCCATCACACCTACAATAACTTCCTGTCCTCTATACCTGATACCCAGATTAATTTATCTCCGTAGCTAGCCACCCTAAAATAACACCATTAACTCCTATTTACTCATAGTCTTCAGATACAATCTAGTGGACACACACACACACACACACACACACACACACACACACACACACACACACACACACACATATATATATATATATATATATATATATATATATATATATATATATATATATAATTCCATGAAAGATATGGGTAGGTTTCAGCATCGATTGGCCCAGGATTCCATCCTTTGTTGTTTTAACCACAGTATCCATGTCCGTTAGCAACCCTAGTCCCTGGAAGAGTCTCAAGCATGATAATACTTGTTCTCTTCCTTTTAATGTCCTTCAGAGCATTATTGAATGCAAACATTGATTCAAAACATTCCTGCCTTATACCAGATTAAAAAACACAATGAACCCGTTAAGCAGATTTAAAGGGGGGCAGCTTCAAGACCTTGCTTAGAGAGGCCTCCAGGAGCTGGCTGTGGAGCTCAGCCATTAGCCTAGCTTCTTTTTGTCTGCCAGGATATGACGGCTGCAGAGAAGAAAGAGACCCAAGCATCTCTTCCAGCTCTAGTTGTTCTTTGCGCTTTTGCCCTCTTGGCCTCCCTATTCAAATCTATCACATTTGCTTTCTCCTTGATAGTCTGAATTGAAGACTTGGAGCTAAATGTCATTCTCCCCCTCTCTCCATGTTCCCAAGAAGTAATAAAAGATTCTTGCGTTGAGTCCTGTTACTATAAAGAAGTAATGACAAAATAAGTAGGAGAGAGTTAACCAGGCTTTTCCAATGAGGCCATGGTTATGGTTTATAGTCTGTGTTTAATTCATCCTGATTTAATAAGTCTGCCTCCGAGGAAGATGACTCTGGAGATGTGAACAGAATGAAACATTTACCTGCCTCCAAGCAAGTTGATGACTCTTCTTTGATTAGAGCTGGTGATGCCTGTCGGGAGGCCACCAGTCCTTGAGACATTCTACAAATCATAGCTTGTGGGTATTGGCTTTCCTGAGTACTTCATGCTTATGTGAGTCTCTTGTCACCTGGGGCACTTCTTCAGCTCTATTTAGCAGTGTATTGATGGCCAACACACACACACACACACACACACACACACACACACACACACACACACACACCAACTACAGCAACTTGTGTGCAACTTGAATCTTGAAAAGAAAATACAGGAAAGAAAAAGGTTGAATCCATTCCATAAATTCAAATATAAGAGCTAGAATATCCACTGGGCAGAATTAATTTTTTTGATGTCTTTGTATTATTTGACTACCTCATCTTTAGACTATCCCCTTTGTATGTTTGTTTATTGAAATGACTTTTTATTCAAAATGATTTCAGGTGATTGGGTTTAATGACTCAAGCAGTAACCCCTGTAGTCTGAGCCAGGAAGATTGCTACAAATTTGAAACTAGAATGAGCTACAGCATGAATCCTTGCCTTAACAAAAAAAAATATATATACCAGGTGGTTTGTACAGGAGATAAAGGAGAAAAGGATGATGATTTACTGTTCAATGAATGCAGGGTCAAGTTGTACTATGGTAACATGATGCTATAAATATACACACTCTCAGAGCTGTACACCTAAAAATGGTTAATGATTAAGATGAATTATTCTCTGTGTAAATTAACATAATAAAAAATTGAAAAGTATTCAAAATTTCTAAGGCAAGGTAAATATATCATTTTATTGAAATTTCATTTTTTTTCTTACTCTGTCGAAGTCATCTATCATACTTCCTACTTAGACATCTGTTTTCAAAATACATTTAACAATTACTAATGTAGATCTTGCTTTCCAGGCTGAGGACCAAACGCAGTATAAAATGAAAGTTAAATTTATCAGTATTGGCGGGAGGTGTTCTTGAACTGTATAAAACCTTAACACAGTGTACTTTAAAAATACAGTGCCTCTACAAGTGTAAGACTTTAGGATGATTTGAGTTGGCTTGGTTTGCAATGCAGACTCCCAATGTTTCCTAGCTCAGTAGCTTTTAGAATAAATATGAAGGTGTATGACCTTCAGTCCATTATGGTATTAATATGTACTCCATGTAGTTGATACAAGCATTAGCTGAGGTGATGTAGTAAAAGGCCACTGGCCCATAGTGTGTTCCATGAGTGGTGTGGACTATTATCTGTGGGCATTGTTCTCTGTGTGTGCACTTCTCCTATCTCCCCACACTTAGCCAAGCCAAACAGCGACTTCCAGAAAATCTTAATGACCTAAACGCAATCATTTCAATCCCTAGGATACTGGAGTGTGTTGGACTCTACCACTCCCGTCATCGTCTAAATTTCACCCGCCTCTCTCACTTGTTCATAAATTCCCAAGTGGGTGACTCTCTTGTGTCTTTATGTCTTCAGATTTAGTGATGCCTGAATATAATCTTACCAGTCAGTGTGATCTGGTCACCGAAAGACCTAGTGCAATTCTGAAGAATGTTTCTAGAAACGGGGCGCTTTCTCTTTAAAACCTTTGGCCTGCACTCTTTATATTGGATGTGAGCTTGCAGAATTTGCTGCACGAAGGGACCAAGGCCACACGCACCACGTTTGGGAGAAAGCAGGTGGGTCACGCATTCTTCCTTGAGAAACTAATTCTGAGCCTGCTTTTATGTTCTTCCGTGATCAGTCATCCCTTGGGGAAAAATGAAAAGATGATACTAGGACATAAATATTTAGGGCTATGTGTTCGCTTGGTTAAATGTTCATCCTCCATCTATTACTACACAGTAATGGACTAGGGGTGAAATTTTCATACATAAGTTTCTTCTATCTTATAGGTCCTTTGCAGATTTATATACATACATATCATACACCTTGTCTATTGCCAACCCTCACTTCCATCTCATACTCCTCTTTGCCTAATTTCCCCTTGATCCCACTCATTTTCCTTAATAATCTCCCCCTTTGCTTTCACATCCCTCAAAGTATTAAAACTAAGCCCCTTGACAACAAGAGATTATGTATTGGAAGGAGCCACTAGCCATGGAAGCATATGGAATCTTGACATAACAGGCACACTGGGAAAGGGGACGGCCTGGCAGAGCGGGCCACAGCTGTTAGGCTAATTTTGTTTTCTAAAAATAACATCTTGGCCTACCAAAGCCAATCCAGCTAGTCGGTGGAAGAAATGGTGTGTCCAACAGACTGATTTGTCTTTACAAGAACTCGGCTAAGTTATCGCATGCTTTTCCAGTGTTTTCTTTCCCATCATTACTAACAAGCAAAATGAATTATATAAAAACCACATAATAGACTCAGCAATCTTCTTATTAACACAAAAGACGTTACATTGTTGAACATTTTGAATTGAGTCCAGGAAGAACCAGAGAATATAAACAAACTGGTAGAGGGGATCTTTGGAAAGTTCATTGGTTGCCTACAAGAATAATTGAACCAAGGTAGGACTGTGAACTCAGACAGTGATGATGGATTTGACTAGTTTATTATAGATATGGGAGATGGATGAGAAAACCATACACAGCCTAGGAAAGAAACACATGGCTGAAGAAACACATATGAGGGAGTATCAAAAATATGAAAATGGCTACCAGGGAACATCCTTTCACATGGGAGGCATTTAACAATTAAATAGACAGAATGGCGTGGCCCTTTATTATCAGCTAGCCCCTATCTTTTACAAGCAAGTATCGGCACTAATGTTTTATAGTGAAGAGATACACTGGCCCACCTACTGATTAGGATTGCTGCAGCCAAATGTCCTACCTGTCCTACCTGCCAATCATGAGACTAATGCTGACACATCACTGCCTCTTACAGAAGCCAGCCAGCTCCTCAGCAAGCCTTCTGCAACATATTCTCTTGAAACTGGAAATGACATCAATTTGTTTTGACTGGAATTGGCACATGTTGGGGGCAGGGGTTGCATTTCTGCCACATAAGTCTCAGACGGTGTCATCATCTAGGAGTTTACAGAGATGGCACCTTCCAGAATAAAGCAGAACCCAGGGTTTATAAGCCCTGTTTAAAAGTCCTGAGTAATTTTCAGGACTTTTTTTTTAGTACTCCTCTGCCAAATTGTAGTAGAAAGTATATAGGATCATCAGCCACACCCCCACCAAGATATGATGACCAAGACATAAAACTCTCATGAATGAGGAACCACCTAGACCTGCAAGAAAGCCTAGAGTGAGGGTGAAGGTGTTCCAATATGGGTAACAACCTTCTAGTGTGCAGGAGTTTCCTCCAGGATTGAAACATTTCACCTGCTGGGAAACTCCCAATAAGCAGGAAGGTAAACAATTCACAAGAACTCCAGGAAGTCCCTAAAACTAACTACATTCACTAGGCCCCTTCTTCCCAAGAGTAAACAAGCCAAGTCCTCATGTGGAAAGAACTATTAGGTACAATATACATTGAATCCAAGAACAAGGTGAGACAAAAAAAGGACATATTAACTGACGATATATCCAACATAGCACAGGCTAGTGCTACAGACATAGCTAAAGGGAGAGCATATTAATGTTTCTTCTCGCTTTCACCATTTCCACGCTTACAGTCTTTCAGCAAGAATGCTCTAAAAGATAATCTATCATAACATTTTCAAGGAATAAAATGAGCTAGAATATGACTATAAGGTATACCAGATAGATTTATAAATATGAAAATCTTTAACAAACTAGACTGCAGTTTTATTAGATATATACCTAAGGTATTTCTCTGAAGACAAGTATCTTTATGTTACAGAGAATAATATAAGTGGCAGACGACTATTAGAGGCTTTCTGCAATTATCATAAAAGGGCATTATAATCAGTTTGCACAGGGAACTGCAGAGGGGGGGTTTAATGCATTTGGGCATGTTTATTTTCCACCAAATGTTTTTTCTTGATAAATTTGTTTAAAGTCCCAGTCTTTACTGCCCTGCAGTCCTCGGTTAGTTCTTCATGTACTATTTGAAGATATGATAAACCAGTCTTGTTTGTGCATAATTCCTTTGTCTTCCTTCCTTTTTTCTTTCCATGTCTTTTATATTTCCTTCTTCACCACTCTCTCCTTTCCCTTCTCTCATCTCTTCTCCATTACTAAGCTTGATCTAAAGGCTTGAAGACTCACAAATTAACTCTAACAGTTCATGGAACGTGATCCCACGGGGAGATAATTCTATGTCTGTATGTGCTCTAGTACAGAACAAGCTACATGTGTGAAGCTTCAGCCAATGAAATGCCTACATCCAGAATTCTCCAATTTCTCTACTTGTGTTTCATTAGCATTTGGGAAGAGTGCCAATGTTTGGTTAAGCTAAGTCCTGCTGGTGCTCTTGTCAAGATAACATAAAAATGCAGTGTCAGCTGTAATTTTATCTTGTCTCTTCTTAACGTTCCCCCTGCAATGCAATACTGTGCCTATAGCAATAGCCGGTGATATGTTGGCTATGTCTTCAGTTGACACTTCCTTTCTACAAGACCTTTTTCCCCCTTGTCCTTAGATTCTATGTAGATTGTACCTAATGTTCCTTTCCACACAAAGACTTAAAAGAATATGTATTTCTGCTTTAATAGAACTGTGATGTCTTCCTCCAGAAAAGAATGTATATTTCTCCCTTTGCCACACACAGTATGCAAACAAGAAGCTCTGCCTCATCACCTCACCCGGTGAGCCTAGCCCTTAAGCAATGCCACATGCTTAAGCACGTTTCTGTGAAATTTAATATGCTAAAAGTCCTTTTAAGTGTCCCTGTATATTGTATTTCTTTCTGTTTCTTGCTGATTACTCAAACATTTCTATGTGTCAACACAGGCATTTTCTTCTGTCATCGGTCTCCTCTTCCTGAGGTGAAGCACCTGCCAGTAACTTAGCATCACAGCACTTTGTCACTAGAGATAACCTCTAATGTTTTAATTTACCAGATCACATAGGAAAGCAAAGCACTCTCAGGTTTAGTTTACAGGGGAATGAATTCCTATCATTTTGCCCTTATTTTCATGATCTCCAGTTTGCATAAAGACTCTTTTGTATGGCTTAGGAAAGATGAATAGAAGGACTCCCTCCTTTCTCTCTTCCTCACCTCTTCTCCTTTCAGGGACAGAGATAGGCTTGTCTTAAGACTTAGAGGATCAAGCACTCCAGAATTAACTTGTGGTTCCAACATAGATCTCAGGTTCCAGGGACACCCACGTCTATATTACGCTTCAGATAATAATAGTGTCAATTGTGTGGATGTGGTTCATTATATAACATGCATTTACCTGCACTTGCCTCATATATAGCAGCTCAATAAATCCTTGAGGTTAAGTACTAGATATATCGGAATCGATGTTCCTAATAGTTAGGCAATCTGTCAGTGTTTACACACTTAAAATGTGCCTCCAGGAAGCAGGTAAGTCTGCTCTTTTACCCCAAATGGCATTTCTCTGCTTTGTGCTAATGACTCTTAGAAATATTGTTTCTTTACCCATTCATAAACCTAGATGTTTTTAAAGACATCTTTTAAACATTTTTACACTCAAAGATTGGTAAGTTACTAATTTTACTTATTTTTACATATGCATTTATATTATTACACACATAGATAAAAGATTACCCAGAGCGAGAAGAACCATGACACAATCAGGATTTATATAAATGTTACATTCTTAGTGTTTTGGCTATTTGTATTTGACAGCCTTGAAGAAGACATCTTTCCTATCTTGGTGCATCTAAATTTCTGAATGTAAATCAATCTCCATCACATATTGTCATTCTCGACTTAGAACACCTATCTAGACCTAAAAATATCTTAAACCCTAAACAATTAAGCTACATTGTAAAATTAAGCTACCTGGTCAACTCCCTCCCAGACTTGAGAAGGAATAAACTTGATTATCTGAGTATGCTGGAAGTACAGGTTAGTAGCTTTCCAAATGAAAACATGACAGAGACAGTTTGCTACCTGAATAGCCACCCAAAACTTTCTATAATGTTAGAGCATCTTCTTCAGCCCTCTGGCCCAATATATCTGACAGACATATTTGTGAGGCAGGAACTATTGAGGACTTGCTTACCCTGTCTTGACAGTTTGGCCATCAACTCTGCCTGCATCCAAGCTTGCCCTTTTTAAGGCAGAATTCTGTCTGTGGTAGAAATAAGGACCTTTTTCCCAGTGGCTAGCTTGCCACATTTGAAGCCATCTCCATAAGGAGGTTCTTTGATGCTCATCATCCTCTTTGAGGTAGGCTGGGTGTTGCCAGGAGTTAACCTGTCTCATTGTCAATGAATCTTTAAAGTAATAAAAACATTTTAAATGCCATATTCTGCATGTCTCTGGGGCTTTTAAAAACCTTATTTTTCTATATAGTCATATCTATCTGCTGCACCTAAGATGTATATTCTTGTGATAAAGATAGACTAGCAATTGACATGACCATAACTTAATCTGCTAACATTTAATTTGTATAACTTATTTCTCCTAAATAGCTTGCTATAACACTTTCAAAGCATTGGAAGTAAACCTTGTATTTTAATTGAGTTATATGGGTACAATAACTCATATAAGTTACTAATTTTAAATTCCCAGCATTCAAATCTGTTAGATATCAATATAGTTGATAAAAACGTCAGATTATACAGTGACTAAAAAATGTTCTATTCCTCATATAATCACTGTTATTCTTTTCTTCTTGACTCTTTTTTAAGGTGTGTGTGTGTGTGTGTGTGTGTGTGTGTGTGTGTGTGTGTGTGTGTGTGACACGTCCATGATATACATGTTGTAGAAAGGATAATCTTTGGAATTCAGTTCTTTCTGTCCAACATGTTAGATCTCAAGGACCAAAGTCGTCACAAGTCTTTGCAGCAAAGCACTTTGACTCACTGAGCCATCTTGAAGCCCCTTTGTCAGTTTGAGTAAAACAGTTTTTAGGATTCATATTTTATGTCAACTATAAAATGTCTCCATTCAGAGGCAACCTTCTGCAATGTTTTTGTTAGTCCAGCCTACTTGGAGGTATAAAAAGTAAGAGGTAGACAGATTCAAGGTTAATTGCTTCTCAGAGAAGGACCTGTTTTCAACACTATAAACCCAGAGTAGTTACCCTCCTAAGTCAGCCATCAGTGTTCACTAGGATATTGGATAAGTGTTTATGTTAATCCAAAAGTAATGGATTAGAAAAGAAACCCTAATAGAGTTATCAAAAAAAAAAAACCTGACATATCACTAAATCAAACAATAAATTGCTTTCAAAACCATTAGCAGTTTGGTTTTAATTACAACTGGGTCCACCACTGGATGATCCAACTTTAACCATTTTTCTGAAATAAGGAGAATCTTATCACTTTAAAATCTCAGAAGCATACCTCTATGGTTTTGCTACCTATAGTTTTATGAGGCTTAGAGATTGCACTTCTCCCTCTAGAAAACCACAGCGTGAATCCCAATGGTAGTGGGTACTTTTCTTCCCAGCCTGTTACTTTAGAGTAGTAGTTAATTACAAGTGGGATATGTCAAAGTGTTAACTGCCAATCACTGTGCTGGTCTCCTTCATAAGCCCTCTCCTACTCCCTCTCATATTCATGACTCTCTCTCCCACATTCATGAGTTCTTCTTTAATTATTGTCACACACACATACCTCATATATATATACATATATATATATGTGTGCTGAGTCGGCTTAGTGCTTCTCATATGAATATGTGTTTGGGGTTGATCACTTGGGTTAGATAATTGACTCTCCTCCTCTCAGTCATTAATTGTCTATAGTTCTTCCTGTGGGGTTGGGGCTTTGCCAAATTCCCCCATCCACATTGGCATAGCAACTGGTGCTGTCCTTGAGCTCTGTTTCCTGATTAACAAACCTAAGCACTTGGCTGTTGTTCCATAGACTCAGAATGAAAAAACCTCTCCTCCATATCTATTTTTCTTTGTAGAGTTTAAAGTAAGTGGAAGTGGTGGGGAGAAGACGTGGGGAGAAAGGGAAGTAAACAGAAGGCTTTGAAGAGGTATACAAACTGTAATTTCTTGCATTTGTTTTATTTTGTTTTCCTCAGGAAAACTCGTCCCCTAGTGCAGAATGAAGTAGAAACACAATGTTCAGTGGTATCGTAAGAGCCTCCTACTCGCTGCCCTCCTCCAGTTTCTTTTATTTGTGGGAAGCATGCAGAGCCATAAACTCTGTAGCTACAAAGTTCAATTCTGATCTGGGGTGGAAATTGCCCCAGGTGTGTGTTTTACTAGATCATAAAATTGAATTGGGCCGTGAAGGTCTTCGAAAACAGTGTTCTTCCCCTTTATACGGCACGGTTTTCCAAGAAAAAAAATCTAACTATAGAAGAATAGGACCAAGTCAAATTTATTATTAAATCACTGTAAAAGGCCATCCTTGTGATAACATGTGGGAGCGTACACTCACAGACTAGAAAATGGCATGCTAGAAAAACTTGAGCAGAAGAGCATTCATATGCTCCTGTCTTGTGATTTGGAAAAATAATTTCGTCTTTATTATTTCATCTGTTTTCACATCTTTGGAGGAGGAGTCCATTTGGGATGCTACATGAGAGGGGACATAGAGAGCTTCCAAGTCTGGCAACCTAAGTTAGAATCCTGGCAAATGGCTTGATGACACAAAACCTTAGCATCCTGCCTTCTGAAAACAGGCACCCTCCTACTACCCATCTCGTACAGATGTTCTGGAAGGCTAAATGAGATGAAGAAAAAAAGTTGGTCCAACGCAAGGGCATTGTTAGCACTTGAGTGCTTGTTGGCTCAACCTCCCTCCAGATCCCAGATGCATCTTTCGGGTTGCCAGAGAACTTTAATGTCTATCAAATGTTCAATTATTACAATGTAGAATCTGGGACAGAATTCATTTTAAATCTTAAATTTCATTCTGAAGAGAAGTAATATATACCTATTCACAAAGGCAGTGTTTTATTGAGTTTCTGGAGATTTTTTTAAAAAATATTTTGCTAATAGTTTTTAGAAATAGAAAATTAAGTACAAGAAGAAATAAGATTTTTATTTGTAGAATTAACTACTATGATGATGTAACAAATTAACTTCCATTTTTCTTTATTTCAAAGAAAAATAGTCTTGTAAAACTAATTCTATATACTAATTTTATCAGATAAAACAATTCAGACAGCTAAAAGTTTTTTTAATCCCCTTCCAAGAAATTACTAATTTCTAATCAGCCAACAAAGAAAAAATAAGTAACGGCAAACATTTTTATAGTTAATTATCAAAAAACAGCTTATTCAAAATACTACATCCTACATTTATTCACTTACCAGATATGTGCATACATACGTAAAATGGGAGAAAGCTATAGTAAGAGACTCGAGGAAGCATTAGTGCTATTTTGTTGGTGGTGCTTTCTGTACCATAAAGCAATAAATATGGTGTTTATTTTATACCATATATATTATATAATATATATAATATATATATTATATAATAATACCATTAGTTGTAAGTGTAGAAAGTACTTAAAATATTTTTTAAAGCACAATTAATATGCTATGAGAGAAAATGCAAATACAGTGATTGAACGGCATCACCAGAGCATCTAAAAGATAAGACATACTATAAGTAGTCTATAGAAAGCCAAGTGCAAGTGAAGACTCCAGCCTTTAGGAGACCGGGGCAGGAGGGCTGAGGGTCCCATGTCAGCCTTGGCTGCATAGCAAACACACATCCTGATTAAAAATTCATATATGAAGAAAAATAAATCAAGTGATTGCCAATCAAAGGAAGCAGGAGTGACTGCCCTGATTTCAGACAAAGCAAGTTGCAAAGCAAAGAAAGTTTATCGCAAAGCAGAAGGGTATATTGTGTGCCAATGAAGATGTCACTTTTCCGGAAGACGAAACAATATTTCATAGGTATATACCTGAAAGCAGGACACCAAACTATGTGTGACAATAATAGTATTAATTAACCATAGCAATGACTATAGCGATAAATACAGCTTCAAGAAAAAAAATAAAATCAACATGTCATAGCTGGAGACTTCAACACTTTCCCATTTGCAGTGGACACAATCAGAAAGTCAGTAAGTGTGTGGTTGAATCCAGCTGCACCATGAGTCCAAGGAAATGACAAACATTGTGGACTGCACCACCCAGCAAGAGAAAACACATCCTTCTTACATGTATGTTGGCCAAGCTGGGCTACGTTTGGAGCCATAAAAACACACCTCGACTTGTGTGTAGGTCTAGAAGTCACACAAAGTGCCTTCAGATCTGTAATGCAATTAAACTGACTACAACAGAAAAATATGGAAGGCTGATTAAACAGCACATTTCT
Source organism: Acomys minous (assembly GCF_964271855.1). Lineage (NCBI taxonomy): Eukaryota > Metazoa > Chordata > Mammalia > Rodentia > Muridae > Acomys > Acomys minous. Next base: position 111,419,948 of record NC_140494.1, read on the forward strand.
AAATAACATGGAGTCAGGGAGTAAGTTTCAGTAGAAAATTTAAGGTATCTTTAGTTAATTAAAAGCGAAGAATTTATGAAAACTTGTGAGATGCAGTTAAAAAACACAGCTCAGAGGAGTAATTCAACTCATTGCATTTCGTGCTGATATTAGGAAAAAGGGATCTAAACTCGATAATCTCCTTCTGCCTAATTAAGCTATGGGTAGACCAAATCAAACCCAAGTTAATCAGAAAAAAGAAATAATAAGAACTTACCCCCAAAAAATCAATGAAATTGAAAACAGAAAACCAACAGAGCAGTGGCCTTTAGTACAATTACTCATGTTGTGCTGACCTCCAACTAAAACAAAAAACAAAAAAAAAACAAAAAAAACAACAACAACAACAAAAAACATATTTTCATTGCTAATTCTTAACTATAAATTTGCTACTGTAATGCACTGTAGTGGAAACATCTTGTATGCAGGATATGCAACCTCTGTGAAAGGGTTGTTCGACCCCCAAGGGGTCGCAACCCACAGGTTGAGAAACACTGCAATAAAGAAACAAGAAAGCAAAGCTTAGTGCCAAGGGTGAAGCCTAGTGTAAACACACAGGCAGCGATCTGCTCATCAGCAATAGTTAATGCACCCTCGGACAGGAAGCTGATAATGGGGAAGGCTGTAAACCTGGGGGTAGGAACATCTCTATACCCTTTCCTTTGTGTGCTGTGAACCTAAAGTTTCTTTTTAAAAAATACTTCTGAAAAGGATTGGAATTTTTTTTTTAAATCTGTAAAAAATTTGAATGTATTGTGAACCAAGAAAAAAAAATGGAAAGGAAGTAATTAAGGGAGAATAATCGCCATTATCCCATCCCCATCCCTGATTGGGTGGAATTAACACATTAATTATGGTGAGACAGAAAAAGATTAAGGAGAGATTGAGTAGGTTTTCTTTAAACTGCAGAATTTATCAAAGCTTCTCATATACACATTTAATAATGTGCAATGTCACTTGAGCAGTTTTTCCAAAACACACTCGACTATGAAACCCTATATCCTCCTAGTGGATCTTAAGGGGCTGATGTTGCCTATGACGTGCTTTCTAAAATATGCTGTCAAGGGAAACATTTTTTGGAATATCTTCATCTAACTTCCTTTCATTTTTGTGTACTATTTTTAAAGTAATAAGCACTTTTGCAAATTACCAGTATCATTTCCTTTCATTTTCTATAACAAATATGCAAAGGTTGGCTTTTAGCTGTTATTTATCTATTTGTATACTGTCTTTTAGTTATTATTTATCTATCTGTATAGTGTGTGCATGTATGGTGTGTGTGTGTGTGTGTGTGTGTGTGTGTGTGTGTGTGTGTGTGTGTGTTTATATCACAGACACACACACACAAGTATTTGGATGTTCCAATGCATGCTAAGGCCCAAGCAAAACATTGATGTGTTTCTTCTGAGTCTTTCTGCTGTACAGCCTTAAGACAGGGTCTCTTACTGGATAAAGAGCTCACAATTTAGCAGGGTGAGGTGTCCCATGCCTGTAATCCCAGCACTCAGGGAGCCAGAGGCAGGCGATGTCTGTGAGTTTGAGGCCAGTCTGGTCTACAAAATGAGTCTAGCTAAGGCTACACAGAGAGACCCTGTCTTGAAAGAACAAAGTGTTTACAATTTTGGTGAGACTGTGGGGCCACTGAGCTCTGGGGCTCTTCTTGTCTCCATCCCCCCAGTGTTGGGGTGACTATCAGGGCTAGCCATGCTTGGCCTTTCTTGGGGTTCAGAATCGGGTCTTCATGCTTGCCAAGCAAGTGTTCTCACCCTCTGGTCATTTCCCTTATTCCCTCATTTGTAATTTAAAGGAGAGAGGATTTTGCACAGCCCTGAAATAGAGGAACGATGCTGTAAAGATGTATTTCCATAAACCTCTATGGAGAACTGTAACTGCAACACAGACACGTGGACTGAACAAACAAACATGCAGTCAGTCGTGATGCCCAGGAAAAAAATCGAAGGAACCCAAAGTGATTTGTGGGAGAGAGAAATGTCACAGATTGGGCTTACCCATGAAGAATGAGTAAGAAAATGAGTCATGCAGTGGAAAATGAATGGTTAGTTAATTAATTTTGTCCGGGTCACGAAGCAATCTAAAATGTGACGTAAAATATTTCTTCTGCCTTTTTCTGTTTCTTGTTAAGCAATCAAGTTGCTCTTTAAAAGATACATACATAGATAGATATAAATATATAGAGATATAGATAGACTATAGATATATTTAATGATTAAGCTGAGCATTTGGTCAGCAAGAAAGATAAGTAGGCTATCTAAAGTCACATGCTCCATGAAAATGGATGCATCACAGTTTAATGGTCATGAAAATGTATAAATAAAAAGACAGTACCATCAAATTTAGTGTCTAAAATTATGGGCTTTGGCTCCTGGGCTTCATGCTGGCTCTTGCATTTCCAAGCTATTAACACTCCTTAGTACCAAGTTGTTAATCTGTTGCAACCAGCAAGTCATTGAGGGTGTCTTGGAGTCTGTAACAGTATGACAAATGTTTACTACTGTGTTTACTGTCCAGAGCTCTAGCTACATTCTGTAAAGTTATCTCCCACTAAGTGATCAGATAAGAGCATTGTTGTGGTGCTTTTGATATCCCAATATGTAAAGATGATCGGGCTTGGAAATCAATCCTATTTGGGTTTAAATCCTAACTTTCCCACTATAACCACTTATAACCAACAGTTCCAGCTCTAGAGCAATCCAATGCCTCTGGCATCCATGAACACTGGCAGTCGCATTCACATACCCATATAGACCCACACACCTATGGATCATAAGCCCTTGAGGATAAAACAACCCTTTCCCAGTGGTTGCCTAAGACCATCAGAAAACACAGATATTTGCAAAATGATTTATTAACAAAATTACAGTTATGAAGTAGCAATGAAAACAAGTTTAAGGTTGGGGTCACCACTACATGAGGAACTGTGTTAAAGGGTCGCAGCATTAGGAAGGCTGAGAACCACTGTGTTAGTGTCACTGTTTTCAAACTGTTGGAAGTATATACTTAGGAGTGGAGTTGCTGAGTCAAATGTAATTTAGGTTTAAGTCTTTTGAAAAGACACCAAGTATGCCCTTTTCCAAACTCATGAATGGGGACAGAAACAGTTTAGGAGGAAGTTTAGAACTTTTCTGTGGGTATGGCTGAGAGAAAAGACAAAAGAAAACACCTCAAATACGCAAGTTAACAGAGGCCTTGGTGGTGCACAGTGTGACACTGTGTCTGAGCGGTCTGGAGTTAAGTGGTAGGCTGTCAACTGGATTTCAAGAACGGAGACATCGAGAATGTTGAGCTTGAACTATGAAGGTTCATGGTGTCAGGCGCAACCAGGAAATGGTGAGTGATGGAGGAGATAGAAGTTAAAGGATTCCACTTTAGACCCAGGGGTCCAGCTCAAACTAAGGCACCAGCCAAGGACAATACAGGCGGTAAACTTTAAACCCCTACCCAGATCTAGCCAATGGTCAGAACATTCTCCACAGTTGAGTGGAGAGTGGGATATGATTTTCTCACGTTCTCTGGTGCCTCATATTTGACCATGTCCCCTGGAGGGGGAGACCTGGTGGCACTCAGAGGAAGGACAGCAGGTTACCAAGAAGAGACTTGATACCCTATGAGCATATACAGGGGGAGGTAATCCCCCTCAGGAACAGTCATAGGGGAGGGGAATAAGGGGAAAATGGGAGGGAGGGAAGAATGGGAGGATACAAGAGATGGGATAACCATTGAGATGTAACAAGAATAAATTAATTTAAAAAAGGGAAAAAATGAAAAAAAAGTTAAAGGATTCCACTTTAGACCCAGCAAGATAGGGGTGTTCATGGATGGGTGAGTCTATTGGGTACTCAAACATGAGGCTGGGATAGAAATAAAGAACCCAATTAGTACTGCATAAACAATGTGGTATTGTTTTACACACACACACACACTGCTCCTATTGGTAAATACACTAGATGTTTTCCAGTATTAGCTTTCTTGATCATTTTTATCTTTCTCTAAAAATTTTCCACCAACCTTGTTCTCTAAGTGAATATTAGCATCTCTCCCCATCCTTGCCCATGGCATAGCTGCCTCCTCCTTTGGTTATAATTAGACTCCCTTGCCCTCTGACAGAGGCTGCTGTGTTTTCCCTCCTATCCACAGACAATCTATAAAGAGAAATCTCAATCTTCTTCCTCCCTCTTCCAGGTACACCTGAGCCTCGTGTAGCCTAAAGACTTCAACCACTATTTCTCATCTTCAAAAACTGTTATATTGACTTTAAATAAACCCATGTGGTACTGTTCATTTTCCTCTGAATTCTTTATCTTCCTCCCTTCCACAAGTTTTTCTGCTTCCATTGCTTCCCCAGGTAGTTCTCAGTGGTGGCTATATGCTTTTGTATTAAATAAAATAATATATCCAGCTGACTTCTCAGAGAACTTGAGCCTAATATTGACAAGTTATTAATTTTTTTAAAGAACCCAGAATTATATGAAAATATTCTGACTTTTAAGCTTGGCAACTAAATTTTTTTTTTTCAGTACGCGTATCTGAACTCCCAATGCAGGGTATCAATTTGCACCATGAGTCTAGGGCATTTGGACAGCAGAGAACCTGACTGCTGCCTCCATCTTGATATTTAAAAAGGACAATGGTCACTAGCTCATCAAGGGTGTGACTTAATTTTCCTGCATACGAAGAAACAATGCACCAAGTTCCTTTAATAGGTGTTTCTTCGTTCTTATTCATTCTAATGATTGGCAAACCACTGGTCTCATTCTTAGTTTCTGTTGCAGGCCTGCTGCTGGAGTTTCCCGGAGGCTAGGTGCTGGCTATCCTTCGTATTTTGTTTCAAAGCTTGTTTCACGATACCCTAGGTGCATCCTGCTTATGCCCGGCACTGTCCTTCACACTCTTCCATTGCTTTATCACCAGTTTTATGTTCTGGCATCACTCTTCTACAGCCTAGAGCCCTGGTGAACAGAAAATGGTTTCACTGTCTAAACAACATGAGGCCTTGTCCAGGGTTGTGTCTTCCTCATTATAACATCTCCCTCACATCGGACAGAGTGATGGAGGTGACGATGGTTGTAATCTAATAATGTGTTTATTCTTTCAAATATAAAAGGTTGTGAAAACTACTACCGCAAACCTGGGTGCTTGGTATAAAGAAGATAAAAACGCAACCCTTACTCTTAAGGCAAGTGAAGCCAACAGTTTTAGTGTGGCTTGAGTTGCTCAGGGTGGCAAACATTTTCACAGCACAGGAAGTGGCCCAAGTGGTCAAGGAAAACACAGGTTCTGAGGCGGAACTATCAGTTTTCAAGTTACCAGCTAATTTTAGGTACACTGCTTAATGACTGTGTGGCCTGCTGTTGTCTCATATGTGAAATGGGGAAGGGGAATAGATAAACCCAACCCACCGGATTATTATGGATAGGGAGTTAATTACATCTGTAAAATGCTTACAGTCCACTATAAAGCAAACAGTAAACTTAGGTTTCCTGTAGCAATTGCAGAAGTTACACTCAAGCCTGGTGTCCGGAGACAGATAAGAGACAGAACTGGGAAGGCTTTTCTCAGTTCCTTGATAAAGTCCTGGAGATTTCCAGAACAATTCTCCAGGCGATTTCTATGCCCTAGATACTAGACATTTCAGTGTAAAGAAACAAGAGGGTAGAAATGTAGACTGAAAATTTCCCAGACTGTAAGTGTGGGTTCAAAGTCAAAGTGGGCTTCTGGAAGTATGAAGAATTCAAGGTGAAAAACAAGAAAAAGAAAAGGAAAAAAAAAAAAAAGAATTCAAGGTGACAGAGAAAAGGGTGAGAATTAAAGAGACAGCAAGAAAAGGAAGTGAGGGTGTGACGTCAGCCTACCACACTGTAGCACTTTAGGTTTATTCCACAGCAAGGAATTGAATAATGCTTTAGCAGGACACTAATGTGACCAGATATGTGTTGCTACTGTCACCTGTCAACCCAAATTTCTTGAGTAGCCTTGCATCAAAACGTAAGATGGAGGGGGCAATTTTCTGTGCCAACCCAAGCCATTTAATCTTAGGAATAAAAACACAAACTAAGCAGTGAAAAAATTTTGCACGTTTCAAAAAAAAAAAAAAAGAGCACCTTGATTTGGGACACTGGGTATGTTACCACAAGGAGATACTTTATAAGTACAGAGGGGGGGTCTTTGAGTGACAGCCAACACTGGCTTGGCCCTTGTGGATCTTTCTCATATTGTTTGTGTGTTTTCTCAGTTCATTTAACTAACACACATTTATTGTGTTAGACACTACCTTACGTGTTGGGAGTCAACGAAGAATACAGAAGTCTAGGTGCCCAGGAGTCTCTGAGCTAAGTGAAATAGTTGAAGATAAAATAACTGAAACAAAAAAAAATGAGGCAGGTTAAGAAAAGCTGAGGTGTCCATTCACCAAAGAATTAAGGGATTAAGGAGCCACCTTGAAAATGCTTTCAGGTGACTCAACAGAACTGCAAAGCCCCTTTAAAGCACAGCATATAAATTATCGGGGGCCAAGTCCCTTCTCTGTACCAGGGCCACAGCTGTAGCAACCCGATTCACAGATGTGAATGTATATACAACGTGAGATTTATTAAACTTCCTTTTTAACAGTGTGGTGTGGAGGGTGCCGAAAATTAGTCTCATATTTCCACAACAATCTTAGGGTTTGGAGATTGGGGGAGTGTGTCTGTGGGGGTGTGTTTAATAGCATCTCCTAGCTTGGAACACTGCCCACCAGAGTTCTATTCTTAACAACCTGCCCCAATAGCAGCCCAAACTGCCAATAACCTTTTCTTTTCCCCTGTCACAAAAACAAGCCAAGCCTAAGACAACCTACCATCAGGGAGTGGTGTCCTTGGTGATTTTTTCCACCATAGCTCTGCTTCCAAGGGAAGAATGCCACCTACCGAATCATGCACACCAGCAGCCCAGCTCTGCACCTACTTAACCCTGATCTGCTCCAAATGCTCTCTGATGATTATTTAGTTTAAAAAAAAAATCACTATTTGGGCTGAGAGGAAGTTAGGCTCTGAGCGCTGGGATATCTGATAAATGCTTCCACATATTGTCGCCTTCTCGATAGCTACTATGCCAAGTTTCAACCTCCTCTCTGCCTGCATTTTCCTTTTAATTGCGCTCGCTCCTTCAGAATGCCAGGTCCCTTCAGCCTGCAGAAGCCGGTGGTGCAAACATGCAAGGTGGCTTGCCCACGCTTGCAGCCCTGACTGCAAAAGCCACCGGCCAGGGATTTACCCACACGGGCTTAGCTTGCAAGCGTTCGAGATTGCACCCGAGGTCGGGCCATGCCACTAGGGCTTCCAAATTTGTCTAGCTCAGTCTCCAAGCCTCGGGCGGGGGACGGGAGTGGGGGTCTCCTCCGCAGTCTGGGAAATCAAGGCGAGGAGAGGAAGGCAGCCCCTGCAACGTCTCCAAGAGAGCAGCAGTCACTGCGGCTCCCGCGCTGCAGCTGCGCGGGAAGGATCACTGGCGGGAGCGAGCGGCCAGGCGCGCGGAGCCGTGGCGCGTGGCGTGTGGCTCGTGGCGTGCGGCAGCGACAGCTCCGGACCCCCCTGGACCCGAGACGCCTCTCGAGGTCAGTCGATCCTGCAGCGCCAAGTGCGGAAAGCTTGCTCGCGGCCGCGCGCACGGGCGGCGCTGGGAGGGCGTCGGGGGCGGGCCCGGGCGCGGAGGGGCGGGGCGGGGCTGTGCTGACGGGCGGCCGCCGGGAGAGCCTGCAAGCCGGAGCAGAGTGCTGCGAGCGGGCTGAGCGCGGGGAGCGCGGCGCGGGCGGCGGTCCATGGCCCCGACGGGAGGCGCGCCGCCCGCACCCGCAGCTCGGCGTCCGGCCTGAGCGGACCGCGCCGTGCAGATATCCGGTCCTAGGCTTGGGATTGGCTTGCAGATCTTCTTCATGGAAGCGATGTCTCCGCAGCAGGATGCTCTAGGGGGGCAGCCGGGGCGCTCCTTGTCGCTGACAGGGATGTCTCGCCTCGCGGGAGGCCCTGGCACCAAGAAGGTGAGGACACCAAGCGGGGGGTCCCCATGAGCGCGCGCCTTCCACGCGTGCCTGGCGCCGAAAGGGGTTAACGGCCTCCGCGTGGGGAGGGAGGAGTGGACGCCTCCCGGAATCCCCCGCTGTCTTCTCCAGTGGGAACCCCTTTCGGAGAAACCCTTTGCCTCGCCTCCACCTCTAACCGGGGGAGTGCCTCCTCGCAGGCCCCCTAGGTGGCCTTGACCCGGCAGCCTTAGGAAGGTAGGCAGCCCGGGGGTGTGTGGGGGACGATGCGCCCAACCAGGCCGACAGGGGGTGTTGGAGATGGGTGTCGTGGGCCACACTGCGGGACCCGGAGGTTCTGCTCGGCCTAGATCTAGGCGGCGGGTGGGCAGCTTCCGGAGGTCTCAGCGGGGCGTGGGGGATTTGGCCCAGAGCCACCTCCTGAGAGGGGACCCTGCGTGAGCCTGTGGGGGCGTCGCCCTTGTTCCCTGTCACCCAGAGGACCCAGGAGGGCAACTACTTGTAGCAATTGGTTGTGATTGACTGGTCCGCGCTATAGCAGGAGGATTTCGAGGGAGGTCAGGTGTCTGCAATAGGTCCTTGACTAAGTGCACGTGGAGGGCTAGCTTCTGAGCTCCTGGGAATTGATTTGGGTGTTCCTGTAGCCATGTCTACCTCCGTCCTTCCTCCAGCACAAAACCTTCCGATATTTGGCCATATTTGTTCCTTACGGTGGTTATGCCTTTTCCAGCTTCTCTGGAAACAAGTTGGGATGAGAGATCATTCTAGCTCTTTCCTAACAAATAATGTGAAAACGTTGCATTACTATAATTAGAGACTCAGGGAATACACCGGCTCCCTGAATGTCCGGATTTTATGGCCTTCCATTAATCTTCCCACTAGGATGGTGGGTTGGCTAGAGGTCAAAGAAAAGAGGTGACGTCTGTATAGAAATGCATGTGAGCTCCCAAGGACCTTGGACCTGTCGCAGAGCAGAGCTAGCTATCTATGGGTGTCAGTGAACTTGATGTATGGGCAGTAGTGGCAGTAGTGGCGGCTCAGCCTTTGATGTATGGAGGCTGATGTTTGTCCTTGTGGAGGTTTTTTCCCCGTGTGTGTGTGTGTGTGTGTGTGTGTGTGTGTGTGTGTGTGAAATCCAGTTTTTCCCAAGTAAAAGGTGAAATTGCCAGGATGTCGGTCCCAATTTAGGATAGTAAATGAACATTAAGCAACTGGCATAGATTTAAAGCGTTTTGTTTTGTAAACCTAAGGAGCTGGAAAGAATCAAGCATTTGTTTTCTAGAAGAGTGTGGGCCCCTCCCCCAGGCTGATTATGTATGCTAGCAAGGGGCGGGTGGAGGGGAGGGGCTATTAGAGAGTGTGGCTTTATCATTTTCAAGCTGCACTTGTCCTGTAACTGAAGGGTGGCTGTGCCCTTTCCCCTGTGCTCTTTTCTCTCAGCGCAGCCACCCTCTCTCTCTACGACGGTGTCCTTCCTTATAAAACGTAAAAGGCCAGTACTTTGCCACACTAATCTCCTCTTCCCCAAGATTGTTGAGGAAGTTAAATGAATGAATGACGGCACATTGGCACGATAAGTGTTAGCACTTAGTGCACATTTCCCCCGTGGTTGCAATTCACAACACTCGTGTCCCGGGTTGTTCAAGCCCATGATCTAGGATGGGTTTTCAGCACCTTTCCTCACTCTGCAGCAGCCAATCCATCGGAAGAGCTAGTATCCTTCCAAAGTGTCTAAAATGTCTCCACTACCATGCCCACTACTGCCACTACAGGCCGCGCTTTCCTGTAGCCATCTCTAACTGGTGCCTTTGCAGAAACTTTCCCTCCGACGTCTTTCGTGTCTTTCTGTGACCCCGTTCTGCATTTAGCAGCTCCAGAATGGTTTTTTGGTTTGGTTTGGTCTGGTTTTGAGTCTATGATGATGTTCACTTGCTTACAATTCTGAAGGAGAGTCATTCTTATATGCATAGTATGTTTTTTACCCCCACCCCTTTTTGTGTGTTCTCCAGCCTTAAGGGCCTTCGTTATCATACACCAAGTCAGATGCGTTCCTGTTTGGAGGCACTGGTGTTAATTCTCTTTACGTCTGCCCACAGAGCCACTATCTCTCATGCCGTGCAAATCTTGGGTCTTCCTGGAGGTCTCTCCCTCTCCTCACCCTGTAAACAGAAGCCACCTCCAGGCATGCGCTGTGCCTGCTGCTTTATTTATCGGTTGTCTTAGCACTGTACTTGGCATTTCCTCATCTACTTGCTTCTTTCCATAGCCTGCATCCCTCCCGGCTGAGTCCTCAAGGCTAGAGCAGGGCCTGCTATGTGTTAGATGTTTCATAAGCGTGCCTTGGGTTATGTAAAGCAAAGAATAGCAGTGTGGCCTCCGTCCTTAGAATTTACCAGCTAGAGAAGGATTGCCAGGCATTAAGGGGACATGGAGTAAATACTCTAGGTTTGCAGGCCGTATGGTCTCTGCTTAATTCCTCCTCGACAGCTCCAAGTTAGCATAGACAGTATATGAGTGAGAGGGCTTGACTGTGCTCCCGTAGGATTTTGTTTATAAAAGCATGTGGTGGAGGCCAGTGAAGTGGCCACAAAGTTGTCCTCTGACCTCTATGTTCATAGCACAGGTGTGTATGCACACACACACACACACACACACACACACACACACACACACACACACGCAGCAGGTACAACATGCACACATGCAATACATACTCTGTAGTTTCCTGCCCCTGATCGGGAGCAGTGCTTTTGAGTGTGAACTGGTCACGTGATGAGGCTTGGTCCTCAGTGTCTAGCTCAGTAGCCTGTAACCACTTGAGCCCGTTCAGCTCCTGTAGTGTGGCCGGCACATGGAAGGCTCCAACAGCCCCCTCCCCTTGAAGTTTAACTGATAAACAGTAACCTCACATACTTAGAGTTTACAAATCTAAGGTTTGATTGCACTTAGAAAAATGCGCATATTCCCAAGAAATCACCCATCTTCTTTATGCCATGGATTGTGTGCATTTTGAGCTTATATAAATGAAATCTGATTTTTATGCTCGCTTTTGCCTTTCTTTCACTACTAGATAATGATTTTATATCTGCCCATGCTTATTTGTATGTGTTAGTGCCTGTCATTGCTGAGTTGTACAGATTGACTATCTTAACCTGGGAGTTTCAGATTCTGATTTACTTAGTTATCCAAAATGAGATGCCTTGTGGGTGGCATCTGAGCCTCCATATAAAATTCATCCACATCTCTTACATGCCTCTCATGCATAATCTAAAGATGATTTTTGTTCATTACTTTCAGTGCATCTGTGCTTGGACCTCAACCCATCCCAGGACATGTGGCATAGAACAGTCTTAGGTTTCCTATCAGCAGTCAAAGTCTGAAGCAGTTTGGGATGCTGGGAACTCTGGACCACTGTGGTGCACTTATCCATGCGTCTTGCACTTAGATTGCTTCTGTTTCTCGGCTGGTAGAAGTGAGGCTGCTGACAGCCTTCACACACAACTCTGCAGGGATTTATGATCTCTTGGGGGTAAAATTTTAGGCGCCGGATGATGGGGTTGTATTTAGCCACATACTTGACTTTTTGAGAAATGCGCTGCTTTATTCTGACGTGGTTTGGGATAACCCAGTTCCACAGGTGCTCACCAAACGCTGGCTATCATCTCCCTTTGGGTGGTGTCGTAGTGTCTCTTCATCTAGACTTGTGCCGCCCCAGCGATCTGGAGTATCTCCTCGTGCACTTACTTACCATCCACACGTTATCACCAGTCAACTACCTGTTTAAATATCTTGTCAGTTCCTATTGGGTTGTTAGCTTTTTTATTACTGAGGTTTGAGAGAACTTTATGCGTTCTGGCTTGAAATCCTTTATTGGGTATGTGATAGTCAAGATATTTTCTCTGTCTATGACCTGTATTTTTATTCCTTTGGCCTTGTTTTTTCTAAGAACAAGTGTCCTCCATTTGGTGAAATCTAACCTACTTTTCCTCTTTAATTTGACTTAATTGTAATTAACATGAACTTAATTTAAATTTATATAGCGGTGTCTATTCCGTGGCTACACTATTGGGCAGCAGGTTTAAAGGGAGAGCTCAAAAAGAGTAACAAAACAATTATTAAGTGGTGTTAATAAATGGCTCATTAAAACTCAGTCCTGATTTGAACAAATGCAGGTATGCAGATGGGCCATTCTGCACTGGGCTGTGACAGGGAAGGCCTGTTTAAATTGCCCTTTAACTCTGTAAAAGGAAAAAACCTCTTACCAAAAAAAAGGGGGGGAGGTTCAGAAAGTGGGGGCGGCATTGAACCTAGAAGTCCTAGGGTGGGTTTGTCTGAGCAGCTGGCCTGTAGAGATTGCTCTCTGAGAAGTCAGTCCCCTTATTGTGTAGCTTCCTTTATTATTTTCACATTAAGAACGGCCTAGCTGGATAGCTTGCCTTTATTTGCTACCCACAAGATTTGATGCTTTACAGAGAAAATCTAGTCCACCCCAGAAGGGAGAGTTCTTGCTGTTAGGGGTCTTCAGAAGAACTTACAGTAAACTTGTCCAGCAGTCCCTAAAATAGGGCTCTCATATGCACTTGCAGCGTACAGATAGCAATTTAAATTCCTCTGGAATAATGTGTTCTTGGGGGATGTCCATATTTGTCCTTCCCAGTCCTGGCACAGTGGAAGCCCATATTGGAGCCATGTTGGTGTTCAGAATGATTAGTGTCAGAATCCATCATTCTGACCCTTTGCCTTCACCTAATAATTTAAAACTGTGTGATGTGGAAGGGGCTAATGGGATAGGAAAAAGATTTATAGGCTTAGAAAACCACTCAAAGTAAAATAATTTTAAAATAGCTCTAGCAACTCAAACGTAACAGCTTCTGTCATGAACTCTACTGTCCTCTCTTTGTGCATTCTCTGGGTACAAATCTGTTTATAGCATTTGGTTGTGGAACACCCCTACCACCATCACCACCACACCACCATCACCACAACATCCCCATCACCACCACACCACCACCACCACCACCACAACCACCACCACCACCACTACCACCACCATCACCACCCCACCACCACCATACCACCATCACCACCACCATCACTACCACACCAACACCAACACCACCATCACCATCACCACCACACCACACCACCAACACCAGCACCAGCACCACCACATTACCATCACCACCACCACACCACCATCACACCACCACTACCATCACCACTATCACCACCACACCACCATCACCACCACACCAACAACAATACCATTACCACCACTCCACCACCTCACCACTATCATCACCATCACACTACCATCACCACCACCACAACCACAATACCACCATCATCACAACCACCAACACCACCATACCACCAACACCACCATCACCAACACTACCATCACCAGCACACAACCATCACCACCATTACCACCACACCACCACCACCAACAACAACAACAATAACACCACAAGACCATCACCACTACACCACCATCACCACCACCACAACCACCACAACCACCATCACCACAACCACCACCACCTCTATCGCCTCTCGCCAAGAGTTGACTACTTTAGCCAAGCATATGTGTGGTACTCAGTCTTTAATGAAATGCCTTAATAGTAAAGCTTCAGTTTTACTCTTAGTACTGAGAAAAATAGCCCATGTTTAAAATTATGTCCCTACTGAGCCCTTCTCTGGTGCCATTCACAGAGTAAATGGCATAAAACAAACTAGGAAAGATTGTTTTGTCACAGTCACAGTGGCCCCTAACTAATATTAGGTGAGCATTGACTAATGGTGACCACTGAGGTGACTGTCTTGTCATTTTGGTACCTCACTAGGTTTTGTGCCTTGATGCTTGCTGCTTTCTGACCTTTCACAGTTTCGCAGAAGGAAAGTAGGTACATTTCAGGTGCTCTTCAGCCCGGCTGAATGTCCATTCTGATAGCTCAGCCGTACCTGCTGTTGGAAAGCTTGGCATATGCTGCATGCACATAGACTCAGAACTATATTTTGCAGTTCTGTTTAGATGTGCCGACACCTTGTGTCTCGGATAAATCTGCTGCAGAAAATACTGTGTGAGAAATGTCACTGAAAGTTACATCAGCAAACTTAGAAGTCTTGAGTCTTGAGTTTAAAAAAAAAAATCCAGGGGTGATTCTTCAAATGTGAACCCAATACTGTATTCTAACATAGCAAAAAAAAAAAAAATTAACTTTTCATGGCTCTAAACTTTCAAGTTGGAACAAAATAAGTCAGTTATAAAATGAGGCATCATCTTTTATCACAGGATCTGTCGTAGGTCCTGATGCTAGGGCTGTCCACACAGCTGTGCTGTTGGGAACTCCTCACTCTTGCAGCAAGCACTCACCCCCTGAGCAGTCTCCCCAGTCCCAGTTAGTTAAACTTGAAGACTGAGTCTCACAGATGAAAATGGGCACTTAGAACCCACAGACTGAAAGCCCACGATCCATAGGCACCCACAGAGTTTGCACTGTTGCTGTTATTAATTTTGAAATGAGGACTGCAGTGAGGCCATGCTTACTTCAGAGACTTCCACATTCTCTTGGGTTATGGGTTGGCAGAGTCTGCAAGACAAACTGCAGCGCATTTGGCAGCTGAAGAAGAGCAAGAAAGCTGGCAATGAACCCATAAATGAGGAGCCTTAATTCTTTCATGACTATTGACCTTGTTGGGTTGTATCGAACTTTTTTTTTTCAGTTTTGTAACTGCATCGCATGTCTGCACCACTCACAACTTACTGGAGACATGTAAATACACAAGTTGCATTTGTTTCCAACCTTTGTGGCCGCTAACATTTATTACTAACTATTAAGTACTACCAAAAGTAGCTGTACATAGTGAGGCATATAGACATACATCATGTCACATATCTAATGCTTTGAGAACATATGTATGTGTGTATATATACACCTATGTATATACATACACATATATAATTTTGTTAGTGAAGTGTCTTGAAATACACCCCACCCTCATGTCTCCAGAGATCTGATAAAACACATCTGAAATAAACTTGTACCATAGGAAACGTTTGCTTTCCTGCTGTTTCTCTTGTGTCTCTTGTGTTCAAGATTAGAATTCTATGAGTTCTTCAGGTTTAAGATGCTTAAGAGGAGCAGGGTGTCTATGGCAGTCACAACCCTAATGGTTGTCTGCAACTGGAGTAGGGTAGTGTTTAGTTTTTGTTCTTGTATGTGAGGTTCTTCCATGATTTGGGGGACAGGGAAAGCAGAAAGGGTCACACTGACTTCTGCTTCCCGCACGAATGGTGCTTGTAGGCAACAGCTCGGGCCGGTTTATTTTTAAATTTCGTCTCAGCCTTATTCTCTCCAGGACAAGTTTAGATTAGAACTATGCAGCCAACAGCAGAGGCAGCCCCATCAGCAGTGCATGTCAATGGTGAGCTGAACAGCCCTGACCTAATTTTGACAGACACCTGTCACACGGCATAACTGGACGTAAAAGCTGTTTTTAGATGTCTGGTCACTCAAGAGGACTCTGAGAATGGAAGGTATGTGTCCCCACATCAGCTCACATATCAAGATCTGGGGAACCCGGCTTCTCCTCAGTCTGCCCTTTCTTCACTCACCTGGGGACCCTGTTGACAGCAAGCTACGGCCTAACCTGACCTTGGATAACAACACTACTGGATTGGCGCCATATATAAATCCAGACAAACCCTGTTTCTGTTGATCATAATGCCTTTTTCCCCTGCGTGTGGAAAAATGAAAGACTGAATTATAAGGCAGAGCTGCCCAGGCATCGCCATGCATTTTATGCCTTTAGGCCCTTGGCCCTGAGACAGGCAGCCGTTGAGATAGCCAGTATGTGTTTACTGTAGAGTGTCATCACTGTATAAGTAACACTGTTTTGTGTTGACCATGATGCGCAGAGCTGCAGCAGAAGCCTGCTCTGTAAGGCAAAAAGCCCTGATGGTTGACCTTTGTACTTGAGTGCTACTGAGAGGGACTCTCACTTGGACAAAAGCTAAAACCAGTAGCTTTGATGGAGACCGCACAGTCCAGCTAGTTCAAAACCCCACCGTGATGACAGGACAGAATGCATTGTGGGTAGAGATGGAGGCAGAGGAACAAGGGATGTGCAAAGGACACTGTGAGGTTCTCTCACTTTTTCACAAACACTACTGTAAGTCTTGTGTGTGTGCCCCAATATCACGGTACTTTTCAGCTCAGGGATCTCTTATATATACACAGAGAGCTCTGTAGGACTAGGAATTAGGTTTGTTTTGGAGAGGATCTGAAAAGTTATGTCATAGAAGTAGGGCCCAGATTTAAGGCCCAATATCTGCTAGCCTAGTACCTACTCTTTACATTACATAGGCTCCTGTGTCTGTTGTTGTATCTCAGAGTAATGATTGTTTTGTGGAAAGAACAAAGCCAAGAGTAAAATCATTTCTATCTTACTGTCAGGAAGAATGCTAATCTGCTCACAGTGGTCTTTACTGTGATGTTTGGTTGCGCTCAGTCCTCAGACTGGTTCTGGATGGGGCGGGCGGCTTATGGATAGGTAGACTATCATACTGGGCACGGGCTGAACCGACAATGGCTGGAAGCAGCAGTTTACCCAGTGGTCAAAGCCTTGTTGTGATAGTGGGATCCAGAAGCAAGGCGCAAGGTTAAAAATAATTCTTTTCCCGCTGCAGAGCCAATGTTTTTGAACTATAATTGTGCGGTGGCTTGACTATGTCTCCACAAATAAATACTGCAGGCATGCAGGGAGCAAGAGATAGCACCCTCCCTACCCGGGTTGCACTGACTAGCCACGAAAGGATTAGTAGGCAAATTGGAGTGAGCTAGTTCGTGAATTTGATCCAGTGTTTTTCTGGCTGTGGATATCTGCCGTTCCTTAAGATATTCCCCCCAGATCTCTCATTTTAATGTTACTCTTGTTTGCTTTAAATGCCCAAGGATGATGGTAGCACCATTTCTGTGAAGTTTGAAATGCTTGAATTTTTATCTCTAAACAGGCCATGAAAAATTATAGTTCACCTCTGACTGAAACCTTTCAGCCTATGCCTTTCTTTTGAAAATGTTTATTTCTGTTTACTTACTGGGAAAGCTAAGAATGCCAGACTTGGATTTGGATGTGAGGTGAATAAAAAACAAAACAAAAAAAACGTAGCATTTGGTTGACATGAAATTAAAATTCTAATGAGAACCTGTATGTAGGCTTTAAATAGACAGGGCTTTCTTCTAAAGACCTTCAAAAAGAACACACTATGGAAACTCACTATTATAGAAGCCTCTTTCAGCATAAACGTAAGCATTGTTTAAAAGAGTTTAAGTGGAGTTAGCCTATATTGCACAGTGCTTCTCCCAGACAGTGTAGGCTATCAAATTAAAAACATAGTGCCAGGCATGTGGTCCCCTTTTATGAGTTGTTGATCAGTAAGGTCCTATAGACACCCTTCCCCCCCCCCCAAAAAAAAAAGTTCCACGCTATTACTGTTGATCTTGGTTACCTTCCAGAATTTGGTAATAAGAGCTTGTTGCCAAAGACACTGCATTCTTGAGTTGGAGACTATGGAAGAGTAAAGCTGATGCTGGCCTGGAAGTCCGGTCCCTACTGGCTAGCTCTCACAATGCTGGCAGGTGCTCTGTACACCACAGAGGAGAAAAGCCACCATCATCGGTTGTGCCCAGCTGTGAGCCTTGTGGGCTACAGTGACGACTGGCCCGCTAGTGAAACTGTGGCACAAGCGTTACGGGAGCAACCGACCATTTTCTGATTAAATTTAAGGCCTGCCTCGCCCCCCCCAAATTAAACTCACACTTGTTTGTTTGTTTGTTTGCTTGCTTTTTTTTTTTTAACTGTCCCAAGAATCTGTGAGTGGTAAGTTATGATTCTGCTAAACCGACATAGCATCAGACTGTCTTCCAAGTAGTTAATCCTTATACCAACAAGTTAGGGCAAGCCTCAGCCCTCACCAGAGAACCTTCTCTCTGCAGGAACGGCCTCCTGATGGTCAGCATGCGCAGAATGACAGACTGGAGTAGTTAAGCCCAGAGTGGGACGTTTGTATAACACCCCCTTCCTCCTCAGGCACCGTCTCAGGAGAGGGAAAGGAAAGATTCTAAGAGCCAGAGATGGCGGGTAGGTGGGTGGGTGGGTGGTTGCAGAAAAACCGTGTTTACTGGGCATGGTGAAGCTGTACACAAATGAACTCAAGGCAGCTGTGACTGTATGCACCAGATCGGGCCAGACAAAGCCAAGTATGGATGGGGTCGGCCACCCGACTCCTAGCCAAGGAGCTACTGGAGGGGTTGGCCCTGAGCGGCTGCCCTGGCCCCAGCAGAAGCCTGTACTCACCCACATGCAGCACTAAGTGGATTCAGTAGGATGTTTGTTTGGTTTAGTTTTGCACATGAAGGTGGGAGGGCGTAGTATTCAGGCAGGGGAAGAGTTAGAGGGAAGCGAATAAAGGCAGATTTGATAATTATTTTTAAATATTAAAATTAAATTACTTTTAAATAGTCAAAAACACTTTTAATGACACAGTATTATTTTCTAGAAAATACAGAGGGAAGTGTCTTTTGCTCTTTCCTTTACTGAATATCTTTTTAAGCAAAAAAATAAAAATCTGAACCAAAAAATAAAATACCATTAATAAAATGTTTTCTGAGTTGCAGAAAATGACAACTCACTTCTTTTTCCTTTTTGTTTTCCCTGAGACAGGGTTTGTTTGTATAGCCTTGACGGCTCAGGACTTGCTTTGTAGACCAGGCTGTCCTCGAACTCACAGAGATCTGCCTGCCTCTGCCTCCCCGAGTGCTGGGATTACAGGCATGTGCCACTGAACCTGGCGGCAACTCTCTCGGGAAGCTGCCTGTTTATACGTTTATTTTCCTGCTTAGGTACTCTCATGTTAACCACCCGACAGTCCCCTGTGTAAGTGATGGTAACCACTCTCTTACCTAGCAGCTTCTGACGACTTGCCATGCAAACACCAAACGGGATGGGTGGCAGCAAACTCTAACAAGAGGGCAGGCCAGTTCCAGAGTTTCACGGAGAGCCACTGAGCCATTCCACACAAAGAGCAGTCTGTTGTACATATGCATGTGGTCTGCATCGGGTGGCTGTTACAAAAGTATTCTAACTTCTGGTCACAAATTAGTCTGCTAGGACAGAGCCTAATGGTTAAATAGACAGGTAGTTATTTTGTTTTGGTTTGAGTTAAACACACAGTTAAAATACTGTACAGCTCACCTGCGCCAAGTGTACAGCCATTGGTCTCTAGATTGGGTCTTTAACTATGCATTGGTCTTAAGTCACTTGGATTACCTCATAAAGGACCACATGGCTCTCGGTCATCTCCTGGTGCCTCATCTTCCCAGGCTCAGGACAAGCACTAATATATATTCTGTCTCTGTAGAATATTTTGTTCTGAGCAGCTTCTGTAAGTGGAATCCATACGTACTACATGGTCTTTTGTGACCGCTTTACCAAAATTAGCATGATGTTTCAAAGGTTCAGGTATGTGACGTCATGGCCCCTCTTGGAACTTCTTTTATTACTGAGCACTATTTTGTGTATAAACTGTGGCATTGTACTTAGGCTTGATATATATATGCTTCCTAATGATGCTGTGGACATTGGTGTGCAAGCCTTTGTGTGAACATATGTTTTCGTTTCCCTTGGGAGCATATACCTTGTTGTGAGTTACAGGATCATACACGTTGTTTAACCGTTCCTGGGACTTTGCAATAGTTTCAAGAAGTAGCTGCCCCAACTTGGAATGAGACAGCAGTGTCTGTCTTTCTTATTATTGCTGTCCTAATCGTGGCTTTTATAATCTGTCATGTGTGTTCATGTCTTCGCAGAAATCATACCTTTCACCCGATTTCCAGGGGGGTAATTTGCCTCTATTACTGAGTTGCAATCGCTATTAATATATTCTAGATACCAGTCACTTAACACATGTACCATTTACAAATGATCTCCATTCTGCGCAAACATTCAATAGCAACAGCGCACGATTTCCCAGTTTTGTTCTCTTGTTGCTTGTGTTTGTGGTGCTGCATGAAGAAACACTTGGTTGCCTCATTGGAAGTGACCAGACGAGCTTGTATTTTGTAGGATGTTAACATATCACCTCACGCTTTCCAGCAGCTTTGAGTTAACTGTATGTGGCATAGGCTACCATCCCAACCCCATCCCTTTGCATGTAGTTATCAGGTTCTCCTGGCACAGTTTGCTGACGGGTAATGAGTCCTTGCTAAATCATCAGACAGATTGTTACCGAAGTAGTACAGAGTGATGGTAACAGGACACATGGCTTCCAGCAGACAGAAATGCCACCTACTGTCCAGTTCCTTCATGGCTGCCCCATTTCACAGACTCTGTTAAAGACCTTGCCTCCCTCCCTCCTTCCCCTCCCTCCCTCCCTCCCTCCCATCCTTCTTTCCGTCTTTCCTTCCTTCCTTCTTTCTTCCAATGGGTCCTCACTGTGTAGCCTTGGTTCACCTCTAACTTGCAGCCGTCTTCCTATTGTGGATCTCTAGTGCAGAGATTACAGGTGTGAGCGCTGTGCCTGTGTGCTTTCTTTCTCCCTCCCTCCCTCCCTCCCCGCCCTCTCTCTCTTTCTCTTCCCCCCCCCCCCCCCCCGTCTCTCTCTCTCTCTGTCTGTGTGTGTGTGTGTGTGTGTGTGTGTGTGTGTGTGTAGGCCAGTGTCAACATGGTAAACAACCAGGCTTCAAAATCACCCCACCCCTCCCCTGTTTGCTGACTATATAGTTTATGCCAACATTACACTAAGCTTTAGGAATGCAACGCCAAGTTCCGATAAATAATTGCAGAAGAGAGAGGGCACGTTTGGAAGGGAAGGCGGCCCCTGTTCTCCAGAAAGGGGCAGAGAGATAATGTCATAACAAGGACAAAAGCTGCCTAACTTCCGTATAGCGCACCAAATGAGATGGGAGCCTCGAGAGTCGAGTGATGAATTCAGCCGATAGAGATGACTTAGGGTGGGAAACAACGTCTCGCAGATTAGCTGGCAACATCGCTGAAGCTCTGAGTTATTTTTGAAATACAAACCAAAACATGAATTACATGCTTTTCATTCTCATCTGCAGTTGTGACCTCTGTCCGTTTGCTCTCGGGCGGGATCGTTCTTTTGACCTGCCAGACTAAATATAGCTTCAGAGGACAGACGGCATAAAAATCAAAGACTTCACCTCTCCCTAAAGTGCGTGTGCTGTGCTTATCGGATAAGAGGCTTTTTGCAAAAGGGAGCAGGTTAAAATGCGATCGCTACTGTCTTTCCCAGTTTCTTGTGAGATCTTATCCTATTTCGGGGTGACGGAGGAGACAGCGATACTGCTTCATGTCCGTTTGATTTTTAGCACACATAAAACCCTTGTTAAGTTTGGAGCTGCTTCACGCTAGATGAAGGATACCATGTGCAGCACGGTTCCAAAAGGTGCACACAACTGCTTTTCAGTTTAGTGTTCAGTTCATGCATTTTTAAAAAAAAAAATGATTACCCTTTTTCTCTTTGAATGTTTTAATTTCTTTTTTAAGATAAAAGATTTTTTTTTAAAAAAATTCCTTCCCAAATTGCATCCACTACGATGTCACCTTGCTCTGAACATCAAACACTTCAGTTCAGAAAAAGAAATAGAAAATAGTGAGACCCGGATAGTAACTTGTAAGGCAACGAAATATACATTGTTTGCAGTTTACTGCTGGTTTCTCATAAAACCAAGAGTCATAATTAACCTTGGAACAGCTGTGCACTTTGTTGGTGTGGTGCTGGCTGACCCTATGAGCTTACACTGCTATCCATTTACAAAAGAATGGAGTCTTGTCCACGTCCAGTGTGTTGAACCACATGCAATTATAAGCAAGCACAGAGTTCAAGTCCTCGCTGCCTGAGTAAGGAGCTGTGGTTTTGTGTCAAAGCCCACACAGGCCTTTGGTTTTCATACAGGAGCCAGAGGGATCTGTGAGTTTTGAATGAAACAACACCCATTCGTTATATCTTCAGTTGTATCAGCTGACCCTGGCACTGATTACTCCCGGACAAAGCGAATCCTGTGACTCCTAGATGATACGATCCTTTTTCTTTTTCAAATCCAGGTAGAAGATCAGAGTGACCTAAGAGACTGTGCAGCCCACATGTTCTGGTTTCTAGGCAGTAGAAGGCCATAGAAAGGACTGAGTTGTCTTGGATTATACGTATGGCTTCACAAGGAGTAAAGTCTGAGTCTGACTGTGAGACTTCGGTCAATAGCAGTATTCTCTCTGTAATTTTATGGCACCCCCTTCAGTATGAATCTAGCTGGATGAAGTGGGTGGAACACAATCCAATCGCTGTGTGTATGAATGTTCTTTCATGTTATTTCCGTGGAAAACATGTAAACACATTTACAAAGGGACACTTACATTTAAAAAAAAATTACCCATGCTGTGTTTTATAACTCTCTCAGGAAGATGTCTTTAAATCGGATGGTTTCTTAATCATTGGATTTTTTAAGGAATCTATTTCAAGATCTTTGAGATTCTGTGGGGGAAAAAAAAATAGTTCGCAGCTTTGTGAGTTTTAAAATGCCTGTTAGCCAGTGTCACCCTTGAATCTCTTTCCACAGGTCTTTCCCACCCCAACGCCCACCCACCGCCTTGTCTCTCACATGGATGCCCGTGTCTCCGTGTGTAATAGTGCTGCGCTAACTTGGAAACCATGTGCTTCCAAATGAAGACCCTCATTGTTACGGTTTTTGTTTTTTGTTTGTTCTGTTCTGTTTGTGGTAAGCTCTTTTAATTCACTTTATGGCTCTGTGAGTTCTTTCGAAATCCTTGATCAACCAGAAACGCAGAGTTCAAAATTAGAACTCAGGAATGAGAAAGCACCCTAGAACTTTAGTCTGCTAGTAGTGACGTCAGAGGCCCCCCAGGGTTGACCCCCACAGAGGTCAGCAAGTCCCCAAGGTCAAACAGGTGGCAAGGGCCTCCTTCCTGTAGGGCCAGCAAGATCGCTCACATTCCAAGTTTCAAAGCATCAGACGTGAGTAAAGGGGGTCCGGGTGGGGAAGAGAGAGGGATCAAGACAAAGCTAGACGAAGTAGAGCCCTGAAAAAAGAAAAATGTGAAGCAGCTTTGATGCATATTAATAACCTGCCCCTTTCTTAGCAAAAATCAACCCAGTTTTCTAATACTGAAGCTGATCTCGCAGGAGGGCAGTCACCACAGCCCCGGGATGTCAGACAGTCAAGTCCTGTGTCCCAGGTGTGTGACTAATGGGACCGTGCGATGGGCTTCGAATGCTGTGATGTGGGAACCAAGTTGTTGAAATCCAGATGGTTGGGAAGGGTGGACACTTGAGAGTCAGTGTGCTATTTCTGTGAGGAAAGAACCAAATACAGACTATGCAGACTTGTTTTTCCCCCTCTGTGTAATCTGGAGCCTGTGACCGATGTATAGTCAATAATGGCTGGCCTGGGTGTCTGGTGGTCTCCATTTCTTTTCTTTTTTAAGTTTACATTTATTTTTAAAAATTTATTCACTTTACATCCCAATCGTAGGCCCCTCCCTTGTCTCCTCCGGTCCCACCCTCCCTCCCTCTTCTCCCCTATGGCCCTCCCCTAGTCCTCAGAGAGGGAGAACCCCTTCTTCCCTATCAAGTGACCCCAGCTTACCAAGTCTCATCAGGATTGCCTGCATCCTCTTCCTCTGTGGCCTGGTTAGGTACCCCACCAGGGAGAAATGCTCAATCAGCAGGCAACAGAGTCCATGGCAGGAACACCCCCTGCTCTCTTTACTAGGGGACCCCTATGGAGCAAGAGTTATACTGGAAAAAAAAAGTGTATCATCCAACTAGATGCCCCTTTGCTAGTATCTTAAGTTATATTTGCCAGCTAAGAAACAGTTACTTCTTTTTGTGACACATAATGAGATGCTGGCAGCGAGCCGGCTTGCTTGGTTTTGTGTGGTAACTACTAGAGCCATGCCCACTCTCCAAACATGGCTGTTCTAAGCTCTTGGGCAGTGAGCGAGACCACGGGCCAGGCTAAGGAGAGGATGCAGCAGGAAGGGTGGCTTTTGTGGTATGGTCTGAAGTTTAATCATGGCTGTTTGTGACTCCTGTCAATCTGGCTAATCAAGCTCTAGAAGCAGGCTCTCTGACTGTATGTATGGCTTTTAACTAGAGGATAATTATCTGGGTAACTCCGGTTGAATAGATTCTTTCTCGCCACACATTTTCAGCTATTACTTCCAGTACCAAGCCTATTTTACAACTTATATTACCTAAATAGAGGATTTTTCCTTTGTAAAGTTAAAGAAAACAAGTGTTCTTAGAAGAATAAATACCCTCGTGTGTAAACATTTAAATGTAAAATAAGTTCGAGAGTTGATTGCGTGTCTATTTAAGAGTCTAGGTGCTGCAGTACAGAGATGGCTCAGTGTCTAAGGGCACTTGATGCTCTTGCAGAGGACCAGGATTCCATCCCCAGCCCCCCACAGGGTGGCTCACAACCACCTGTAACTCCAGTTCCAGGGTGCCCGAGGCCCTCTTCTGGCCGCCGTGGGTACTGCATGCATATGGTATACAAGAGGTACACGCCAGCAAATACTCTTACATAGAAAAATAAACAAATCTTACTTTTAAAAAGGTCCTAGTCGCTATGGTTTGGGCTTTAAGTTATTCTCCTTCCTTTTATCTGGCCTCTCAAAATCTTTTCTTCCACCGAAGCTTAGTTGCGACCACGTGATCACCCTAAAGTGGAGTCAAGATGATATTCGCCAAGATACCTTGAAATATTAGTAAAATGATTCAAGTCTGTCTGATCTTGTGGGTCACGGCTTCTTTGGAGGAAGAACCCATTCACAGGGGTCATATGTCAAACATCCTGTATGTCATATATTTATATTATGAGTCATGACAGTAGCAAAATTATAGTTGTGAAGTAGCAATGAAAATAATGTTAAGGTTGTGGGGGGGGGTGGTCACCACAACATGAGGAGCTGTGTTAAAGGGCCGCAGCGTCAGGGAGGTGGAGAAGTGTTGTGCTAGCAGTTAGCACATACCCAAAAGGTGGTATATTCCTTTATTCCCTGGTAGGAAAACTGCCTGTACCTCACGCCGATGGTTGTGGGCCTGTTTTAGAGGTGGCAGCTTTGGATCCATAACGGAAGTTGTATACTCCTTGATAGTCAATACAAAATTTGGTGAATCAGATTGAAAATATCACAGAACCATCTGGTCACTCTTTTGATTTTTTTTCTCCCCTCAACAGAAAATGAAAACACTAGCAGAAAGGAGGAGGAGCGCCCCATCCCTTATCCTGGACAAAGCCTTACAGAAGCGGCCAAGTACCAGGTGAGTGCAAGGCCTTCCATCTGCAGCTGGTCCACGCTGTGCCCTCTGAGGAGGGGCCCAGACAATCTTTTAGTGGGTGTGAAGGTTGCTTATCGGCACCAGCATTTTCGGCTTGAAACTATGACCTGTGATGTTATTTAATAAGACATAGACAGGTTTAGGGCATGTACCCAGTTGCTTTAGAACTAAACTTTCATACCACATGGCTTACAAATATAAGTACGTATGGAGGGTCAGTGTTTATCTGGATAAATAGAAATCCCAGTGTTGAAAATTTTGTGTTGGCATTATATCCCCAAATGTGCTTGCTTTTAATCACAAGGTAGTACCTATTGGTGGATGTCATAGGTTTTTTTTTTACCAATTATATTTATGAATAAGTAAACCATATTAAGATTACTTTCTTTAAAAGGTTGTTGTTATAGGCAGTATTGTAAATTAGTACACCTTTACGTGGAAAACAAGGCTAAATATCTATTAAAATGGCTGATTCACTTATTAAGTCTAATTATTTTTCTAGGAGGATTTTAAGAAAGTCTTTTATAATGTGTACAAATTTTAAAAAAAAATTTTAATGTGTACAAATTTAACTGATATTTACTCACTAATCAAGGTTTTTGGTGTGGTTGCATGTGTGTGCGTGTGTGCATGCGTGTGCATGTGTGTGCACGTCATATGTGTTGCATGGTGTGTGGAGGTCAGAGGTTAACATTGGTTGTGTCCCTCAGTCACTCTCTGTTTACTGCAGCAGAGTCTCTGAACCCAGAACTTCCCGATTCAGCCAGTCTCCCTAGCCAGTTTGCCCTGCAATCGCTGTTTGTGTCTGTCTCCCCACACTGGGATTAAATGCAGACCACACTAGCTTTGTGTGTGAGTGCTGGGGCTCTGAGTCCAGGTCTTCACACTTACCTGGGAAGCATTCTATCCAATGACCCATCTTCTTGGGTCCCTAACTCATTCATTTGTTTAAAAATGGTATTTTAACCCAGAGACAATTTTATGTTCAAAGGGCAACTATGTAACTTTCCATGAAGCTTTACATCCTTCTTTATGAAGAGAGTCTCTGCAGCCTTTATTTAAAGTAAGGATTTATCTATAACCATGCTGCTTTTCCAAGTGGCCCGCTCATGTAACAGAGCATCTGCATGGTCATACAGAAGGTTTTGGTGAAAAAGATAAATCTCCAGTCCCGTTTAATGAAATATTTAAAATACTTAGATCACTTTTTTTTTTCAGTTCTCAAACTAAGTTCTTTCTGACCTGTGCCCTAAGTATATACTTTAATCATTGGGTTGATCAAGAAAGATAAACTACTTTTATTCAATGGGTTCCTAATCAAATTTAATTAGAAAGATGCTCTTCCTAATGAAAATGCAGTAAAGTACTTCAGTGCCCATGTAAATGACTTCAGATATTTGATTTAGCATACTTCTGAGTTGGTGTGGGTGAGAGAAAATGGCCATTTCTTCACAGTCTGATCCTGGTTACTAACCAGGATGCACAGGAAGGGGGTCTTTTTAGGGGAAGTGGACACAGAGAAGTATGTGACCATCGGTACAGCCGTCTCTAGTTCTCCCCACACAGGGACACTCTTTACAGGGCTTTAAATGAAATCTGTTACTGCGAAATTGTGGGTTTGAAGTGTAGGAGAGTTCTCAGCTTAAAAAGGCCTTGAGTCCAGGGTCAGCAGACAGACATCTTCTTCAAGGCATTGATTGATGTAAAGTCCTGAAACATTTTACAAAAATGTTCTGTTCCCTGGTGGTACCAACCTGTAGGTGGCCCTTTGGAATTGTGTAGAGGGTCAGATTTTCTGAGAAAATGCAGAGAGCAGCAAGCACAGCTGGTATAGGACAGGATGCATCCAGCGAAGCCAAGGTTAGTCAAGTTCCGGTCTCCCTTTGGAATGTCCCACATACAGAATATTTATGGAAGGAAAAGTTGTACATGTTGTTTATACCTAAAACCTGACTGTTCCATATAGAAACACAGTGCTTACATTCACTGTAACTGATACAGCATTTGCTTGAAATGCAGCTGTGCTGTACAGCAGTAGGTAATTATACTTCGTATTTGTTTGAGCCATTTAAAAAAACCACCTGGTGGCACCACATTTGGAGGCACTTGTTTCTGTAGAAGGGTTGCTTGCCCCATTGTTCTTAATTTTAAATATATACATTATAAGTAGATGTCAACATTTGAACCCTCGTCATGGTTTACTACAGTCATGCCTGAACATGTCCATACTGAAGTACACACTTTATGAGTTGCACTCTGGTGTCTCTTCTTATTGTCGTTGGGGTTCTGATTAATATTTTATAGTTGTGCTTAAATGTCATTGTACAATGTAAAAGAAGTCAACCCGGATGTGTGTGTATGTAAAATAGATGACTCGTATAATAAAAGGGCATCATCAAGTGTACTAGATCAAAAGCCACAAATGGAAAGGAGCAGGTAAATGGCAGATCAGAAGCCACATTTGTGCCACATCTGTGCCACATCTGTGCAATCAGAGGGAAAGAAGCAGGTAAATGGCAGATCAGAAGCCACATCTGTGCCACATCTGTGCCACATCTGTACAATCAGAGGGAAAGAAGCAGGTAAATGGCAGATCAGAAGCCACATCTGTGCCACATCTGTGTCACATCTGTGCAGTCAGAGAGAAAGAAGCAGATAAATGGCAGATCAGAAGCCACATCTGTGCAACCAGCGGAAAGGAAGTTAGGGTTTTGTTGGTGGTGGGGATGGTTTTTAGAAAGATTCTTTTTCCTTAAGAAAACAGATATAGTCTTAATTTGTGGCTCTCAACCTCCCTAATGCTGTGACTCTTTAATACAGTTACTCATCTTGTGGTGACCCTCCAACCATAAAATTATTTCCTTGCTATTTCATAACTGTAATTTTGCTACTGTTATGAATTATAATATAAATACCTTATGTGCAGGATATCTGATATGAGACCTCACAATGAGTCCCGACTCACAGATGGAGAACTGCTGGTCTAATTGTACTTTTTTTTATCCCGACAAAGCTGGAGCAAGCCACCAGTGCCCAGTTGCGCCATACTACCTGAGCTTAAGAGCCAAGAGAGGCAGAAATACAGCCAGATACCGGATATAGCATGCAGGAACAGGGAGGGGGCTGAAGCCAAACCAGGCAGCAGAGACAAAAGTGTGGCATAGGAACCCGACTCGCAGGCAAGGAGACCTTCACCGCCCTGACCAGTGGCCTAGGATCACTAGAAGTGTGCTGGGGACGAAGATGCAGTCGATGGGCTCAGCAAACGTCAACATGGGCAGACGGGCCTTCTCTGCTCACCCAGAGCTTCATGGAAAGCTGCATGGAAAGAACAGTCCCCAGTACGTCAGAAACACGGTCGTATGTTAAAGGTTACTTTTATAAAACTGTGTGTTTCTCTTAGTTTATTCTCTTAACCCGGCTATCACATAAATAATTGAGACCCCTTTATATTTGCTGGTAAGGCTTTACAACACAATCTTGAGCAGTTTAAGTCTGTTCTTAACCCTCTATGTTATCCTGGCTCCATCTTTGCCAAAATCCCAAGTTACTTGCTTCTTAGTTCGTACTTTGCTCCGGCTGAATCTTCTTCATCTCTCCTGCACCTCTGCCTGTGGCTGAGTCCCCTTACTTCCTCTTCTAACTCCTCCTCCTCTGGCTGGCAGGAAGTCCAGCCCTATCCTCTCCCTCGCTCAGTGATTGGCGGAAAGCTGCTTTATTTGGCATATCAGGGGACAATTAAGGAACAGAGTTTATACAATATTGAGACAGGAGATTCTCAGAATAAGACTTGCAACCAGATGTGGAGGGTACGGAAATCAGCATTTGAATTACACAGTAACCTTATGCCTGCCGTTGTAATTTACAACGAGAGGCCTCTCATCAGGGGATTCTGGCAGAACACAGACTTAGTCACAGAAGCCCGTCTCCTCGGGAAGGGCACATTGATGTAATGTGTCTGGATTACTCAGCCTAACAGCTATCTTCCCCACCCTCCAGCCTGTGGATACTGATAGGAAAGACCAGCCCAGGGCAGGGAGAGAGCCTCCTCATTCCAGCCGCAATTATAATTCCTCCTATTTCATTTTATTGCTTTTTTTTAAAATCATTTAATTGCTATTACTTTCTTACTTTAATTGTCCTGTTGTATTGTTGCACTTGCATTCACCAGAAAGCGCTTATGATTGTCATTTCTCCAGGCCTCCTCAAAAATATTTCCTCACACCTTTTGTGATACCTTATATATTATACCTATAACCTATATTGCACACTTTTCACCTCGTTACTCGTTCTTCCCCATTTTCCCCATTGCCAGTTCATCTTACTGATTCACTATTAATAGCCTTGGCCATCTTCTAAGTTGCGTTTTCTCTGAGCAGTGCCAGCACCCCACTGTCCCTGAACCTCCTTGGGGGCACAGGAGAAGTGCACAAGTTCCTGACAACACACTAACACTGCACCTGCTGTCAGGTCATTACCTTTGTCATTGTGGTAGTCTCCTTCCTGAACAGCAGTATGGTAAGGACTCCTGTAGCTCACCAGTAGGGCCCGTGTAAAACAAAACAAAAAAAGAGGGGGAAGCCGAGAAGGATAAGAAACGTGCAACAGATGCACGAAACACACAACGAATAAGCACACAGAGAGAGAGAGAGAGGAGACGGTAATATGTGCTGACACCTCCACAAGCTCACAAGTGCTACAACACCAAAACGAAAGATGAGCATCATTCGGAAATCAAGAAGAGCCGGTCTCAGGAGCGGCGAATGAGGTCGTCACCACCGTCCACCCCGGATACGTGAAGACAGAAGCTGATGAGCATGACCGTATTTCCAGCACCTCTGCAACAGGTTCCTGAGGACAGACCTAAGAACTCATGGGAAAGAAGAAAAAGTTGAGATAACATCTAAAGACACGGACAGCTTACTCAACGAAATTTTAGCAGAAAAATTCCCAAACCTAGATGGGGGAAAATAATCTGAGTATCCAAACACAAGAGGAATATTTTAAACCCAAATAAGCATAATTAGAGAAAAATCTCTCTACCACATCAGTTCTCAGCCCCTTTGGGGGTCAAAAGACCCTTTCACGGGGGTCGCATATCAGATGACCTGCATATCCAATATTCACGTCACAGTTCATAGCAGTAGCAAAATTACAGCCTAGAAGTAGCAATGAAGATAATTTTATGGTGGGGAGGGGGGGCGGTCACCACAACGTGAGGAACTGGATCAAAGGGTTGACGCATTAGGAAGGTTGAGAACCACTGCTTCTACCATGTATCGGGATCAAAAACTCAAAAACACGAAGCAAAGAAATGATCATTAAAAGCTGTAAAGGCAAAACACCAGGTCACATTCAAGTGCAGCTATGGCAGATAGCAATAACATCTCTCACCAGCCTCATCTCTCACCAGAGAAGCATTATTTCCAGCCCTAAAAGCAAGTGACTGTCGGCTAAGATCTCTATATCCAGCAAAGTTGTCTCTTAAAATTGAGAAGAAATGGAGACGTAACCGAAGATAAATACAAATTAAGGTAATTTATCACAGCCAAACCAAGACTGTAGAAAATACTTAAAGTTATGCCTCGCACAGAAGGAAAAAGACAATTTTACGCCTGAGAGCATAGGAAAGCAAACATTTCACGAGAGGATTGACAAGGGAGAGCCAGGAAGGGGCCATCCTGTTCATCGCGGTGAGCCAGAAAGCTCTTGGTGCTAACGCATAAGCAAGAGGAGAGCTGTTGCTAATTTGGCCCTCGCCTGAGAGCATAGGAAAGCAAACATTTCACGAGAGGATTGACAAGGGAGAGCCAGGAAGGGGCCATCCTGTTCATCGCGGTGAGCCAGAAAGCTCTTGGTGCTAACGCATAAGCAAGAGGAGAGCTGTTGCTAATTCGGCCCAAGCATGAGACACAGAGACTATAGGAAACAGCAAAGCCCTCTCAGTAATTAGATTGTGTGCAAATAGCCCTAACCCATCAGTTAAAGGACACACAGTGTCTAGATTTAAAAAAAGATGAAGAAGAAGAAGAAGAAGAAGAAGAAGGAGAAGGAGAAGGAGAAGGAGAAGGAGAAGGAGAAGGAGAAGGAGAAGGAGAAGGAGAAGAAGAAGATCCATTGTCTTTTATCTCCAGGAACCCACCTTACTGGTAAAGTCATTGGGAAAAACTGGGAGTCAGAGGATGGAAGAAGTCAGCCTACCAAGTAAACTAAAGCCAATAACAAGCCAGTGTAGCCACTGTCATGTTTGATGAAATAGGCTCCTAAATCACAGGTCGGATTGGGTGGTGAAGAAGGCCACTGCATTGTTTGTTTCTTTCTTTCTTTCTTTCTTTATCGAGACAGGGTTTCCCTGTGTCGCCCTGGCTGTTCTGGAACTCACTCTGTAGACCAGGCTAGCTTTGAACTCAAAGATCCACCCGGCTCTGCCTTCCCAGTGCTGGGATTAAAGGAGTGCACCACCACCCCAGTGGAAATGATTTGCCAAGAGTGCATGCAAACAAGTTTTCACTTTTTTTTTTTTTACATCACGTGTTGGCACTCCCAGTTGTATAAAAGAAACACGGAAAAGCATGAGAAGTCAGATAGTCCCCAGTATGGTAATAGTGAGACACTTCTGCACCCAACGCTCATATTTACATCTGTTTTCCAAACTAAAACTGGACGCTGCAGAGCTAACGTACCATAGATGGACTGGATTGCACACACATCCCGGGAATATTCTCCTAACAGTTAGAGGTTGCACATTCTTGCCAGCGGCCCATGGAACCATCTCTAAAACAGTCACACAAGCAATCTTTAACAAATGCAAAAAATATATATAAAATAACTCCTTGTATCTTATCAGACCATCATAGAATAAAACTAGAAATCTGCAGTAAGCAAAAACCCACAAAAACAAATAAAGAAAAAAGAAAAGAAACTGCACAGAGCATTGGCGACTGAGTCACTGAAAAAAAAAATCAAGGGGAAGATATGCAAATGAGGATGATAGCAAACCTGCTAGAACCTCTGGGACACAGCCAGGAAACTTCCAGAAGGAATGGTGTATAGCCACAGGTGCTCTTCTTTAATTTGTTTTTAAAAAAAAAAGCCGGGAGTTATGGAAACAAGAAGCCAAACAGGAATGTGGCAGACGAGAAGGAATAATAAGGGTTAAGGCAGAGATGGGTCTTTTAAGAAGAGAAAGTGTTGGGTCAGAGTGCATCTGCAGTCAGGAAACAGGGATGGGTCCGTGGACTCACCTCCTCCTCTTTATTCAGGCTTGCAGTTGGAATGAGGCTCCCAGTTAACACTTCCTGTTCTTCAGAAGCAATCAGATAGTCCTGTCCCTAATGTAGTAGCCCTTTCCTGTGGCATGACCTGGGGGACCCTCAGAAGGCTTTATTTGTCCTAGAAGACTTTGACAGGGTTGAACTAGTTTTTTTTTGTTGTTGTTGTTGTTGTTTTATCTTCAGAATGGCGCATCCACTTGATTGCTTCACTCCAGCGTGACTTAATTTGTTCAGTTACTGCGTGGTCTTTTTTTTTTTTTAACTTTATTTTGTTTTATTATAATTTATTCAGATTACATCCCAACTATTATTCCCTCACTTGTATCTTCCTGTTCCTCCCTCCCTCTTTTGCCACATTCCCCTCCCCTGGACCTCTGACAAAAGGAGACTATCCTCCCCACCATATGACCACACCCTATGAGGTCTCACCCAGATAGCCTGGTTCCCCTTCTCCTGGGTGCTGTCAGGCCTCCCCACCAAGGAGAAGTCATCAAAATAGCTTAAAAATAAAATATTGCGCAGTCTAATCTTTCCTTTTGGTGCCAGCAGAGCCCTGCCTCACCAGTGGATGCTGAGCTACTCTTTCTTACCCTGTCCGTGGGGACAGCAGGCTGTCCTAAGGTGTCGACGCCGTTCTGGCCTGGGTACTTCTTTACCCTGGAAAGCTAGAAGCTAAGGTTCTCCAGAGTACTTTTGGCATTTTAGGGTCGGTTTCCCTTTAGAGCTATGAACAAAAGGAAGCCAAAGACATGAGTTGCCGCAATAGAGGGGCAACTCATATTAGAGATTTGCTCTAAGTGAGCTCTTGGGCTACTTCCTGCCCTTGGGTTCTCCTTCTCCCTACAAGCTGTGGGGACCTTGGCAAGCTCTTTCTCCTCTTTGTGCTTTATTTTCCTCATCTGCCAAAATGGACTAACCTATTAAAATACAACTTACGCATTATAGCTGCAATGTAAGCTTTTGTTAAGCACACTTATCAATATATATAAACTCATTTGGTGCCCAGTCACATGGTATTTGAGTGATAGAGGTGTAGATCTTGTTTTTCCCTTTTGAATGAGTGACAGGACCATATTTTCTACCCTTTGAAAGCTGTATGTTCAGCATACTCTGGTTTCTCTTCAGATCATATAAATCTTTCGCCTTTTACGAATGTTGTATGTTCAGTGCTTAAACGTTAGTTGGATTAAAATACATAATTCCTTTCTTGCCTTGCTGAGTAAGAGCCCAAGGCTGCCTGAGAAAGTGTAGAGTGATCAGTGCTGGGGAAACCTCTGTGAGGAAAGACAATTATTGAGTAATTAATGTATGTTGCTGGGGTTTTTTGTTTTGTTTTGTTTGTATTTTCATTTTTGGTTTGTTGTTGTTGTTGTTGTTTTTCAAGACAAAGTTTCTCTGTGTAGCCCTGGCTGTCCCAGAACTCACTCTATAGACCAGGCTGGCCTCAAACTCAAAGATCTACCTACCCCTGCCTCCCAATGCTGATTTAATGCTTATCCATCTATTATGTTGTCTGACCCAAACCCACATGAACAAGGCTCCAAACAACAAAGTGTCAAGAGAGAGGACCAGGGAAGAGAAAACCAAGAAGGCAGGAAGCTGAGGACAGGAGGTCTTACACCAGCCATCAGCCTATTATTAAGTACAGCATCTTACGTGTCTAGGGGGAAAGTGGTCACGGTCAGCAGAGGGCTAAATCAAACAGTGTTTGCGAAGGGAACACAGGGTACCTCAGACACAGCTGTCTTAGAACTGAGAAGCACAGCCCTTCAGGGGAGAAAGCAGGAGTTCCTAGGCCTGAAATCTTAACTCCTTGAAGGCCCTGGCCTCAGCCCCAGACCAGATCTTGCCAAGTCTTCTTCTGGGCAAGGACTCAGAACTAGCACCTTGGCTTGGCCTGGCCCCACAGTTCTCTGTGTTAGGAGCCAATGCCATTG
The DNA here is from genome assembly GCF_964271855.1 of Acomys minous. Classification (NCBI taxonomy): domain Eukaryota; kingdom Metazoa; phylum Chordata; class Mammalia; order Rodentia; family Muridae; genus Acomys; species Acomys minous. The sequence goes on from NC_140494.1 coordinate 111,454,613, forward strand.
GTCCTCCTGCTGATAGAGTCTGGTGCCCTGCCCCACTTCACCTCAATAGAATTTTACATATTATCTCTATACCTGGGGGCTTCTCCTTATCATCACTTATACAGAAGAACTGAGGGCTCGAGGAAGTTGACTCAGTCTTTCATGTTCTTTCTAACCAGCCTCCAACTCTACAGGTTTCAGTTTCAAATTTTCTCTGTGTTGCCAAAAGTCGTGGCGCACACCTTCAGTCTCAGCACTCAAGATGCAGATACAGGAGCATTGGGGCCAGCCTGGTCTGCATAGTGGGCTCTAGGCTAGCAAAGCCTGTGTGGTGAGTCAATCTGTCTCTGTCTCTCTGTCTCGTCTCTGTCTCTGTCTCTGTCTGTCTGTCTGTCTGTCTGTCTCTCTCTCTCTCTGTCTCTCTCTCTCTGTCTCTCTGTCTCTGTCTCTGTCTCCCTCTCTCTCTCTCTGTGTCTCTGTGTCTCTGTCTCTGTCTCTGTCTCTGTCTCTCTCTCTCTCTCTCTCTCTCTCTCTCTCTCTCTCTCTCTCTCTCTCCTCTCACCTCTCTCTCTCCCTCTCACCTCTCCCTCTCCCTCCCACCTCTCCCTCCCAGCTCCCACCTCTCCCCCCCCCTTCCCTTCCCTCTCTCTCTTCTTCCCTCCCCACCCCTCTCGCTGTGTATGTGTTATGTATCTATGAGTATATGGGAGCACAGCCCTGTGTGTGCAAGTGAATACCAGAAGAGGACATTGAGTATCCAACTCTATTGCTCTCAACCTTATTCCCCTGGGACAGGGTCTCTCACTATACCTGGAGCTAGACTGACAGCCAGTGAGCCCCAGTAATCCCCACTCCCACTTTTCTTACACACACACGCACACACACACACACACACACACACACACACACACACACACCTGCAGCATTGGGGTAACGGACACAGGTATGGGACCTTAGCTCACTTGGGTTTTAAAAAATCCAAATGATTGGTTGGAAAAATGCTTCCTTTGCAAGCCGTATTTAGCACAGTACACTTGTAATCCCAGCTCTGGGGAGATGGAGACAAAAGGACCCCTGGTGCTTGCGAGCCAGCTAGTGCAGCTGAGGCGGTGAGCTCCAGGTTCACTGAGAGACCTGGTCTCAAAAAGTAAGGTGGGTGAAGATAGCCCACATCAACCTCCGGCCTCCACATGCATACATGCACGTATGTGCTCGTGTGCAAATGCACGCACGTGTACACATACACAGTAACTCAGGAGTATACAGAATAGAAACTGTATATCTGTTCTTTCATCTCTCTCATTTTGTATATAACCTTTTTTAAATTTAGATTTTAAATTTAGGAAAACTGTTTCATCTACATGTATAAAGTTGTTTTTATTTAACTCATGTCCCTTTAATGCATGTGGGCACCTATTAAAATATAAGTGTGTGTTGTACTAATGAGAAATTGTAGCACCTTTCTTAATCCTTGCTTAAAAAAGATTTATTTATTTATTTATTATACAGTACTCTGCCTGCATGTACACCTGCAGGCCAGAGGATGGCATCAGATCTCATTATAGATGGTTGTGAGCCACCATGTGGTTGCTGGGAATTGAACTCAGGACCTAGGGAAGAACAGCCAGGGCTCCTAACCGCTGAGCCATCACTCTAGCCCCTCTTAATCCTTTTTTTATTTGTGTTTCTTAGACCTCTTCCTCCCTTCCAACCGTTATCCACCCTAGTACCTTCCAACCCTCCCACACCAGGAAGGAGAGGAAGAAGGTTAATGAGGAGAAGGGGTGTAGTTCTCTTAGCTACTTCCTGTCAGTTAGGGTTGTTGGGTCCCTTGGGGCAAGTCCACTCTTTGTCTCAGGGTAGCTCTGACTTCTTCACATCAACAGTAACCAGAAGGAGCAGCAGGATGACCCAGCAGCAGCCTTCTTCCTCCTTGGAGTGTCTCTCAAAGATTTCTCTCGAAGTCTTCTCTCTGGGCTCTGCTTTTTATACACGCTCAGAGTTCTCAAGAGTTCACCTATCTCAGCGGGCAAAGACTGAGCCCCTCTTTGAGCCCAGGGGACACTTAGCAGCTATGGACAAACTAAAAGCAGCCCCATATCCCATACTGGAGATTAAAACAAAAGCAACATAACTAGGTTTTGTTTGTTTGTTTGTTTTTGTTTTTTAAGAAACCAAAACTGGCTCTGTAAGAAATAAATAGGAATATTTTTCAAGGAAAAGGCTGAACATTTGTTTCTGTGGGATCTCTGGTCTGTTTTTGTCTGCCAGTTTCTGTTGTGCCCCTACCCTGGTGACTTCTGCCTCTTGGCAGTCACAGGCTTGTCTAAACCAGTAAGTTTAGCAGAAAGTCACTGAAATGGAGTTATAAAGATTGATGTCCACTCTGCTTGCTCTCATACATTTCTCTGACTACTTGATTTGGGAGCAACCGAGGAAAGCCATACAGCATTAGCTCTGTGGGGAGCCCACCCCCCAAAGAAAAGAAGCCACATCCCCTTTCTCAGGGTGTGGAGAAATGCTAACATGTTACTTAAGCATCGTGTTTTCTTGTCTGAAAATTGCCTTAAATCATTGTGTTATTTTGTCGACCAGTTGATACACAGGGTTATTTAAGCATTCAGTTCTTTTCCTGAGTTGGCTTTGGTAACCTGTCCCTCTTCAGGTGTATGTCCATTTCATCCTTGTCATCAATTTCATCATAACATTTTATTTTTGAAGCAAAATTGTGCCTTGATATTTTTAAGGTGTGCAAGAACTGTATGCATAACCATTTTCATTCCTGATAGTGATGATTTCCTGTCTCTTTGTTACTAAAGCATTTTTATTTATACTGTCTAAGAACCAAGTGTAGGCTTTGCTGCTCCTCCTTCTGTGCTGTGTGCTTTGAGCTTCCTTGGTTTGTTTTTGTTTTGTTAAGTAGCTGTGTGTAATAAAACACACATACCTGAAGCGTGATGAGTTTTAATTTGCTGTACAAACGTGAAGCCAAAACCAGAGCCAGATAACGAACAGGTTCTATGTGACATCCACAGGCTGGGCATGCGCCTTTGTTCCTGCCCTCTTGTGATTCCTCCACCCACACTTAGGCAATCAGTGATTCACTGTCATGTCACATGGTTTTATTTTTATTTTGAGACATTAATAAGAATACTGTACTACTTTTTCCTGCTGAGTAATATTGGAGTCTGGGTTTATCATCACTTATCCCTTTAATTAGCTGGTAGACAGTAGACGTATCTTTATAGCCTATAGCCAAGTAAAGTTGCTTTGTACATTCATATACCAGGATTTGCATGCCCTTGTATTCCATATGCTTTTATTTTCAAGTAAATATCAGCAAGTATAATATCTGGATTGTAAATTCAGCGTATGTATTCAGAAACTGTCAAATTATTTTCCAAAGTAGTTGTGCTTGGGCCTGCAGAATGGCTTGGAGGGTAAAGGCATTGGCCACCAAGGTTGATGACCGGGGTTTGATCCCTGGAACCCACAAGGTAGAAGGAGAGAACCAACTCCAGAAAGATGTCCTCTGACCTCCACTTGCTTCCCATGGCAAGAACCTATTCCCACAGACACAGACACACACACACACACACACACACACACACACATACACACATACATACACACATACACACACACAGACACACACACACAGACACACACACACACACAGACACACACACACATACATACACACATGCACATGGTGTGTCCACACACACACACAATCATGCACACACATGTGCACATACATGAAAAATAAGCATAGTGGCTGTACCATTTTATATTCCAGCAGCCACATGCGTACATATCCTTGTTAGTACTGGGTATAGTCAGGCATTTTCTTTTTAAATGTTGAGAATTCTTTGTGGTATGTCATTTTATCTCCTATTGATTTAGTTTTTACTTATCTAGTTTCTAATGGTGTTGAACATCTTTCTATCAGCTTATTTATTATCTGTCTCTCCTTTGGTAGAAAGCTAGTTTTCATATCTTGATTGTGATTTTCATTGAATTGTTTGGATTATTATTGAGTTTTAAGGGCTGAATGTTCAAATTCATACTATCCCGTATAGTAGCTCCTGAAATGCTATAGAAATACTGAAATACTATAGCTTCCATTCCCTACTCATATCAACCACATGTTAAGACCACGTTGAGATGTGAACCGTTATTACCAATGACTCAGGGCAGATAGACAGACTATCTTTATAATCTCCACGCAGTTCCCTATATGCCGGTCTTTTGCTCAGCATATGCTTTGTGAATTTTTTCTCCAAACACAGAGCTAGTTATTTTTTTCCCCTCATAACACTGTCCTTCAAAGAGCCGGATTTCTAAGTATAATGAAGTCCAGCTTACTGCCTGTGTCTTTTTACACCTTTGTTCTGTGTTCTGTCATTTCTTTTGCAAGACCTAAGGTCAAGATATCCTCTTGTGCATTATTTTAGAAAAACAAATCACATTTAGGGACGTGATCCACTTTGGATCATTTTTATATATCATATAAAATGAGGGTCAATACTCAAGTTTATTGCATATGGCTGTCCAGTTACTCCCACCACACTTTTTAAGAAAGTACCTGTCCCCTGTTCGGTTTCCTGTCTTCCTTGGTCACACCGTCATTTTGCTGTGTCCAGGGCACCTGTGCCACCTTCTGCACGCAGTTCTACTCGTGCCAGAATCACACTGGCCCAGTAATAAGAGCTTCGAAGTGTTTTCAGGTCCAGGTGCATGAGTCCCTCAACTTCACCCTTGTGGGTTTTTCATTTTCCTCATTTCTGTTTTGTTGCTTTAGGGCCAGTGAGCATCCGTGTAAATGTGTTAGTCTATTTGGCGATTCCAATCAGTCCGCTGCTGAGATAATAGTGATAGCTTTTTAACCTATAGTAGTGTATATAAACATTAACATTTTAATTTCATTTTTGAGTGTTTATTGTTTATTGTGACCTGGTAAGTTTAACTAGGCCTGTCAGTCTGATTATGGGTTTGGAGCTATCCACTGGATCCTGGTGGGCTTATCAATGGGTGCAGGACTGAAGATAATGTCTGCCCCTCCCTTATTATCTCTGAATATCCAATAGCTGTCATGGAGAGAGAGGTCCTCTGTGTCCTTCCCTGATCAGTGCTTGGCTGTCATCAGACCTAGTCTTGTGCAGTGAGGTGAGGCTGCGGCTGCTGCTGTGAGTTATGCAGAAACATACTTGGCTTTTTTTATTTTAATTTTATTCACTTATTCAGATTACAACTCAGTTGTTATCCCATCATTTGTATCCTCCCATTCCTCCCTCCCTCCCGCTTTCACCCTATTCCCCTCCCCTAGGTCTAAGACCGAGGGGGACCTTGCCTCCCCACTATATGGTCATAGGCTATCAAAGCTCATCTTGGTAGCCTGCTTATTCTTTCTTTGAGTGCCATCAGACCTCCCCACCAAGGGAGGTGGTCAAATGTGGGGCACCAGAGTTCATGTCAGAGAGAATGTCCTGTCCATTGGGTAGCTCAGAGTAGGGGTTCAATGTTTACTATTGTATTGTCCTTGGTTAGTGTAATAGTTTGAGCAGACACCCTCTTATTCTAATCACTTATTAGCTTGAGGAATTTGTGTATGTGTGCACATGTGCATGTGTGTGTATGTATGTGCATGTGTGTACATGTGTGCATGCATGTGTATGCATTGTATGCGTGCATGTGCATGTGTGTGTGCACATGTGTGCATGTGTATGTGTGTATGCATATGTATGCATGTGTGTTCTGTGGAACTGTACATAGACTACCTGTGCCACCCATGAGCAGAGCCCTATGCTGCCTCCCTCTGTTCTGAATGTTCTCTGTCTCCTCCTCAGACTCTGATGTGTCTAGTCAGAGTCTGCAGTACAATGGAAAGACTGGTATTAGTAGACATCTTCCTGGTAGTAAGAAGAGAGAGAAATCATCCCTGCCATTCCTAGAATGGCTTGCTATGGATATTGGGTTCTGTCAAATGCACTTTAGGAACACCATATGAATGGTCATATATTTTTCCTTTCGTTACTATGTAGACTACATTGATTTTTATGTGAAAACAACCTCATATTCTTGAGCAAATCCTTACTGATTTAATAATGCTGACTTTTTTGTCCCAGTGTTTTTCCCCTTACATTTTAGATAAACACCTGTTTTTTGTTTATTTTATAAAAATGAGTTTAGGGTTGTTTGTGCACCTGGGCACTGAAATAGACTAATTTTTTTGGATTTAGTAATTATCTGGTTTTTATTAAAAGAAAAATAGATGAAGATAGGCAAATAAAATGAAGGTCAATTCTATGTCTTGACCTGCAACAAACACTGAGAAGACAAGCTAGCTCTGTAGTGGCAGGGCTGAGTCCTAGCAGTGTGCCCCGTCATATCTGTGTTGGAACTGTGTACATTTCAGAACTATAATCTCCAATATAAAAACTGGTTTATAGACTATGTAGTTTACTTCTATACTGTATCACTTCAGGGTATCCAGTGGTCAGGTAGCAATGGCGGAACTGCCTTTGCAGCCACTGGGATCTGCTCTGCCACTCCTCCTAGCTAGGTGCTGACCCCTGGTGAGACTGGGAACCTGGCCTAGCACCCAGGAGGGCCTCACCCTAAAGAGCTCTAGCTGCCCTTGAGCAAGAAACAGGCCCTTGTGACCTTTGACCCCAAGGCCCATCAGTTCCCATCCAGTGGCAAGCAGTGCCTGGACCAGCCCGTGGGACAGGGGACCCAGGCCACCCACCCACCAGAAGCTGAAGGACATTTTACAACTGTCCTAACATATCCACCTTCTAAGGGACCCATTTTACCTTGTATCAGATGATACTTTCTAATACCCTAATTTATTATTTTTTTATTCATGCTTCCCCTACTAGAATGTAATGTACACAGAAACAGAAACAGAAACCTTAGTCATATATGCAAACACCTGGAAAAGCACCTGATACGTAACTGGCATCAAAATCTTTGTTAAATAAATGAACAACTGTGTTTTAGAGGATAAATGAGTCATATAAAAATGTCCTTTGGGACTCACAGTATATGAAGGCACAACATACAATACAGATTAAGCAGACCTAATCCAAAAATCTAAAAAACAAAAACGTTCTTAAATCTAAAACTTTATGAGTGCCAAAGTAGTGTCAAAATGAGAAATTTCACACCTGACCTCTTATGACAGACAGACCCCAGCAGAGTTTAGTAGGACTCTGTAATTTTCTTCAGGCTGATATATGCAAGGTGTGCATGAAATAGGAGTGAATTTTATGTTTAGAATTGTGGTCCAGTCTCAAACATCCACTTACTCTAAAGTTTCAAATTTATAATTTTCAAAATCTGAAAAATCTAAAAACTCTTTTTCCTCAAGGATTTCATATAGAGAAAACTCAACCTGCATCAGAAAAAAAAAAAAGGAACTTGAGGACAATGAACACAGATAGCTTCCTTACGTCACATTTCTTTCCAAAGATTTTAGTAGGCCAGTATAAGTGTGTATCAGTCTTCCTGCCACCCACTTGGCCAGGGCTTAGTCACTCCCACGGAAGGCTCCACGTGCACAGCATCTTAGGACAGTGGCTGTCCAATTCTCATCGATATGACAACCACAGACAGAGCTTCTTACGACCCTGAGTGTGTTCACTGTTCCTGGTCACTTAGATTCAGTATGGGGCAAGGTTCTGCCATGGATACCGGGCTGCCAAGTGATGCTGGTGATGCAGCCACTCTCTGAACAACTGCTACTGCACACGAAGATAGCACTGTCGTGATGTACAGGCAGAACCGTGAGGCCAGAAGTGAGCAAACACATCATCAGCTCTTTGGTCAAGCTCTTCAAAGGACTCGGGGCTCCAGGCTTAATCTAGGGGTGGGTGGGGAAAGGCAGATTGGCTCTTTTGTTCATGTCATTCTCATTAGATCTCAATGGTGGGCAGCTCGCCTGTCCAGCTCACCTGCAGCGGCCTGTCACAAGCTCCTAAACAAAGATGCAGCTGTTATTTCTAGGAATGCAACCTTTCGGGACAAGTATCCCGACCTCTCCCCATCCTGGAACCGAGGTCACCCACATTTTTAATGACCTAGAAAACAAGCAAAAACTACTGCGAATGCCCCGTTGCTTGACCACGTTGCTGTCTTTGCCATCTGCTCTTTTCTGTCCACATAGGAATCCCAGAAGGACTCAGTATCTCACCCTTAGGTGCCCCCTTCATGTAGTCAAAGGGCCGTGACGAGATCTTAAATACCTTAGGACATCTTTTCAGTTACAAAAGATGGCTATTGTGTCCTTGTACTCCTGGGCTCACCTCTGTGTTTTCAAGAGGCCTCTTTGCATACTAGGCAGACGTTTTGAAGTTCTGTTCTCTTCCATGCCAACTGTCTCAGGGTCAACGACTGCTATGATGAAACACCATGACCAAAAAGCAAGCTGGGGAGGAAGGGGTTTATTCGGCTTACACTTCCACATCGTTGTCCATCACTGAAGGACGTCAGGACAGGAACTCAAACAGGGCAGGAACCTGGAGGCAGGAGCTGATGCAGAGGCCATGGAGGGGTGCTGCTGACTGGCTTGCTCCTCATGGGTTGCTCAGCCTGCTTTCTTACAGAACCCAGGACCACCAGCCCAGGGAATGGCACCACCCACCGTGGGCTGAGACACCTCCCTCACCAATCACTTAGGAAAAGCCCTACAGGCTTGCGGAGAGCCTGATCTTATAGAGGCGTTTTCTCAACTGAGGATCCCTCCTCTCAGAATGACTCAAGTGTGTCAGGTTGACAGCAAACTGTCCTGCATACTGCTAATAATGTGGAATTTGGAATCAGAATTTAAATAGTGGCTCTATTACTAGTTGTGCACTTTAACCTTTAAACTCTATGAGCCTGATAATGCTTTCTTGTAAACAGATGAGACTAATTAAAGAGTATTTATTGTCTACAGAGGTTTGTTATTGTATGTGAACTTTACTGAAAGTATTTACTGCATTTGCCAAAACGTCTATGGTGAAGGCCATGGGTCTTTTAAGAATAGAACCATGTCGTCTGTAATTTGTTCTCTTTATATCTTTCTGTTTTTTTCATTGTTCTATGTAAGACACCAAGCACTATATATATTCAATAAGAATCAAATGCGGAGGTGTCCTTCACTTAATTCTAGATTTTTTTTTGAAAAGATCTATTTTCTCTCGTTTAGTAAAATAGTAGCCACTGTTTTATCATATGTAGCTTTTATTATGTTGGGAGAGATTCCATCTATTCCTAATTTCTTCATAACTTTTATCATGAAGGACTGAACTTTTTCAAAACCTTTTATGCATCTATCGAGATGGTCATGTGATTTACGTCTTTATTAAATTGTGTATTACATTTATTGGTTTGATGATGTTGAACCAACTATACACTCATAGGATGAAGCCAACTTTGGCTGTGTTGTATGATTTTTCACATTTTTTATTATCCTCAGACAATGAATCCGGTGTCTGTGGATCACATCCATCCCCACGTCCTCCGACCAGCACTGCCAAATCACCCCACCCATATACCCTTCCCAACTTATGTCTTCTTCCTTCTTTAAAAAAAAACCATTTTTGTTCTTTTAAGGTGTGTATGTTGTGCATGAGTACAGTGCTCGCTGAGGTCACAGGTGTCAGATCCCCTGGAACTGAAATTGCAAGCATGAGCCTCCCAGCATAGGTACTGGGAACCAATCTGTGGTCTTCAGCAAGAAGAATTCCTGTTCTCAACCACTGAGCGATCTCTCCAGTCCCGTCCTTTTTTATATTAACTCATTTAATGCAAGCAGTGCTGCCCATATAAACAGCAATATAGGGTGGTGGAGTTGCATGGGTGTAAACGCTGAAAATCTATTAAATGGTAGCTTAAAACATTTTATTAGGACACTCCCTGGACTTAGGAACTTACATTGTTATGTTTCTGATTTTATTTGTTAAGTTTTAACATTTTCTCAAAAATTATATGAAGTGGCCTTTTAAAATCATCAGTGAATAAAAAAATTTGGTGTTAACATATACTAAATTGGTTCATGTAGGTACATTAGAATTATTCTTTTCAAGGTCACTGGAGATCACCGCAGTGCTTGGCCTAGTAGTTAAATTATTTTCTCCAGTGCTTATTGGCAACGGACACCCCTAGTCTCCTCCACTCTTTCCTTGACTTCTCATTACTCTGTCAGTGTTGCTTGCCTGCCTTTCCTGAATGTTAAGCTAGTGTGCCCTAAAACTCAATACTTCAGCGTTCTCTCCATCCCTCTTTAAGCCGATTTCTGCACTTTTAAGTCATCTCTTCTGATAACTAACTTAGCATGTCAAAAGCCTGTTCCTAATCTCTGCCTCCACAGAGCTGCTGATGCCAAATCTGGATTTATCATCAAACCTTCTCAAGCTGTAGCTGGCATATCTCCAGAACAGAACAATTCCTTGCCGCCTTTGCACGCTTTCCTTCTTTTTCTAAGCTGCTACCATGCAATACGACAGCGGATGTTTACATTAAAGTTGAAGTCATAAATTGGGTATAGCAAGATGTTAACAGCAGCTAATAAAATAATTGCAATGGTACATTATAGCAAAGGGTATGTAAGCACAGTCTTTCAAAGTGTCTTTTGTGCTGTCCTTACATACCTGGTGACATTGTGAAGTGATACTGCGTCTTTGTGATACAACGCATGGCACAGGTATTGTGAGAAAGCAACAGGCTCTTACACAAAAGTTGCTTGAACACTGAAATATTGTGACATGAGTCTGAAAGCGACGGCAAAGTGACTAATGGTACATAGTGTGGATCCAAGGTGGGACAGAGTCACGCTTCATCACACGACTCAAGAACTATTTATTTCTGGAATTTTCCACATGTCTGTCTGGGGTCAGGTAACTAAAACTGCAAAGTGAAAACACGAAGACAACAGTGTTCACCGTGAGGCTCCTCCCTTCTCTGAAAAGTGCCGCGCGAGCCTTGGCCAGGAAAGAGGTTAACGCTTCTTGACAACCCCATCCTTCCACCGTCATACAGCTAATTGAATCAGCTCATTAACATATTAACTAAATATTGGCGTTTGGCCATAAATGAGCTAGAGGTCATAGATAGCTTAAGTCCCTGCCAGTAGTGTACTATCTTAAAGACTTTGTAATTCATATTTCTTAATCTTCTAATTAGAAGTTTGTTGGCTGGACACAAAGGCACACAGTTATCATCCTAGCCAATGGGAGACGGAGGCAAAAGGGTCACTTGAGCCTGGGCAACGTAACATGACATAGCAAACCTCCCCCAAAAGAAAAATTAAAGAAGTTACCAGGCGGTATTTTTAACTTTAGGATATGCATAAGTTACAGGCAGACTGAGTCTAAATGAAGCATGCTTATTCCCTTCCTTTCCACATGCCAGTATGTAATTGTCACCTGAACTAATCTGCTCAACTACTGGAGAATCTAGCCAACGCCTGAGTGGCCTGGCCACTCAGTAAACAGTCTAACATGTGGCCCCATCACACTGTAGTCAGCGTGCACGTAAAGTGCTTACGTAGTTGGAATGTGTTTGGCATTCTCTGAAATCTCATTTCCTTCATAATGGGGCTAGAAGGTATTTTGAAGTCAACAGGCCACATGAAAGTGACAGAATAGTTTGGCGTCTCCTCCAGACCTCCGTGAAGGCTTACCTGCTTCTCGTCCCTTCCTCTTGCAAAGGCACAATCTCATTACAAGTTCCACAGCTTATGTTTCTTCCCGTTAAGTGCCTGTGTCTTTGTGTATGCTATGTGGTTCAAGTCTTTAGAACAGCAGTTCTCAACCTGTGGCTCACGACTTTTTTGGGGGTCCAAACTGCCCACTCACTGGTGTCTCCTAAGACCACTGGAAAGACAGATATTCACATTATGATCCATAGCAGTAGCAAAATCACAGTTATTAAGCAGCAATGGAGTAGCTTTGTGGCTGGGGTCACCACAACATGAGGAACTGGTTTAACGGCTCGCAGCATTACACGGGCTGAGAACCACTGCCCTGGAGGCAGCAACCACAAAAGCTCCTTTCCTCATGGACATCTTGTAAGTGCCTTGAACTCTAAGTCTATGCTGAACTCCTTCCTTGTCGAGGCTGTGAGGAAGTTGTGTGTGCTTTCTTCTTTGGAAATACTCTCCCTTTGTGTGTGGGGTCTGAAACTGTTGGTGTGACTGTTTATTGGTGTGTCCATCTGCCCTTCGCTTCCTTCTTCCCTCTTGCTATTCTGTTTTTCTTGTTTGTATCCCTTCGTTTTTTAATGTTCATATCATATCATTTTAAGTGTACTCAATATATGATGTACTAATGGCTGTAATATTTCATAGGTACTACCTGCCCTACTCAGTATTTTGCTGGTTAAAGTGCTCCTTTGTCTGTTTCTTGCTCTTAAAGGCTCTGCTTATTCTGTTTATCCAAACATTGTTCCTTCCAAGCCTTTGTCCTAACTGAGCTCACTTTTTTATTAAATATGTTTTTATTTTTTACCTATACATTTATATTATCACACATATATACAATAAAGTACCTGTAGCAAGAAGAACTATGACACGATCAGAAATTATATAAATGTTACATTCTTAGTGTTTTGGGACTGAGCTTATTTTAATTGTAATATTAACATTATCTCTCTGCTCTGTTCTCACAATTCAAGGCAAAATTCATGCTTTGCTAATTATGTTGTCTAATATATATATATATACCATTTCATAATATAATTAATTGTATAGTTTTTTTAGTAATTTTAGTGTGATTTTTATTACAATGATGACTGTTGAGAGTCATCACCACGTGCTTGTTCACCCATCAGTAAGACACAAATGGTGTAGACTAGATTTCCAGGTTTTGTTTTATTGCTGTAATATTCAAGATGGTCGCAAATATAGCATAAACAGGCTTTTATTGCTGAATGAGACAGATGAGCATCAGTAGTGATTCTGTAGCCTCATTTCAATGGCCGTGTTCTTTTGTTTCAAATTATTTCTGGCCTCATTTATTCTGAATGGCTCAGCAGGCATGCCGCTCACAGGCGACGTGGAAGAGCTGTAAACTGGCACGTTATAACCAAGTTGAGCTTATTAAACAGTTTACATTCAGAGATCACTGGAGCCACGCATCTCAGAAGCTTCAGCTTGATAAAAATATTAAAAGCAGATTGAAGAATGAGTTAGCAAGAAAGTAGAGCCCAGCTAAGGGGTCTGTTACAGGCTATAGAAGCAGTTATGAGGCCCTGGCCTATATAACGTATCTTTTCAGGTAGCACACCCTTAAAACATAAGAAACAGCAAAAGAGGCGCTGCCATCCACCATGGCGGGATGTAAAGTGGGTAAACCAAGCTACTCGTGTGGTGAAGTGTGGCGGTTCTTCAGTAAGTTAGGTATGGGATTCCCGTATGGTCAGGTGTCCCAGTCTTCAGTAGCCTCAGCCCTGGAGACAGACGTTTTCATGGCCGGATCAGTCACACCAGCTAATAGGTTCAAACAACCAAAGTATTCCTCGGCTGGTGCTTTTAAAAGCATATCCATGTGGTGTAACACATAGCAGTAAAAGGCCCTGAGACAAGCTGCAGTATGAAGCTTGAAACCCTTACGCTAGCCTAAAGAAGAGGGGCAGAAAAGAACACGTGCCGTTTGGTACAACAGGTGCCGAGTAGGCGGAGCCATGGAGGGGAGGGCTGATGAGGAGTCGATGCTTAAGACCTACAGGGTTTCCTTTAGGAGCGATACAAATATTTGACAGCTAGATGGGGATAATGGTTGCACATCGTGAATATTGTCGACACAAATGCATGTTACATTTTTAAGTGGTCAAAACGCGTGGGCTATACAACGAACTCAGTCAGTACCGGAGCGTCAACCTGTAGAAGGATGGAACCACCTAGGGAACAACAACATGGCGCCCACCTAACGGCCGAGAAGGATGACCTTCCTGGCGGGATGCTTCCCTGTGACTTAATTGAGGAGTTCAGGTTTCACAGGCGAATGCACTTGTCAGAACCTAGTGTATACGCACCAAAGATTTGGCCTTGCGCGTTTCATTGCTGTATACATTTCAATTATGAGACGACTCCTAAGTAAGCACTGGACTCTGGGTAAATGACACACCTGCCCCAAAGCAGTTCATCCTGGAATGCCAGAAAGGAAGTGAGTCAGCGAACCCACCGAAGGACAGTTGGCTCGGGGATACGAGGAACCACTGTGATAAAACATTAATGCCAATGTCTACGTCAGATTGGACATGTGTCTGCTATCAAGGTGTTACAGTTTTGCTAAAAGATTTTTTTTTCCACAATGAAGTTCAGAGAGATTCCGTGTGCAGAATCAGCAGTGAGACCAGCAACGGCACTGAGCCGCTGCTTAGAAACAAGGAGCCCCTGAGTTCCACATTGATAAGCAACTGTCGGTCGCCACCTTAGGAACCGTCGTCTTGTGTTTGAGCATCTGACTGACGGGCTTGCTGCGTGTGGTCTGTTTCAGAGACAGTCATTCTGCTAGCAGTGACACGTGCGCATTTCTGTCACCGTTCATGTGCTCCAGCAGGACTCTGCTGATTGATGGCCCAGTCGAGCTTAAAAGAGGCCTCCAGAGGCAAGAGAGGCATCTCTTCCTGTTCAACGATCTGTTTGTTGCAGCCAAAATCAAGTAAGTAAAATATATGCCCTGGGTAATCGGTACAAAGTTGAATTTCCTCTAACAGAGACCACGTTATCTACCTGGTGCTTACTACAAGGTTGCCTGGTCTGTATTAAGTGACTAGTATCTTTTTACAAGCTTTATTCGTGGGTGTTTTTGCCGCGTGCGTGCAGTGCCCATGAAAGCCAGAAGAGGGCGTCAGATCCTCCCAACTGAAGTTAGAGATGGTTGTGAGCCAACATGTGCTGGGTCCTCCGAAGAGCAGCCAATGCTCTTAGCCACTGAGGTAATTCTCCAGCCCCTTAGCTAATATCATAAATGAGGTGTGCTTACTGTTGTATTAGGTTGTTCATTAATGTGTTCACTTAGGTTCCTGTTTATTCCATAATATGAGTAAAAAAAGGAAGGACAGTGAAGGATGTCATTGGTCTAATCCGGGATCCTCTGAAGCCTACATTCTTGCGGGACGGGATGTGGGAGCTTTCATCTTGGTTTGCGTACGAAGAGTTGTAGGCAGTGACCCATGCTAGGAGCAAAACATAGTTGCTGGCGCAGGAAGCAAAAGATAAGAGGGTGCATTGTGTACGTAGTTGGGTAAAGACGTAGTAAAGGATGAAAAGCAATTAACCATTAAAGACCTTGGGAGGATGGGCTAAATAAACAAAGCCCTCCAAAACCTAGCAGTGTAAAAACTCCCAGCATCTCTCGCAGTTTGAGTTGGGACTCAGGAGTATTTAAGTGAGCAGCTCTGGCTCAAGGGCCCTCCTGACCCTGAGGCTTGACTGGAGCATCCACTTGCAAGCTGACAGCACCAGTTTCTCACTGAGGCATTCGTTTCCCTTCCTTTGGCCTCCTCCGTGCTACTTCTCAGAGCGTGGTACCTGCTTCCTTCACAGTGAAAAGTCTTTCACAGGTGATAACCCCGTCACTTCTGACCCGTGCTACTGGCTACCCAGACCAGCCTGCGTATGGTGTGGAAGGGAACTCCACAATGGTGTATCGGGAGGCAGAGAGCATTGAGGGACACTTTGGAGTCACCAAGCTGCACTAGAGAGTTTGGAATTTAACCTCCAGATTCAGCTGGGGGATGCCATAATGCGATACGTATTTTTGAAGCGTTTACTCACAATGAAGAATGGGTTGTAGGAAAAGCAAAAGTAGGAACAAGGAGACTAGACAGGAGGCTGCTGTGGTGGCTCTGGGAGGAGACGATGAGGAAACCGGCAGTTAAGACTGCAGACCTATTGGGGGTGTTTGGCGATATGCGTTAGCGGTCCCCAACAAGACTCACTTTCCATTCAACACTCGCTGTCAGCGCAGTTCACGTAGAAAGTGGTGGCTGCGACGCCCGCTCCATCTGCTTTCTTGTTATTCATGAAACATCATGAAGGATTAGACTGTATTAAGATTCGTTCTCTGCAACGTAATTTTTTTTCAGTCGTCAGAGAGAAGCGAACACTTGTTAAACCTCACTAATTTATGCTGGGTCGTAAAGGTAAGACCCGGGCGGAGCTGGGTATTAATTTGGCAAAACCAGATTTGATCCGAGAGGTATACCCGTGGTAATAAGAGTGAAACATTTGATAGGACCTAACTGCTAGTAATTAATCCAAGGGCTTTAGTTTTCATAACCATCTTGAGTTGAGTATTATTCCCCTCATTGTAAAGAAGTTGAAGTGATGCTCCAACGTTATAAAGTTAGTAATTGGCTGAGCCTGTGTATGAACTCCCTGCCCTGCCAAGCCTGTGGCTACCCTGTCACTTCTCACCCTCGGGTGAAGGGTTAGGGTGGCAGCCAGATCATTTAATTTGCTGGAATAATTGAGTGTGGCCCTTAGAGCACAGTAGTTAGTGCCCTTTATACGTCAGTCCTTCCAAGGCCTTGTACACAGTATGGGTCTCACACGAGCTTTATATCCCTGTAGTAGGTGAATTTAGGGGGTTCCTGTCCGTGAGCTGTATCTTTGGTTTCATTGGAGCTTTTATTTACCCAGATGGTTCTGAATGCTCGGAAATCCATTTCCCTGTGAACTCTCTTCATAGTTCTCAATGCCTTCTGACTACTCACATCTCAGAACTATGCGTATTAAATACATCAGTTAGGTCAAAATACATTGTATTTTTGTATCACGGGGTCTGAGGGAGTTGAGGAAGAAATTGCCAAAAAGCAACCACACCCAACTTAAGGGAACGTACCTTCTGGGTCCCCAGAGCCGAATGATCATTGTGTTAGCCCTGTTCTCTGGTTTTGTTTGTTTGTTTTGTTGTTGTTGTTGTTTTCTAGTTTAGGTTCCGTTCATAGGTTACAATTTTTCAGTGTTTGCAAGAATATACTAGAAAATGATTGAGGGGAAAAAAACCCCACTTAAGACTGTGGCTTTGGAAACACAGATCACCTTAGCACTTCTTAACAACCATTCTATTGAAAGTTTATTGTAGATTTCTCTAGCTCTAGGTTTGCTTCCAGAATCTCCTAAAATGGAAGTACTTAACATTTTATAAATTGTAATTTTAGGTATATCCGTTGAAATAATTTTGGAAGTAAGCTAGTTACACATAGTAACTTTTATCACAGAAATATAAGTCAAGTTTTGATCCGCATGCAGTACGGCATATACAACAGGTCAATTTATAGGTGTCTGCTGCCGTTAATGCAGCTGTGGGAACTAACCGAGCCCAAAGGCTTCAAAAGCCGAGCAGCAGCCACGTTATTCTCTGCTGTTCTAGAAACTGGTGATGGGAACAAGAAGACATTATTTTCCCATCACGGGCAAAAACTGCCCTCTCATGACAAACACAGAACTGCCCAAAAACCCAAGAAACAAAATAACAAGAGCACCCATGTTCTGTTTCTCCCTTGCTAGATATAACAACAATTTTAAGATAAAAAATAAAATAAAATTAACTGACATGTGGACAGCAAGCTGTGTGGACGAAGTGGGCGAAGGCAACACAAACGCGCTGAAGTCCTTTGTCCTGGGCTGGCCCACAGTGAACTTCGTGGCCACATTCAGGTAAGAGCCACACCTGGTCCTGGGTTTACCAGAGTCAGCTGCCATAACGGTGTCTAGGGCAGAGCGGCGTGCTGTAAATGTTAAGGGAAATACTCTGCTGTGATTAGGTATTGAGTAACCCTGCCTTTATCGATGACAGTCTTCAACTGTTGACTTTTCATCTGAAGACTGTTAACACCTTGGGTTGTCTGGTCGTTCTTAAAAAGCTTTATAGAAACATTTAGAAGGAAAACAGCTTATGAGCTGGTGGAAGCAGACGCGGGTGTCCCATCCAGGAACGCTTCCATTCTTAATGTCTAGGAGTTTGTTTGAAATATTGAGACTTCAAACTTGATCGATCTTTTCAAACCACACACACACACCCCACACACACAAAAACACCAACTTCACTGTTTATAAACACAGTTTAAATTTGAATACGGAGTAGTTGAAATCATTTTAGAATAACTTGTTTACTCTCAATTTTTAAAAAAAGCTTTTTGTGACACAGATAATGTGTCAAAGGACTTTGTATGCTAAGTTCTGGTTTGCTGTCTAGAGAGATTTTTTATGTTAAAGTGTTATAAACTAGTTTCTCAAGACTTGTTCCTAGGTGGTGTGTGTTTAGAAAACGTATGAATACAGAACATGTGTCCTTCAGCCTGACATGTTTATTTGACTTTCTGGCTCAGGGTGAGCCGATGAAAACTCATACCTGTGATTTTGAATGACTGTACACAAACTCCATATTGGCTTTCATTTTAAAGATTTTAGTGTCCATCACACTCTCACTCTCTCTCTCCCCCCCCTCTCTCTCTCTCTCACACACACACACACACACACACACACACACACACACACATGAAGCTTTTCTCTGCCTTTTCCTGCTTTACCACCCGACTACTCAGGCGTCATCCTAAAGCCAGACTGCCAAGCCTTTCCACACTGTTAGTCTGTACATAGGGAACAGGTGTGCCATGCGATTGATCCTGTTGTGCACCGTGGACCCGATGCAGGGCTGTTTGGAAGTGGCCATTTTTGTCACTCTCTGTATTCCATTCCATTCCATGACAGGTTTCTATAGATAACGTCCATTCCCAAGGTTTAATCTGCTTGGGAAAGAGAGCAGTTTTCTCACATGAGGGTGACCATGTGTTGCCATGAATCTCCACTCTTTAAGAGGGGTGAGATACGGGGCCATTTTTCTCTGGAAAAGCATGGTTCTGTAGCTGCTTGATGAAGGTCAGTATCCCCAGTAACATCATATAAATTCCATGTACGTCTCAATATGATTTGATAAGAGCAACTCACTTCTGTAGTATTTATTCACAAAAAAAACCCCAATACTTTAATCATAAGCATCTGTCAAACTGAAGCAAAGTCTATAGACTCCTAACCACTGCTACTTAAAACTTCTAAAGTAAAGCACAGCCTAAAATTCTCCTGTAGACCATCCCTAAGGAGCCACAGTCCACAAATGCCATGTGTAGCCATGAATTAGCTCCTGGGACAGAAAAAAAGTTTTTTCCAGAAGACAAGATCTGAAAAAAAAAAAAGTCCAGAATTTGGTTATTAGCAAACACCAGCATCTCCTGGTTTGGACAGCTGG
This sequence comes from Acomys minous, assembly GCF_964271855.1. Lineage (NCBI taxonomy): Eukaryota > Metazoa > Chordata > Mammalia > Rodentia > Muridae > Acomys > Acomys minous. The sequence continues at coordinate 111,473,833 of NC_140494.1, forward strand.
GCTATACCTGTGAGAGAACAACAGTATAAAACCTGCAGCCAGCTGGAAAATTTGGAAATATAACTTTTCTGGAAACAATTTTTTTTTCAAATTAAGTATCCTTCAAAATAAAGTAAAATGTTGAGTTCTGTCTCTCCTACAAAAATGTAATCCTAATGGACTGGCTGCCCTGTAGATAACTGCTTACAACTCTGAACAAAACACAGACATTGGTCACCACCCAAGGGCTCTGGGCAGCAGACAAGGGTTGGGAGACTCGAGAGAGGCACTAACACTTGGAGGAAGGCACCGGCAGCACCCATGCTCAGTGGGGCTTCTAAGGCTCCAGCCGTCATGGTGCCACACAACTAAAACTCACCCCCCCCCCCCCCGCCCATGTCTGGAATTAAGGAGAGTACAGTCCATACTAGCCACGGGTGTGGGGATGAAAGAAGATGTACCACACAGTAGCTCACACTTGACCTTAACATTCATTCACGTAAGCTGTCCTCCCCCCCGCCCCCCACCCCCCGCTGTCCCCTCCTGCGCCATCGGAAAGCAGGAGAGTGAGCAATGGGCGCAAGGGGACTTTTGATTCCCTAATATGGGTGCTAGAACACTCTTTTTCTACATCAAGATTTTATGTAACTGAATCTAGAAAATCTCTTGGGGCTGGAGATATGGCTCAGTGGTGAAGAGCTCTTGCTATTCTTTTACAAGACCTAAGTTCAGCTCCGAGCACCCACATCGGATGGCGCACAACTGTCTATAACTCTAGTGCCAGGGAAACCCAACACCCTTTCTAGCCTCTGTGGGCACCCACATAGCCGTACCAAAGATTCATACAACCATACGCACATAAAGTTTTAAAATGATATTGGGACTCTAGATGAGAGAAGCATGGGAGAATAGCAAAGTAGAAGGATCCAGAGGGTCCTAGAAACCTAGAAGTAGAACATTATGATAGGCAGATTTGGGCCCAGGGGTCCTGCTCAAACTATGGCTCCAGCCAAGGACAGTACAGGCCATAAACTTCAAACCCCTACCCAGATCTAGCCAATGGACAGGACATTCTCCACAGTTGAGTGGAGTGTGGGGTCTGACTTTCACACGAACTCTGGTGCCTCATCTTTGACCATGTCCCCTGGAAGGGGAGACCTGGTGGCACTCAGAGGAAGGACAGCAGGTTACCAAGAAGAGACTTGATACCCTATGAGCATATACAGGGGGAGGAAGTCCCCCTCAGTCACAGTCATAGGGGAGGGGAGTAAGGGGAAAATGGGAGGGAGAGGGAGGGAAGAATGGGAGGATACAAGGGATGGGATAACCATTGAGATGTAATAAGAATAAATTAATAAAATAAAAAAATTTTTAAAGTTTTAAAATGAAAAACTATAAAAAAAAAAAAAGATGGCAAGGAATTGTTAACTATGAAAAGTTTGTTCCATGATAAAATAATGGATAATATGCTTTGTGACTACCAACCTTGAAAGATTGTCTGTGTGAAGACAGTTAAACAACGAAGTTAAAACAAATTACAGATATGTGTTAAACGTTTTTCTGGAATGAGTAAAAATTTTCAATTCCTATACAGAGACTAGAAATGTTATTTTTAAAGTTTGCAACTTACGGGGGATCATATAAGAATACATTAGACAAGCTTTTAACTTTAAACATCAAATTCAACAGTGGGAGGAGAAACATAATATTTAATTGTACATACATTCATATTGATAAGAATGTCTTAGTAATTAAAATAAGTTTGCTATGAGAAAATCTACCAAATTACTATTTTGTCTTGCGTATACAAGATGAAAAGAAAAATGTTTCTTCTCCTGACAACAGACTGGTTTCTGGGCCAATGCATTCCCATCTATCTGCCAAATCTTGCTTTGATCTCAACATTAAGCATATTTTGTTTTTATGTACGACAACTTAAGCTAGGGGAAAAAAGGCACTTGAGGAGGACAGTTAGCCCAGCGTCACAGGTGTGGAAACTGTGGCTCTGGACACGTTGCATGCCATGATGGTCTCACTTGCACGCAACTCTGAAACGAAATGTTTTGCTTCCAAGTTGGACATTCTTTGCTCTAAACAGCCTCCCTCCCCTCTGACCCAGTACTGTTGGTGAAGGAACATTGGCCTATCACAAAGAATTCGCCTTGGATCTACCGAAGTGGATTTAGTAAAGCAAATGATCCCAGACTATGTGATCTTTCCCAAGGGGCTAAAACACCTGTGTCATCTTCTGAAATATTGTGTGGAGCTCACAGTGCACATGAACAGCTACGTTCATAGCAGTGGGCTGGTGACACAGCCACCTGAACTGGCAGGCCTAAAAATGCTGGCAGCAATATCTTACATGGTTTATTCCTCTCTTCCGTTTTCTTTGATTGCAGTTCCCCAGAACAAAAGGACAAGTGGCTCTCTCTCCTTCAGAGGTATGTTTTCAGATCACATACTTTTAATATTATTGTTAACTTATGGGTAAAATGAGCATGCTATGGCAGAAATGTGCCCCAAGCATGTCCCTTCTTCTCTTTAGTGGGAATTGACATTTGTCTGCTAAAAATAGCATATTGTTCTGCTTGTATACCAGCTAGATAGAATACAGTGTTATTACAGTCCTTTTTTCTAGGATGGAGAACACTGGGGTCTGATTGGATCACATTAGAATCACCAGTGTCTCCTCTCTGCTCATAATTGCAAGGTTTAATTCAGAGCACCTCAAAAATAGGTTATCATCCCTGCGATTGACTGTACCAAATAAAATGGTCAACACTGGTTTATCAGTCAGAGGCAGAGTTCTTCCCTCCTTTCTCTCCTCTCTGCACCCCCCAATGGAATAATCCAGATTTACACCCTCCAGAGCAGCTAAATGAGAGTGAATCCTTTGTATGTTAGTGTGTAGTCAGGTGCTCAGAAGGGAGTGGAAGACCTGTTCAGAGGAGACAGACCATCACTCACGGGTACCTTTACCTGGTCCCACCTCCAACATTACTTAATATGGATGTCCTGTTTGGGGAGGCTCATGCCTAATGTCCTGGGTGGGTGGAATCTCTTTCAACCCATCATGTAATCTGATTATGCTATCTTTCAAGTGTTCGTAAAAAAAAGAAATAAAGAGAAAGAGTGCATATAAGTATATTGACAACATTATCAAAATAGGTTGATTTTTTTTAATGAACCATTAGTGAATTTCATCTGACTCAGTGTTGTTTCGGGTTGTTGTTTCGTTTGATTAGATATATCACTCTAGAAAAAGAGAAGGACTACCCGAAGAGCATCCCCCTCAAAATCTTCGCCAAGGACATTGGGAATTGTGCCTATGTAAGTGTTTCTGAGACAGGAAATTAAGTTCCACGTCCCTGAATAAGATAGGAAACAGTGTGGATGAAAGAGGGGATAGGCCAGCTGTGTGTGAGATACAGAAGCCAGGCATCTAGAGGTGCCATGTGTATCTATGCATAAAGAGCAAATACTATAGAGAATGAGACAAGGGAAATCCATATTAGCTGTGGTATTTGACACGTGCCCTCGGATAGAACAGTGCCTGTCTTAAATCTCTTCTCATGGTATGGGTCCTTTCAGGAACAGCTGCAGAAGTTTGTGGCGAAGCCACAAGGAAAAATTTGCTATTACTCTAAGTAGTTCTCAGCTTGTCAGTTCTTCAGTTGGGTGCTTTGAAAATGTTTCTATTCTTCTTTGAGTTTTTATGAATTAAATCCCTGAGATGAAAGAATGGATCGGGAAGAGATGACATTATCTAGGAGTCGCCATGTCTCTGTGGTAAACATTAAGTCTTTAGCCTTGGTTACATGTTCTTTGTTGGCTGAAACTGTGGCACAAGATCCGAGCTATTAGCAATCATGAACAAGGTGGGAACGTGTCTTTCCGTGGTGCTGTGGGCTGAAATACTACATAGCAGCTCTTGGTAACAGTCACAGTGTGCGTGCAAATGTCATTCATGAGAGCTCTTTTTTAGTTCTAAAAAGTTACACCAAGTGACACCTGATCAAGTTCTAAAGGCCAGATCTCAATGCCTGAAGGAAATATAAAATTTTAGGCTAAGAAACTACTTAGCCTAACAAAGACGAAACAAACAAGGCTACTGCATTTCTGCCTGCTGTGATTTGTTTGGTTACATTAAGGATTTTCATGAAATTTTTCAATTTTTATCACGTTTTAATACATGGGAATCACGCTTTTAAAAACTGATGCCCCACTTATTTTTGAAGATAAGACGTGAAATGTAATCATGGGTGAGGTCAAGGTACAGTGACACTCTCGAGGTTTCCCCTGGCGGAGCTTCAGTGGCAGTCTCTTTCAGGTACCCAAACTTCTAGAATAAATCCTCAGATAGGAGTATGTCCAAGGGAAGTAATTCTTTTATTCTTAGCCTTAAAGTTGTGTGCAGCTTGTTGAAGAATCCTGCTAAACTCGGGATTTAGTCTTGGGTGTGCCTCATGTTTCTCTAGGCAAGAAGCACTGTGTGCTGAAACTCACTTGTTACAGCCCCCATAAAGGTTTGCAGGGAGATGCACTTGTATAACTAGTGCAGAACATACCTGTGCCCAGTGTGAAAACAATTACCTTGGACACTAGGTATATAGGAACACAGACACTTCGCTGTACAAAAAAAAAAAATTATGGCAGCATTCCTTAAATGGACTTTCCGACTTAGGAGGCAGCAGAGCCTTTCCAAAAAAGCCTGTTTTAGCTTGAAGTCTGGCTTGTGTTGCTTTTATGCCACTCTGGTAAATGACATTGTGCTTTCCAGCTCCTTCCTGTTGGGCTCTGACACCTTTTGGTCTAATCCCTAGGAGTACAAGAAACTCATAAAGTCAGTGTATATGCCTCTGAAAAATTAGTTCAATTAAGTTTGTCCTATCAAGTAATTGGCTCATAGGATAACACTTTGTAGAAGACAAATATCAGTGAATGTCAACTTTTTTTTCTTTCATGTTATTTTGTTTGTATTTATGAAAGCAAGCCTCGTGCCTGGGGCAGAACACTAATTGCTAGTTTTTTAATAATTGTCGTATGTACTTATGTGCATAACCAAGTTATGCACCACTGTATGCGAGTCTTTTGGAGTCCATTGCACTCTCCAGATACGCAAGACTCTGGCCAGTCTCTTCCTTCTTCGTTGCAAGTTGCCTTTCTGTTCTTAGGAGCAACTTGCGGTATAGTCAGTGGAGAGCTAGTGTGTATGGCCCTATCCAGTTGGCAGAATGAGGTTTTCTAGAACTGCCACTCATCTATTCTGAGCCATCAAAGGGTTGAAGCCGACAAGCCCGGTCGCTCCAGTGCCGAGCGCCTGGAAGCTCTCACCCGCAAGCCCTAACTCCTTTTAGGAAGCAGGTCTTGTCCTGGTCTTCCCTTAACTGATTGGCCAGCTCTGCCCTCACCACCATGGCCAATGGGCTATAAAAATGCACTTGTAGAGAGAGAACAGAGGAATAGCATTGTGTGTGTGTGTGTGTGTGTGTGTGAGAGAGAGAGAGAGAGAGAGAGAGAGATTGGTGTTCACAGCCTCTCACTCACAGAGCTTTCCAATACATTTGTATTCTGTGAGCCACATCCTTTAAGAGAAAGGAATGAACTGTTTGTGGCCATAGCCTATCGGAATGAAAGCGATTCATAATGGAGAGTTCTCGCTCCCTCTTGTCCAGACTTGAGATCAGTGTTTAACCTTTGGATAATCACTGGACCATGATTTGTTAACCATTTTTAAACTCATTAATTATCTGTGTTTTTTCCTTCTTTCTCTACAGTTTAAAACTATAACAGTAATGAATTCAGACACGGCGAGTGAAGTTATCAACATGTCACTACAAATGCTGGGGATAACGGTAAGTTACTTCTGTTCTATTGCTCTCTTTATGTCATATGGGGTAGCCCAGGTGGGCCTTGGACATGTGATTCCTTTGCCCCCACCACCTAGATAGTCTTTAAACTTTGGTGTACTATAGTCAAAATAGTATTTAGTAATTTAGATGTACGCATATAGCCCTTCCCTTCACAACACAATCACAAAGCTACATTTGCTCTCCCACCCCCCAAATGTAGAAAACAGGAAAGCTTTTCTGTTAGCATGACATATGGGTGTGGTGCTGTTTTAACACCTCTGTAACCTGAAAACCATAATGGTTAAACGAGAATCCTGTCATGGATCTGAAGAGCGTTACTGTGCTTACTGTCAGTCTGTCTTCCTCTAGCCTGACCCTTTGTGTTCTGGGGTGAGTTTGTGAAATATTGTTAGTGGAAATGGTTGGAGTATTGAGAAGCAGGTCACGGAAGAGAATTGGAAAGCTTCTCTTTTTGCCTTCCTGTTAGTACCCCCAGGAAGAGTTCTGTTAACTGGGAGACTTCAAAAGAATGAAAACTAAGAAAAAAAATCTTTGTATTTTTAAACATAGTGTGATATAAGCCATTGAGCTGGCTCCACTGTAAAGGCGCATGATGCCAAGCCCAATGACCGGGGTTCCATCCCCAAGACCCACTTGGTATGAAGAGAGAACCAACCCCCGAAAGTTTTCCTCTGACCTCTGACCTCCGCATGTATTCTGGCATGCTGCTCTAGTGTGTTTGTGTTTGTGCAGATGCCCACGCAAAGTAAATGTGATATTTAAAACTATGACATGACACTTGAGATGTCATAATATTGCTTTGTGTACTTAGATTTGCTCTTGCGCACTGCTACTAAGCCTACTGATGACTCAAGGCAACCAAAATTTGGGATAAGATGATCTGATTAGTAAAACTTAAAAATTTAATTACATTTTAATTATATTACTGTGTGAGTAAAGTGGGGTTCTTTTTCTGCATTGATTTCCAACCCACACAAGCATGCTTTGGAAAAGAGTACATAGTTTTGTGTTATTTTGTTTTTAAGAGTACATAGTTTTAGGTTGGGAAAAGAGATTAACTGCCTCATAATGCACTTTCTTGGGCATCTTTAAAATACGATCTGTTCAGGCAAATAAAATGTAATTAGGAATTGAGACTATTTGATGACACCCATGCTAAGAGATGCCTTACAGTGTTTCTGCCATTGCTTAAGATGTGTGTTTTGATTAGATCATGCCTCCTGTCTAAAGGACAAGATGGAGATAAAACGATCTGTGTATGAACATGTGGCCAGCAGAGATCTGCATGACATGTACAGTAGCCAGGACCGTGACTTTTAACTGCAAGCAGAAGGCAGGACCATGGAAGGCTTCAAACAGACTTGGCTGCCTCTGTTCTAGCTGCCTTGTCCCTCCTGGAGGACTCAGCAAAGTCTACATAGCTAGTGTCTCTTTCAAGTGGAATTGATGATAGTTTTGTTGGATTATAATTCCACTAGTGAAGTTTGTTTTCCATGGCTGGGCCTGTTGTCAAGTAGCATTCTTCTGTCTCCAGAACTGGATGCAGTTACTCAGACTGGTCAGTTCAACTAGCTATTCCCCCCAGCGCCCACTGCACTAATAGCAGCCTGCCTCTGAGGCTTAACTTTACAGTCCCATAAGCAGCCGTGGGTATGGCTGGCTGGGTGAGGTGGTTGTCTTGCAGAGGCACAGTGGATGCTAACCAGAGGATCTCAGAGGTCAGGATCAGCCTTTTAGAACCAGGAAGCGTATTCTACCTTTACCAAAGGGCTCCCTTAGCTTTCACATTATGTGGGCACCTGGTAAGGAAGGGGCTGATTCCCTTGAGGTTTGCAGATCCCAAGCCAGCTCAGGGGCTGTGGGATTTGGGGGGACCAAGAGTAATCAATCCTGTTTTTAAATAGGATCTGGCTGTAGAAATAAGCACCACTATCCCCCCAACTATATGCACCCCATGAGTCTTAATAGCATAAAATGCCCCAGACTCTCTCCTCCTCATTCAAGTATCTAACGTGAAAGATTTGTTTTCATTTTTCTTCTTTGTCTCAAGGGGTCTGAGAGAGATTACCAGCTGTGGGTGAATTCTGGAAAAGAAGCGGCACCGTACCCACTCATTGGTGAGTGTCTGTAACCGGCTAAGATCACACTGTGTTCTGCTGCCTCTGAAACCTTGAGCCGAAATGTTAACTATACCAAGTGTCTTACTATGGACCAGACAATAGGATCTTTTCTGTCAGGCTGCTCATGACTATAATTGGGAAAGTGTACATTTTTCCGCTCGGCTTTTTCACCTGACGAGCAGATCTTGCCAAGCCTGCTATTGGGGGTTTCTTCATGAGAGCGCAGGATGCAGTGGAGTTTCTCTTGCCTGTTGTCTTTCCTGTCTACTGCTGTAACTAATGACAGGGCTGCCTCTGTGCACAGGGTACTGTGTGTGGCACAGTGGTGCACTGTCACACCTGTCACCCATCCCTGAGTATGCAACATCCCTCTGACCCAGAATTCCCTTAGCATCACAAAGGAAGTGACAGTAACCCATTTACATGTCTCACTGTGTGATCCAGGCTGGCTTGAAATTCAGATTCCCCCGTTCTGAGGAATTATTGAGAAATAGGTCATAAGTTACCTTACTTCAACTACTTATTTATCGGTTAGTAATTTCAATATGTAACCAACAGAAATAGGGCAATTAAAATAAGTTCTGCTATCGGTTTCAGATCCCAAAATGGTAACCACCACAGCCGTTTGTTAGCAGTTTTCTAACCCTGCCTGCCTGTCAGAGAGCGGGGCATGTGTGTTGGATGCTTCGTTTCATGCAGCCCCTTATCCGTGAGGTCACTCTTGGGGTGGCTGGGTATTCCAAGTGTCCTGAGTGATTGAAACCAAACCTTCCTATATAAAACGTTTGTGTGTTCTGATATGCAGAAAACAGGAAACTGGGAAGCCACCGTGCCATGCTGAGGGCGATGCTGACTCCCTCAGATGGACTTGGTTCTAAATGACATGTGTGCAAAAATGAATAAGCAACAATAAAATGTCATTTAAAATAGCAAACGTTTAAGATAGTTTCAATAAGTTATAATGAAGTAGATGGTAACTCTTAGGCATACAGCCACTTTGAACCGAGTACGGCCACTCTATGCAATTGAAAACGTCTCGTTTACAAAGAAAGCAGTGTGGATTAGCTGGCCACTGTTTTTGAAGGGTTTTGTGTTATTGCTGCTAAGGGGCCTCTCCTTGCCTTAATCTTTGGAGGTTTTCTGCCACATATAAATGGCAGTAGCACCTTTGCCTTGTATGCCTGTGCCAAGTGCAAAGGAAGGGCTTGCCGAGTTACATTGGTGGGTATAAGCGAAAATGTACCGTCTCTGCTTAAAGGATCTACAGCATGGTGGGACAGAAGGATGACATCACCCTGGTGGGTTTACTGGAGTACTGACTAACAAAAACTGAGTTATGGTCAGATGTCTAGGATTTAGTCCATCAGTCTGTTGTTGGGCCTGCACCTGTACTCTGTACCCTCTACTGTTTTAACTGTTGCTTATGAATACCCATCTCAGAGAGAAGCAAATCAGACTAAGCAATCAGCCCCCAGGGCTGGTGAGCCAGTGACTGTGCCACCAACAAATAAACGCCTCTTACACAGATGCGTAGATAACGGGGTGAGCCTTCAGGAGAATTTGGGGGAGGGTTTTGAAACGTGGACTCGGCAGCCCAGGTCCTGTCTCATACTCAGCGTATAGCTGGCACCCAGGCTGGCCTCAAACTCGCAGCAATTCTCCGGTCTCAGCTTCCCAAGTGTTGAGATTCCAGGCGTGAGTTACTACACCTTTGTACTAACCTTGTGTTTAAGAATACAAACTGTTGTTGAAGGCGGCCCTGTTGGGGGCAGGGGCTCACTGCTCAGTGGCTTCTATGTCCCTCTTTTCAGATGCAAGCCTAGAGGTGGTCAGTTATGTAATTCGCAAACTGGGGTCTACAGTCATCCTAAGGATTCCTTTGAAGATTTTTTTCTTCCTCCTCTGTGAGATGACCACACTGATTTGGTAGAGCCACCTGCAGTATTCCAAGGTCCCAGTTGCTGGCTAGGCACAAGCACCTCTCAGTAAACAAAAGGATTCTGTATCCGAGATGCGCCAGGTGTACAGCACAGCACACTCCCGCCCGTCTGCAGTGCTTGGTGGTGGCACTCAGTCAGCCTGAAGTCTGCATTTTGGTTTTTTTTTCTTCTTTGTAGGGCATGAGTACCCTTATGGAATTAAAATGAGCCACCTCCGAGACACTGCCCTTCTGACACAGGGATCAAAAGACTCCGCCACCCCATCCCAGCTCCAAGAGCCTTTCCTCATGGAACAGCTGCCCCGAGAGATGCAGTGCCAGTTCATCTTGAAACCGATCCGCCTGGCGACAGCCCAGCAACTGAGCGGTGAGTGGATTTCCCGTCCTTCAGAGAGCCGTCTCTGAGCGGCAGCTTGCATTCCTGAACACACAAATCTAACTTCCACCCAGATGAACTTTGCAAATACAAGTTTTCACAAGGGAAGGAAAAATGGGATTTTTGAAGACGGGTCTGTAAACTAGCAGTAGGCATTTACTGACTTGCACCCAGAAGCAAGGGGCCCACAATCTGTCCCTTCCTCCCTCGCCAGCCTTCCCCCCTTTAACCTCATGGCCACTGCAGAGCGGACAGGCCCCGGGCAGTGCGGCAGGTACTTCAATGCCTTCTTTGTACTGTAATACACTCCGCTGTGTGTTCCCCTAAATGAACCCATTATAAGAGGGGGCCTGTCCACGGTGGGTGTCGGCAGACCGCGGTGCCCTGACTGGGATCCTGGTCCTGATAAATGTGTGGGGACTAATATGATTTCTACCGAGGTCTCCCCTCAGCCGACTGATCTAACGCGAGTTCCCTGTGAACGTAGCTGCCGCATTGCCGCCCCACAATAAAGGCGGCATTATGGTAGCTGTGATGTCCAGCGAGCATTATAACTTACCCTGACCCACGCTTGCACTAAAGCTCTCAGTCTGAAGCAAGGCTATATAAAGAAACAAGAGAAAAATGGAGACCAGAAGGGATAAAGATGATAGTAAGTTGACAGTGCACTTCTATGGGTGCCTTTGTCAGCTGATCCAGTGAATAGTGGCGTCGCCTCCTGCAAACAAACAAACAACTCAAGGAGGAAGATGTAAAGACCTCAGGCGCTCAGGGGCCACCCTCCCGCCACATGACAGATTGTTGGCTTCAGCTGGGGCCCAGATGAAGCTCTTCCTCTGTGCTGCATTGCAGTTACCGTATTGTTCGTAAAAAAACACCGCCTTTACGTTTTCTCCATTTCTAACTCCATTGCTGAATGACCCTGCTATAAGAAGAAAGAAAGAAAAATGTGTGTTCAGTTATCCAAACTTAAGAGGGAAGTGATAATACTAATTATAAAGGTTTTTCTTGCTTTACATGTTAATGTGCACGCCAAGGTCCTTTCCATTGGGACCTCCTCTAACACATCTAAATCACTTAATTTTTTTTTTTCACGCTAAAACACCTGTAGAGCTGGGCTGTGGTGGCACACGCCTTTAATCCCAGCCGTTGGGAGGCAGAGGCAGGCGGATCACCGTGAGTCCGAGGCCAGCCTGGCCTACAAAGCAAGTCCGGGACAGCCAAGGCTACACAGAGAAACCCTGTCTTGAAAACTCCCTACCAAAAAAAAAACAAAAAACAAAACAAAACAAAAAAAAACCCTGCAGTTATTAGGTGCAAACCCGGTTTTCATTCCATTAAGTTCTGATGTTTTATTGGGCTAAACAACTGTCTAACTGTTCCGTTGTTGGGCCAGCCTTTGCTCATTCTGCTTTCCCTCTCTATAAGACCATAGTCTTCCTTCCCCCACCAAGTCTACGCCACATTCTTCCTTCCACTCGCCTTCCAAGTCTACCACTTTCTCACCATATCCCCCCATCCCCCGTACGTTTGTGTGCTGCTGTCTCCATACATGACCCAAACCGCATGGTTGTCACAATCTCTCTTGCCAGATGCCTTGAGCTCTGTAACCTTTCCCACTGCACTAAACATAACCTAGTACCGCCCCATCTCGAGATGGCTGCTGAGCACTTTGAAGAAACCACACAGCAGAAAGGCACCTTGGCATCCCTGATGGCCAGCCTCAGACAGGCACTCCTACTGGCTGGACAGCCTGTTTTATACACGCCTCCACACACAAGTTAGCCCTGCCATAGCCTGATGATGACCTGGCTTTGGATGTAGGCCTCCCTCCAGTCAGAGCGGATCAGAGACCAGCTGTGCGAATGGACTTAAACTTGACTCAGTCTCATTTTTCTGTCCTGTGATGGTAAATAGAGCTTGAGGCTCCGAGGATGCTTGGGCAAATCCTCGGTCATTCTGAGCTGCTGCTTTGGTACCGGCCTCTCTCTATTCCAGCAGTGCCTGGAGCAGTTGCTGGAGAATCTAAGCTTATTTTAACCAGGCAGCCTAAAATATTAACAGAAAGAAATTACTTTCCTTTGTTGTCTCCTCACTAACCTTAGAAATAAGGTATTATTTTTGACATGAGAGGCCATGGTCGCATGGCTGCTTCCTAGGATGTAAGCAATTCACAAATTTGAGTTCTGTGGATTTAAGAGACACAGAACATGGTACATCATTGTGTATGTGGCAAATATGGGCAAATTCTATAGACTTACAGTATATGCTGTTCCCCACATGAGTGTGCTACTGGGGTCGGAGGTGGAGATACTCATTTCTATGGCTAAGAGAGACTTCCAGGTTAAAGGGGTTTTTTGTTGTTGTTGTTGTTATGATTGTTACTCTTTAACCTAAAGTCACATGAATTAACATTTTTAGTACTGAGCTTTATCATGTAAACATGAAAAGAATCAGCCATGGCGCACACCTGTAATCCCAGCACTCAGGGAGGCAGAAGCAGGTAGATCTCTGTGAGTTCAAGGCCAGCCTGGTCTACAAAATGAGTTTAGGACAGCCAAGCAAAGGCTACACAGTGAAATCCTATCTTGAGGGAAAAAAAGAAGTATGCATTATCTTGAGAAGAAAAAAATAAAAGAAGTATGCATTAAAATGCTACAAAAAATAAGCTTCAATTAGGTTTTTTTTTTCCTCAGTCCCAGGAAACCTGACATCTCACACTAAATGCTTTGCATAACAAACAGGGTGGCTGTCACTGAAAATATCACGTATATGACTCAATGTTGATTTTATCCTCTGTCTACAGTCATAGCTGGATATATAAGTTGGTGATAGAACATTCTTAAGTGTGTGAAAGCTAAAACCAGATATGATAGTTTTGGAAAAATAGGTTCGAATGTACAGGCAGAAAGCTGGCATTGATCTCTGCAGACCATTTGCCTAGCTTGGTGGGCAGCTTCCTTCCTGGGTTTAAGAAAGAATCAGTTCCCTTTCCTGTTTCATTTTGTCTGGAATGGAAGTTAGATCACAGCAGGAATAAAGTGCTATTTGAGCAGAAAAATGGTTATCTATCTCTCTTGTTTGCATACTTCCTGACGGCTGTCAAACCCACGGAAAATGGGTACAAAGAGATGCCCTCTGCCGGGAGAGCCTGGTATCGTAACAGCTTTAATAGCCCACAGTCATGCCCTGGGCAAACACCTTTTTGAAATTAGCCTGGTACTCTCTCAAGTAGGCCTTTGGACAGATAACATCTTTTTCAATGTAAAGGAAATAGGAAAGTCTCGATGGGTGTGTGAAGCTGGGGGTTAGGTGGGCTCCTGACGCCACCGCCAAGAGACCTTCACACTTCCTTGCATTTCCTACTTACGGTAGCATAAGGAAGATAAGTGTGGTTCATAGTCAAGATGCTGTTTAATAACACACTGCTCATTCATTCATCATCCCACAATGTGGCTTATTTTATATTTGGTTTGAGTATATTATTCTGAAAAAAAAAAAGCATGTTGCGTTACCTTATTGTAAAACGATATGAAGGGGTGTTTGAAATTAGCATTCCACACTGCGGACCGTGGCTTCCTTGGATCATTTCCCATCCAGTGTTGGACAGCAGAACATCATTTCCAAACAGAAACACCGTGGAGCGGACGTTAATGTCCGATTCCCTGTGCTCCCCTGAAGGCGGGCAGTGTCTGGGTGTTAAAGCTCTCCAAAGCTCAGTTCTGTTGAACATTCCTTGCGAGCTTTCTGTTTTGTTTTGAACCTGCGTCATGGGTGCTTGGCTTTGGGTATCAGCCAGAGAGATGAGCTCACCTTACCTGCAGCATTTGGGGCTCACCGTCTGCTTTTCTTCTTTGTGGGGTCCCCCTTTACCTTTCACCTGCTGTGGCTGCTGCTGTGTTGGTCCCCCTTGGTCTTCCAGCCAGGCCTACAGGTCTCTCCCCGCAGAGGTCTCCACTCCACTGGGGCCTGGTGGGTCTCACTAGTTGGCATCCATGCTGCCTTAAACACACTTCCTGAAATTACATATTGAAAAAGATACGTTGACGGTTTCACAACTGCCGAGGAGGACAAATGTAAGGCAGCAGCTTCTCTCTGTTCTCAGTCAAGTGAGACATCAGAACACAAAGCATTCTCTGTTTCTAGAAAAAAAAAAAATGACTGCTCTTCCTTCTCCTTGGTTCCCTTTCTACTGTGTCCTCCTCTCCCTCTTCCCCTCCTCTCTTTTACTCACTTTTTAACTGTAACCTAATTCACTCTTCAGGTTTTTTTATATGCCTGTCTAGTCTTTTAAATTCATAAGTATGTGTTGACGCAAAGTCCTTTCTGCCTCAAGTCGCTGTGGCTCAATGAGGAAGGAGTCTTTGTTGTAAAGTGTCAGGGGTGAAACGCGGGACTTTGTGCCAGGCAGACAGGTTCTCCACCAGCGGCCTACACCTCCGGCTAAGAAATTTAACTCTCTATCTTTTAGATTTTGCTGTCAAGACTCAAGTCAGCAGTGGGTAGGAGGAGCCAGACCCTAGATTCTTCCTTAATTTGCCAGATATCTACAATACTCTCTCCTAGCTAGCATTGCCAGTAACAAGGGGCCTCCGTGAGCATTTGTCTGAGCTCCTGTAATAAGTAAACTACAAACGGGAAACAGTAGAGGTAAGGCAGAAGGAATCACAAGTTTCCCTCCTGATCTCACGTCTCAGATTCCGGCCAAAAGACATTTAAGAGGAGGCGCTCCATCATCAACTGGGCCTTTTGGCGGGGTTCTAGCACCCACCTGGACAACCTGCCCATGTCGCCGACATCCCCCATGCCTGGACAGCTCTTTGGAGTTTCTTTACCAGATATCTGTGAGAACGACAACCTGCCGAAGCCTATCTTGGTAAGCGCCCGTTACCTGGGTCTTTAAAACTAGCGGGAAAGGCAGAGGAGAGAGGGAACATCCTGCAGGGTGGATCCTGCCCCCCAAAATGGAAAGACTACAAACACCCCCTGGCTTTAGCTAAGAATCTCTAGCCTTACTTTGAAACTTAAAGGTCAGATCTCGTCATTGCAGAGTCTTCAGGGAAATGAGTAAGAGGCGGCATTCCAGTCAACCTGTTTTGTTTTTTAACAAAGCAATAGAAGCCCACTCAACACTGTTGCCCTGAAAGCCTCATCCGATTGCTTTTTAAGCTTTTAAAAACTGGTTGGTTTATATCTCACATGTCTAAGCATCGAGGTATAGTCTCTGGGGGTTAGTTGTTTGTACAAAGAATGGGACAGAAAATAACTGCTGAGTTCCTGTTGTTATCTGATTGATAGGTAAAATAGTCACAACTTAGCAAGACTTGTCCGGTGTCCCATATCCCCCAAGCACTACACCACTGCACTGTGGAGTCTCACGCTGTGTTGTACATCCATAAACGCCACACACCGTGACACGTGTAATTATCTTGCTCACCCTCCAGTAAAGCTAGCCAGTAGTTACCATCCTCATCGTTACTTAATGGATTTAAGAGTAAAACTCAGAACCTAACCCAAATTGCATAGGAAATCAGGGATTGCCGGTTTCTACACACCGTTGTCTTCTCTACTGGGTGCAGAGGACAGACAGATAGAAAGCCAACTTGGGGAACACTTAACCTCTGTTCTCTGAAATGTTTAAGATTACGTTCTTATTAACTGTAGTCAGCAGGCTCCTTCGATAATCTCGTGATTGTACTTTCTCTTGGTCCTGTCTCCGCAGCCTCTCGTTAGAACCGCTCTAATATGTTCTAAAAATGCCATCTGAATCCTTGTAGCCACCATCCAGCTCCAGTCCTGGAGTATTTTCACCCTGGCTTCTGGCAGCTGCGGAGGGCAAGCACCCCCCCCCCCGTGCTGGTTGCGTAAAGTACCAGTTTAGTTTATTGCCTCTGCTTCCTCCTAGGATATGCTTTCCTTTCTGAACCAAAAAGGCCCCCTCACAAAAGGCATCTTCCGGCAGTCGGCCAACATGAAATCCTGCAGAGAGCTAAAGGAGAAACTGAATTCTGGAATCGAAGTCCACCTTGACTGTGAATCCATCTTTGTGATAGCATCCGTGTTGAAGGTAGGAAGAGTGGGCCCCAGCCTTTAGCTCCAGAGATGAAATCCATTCCGTTTATTTCTGTCTGCGAAGAGCCATGAGATAGTTGTAGAATCAATAAAGTGTTCCAAAAAATTTCACAAAGCAACACTGGACTTCGAAGGCTATAACGTGACACAATAGTCAGGTCATCGCCACTCTCACACGCCTGACACAAGAGCGAGCGTGAGCCAATCTATCATCCTCAGAACAGAGAGAGGACATTTTACCACAGCAAATACCTGCTTTTCTTAGCTCCTCACTCTGCGCGCCTTCCTAACTCACCATTGGAAAAGGAGTTTTATGTTTGCCACAATACAGAGAAGATTTGCTGGTGCCACTACAACTGTGTCCATTACCCTTAACTCCTCAGGCACGCTGCTCTAAAAGGGGAGCAGGGATGGCTGGGCCCTTCTACCTCTGCCACAGTCATGAAGCTTTAACCAAATTCTCTTCCTCCCATTCTTAGAAACATCCTATAATTTTAGAAAAGAAACAAGAACTGAGCTGTGAGCAGAGCTTTTGACCATAGGAATAATCTCTGCAGACCTGCCTCAGACCTCTCAAAGGGTTTGTGACGCACTGAGGCAGGGGTGGAGAAGGGCCCAGTGTCAAGTGCAAGTACATAAGCTTCAGGGTTCCCTTCTCTCACAGAAATGGCTTCTCTCTCACCTTAATTTAGGCAGGCGCAGCCCGCGTTATAGAGACATTCCCTCTGTCTGCTTCACAGTACTACGCGTCTTAAAAGTCACTACTGAATTATTGAGACTGTTCCAAAGAAGCAAGGCCTTAACCAGCAAGGCTTATAGGAATATTTTCTGTGCAAAAGCAAGCAAAAGGCAAAGATGCCCAAATGATTGAAGACTCCGGCCAAATGGGGTTCCATATAACTGAAGGCTTACTACTTACCCAGTTAGGTTTTCTATCCCATCTATTTAATTTGGTTTTAGCTTTAAAAAAATAGTCTGAAGTCATTTAAATATTCCTTTAATTTTTTTTTTATACTTAACCTGGTTTTGCCTCAATATAAGTTTAGCTCTTCAAACTGTGATTGGCCCAAACTTGCTCAGGACAGAATGGCTCTGGCTCCTCCTCCCTCAAGGGAGGCCTATGGGTCCACAGGCTCATCCCAGGTCCTGTTGGTTTGGGCTCTGGTTTTGAATGGAAGAATTTCACAGAAACTGCAGGTCTGCCACTGTAATTGTGAAAACTAGAGGCCGCTTTTGTGAGGGCGTTTCTGAGTCACAAGTGTCAAGGTGCATTTATGCTTGAAGAGTAAAAACCGAGGAAGATGGGAGCAGCCAGCTCTCCTTAAAGTAGACAGCACAACTACAGTTTTTAAATTACCTTACCATCTACTCACGCTAGGCTGGCTTCCCTTGTCCCCTATTAATATTCCATGTGGCACTTTATAGCAGTTTGGTGATAGCCTCTAACTGTGCCGACTTACACTGTACATAAGCCAAGGCGGCTATGGCCTATCCCTGCCCCAGTGGAACCCATGAGCAGTGGGAGCTCCGCATAATTACCGGATTTATCTGAACACACTACCACTGCTCCCACAATACAGGAACATCATCAGTTGTACGGTGGCATTTATACACTGCAGAGATATCACAACTTTAAAATGCCTAATGTCAGACTTCCACCTGTCTCTGTGGTGTAAACAGAGAAGGTCACCAGCCGTGTCACTAAACTAAGTTCTCCCTGCCTAACTTTGGCTGGGTAGGGACCAGTCTGCAAGCTTGCCCTGGCTCGTGCTATTCAAAAGAGACACAGACAGGTAGCTGGGAACAAAGGGCCAAAGCTCTAACAATGAGGACCAAATTCAGTTAAGCTGTTATGTAAACAAAGGCTCCAGAACACCAAGCACCTGTTGATGTTGGGTCTGTTTTTTTCTACACCCATCTCCACATGCAGCCTTGGCAGAAATGATGTAACATGGATTATACACACACACACACACACACACACACACACACACACACGAGGCACCCAGCGCTTAACCTCGTTCCCAGAACCCAGCTTTTATATGCTTTCTTCCCTCAAATACGTAAGCACCTTCCCTTCATGGAGAATACAAGAGCAAGCCAAGTAACCTTGATGTCATGGTGCACCAACACTGGAATACAGTGTTCTAAGGTCAGAGCCACTTGCTCGACGCATTCCTGTATCCCAAGTACATCCAGCAGTTGTGAACAAGTACACATAGATGGGTAGGGATGAACGAACGACCGCCACATTGCAAACCTCACTAATAACTTGGCACGTTTCCTTGAACTTGCTATTTTAAAGATGTCCTCAGAAAAGGGCAGCCCTGCCCCCCAACCTCACCCCAGCACATCAAATCGCATCAGGATTGAGTATATCCCTAGCCACCGAGGCCAGGCAAGGCAGCCCAGTTAGGGCAAAGTAATCAAAAGCAGGCAACAGAGTCATGTCAAGGACAGGACCTACTTAACTTCCTAGGGGACCCACGTGAAGATCAAGCTGCCCATTGGTTGCATATGTGTAGGCGGCCTAGGTTCAGCGCATGAATGCTCCTTGTTGGCGGTTAGGTCTCTGTGAGCCCCCATCGGCCTAGCTTAGTTGATTCTGTAGGTCTTGCAGCATTCTTGATGCCTCTGGGTCCTCCTATCCTTCCCCCCCGCTCTTCCACAGTACTCCCCAAGCTCTGCCTGTTGCTGGGCTGCAAGTCTCAGCGACTGATTTGACCAGCTGCAAGGTGGTGGGCCCTCTCAGAGAGCGGTTAAGTTAGGCTCTGTAAACAAACCTAAGAAAATGTCAGCTCACACATGACATAGTGGAGAGCGGAGAGCGGACAGGGCTCTTTTCTTCAACACATATTTTTGCATGAGAATGATTTAAATATTTGGGGTTTTCTTCTTCTTCATCTAGGATTTTCTGAGAAATATCCCAGAAAGTATTTTTTCATCAGATCTGTATGATCACTGGGTTTGTGTAATGGATCAAGGAAACGATGAAGAAAAAATAAATATAATTCAAAGGTAATCATTTAAGTAGGTCTCCCCCATCTACCCCTCTCTTCCCCTCCCCCCCCACCCCCCCCGTGTGTGTGTGTGTGTGTGTGTGTGTGTGTGTGTGTGTGTGTGTGTACGACTTGCAGAAGTCATATACTCATAATAAAGAATACAGTGTCTGAGTCAGGTGTGATGTCTCCTGCCTGTGATCCCGGCACTCAGGAGACTGAAGCAGGAGCATTACTGCCAAGTTTCATGTCAGCCTTGGCTACAGTGTGAGATTCAAAAACAGAAACCCTGCAGTATCTAAAGCAACCCAAAGAAATTCTTTGTAGAATTCACCTCATGTTCCTGAATACCTCCTACATTGGAAGAGTGTGTAGGGAAGAAGTGTGCATTAGAGAAATGCAATATTCCAGTTTGTGAAAATTTTAGATCCCAGATATCACTTACTTAGTTTAAGTGTGGAATTGTGACACTTAAGCAAAAGTCTGTTTAGTTTGTGTAAGTTGATTTATGACACTACCAGTAAGACACTCCACACAACCCACTCACCGCAGACTGCCGAGTACCCCAGCTTTTAGTCACCAAGACAGAAGTGCTGATGTGAATTTATGGATAGATCCAGAGCTGGCTTTTCTTCTGGGGCAAGGATGTTCATCAGTCAGTTGTCCTTCCTGTCAGAATTTAATTCCATGAGCAAATACCGGGTGCACTGCTGTCAGCTAGCGACTGCTCCGGATAGAAGTAACCCAACGGCTTAGCACGCTTACAGAATCAGAGGACCTGAAAGCATGCACTAGATGCTCTATCTGTCTCCTACTGAGTACACCCAAGTCATGTCTTGGCTGATTCCAGGGTCTGATCTGAAGTCACTGTCAGCCCAGTGTACTGAGGAAAGGCCTCTGCTGCCTGTGTAACAGGTGTCAGTAACTTAGTTCCTAAAGTTGCAGGTATTTATAGAAACACACAAACGGGAGAAGGGAGGGAGGGAGGGGGAGAGAGAGAGAGAGAGAGAGAGAGAGAGAGAGAGAGAGAGAGAGAGAGAGAGAGAGAGAATGAATATATGTATATGTATTCTGCATGGTAGTTAAAGTAATTTTCAGTGAATAATCATTTAAAACTTTGTCGCTTACATAAAATGAGAACTGGGGAATGCAATACAAGCTTGACTAATGCATGAGAATGGTACCAAAGACGACAGGTCAGGGGTACAACTGCCTTTGGATTCTGGGTGGGGGAAGAGCATGGCTCCCAGAACAAACCCGGGAGTCGCTGTGGCTAAGACCTGGGTTCTCACCAAGAAAGAGCACTCTTTCTTGTCTTGCCGCTGCTTGAAGTAAAGGAATACTTTAATCTTACTTTAATCTTTTGTGGCTTTGCTTGGGAATATTACCAAATGTTGCAGGAGTTGCCTGAGTTAAAACACTGTGCTACTTTTCTTGGAAGTAATAACAGGCAACACATTTTATGCATTCTTCTGCATTTTCATTGAGTTATGGGGACAAGGTGCAAAAATAATTGCCAGTGCTGACCTTCCGTGTAAGCGTCCCTTGCTGCACACGCTGCCCACCAGCTGAAACCCGTGTATATCTGCACTTGTTCCTGATTTGCGTGTTAGATTTGCATGGTTCCCCGTGCAGGTGAAGTGAGGGGTGCCTGTCTTTACGCGTATCTTAATAAAACGTCCTGCATTTTTCTGTCTTTAGGCTATTAGATCAGCTTCCCAGAGCCAATGTTGTTTTCCTAAGGTATCTGTTTGGGGTATTACACAACATTGAACAACATTCCTTGTCTAATCAGATGACTGCATTTAACTTAGCAGTGTGTATCGCTCCAAGTATTCTTTGGCCTCCTACTTCCTCCAACCCAGAACTAGAAAATGAATTTACAAAAAAGGTAATGACATTTTTTTGTCTTTATACCCTGTGTCCTCAATCCCCCATTTTGAAACATTGGAAACACAGCCTCTTCAAGAGGCAGTGTAGACTTCCTCGTGTGGGTTTATTGATCATTCCGTCCTGTTAGACTGGAGCAAGGTGATAGCAAACAGAGTGAGGGAGGCTCAGTCGTTACTTCGCTTCTCCTTCTATGGAGGCTGAACAAGTTCTTAAAAAGCACATCTTTATAAGCCAGGGCGAGCTCATTCTTCAGCACCAACGTTTGGCAGGTACGCAATCCTGAGAGCAGTTGCTTTCTACTGGTACAGTGCAGATTGAGATCCCACCCCTGTACAGCCTGGCTGTGGACCAGGGGGCTGGTGTGCCAGTTCCCTTCGCTTGCACCACTTCACAGCTGCTGAGGCAAACAACAGGTCAGTTCTCGTCCATCTCAGTGGCTTCCCAGAGCCCCTCATAGACGCTCCTCTCCCTACATGTACCTCCACTTAGGATGTGTAGTAGGGCGTCATGCCAAGACTAGTTAGAAAGGCTCTGGGTTTCCTTGCCTGTCGCTCGCCTCCCTTCTGTACCCCCAGAGGAGCTTTCTTCCAAAATTACAGCAACTTGTCCTTTTCACAAGAAATCCTTGTGTAAGTCCTAATTGCTGATATTTGATGAATTTTAATAACAAGGCATGTTTCTCCCATCTCTACACCTATGGAGAATGCTTGAAATTGCCCTGCTTTAAAAGCCGGTGATATAAAACGTGAGTGTTAGGCCAAGGCGACAGATAATTGTCCTCTGCTGACTCGGGATTCCGTTCTGTGCCCAGACAGTTGGCGCTGAAGTTGGCGGTGGGGCTTCTGTATCCTTTGGTATACTTTTCTCTGTTGCTCTGCGTTTTGTGGTTACAGCCAGGCTGTGTATATGAAGTGTGACATAATAAACACATCACATGAATAATAATACTGAAACTCTTTCCATTGGGCACAGGTCTCGCTTCTTATACAATTTCTGATTGAAAATTGCTGTAGGATATTTGGAGAAGAAATCACTTCTCTCTTGGGGGAGCTTTCAGAGAGAAGCGAGAGAGAACACACCCCAGGTACTGTGAAGAACACCTTTTGTAAGAACTAGATATTCGTCTATGACGACGCCAAGACTGGTTGTCCCAGAGCCTCTGACCTGGGTCAGTGGGGACCAGGGCTCTCAGTCCTTCCGTGGAAGGCCTGCTGATAGGTCAGTGTGATGGAGTTGAGATGTACGTGGGATGAGGCCTCAGCCTATAAGTTGTAGACTGAGGATGTGAACCCTTGTTGCAAATAAACAGAGAAACTCTACTATATATTAGAACTACTGTTGTTGACACTGGAATAAAAGGTTGAGAGGAAGTAGGGGAAGACCTGGTTTGGGGGGCTTCTTCCCCCACCCCCAAGTCTTAATTGACTCTAAGACCTCAGTATCCTAATGTACTTTGACCCAGTTTGAAACATCTAGCATCTTTGGGGTCGGGGGTGAAGGGAGGCTGTGAATTCATAGACATAGAAGCTCTGTAATACAGCTTCCTGACCACCAGTTACCATTTCACTTCAGTCCATAATTCCTCAGAATTCCATCGAGTTATACCATAACTCTAAAGAGCTTTATGAAAGGTCTTGCAGAGACTGCTGTGTATTTTTTATAACTTAACTATGCAGCATGCCCATGTTAGAAGACAGACTCTTACCCAAAATCTAGATGAGCCTGGCTCTACTTCATTCGCTTTTCATTATTTCTCTGTTTTATGACTTTGCTTTGAGAAAAATCTCACCTTAAGAAAAAGTCACTTTGTTCGAAACTGAGATGAATTATAAGCATTCATACCCCCAGAAGACTTTTTGTCTTCAGTACTTAGCATTCGAAATAATGAAGAGATTCAGGTAGACAAGATGGCTTAGTAGGTAAAGGTGCTAACCCCCCACCACCTTCATCAGTCCTGACAACCTAAAACAACCTAAGTCTGTTTTTTCCTTTTGTTGGGGCCCAGCATGTTGGAAGGAAATAACCAATTCCAGCAAATTGCCCTCTGACGACCTCATGCATGCATTGTCCTACCTGTGCTGCCAATGCCCTCTACACACAGTTTTAATTTTTTTTTAAAGAGTATTTCCTTCTTGAAGGTAGAGATTTGAACTCTGTGCATGAAAATAACAGAGATGGCACGGTTTGCTTTAAAAAGCAGCGCAAACTGGATGCGTAAGAATGTTCGTTATGGTTTCCTTCTCTGTCCACAGATATATCTTGCTTCCAAATGAACGACTCTTCCTACGACAGCCTGGAGAATGAACTCAACGAAGACGCGGACGCCCCGTGCAGCGACCTGGTGAAGAGGCTTGGCCAGGGGAGCAGGAGCATGGACTCCGTGTTAACCCTCAGCGACTGCGACCTCGAACAGCCCGAGGTGGAGGGCCTCCTCACTCTGAGCGACTTTGACTTAGATCAGGCCAAAGATGAACACATTCAAATGAAACCGCCTCTGGAGTCCAAGCCAGGGACCGCTTTCGTAACCTACCGGAAGGCTTCACTCGGGGAGCAGAGCACTAGGACCCCCGCTGGCCAGGGGACACCCAGCTGCCTGCCTGCAGCTGCAGCCCACTTCCCGAAAGTCCTGCTGCGGCAGCGGCACCGGCGCTGCTCGGAGCCCAGCATCGACTATTTAGACACAAAGCTTTCCTATCTCCGGGAGTTTTATCAGAAGAGGCTTCGCAAGTCCAGCTGCGATGCTGTGCTCTCTAGAAAGGATGAAGATTACCTGAAGCGGACCCAGCCCCTAGAAAAAGGGGGGAAGACGTGTCTTAAACAGAGTTCAGTTGCAGGCGGCGCTGACATCAGCAAGAGAAACACTGCTAATGAAAACAGTAAGAGAAGCCCATCTGGCCATGAAGGAAATCAAGTGACACCTTTCACTAAGTCCAAGCCAGTGGCCATTTCTGTGGCATCTTACAGGCACGGGTCCTCCCAGGATCATCCCAGGAAGCAACCCTTTGGTGCAGATATGAGCAGGTTTTCGCCACCACACACAGCGGACGCCCGGAAGAGCTCACGAGTACATCGGCGCTGCTCAGAACCCAGCATAGACGACCACAGCTACAAGCTGTCCTATCTCAGGGGGATCTACTCGAAGAAACAGGATAAAACTTGCGGCGAGGCTGGCCTCCCGCATGGGGAAGAGGATTATCTCCAAAGGCATAAGTCTTTGCAAATCGAGGGGCAGAAACTCATTAATCAGAGTTTGGTCATGGGGATCGAGGTGGGCAAGAGCAGCGGCACACAGCAAAGCGCCGAGAAGGTTTTGCCCCCGAGACTAAACCTTTGCCCAAGGGCCAGCTACTCAAGCCTGTCCTCCCCAGGCACATCGCCATCCGGCTCTTCCGTCAGCTCCCAGGACAGTGCTTTTTCTCAGATCTCCGAACACTCTGTGTTTACACCCACCGAAACCTCCTTTCCGGTAGATTGCACTTTTCAGGCCCAGAGAAAGCAGGAAGAGCTCTCTTCAGACTTTCACAGCCCCGGCCTCATGTCTGGAATGCCTGGTCCCTCCGCGGGACAAGCCAGCAGCCACCCAGCTTTTTTAAGAAAGGGTACCGAACAGTACCCGTCACAGGTGCATCCTGTCACCCTTCATCCCAGCGCGTGGCTGAGAAGTGGTTTGGTCACTTTAAAAAACTGGTCCCTCAAAAAGAAAACAAAAGCAGCCAGACCGGAAGACAGGAAAAGCTGTTCGCTCAAAGAACCTCTGGAGTTACCTCCACATGCTTCTGGTGCTGCAGAGGCTGGCCTCCAGGAGAGTCAGGGTGTCATACACCTACAGATGGATGAAGGGCCTGGGGCGCTGCAGACAGCCCACGGGTGCAGCTCTTACGCCTGTCGGGACTCGGAGCAACACTCCAGCAGCTCTCCCTTCCACCTGGTGGAAAGCAGACTCAAGCTCTGTATGAAGCCGCACCAGGGAGAAGAGAGTGGAGGGCATTACCGGTCTCCTCACCCTTGGGATGGAGCCTCACCGAGACTTGGGACTGGGGAGGATGTGGCCAGCCCAGATGCAGAGCCCACCACAGTTTGTGACGATGGGGACAGACCTTTAACCAAAGACAGTTACCTGCAATAATAATCCGGTATCAAAATAATCCTGATGTCTTTAAGAACAGGAACCGGGCTGATAAAAACAAAGGCAGGAGCTAGTGTGACCCCCTTTTATGAGACACCTGGGGTAGGTAGCGCAAGGACAGTCACTGCCAATATGGCTGTTTTTAATCGACGTTTCAGGCTCTAAAGTTTTTAAAAGGCTTTTCCTATCAAAGCATGGGTTGGTCTTTTCTGAGACTTAGGATACAGACAGAAGGGTAGAGGAAATGTCCTGGGTAGAACAAGCCTGCTTGTGTCAGCAGCCTTGGGTTCAGTGACTTGTCAGTAAAGAGAAGCCGTCTCTATGCTGTGGAGTAAGTAGGCAAGAAAGGGGACCACTGAGTCCTTCAGAAAAACATGTGCATTCACTAAGGAAATCATGTAAAAACCTGTCCCTGAATCCAAGTCAGTGGCCATTTTTGTGGCTTTTCCCAGGCACACGTCACAGGGTCACTGTAAGGACCAGCTCGTTGATAACGGCAGAGTAAAGTAGTGACTGAAGAGCTCTGGCAGTCATGACAACACAGCTCATAGTTGGCTGGCTTGGTTGATTGGCTTCTTTCTTTTAGGGGTGAGGTTCATTCATTCATCTTTCAGAAATAGGGAGATAAGGACAAAGAAGGAAATGTTTGTGCTCATGTTGGTGTCCTTCCCACGGTGCCTGTGCTAAAAGCATGTTCGGGGAATGTAAGTTATCTCTATTTAGAAAGGAGCCTGCTGACAGCATTTTGTTCCAGTGATGTAGAAAAAAAAAAAGACAGCCATACTAAGAACTAGAGAATTCTTTTAAAAATCAGTGTTCCCTAGCTGGCAAATCTCAGGGGCAAGGCTTCAGAGAAACAAGAGGTGCCATGCTTTGTGCCAGGTTGGTAGCCACATCCATGCAACTGAGAAAGGCCTCTTACTGTCTGATATCAGTAAGAAAACACTGTGTGTAGAGATGTATCCAGATCATAAGATGTCACAGAAAAGAAGGCCGCGGGCTTAG
Source organism: Acomys minous (assembly GCF_964271855.1). Classification (NCBI taxonomy): domain Eukaryota; kingdom Metazoa; phylum Chordata; class Mammalia; order Rodentia; family Muridae; genus Acomys; species Acomys minous. The sequence continues at coordinate 111,500,215 of NC_140494.1, forward strand.
ACTTAGTGGCAGGTTACCACGTGAAACGTTTCTCATTTTGAAAGATGGGAGCTTTCTGCAACACTACTCCGTTCTTGGTCCCACAAGTATTATTTATCAATATGGCACCCCTGTGGAGATGGTTCTCTGCAGCCCTGCCTGTTAGATGACGGTCGGCCAAGAGAAGAGAAAGAACGAGTGTTAATTATCCAGCCCACAGACCGTTAGGGATTGACTAGAACTCACAAGAAAGTTGCTGTTGGGTTATCTCTGATGGTCACTACACCTTTGGATTTTTTGGCATCGAGTTCTCCATCTTTTCCAAACTTTTTTTTTTTTTTAGTTTACAAATATTAAAGTTTAGACCCCAGTAATTTTTCACGGACACTTCTCTCCAAGGCTGCGACCAGTATGCCTTCTGTCCTAGGAGTAAGCCCTTGGCAGCCAGAGTGAAATGGAGGGATGCACCCTGAAATAGCTAAGCATCATCCTTCAAGGTACTCGCCTGTTAGAAGTTAACTAGAGTCTAGGCAATTTCTTGAATCCACTGTAAGAAAGGACTTTTCACTCAAACTAGCTTATCCCAGATTACTTTTCCTACCAGTCACCAGGAAACCCATGGCAGATGTTGTCCCCTTCGCCTAAACATCATATTGTCGGTTACAGGATATGGACTTAGCTCAGTGTTAACTACAGATGTGCCACCTACCTCTCTTGGGCATAGCCCTGTTTCCCCTAATCATAATTAACTTTAGAACTCTGTGTCCGATGAGCTCCTTCGTGACACTGGCATTCTCAGTCAGATGTAACCAGCCACTCCCATATGAAGACGCCTAAGTATCCACATGTATCCTTTGTGCTATTAGTATATAAAGTTAGCAGGACGGACCCTTCCCTTTGGGGCATACTACTGTCAGAACGGCAAGATGTCAAGGAAGATCTTATGGCTTAGAATGTCCTCTCTGGAAGAAATGCCTCCTAAACAAGCATTCTGGCTTTCTTTTTCCTTTAATAATGGCCAGTAGAAAATTGTCCACCCAGTTTGAAGCATAGAAAAAAAAAGTAGTTGGTAAGGTTCTCCAACCATTCCGACTCTGTTCCCTTAGATACTCCCGTTAAACCTAATGTGAATAGTCCGTTAATATTGCTGTAAAATATTGTATGATTGGAAGACAGACATGTCACTTTATTAGACTCCATCAATCTATAATATATTAGACTGATTCTTTATCTCAAATGCTATGAGTTTGTATAATATATCTTGACAAATTTTATTACTGTGTTATGTAACAAATGTGTATTTTTGTACCTTGCAGAAACTGCTGCTAACTTTTAAATTGTTTGGTTTTCAAGGCACTGATAATGGACATGTACAAAGTCCACACTGTCTGTTAAATAAAATGTCATCCTGCGGTAACGGTCCCACCGAGAAATACCGACTTCAGAGAGTTCTTTTGCTCACCAAGCCTGAGCTCCCTTTGAGTTGAACATTTCATACATAATGATTTGTGGCCTTAAGTTTTTACTCATAATTTTTCTAGGGGTAAAAAGTGAAATTGTTTTTCCTTTTTATATTTTTAAATCTTGTTTACCAAACAAGTTATTGTTTTATACATAACAATGCCCATTTTGTCCAGAAACTGTTTTTTTTTTTTTTCATTGTATTTCTGGAGTGATGTGGACTAGTTTGTCCATATTACCAAAAGAAGTATCAGCTCAATTTGATGATGTGTATGAGATTTTCTTTCATGTTTAGGCCATTCTGGCGAGAGAACCCAGTTGACTTTACACCACACCAGGAGATCTGTGCTTTGGAGGTAATTTGTGAAAGCATGACAGTTTCTTATGACTACTATATCTCTGACTTCTTGGGGTTTATTGAGTGGTCTCTGTATAAATTAACCACTGTTTCAAAGGGATTCAGAACCTAGAAAAAGGATGTGCCCCAGCCAGGTAGGAAGGACAAATCCACCTTCACAAATGTTATTAATTGTATTTCTGCAATGTACGTGTACACACACACACACACACACACACACACACACACACACACACACACACGGGGAGAGAGAGAGAGAGAGAGAGAGAGAGAGAGAGAGAGAGAGAGAGAGAGAGAGAGAGACAGAATTCTACCCAAATTTTAAAGAGACAGAGAAATTTACTTTTAATGAGGACTCAATCAAATGTTAATAGTTATCTTCCTCATAGTCTACTTTGCATGTCATAACACTGAATCAGACGGTTCTAATATGTCAACCCAACAATAAGCTTTTTCTGTTTTTTTTAAATTACTCTCAGTAAGTTTTATACTGTGAATAATAAATTTGGGTAAAGCATTTGCTTCAGTTTCTTTCATTTTGGTTGTAAGGTCTTCTCATAAGCAAATAAGCAAATCTCATGGTGTGTACTGCCTGCCCTGAGTCCTGCTCTATTTCTGAGCTATCTTCATGTTGCATTATTTCCTTTTTTCTTCTTAAATACAGAAAACCCCTTGAGTTTCATCTCTGTACAATGTGAATTGATTTGTTCTGGTAGAATGGCAGAAGGCTCTGAGGTATAATTTGCAGACTTCGGTTTTGAAATCTCAGCTTACACACACTTACTATTGGCTTATAATATTGTTCTTTGAATTCCTATTGGACATCATCAGGGAACATAAATATATCTAGATTATTTTAAAGTATTTTCATTTGTCAAAGTAAAAAGTAGTGTCTAGATTTTTTACCTCACATAGCAATATAAGGTGCAGGCTTGTGGAAATTAGATTTAAATACTACTTGTTTTATCTGTGTTTTAGATTAGAGATTATCTTTGCAGCCTCTTGTATAAGAACTGAATAAATTGGCTGAAAACCTTCTGCAATAGTCTTTTACTCAGAGAAAATAAAAGGGTACCACAACAACTTACTCCTTCTCCATCAGATCAAAGGGACTGGGATTATTGCTGCCTAGAATTTTCAAGTGTAAAGGAAATATTTTATATCTTTACCTCCAAATGGAGTAATTGAGCACAGAATACCAAAACACATGAGTTCTTGGAAGGTTCCTGTTAGATGGCGCCCCACGTGTGATAGTCAAGCTCTGGGTGAGTTAACTCAAGAAACAGAATCACAAAGATCACAAAGAGCAAGGCTTCAGGAAGATCTTCAGTTAGAAACCATCTCTATGAGATTAGTGTAAAAGAGCTGGGGTTTAAAAGAAAAAATGTAGAGTCTGTCCCTATTAGAGAAAACTTTAACAAAAAAGAGACCAGACTTAATGGGACTTTTCTCCGTGAAAAAGCAGCCAAGCCCACAGCACACTTTTTACACCAGGCCAGATTCAGCAGTAGCTACCAAGGGGGAGGGGGTGCTCTACCTGTTCCACACACAGAGGTGAGGTTAGAAAGCAACCTAAAGAGAGTCACCCTGAGTGTGCAGATGCAACTAGGGCTGTGTAAATGCAGAATGTGGAGAAAGCCAGACTAGAATGGACTACAGAGATGAAGGCAGAATATGGTAAAGAAGTCAGAGACTCACCATAGGCACCCTGAAGTCATTCTCGGGGGAACTATTCTCACCATGCCTTGGCTGACTCCACAAGGAGGTTAGAAGTGTTCTAAGATGGGAGCAATCTCCTGGTAGGCATGCTTTATAATGGGATAATGCAATATATTCAATGAGTTTATAGCAGAAAATTTCACCAACCTAGACAGAAAACATTCAAACATAGGGGCTTTTTAGAATCCCATCTAGACATAACCAGAGAACCACTCCCTAGAGTAAGCTACAGTCAACATGGCAAAACCAACAAGTGAAGACTATTTAGTGCCATAAGAGGAAAAAATCTTATGTTTACTATGAAAGTATGTTTTTAATGATAAAAATCAAGAAAAGTGATGTATTTCAAACCCTAAAAGTATCTGCCAACCATTGGTATACCCAGCAAAATCATCTAAAATTACTAGAGAAATAACATCTCATGATAAGAACAAAGTCGGGCAACTCAGTTCAAGCCAGTACTGGAGAAAATACTTAAAGGAAACTATACACAGAAGTGTTTGTCTTCCAGAGTACAAAAAGGAGTAATATTTCATGACAATCATAGATGAGCACAGGAGAGCTAGGAAGAAATGCATCAAGTCCAACAGAGTAGACCAGCAAGTCTCCAATTCATCCCTCTCTAAAGCAACAAACATAGGAAATAGCAAACTCTTAATAATGGTATTAAATGCAAATAGTCTCAACTCAACATTTAAAAGGCACAGACTACCTGGATTCAGACACACACTCCAGCTGTCCTGGGGGCAAAACACCACCAGAGGTGAAGAGTCAAAATATGAAAACCAACTGGCCAAGCACATGGGAGACAAAAAACAAACGTGCATAGCTGTTCTCAAATATAATAAAGTAGACTTCAAACCAAACCTACTTAGAAGAAAGATCAACATCTCTTAAGGATAAGAGTTCATCCTGAGTGCCAAGCACGGTGATGCACACCTGTAATCTCAGCACTTGGTGAGGCAGAGGCAGAAGGATTTGTGAGTTTGAGGCCAGCCTGGTCTACATAGTGAGTCCAGGCTAACCAAGGCTACACTGAGAAACCCTGTCTCCAAAAATCAAGAAAAGCCTCACCAGCCTAGCCCATTTGGGACATAGAAAAGAGAACTGGAAGAGGTTGAGTTGTGTGCAGGCCACAGCCCGAATTATCTGCTATCCCTACGAGGCCTGTGGGTCACCCGAGCAGCTTTGGGGTTGGATCTTTCTTCACCCCCTCCTCACCAACAGCTCCATCTGGGACACAGACAAAGAACCAGCAGAGGAGGCCTGTGGGTCACCTGAGCAGCTTTTGGCTTAGAGCTTTCTCAACCTGATCCTCACCTGCTTGGCCCAACTGGGACACAGAGTGAACCCAGCAGAGCTGAGATTTTCTACCATCATGAGGAGGCCTCTAGAGAGCTCTAGCAAGCAGCCTTTGATTAGAGCTCTCTTCACCAGCTCCTGACCTGGCCTGGTACACTGGAGACACAGACAGAAACCCCATCGGAGGGACCTCCAGCCTTTCTAACAACAGAGACAACCAGATGGCTAGAGGCTAGCATAAGAACACAAGAAACAAAACTCAGGACCATATGACACCACTGGAAATGGTCCAACCACAGTCCAACCACAGCAAGCCCTGAAGATACTAACACCCCCAAAGTGCAAGAATACATTAAATCTGAGGTGATGAAAATGATAGAAGCCTTGAAGGAAGAAAATACATTCAAAGATGAAGAAACTGAATCCGAATTATAGGAAAATACAATCAAACAGGAGAAATAAATGAATAAAATGATTCAAGGCCTAAAAATGAAATTAGAAGCAACAAATAAAACAATCTGAGGCAATCCTGGAGTTAGGAAACCTAGGGAAGAAAACAGGAACTGCAGACGGAAGCAACATCAATAGAATACAAGAGATGGAAGAGAGAATCTGAAATGTAGAAGATACAGTTGAAATTATCAATACATCAGCCAAAGAAAATGTTAAAACTAAAAAGTTTCTGACATATAACAACCAAGAAATCTGGACAATGTAAAAAAGGCCAAACCTAAGAATAATCAGAATAGAAAAAGAAGATTCCCTGCTCAAAGGCCCAGAAAAATATCTTCAACAAAATCATAGAAGAAAATTTCCCTAACCTAAAGAAAGAGATGCCTATAAAGGTACAAGCAGCATACAGAACACCAAAGAGATTGGACCAAAAAAGAAAATCTTCCTACCACATAATAATCAAAACACTAAATGTACAGAAGAAAGAAAGACTATTAAAAGCTGCAAGAGAAAAAGCCCAAATAACACACAGTGACAAACCTACCAGAATCATACCCATCTTTTCAGAAGATGCCATAAAAGTCAGAAGGGTCTGGGTAGATGTCTTGCAAACTCTAAGAGACCACAGATGCCACTCCAGACTACTATACCGAAGGAAACTTTCAATAATCATAGATGTAGCAAACAAGCTATTTCATGACAAAAACAAATTTAAACAGTATCTATCTACAAATCCAGCCTGACAGAAGATACTAGTAGGAAAACTACAACCCAAGGAGGCTAATTACACCCAAGAAAACATAACCTCACTTTAACTAAACAAAAATTAGACAAACACAAACACAGTACTACAACCAACATCGAAATAAAAGGACCTAATAGTCACTGGTCATTAATCTCAACATCAGTGGTCTCAACTCTCCAATAAGTAGACACAAACTAACAGATTAGATGCATAAATAGGATCCAACATTCTGCTGCATATCGGAAACACACCTCGGCCACAAAGATAGACATTACCCGAGGGTAAAGGGCTGAAAGAAAGTCTTCCAAGCAAATGGACCCAAGAAGCAAACTAGAGTAGCCATTCTAATATCTAATAAGATATTTTCAACAAGAATTAATCATACTCGGGCTGGGTATGGTGGTGCATGCCTTTAATCCCAGCACTTGGGAGGCAGAGGCAGATGGATCGCTGTGAGTTCAAGGCCAGGCTGGTCTACAAAGCAACTCCAGGACAGCCCAAGGCTACACAGAGAAACCCTGTCTCAAAAACAAAACAAAACAAAGAATTAATCATACTCAAAAAGAAAACTCAACCAAGATGACATCACAATTCTAAACAACTATGCCCCAAATACAAGAGCACCCACATTTGTAAAAGAAATATTAATAAAGCTTAAACCACACATTGATCCATACACATTAATAGTCTGAGACTTCTGCTGGAGCTTGCCAGCAAAGTTAAACAGTAACTGGACTGGGGAGTAGGATTAAGAAAGAGAAGAGAAAGAAAAATACCAGGAGGGTTCACAGTGAATACCGCTGCAGGCCCAAGTTTATTCTTCTTAGGCCTTATATACAGTTTACATGTGTATGAAGCAGAAAACTTTCAGAATAGAAACTTGGAACAAAAACAATTGCTGACATTTACTTTATCTATGTGATTAAACTTCTTTCAACTCGAGGTTAAGGAATGTACATCAAACTCCACATACTGGCCTGGAATTAATAATAAACCTCCTGTTCAAAGAACTTAGCCAACACAAGTATCTTGTCAAGTCCTCAAGGCTAGATAACAATCTAAAAGCCAAAGCTGTATAAAGGTCACAGACCCTTCAGCTTGCTTCTGCTAAGCACTCCAGAAAATGGCTCCTGACATTCCCTGCTTCTTTATATAAAAATTCAGCAGACAGACTGTGCCTGTCTTAGGCACCACTCATCACACACAAATCTTAGCCGCCTTTAGCTCATAAGTTTCTTTAGCAATCAAGACCTGCCTTAGGTTCATTAGTCCTATGAACAGTCTTACCCAGCACTACCAACCAGCCTCTGCTCAAGGGAGGTCAGGTCTATTAATTACATGGTCGTGGAGCTTAATACCATGCATCTCTGCACAGAGTTTTGTAAAAGAGTTTAACACATACTTCAGTAGAGAGAGCAACAGACATAATGCCACAACTACACAGAACCCAAGGACTAGTACGAGAATGGCAAGATGGTTAAAAGAGGACTGGGTTGGAAGAGAACTTTTCAAACTGTTTATAAATCATTATGCAGAAACAGCAACATTAAAAGAAATAGGCTCAGCATCCTTCATACATAGAATTTCTTGATGAAATTGAATTAAATCCAAAGAAACAGAAGTATAACAAATGCCTAAAAGATGAGAATTGATCTTGCTCCGTGCATAATGATGATCATATTTCTTGCTGTAACATAAATCCATTGATATCCTGCATGACACTAAAGTGAGATTATATTTTTAAACCTTGAACTAAATCACCCAAATATAAAACCATATTATATTAGATATTCAATTTTAATTCTAACTTAATATCTATATCTATTTGAATACTTAAAGCTAAAGAAGTGTTTTTATAAGACATTACCATAAGTAGCTGTCTAGACTGATTGTGACAAAGCCAAAGCAGCAGTGGGAGCCATAGCAATTAGCGATAATAATAATGCAAGAACTCTAGCAATAATTAAACCAACTACTCTTTTTTTTTGTCTGCTTAATGCTCTATTAATTTCCTCAAGCATTCGCAAACCTCTATCAGAGCACCAAGGTCCAGAAAGATTTACAGGAACCATAACAAAAGTAGGTTGATGTAATAAAACAATGGTCATCCCTTCATTAATTTTAGATATACAATTAGTCAAAGAAAAATTATTGCAACTAACATTAAAATTATTACCTTGTATGTCAATACTTAAATTACCAATCATAAAAACATATGAGGGGAACACACATGCCAATTCAAGATTTTTTTTATTGCTGAACCACTGCCATTCTTATGTGTAGTGAACATGAGAGAAGCCAATAAAGCCGCAACCTTCCAAATATGTGTTTGGGGGTACCCTATTTTAGACCACCACAACCCTACAGATAGTTCTTCTTTTCCTAGTGCCATCTAATTTCCAGACCAATCTATTATAGGATCATCAATTCCAGTAACATTAAATGTCATGGGTGAGTTTTTATAGCATTTTTCCAATTAATGAATTTATTAAATACCAAATCATCTTTAATGTCTTTTTACAAACCACATTGTCTAAGAGTTGAGGGGGAGAAGATGATATGTCTAATCTGTTGAAATTTGGCATGCTCATATTTCTCTTTTGAGTAGCAATGGTACTAACATTCTTACTCCAAACCCAAGGATAAACAGTAATACAACCCGACTTTATAACATACTTAACAAAACAAAACAAAACTTAACAATCTGCCTATCCCAGATGCAGTATAATTAAAGTTTATAAAGTTCTGTTTTTTAACCTTTTCAGTGCATGAAAATCCTAACAAATGATTATTGTTTGTAGCAACTGTAATTTCAGGTCCTTCCCATATTGTCAAGTGTAACATCAGGGGATCTGTAACATAGGCGCAATAGGCTTCACCTTCACTCATCTTCTACAGGTTCATCAGGGATATTAACAAAAGGTCAGACCAGCCTTTTTGGAAGCCACTGAGTATTATCAGAATCCTGTGGGGAAAACCAAATATGACCTTGTCCCCATATCAACACAGGGTTACCATGTATCGGAAATAGGATCCTTCCACTTCTCTTTAGCATAAGTGCTTTGGGTAGTCAGATGCCAAAACTGGGCAGCTATTGAACACCCCTGAGCATCCAATTTTTAAAAATTTAGAATAAAAAGAGCATGGTGTGGACTGGTATGTGGAGAGGAGGGGTATGATTTCCGCTTCTTTATTCTAAGTAATTGATTTTTTTTTTTTCAAAGTACTGTGGGCTCACTCAATGATGCTCTGAACTTGAAAATTATAAGGAATTCCAGTTTTATGAATAATAGGAAACTGAGAGGAGAATTATTGGAACTTATACCCAATATACCCTGGTTCATTATCAGTTTTAATCACTGATGGCTGACTTAACACAGTGAAACATTGTAAACAATGGGCGATGACATGTTTAGAAGCCTCACCAGACTGAGCTGTGGCTAAAATGAAACCAGCATATGTGTCAATAGTTACATTAATGTATTTTAATTTTCTAAATTCTGTAATGTGTGTGACATCCATTTGCCATAAGTGATTAGGAATTAACCCTCTAGGATTAACTCCATAATTAGATATAGAAAAAAATGTAGGTTCATGTGGCACTGCTTAACAATTTGTTGGGTGGCTTCTTGAATAATATTGAATAATATGGTATTAAACGTTTGATGGTGCAAAGCTTGTGAATTCTGAGCAAGCTCAACTTGAGAAAGAAATTATTTGTCGAGTAGCCTGGTCTGCACATTCATTTCCTGTAGATAAAGGACCAGGTAAACCCAAATATGACCTAATATATCCTATAAAGTAAGAGTGTGTTCTCTTATGCAAGCATCTCTGTATCTGAGAGAAAAATAATTGAACTTTATCACTAGCTATTTCTATATATGGTACTGTTTCTATTACCACATATTGACTATCTGTATGCTAGTCAAAAGAGGTTTGTGCGAACACTTCAAACATGGCCACCACTGCTTTTAATTCTAATACTTGCACTGAAGCCAAACACATCTTTAATGTGTATTTTTGATCTTGGATCACATATACAGAAGATCTGTTGGGTGAACCATCAGTAAAAACTACTGGAGCCTCTGGGATAGGGCTTTCTTTTAGTATCTTTGAAAAGACTGAACTATGAACATTTAAAAATTGCAATAACTTATCTTTAAGATAGTGATTATTCTCCCAATGAAATGAACCAAAGAAGTTGCTCATGTATCACTATTTTGAAATAACCAATTTGTTGCTTAGTAAAAGGGATTCCTTTTACTAAAGGGGTAGGCACCCTTTAAAAGGGTAGGTTCAATACCAAAATATTTATGTGATTATTCTCTTATTAATTGAATTAAATATGCAACAGATTCATAATAAGGAGTTAATTCTTTTAAAGGTGATACAGGGAGATGAATCTATAATAAAGAACCTTTTTGCCATAAACAGCTGTAGGAATATGTTTAGTAGTTAAAACATAGGCTTCCAAATCTAAATTATAATCAATATATTGTATTTGTTGATTTTCTATTACAAGTTCTACCTTTGCCAAAGCGTTCCTGCCTTCTTCAGTCAATTCTCTAGAAGAAGGAAGATTAGTGGCTCCTTTAATGATATCAAATAATGGTTCTAATTCTCTAGTAGTAATTTTCAAATATAGTCTGAGCCAATTAATATCCCCCAATAATTTTTTAAAATCATTCAATTTTTCTAAATTCTCTTTTCTGAGCTGAATTTTCTGTGGTAATATAAGATTTAGGGTATAATTTATATCCCAAGTAGTAGTAAGTAGGATCTCTCTGAATTTTGTCTGGAGCAATAACCAATCAATGATTTTTAATGTATATTGTAATGTGTATAGGCTACCAATAAAATATGTTCATTTTTATAAGCTAATAATATATCATCCATTATATATATATATATATATATATATATATATATATATATATATATATATACATACACACACAAACACAGGAAAATTTAGCTCAGGTTAGTTTATAGCATGGGCTACAAATGTTTGACAGAGTAGGACTAATGGCCATACCTTAAGGCAAAACCAACCAATGATATCTTTTCATTGGTTCTCTAAAATTCGCAGATGGCACATTAAAAGCAAATCTTTTACAGTATTCAGGAGCCAGAGGAATAGGGTAAAAGCAGTCATTGAAATCCAAAAATGGGCATTAAATCCATACTGAGCACAAGCTCTTTTCAGCTCTTTTAACTGTCTAAAAGAAATGTATCTATGAGATCTTACTCTCTGACCCTGAACATCAACGTCTTCAAAAGCTGGAAATGCAAACTGAAATCCTTGAGTGTCTTCTCCTTTATCACTAGCTTTATATAAGGTGGCTTGCAGCAGAGACATGGTTGCAGGCATTATAGCCATTGGCTTAGAATTCTGATCATTTTTAATCATAGCCATCATAGGGGGAGAATCTTCAAATGGAAGAGGATCAATACTGCTATAATACTTGGAGATTTCTTTATCTCCATCCTAGAAAGACATCCGATTGATGTGAGGGTTTAATTTGTTCTTTTGGTTGTTTCATCTGCACCGCTAGTGCTGAAAAAAGCTGTCTGAAGAGTATGTATACCACTGTCTTTCCCAGCTAGATTAGTAAATGGAGGTCTTCATTATGGTATTTAGCAGCTGTTTCTTCTAGATACTCTACACATCTTCAGAATCCTCAGAGAGCAACAGGTCATTGACAGGGTCTATATAGACAGGCTTGGGTGGCGGAGCAGAAGGCTTAGTTTCACTTTTCCTGAGCATTGAGGCATCCCTCATAATCTCAGTTTCTAACTTTTCTCTCCTATGCCTGGGGTCTAAACTATCCCTTTATAAGTGTCCAGAGACAGAAGGCATCTGTTGGGATCTTACCAGGTCCATGTAAACCACAATGATCTTGTAATGTTTTCCCCACCTTGTTCCAAGTTTCTAAATTCACAGTACCTTCTTCCAGAAACCATGGAAATATTTGTTCAACAAAATCTAAAAAATTACTAAACTGCTGCTGTCCTGTTTTTGTTCCTTGAGCCCGGGGCATATTTTTAAGAATATGTACAAAGATCAAGTAACTATTTCCATTCCCTACTATAATACTGCCCAAAATTCACTTTCCTCACTTATTTGATACAAGCTCTCACTTAGGGGCGTCCTTCATGTATTCCCCAGTATCTCAGGTCCCTAGTTTGGGTATCACCTGTTGGAGACTGGTGGCAAAGTCAAACAGTACCTGGATTGGGAAGTGAGGATTAAGAAAAAAATACTGGGAGGGCTCACAGTAAATATTGCTGTAGCCCCAAGTTTATTCTTCTCAGGCTTTATATACAGTATACATCTGTATGAAGCAGAAAACTTGGGGGACATAAACATGGAACAATAGCAATTGCTGACATTTCCTTTATCTATATGATTAAACTTTTTTCAACTTGAGGTAAAGGAATGTACATCAAACTACACATCTTGGCATGGAATTAACAATAAACCTCCTTTTCAAGGAAGTTAGACAACACAATTATCTTGCCAAGTCCTCAAAGATAGGTAAGAGTCTAAAAGCCAAAGCTGTATAAAGGTCATAGACCCTCCAGCCTGTGTCTGCTAAGCAGTCCAGAAAATGGTTCCTGACAGACTTCTATACTCCCCTCTCACCAAAGAATAGGTCAATGAAATAGATGCTAAACTGAGAAATAATGACACTAACTAATGTCATGAATCAAATGGACCTAACACATCTACAGAACTTTTCCCCCAAACACAAAAAGATTATACCTTCTTCTCAGCATATCACGGAACATTCTCCAAAATTAACCATATAGTAAGTCACAAAGCAAGCCTCAACAGATATAAGAAGATTGAAATACCTTGTATCCTATCAGGCCACCATGGACAAAGCTGGACCTCAACAACAAAACAAATAACAAAAAGCCTACACATGCATGGAAACCAAACAACACTCTACTCAATGACAACTGGATCAGAGAAGAAATAAAGAAATTAGGTACTTGCTAAAATTCAATGAAAATGAAGGAACAACATACCCAAATTTATAAGATACAATGAAAGCAGTGCTAAGAGGAACTCTCATAGCATAAAGTGCCTTCCTAAAGAGACTGGAAACAACTCATACAAGCAAATTAATGGCACATCTATAAAAAGAAAGAAGCAGATACTCCAAAAGGAGTAGGGGGCTGGAAATAATCAAATTCAGGACTGAAATCAATAAATTAGAAACAAAGAGAACAATTCAAAGAACCAATGAAACCAAGAGCTGGTTCTTTGAGAAAATCAACAAGAAAGACAAACACTTAGTCAAACTAACTAAAAGCCAGAGTGACACTAACCAAGTCAACAAAATCAGAAATAGAAAATGAGATATAATGACACTCACCAAGGAAGTCAAAAGAATTATTAGGTCTTACTTCCAAAGTCTATGCATCACAAAATTTGAAAATCTAAATGAAATGGACAATTTTCTTCTTAGATTCCACTTGAAGTTGAATCGAGATCAGGTAAACAAGTTAAATAGTCCTATTTCTCCTGAAAAAATAGAAGCAATCATCAAAAGTCTCCCAAACAAAGCCCAGAGCCAGAGGGCTTCAGTGCAGAATTCTATCAGACCTTCAAAGAAAAGCTAATACCAATATTCTTCAAACTATTCCACAAAATAGAAATGGAAGGAACAGTACCAACCTTATTCTATGAGGCCACACTCACCTTGATGCCTAAACTACACAATAAACCAACAAAGAAAGAGAATTTCAGACCAATTTCTTATGAACATTGATCCAAAAATACTCACAAATCTATTCCAAGAACACATCAAAGATATCTATCATTCATTATGACCAAGTAGGCTTCATCCCAGGCATGCAGGAATGGTTCAATATACAGAAATCCATCAATGTAATCCACCATATAAACAAACTGGAAGGGAAAAACACATTATTATATCCTTAGATGCCAGAAAAGCATTTGACAAAATCCATCACCCATTCATACTTACTCTTGAGAGATCAGGGATACAAGGCACATACCTAAGCATAATAAAAGCTATATACACAAGTGAATAGCCAACATCAAATTAAAAGGAAAGAAACTCAAAGAAATTCCACTAAAATCAGGGACTAGATGGTGCTGCCCACTCTCTGCATATCTCTTCAATATAGTACTTGAATTTCTAGGTAGACCAATAAGTCAACAAAAGGAAATTAAGGAGATCCACACAGAAAATGAGGAAGTCAAATTAGCACTATTCACAGATGATCTGATAGTATATAGAAGTGACCCTCAAATTTCCACCAGAGGACTCCTACAGCTGATAAACTCCTTCAGCAAAGTGGCCAGATACAAGATTAACTTTTAAAAATCAGTAGCCCTCCTGTATACAAATGAAAAATGGGCTGAGAAAGAAATTAGGGAAACTACAGCCTTCACAATAGCCACAAACAATATAAAGTATCTTGGTGTAACTCTAACCAAGCAAGTGAAAGACTTGCATTAAAAAAAAAAAAAAAAAAACTTCAAGTCTCTGAAGAAAGAAATTGAAGAAGATAGAAGATATCAGATGATACAAAGATCTCCCATACTCTTGGATTGGGAGGCTCAACATAGTAAAAATGGCCATCTTACCAAAAACAATCTACAAATTCAATACAATCCCTATCAAAATGCTCACATAATCCTTTACAGATATTGAAAGATCAATTCTCAACTTCATATGGAAAAACAAATAAAAAAAACAGAATAACTAAAACAATCCTGTACAATAAAAGATCTTCTGGAAAAATCTCCATCTACGATCTCAAGCTGTACTATAGAGCAACAGTAATTAAAATAGCATGGTACTGGCAGAGAAATAGGCTCATTGATCAATGGAATTGAATCAAAGACCCAGAAATAAACCCATACACTTACAGACACTTGATTTTTGACAAAGAAGTCAAATCCATACAATGGAAAAAGGGTAGCATTTTCAACAAATGGTGCTGTTATAACTGGATGTGTACATGTAGAAAAATGCAAATATATCCATATTTATCACCCTGCACAAAACTCAAGTCAAAGTGGATTAAAGATCTCAGCATAAAAGACACACTAAATCTGTTAGAAGAAAGAGCTGAGAAGAGCCTTAAACTCATTGTCACAGAAGACAACTTCCTGAACAGAACAGCAACAGCTCAAGCTCTAAGATCAATAATTAATAAATGTGACCGCAGAAAACTGAAAACCTTCTGTAAGGCAAAGGACACTGTCACTAGAAGAAAATGACACCTACAGCCTGGGAGAAGGTCTTCAACCCTACATCTGACAAAGGGCTAATGTCCAAAATATATAAAGAACTCAAGAAATTAAACACCAACAAACCAAATAAGCCAATTAAAAAAATAGGGTACAGAGATAAACAGAGAATTCTCAGCAGAGGAATACTGAATGGCCAAGAAACACCTAAAGAAATGCTCAACATCCTTAGTAATTGGGAAAATGCAAATCAAAACAAGTCTGACAAGGCCACCTGTCAGAATGGCTAAGATAAGAAATTCAAGTGACAGCACATACTGGTGAGGATATGGAGAAAGGGGAACACTCCTCCATTGCTGGGTGGAGTGAAAACCTGTACAACCATTTTGCAAATCAATCTGGTGCTTTCTCATAAAATTGGGAATAGTGCTACCTCAAGACCCAGCCATAGCACTCCTAGGCATATACCCAAAAGTTGCTCTACCATACAAGGATATTTGCTCAACTATGTTCATAGCAACTTTATTCATAATAGCCAGAACCTGGAAACAACCTAGATGTCCCTCTACTGAAGAATGGATAAATAAACTGTGGTACATTTATACAATGGAGTACTACTCAGCTATTAAAATCAAGGAAATCTTAAAATTTGCAGGCAAATGGATGGAACTAGAAAAGATCGCCCTGAGTGTGATAGCCCTGGTCCAGAGAGACGTGCATGGTATATACTCATAAGTGGATATTAGCCCAACATAAATGTCCTCTAAGAGACTCCACCCAGCAGGGGATCAAAGCAGATGCTAGAACTAGCTGCTGGACTCTGGTTGGAGTGCTGAGGGTAGTATGGAAGAATGGGGAAATAGAAGGATCCAGAGGGTCCAGGAACCCCACAAGGAGACCATCAGGGCCAGCAAATCTGGACCCAGGAGGGCATGCACAAACTGTTGCACCAACCAAGGATAGTGCATGCAGTGAACCTAGACCCCCTGTTCAGATATAGCCAATAGACACTCATTCTCCACTTCAGAGCTCTGAGCTAGCCTTTGTTACCAGCTGCTCATGAGCAGCCATCCGGGCTGCCGAAGTCAGGCTGGGCCCTCATGCCTCCTTGGCTCAGGTTTCTTCAGAGCCCTGAGCTCTTTGATCCTGTGCTTTACCCTTTTCCACCACTGAATGTGCACTTCCAGTTTCATGCTTGACAGAGCCTGAGCTTCCTGAGAAAGTACCTAATAAAGCCCAGGATCCTACCTGATATGGAATGACCATTGGCTATTGCCTTGAGTTAAGTATGTGCCTTACATCCTTGATCTTTCTAAGACTTTTTAACATGAATGGGTACTGGATTTTGTCAAAGGCTTTTTCATCATCTAATGAGATAATCATAGTTTTTTTTTCCTTTCAGTTTGTTTATATTGTAGATTCCATTGATGGGCTTCCTATGTTGAACCATCCTTGCATGACTGGGATGAAGCCTACCTGATCATGGTGGATGATGTCTTTGATGTGTTCTTGGAACTGGTTTGCAAGTATCTTAGTATTTTTGTGTTAGTGTTCATAAGGGAGATTGGGCTGAAATTCTCTTTCTTTGTTGAGTCTTTGTGTGGTTTAGGTATCAGGGTGACTGGGTCACCATAGAAAGAATCTGGCAATGTTACTTCTGTTTCTATTTTGTGAGATAGTTTTAAGAGTATTAGCTTTTCTTTGAGCTCTGGTAAAATTCTGCACTAAAACCATCTGGCCGAGGGCCTTTTTTGGTTGGGAGACTTTTAATGGCTGCTTCTATTTCCTTAGAGGTTATAGGTCTTATTTAAATTGTTTACCTGATCTTGATTTAATGTTGGTAAGTGGTAGCTATCAAAAAAAGAACACTTTCCATGGAATCAAATTTAAGACCCAGACACTTAATTTTTTACAAAGAAGCCAAAATGATACAGTGGGAAAAAAAAAAAAGAAAGCATCCTCAACAAAAGGTATTGGTCTAACTGGAGGTCAGCATGTAGAAGAATGGATATAGATCCATATTTATTACCCTGAACAAAGCTCAAGTCCAACTGGATCAAAGAACATAAAACCAGATACACTAAATCTAACAGAAGTAAAAGTTGGAAAGAGCCTTGAACTCATTAACAACTTCCCGAACAGAACACCAACAGCTCAGGCTCTAAGATCAACAATTAATACATTGGGCCTACTGAAACTGAAAAGCTTCTGTAAGGTAAAGGACACTTTCAATAGAACAAACAGGCAGCCTACAGAATGGGAAAAGGTCTTTACCAACCCTACATCCTACAGAAGGCTAATATCTGAAATATATAAAGCACTCAAGAAATTAAGCACTAACAAACCAAATAAACAAAAATGGAGTACAGAGCTAAACGGAATTCTCAACAGAGGAATCCCTAATGGCCAAGAAGCTCTCAAAGAAATGTTCAACATCCTTAGTCATCAGGGAAATACAAATCAAAACAACTCTGAGATTCCATCTTATGTGTGTCAGAAGAGCTAAGATCAAAAACTCAAGTGACAGAACATGTTGGCGAGGATGTGGAGCAAGGGAACACTGCTCCATTGCTGGCGGGATGGCAAACTTGTACAACCACTGTGGAAATCCATCTAGAGGTTTCTCAGAAAATTGGGAATAGTTATACCTCAAGACTCAGATATACCACACTCCTAGGTATATACCCAGAAGATGCTCCACAATACCACAAGGACATTTGCTCAACTCTGTTCAGAGCAGTTTTATTGTAATAGCCAGAAACTGGAAACCACCTAGGTGTCCCTCAACAAAGGAATGGATAAAGAAAATGTGGTACATTTACACAATGGAATACTACTCAGCTATTAAAAACAAAGACATGGTACAATTTGCAGGCAAATGGATGGAACTTGAAAAGATCATGCTGAGTGAGGTAACTCAGAGCCAGAAAAGATATGTACTCACTTAGAAGTGGATTTTAGTCCTAAAGTACAGGATAACCATGCTAAAATCCTCTGATCCAAAGAAGCCATGGAAGGCCCATGGGAGGATGCTTTAATCTCACTCAGAAGGGCAAATAAAATAGACATCTGAAGTAGATGGAAGAAGGGAACTGACCAGGAGAGGAGTGGGGAGGGTAATGGGGGGAGGGGTTAGGTGTAGGGAGAATAGGGGAGGGAGGTCCGGAGAGAGTACGAAAGTGAGTGTCGGGGCATTTCTGGAACAGGGGAGGCTCCAGGGAGTCTATGGGAGTGACCCAAGCTGAGACTCCTAGCAGCAGAGGATACGGAGCCTGAAGTGGTCACCTCCTGCAGCCAGGTAGGATTTCCACCCATAAAACCTTCGACCCAAAATTTGTCTTACCTACAACAAGTGTAGGCATAAAGATGGAGCAGAGATTGAGGGAATGGCCAACCAATGATTGGTCCAACTTAAAACTCACCCCATGGGAGTGAACCAACCCCTGACACTATTACTGATACTCTGCTAGGCTTATAGACAGAAGCATAACTGACTTCTGAGGGCATTCATCTAGAAGCTGATGGAACCAGATGCAGAGACCACAGCCAAACAGAAGGATGAGCTCGGGAGATTTGAGTGGGAGAAAGGATTGGGGGAGCTAAAGGGGTCAAGGACACCACAAGAGTAAACTAGCCTGGACCCATGAGGACTCGCAAAGACTGAACCACTGACCAAAGAGTCAAAGTCCTAGACCCCCTATATATACGTAGCAGATGTGCAGCTTGGTCACCATGTGGGTCCCCTAACAATGGGAGCAGGAGCTGTCTCTGCCTCTGTTGCCTGCCTTTGGATCCCTTTCGCCTCTGGGCTGACCTCAGTGGGAGAAGATGAGCTTAGTCCTGCTGTGACTTGAGGTGCCAGGGTGGTTTTGTACCCTTTGGGGCCTCCCCTTCTCTGAGAAGAAGGTGTGGGGAGGGAGTGGGCTGAAGGGGGCATGAGGGTGGGACTGGGAATAGAGGAGGAAGGGACTAGGATAAGGCTGTAAATTGATTAAATAAATAAATAGGAAAAATAGTATCAGCAGAGGCATGAACTCTTCAAAAATGACTCCAGTAAGTAGCACATGAAACAACGGAAAATATGACTACATCAAATGAAAATGCTGTTTCACACACACACAAAAATTAGATTGAAGAGATAGCCTACAGGATGGAAAGACTTCTTTGTAACTATATCTCAAGGGATTAATATACACCATATATAAAAGAACTGCACAGGGGCTAGGGAGAGCTCAGGAGTTAAGAGCACTGGCTGCCCTTCCAGAGAGATGCCCAGGCTTTAATCCCCAGCACCCACATGGCAGCTCACACCTATCTGTAACTCCAGGTCCAGGAGATCCAACACCCACATACAGGCAAAACTCCAATGCACATGAAATAAAAATGAAATCGTTAAAAAAAAAAAAAAAGAACTGTAAAAATTAAACAAAAAGCTTCCAGTCAATAAATGTGCTAATAGACCGTTCTCAAAAGAAGAACCATAAATAGCCAATAAATATTTGCAAAAGTGTTTGAGGTCCATAGCCAGCAGGGAAACACAATTAAAATTACTTTGAGATCTCAGGAGTTTCCAGTTGGAACCTAACCCGAGAGCTAGGTATGACCCAGCTATGTCATTCCTGCGTGTATACCCAAAGGACTAGTTCTTCCCACAGAAGCACATGTACATCCATGTTTATTGACACAATAGTCACAATAGCTAAGAAATGAAACCATCCTAGCTTCACATCAATGTATAAACTGTAGAGAAAATATGTATGTATATACCATAGTATTTTATTCAACATTAAATAAGGAAATCATGACACTTGAGAAAAAATGGACACCATAGAAAATCATTAAGTAAAACTAGCCAGGTTCAGAGAAAGACCATCTTTTCTCTCATACATGGATCCTATACTTTAAGTGGATCCTACATTTAATATGTACCTATGTATATGAAATTTATATAGATGTACAAGATTTTAAATATCCAAAGTACTTGAACAAATATGAATTTTGGGTATATGATCTAATTTAAAATTATTGTATACACATGAAATAATGGTGGTGGCAGCAACAACAACAACAAAATAGCTTCATACTCCCAAAGAAAAAGAGTGCAGACATAAGCTCACATAGCTACCTAAGCCATCAGATTCTTGAAGGTGAAAAAAACACATGCTGATCAAAAACAAACAAAAACCTCCCCCTTTAACAAATGGTGCCCAAACAACTGGATATTTGCATGTGGAATATTGAGACTGTAGACTGCTCTGTCCAAAACTCAACTCTGGATAAATCAAAAGCTACCAAGGCCTTTGAAACTACTAGAAAAAAATGCACCAGAGACGCCCTCATGTCCGTGCTGAGGCAATGACTCTGGATGGAACTTCGAGTTCTCAGGAAATAACTGGAGCTGAATCAAATTAAACATTTCTAAAGAACAAAAGAAAACTTACCAGAGTGAAGACACAGCCTACAAAATAGAAAATCCTTGCCATCTATTTTTTTTCCTGAAAAAATAGGGTTAATACTCAGTGTACAGAAGGGATTCAAAAAACAAACAGCAACCCGGTTAACATGTGAGCATACTATAGAAACAGACATTCCTCAAGCCACAGCAGAAAATGTCCCGAAGCACTGGAAATGATGTCCACCTAGGAATAGGAGGCATTAAGAACACCAGATAGGTGGACCAGAAAAGAACCTCCCACAGCGTGTTAGAGTTAAAACCCTAGAGACCAGAGTGTAGTTCCCAGCACCTGTGTCAAGTGCCTTGCGATGACTGTAGCTCCTGATCCAGGGAAGCTTAATGTTCTCTCCTGACCTCTGCGGGCACCACACCTGTGGCATACATTTATTTACACAAGTACATATACATATACATATATGCATATACATATATATATACACATATACATAGGTTTTTTTTTTAATCAAACAATCTAACAAAAAATTTTAAGCTAATAAGCTAAGTTCTCACTGCACAGGGGAAAAAAACTCTAAAGCAAAGGAGAAAATAAAGAGCAGAGCGGACACTGATGTAACTAAACAATGAACAAATATTTTCAAACTGAGCAAAACTATAGACAGGTTTACTAACTGAAGAAAAACAACATGGGCCAATTGTTTAGGGTTTCAGGTGATGGCGCTCATGCCTGGCTGGCACATGGGTATTGGGGATCTGAGCTCAGGTTCTCACACTTGTGGGACAAGCACTTTCCCCCCACTGAGCCAGCTCCTTGCTCTGTAGACTGACTGCTTTTGACCACAAGGAAATAACATTCTCTAAATTGCCTAACATACACATACACACACACACACACACACACACACACACACACACACACACATATACACACAATGCTATGTAACCCAGCGATAAACAAGCCTCGGGGAATGTCAACGTTGGGGAAGCAGGGTGTAATAATTATTTAATGTTATTAGATAGTTGAAAGGGTTGAAGACAAAAGTGATGTGAGGAAGGAAGATGGGCCTGACAAGATTCCTGGTATGCTGAGGAAATCTTAGGTCAGGTGTCCAAAGGTGTCCCTGAGGCAAGCAGGGATGCTGAGAGCATCTAGGGCAAACGCATTCCTGGCAACGTGAAGAGAGAGAAATTGCCTAGAAATTTAGAGCACCGGACACGTATGCAGATGGAGAAGTCAGCCTGACAGCTTAGGTATTTTGTGGTCTATTTTTCCTTCTGTTGCTTCCAGGTTGTGTCAAAAGATTAAAAGCATCGATGAAAATCAGACTCATCAGAAACGGCCTAACCTCAAATCACCTACTGGCCAACCTCAAATGACCCGTAGGAGCCACATCTGGCAGTAGCTCTGCAATCAGAAAGAACCAGAACGTTGTTTGACCGGCCCACAGTCATCCCCACATTTGCTGACTGGAAAAGCAGGACATGCAATGCTGACTTAGGGACCAGCAGTGGGCAAGATGCAGCCAGGTTGAGACCCAGAGAAAGCCTTCCCTTGGCCTTTCTTAAACGCCAAATCCTCTGTACAGTGGGGATCTGAACCTGTCTGCTTTCGTTTCCAGTCCTCTCAAATGCAAGCACAGTGGCCTGGTACCTCTCTGGCCTTCATGCAGGTGTCACATACCACTAGCGTCACACATGGACTCAGAGCTGTGGCAGTAGAGAGAAACTCTTGGCTCTTTAAGGACAGACACAAGAGCAGCACTCAGTACCGAGGCAAGGCAGTCAATGGCTGATTCACCTGGCTCTGAGGAATGCTCGCCTTCCCTCCACATGGTCTCAAGTGCAGATGGACAGATGGCTGGTCTGCATTCAAATAGCTCTCAGTGTCACGTGGCACCAATGTAAACTGTTGGTGCCGCCCTCCCACTATCCCTGGAGGGGTCGTGGGTCGGGGCAAGGTGCTTTGTTCTGAGGGCAAAGGAACATAAAAAGTAATGCTGGGTGGCTGATGGTAGTCTGGGGGCTTGGGAAGCGTTCCATGTTCCCCAGGCTCACCTTCTCTTTCAGAGTGATGAGCAAAGGCTCTGACATTCACCCCAATCCTAGCCTGTGAGTGACTGGTCAGCCTACAACAAAGGCTTTCTCTCAGAATCTGAGATTAAGAAAGATGAAGGCCCCTAGGCCGCCTATCTGTCTACAGTGGGCATATTGCATAATGATAGCTTTCCCCACGTCTTCCCGGCAGCTTTGTAACATAACACCAGGCCGTAGCTTCTTATCTTTGCTGTCTTCCTAGTTCACCTCCCATCTTTCCTTCCCCAACAGATGTACAGAGAAAACTGAGCCACTCCTGCTTTGAAGCCTTAAGGATTGGCCCTTTTCCCTTAGCACCCATTGTTTGTTGAACTCACTATTCAGAAAGACCTTTAGGCTGCCCACCCCTCCCCCACACCTTTAGTTCCTCCCTCTAGCAGGTGCCTGGGCAGTCAGGCCCCTGAAGGCCCAATTGAGGTGAGACAGAGCCCACATTTCAATATTTGAGCTGGCATTTTTTTTCCCCCAGTGGTTAGATCAACTCAGAGGAAATGAAAAACAAGACTTTCCTAGCTTTTAGACTTTTTAAGTCTCTTCTAGGCAGGGAACCCTGGGCTCTTCCACCCCAACCCAGAGGGGAATGGCATTTTCTATGTATGCAGAAGCAGACTGGATTCCCCCAGCTGCTAGGTCCCAGGTTTAGCAAGGGTGGCAGCCTGGCCTGGCTGATACCTCTGGGTTTCAAGCACCCAGAGTCACCAGCTCAGCAGGGGTGTCCTTTGGTATAGGTGGTCTCCAGCCTGGGCAAACAGATTATTCCCATTTTTAAAATGGCACTTTATTACACAATATGTTCTCTCATCTGCTTCCTTTATTGTCTCTGAAAAGGGAAGTTGGATGATTTGAAGCAAGTGGAGAAAAAAAAATTTTTTTCTCTTCCTAATTTCTGTTATTCTACGTATTTTCTCAAAGGTATTTCTGCAAAGAGCTGAACTCTTCTGGCCACGGCTTGCTTGTTTCTCAGAGGTGGAAAAAGAGGCCCCTATAAATTTTTCCGGAAAAATAAAAGCCACTTATAAAACTGCACAGATTATTGACAATATTGATGTCCTTTGCTTTGGTCTGTTTCATTCTGACAAAACAAACCGCTTAAATCAAAGAAGATTGTGTTGAGTTTGTTTTAGTGGTTTTGTAGTATTTTTATTTGTTCTTTGAGCATTTTCTAGGTGGGTAGATGCCTTTGGAAGCCTCCTTGGGAGTCTGTTCTGGGTCCTCGTGGGTTGTCAACTTCTGGCTTTCATGTGGCCCTCCCAACTGCACAGAGCTCTGCCTGGCATTCTGCTCACTCGACTAACATGTCTCAAGGATATTTTTCTAAAAATGCAAATAAGTAATGAGAGTCAGATTTGAGTTTTGGAGCCTTCCCTTCCTCAATTTCCTAGACCCTCAGGGAGTGTGGGTGAGGGGAAAGGATATCTTTAAGCAAGAGTTACACAGGATGTAACAAAGGCTCAGGAAGTGTGGGCAGGAAAATGGACCCTGTGGGGTTCATGGTCCCTGACTGAGCTTGTACCTTCTCACAGTCACACTGCTGGAATCTTGTACCCTTAAAAGCTGATGGCCCTACCATCCCACTGCATTCCATTTTCTGGGGTTCTCTTGGAGTTCCTTGTTCTTCTGTGCCTGCCTCGGGGCTGAAGGGAGCCTCTTGGGTGGAAATTAGACCATTCATGGCGGAACGGAGTCAATCATCAAAATTAAATATGTCTCTTTGTCACATGATAGCATGATGATGAAGAAGAGTATGGTGGTGTGTCCTGTCATCCCAGCATTCAGGAAGCTAAAGCAGGAGATTTCAAGACCAGTCTCAACTATGTGACAGCCTATATTCCATCAAAATAAAAGCTGAAGGACAGATCTGCACCAGGCTGCCAGGCTTGAGGTCAGGAGTTTTACAAAGAGCATATCTAACAAATTTTAAGTAAAGAAATCCCACACACTGAGCATAGACACAATCCAATTTGTAATGTTGGCTAACGACCCGAAAAGACACTTCACCAAAGGGACTAAGCAAATGCCCAATACGAACCTGGGAGATGCCCAACAGCACTAGTTACAAGAAACTGCAAATGTGGGTGGGCAAGGATTCTCTCAAAAGACATAGGTTACTAGATGAAAATCTCAATGCCAGGATACTGATTATAGCCCCCCTACAATAACCTGTTGGTCACAGAGGCCATAGAGACTCCGCAAACACCACAGATGATTGCCGTTAATTTTGGTTGCCCACCATAACTCGATAATAACACCCTATTGCTGAAAGTTAAATATTTGGAAGTGACTTGAAAAATCCCTCCCCACTGACCAGCTTTCAAAGCGCCAAAAGGTTCTTTCTATGAAGGCTCCTGGGTGAGAAAAGCCACCATACTCAGCAGTGAATCCTGCATTCTACCATCCTCAATACCAGTCAAGATATGCCCATTGGTGCAATCATGTTGGCTGCTCTGGGAGTAACCAATGACCTTCTGATTGCATCTGAAACCTGCTCTACCAGAGAACTCCATGCCTGGTACTGTAAGACTGGTCAAAAGCCCATGGCTGGTAGATCATAGTCACTGGGGATAGGTGGCAGTGGGGGGAGGGGGCTACTACTGTTATGTTGCTAAATGGACATTTTGCCAAACTGCTTTCTAAATATTTGTTTACACCTATAGATTAATGCTGTTCTCAGTCTTAGTCAGAGAAGTTTCTTTTTGCAGTCAAGAGTGATGACTGCAGACTCCTAACAGCTCAAAATGCTGATACTAAGTACCCATTGAGTATTCGTCCCTGATAGGGCATCTAAATCAGCCCCCTCAAGGCTCAGGAAACATCTTTTGGAGGAGAGGGTGAAGAATTGAATAGGTAAAGGATAGGGGAAGAATGCTGACACGTTGCCATCTGGGCCTGACACTGCCCTCGCACCCAGGACCTCACACCAACTGTGGTTACTCACTCACTTAAGACCTGCATGTGATCATGCCAGCCCACGTTCCAGCATGGGTAGGGAAGGGTACTCCTGAGGCACCCCCTTCTAGCTAGGAAGCTGTGGACATGATGTCTGCGGGGGGAAGGATAGTCATTTGGCAGGAGGGGGATGGGGGGGCTTCTGGTAGACTTGCGTGCATGGCCTCCTAGCCATGAGCATTCAGGAAGCACTAAATGGACTCTGTGAATCATTTTTACAAAGAAAAGGACAGGACATGGAGATGAGGAGAGGACTCACTGAGGAGTGGGATCCAGACAGAGAGGCCAGGAGGAGTTAGGGACGGATATGATCAAGATACGTTATATACATGTATGTAATTACCAAGAACTTTTTTTTTTTAATCCTAATTTTAAGAAGAAAGCACAAATGAAAATCTACAATGAGAGTGCTCCGTTGTAGGGCAGAAAGCCACGGGACTGGGCGGAGATGGCCAGGAGCAAGAGTAGAGTCCAGGAGTGTCCCAATCCTGGAAATCTTATTCTGAGATTGTCGGGAATAGGCTCACTCCCACCCCCATGCCCCAGGCCTGTGTGTCCAGGTGCGTGCAGCCCTGTGACCCCACCCTTACCCTCCAGAGGTGGTCACCTAGCCTGGTAGCAAGGTTAAACTTCCTCTCCGTTTCTAAGGCCATGTCCAGCAGCACATGGAATTCCCTCTCATGCAAATTGTCACCTTTCCCTGCCCCCAATTAAACGAGATGTCTCACGGAAGCCTGTCTCCTGAGAAGTCTGTTTCTTGATGCACTCACAGCTGCCCGAGTTCTCTCTCACCCTGGCTGTTCCCACTTTGCTTTCCCCACTCAAGATCCACCGATTGTGGTTACAATCACAAGCCAAATATGCCATTACAGAAGGGGAAACAGAGCCTGAACAGCACTCAATACTAACGGAACAGCTAAAACATGAAAGACTGACGTCATTAACGTATATGGAGCAACTTTGGGAAAGTGATCATTTCTTATAAAAGAGCTGTATTTAGAGACTTACCTAGCAGGAGTGAATATCTATCCACACAAAGACTATGCAGAAAGACTCATTGCTGCTTTCATTCAAAAAAAACCTAAAACTTAAAACAACTTGAAAATTACTTAGAGAAAAATAAATAGATTATGGTAGGCTAATAAAATGGAATGCTACTTACTATTAAATAATGGATGAAGAACTGATATATACAACAGGCTAAAATTGGAAACACATTATACTGAGAGAGAAAAAAAAAAGGCCCAAAGTATATATTCTATGTTTTAGTTACTGTTTTATTGCTGTAATAAAACACCATGACCACCAAGGCAACTTATAGAAGAAAGCATCTAACTGGGAGCTTGCCTACAGTTTCAGACAGTTGGTCCATTAACATGATGGTGGGGAGCCTGGTGGCAAGCAGGTAGGCATAGTACTGTGACACCTCACATCTGAGATTAAGATGCAGGCAGAGAGACAGAGAGACTGCTACTGGGCCTGAGTTTTTGAAACCTCAAGGCTCATCCCCGTCTCCCCCAGTGACACACTTTCTCCAACAAGGCCACAGTTCCTCATGCTTCCAAACAGTTCTACTAACTGGGGGACTGAGCATTCAAACATAGGAGCCTATGGGGACCGTTCTCATTCAAATCACAATACCTCACTGCCTGTAGCCCGTAGCCTCCAATCTAATTCCAAAGGTCCCCACAGTCTCTCCTAGTCTCAGCACTGTTTTTAAAGTCCAAAATCTCTGAGACTAAAGGCAATCTCTTAGCTGTAATCTTCTGTCAAAATCAAAAAGCAGATCACATGCTTTCAACATACAAAAGCACAGAATATACATTACCATTCCAAAAGGGAGAAAAGGGAGCACAGTGAAAAGAAAGAAAAAAATTAGACTAAAACAAGACCGAATCCCAGAAGGACAAACTCCAAATTCTCCATCTCCACGTCTAATAGCAAATGCTCTTCAGATCTCTTACTCCGTCCAAGTTTGCTGACCACAGCAGCTTTCTCTCTTTGGGGCTGGTTCCACTTCCTGTTAGCAGCTCTCCTCAGCAGGCATTCCATGACTCTGGCATCTCCAACATCTCAGCGGGGAGGGGGTCTCCTATTGTGTTAATTCAGGTTTCACCTTCCCAGCTAACCCAATGGCCTCTCTGGGCCTTCATGCAGGGACAAGCCTGCCCTTAGCAGTTCTTCTTAACCATAGAGGAAGATTCCAGAACTTCTTTCCTGTATCTTTCTTGACACTCAATCCAGAACTACATGTCTGGAGCTAGGGCAGGAACCAGGTGTCCTCCTTGAATTACATTTGTACAAGCTTTCCATTGGTGTTTAGGCCTATGAAACCCCTTTTTCCTTTCATGGGTTGCAGAATTAGCTGGGTGGGGTCTTGCCCTAAGGTTTCCACTCCCTTTATTCTATTTACTATCAGATGTTTCTTTAAACTTTTCATTTCCTCAAAGATAAGACTCGGCTCCAGGGTTACAGCCCCTGCTGCTCCTTTTCTCCTCAAACTGTTTCTATTTCTCTTTGCCCCAGATTGCCCCCTTTCACTGTAGAGCTGCATAAAAGTGATCACTAATAACCATGTTGGCATAGTCAATACGAGGCTGTCTTGAAATTCCTCTGCCAATGATTTTATTCCAAAACTTCAATTTAGCCTCAGGCAGTTTCTAAGATCAAGAACAAAGCACAGCCACATTCCTTGCCAAAACACCACATGAATGGCTTTGTAGCCCAGCTGCTAACATGAATATTGTTCCCCCACAAATCTTCATGACCTGGGCTTCCACAGGCCACACTGCACTCAGCATTGCTGTCTTCCCTTCTCCTACTAGGATGGCCCTTTGGGCCCCATTTACAACATTTAACTACTTTCCTAATCCAAAGCCCACATTTCACCAATAAGCAGCATGGCCAGGCCCGTCACAGCAACACTCTGGTACAGTGCTAGTGTTCTATTGATGAAACACCATGACCAAGGCAACCTACAGAAGAAAGCATCTAATTGGGGCTTGAGAGTGTTGTAACAGATATTCAGGCACGGCGATGGAACGGTAGCTAAGAGTAAGTGATCTGCAAGGTTCAGGCCATAGGGGATGGGGCAGGGAGTGGGGAGCAGGGGAGAGGGGAATGGGAGGAAAGAAGGATGGGGGAGAGAGGTATGAAGAGAAAGGGGGAGTGAAGGGGAGGGGGAGGGGAGAGAAGGCATTGTCCTGGCATGGGCTTTTGAAACCTCAAAGCTCATCCCCAGTGACACATCTCCTCTAAAAAAACAAAACAAAAAACAAAACAAAACAAAAAAAACCACACATACACACTTACTCCAACAAGGCCACACCTCCTTGTCCTTCCCAAACTGTTCTAATCACTGAGAAGCAAACATTCAAATATATGATCCCATAACAGCCACTCTCATTAAAACCACTATACTCCATGACTCCCTTATGTGATGCTCAGGAGCAGAAATACTAATATATAACAAAGGTACAACTTCTAAGGTGATGGAAATGTTCTGCCTTGTTTGGGAACTGGTTATCTATGTGTCTACAAGGGTCAAAGTGCTTCTGAGTTAACCAGCTTCCTGAGGCAAGAAGGAATCTGTGGCATCCTGGGCTCCACAGCAAAGACCCTTCATCAAAACAAAACAAAGTCTTCCAACTTAACCTTTAAGATCTCCGTATTTTACTATATGTTAATTATCTCTCAATACACTTTCAAACGGACATTATTGAGTTCATTGTTAAGTCGTAGCCTTATTCAGTTGAGGCCATTTTCCCCCTTCTTGATAGCAGAGCTAATGAATAAACTCTGTAAAATAGTACCTGACATAAGGAATAAAAGGGATGAAGAATGTGGTGACACCTTGTGTATTATTTTTATCTGTGAAAACATACAAGGGTATACCAGATGTACTTGCCAGTGATCCACCAAAGGAATCCAGCATCTCTCTAAGGGGGGGGGGAGGCGGGAGGGCGGTGGCTTAGCAAGACTAAGTCATAGTCATGTTAGGCAATGATGTACTTCATTGTTAGCATAGCATTCAGCTCTGATGACAGACTAGCTCCTAAAGTCAAACTTTGCTGGACCACACACAGAGGATGGCTTTAGAAAAGACTAATCAAAAACAGGGCTTTAAAACAAAACAAAACAAAACAAAAAACAAAAACCAGGGCTTCCAGCCACCTATATGTTGCTGGACAGGTTACTGGGGTTTCCCATAGAATCATAATCTGATAGTGTCTAAACCTCTGGGGAGCAAGGCAGGAAATTCCTATCCCAAAGGAACTAGAATTTTGGTTGGGAAGAGACAGCAACCTCATGTGAGGGATAGTCACATGAACTCTTTATCAGAGAGGAAGTGTGGTGGAGAGATCATTTTCCAGGAGTTGAAAAGCTGCCTAAAGGTAGAATAGAATTCAATTATTCCAAACAGCGGTATTCCAACTCCTGTACACAAGTGTGGTGAATTGTATAAGAATAGCCCCATGGGCCCACATCTGAATGCGTATGGAGTAGAACGGTAGGCGTGGCCTTGTAGGAGGAAGTGTCTCACTTGGGTGTGGGCTCTGGGGTTTCCAATGTCCAATCAAGGCCCAGTGTTCACTGTGTTTTCCTGCTGCTTGCCCATCCTGATATACAACTCTAAGCCACCTATCCACCACCATGTCTGCCTGTGTGCCCCCATTCTTCCTCCACGATAATAATGGACTAAACCTCTAAAACTATAAGCCAGCTTTCCTTTATAAGAGCTGCTGTGGTCATAGTGTCTTTTCATAGCAATAGAACACTGACTGAGACAAGTCACAAGATGTTGGACTGAAATGCAATGTAAAAATGACTCTTCATGGCTCCAGAGAGCTTAGCGTCTCATTCACATGAACCCAGCTAGTAATTCCTGCACACTTACTGTGTAGTTTACACACTAGAATAAAAGTGCTAGGACAATAGATATGCATACAAGTCACTTAAGACCGAGGTGGCCAATAACAAGATTAAGTGATAGGGCCAGGCCAGAGGAGACAAGGATTGCTTCAAACTACAGCTGGGCAATCCAGAATACTCAAGTCATTTTGTGTCTTCTCATTCATCCAGTCCAAAACACTCAAAAAAGTATCAAAAAATATTCATTGAACCCTATTATGTGCTGGACACTGTTATAAATGCTGGTGACATGACTGAATGAGATCATTTGTCATGTCCTTATAAGAAATGACAAAGGCACATTTGTTATGAAACACTGTCTTGCAGGTGTGACACAGGCACTGCCTTCTTGAACTCTCAACAGCTGGAATCAACTGCACGAGATCATCACAAGATAAGCCCACTAACATTTCCTTAAGGAGAAGGGAAAGGTGCGTGCCACCTACACGCCCCATACTCATACACCAGACAACTTACAGCCCATACACAGTTGCTAGAGGTAGAGAGTGGAAAAGGGTCATGAGGCATGGCCTGTAGGCAGTTAGTGGTTGCTGGGGAAGAGACATTTTCTTCAGTGGTGTAGCTGCAGGTAGATTGCCCATGCTCATGTAAGTAAGCCTAATTAACTTCATTGGAATCAACAGCAGATGCATATTATCCAAATAAATTATCTACATGTATGAGAATGCTAAAATCAAACCAATCGTTATATACAATCAATACAAGCTAATTTTAAAACAAGAGGCAGAACGCGTGGCATGGCACGTGGTGGCTGGTACTGCAGACAAAGATGTCTGAAGAATTTAGAGTAGTCGTCTTTGAACAACCAACAGACCCTTTCTTTCATGGATCCCACCAGCTCACTGGGAACTTCGTCCTCAGTGGCCCAGCTCCTGTACTTAACCATCACCACCCTCTTCCCCCATCCTGACCCAAATCAGTTTGATCTCCCACTCGCACTTTCCCCTCTGGGGCCTTGCTCCATCAGCCACGCAGGCCCCTCTGTCCTCCACCTTTTCTCTCCTCTTTCAGTACCTTCCATCCTACTCACACGTTTTTTGCTTTCCCACAGTTCTAAAGCTCCTTGGCTATTCTCAAGCAGGGAGTATTAGGCAAGACCACATCTGCATTCAGCCAGTTACCATGTATGGAATCATGGAAATGACACGCTAGGGGAGTGTGTTCCCATGACCACAGAACCACCATGTATCATGGGACTGTATTAATGACTTCTTCATAGCGAATACCTGACAAGCAGTAACACAAGGAAGGAAGGAAGGAAGGAAGGAAGGAAGGAAGGAAGGAAGGAAGGAAGGAAGGAAGCAATTTTGAATCAGGATTTGAGGGCACAGCCCACCATGGTGAAGGCGACATGCCAGAGAGGGCTTTCAGCAGACTGGGACTTGAACATCAATGGACCAAAAAAGCAGAGGATGGAGATGTTGGCACTCAGCTGGCTATATCCTTTTCCCATTTTCACTTAGTTCTGGAACCCAACTTGTAGAATGGCATACCAGCCCATCCAGAAGTCCCTTTCCCCGCCAAGTCAATGCTCTCTGGACTTACAGATGTGCCACACGAATGCTGTTGGTGCTTCTTAATCCAATCAAGATGACAACTAAAATTGACCACTACAGGTTCTTGAGTCTTGGGCAATCCTATACCACCCACCACAGGTGCTTAATTTTGTTGCCAGGCAGCTTAGAAGTATATACCACTTACTTATGCTGCTGTCTTTTCTGTTACCCGCCCCCCACCTCACCACATGCCAGGCTCCACTCAGCTGAAGCAACTGATACAAAGGTAGCCCGATATTCACCTACTGGTCAGTAAAATAGCTTTCACTGGATTCAAGATCTTAGTGCCCTTAAATGTTGATATTCCTCAAATAGGTCCTGAGCCCTCTGCTCATCTTCCTGTTAGTTCTCAAGTCTAAATACAGCTCGTATTCTGGAAATTTCATCTCCTGGTGAGAACGAGGAAATTCTGAGATATTTATGGCCCATACATCATTTGCATTTGATAAATCTGCATGAAGCTGCACTTCTGCACAGCATGTACACAGAGATCGGTGCGTGTAATTTGGTGGAATCTGGTCAATTCTATGAGTTATAGTATTGTCAATATCTTGCTTTCAACATTGTGCTGTGGCCATATAAAATAGGAGCATTAGAAGAGTCTAGGAGAAAGGCTTGCGGGGAGGGACATCACTGTACAATTTCCTGGCAACTCCTTCCCAGGAGATCTATATTTCAAGATCGAAATAAGAAGCTAAAATAGACACACATGTTTTTAAAAAGTAAACACACAGCAAGAAAACCCTTCAATGACTCACCACTTTTCAAAAGACGAAAACACCAATTCATTTGAGCCACACTCAAGATCCTACGTGACGAGCCACACGGAGCCCCTGCAGCCTGTGTCCTTAGGCCTTACAGTCCTTCTGTAGGTGGCTACTGAACACCCATGATGGACCAAAACACTAGAAACGCAGTGGTGAGCAAAACAGATAAGGCACCTGCCCTTGGAAACTTGAAACCGTCAGTTAAGCAATGGGCACCTCCCCGCACTTGGGACCTCCCCCTCCCCCCACCCCCTCCCCCTCCCCCTCCCCCCGCCCCCCCCAACTATCAAATCATTCAATCATAAACACACACTCTGGAGCACCCCTCTGTGCCCTGCGGGAGCAGCCTTTGGGGCTGCAGCTGTGAACCACAAAGCAAGGCCTCTGCCCCAGCAGTCCCACATTAGTGAGAGAGAGAGATGGGCAGCAGCCAGATGGGAAAACACAAGAGGCCAAGATTTAAGAGAGTGATCCAGGGAAGAGGATTAAACTCGTGAGTGAAGCCAGGGTTCTCCCAGCAAGTGTTATCTAAACTCATACCCAGATGACAAAAAAAGGATGTTAGAGAAAGTGGGTTCAAAGGCTTAAGAAGGGAAATGTTTGACCTAGTTAAGGAGTGGAAAGGTTGGAGTAGTGAGGCCAAGGGAGAGGGAGGGATTTAAAAACAAAAGGTAGAGAGAAACACAGAGGAAGTGGGAGACAATTGCAGAGTGCCCTGGGAGTCAGGAAAGCAGGGATGCTGCTTGGATTTAGCCATGGTTGTGGAGGGGGTCTGAGGAGGAGAGCAAGGACACATCCATCAGAGACAGTATTTTGCCTCAGTGCAGAGCATGGCTGGGGGTGGGGGTGGGGGTGGGGGTGGGGCAGAGAAAAGATACAGGCAAGCTAGAGTCCAGAGATGCCGGCAGTTCTAAAGAGTGTCCACGTGGCCTTGTTCTCACTGCTGATGTCTCTCACTTGCCCCACAGTTAGGGTCTCTGGTTTTTGTCTTGCCTTCCTGCCTGGACAGGCGCTGGCTGACAGAGCATAGGGACCCCTGTGTTATTCCTTCTTGGTCCCCTCATGCCTACCACGCTGAGGCATCTTATAAATTAATTGCTCATGTCCAGCTTGGGGAGAAAGGAATGTAAGTCCAAGAAGGTCCTAGAAAGGAAATGGCAATTGAGGTAAACCACTAAGCATGGGGAAATTAAGACACATGGGACCTGGGAGAGCAGAGAGGGCAATATGTTGAAAGGAAAAAAAGATGGGGAAACCCTGGGTGTCGGGGTGAGTGTAGCCATGCTGAAATTTGCTGGGACGAAGTAAATAAGATGAGAAAGGCAGGCTAGGGGAAGATTATGGCAGTTTCTTAGAAGTTTTTTTGTTGTTGTTGTTTTTGTTTTTGTTTGTTTGTTTAATCTAAGGATGGAAGGGAGCACAGAGGGATGAGAAAAAAAATTGAATTCTGTAAGAAACTTTGGAATAAGGAAGGATGGGAACCAGGAAAGGCAAGGAGGAGACCAGGGCAAAAGGTGATGAGTCACCTGAGCCAGCCGCTTCCCCCAAAGCAAAGCGTGACCTCTCCTAAAGCCTGCACTCACGCCGTTACAGGATTTGTATCTGTGAACCTACGGCAGCCTCTAAGGTCACCACAACTGGTACTTGCCGCATGTCTGCTGTGACAGCCTGAATACTTACCACCGTATGGTAATTCACAGTCGCGGGGTCTTGGAAGTCCGAGTGGGACGACGCTGGCATGGGGAAGCGTCCCTGCTGCACACTCAAGCCGCACAAAGTCAAGAGAAAGGCAGCGAACCCTGAATTCAGCTCTTTTATAAGGGCTCTAACTCAGTTCACCTGGATGGGAGCCATCGTGGGCCGATCATCTCTAAAAGGGGCCTCACCTGTTCAAAAAAAGTGCCCATAACATTTTAGCACCTGCGCTTGGGAGGGCACGCCATTGTTTAAGCCATATCATTCCTAAAAACTCAGAGTGTGGGTGAAGAGTGTTCCAAATGAAGTGGGCACCGTCCGGAACCTGAGTGGAAAGGGCTAAGAGAAAACACGAAAAGGCAGACCAGGGGTGGAGAAGCCCCACGAGAGAGGCAGAGGCAGAGGGCAAGGCAGGCCTGGTTGTGAGCGGGTGTTTGTGTCCCTTTGCACTTCTCTTGGTTTCTAGCTGCCATGATTCCCAGCACCTACCGCTGAGCCTGGTCACCGGCTGCATTGGGTTATTTTTCCATGAATACGTTCAGCTGTGTTACTCCCTGCCCTCTGCTGGTGTGTACTTTCTCAGTCCCCCGGCAACTCTCTGTCCCACAATGCTTGGCGCTCTGGTGGGGCACACACCTCTGTCTTGGCTTCCTCGCTGGCCTCCTTCCCACCACCATGTCCTCGTCTACCCCCGCCCTTTATGCAGCCTGTTCAAAAAGAGAAGAAAAGTAAAAAGGACTAGAGCTGATTGTTAAAACCCACTAGACAGTTTTTACTTTTACCACGGCAGAACATTTTTTTCTAACACAATTCAATCCTCACAGGACATCTATAAAACAGTTGAAACAACCATTCCTATTTAACAGATGGCAAAGCTGATCGCTAGCTTACACTCGTACCTGTGGTAGCACAGCCCAGAGTCTGGATCGGACCCAGGTCAGTGACGCTAAACACACAGATCATGGGTATTGTTGAGTGTTATTATAACCCTAAAGATATATGAAGGTGTTCATTTAAAACTAGTCCCATATAAATTGCTATAGAACCAGCTGAAATCCCAGTCACATCTCTTTCTTGTCCCTTCCTTTCTATGCGACCACTACCTAAAACTGGTGTGCACTCTTGCATACGGTTTACCCTTTTACCATCACACAATTACAGGTTTAAAAATTCACATAGTACAACACCAAACGTATTTATTTGCATTTAGCCATAATCGATTTGATTGAATTAACTTATTTTGGAAATAATAGTTTGCTTTAGAAATAGTTTTTGGTATAAAGAAGTCAGGTAGAGTGAGGTGATCATGGGTTGGCATGGCCAGAACAGAGACACACAGCACATGGGTCATGTTTATTTTTGATACAGAGAACTTGCCTTCACCCCTCCAGAGTTCTATGGTTGTGAGCAACAGAAACTGACTGAAGCAGAAAGGGATGTGTTAGAGGTCAGCACAGGGCTTTCAGGAGGCTGCAGAGCCAGGGTGGGCGTGGCCAACACCTAGACGACCAGGCAGCAGAGACCAGGGAGAAGTTAGGTTTGGCACATGCTGAGCATCCAAGGCAACAGGGACAGGGATGAACCAGAAAGGTGCTGTTGCCATTAGGCCCTGAGCTGACTGAGCAGGTAGGAGCCAAAGCTCTTGGTGCCTCCATTCCTTCTAAAAGAACAAGCACAGGCCAAAGTGGACCATGTTTAGGACAGGTGTCTGTGTGAAACTGGCTTCCACTGAGCAGCATGACCAAGGCGGGCTGCTCTCCATCCAAGTCACAGAGTGAAATCACACCTTGCAGAGTCCCCTGAGTTAGCTAAGGCTGCTCGCCTACCTTCCAGGCACCAAGAAGTCACAGACAGCCCTGGAGGACTCAAGGGCCTCTGAGCTGCCGTGGATGAAGACTGGGTTTCAAAGACATTATTCTGGTCATATTTAGCCATGAGTTAACCTTGAGTAAGAAAATGACCAGATCATATTCAACAACAAGACAGGCCCAGCCTGGGTGTCTCTCTCTCTGAAGATCTTTAAGCCACCAGCCCTGGATCTGTACTAATTCTGGATACTTTTTTTTTTGTTGACAAAAAAAAACAAAAAACAAAAACAAAACACTCATTTTTCTCATGTCATGTTAGTGTTAGTTTCTCTCTCTCTCTCTCTCTCTCTCTCTCTCTCTCTCTCTCTCTCTCTGTGTGTGTGTGTGTGTGTGTGTGTGTGTGTACATATGTGCATGTGTGGAAGTCAGCCTCCATTGCTCCCCACTTTATTTTTTGAGTCAGGGTCACGCATTGAACCTGGAGTTCCTCGGCTGACAACACTGGCTGGCACATGTGTGCCAGGAAATTACTTGTCTCTGTCTCTACCTGTCTTCTGTGCTGGCATTACAGACACAAGTCACATAAAAGTATGTGCTGGCCTTCATATGACACAGCAGTCACTTTACTCATGGGGTCGTCTTCCAGGCTCCCATTGGCGCTTTCTATTACATACAGCTAAAATTGAACTTAGATCAGTTCAAATGATGAAAAGTACTTATATTCAGCATCAAACATGACAACACTATAAAAGCCAGCCTCTAGACAGCCTATCAGGAAACACTATGGGGTCTGGGGCTGGAACTCAGTAATAACGTGCTCACACACATGGTTGTGACTCTAGGTTTAAAACCAAGAACCACCATACTGCATGTAGTGTGTGTGCGTACACTGAATAGATAAATAGATATAGATATGTGTGTGTGCATGCGCATGTGTATATAATAAGCATTTATGCATATGCATATGTGTGTATGTGTGTTGGGAAACCACTGTATGCTATATGCCATTAATATTACAATTACTACATTAATGTTAAAATGCAAAGACAAAGAATGCCAATCACAATGGCTCCTACCTTTAATCCTAGCATATAAGAGTATAAGGCAGGATTGCCACAAGTTCAAGGCCAGCCTGGGCTACAGAATGAGACCTGTCTCAAAATAAAACCCAATTTTTCAGTAAGGAAAAAGAATATTGCTAAAATGTTGAGGCGGCTTTCTCAATGCTGGACTATGCAAATAATTAGCATACGTCTAAGCAAATGGTCCCCCCTGAGAGAGAAGAACTCACTCTAGCTGACTCAGATAAACTGACGCTTTTTGCTGTTCTTGCCTTGCTAATAAAGGGAAGGCTAGTTTCTTTCTTCATAGAAAAGAGTTGTCAGAGCAGATCTGGCCTGAAATCACCACCAGCCTCCTTTGCTTTGGGCGAGTTCCCAATCACACACCTTGCTTTACTCTTCTACCCAGTGTGCTCATCTGGAATACAAACATATGAACTACTTAAGTAAACGCCTCCAGAATTCTAACAAGGATGCCGGACCCAGTTGAAGAGTTCAAACCATGAGAGCAAGGCTGACAAGCTGGCTCGGCAGGCGAAGGTGCTTACTGGCAAACCTGACGACCTGAGTTCAAGGAAAGACCGAGTCCCACAAGGCATCCCCTGCCCCACACACACATGCATGGCAGGCCTATGTACATACATGTTCTAGAGTACACATGGATGATAGATGTTAGAGAGAGGAGGCAGAGAGAGAGATAATACAAGAGCCGAGAGATGCTTTCTCAAGAGCATGCTAAGAGTCTGGCATCCAAACTTGGGTGAGAAGGAAAGACAATCCCAGGAGTAACGAGGTCCATTAGAATTAGGTAAATCAAAGACAGACGCCGAGGGAGGGCATTACCACTTCGCTTTAGCTCCACTTGGGCTCGATCCCATCCACGTATGGCAAATTTGTATTACACGTTCCTAGTTATCGAGGCAGGAAAAGCACTGAGAGAGGAGGTGCCGTCGTATAATGAACACAAACCAACCTTTGCCCTCCATTGTTCACAGCTTAACGGGAAGACAAACCCTATGCAGCACCCCCCCCCCAAAAAAATAGCCTCAAAACTAGGTGGTGAGAGGCTGCCGTGGGGGCCCAGGCATCATCACCTCAAGGGTAAGCCTTTTTCAAATGACAGAACTTGAAGCTATTATCCAATGCCATCCTGTGCCCAAATGCCTCAATAAATCTGTGTGGGTTAATTAATTAATTGCTCCCTCATAAGCTTGCATCTTGTGCTAATGACTACAACGTCTTGATTATCTCTTCCTACATTGGGGGAGGGGTGTGCACAATAAATATTTGCATCTGAGGTGAGCCAGCCTTCATCAAGGAACATCAGGTTCACCTAGTGCTAGTCCTCAGACACTAAGACGATGTCACCTGAAGAGCTTGGCTGAGGGCCCATTCTTCTCCCTGGGCCTTCCCCTCCCAACCTACCCCACACTTGGCCCTGGCTATGTCTCTAAATCATGGGCTTCTCTTATGGAGCATGCCTGTTCCCCACAGCCAGCCGTAGTATTCTCCCTCTACTCTGGAGGGAGGGGTGCTGCATTCTTGTGCAGACAGGAGGCAACCCTCAGAGCCAGCACGAGTTGGCTGCCCTTTCCCAGAGCGCTGAACATCTTGAAGATATTTGTAATTCTGCTCGTGGCTGAAGGATATAATTCATTGCTTGCTGAATCACGGCCCACCAGCTGCCAGAGGAGCCCAGAGGCCATTTGCCTGATTCTGAGACGTAAAAACAAAGGAGAAACGTCCACTGCTTATACTCTTCTCTCACCCCACACACAACTATGTGTGCTCCCAACCAAGTCAAGAGCTCTGATTCTTAGACTAGGCCTCGGCATGCCCTGCCTGTCCCCAGCCTCACAGCCCTTGATTTTCAAGGAGAGATGATGATCTAACTTGTCTTTGGGATGTACAGGTTTTTGGGGTACAAGTCAGGTACAAGCCAGCTACAAGGTTAAGAGTGAAAGAATGTCCTCCATCAGGGGACCTCGGCAGAGGGGAGGGGGCACACTCCCTCTCCGGTACAATCCGTCATCCCTCAGTGTGAACGGTGACAGCTAAGGAATATAGGTGAGACTCAGTGGTTTTCTCAGACTTTGCTTTCCTGCCAAGGTCACAGGGCAGAGCAGCTGGCCCAGGATCCTCAGTGACTGAACCTGGGGACATGAGAAAGCAGAGTCCTCACCAGTGGGAAAGACAGGAAACGGTGTCTTACCCTGCCTGTCAGAGAACAGCAGCCACTGATCGTCATTGCTTTGGTCATCAACTTTCCTGTGTCTCCTTCACATGGGAAGTTAGGCAAATGCATGTGATTGCCCACATTCAAGAGATTCTTTATAACCCTCCCAAATGTTAATGACAAGCAAGAGCTGGGTGTAGCAGAGCATGCCTATAGTCCCAGCACTCAGAAAACTAAGGCAGGGGAATCAAAAGTTCAAGACCAGCCTAGGCTGCGTACATGGAGACTTCCAGGACAACCTAGGATGCCTAGTGAGGTGTTGTCTCAAGACAACACACAGGAGGAAGTACTACCATCTCTTGAAGAACAGTAATGTGACGCATACCGTGCAAAATTCTAGGGATATGATTTCAGTTGATCCTCCTGGGAGGAGCCCTTTGAAGTGAATTATTTAGCTTGTCCCATTTCTTTACAGATTAGGAACATCGGCTCCAGACTCCATGACTTGTCAAAGGTTAAGCAGGTGCTGAGTGAGAGATACAAGATTTGAACTCAGTTCAGCCATTGGATTAAATATCCTACCACTGCCTCTCCACTGACGCTCAGGGAAATCTCATGAAGTAAAACCTCTTAAGGGACTGAGAGCATGAGTTTCTGTTCCTCTGAACTGCAGAAAGAACATGAAGAATCCAGATTCGTAGATCAGCTGTAACAGCAGCCAGCTATGTCCTTCCAGTACAGTTTTCAGTTGTTTCCCTCTTGCCATCCGCACTCCCTCACTCTCCCACACTTTCTCTGTGTTTGCTCATGTAAACACATGTGATGTGTGTTTCCCCTACACCTTCTTTCTCTGTGCATGCTCATGCGACACACGCGTGTTGTATGTTTTCTGCAGAGTGTTCTTGCAGAGTGGTAGAAAACAGACAGATGAGAAGACAGACAAGGGGATGCACAGATGCACATGTGGATGGAGAGATGGACGGGGAGGTGTGCAGATGTGTGAACTGGGATGGATGGGCCGGTAGATAACTGAGCAGGCCGATAGGCCTAAAAACAAGTGGACGAACAAGGCTGCTCTGACACACACAGAGCCTGACTCTAACACCAATTTGGCCCTTGTAAGTAGGAGTTGGCATCCATGCATGGTCAGCAAGGAGAAGGGAGGAATGGCTTACTATATTTACCCCGAACCATAGAGTAAGTTAGTTAACCTTCTCTGTTAGGCCTACACTGCTCTTCTCTTTCTTATGCCCTCCCATGACCATTCTCTCTGTTGTCTACTTGGCTAGTATTGCAACTGTTTTGTGTCTTTTATGAATAAATTTCCATACTCCTCCCCTAGCCTGAGGGCAAGACACATATCTCTTATGTGTTTCTGCTCTCTCTTGGCATGAGTAAATACTCTCCATGGGCGACTCCATCAGGGAGTTTCTCTAAGTCTTTCAGGTGTTGTCACAATGTGCATGAAGTCCTACTGGGGTCACCCACGAACAACCATCACTGTGAATGAAATGTCTCAACATCTCATATGGATTGTTTATGGAGCATTTACTAAGTGTATTAGTACATGATAAAGTAAGTAGTATAGAGGGCTTATGGCTGACTTAAATAATTTGCATTTAATGACTCAATATTCATCCCAAACACCTATATATAGATCTTGATATTATACACATTTTACCGATGAAGACCACACCAAACAATGTTAAACAACCCACTCGAGGTCACACATCAGTGAAAGGCAGCGGCAGGGATCAAATTTGAGTTGAACTCTAAGCCTGTATTCCTAACCTCCCATGCTACAGGGACAAGTAGGATGGATTCTCTTGACTTTGTAGGAAATAGTTTGGCAGGTCTAGTAGATGCCTCCTGCATAGCTTTGCCAAACACGAACAGTCCCTCTCTGATCAGTTAAGCGATGCTGGAGCCCAGTACAACAACACAAACTTGTTCAACCCATTGACCAGCTGTCAGCTTCTGCTCAATTCCAAAAGCCACCTGAGTGGAACCTCAAGGTCTGGGGTGTATGGTGGACATTTCATTAGTTTTGTGACTTTGTTCAAGTTGCTTAACTTTTGTGATCCTGCATTGCCTCATCTGCAAATGGAAAGCCATCCTTCCCAGTGCACTGCATAGAGCTGTTGAGAGGATGGAAGAATAACTTATTAAACAAAGGGGGCTCTGCCAGAGTCGTTGGCAGTATTTCTGTATCAAGGCCCCATAGCAAACATGATCTAATGGGGTGATTCACGCAGGCTTCCCAAATGCATTACAGATCAT
Source organism: Acomys minous (assembly GCF_964271855.1). Classification (NCBI taxonomy): domain Eukaryota; kingdom Metazoa; phylum Chordata; class Mammalia; order Rodentia; family Muridae; genus Acomys; species Acomys minous. The sequence goes on from NC_140494.1 coordinate 111,542,195, forward strand.
TGCTAGGAAATGCTAAGTGGTGTTTGAGTCCAACCAGCCTGAAAGGTTACTCTCCAGGCTCGCGAGTAAACCACCATTATATCACACTGGGCTCCTGGCCACTTGGTGGGGCGCCAGAACCGCTACAGGCTTGCTCCGATCAGACTTGGTTTGACCACAATCATATTAAATATTAAATCATTCAGTGGCCATAGCAAAGAAGAAAACTATGTCAGGGGTTAGCTATTCTGCCCTTTGTTACTACGCACAACAATTTCCTAAGTGTTTCAGGCACTCGACGCTGAGCCTGGGCTTAAAAGAAATGATATCAAGCCCAAAGGAACTTTGCCCTAGTTTTACTGGAAGTTAAAACTAGGCCCCTAGACACAGAGCTGTGTTTCTTCATGCTCTTAGCAAGCAATAGACTGCAGGGAAAAATGCAAGCCTTCTGTTCTTGAAAGGGAGGCAGCTGCTTTTCAGCTGGAATTCAGGTCCTTTTGTTACCTTGTGCCATTCATGATGTTAACACTGGAGCGTTCTCTTCACTTCTCCTTCATCAGACAGCACTGCCTCCACCTGACCAAGAAGAGTACAATCAAACTTAATGTCACCAGCAGACGAACAGCTGACATCGCGAGTCTTCTCCCTTGACAGCAGAAGGGCGTATCTCACCTTATTCCTTATGCCACTAGATCTAAATACGAGGAAGCAATCAGAAGTATCTAGAATGTTAGGCATTCCAAGACCACATGTTAGGACCCTTCGAGTTTGACCATGCTTGTTTTAAAAGAACCCAGGAGACTGAAGAGACTGATTGAGTTTAACAATTGGATCCTAGACCTATACCAATTTTTTTTTTGCAGAGAATTGAGGATATATTAATGTAAGATGATATTGATGAGGAATGGTTTTCCTTGAGGGGCCAGAATAATGGTAACAGAGAGAGGTTAGAGGCTGTTTTTATTCTTAAGAGCTGCTTTAAGGATACTGTTCCCTGGGGACTAGATTTTATAGTACCAGGTGATGGACAGGCTTCCAAGAGCAGGAGGTAACCAACAGTCCTATCTAGTGATGGCATCAATTAACTACAACAATGACCAGCATGGCACAATATCTTTAAGGGTACAATAGTGGCACTCACATCTGGTGGCAACCAATGCCTCTCTAATTGGACTTAAGGCAGGCTAAACAGGAGAGAAATTATGCCTAATACTATGAACCTAGCCAACAACCCATGGGTACTGAAGTCATGGATCTTAGAGAAGACCCTACTACTGTCACTAGACAAGCATAATTCCTAACTACAATCCCAAATATTTACCCTTATACCCACCAACAAGTATAAGTCTAACCCCTTATCAGTCCTAGATAAAGAACTTCATGCAACTAAAAAATGCTAAAGGCAGGAGAAGTAGTCTTCTAGCAGTATTATAATTAGGAAAGTGCCCTAATTGATTACTCCTAGTACCAAAAGGTCAGCCCTGGCCTCATATATATATATACATGTAATACCAAATGGACTGAACAACTTACATGTACATATGTTTTGGCATATATGTGTGACACACTGAGATGTGAGCAAGCAGCCTCACACTCCTGCTGCCACAGCCTGGAGCCACTCTTGCCTCCATGTTTTCACCACCATGATGGTGTGTGCCCTCAAACTGTGAACCAGAATAAATCCTTTCTCCCCTAAGTTCCTTCAGGCAAGTGTCCAGTCATAATGAAAAGCAAAGTAACAAATGCTTAGATTAAGACATGGGGCATCCATCAATAAGCATGGTACAGTCTCCCAGACATCAGCCATGATTGTGTCCTTGAGTTTACCTCTGAGTCTCTCTTAACCACAGAGATAGATGAGGAGCCTGGTAAAAATCAACGTAGAAACACTCAGGGATTGGGTAAAACCAGCAGACCGCTCTCGTCAACTTCTTTTACTAAATGGCCAGCTAACTTCTGACTGGGAAATAGAAATGTTTGGTCCTGTAGGTGCTGAGAATACCCGAGAGTCAGCAGTATGATGAGGTGTAAGGGCACAAGTTCGAGTGCAGAAGAAGACAGCTTCAAACGAGGGTTCAGAAACATGAGAGAGCCCAAGAACCAGAAATGTTAGGATAGGTGTCCTTCCTGATACACAGAGAAAAGCCAAAAAATGACAGCATAGCGTCTTGGTTATTAGAGGAATCTGCAGTGTGCAGTGGGAACCCCATGCAGCTCTGACAAAGACCCTTCCTGGCTGAGGAGATATTTTCTTTCTCATTTTGGCTTAAGATGGTATGGGCTTGACACCCTGAAGCATCTTTGTACATGAAATGCTGTTGACACTTACTGTTGGGCTCAAAAAAGGCAATGTCACTAAAAAGAAAGTGGGCGTGGTGGTATATCCTGAAGCCCCAGACAACAACCCCCAGCTCTGTCTTGCCAACAGCCTTGCATCTCTTCATGACCCAAGGGCATTCATTCCTCTGGCCTGGATGGCTCAGACCAGGGGAAACCATTGCATAGAAAGGAGGGATATAAGGGCCTTTCTGTGGCGGAGTGAAGATTCTGAAAAGGGCCTGAAAGTAACACAGAAACGGAGGACAGAGGACTTGAGGCTGGTCCCAGGCTTGCCCAAGGGAAGCCTATAGTGTAGAATGTAGACAACTATCTCTATGTTGAAATTGCCCAGTGACACCAGAATTCCTATGCTTTTTCCTAGCCCCTGAACAAACACGGAAAAACAAAAGACAGAAAGAAAAATAGATGACAGAAAAATAAATAGAAATAAATAGGCATAGATGATAGATACAGCTGTTAGACAAGTTGAATACAAGATAGATAGATAAAATATATTAGAGATAATAGATTAAATATATTATATAGATATCTGTATATGTTATATTATATAAATTTAGGTGAATATAGATTATATATATATAAGAGAAAAGAGTAAAGGTTTGACAGCAACGTGTGTGTGTCAAGAGCATAAATTCAGAGAAGGGTTTAGGAAGTGGTGCGGGTGAAAAGGCAGGCAGGGGCCACATACACAGAAAATGGTGCACATCCAATGGGCTGGAATTTCTTCCAAGACAGAGCAATGTCCTTGACATGAGCTGCTCTTTGAAATTGTGACAAGAGACCTCTAAAAACCCACTGTCTTAGTTAGGGTTTCTATTGCGGTGATAAAACATTATGACCAAGGGCTACCTGGGAAGAAAGAGCTGGTTCAGCTTATAACTCCCAGGCTGCACTCCATCACCGAGGGGAGTCAGGGCAGGAACTGAAGCAGGGACTACAAAGAAACGCTGTTTGCTGACTTTCTCCTTGCCGCTTGCTACATTTACTTTCTTGCATCATCCAGGACCATCTGCCAAGGGTGCATCCACAGTGGGCACTCTACCACCACCACCACATAAATCATTAATTAAGACAATACCCCCACCAACTTGCCAACGGGCCATCTCAGTTAAGATTCCCTCTTCCCATCTATCTCTAGATTAACACCAATGTGTGTTAATTTGACCAACACCATGAGCATACCAACCATTCATCCCCTGTAACAATTTTATCTCCACTGTCGGATTTAAGCACATGGAGGAAAGATACTCGATCCAATGGGTAGGTTAGTTATAAAAATCAGCCTACTTTGAGTAACATGACCCTCATCTATTGCTAGCTCTTAGCTAGTGGTCTGATCCCTCCACGGCTCACCTCCTCTTTGAGGCATAATCTTTCTGTTTATCCCTCAATTTCATGATAGCAATAAATATAAGAGCTATTCCTCTATAAAAATTTTTATTCAAGTGCTCATAGCTATCAGCTATGATTTCTGCATCTCTTGATTTTGGTTGGGAACAGAACCATTGGGTGGACTGGCTGCCCTGTATCATTTGTCTATCTGTCTGGAGAGAGAGAGAAAGCACTTTTTATGAGTGTGTTTGTGTGTGGTATGTATGTATACTATGTGTTACGTGTACCATAAGCATACGTGGGGTCGAAGGGCAACAAGTGTTCTGTTCTATCATTCTTTACCTTAGAGAGAATACAGAATCTCCTCCTCCCTTCCTCTTTCTTCCCCTCACCCTAACTAAAACTAGGCTGGCATCTAGCAAGCCCCAAAGATCCTCCAGCCTCCAAACCAACTGTGCTGGGTTATAGGAGTGTGTGTGGCCACAGCAAGGTTTTTTTTAAACGTGGATGCTGGTGATTCTGACTCTGTCCCCGTGCTTGTGAAGTAAGTGCTTTTATCCACTGAGCTACACATCCCTAGCCCGAGAGCTAGGTTCTTGTGGATAGGCAATGGCTACAGAAGTGTTTCCCCTGCCCCTTCAGTGGTAATTAGAGCTAGGATTACAATAGAGAACACTTCCAGATGGTACAGTAGAGAAAAGAACAGAAAGCTGTGGTTTAGACATGATTGGGGAATATTGAATAAGAGAATAATCTATTCTCAATTAAGAAAATAGAAAGGAAGAAAAGAAAATTTCAACCCTTTTGGAAGGCTGTGCCAGCCTCACATATGACTGGAAACATGAAGAAAAATATAAAATATACACTGAAGACAGACGAAGCTAAAGAGAAAGCTGATGGGAGCTTAAGAACATGGCTTGGTTACACAGTGAAAGTAGGGATGTCGCCTTCAGTTCCAAGCACTCACTGTGTGACAGGGTGTCAGTCTTTCTTCCCTGGACCTTTGTCTTCCCAGTCTACGAATGAGAAGGGTAAATGATAAGATCTGTTCTTGCTCTGGCATCTAATGTGTTTTTAAATAGCCTGTGCTCTTTGCTAGCTATAGCTGAGGAGAAATCTCGTACATAGGGATTTCACTAGGTAGGAATGGCTGGAAACAGGGCACCCATAGAGTGAGCAGAACTTGCCTATCTGGGGATTTGTAGGCTTCCTTCAAGGTGCACTCAGCTAGTCACTGAGGTTCTATTTGCTGCAGTCCACACTCTCGGCAACTTCTGCTTCTGCCCTGTCCTGTCCTTCAATATGTTGCCATAACTCAACTCAGGAACACTCAGCAGACAGCTACTTCCAGATGAGAATGAGGCAAATGAGAAGCTCCGTGCTGAAGTTCCCTGTAAGGAGAAAATAGTTGATGTTTATGTATTTAAAACAGCAATTGGGGATAAACAACCGTCTCTGCAGTTGAGAGCAGCTGCTGCTCTCACAGAGGACTCCAGTTGGGTTTCCAGTACCCACACGGAAGCTCACAGCCACCTGAAATTCCATTTCGAGAGGATCTGGTACCTTCTTCTGGCCTCTGCAGGCACCAGGCACACATGTGGTGCACAGACATGCAGACAGGCACAATCCTCACGCACATAAAATAAAAATAAACAAATAAATATTGTTTAAAAGAATAGCTTTTGGTGGCCAAAGGCTTAAGTACATAGGTTGTAAAAAAAAAAATCAATGTATTCCAGATCAGTATACTGGCTCAGGCTTCAGTGAGGTGCCTTCTTCAGCGTTCATGTTTTGACAGCCTGCTGTAATTCTAAGTATCCCACTAACACTTTGGAACCACTTCTCTGCCCTCCCTAATGGTTCCCATCAGGGCCATTTGTAACCGACCACCTACCATGGATAATTCCTCTAAGATGAACTCTCAAATGCATGTTCAATGAAACAAGCTTGGCCATTACATTCAGCTTGCACACTTTGGGCCAGAATACAGTGTTGCTGTTTCTATCGGATTTTGTTTTTACTTTTAACCCACATATCATATTTATGGGCTATATATGATATGTGATCATCTTCTCAATTAAACTAAACTTTTTGCTCACACATACTGAAAAGGACCTTCTGACATTATAAAGAAATGTACAGCTCTCCCATGCTGGCCTGGTTCCCCTGATCACTTTCACACGATTGAAGAAGAAGAAGAAGAAGAAGAAGAAGAAGAAGAAGAAGAAGAAGAAGAAGAAGAAGAAGAAGAAGAAGAAGAAGAAGAAGAAGAAGAATTTTATACATATAAATCTAGTTTTAAGATAATTTTATGTGTTTCTTGACTTGGGATAGGTATTAATGATTGTCACAAAAGAACAGAAATTAAGGATCAAACGTTTCTATCTTTTCTCCAAACATCCTATCTGAAGCTATCTATATCCTTGTTGGCTATCACTGCAGTAAATATTCCTCATTCTTCTTGTAATGAGTCACAATCTAGCCAGTTTGTTGTTCCACTACATGTTTCATCCAATGAGACTTAGGGACTATAAATTTCGGGTTGTGTAATTATCCTCAGACTCCTGAGACTTATTTCCTTAAATGTAGCATGCCTTCCATGCTTTCAGCGGGTTGGAATGGCTCTGGATGGAAATCCCAAATTAAACAGATTCCTTGCAAATTAGACTCTTCTGCTTCATGTTGAATTTCTTCTCCTGAACGCACAGAAATGGTCAGTGGCATTAAAAGTGATTAAAAGTCACACCAACATGACAACATTCTACCTGTGCATGTCCTAAGGGAGCACAGCCAACCCTCTGCACCAGGTGGGAAGGACCTAGGATCAGATTTCTGCTGGAAAGTCTAAGCCTTGGTCCTCCAGTGCCTACAACTCGCCAACCTATAGAAAGAATGGAATCTCTTTTGGATGGCCCCGATGGTTTTAAGTACTTAGGCTGTGTAGTCAGAAAGACCTTCATTCAAATCTTGACACAGAAGTCACTAGTTGCATTCTTTGGGCAAGTTAGTTCAACCTCCAGCCTTAAGTTTATGTCTAAAATGGAAAAGTGGGGGAAGGATAGAAGGATCTGGAGGTAACAGGAACTCTGAAAGAAGACCAACAGAGCCAACTTACAAGGGCCCAAAGGGCTTGCATAGACTGGAATACCAACCAAGGACCATACATAGACTGGACCAAGGCCCCCTACACAGATGTAGCCAGTGGGCAGCTCAGGCTTTGTATGGGTCCCCTATTAAGAAGAACAAGAGCTCTACCCAGATCTAGCCAATGGACAGGACATTCTCCACAGTTGAGTGGAGAGTGGGATCTGACTTTCACACAAACTCTGGTGCCCCGTATTTGACCACGTCCCCTGGATGGGGAGGCCTGGTGGCACTCAGAGGAAAGATAGCAGACTACCAAGAAGAGACTTGATACCCTATGAGCATATACAGGGGAAGGAGGTCCCCCTCAGTCACAGTCATAGGGGAGAGGAGTAAGGGGAAAATGGGAGGGAGGGAGGAATGGGAGGATACAAGGGATGGGATAACAATTGAGATGCAATATGAATAAATTAGTAAAATATATTTTAAAAAGAAAAAAGAAGAAGAACAGGAGCTGTCTCTGACATGGACTCAGTTGCCTGCTTTTTAGTCACTCCTCGCTGGCAGGGCTGCCTGGCCAGAGCACAGGGGAAGAAGATGTACTCAGTTCTGATGCAACTTGCTGAGCTAGGGTGGGTGGATAGTGGTGGGGTGGGGGGCTTTCATGGGGAATTGGAGAGGGGTAGTGGGGAGAGGGAGGAAGGTTGGGACCAGGAGGAGAGGAGGGAGGGGGCTACAATCAGGATGTAAAGTAAATAAATGAGTTAATTAAAAATAAAGTGAGACTGATAATACTGTACATATCATAGGGCTTTCATAGACTATAGTTGAGAGAAGAATATATGTAAAATGACATGAGTAATGCCACTCATATAAGTAGGCCTTGATAGATAAATGTGTATGTATGTATGTACGTATGTATGTATGTATGTATGGGGGTGTGTGGGGGTGGGGGTGTGGGGGGGTGTACGTATGTGGTGGGGGGGTGCGGGTGTACATAAATATACATTTCTACTCTTTCTTATGGCTCACCATGTCCTAGGCTTGGGCTGTCTCAGCTGTACTTTATTTGTTTGTTCAGGGCCTGGATCTTTAAGATGGGTCACGATAGCCCAGGGGCCTGGTCCAAGTGTTAAGAGCTCATTAATGACATACAGTGATGTCCTGAAGTTCTAGACAGTCCTGCTTTGATTTGGGGAGTCACTGTCATAAGTGCAGGTGTCAGGAACTCTGGAGAATAAAAACAGCCTCAGGTGACAGCAGGCTCAGGACCTCAGGGAGTAAAGGCAGACTGCATAGACCACCTGACCACCATGAGCAATTGAGCTGAACCAGGAGAACAGGAATAGAACTATAGCTCTCTTCGTTCTTCATGGCCAAATCTAATACGCTGATTTCTACTTCTAATATACATTAAAAAAAACTGTGTAAATTTCTGGGGAGTGCAGTATGATATTTTGATACATATGTGGAGTGTATGAGCTCAAGGCATTGGTGTATTCAAATATTTGCTATTCCTTTGGGAGCATCTAGAATCTTCTCTCTCTTGGTCATTTTGAAACAAATGATTAATTTCTATCAACCGTGGTTATCTTACTGTACAAAAGAATATTAAAGTTATTCATCCCATCCTGCTGGTCCCCTATACCTATTCACAACCCTCTCTCTCTGTTCCCCTCCCTCTAACCTCTCTGGCTGCCATCCTGCTCTCTAAAGTCTGCAAAACCAACTTCTCGAGCTTCCACATATAAGGGAAAACATGTAATACTTGTCCTTTTAGCCTGACATTTCAATTAACGTCAAGTCTGTCATCTTCACCCACGTTGCTTCATGTGATAGTATGGCATTCTTTTGCATAGCTGGATGGTGTTTTGTGTGTATGTGTGTGTGTGTTTGTGTGTGTGTGTATGTGTGTGTGTGTGTGTGCGTGTATGTATGTGTGTATGCATATATACATATATATATATTGTTCTCCATTCATGTATACTGATGAATAACTAGGTTGATTCTATATTTGTCTTAAATCTAGACTACACAGATGAGAAAAAATATAAAATATTTGTCTTTTTTAGTCTTCTCAGCTCTTTTTTTTTTAACTTTGTTTTGAAATGAGGTCTCAATAACATTCCCAGACTAGCCTTGAACTTGCTGTGTATCCCAGGTAGGCCTGAAATGTACAGTCCTCCTGCCTATGATATCCCAAGTAGGCCTGTATCACTGGACCTCACAACCATAATTTTTATAGTTGCTACTTTTTTTGGTTAGAGCCAGAGAGCTAAGATGGGGACCAAGGAAAGACCAGCCAGACCTCTAAGGGAAATGTCATGAACCCAAAAGAGCACAGCCAAGCAGGGCGTTATGTGAGTCCCATTCTACATCAGGACTGTGCCCAGAGTCCCAACAGAAGCACGTGACTAGCCATGGATCACAGAGACTACTGAACAAAATGACCCAGAGACCTTGACAGCCTGGGTTGGTGGCTCTTCCTCTATTTTGATTAGCAAGTCACCATGATCTTATCATTAATTTTAGTAAGTCAAATCACCAATAGTTCTTACAAGGTTATCCTCAACATGAAATACCAGAAACTGTCCTGAGCATGATGTATGTCATTGTATAATTTGTAAGTACATTTGAAAGACTGTGATAGTTCTATAAAGAAGCAGGCTTCCAGAAGCTAAGAAACATGTTAACAAATGGCAGTGAGAGGCTACCTGTGTCCCCCACACCATACACCATGATAGAGCGTTCATCACCTCCACAGCTGAGCATATATAATATTAAGCTGTTTGCTTGTGTTGGCATGCCTAACGTGTACTTTTCTTTGGGGGAAAAAAATGGCTGTTATGGATTAGGGAAAACCATTTCCTCTTTTCCTTCTTTTATATGCAAAGTTCTGTTCAGGTTTGCACACTCTTCGAGAAACTACCCAAGCGTCTGCCATGCTTCAATTCCTGTGTAAATCCACGGGCTCTGGCAAGCCTCTGTGGGTCCCACTGCGCTTGATAGATCGGCTTTTAAGCTGGAGTTGTACCAAGAATTTCTCCATCCCTCTTTGCCAGAATGACTGTTTCCAATTACATGAACCTCTTCAAGAGAAGGCAACTCCTTTTGAAGGGGTTAAATCAAACTGTGGCATTTGAAAACGGAGTTTTGACCTGCTGAGCGAGTGCCGGGACAAAGTGAGCTTGAGCCCTAACCTATGTCCTCCCTGGATTGCCTCCGAGATAGCAACAGAGGTTGCACGCCACAAATGGAATTCATGTTTTAATACCCCATTGTCTCCTATTTGCAGCCAAGATGGGGCTATCTGTGATATGAAGAATTTTCTGTGGTCTCAGTGTCTTAGGTAAACAGCTTAATTCTAGAAAGGTACCTTATGTGGATCTTCTTACTATTGCAAGGCAATCTGGAAGTAGGATTCTGATTTTGTAGTACAAGGATATACAGGCTCTTGTGGCAAATAGGCTGATGGGGAGTTTTTAATGTAGTGACACTCCCCTTCCTTCTTCCTATGAAGAGACCCTGCCATTTCTACCCCTCCCAGGATCTGTCCTATTTCCTCCCAGCCTCTGGCTGGCTAAACTCAAGAATCCCCCCACTGTTTCCCATTTGACCCATATTCCCACACTAAGATTGTCACATGCAGTAAGGGGGAGATAGGGAGGTTGGAAGTTTCCAGGTGCCAGAGGCCACAGCTTGCCACCCTCAGCTGTCCCTCCAGCTAGGAGTCTCACTGTGCTCCACTTTGCTCCCATTTTACATACACCAAGGGCCTATGGACTGGTGCCAAATTCAACGTTAAGACAATCTTGGATCAACCTAACTTTGACTGATGGTTTCCACTGAGTAGATTTTTCATTCCATTGCCTAACAGGCTCAAACCCCATTCTGTCCTTGATAACCTCTGTCAGTCAACAATTGCTGAGATGAGGGAACATTCATCCTGTAAGGGCTTCAAGGGAAAGGAGACTGGGTGGTTGTAAACAAGGAGGAGGAGGAGGAAGAGGGGGAGGAAGAGGAGGAGGAGAAGAAGAATTCTTGAAGTCTGTGTTGAAAACAAGTCGTCCCCTTAAAACTTTGAGCTGCCTTTGATATGGTTTATGGGTGGGTAGAGTACCCAGTCTTAGCGAGGGCCATGCCAATTTGGTTAAACAATGATAATTCTTGAAACTAAAGTGATTTAGATGCTAGAACTAAAGTAACTTGTTCTAAATTCTTGGTCCCCGTTCTACTGAACCCCAGCGGTGGCTGGCCACAAGAGCTGCTTATCAATCAGTTGACAGTCTTAAGCCACCACTGCCTTTATTTCCCTAGCAATGGCCAACTGGTCAACCCTTTTCGCCTTCTCCTCATTCTGCTCACCTGAAGGAGACTAATAGGCTCTCTTGTTCTTGCATGGAAGAATACCCCTCTCAGGCCCTTCCCCACCGATAAAGCCTGTGTTATCACTGAGTCTCTCATTTCCTTGTCTGTCTTTCCTTCTTAGTGACTGTACAGTAAGAAAGAACTTTATAGGCAGAGGGTGTTGTGTGAAAGGTCCTTAAAGGGGAGGACTTCACAGTCTAATGCAAGACTGATACAAAAAATATGGTGTACTCACATCACTGTGATATGTGAATAGGCCCAGGTCAACAGTGATACTACAGAGGAAAGCTGAAGCCCACCGTCCATGTCTCCCCATACAATGAAAGATGGTACATTTCAGATTGGGACTCAGTCTTACATACTAAAGGAGTCACTGGGAAATTAGGCAGTCCATTTTCCATTACCTTGCATCTCTCAAGGATATTTACTAAAAGATACCATGAGAAACAGGGAAAAGCCTGGGAGTCTCACATAGAGGTGGTAGACACCTTCAGAGCCAAGTTGAGACTGCTGAGGCATCTAAACTCATAGACTGGGCAGCTACCAAGTCTTCAACATCTCTATTGTGGAAACAACCATTCCATTGGTTGTGTTCTTCTAGAAAACCCTAATAGTTAATAAGCAAGACACCAGGATGTGGAAGGCTACTATGTCTGAGGTTTAGAAAGAGAGACAATAGTATCCAGATTTAGTGGTTAGTTGGTATCGCTGTTAATTTGTTGTGCTAGGAAGTGCCCAGAGAATAGAATGGTTGGCAGAGCCCATAGTACATCTGCTTGTGGATGTGTGGATGCTGAGATCCCTATAGGGGATGTAGGCAGAGATGCCCAGTTGGTAATTGGTTGTCTGAGCCAGTTAGAAGGGTGGTGGTCCATTGGTTGACTACTGGACTCTAGACTTCCAGCCTGCTATCTCTTAATGCTCTTGCCCAGTGATTCCAATAATTTGGAGTGGTCTGGGAATCCTATAGATAGTATAGTTTTCATTGCCTAAAAACAAACTCCTGTGAGATTCTCCTGCCCCACACAGCTACGTATGTTAGGTATATAGAATGTACTGGTAGGAAATGGTTATTAAAGTTTGGGAATTTTAAAGCAGATAAAAGTGAGGTAAATGCACCCAAGACAACCTGAGAAGAAAATGCCATGGTTTTTTTTTTTATGATGGTGTTATTCCAGATGTTCCATAAACTGAAGCAGAAAGAAAGTTATGTGCAAAGCTCGTGATTAGAGAGAGATATCAACACATTCAGAAACTGTAAGTCAAATCATGGCAATTGATAGGTGGGGCATGACCGTGAAGTGAACTTGGGAAGTAGAGTCTCCTCTCTGGGCTGCTGACAAGTTTGTTTTCATGTGAGAAAAAAAGGCACAATGGTCATTTCACAGAGACCAGCAGAGGCTCACAGTGGGTGTCAGCAGCAGGTACCGCTGCTACAGATGTAAGGAACTCGCAAATCAAGTTGCCCAAACAGCCAGGGGCTGAGTCCTGCACCTTGTGCTTTAGGAGGTTACATAGTCAATTCAGATGGACAGGGGGTGGCTTTACCCATATTCCCGAGAGAACTATTTTATTGTTCAGTTCATCCTCTGAGAGAAAGACAATGCGTATGACATGAAGCCTACACTATATAAATGGTAGCCCTTTGCTTTTTCATCTCAATACAGTCCAAGGCAAATGTTCAGGTTGGTAACCCTGGAGTTTATAAACTGGCCACACTGTGGAGACATTTTAAAACAGTCATCCCTGGGCCTTGCCCCAGTCCACTAAAGTTAAATCCAGAATCTCTAGGACGTGAGGCTCAGGGACCCATAGTTTTAAAAAGCTCCAGTAGGTGATTTCACTGTGTGGCTAGAATGGGAGACTGTTCTATTGTTATTATTCTAGGACATTCTTTCTCTCCTGCCTTTGCCTCCTTACTACCTCAAGCCTGAACTTTCAGCTTAGGATCCTTATGCTATTTATTTATTTATTTATTTATTTATTTATTTATTTTTATTTAATCACTTTATTGCCTGATCCCTGCCCCCTCACTCCTCTCTTCTCAGTCACACCCTCATGCCCCCTTCCCACATTCTTACCTGTCCTTCTCAGAGAAGACGAGGCCCCCAAAGGGTACCAACCCACTCTGGCAGTACTAAATGTATAATCTCCCATTGAAGCCTGACAAGGCAGCCCAGCTAGGGAAAAGGGATCCAAATGCAGACAACGGAGTCAGAGGCAGCCCCTACTCCCACTGTTAGAGGACCCACATGTTGCGCAGGCTGCACATCTGCTACATATGCATAGGGAGTCTAGGTCCAGCCCATGCATACTCTTTGGTTGGTGGTTCCCATAGGCCCAGGTTAGTTAACTCTGTAGGGTCTTCCTGTGGTATCCTTGACCCCTCCAGCTCCCTCAGTCCTTCCTCCCACTCTCCCACAAAATTCCCTGAGCTCCACCCATTGTTTGGCTGTGGGTCTTTGCTTCTGTTTCTATCAGCTGATGGATGAGGCCCCCTCAGAAGACAGTTATGCTAGGCTCCTGTCTGCAAGCATAGCAGAGTATCATTAATAGTGACAGGGGTTGGTTCTCTCCCATGGGGTGGGTCCCAAGTTGGGCCAGTCAGTGGTTGGCCATTCCCTCAATCTCTGCTCCATCTTTATCCTTACACTTGTTGTAGGCAAGACAAATCTTGGGTCAAATGTTTTATGGGTGGGTTGGTGTCCCCATCCCTCCACTGGAACTCCTACCTGGCTTTACGAGGTAGCCAGTTCAGGCTCTTTAACCACCAGATGCTATGAATCTTGGCTAGGGTCACCCCCATAGACTTTCCTGGAGACCCCCCTGTCCCAGAGATGTTCCCCCACTGATTTGCATTCTCTCTCCTAGTCCTCCCCAACAACCCTCTGGCCCTGTTCTCCTCACACTTGATCTGTACTCTGCTACCCTCCCCACCCCCTCTCCCTCTCCGTACGCAGTTCCCTCCCTCCATCTATTTCAGATGTCTATTTTATTTCCTCTTCTGAATGAGATTCAAGCATCCTCCCTTGGGCCCTCTTTATTACTTAGCTTCTTTGGGTCTGTGGATCGTCCTGTACTTTATGGCTAATATCTACCTATAAGTGAGGACATACCATGTGTGTCTTTCTAGGTTACCTCACTCAGGATGATCTTTTTTAGTTCCATCCAATTTGCCTGTAAATTGCATGATGTCTTCGTTTTTAATAGCTGAGTAGTATTATGTTGTGTAAATACACCACAATTTTTTTCTTCTCCTTTATTAATTTATTCTTGTTACATCTCAATGGTTATCCCATCCCTTATATCCTCCCATTCTTCCCTCCCTCCCATTTTCCCCTTATTCCCCTCCCCTATGACTGTTCCTGAGGGGGATTACCTCCCCTTGTATATGTTCATAGGGTATCAAGTCTCTTCTTGGTAACCTGCTGTCCTTCCTCTGAGTGCCACCAGGTCTCCCCCTCCAGGGGACATGGTCAAAGGTGAGGCACCAGAGTATATGAGAAAGTAATATCCCACTCTCCACTCTACTGTGGAGAGTATTCTATCCATTGTCTAGATCTGGGTAGGTGTATAAGGTTTACCGCCTGTATTATCCTTGACTGGTGCCTTAGTTTGAGCGGGACCCCTGTGCCCAAATCTGCCTATCATAATGTTCTACTTGTAGGCTTCTAGGACCCTCTGGATCCTTCTACTTTGCCATTCTCCCATGCTTCTCTCATCTAGAGTCCCACTAGAATGTCCTCCCCTCTGTCTCAGTTTCCTGGTAAGTGAAGGCTTTCGTGGGACATGCCCCTTGGGCTAATATGCAGATATAAGTGAGTATATACCATTTGAGTCTTTCTGCTTCTGGGTTAACTCACTCATTATGATCATTTCTAGCTCAATCCATTTATCCACAAATTTCGGGAATTCCTTGTTTTTAATAGCTGAATAGTATTCTATAGTGTATATGTACCACAGTTTCTTTATCCATTCTTCTATTGAGGGACACTTAGGCTGTTTCCATGTTCTGGCTATTATGAATAAGGCTGCTATGAACATGGTTGAGCAAATTTTCTTGTTGTGTGCTGGAGCATCTTCTGGGTATATTCCAAGGAGTGGAATAGCTGGGTCTTGAGTACACCACAATTTCTTTATCCATTCTTTGGTTGAAGGACATCTAGGTTGTTTCTGGTTCCTGGCAATTACAAATAGAGCTGCTTTGGACATAGTTGAGCAAGTGACAACACATGCTGGAGCAAGGGGAACACTCTTCCATTGCTGGCGGGAGTGAAAATTTGTACAACCACTGTGAAAATCTATCTGGATGTTTCTCAGTAAATTAGGAAGAGTTCTAGCTCAAGACCCAGCCATATACCCAAAAGATGCTCCACCATGCCACAAGGACACTTGTTCAGCTTTAGAATCTTTCCCCCATCACCTTTTCCCCTCCTGGGACCTGGCACAGTGCTTGGCTGAGTACATGGTTGATGTTCTGAGTTTCCAGAGAAGCACCATTGTCCCCTCCTAATCTCTGGCTTAGTCTAAAACAGTCAGTCACCTGGCAGTTTGGACCATGAACAGACAGTGAGTGTGACAGCTCCAGGATTCTTCCTGACTTTCAACACTTGATTGCAATAGGGAGGGGCAGTTAGTGGTACTTAGCCTTGACCCGAGATGCACCTGAAACCCAACAAACACTTTTGGGATTTTTGAGATGTGAACCTTATCATCTGGAGGCAGGAGAGTCCAAGTTACAGAAACATCAAGGACAAACATTTCAAAGCCGGTGACACGACACTCCGCACTTGTTGTTTTTGAAGCAATAATCATTTCAAAAGCTAGTGAGATGCTATTCTCTTTTTTCTGATCTATGGAATAAAATTAAGTTAAAACTAAGCTGGGGGGTGGGAGGTGGGGCAAGTATTATTGGTTTGAAATAATTGCTCATTGTGCTTAAATTGTGATTATTTATGGGGCTAAGCAGATGAAAACACAATTGAAAAGGAAACTACCCTTGATATAAACATTTCTATCTCTTCATCTTATATTTATTACACATGTTACCTTTTCAAAAATGAAATAAAATGTAATCAATTATACTGTAGAAGGCAAAAAGAATGGCTGAAGATTGATGAATTCAGTCTATTAGTGTTTATTTTTCTTTTCAAGCATGAAGTAACAGGAAGCTAATCTCTTCCACATTGCTGAATGAGTTCACAGAATTGTACATTCTTTGCCTTCTCTCTCTCTCTCTCTCTCTCTCTCTCTCTCTCTCTCTCTCTCTCTCTCTCTCTCTCTCCTCGTAGCTTTCCTTTTCTCTTTTGTGTCCCCATCTTCTGTCCTGGACCCCGTCATTGGCTTCCTGAGACACTGAATAGAGGAGACTCTGGGAGGTCCAATGGCCAAGAGTTGAGCCAGGGGAGCATAATAAGCCAGGAAAAATAGGAAAAAATTCAGTGTCAGATGGAAGACTCTCGGTCTGGGCATGAAAACAGACCAGATTAGAAAACCATCAGGCTGGCATTTTCCTGACCAAAGGAGCTGGTCTCTCCAGCAGATCTGGCCAACTGGACAGAACAATCTTTAAGGGAATCAGAAAAGCCAGAGTAAGGAAATGGCTTGGAGGCAGCCACTGTGAGCAGAGCGTGAACGGCCTCTCGCTGGAGTAGCTGCAGCTGCCCCAAGCCGCTCTCATCTGATTGCCAAAACCTCCAATTCCTACCTGAGAACTAGGCCATTCCTTCCTGGGTGAATGGGAGAGAGGAAGCTGCTGGCCACAGATAACATGGAATTCCAACTTGTGTATGTCAGGCCCTCCTAGGTGTTGGGGGAAGGGAGCAACAAAGCCCAGCAAATTGGAAGGGGGAGGGGGCGGAAGGAGTCAGTCAATACCTTGGAGGAGGGTCTGTGGCTTCTAGGGACCATCCTGGGACCTGAACTGTTGGCATGGGTAGCCTATGGCCATCTGGAAATAGGACCAAGGTCACCACCTGTGTGCTTCACTCAGAAGATATAAATACATCTTAGACCGGCGAGCATGTGACCAGTTAAGTCACAACAGCAGGAGCTGCCACATGCCAGCCGCAGGCAGGAAGTGGGGGAAGTGAATGTGTCCAGCCAGCTTTCTTCTTTTGGCCTAGAACCCAAGCCCAGGAGATGGTGCCACCTGCTTTGAGGTCTTCTGAATACAAATAAGCTTAGTGAACATAAGCTGTCACAGGTGCGCCTGGAGGAATGGCTCCTAGGTGATCCCAGAGCCTGTCACATGTTGGTCTCAGTTTCCTCACTGTGGAATAGAGACAGTTAACTAGTATTTTGCACAAGTGGTTGCCGTAAAGAGGTGTTAGAACAACAGAGGGCAGATGCTTGGTGATTGGCTGACAGCGTTTGTTTTAACTGTTGTTCTGTTGCTGTGATAAAATACCATGACTAAAAGCAGCTTTTAGAAGAAAAGGTTTGTTCTGCCTTGAAGTTCCAGCGGGTTAGAGTACCATCGCGGCAGGGAGTGCAGAGATACAGGGGCCTGAGGCTAGCACCCACACTTAGGAAGCAGACAGGTCACATTCCACCCTCACACAGGAAGCAGAGACAAAGAAGAGAAAGTGGAGCCAGGCTGTAAAATGCCAAAGCTCCGCCTGAGGCATCTCCTCCAGCAAGCATCCACTTCCTAAAGGTTTCATAGCCTTCCCAAACAGTGCCACCAACTGGGGACCATTCAAACCACCACCAACCCCTACACCCTACAGCTAATCATTTCCTTGGGATGTTGGTTGACCCAACCACGTGTTCAGAGGTCTCTAACTGGGTGGCCAATTCCCATCAGCCTGTGAAAGGGCCAGGGCAGTGCAGAAACAGTCTCTGTGGTCACTACTCCTGCCAGATTCTGTCTCAGCAGGGACTGAGTCGTAACTCTTATGAGATGATTTTCAGCATTCCTGCCTCTTTTCTTGGGACTAGCCAGAAGGAGGATCCTCAAAGTCCTAGCAGTGCTATCTATTTGGGGAAAAAAAAATATTTCACCAATTGTATTTTACGTCTCTCTTTCTCTCACTAACCCTTTGTCTCTGTCTTGTAAAAGTTAAAAGTATTGGTTCTTTTTTTTTTCTATGCCCACTCTACCTCCCAAGTGACACATAGACCTATTACATTTATTAATAAGCTTTAAGCACTATTGCTGGGCAGATACTGAGCTATTCTTACCTGTCTATACTGGCTTGGACTTCTTCCTAGTCATATGCCCATTACCTGCCAACTAGTCTCACCCTGGCTGCTCCTGTTCCATCTGTATCCTCATGGTGCCTCTCTCAGGGCAACAACCTCATGCCAACTCTCTCTCTCTCTCTCTCTCTCTCTCTCTCTCTCTCTCTCTCTCTCTCTCTCACACACACACACACACACACACACACACACACACACATACCCTCCTTCCCTTCCTTCCTCCCTCTCCCCAAACATAAGCAGAAAACATGATTTACATCTGTCACTGTGACCTATCTCTGCACACACAGTGATGGAAACACACCCAGCCTCCCTGTGCCCCATCTCCTGTGACTGATGTTACTTGATGGTGACATTTCTTTGAAACTTTTTCTCTTATTTATCATTATTTGGGTGGCTAGGGGTGTGTGGGGGTGTGGGGGTGCTGCCTCGGTGTGCATGTGGAAGCCAGAAGACGACTTGCGAAAGTCAGTTCTTTTCTTCCACCCTGTGGGTCTCGGGGATGAAGCTCAAGTCCATGGCCTTGGCAGCAGGAGCCTTTACCCACTGAGCCATCTTGTCAGCCCAGGAGATACCATTTCTTAGCTTCATAATACACTTAGCAACTTGGGAATTCACACAGGCACACACAGAAGCACGTGTTCACCCTGAGAGTCCTGCCGAGGAGGCTTCTCCTCTGCCTCCCATACATCTGACTCCCAGAATGCACCACCAATCACTGTGTTCTTTCGGTGCCTCCCATTTCTGCCCACTTCTCTCAAAATTAAAAGGAGAAAATTCTAGTCTCCAGTGGTATTTTCCTCTTCCCCTGAGTAGTACTGTACCTTGCAACTTCCTTCATATATGTGCATGCACGCGCATGCACACACACACACACACACACACACACACACACACACACACACATTGAAATATGCACTGCCATATAGTTTTCTTGGGAGTGCTGACATTATTTATTTATGCAGTTTGTAGAAGGACTCAGGTTTTGCACAGCTGCTCATACTGCTAAAAAGAACTGTTATAATTCTGGCCATAGCAACAAAGAGGATGCTGAATTCTCAGTTGTCCTGTGGAAGGTAAGCCAGTCTACCACACGTCTGACTTTGTCACTGCCCTCGAAGAGTCGTCTCTGCAGACTGTCTGCTACCCACATAGAAAACCTTCCATTTCAATCTGTAGAGTCCTCTCCCACGCCTACTCTCCTCTCCTCACAACTCCCACAAATCCAGGTTTTCCCCCAGGGTCCCAAAGTACAGGTCAGACTCTTTGCTATGACTCGGAAAGGCTTGTGTTCTGGGTCCTTCTCTCCTCTGCCCCTTCCTTCAGCTCTTCAGGTTCCACTGGTACCAGCCTGGGCCCTCGCCCGTCCCCCTCACAACTGTGTTCTGGTGGCTTCAGAATCCTGAAGACACGACTTGTCCTTTATTGTCACCTCAGCTGTCAATCCAGTGTCTGACCCAAAATGGGTTCTCGCCATAGTCCATGACTGAATCAATGTGTGGGATGAGTAAACAGCACAGGTGGGAGCCACAGAAGTTAACAGGCTCCAGGGGACTTCTTCATGTTCAGTGGGATACATGAGTGTTATCTTCAGCAACGGGGCCTTAACATAAGTTTGTGGAGAACAACCAATAGCCTTGGCAATATCCTGACTTGCTTGGAGGTTTCTAGTGCTCACATTTTGAACCACAGGCAGAAATCAAAGAGAATACACTAAAACCCTCAAGGCCTCCCCTCAGTGATACACTTCCTCCAGCAAGGCCACACCTCCTAAACTGCACAAACATCATCACCAACTGGGGACCAAGCACTGAAATACTAGAGACAATGAGGGAGCATTTGTCATTCAAACCATTACAACGAGGAAACAGCCCTTTAAAAAAAAAAGTCAGCTTAGTTAAGTGGTTAGTGTATTTAATAAGTTTTTACAGAACATCATCCTGTGTGCAGTGTAGGACTAGGTCCCAGAAAGAAAAGAAAAAGCTAAAGTTTCATCTCTCAGAGAGCACAGGCTTCAGGAGAAAGAGCCAGGTGTGAAATGCAATAGATAAGTAAATAATAAAAGAGTAAAATGCAGAGCAATTAAAAAAAAAAAAAGGACACCAGGAGTGCAATGTGACAACTTCCTTTTGTGGAGCCGCATGTATACCCTACATCCTGTTCCAGGCATTTCAGTCATTGTTTCATCTGGATCTCCCAGGAGGTCACCGAGCTGGATGGGTAGGACGGGGGATGGGTAGCACAGACTGCAGGGTGAGCCTGGTGGTGCTGGGCAGGGATAGGTGGTCTCTCTAGCTTGAGCTGTATCCCTTTGGGAGCCTTGGGCCCAGCCAACTCAACCTGTCTTTGGCGGGAAGAGGGGCCTGAGCCAATCAATCTTGCACCAAGGCAGACCATGCCCGGTGCCTCCGCACAGCCTGTAATTAATCTGGCTAGCAACAGAACTTATTTTTACACCTCTTCACATTAGTCCCCAGAGACCAGACGGAACGCAAAGTGAGAAAACGTGGATTGATCACAGCTGTGAATCCATGGTAATTAGTGCTTCGTGCTGAAAGTGTGGTCGGGAACCCCCGGACTTTTGGACAGGAGCCATTATTAACACAAGTGCCGATTTGCTTGTTTTTCTTCCTTTGCGTCAGGCCCCATCGGCTGACCCCGCCTACCTGCTGCCCTATAGTAGGTCATCTTAAGTTCCATAATGTGTTTAAGAGTCATTGCGTACAAGAACTCTGTTTGACGCTGCCACAGTCACAACACACAGAGACCGGGGGTCTCTGGATAGGCTGAGGTACGTCACCTGAGGGCTCACAAGATGGTCTCTAACACCGGAACTGAAAATCAGATGATCTAGACCCAAATCGCCGCACCAACTTGCCCATTGTCTAACCTGGCACACGGAAATCAACTCCTTGAACATCTGCCTCTTCCTGGTAAGATATAAATAACAGAACAATGTACCTAAAACTCTTTGAGCTCAAGGACCGTCCTAGTTAACTATAACTATAATCTTGACACAGCCCAAGAGACCCCCTGAGAGGAAAGCCTCAACTAAGCAATTCCCTAGATCCCATTGACCTATGGGCCTCTGTCAGGGACTGTTTTGATTGTTAATTGACATTATTTGACATAAATGACAAACCCATTTGTGGGTGGTACCATTCCCCTGGGCAGGTGTTTCTGGCCTATTTAAGGGAGCTAGGCTAGCATCAGCCTGAATGAGGCAGTAAGCAGCCCTCCTCCTTCATGATCTCTTCTTCAAATTCCTGCAGTAAAGCCTTTCTCCTCTGGGTTGCTTTTGGTTATGATAGTTTGTCAGCCACAGAAAGAAAACAAGGATCAATTTTTGTTTATTGTTTTTCAGATTTGGGCTAATATTTTTGTAAAGATCATGCTTGGAAGTGTTAAGTAACCTCAAGTTGCTATATAAATGTATAAATGCTTACTTCTAAATGTGTATATCTATTATCATAGAGCATTAACCGATGGCCATGGACCAGGACAGGCCACAGAACTCACCCAGAGAAGCATAGCACCTGGCACAGGATGAGCTCCCTTGTGTGTGCATAATAAGCACTGGCCAGTGACATTCCCCGTCAAGCACATGTACTGGGAGAGAGCAAATTAATCTCTGAAGCAGGGTTATTATTTGTTTAGTTATTTACTTTTACTAGCAGGGCTCTGTATTCAGAATAAGGTAATCTCTGGATTATTTTAACCCTCTCTGAAGGAGATGCCTTTCTGCTCCCAAGGACTCCGGGTGACAAGGTGAACACAGCTATGGGCGGGTTTCAGTGGGCTGTTCTGGAGGTCAGTTCTCTCATAGCAATTAAAAACTCTGTAAGTGTAACACAAAGGGGCTACAGTGGCCTCTGCCTTTGTGCCTCAGGACTTCCTCATAGCAGGCTGAGATCCATTAGCTTAAAAGTGCACTGGCACTAAGCTCGGATTTTTACACATCCAGTTGTTTTAATCATAGTCCAAATAAGCAGATATCTAGCCATTGGAGCCTGTCTACTTTGCATAGCCCAGGAAGTTTCATCCAACTTCATCCAAGCCATAGATAAGATAAACCCTGCAACCACAAAAACCCGGAAGCCTCTGTGGCTCTGCAGAGCTCTCTGGCCCAGACTCTTGACGTGTCAGCCAGGGCTCTGACCCCATCTCTTGGGAATTCCCTTCCTGTGCAGTGGCCTGTGCGCTGTAGCCCTGCACAGATACCTTCATGCCGTAAGGTACTTGCCTCATGTGGGACTTTTAGCCTGTGTGTGCTACTGCCACCTGGTGGTCATATCGCATCACGCAGTTCCCAGATCCCAAGACTCTGAAGGAAGGAATGGACAGTCCGGTTTTCTGTGATTTGAGCTTCAATCTAAGGTGGCTTAGGGCCCAGCAGGCTCCAAACACAGCTGTGATGCAAGGAAAACTCTGTTCTATGTGCATTCCTACTCTACAAGGTTAGAATCTGAGGTCAGAAAATGTGCCTACAAGGCCTTTACCTGTCCTGCTGGCTGTTGGTTCTGTCAATGGGAAGATGAGTTCTCCACCCCCAGAGTCTGTCGTGAGGACAGAATGGGTTGGGGCCTATGGCCACACAGACTCAGAAAACTGCCTCACCAGTCATCATCACTGTCATCAGCATTTCTCCCTCTGTAGGTGGTGCCTTAGCCTCCATATAAGACCCTATTTAAAAAGATACACAAAACTGACAGGTCTTTACTTAGACCACCTAAGAGCCTTTATTGGAAATGCACCTGCTGGTTCTATGAAATTAAAAGAATGCTAAGAGACTAAGCCGAACCACTACACACAGACAAACAGAGCAATCCAGAAAAAATAGAAAACTTCCTGGAAACACAATACCTACTGAAATATGAAGAAAACAGAACATCCAAATGGCCCTACAATTGCTAAGATGACTTGGGAACTCATCCAAAGTTCCCCCGGATTGTAGGCTTTAGTGCAGATTTATAAAACAAATCACCAAAAAGATGAAAAAAGAGATATTTTCAACTCATTCCACAAGACCACCAAAGCCAGCAAAGATGTACAAAAGGACAACATCCCTCACAAGTGCTGTTTTGATGATCCAAAAAACTGAAAGAGCAAATGAAACTCATCTGCATATTAAAACCGACTATTCATCACCAACAAGTAGGATTTATTCTTGAAACACAAAGATGGCCCACGGTACAAAGGCCAACTGATGCAATACACCACATCCACATCAACAAATAAAGGGAAGAGTAAACAGATGATCACCTCAACTGATGCGTCCAACATCTGACACAATTTGGCATCCTCCTATGACTTCAACACAGCCAGAAGAAACTGAAGGCTATGTCCTCAAACAAAGATTTGATATGAAATAACACAATTAACAGGATATTAGTGGTAGAGAGCCAGCAGTTTGTCCTCCTCGGGTCAGGAGTGAGACAAGGGTGCCTGGCCCATCACGTCTACTAAAAACTATGTTAGAAGTTTTAGGTAGAACAATAAGGGAACAAATATGGATGTAGCTCAGTGGTAGCACCCTTGCCTAGGGTGTGTGAGTCCCTGCATTTGAGCTAGCCCTGCAAGAAACAGAGGAAAAGAGAAAGAAAAGGAAGTAGGGATGGGTGGAGGGAAGGAGGGGGGAGAGAGAGACAGACAGACAGACAGACAGACAGAGACAGAGACAGAGACAGACAGACAGACAGACAGACAGACAGACAGACAGAGGGAGTTCTAAACTTAAAAGGATAAAATTATGTGCTTAAGATAATATGATCTTATATGTAGAAAACTGTAGCATTAAAACAAACATGCAAAAAACAAAAACAAAAAACAAACATGCATGACAATTATAACAAGTAAATGAACCCGGCATAGTTAAAGAATCAAGTATGAACTTTCCCAGCTTGGGTGTTATGTATTCACTAGCAATGAACAATATGAGAAGAAGTGAAGAAAATAACTCCAGTTATAACTTCTAGGAATTAGTCAGTGATATAAAAGACCCATATAATGAAAGTGTAAAAACACTTCTAACAGTTGAAATTAAGGAAGACAATAGTAAATGGAAAGACATTCTGGATCCATGGATTGAAACATTTAATACTATTAAATCCTGGCAATAACCAAAGCAATCTACAGTGATTGAATCCCTCTAAAATCACAACATTGCCTTTATAATCATAGAAAGAAAAAAAACGCCTAAAGTTTATATGAATCTAATGGGATGCTAACAACCAAAATAATAGTAACAACAACAATAATAAAGTTAAATCAAGCTTCCTCATTTCACATTTTACTACAATAATCAAAATAGTCTACCAGGAGCATAAAGACAGACATATACAGCAATGGAAAAGACTAAAACATCACAAATAAGCCCTGTATGTATGTATGGGCAAATTATTCCAACAAGAGTACTATAACCCTTCTATAAGAATACAAGGCAGCTGCATGTGGTGACGCACACCTTTAATCCCAGCACTCAGGAGGCAGAGGCAAGGCAGATCTGGGTCAGCCTGATCTATAGAACATGTCCCAACACAGCCAAGTCTATGCTCAAAAATATTAAAAAATTTTGTAGGTCACTTGGCTCATGTATTGATAAAGAAAAAAATTGTTTAAAGAATAAAACAGTCTTTTCAATGCATTATATTAGAAAAACTGGAGCCCAGATGCAGAAGAATAAAGTTGGGCTAGACATGGTGGCACTTGCCCATAGTCCAAGCTCTCAGGAGAGTGTATCAGAAGGATCAAAGCCAGCCTGGAGTCATATGGGACTGTCTCAAATCAAGAAGAAAAGAAGGAAGAAGAAGAGAAGGGAGAGGAAGAGGAAACAGTAGTAGCAGTTGATTCTTTGTTTAATAATATTTATAAAAGTTAACTCAAACACATCAGAAACCTAAGAGTAACAGCTAAAAGTATAAAACTGAATAAAACAGGAGAAATTCTCATTACTGCTTTGGCAGTATTTTTTTTTATGACTGTGACCCAGGATCTGGCAATAAAATAATATACAAATGAGGCTTCATTAAATTTTTTAAATGCAAATCAAAACATATCAGAAGATTCTATCAAGAGAACAAAAGAAGCAACTCAGAGAAATGAGGAAAATATTTACAAACCACATATTTAATATGGGATTGGAGTAGAGAGCGCTCAAAGAGATCCTATAACCTGACATCAAAAGGTAGGCTCTACTGAAAAAAAAAAAGTGGGCAGAAAACGTGAACAGACTTTCTCCAAAGGGAAATAAACAGAGGAGCTGTGAAGACCTGCTGAATGAAACAAGGCAGACACACAAGAGAATAAATACTGTGTTCTTTCACATTGATGAAATAATTACAACACTAGTCACCAGAGGCTCCTGGGGAAGGAGAATGGATTGTCTATCAGGAAGAATTTCTGAACAATTGATCAAAAAATTCTGCAGGTGGATAAAATTGATGGGTATAAAACACCCATAGTACTTAACTCCTCAGAACTATACACTTGGAAATGACAAAGATGGTAAAGGTACCCTAAGTATATTGTACCACAATTATTGTACCACGAGTTTTCAAAGGAGACAAAAGTAAACTGTATTATTTGTGTTTAATGAACATTTCTTCCCCGGGGAGACATGAATAGCATCCATCCTTCCTTTTAAGGTCTTAACACCAAATCAAAGTATGATTCCACCAGGGTTCATTCTGGGGAACCAATAAGTTTATTGGGAGTTACTAACTCCCATGGGTGACATGGGTGACCCCAAACAGCCCACTAGACAGTTTTAACTCAGCATGGATAATGGCTTCTCCATGGCCATGGAGATGGAGTCCCCTTCTCCTAGTGTTCCCCAGACTCTAGCCCCTCTCTAAAACCCTGAGCCCATGTGCAATTAGGGCCCAACATCTACATTTTTAAATCAGGATAGCATTTCATATTATACTCTGCTTTATAACCAGATCTTTGTAATGCTTTATGGATTATGACTCCTTAACTTACCATACAGTCTTCACAGAACAAAGATCATAGCATTTCACATGCAATAAATAAATCTTACATCAATATCATCTCAATAGCTCCTTTCTTTTGTGCCACTGATTTCTACAATATCCTATTTCCAAAGCTTCCAATTTCCTTTCTCTATTCTCTCCTGAGCCTCCCTCTCAAGGAGCCTAGATTTTTATCATGATAGATGAAGAAAGCCACTACAGGGTATTGATCCGGGAAGGGACCTGAGGGGATTATGGTTTTCAAAAGCTCACTCGGGCTGAGGTGTGAAGAGCCTGGCTTATAGGAGTAAAAACGATGAAACCGGAGTGGCCAGTTAGGTAAGGGATGGCCATCATCCAGAAAGAGCTGATGACAGAAATTGATTTATCCGAACTTCCCAGAAAGCCTGTCTTAAAATTCCACTTCTCTGAGCCAGTAAGTGCTGTTAATAAAAGGACAGCCTCTGACAGTGAGATGGAAAGAAGGAATGGCTTGTGTGCGTGCAGCTACACAGGCACATGTTGGGCTGAGGGAGCCCATTTACCTAAAGAGTAAAAAAAAATAAGACAATAGCAGAAATGAGCTCCCCCACCTCCCTCTCACTCACTGACCCTCCCGTTGACTCAGGCATGCTGGGAGTGGAAGAGTCTGCCTGTCAGGAACCCCATGGGTTGTCTTAGCAATAGTTCAGCCCAACTTTTCTGAAGTAGAGAAATGCTTCCAAGTTGGAAAAGCCACCCTTGAAGTATCTGGCTTGGATGTGCACTGTCAGGAAGGCATTGGGGAGCCCTGGAGGAGTCTGAAGAGGGAACCTCCACCTTTTTATGTTCGCTGAATTCTTTTTTAACAAAATAGGAAACCCTGGGCATTTTACTTTTGGGAATGGTATGTAGGGGCCTCATCTCAGGGAACAGAGAAGAGCAGGGAAACATTGGTGCAGACTGCCAGTCCCCAAGTTAAGGAAGGTAACTAAGATAAGGTGGTCCTGCCATTCCTTCGTTTATCTTCTCTTCCCAGCATAGTAATAAGCAGGCCCTGTCTGGCAGCCCAGACTGATCTCACCCCACCCCATTGCAGAATGGAGGATATTAGCACCTGCCTTTTACCAGCAAGGGGGCACTACGTCCCCACCTTGCCATTTACAAATATATATATATATATATATGACATACTGCCCATTCGAGAATACAGAATACTCAAGAACCTCCTATTTTCACTTAACAAAATGGTATGAATCACTTCTACAGGAACATCCCAGCGGCAAACTCCCTCAGGATGACCTTGTACCAGTGTCTCCTGCCTAAACCATTCCTCCCTGCAGCCGCAGCAACTATGTGACCTTCCATCCTCTGTCCCAGTTTGTGGGATTGTGTTCTGACCTTCAGGTCCCCAGACGCCAA
This sequence comes from Acomys minous, assembly GCF_964271855.1. Lineage (NCBI taxonomy): Eukaryota > Metazoa > Chordata > Mammalia > Rodentia > Muridae > Acomys > Acomys minous. The sequence continues at coordinate 111,569,872 of NC_140494.1, forward strand.
CTGAGTCATCTTGAATCCATTCTGCCAGCACCACAGAGTCTTGGCTCATATGACCTGTGCTCCCTGCTGGGCTTGCTCTCTGAGTACCAAGGTTGACCTAACTTTCCCCCTGAACTTCCAAGCCCTTTTGCCTACCTGAATATTGCTTGAGTCAGGTTCCGATGTGCCTTCCACCTAAGCTTGAAGAGAACATGCTTGTGGTATTTTAATATCATTCATGTGCACCAGTCTATTCATATGTCTATAATTTTCTCTTTCATTTTTTTTCCTCCCCTTTTCCCATACCTCCTCTTTGCCCTGGCCTTCCTCTCCAGCTTAAATCTGTACTCTTAGAGCACTGGTTCTCAACCTGTGGGTCACAACCTCTTTGAGGGGGGGATATAAATAACGCTTTCACATAGGTCACCCAAGACCATCCTGCATATCAGATATTTACATTATGATTCATACTGGTAGCAAAATCATAGTTATGAAGTAGCAACAAAAATAATTTTATGTTTGAGAGTCACCACAACATGAGGATCTATGTTAAAAGATTGCATCATTAGGAAGATTGAGAGCCACTGGCCTAGAGCAATGGACCTCAAATCCAGCTACACTTTAGAAACACCCGAGGATATTATTGAAGTACAGATACTTTTACCTCAGTCTCGGTGAATTGATAATAACTGCTTTTCAAGGCTGCCTACAGTCAGGCTGGAACACCAGGTCCCCAGAGTTTGGATCGCAGATGAAAAGGGCACAGGGTCATTCAGGGATGCCAGAGATGCTGGGTGAGGACCAGGCATGGACCACATATGTGGACAGGAACAGGCAGATGTAGGCTTTGATTTTTTTTTTTTAAACCTACTTTATGTGAGATTCCTTAATGCCTCTACCTCCCTTCTAACCCACTGACCTTAGGTAGGAGAGAAAGGTAGGAGAGGTTAGTAGGGACAGGGGATGTGGACCTTTTTAGACTCAATTCGTTGGGGCAACTCCACTTTTCATCTCCAGAATTTCGGCAGTCCAGCAAAGCGACAACAAACACAGCAGCAGAAACCAGCAACAGTGGGAGCAAAAGCAGGGACCAACAGCAGCCTCTTTGAAGTTTTCTCCAGAGTGTTTCTCTCAAGGAGCATCTGGAATTGAAATAAAGTGATAGGAAGCCAAGCGAAGCAATGCAATCTCTCTCTGTTTTGGGGCTCAAATTTATACCCTCCCAAAGTCTGCACAAGGAGGTTTTTCAGCTGGCAAAGACCATGCTCCCATATGAGGCAGTCCCCAGCTAACAAAGATCACTCACCCTCTCAAGAGGCAGATTCACATCCCATACTTAGGGATAAAAACAAAAACATATATACATAACATAACCAAAACTTCCGCTTCAGGCAGAAGCAGGAATCTGCCAGGAAGTGGGGGCTAGAGCTTGCTTGCCTCACGTGGCTTTGCTCTGCTGCCTGTTTGTTCTGGCAAAGTTGTTATGGAAGTCTAACTCTAAGAAATCACTCACTGAATCTCCATCCCTGATGAAACTCCATGACCAAAAGCAAGTTGAGAAGGAAAGGGTTTATTAAGCTTACACTTCCACACCATAGCCCATCACTGAAGAAAGTCAGGTCAGGAACTCAAGCAAGGCAGGAACCTAGAAGCAAGAGCTGATGAAGAGGCCATGGATGGAGAGGTGCTGCTCACTGGCTTGATCTCCTGTGGCTTACTCAGCCTGCTTTTTTTTTTTTTTTTTTTTTTATAGAACTCAGGACTTGCAGCCCAGGCATGGCACCATCACAATGTCCTGAGTCCTCTCTCATAAATCACTAATTAAGAAAATGCTTATCAGAGACTTGGGATAGAGGAGGCCCCAGGAAGTCTATCAGAGTCACCCTAGCTAGACTCCTAGCAGCAGGGGATATGGACCCTGAAGTGACCACCTTCTGTAGCCAGGCAGGACTTCTAGTAGAGGGGTAAGAACATCAACCCAGGGCTAGAGAGATGACTCAGAAGTTAACAGAGCTGACTGCTCTTCCAAAGGTCCTGAGTTCAATTCCCAGCAACCTCATGGTGGCTCAAAACCATGTGATCTGATTCCCTCTTCTGGCCTGCAGGAGTACATGCAGGCAGAGCACTGTAGATATAATAATAAATAAATAAATCTTTAAAAAAATAAAAATAAAATAAAAAGAACATCAACCCAACCACAAAACCTTTGGCCCCAAATTTTGTCCTGCTGACAAGATGTATAGGGACAAAGATGGAGGGAACAGCAATCAAAGTCTGGCCCTACTTGAGACCCACCCCATGGGAGAGAGCCAATTCCTGACATTATTAATGTTACTCTGTTATGCTTGCAGACAGGAGCCTAGCATAACTCCTCTGAGAGGCTTCACCCAGCAGGTAATGGAAACAGATGCAGAGACCCACAGCCAAAAATTAGACAGAGCTCAAGGAGTCACATGGAAGGATTGGGTTTAAAGGTTGAGGGAACTGGGTGCACCAAGGACTCCACAAGAAAATCCGTAGAGTCAACTAACCTGGGTCCATGGGGCCTCACAGAGACTGAACCACCAAACCAAAGAGAATGCACAGAACGGACCTAGACCCCTGCATGTATGTAGCAGATGTGCCGCTTAGTCTTCATATGGGTCCCCCAAGAACTGGAGCAGGGACCCTCTCTGACTATGACGACTCCCTTTGGACCCCATTCCCCTAACTGGGATGCCATATCTGGCCTAGTGGGAGAGGATGCACCTGGTTCTGTAGCAATTTAATGTGCCAGGGCGGATTGGTACAAATGAGGGACCTCCTCCTTCTCTGAGGAGAAGAGGGGACGATGGGGGAGGGGTGTGTGAAGGGCGCTTGGGAGGAGTGCAGGAGGGGGCTGGCAATCAGGATGTAAATTGAATAAATAAATAAATTTAAACTAAAATAAGGAAAACGCCCTACAGGCTTGTCTACAGCCTGATCTTGTGGAGGTATTTTCTCACTTGAGATTCCTTCTTCTCGGATGACTTTAACTTGTGTCAAGTTGACATAAAACTAGCCAGCACAGTAGTCCTATTGGGGATGAGGTACTGTCCTTGAGCACCGAGTGAAGATGCTCATGGAGCAAGAGGCTCCAAAAAGCACCAGAAAGGAGTAGGGATGAGGCCTCCCCAACCTCCCATACTCCCTAAACCCTACCAGGATGCAGAGGCGTTATCTAGAAAACAATGGCTTTGAAGATGGCATAGATGGCTTGGTGATACCATCCACTATGGACAGCAGTAGTGGAATGACCTTGGCAGACACATAGTTCAGGCCTTTCCAGTCATGGCTCCACATAAAAATTAGAAAGAGCAGAAGAGGAGCTGATATAAAGCTTAGCTGGTAGGGTGCTTGCCTAACATGCCTTAGGTCCTGGGTTCGATCCCCAACACAACATAAACTAGATGTGTTGGTGCATGCCCATAATCCCTGCCCTTAGAAACTAGACGCGAGAGCCAGCCTGGGCTACATACCATGCAGTTTCAAATAAATAAATAAAATTTAGTAAAAACGACAAAAAGTTGTCTTTCTTCCCACTCCAGACCAACCCACCAGAATAAAGTCCAGAAAGCTAAATGTAAACATGAAATCCATCCAAAGAAAAGCGGAGGTGCTGAGAGAGGTAGACTGTGAGTGATTCAGAAGACCCAGGGTCTGCTCCCAGGGTCTGCTCCTAGTACCCACATCCAATGGCTCACAACTGCCTGTAACTCCACCCCCCAGGGGCAACTGACACCTCTAGCTGCCCTGTACTCAAGTATGCACATACCCCCCCCCCCGCACAGACACCCACAAACATACAAACTTTAAAATTAAAAAGTTCTTTAAAACAAATTAAACTAAAACTGGAGGTACTACCTTCTCTGTAGATAAATAGACAGGATGGCTCACGTTCTCTGTTTAGAACAAAAATAGAAACCCAAGTGACGTGGACTGGAACCAGGATCATCAGAGGTAAAGGCTGGGCCAACACAGACACTTGCACTTGATGTCTCTTCTCTTTGTGAATTACTTCTGGCCTGCAAACCCCTCCATCAGCACTAAGCTGAGCAACATCGGTGTCCCCAGCTCCTTCTCAGCAGGCCATATTTTGGCAAATAGTTTAGGCCACCAATCAAACACACTCTTGGTACCGCTTCTCACCGCGCAAGCTTCCGTGTTCAACCTGGGATCTCTGATCAGTGGGCCCATGTCAAGTTCATGCTCCTTCTATCAGTGCCCCTCACTAATACTGTAACACGCACGTGAAGAGCTTCTCCTTGCGTCGGACTTTATGACGGAAGAGGCGGCTTCTTACTGTCTTTTAATTTCAGCACCATTCGGTAGATAAGACTATGTGGACGGAGATGGTAGGTAGCTTACTGAAGCTCCTGGCTGGGAAGTCAGAGAGCAAAGCTTTTGAGTCCTGTTGATGCTAATTTTCAAGCTCGGTTTTATTTGGGGTATTTACTGCCTCTGCCTCCCTTTTCCACCTCAATCCCTTCTGACATCCCAACACTAGGTAGGAGAGAAAGGTTAGTGGGGAGAGGGGTGTAGACCTCTTCTCCTGGCTGCTTAGGGTCTATTGAAGCACCTCTCTTCTCTTCCTTCCCTTCTCTCCTTTCCTCCCCTCCCCCCTCTCTCTGGGAGTACTATTCTCCAAGTGTTCCTCATAGCCCTCTGTCTGTCTGTCTGTCTATCTGTCTATCTGTCTGTCTGTCTCTTCTCTCTCTCTCTCTCTCTCTCTCTCTCTCTCTCTCTCTCTCTCTCTCCATCCTCTTCAAACCACCACGCGCTGTTTTGCTCCGCGAGCTCTCCTATTTTATACCCTTCAGAGTCCTCAGCATTAAACTAACTGCAGCTGGCAAAGACCACACCCCACATGAGGCAGTTATCAGCTGTGGACGAACTGAAGCCCAAACTAAAATCCCACACTTGGGATTAAAACAAAAGCATGTTTACATAACATAACTGAGTTTACAAAGAAACCAAAACTTGCATTACAGAGTCCACACCTTCTGATTCTAGAACTTGTGGATGGTGAAAGGTAGAGTCTTGAGCTAAAAGTGTGAGCTGTTGTCACTGGACAGAACTCAGAGCAAGAACAGAACTGCTCCGCATGAGACAGAGAGGAACTGTATCATTAAAGCAAGGGAAGGACAGGGCAGGACAGGGTCCATGGATGAGAGGGGAAGAACTGAAAAAGAGCACCCAAGTAGTGGGGAAACCAAAATTTTTTTGGGCAAAAGAAATGCCTAGAATCTGTTTTTAAACATTTATTGAAGTGTGACTTATGAAGTGTGCCATACATATTTAAAGAATATATGTCTATAAATCTGTCCCCAAAATCTCAAACCCTAGGCAAACCCTCACTCATATTTTCTAGAATTTCATGTTGGTGTGGAATCAATACTCCTGCCTGAGGTCTTTCATCCATTGTAATCACTGAGATTCATTTATGGTTTTTTGTTGGTTGGTTGGTTGGTTGGTTTTTGGTTTTTCGAGGCAGGGTCTCTCTGTGTAGCCCTGGCTGTCCTGAACTCACTTTGTAGACCAGGCTGGCCTCGAACTCACAGTGATCCGCCTACCTCTGCCTCCTGAGTGCTGGGTTTAAAGGCGTGTGCCACCATGCCCGGCTTCATCTATGTTTTAATGGTGAGTGAATCTTTAGCTCTGACCAAAATATCTGACAGAATAATGTTAAGGTAAACATAATTATTTTGGCTTATAGTTTCAAGATGTGTGTGTCTTTAACTGCCAACAATTATCTGGGAAGAGAATCTCAATTAAGAATCACCTGCATTAGGTTGGCCTAGGGGAACTGTTAACTAGAAGGCCAGCTGAGCATAGGCCTTGCCAGCCAGAAGGCAACACCAGGCTTAGTCACTGCTCTCTGCTCTTGACTGTGGAGAGTAATTAACTAGCTGCTTGAGTTCCTGCCTTGACTTCCCAACAATGACAGAGCGTTTCCTGGAATTGTAAGCCAGAAAAAAAAAATCCTGTCTTCTCTAAGTTGCTCTTGGTCAAGAGATTTTGTGATAGCCCAAAAGAAAAAGTGACACTAGAACAGAAGCCTGTGGACCTCTGGCTTCTTGGCCTCAGGCACCAGGCAGGAGCCACTCACTTCATGACACACAGGCGTCAGAGACAAGACACCCCTAAGAATCTGTCCCCATGACCTACTTCCTCAGCCACATTCCACCTCCTAAGATTTCCAGAACATCCAAAACTAGTGCTACTAGAGCCATCATTGGGGTGTATGGGAACACATTTCATATTCAAAGTATGACAAGTGTCTATCAAAACTTCACTCCTTTTTATTGCAGAGATGTATCTCCTTGTAGGAATATGTCAAAATTGGCTTCCCCATTCACTCACTGGTGGACCTTTGGGGTACTCCCACCTTAGGCCTATTACACATGACATGTGCGCTAAACGTTCTTCCTCAGGCCCTTCCACAGAAGCGTGCTTTCGTCCCCTAGCTGCGGAGCAGCTGTGACCAATGCTGGGTTTACATGTAACTGTCCAGAAGCTGCTATTCAAGGCAATCATCTTAGCGATCCATGGGAATTCCAATTTCTCCCTGTCCTTCCTCGCACTTGGGATTGGCAATCTCTTTTTATTTTGAATCTTTCCATGAAGCATTGTGCCGTGGTTTTAATCTGTGTTTCCCTAGTAGCAAAGTCATCATCTCATCTGCTTGTTTACTACCATATATAACCACGTACGTCTTTCTTGATGAGGGAACCTTTATGATTTTTCTCCACATTTTTCTTATGGTTTTGTTGAGTTTTGATATTTATTGAGATGTTTGCCGAAATATCTCAGTAGGGAGAGAGTTAGAATGAAGATAGAAATCTAGAGGTGTGTTACGCAAACGTCTCCTTTCAGCATGTGGCTTGAATTTTCATTTTATCAATAGAAGTTATTGATATTGATGAAGTTCCACTTTTCTTTTTTCATTTTAAAGTGTGTGTGTGTGTGTGGTATGTGTGTGTGTGTGGTGTGTGTGTGTGGTGTGTGTGTGTGGTATGTGTGTGTGTGTGGTGTGTGTGTATGTGTGTGTGTGGTGTGTGTGTATGTATGTGTGGTGTGTGTGTGTGGTATGTGTGTGTATGTGTGGTGTGTGTGTGGTGTGTGTGTGTATGTGTGGTGTGTGTGTGTGTGTGGTGTGTATGTGTGGTGTGTGTGTGTGTGTGTGTGTGTGTGTATGTGGTGTGTGTGTGTGTGTATGTGTGGTGTGTGTGTGTATGTGGTGTGTGTGTATGTGTATGTGTGGTGTGTGTGTGTGTGTGGTGTGTATGTGTGGTGTGTGTGGTGTGTATGTGTGTGTATGTGTATGTGGTGTGTGTGTGTATGTGGTGTGTGTGTATGTGGTGTGTGTGTATGTGTGTGTGTGTGTGTGTGTAGCACTGAAGTCACTGAGGGTGGATATGTGTACATGAGTACAGGGGCCATCAGAAGATAGAGAGAACATCCTAACTTGGCTGCTGGAAACCAGACTTGGGTTCTCAGGAAGAGCAGCACTCACTGTGAACCACAGAGTTATTTCTCGGGCCTCTTTCTTTTCTTTTATTGATTATATATTTGGTGTCACAGGTTTAAGACCTTTGCTTATCTCAAAGTCACAAAAAATATTCTTGCATCTTTTTTTCTAGAAATGCTATACTTCTCATCTTTACACTTAGATTTATGACTCATTCCAGTACATCTTTGCATAGGAAGGAAGTAGGGAGCCATGGCTATTTTTGCCTGTTGGTACCAGTCATTCTGTCACCATCGGCTGCTGAGCTGGCCTCCATCTTCTGACTGTCTTTGTGCTTTTGTCAGACTCATCTGGGAGCTGAGGGGATAGACCAGTTGGTACGGTGCTTTCCTTGCAAGTATGAAGGCCTGAGTTCAGTCCCCAAAACCCATGTGAAAAGTGTCAGTCCTGACGCTTGTAATACCTACTGCTGGGAATGTAGAGACAAGTGGACCCCTGGGGTTCACTGGCCAGCCAGCCTCGTCTGCTTTGCAAGTTCCAGGCCAGTGAGAGAACCTGCCTCATCAAGAGGTGATCATTGCTGAGGAGAAACACCTGAGTAGACCTTTGCTGCCACACACACACATACACACATGCACTTGCACACATATGACTACATCACACACACACACACACACACACACACACACACTTCACATAAATGATGTCTCTCTGGATTCTGTCTCTTTCCCATTGACCCATGTCACATTGTCTTCATTGTAGTAAATCTTCATCTAAAACAGTGTAGGCCTCTAATAGCTTGGTTTTTGTTTTGGTCTTTTGTTTGTTTGTTTTGTCCACTTCAAGTTGTTTTGCCTATTCTAAGTGCTTTGCATTTTCATGTGAGCATGAGAACCAACATCAAGTTCTATTAAAAAAATGATTTTAAATGTGTTGATTCCATGGATGCGTTCATTAAGAATCTGTGTCTTGACAGCATTAAATCTTCCAATGTATGAAACTTGCAGGAATTCTCTGCAAACTGGATTTTTAGAGACACTATCTGATGGAATGCTTTTATTAAGTCATTAATGTATGCTTAAAAACATGTTGCAGTAGTGTATATTTGTGTTTGAGAACAATTGACAGGGCCAAATTTTGTGTCTCGATCAACATATTGCTAGTGCTGAGCAACCTATGTGTAGCCAAGAGCAAGGGGTTATGAAGCAAAGGTGAGTTTCTGGGAGTCAGTAGGAAGTTTGCAGTAGACCTCCACCAACAGCACAACTGCTAGTTTAGTAAAGGTATTAACTAGGTCTCAGGGACCAGAAGAGCTTCTGGTGACATCTGAGCCAATAGGCTGAGAGCATTTTCCGGGAGACAGAAACCCACTGACCCACAATGTGCCTTGGATCTGTCCTGCCTCTCCTGGAACAATAAAAGCAAAGGTCTGGCCACAGTACTTCAGAACAGAGCAGACTAGCTCTGTTGCCTAGCAACTGGCTCCCCATTGCCTAGCAACTGACATTATGCTCCCTGCCTGTCACTAACCAGCACACTTAGAAGGCTTCTAGCTGGAAACTAGTAATAAGTTTCCCTGTCTTCCTTCCTCTCTTGTCTTGTCCATCTGTCTGTCTTTCTTTCTCCTCTTTGCATTTTTTTAAAACAGTGTCTCACTTTGTAGCCCCAACTTGCCTAGACTTTGCTAACCCCTTGCCTCCGCCTCCCTGATGCTGGGAATGCAGGCCTGCCCCACTATACTCAGTGTTTTCTTCCTTCATCTCCTCTTTGCCCTTTCTCCTCTCCGTTCTCTTTTGAGCTCTTTCTTTTTTTTTTTATTGAAGTTCCTTTCCTAATGTAAAACCTGTGCTTCTCTCTAGCCTTCCTCCCTTACATTTACAGAGCACTTCTGCCTTGGGCTCACTTCCTACACAAAGCTGACACACCAGGTTGAAGATCAGCTACCTCTACTTGCTTCCCAGGATGAAGAAGAATCCAGTGACTTCTAAAAGCTGCCAAAAATTTCCCTGTATCGCCAGACTCAGTTTCTAGACCATCCAGAGTAAAGATTGGAGTTGGCACAGGACAAATAATTCAATTTTGCTTTTCACTTACTTCCTTGCTCTCCAAGAAGCATTCTGTAGCTGCTACCTTCCTCGATCCCAGCAGAAACCGAGGAACAGGACAGTGCTCATTCACAATCCTCCAGCCAGGACTTAGAACTTGATACCAACAAAACAAAATGAAGGCATGAGTCAGGCGAGGTGGTACACGCCTATAGTCCTAGCACTCGGAGGCTGAGGCAGGAAGAGTTTAAGTTTGGGAAATTATTCTAGGTACTTGTAAAAGAGAAGCATCCTTCTTCCCTCATGCTCTGTGTGGGGTGCAGATAGCAGTTCTAGGAACCAAAAATACAGGAAGCAGGACTCTTTATACATAGTGTATTCAGGGTTCTCTTCAACGCTTTAACCTATCCAACTTTTTAATTAACAGTCACTTGCTAGGAAACATAGAACATTATTGAACCTCATAGATAAAATGGGGGGGAAAGTCAGTATTCACTAAATATTTTCCATTTCTAGCCTAAAGTTTAGGGTGGGGTCGTGTGACTAATTTTGGCCAATGATTGGTTTGTGAGCCAGGCTCTTCCTCCATCTTTTTACTTCCCTCTATGAAAGAGGGACACCAGGCCCATGCTAGACTTCGTGTAGATGTGAAATAAGCCTTCCTGTATGCAGTCACCACAGCTGGGGCCTTGTCTGTGCCTGTGACTCATGTCAGTGAAGATACCCAGACTTCACGCTGCAGCTGGGAAACAGAGCCCAGGCTTAGTGAGCTGTCAGGAGGAGCAGCAGCTACAACGAGCTTTGCCTCCTGAAGGCAACCTTTTTGCCTTAATTTTTTTTTCCTGCACTAGCAATGATATTGAACACCATTCAGAAAACCAGAACCATGACCAAAGGTCATCGAAGTGGCCTCTGTGTGGTGACTATAAATAAAGTCTTAAGCACGAATTTCAGAAGACCTGCTCCACGAGATCGTTACCGCCTCTTGCTTATGTGCCTCCGGCTGCAGACTGACGGCATAGACACCTCTGCCTGTCCTTTGGCAGAACCCACATAAGAAAACTTTCCTCCCAGAGGTGTGCTGGGTTCCTGTGTCTGCTATGGAGTTGACATCAAAACAATCCCGCAACAGGAAGAACCAGGAGGCGGCCGCCTGCTCACGCTGACAAGAATCCCTCCTTCAACAGGAAGACCGGAGGTGGCTTCATCTGATGCGTGGTTACGTAACACTGTCTCCCTCAGAAAAGTCCTCAGCCAGAAACGATTGCCACAGCCCACAAATAAAGGCGTAAAGCTCTCTCTGAGGCCCCAAAGCTTTTCTTGGATTTGCCTTGGAGCTCTCAAAAGGTAAGGTAGCTGGTGACAGCATTGGGGCCAGGCATCTCCCAGAATGGAGCGCTGGGCTCTCCCTAGAGAATTCGGAAGTTTGCAGCTTAACCATGTTCCCTTCAGGCAAGGCTGTTCTGCAGGTGGGTGGAGCTGAAACCGCTATTTAGAGCTAATTGCTGAAGGATCGTTGTAAGTGCTGAGAGGGAAAGCAGGAAGAAACAGCTGGGCAGCACATCAGTCTCAGCATGGCAGACATACTCGCGTAGAGAAGGAAGGATGACTGTTGGACCGTTTCTGCGTCTCAGAGCTCAGGCATTTAGAATTCTTTCAGATGTCGACACAAAGTCCTTTTGACATGTACACCCAAATGATGGTCTCGAGTGACAGGAACATGCAAGGGTATTTCAAATCTAACACTGCCCTTTGCTATTCTGCCTGTGCGGCTCCTTAAAGCTCACTGTTGTCACATGAAGGAGACCAGCTCTCAAGAAGCAAGGATGGCCAAGAAGAGACCAGAGGGATATTGTCTGTGTGTGATGTCCAGACTGGTAGGTCTAGAGCTTGTTCCTACAGGGAGAGCCTGGTCTGTGAAGGCCTGGATTGTCCTGTCACCCACCACCCTGCACCCTGCACCCAGGCACCCGGTTCCTAACAGATATGTGGGAGGCTGGAACAAAGGGGCAATTTCCTGTCCCACTATAGGCCAACCTCCTCACCTAGAAGCCAGAGGCTTAGATGTCATTCTGCGTCTAACTCTACTGCCAAACACACCCTGAATGGGCCCAGCTCAACAGTGGGCTGACCCTATGATTCAGAAATTGAAAGATAGCACAGTGACAGCCAAGAAACTCCAGGGTATATTTGCCCAAACATGTTTTATTTATTTAAATTAGAAGGCTACCTGTGATGAAGCCACCGAAGCGAAGTGAAACAAAGCCATTACTAATATGTTGGCAATAAAATGACATTTTTCTCTGGAGTTTGGTTGAGAATGACCAGGTTGGACACTGCAGAGATGGCTCAGTAAAAGAGCATGCTGCACAAAAGCATGGGCCTGAGGTCAAAGGTCAAATTCTCAGAACCCACAGTGGAAGACGAGAACTGGCTAACACTCAAGGTAGCCAGTTCTCTTGTGCCATGGCACATGAATTCACACACATACAAACACACAGACACACACACACACACACACACACACACACACACACACACACACGGGGCGGGGGGGGGGGGGAGAAAGGGGGGGCCATGTGAGGGACTAGAGATTACAATTGAAACAGTCATCACTAGAAATTGATACTTTGATACTTATCATAACTGGCCCATGCTTGTGGAACCAGTGCCTGGTAGAGCGCCTGCACGCCTGTGCCACACCCATTGTTCTTAGTGCCTGTTACTGAGCTGGAGCACACCACGGACATGTCTGTACTTACTAGAGCAAAAGCCAGATTTTGTCTTGTGAGGTTAGGGATGGAAGCCTGGTCCTCAGACACTAGAAGCTATCCTCTTACTCACGGGTCACAAACTCAAGCGTCCTTGAGTAAAGCTGCCCAGAGCCATGGAAGGGGAAAAGGCAGGTTGTGGAGACAGCCCTGGACTATCTTGAGGCACTACTGATAACAGATGAGTCATTTGGGGATGTTCAGCCCTTGCTCCCTCTGTTGATTCTAGTGTGACCTCTGAGGAACACTGCCTGACATCGACAACCTTAGTCACTTCCCTTCCAGGGCCGTCATTCCAGCTGAGGAGTATGAGACAGAAGCCTGCTGGGAAAAGTAAAGCAGAAAATGGGAGAGAGGCAGGGTGGTTTTTAGAATGTTTGGTGGTGTCCCCTTGTTAAAAGAGCGAAATCTTCCAGAAATGCAGCAAAGCAGAGCCTGAGCTTAGTCTTCAGGCACAAGAAGTCTAGTGAAAAAAAAAAAAACACTCACATGGCTCAAAAGATAGGTGTGGAGCAATAGCCAAAGGCCTGGAGTCTGGCTATATATAGACTCCGACAGGCAAAGTCACAGAAAGCCCTCTTGGCCTGTTTTCTAAATACACCATGCTCTAGTAAGGATCAGCGATTTACTTATTTTAAAAGGTGTTTCCTAAGTTCCAGGCCAGATCTACTGAAAGAGGATCTTCAATAAAGAGGCTTCAAGTCATTGTGCCTGTGAGTGTGTGTGAGTGTGTGTGAGTGTGTGTGCGTGCATGTCATACAGTGGTTTAAAGTTGATGTCAGGCATCTTCCACAGTTACTCTCCACCTTATGTTGTGAGGCGGGCTCTCTTGTTGAACCTAGAGCTTGTCAGCTTGGCTAGACTGGCTGGCTAGTAACTTCTAGCAATCCTCCTGTCTCTACCTCCCCAGCGCTGGGCTTACACCACCATGCCTGTTTGTTGTTTTATTGTTGTTGTTAATAACATGGGCTCTGGGAAATGCAGTTTTCACAGAATTACTTTCCTGAGCGAGCCATCTTCTCAGCCTTTAAATTGGAATTAATATTCTTTCAGTTTTAACCTTTTAAACGTGTATGGGTGTTTTTCCTGCATATACATCTTTGCACTACTCGCATTCCTGGTGCCCGTGGACGCCCAAAAGTGTCAGATGCCCTGGAAATGGCGTTACCGATGGCTGTGAGCCTCCACGTGAGAGCTGGGAAATGAACCTGGGTCCTCTGCAGGAGAACCCCGAGCTCGTAAACACTGAGCCATCTGTCCCTCTCAGTAAGTCCTCCTGTAGCTCTTAGGACTAGGCAAGTTTGGAAACAGCCTGGCCTGGATAGTGGGGTAGTGGGAACTAATTCCAGATTAATTTTGACTGAGTGTCCTATTTGCTCAAGCCTCTTCACTCAACACACACACACACACACACACACACACACACACACACACACACGCACGCACGCACGCACGCACCTTGCAGCACTGCAGATCCCTGCACCCGGCCTGCAGACCTCCAGACGCCCCTCACCTCCAGCCTAGTAAGGCCGCTCGTAACCTGTGTTCTCGGAAGCATCCCAGCAAAGCCAACCCTTTCTCTACCGGCTGAAACCTAACATGCTCTGTTTCTGCTTGTTTGCTTTCTATTAGGTGATAGGGGCTCAAGTCTACAGTATACTGTAGGGAGGAATGGGAGGGCTGGTGGCACATTGTGGTGATAAAGGACGGGAGGAGAGGAGGGGACAGATCTGGGGAAGGAAGACAAGTGGTGAATAGGAACTTTCATGGGTCAGAAAACCATGCCTGTAGCCATTTGGCAAACTGTGTCAGAGCACGCCTTAATGAAGAGACATCCTTAGGAGTGTCAGCCGGAGCTGCCTGAGTGACGGGCGACTGGATGATGCCCATTCCGTGATCCTGTGCATGCCGTGTGAGCAGGCTAGGGATTAGGCTTCACAATGCCAGGGCAGGCTTGCTAGGGCTTCCCCATCGGGGACCTGCTCTCCACGTTGGGTACCTTGGCTTAGATAGTTCAGAAAGGCTTAGTGAGAAATTCTGTTGCAACTGCTTGTTGAAGCAAAGAGGGGGAAATGGGGTGGGGTGGGGGGGAGGAGAGAGGAGAGACAATGCCAAAAATGAAAACTCATTTTAGCTCTTCTATTAAAGCCAGATGTATTTTAGGCCCTGTTTCTAGGCAACTGCACAATGGTAATATTCTTGATTTTTTTTTTTTAAAGACTCACAACTGTCAGAGTCAGTAAAGGTCAGAAGGTGATTATAAAGTAATAAGGATGACACGCAAGAACAGAATCACTCCTGGGTGCTCGGGAAGCACTGACATTTTATATTTTGCATTCATTTTCAGAAACCCTGAGCTCTCACTCGGGGCTCTTGCACTGTCCCCTTGGCAAGTCTCCTGTGCAGTCCAACCTGCCCGTATAGGACACTGGCGTGGAACCTGGCCCTCTGTCATCACACCTCTCAAACCACTCCCTGAGGATCAGTGTAGTTCCCACCTAGTGGGCCTGCTCCGCTAAAGAAGAGTGGGCAACAACCCTCTAAGAATGCCTCAGAAGCGACACAGAGCTTTACAGCTGGCAACTGTCCTGGAGCGCAGACCCGAGGCTCAGCACAAAGAACGGGGACCCAGAGAAGAGGAGGAGGAGGAGGAGGAGGAGGAGGGGACGGCGACACCGCAGTCCAGAAGTGTGTGGCTATGCCTCGCTTGGCACTAGTCAGGCCTGATCTTCCTTGTGCTGACTTTGATTTTACATCCCATGTGACTCTGGAACAGGAAGGGAAAGGGACATTTATTAAGTTCTTCAAGCACTCTGCTAAGCAGGTCCTGTGTTCATGGTGCCTATCAACTCCATTTTCACAGCCGCGGAGGGTTCTC
Organism: Acomys minous; assembly: GCF_964271855.1. Classification (NCBI taxonomy): domain Eukaryota; kingdom Metazoa; phylum Chordata; class Mammalia; order Rodentia; family Muridae; genus Acomys; species Acomys minous. The sequence goes on from NC_140494.1 coordinate 111,585,034, forward strand.
GTTTTTTTTGTAGAGGAAAAAGCTGGGTCTTAGAGCAACTGAAGAGTGTCTCTAGCTCCCTCGCTTGCTGCGTAAGTCCTCATCCTTACAAGGCTCTGTATGAGAGTATATGAAGTAATCTGCATGAAGATGCAGCGGTTCTGGACACATTGGACACTCAGAGCATCCCTGAACTGCCATCCTTCAGAAGTGAGGGCGAGTCCTCGCCTGCCCTTCAGCACTCGGACCACTTGGCAAGTCCGTTTCCCACTTCCCCACCCTTCCACCTCTGGTCAACCCTCCTGATCCTGCTGCTAGGGCGGCCACTGACTACCCCTGAAATGCTCTCCTGCAGTGTGAAGCCCACAGACCACCCTAGTTAAGATTCAGCACCTCATCCTCCTTATTGCTTACACCTTTATCCATCCATAGCACTCAGAACCAAATAAAACACCCTGCCCTGCAATTATTATTGTATGTATGGTGTGTGTGTGTGTGTGTGTGTGTGTGTGTGTGTGTGTGTGTGTGTGTGTGCGCGCGCGCATTTATGTGTAGGTGCCCACTGAGGCCAGAATGGGGCATCAGATCCCTTTGGCACTGGAATTACAATGGAGTTACATGTGGTTGTAAGCTGCCAGACACGGGTGCTAGGACCCAAATTCAGATCCTCCTGAAGTGCTCTTAACTACTGACTCCTCTCTCTGGCCTCCATCTTATGTTTTCACCCCCTACTCTCATGAACACCACAAAAAAACAAGCTGTAAACACACCCACTTATTGGCTTGATCTTGTCCTAGCTGAGGCCCTACCCAGCTGTTCAAGAACCGTTAAATGAATACTTGAGTGTATTTCTTCTTCCTTCTCTCCCTTCCTTCATCTCTCAAGGTCATACAGTCTATTAGACCAGTAGAAGTCTTTGGCCTTCTTAAATGTGACAGAGAGGAAAATTCTGACTGTCAGTGATAATGGAACAACGGCAGGGCTCTAAGATGAAGCCTGCCCAGGACTTCTAGGGTCTCTCTCGTGGCACTGCCACTCCATGCTGAATGAGATATGTCTATAACTTTGTTTCCTTTCCTTCCCCACTTCCCTTTCTAAAACGCTGTTGAGGCTTGTGTTGCAAGTAGGCTTCCCAATATTTTGGTTCAAGCATTTAATGACGATTCCTAGATGATGCACAAAATATGCTCATGGCTGCAGCAGATGGGCATTAGCAGCCAATCCAGCAGGTCGTTACATAGTAGAGCTAAGATGGAACTATATCTTGGAGGTCCCCCAAAGGAACTATCTGGGAAGCTCAGAGGAGGCATATTATCTCAGGGATGCCCAGCAATGCTGGTAGATAAGTGAGTTGGTCCAAGAAGAGATAGGAAGGTATTCCAGGCAGATGTGGTTATGAAGCAGGAAGAGGCACTGAGGCAGTAGCGGGTAAGTGGTTCAGTTACTAACTGTAGGCTGTGGAGCACTGTGTCTCTTACGCATTATAGAAGGACTTGGGTTTTACTTGTGAAAAGTTGGCTGATCCAGTTTGTGTTCACAAGGCTCGTTTGCATGCAGGATGACTGCATTGTAAGCTTACTAAGGATAGCAAAGAAGAGCTGGGTATGGGAGGATATGCCTGTGATCCCAGCACTCAGAAAGTTGAAGCAGGGGTTGGGGAGGTGTGGGGAATTGGTGTGTGTTTGAGACTCTGGTGTGACATCCTGTCTTAGAACAATGGAGGGGCTTAGTTTAGGAGAGGTGTTTTGGTGGACAAAACACTTGCTGTAAACGCATGAAGACTGGACTTCAATCTCTAGCGCCCACTGTGAAAAGCTGGGTGGACGTGGTGACCCATCTGTTATCCCACTGCTTGGTAAGCAGAGGCAGGGGGTCCCCAGGGAAGGCTGGCTAGCTAGGCTAGCAGAATCAGCAGGCTCTAGGTTCACTAAGAGACCCTGCCTCAGTTAATAAAGTAGAAAGCCATGAGGAAAGGCACGTGACATCAATTTCCGGCCTCTACAAGTATGTACGGGCACATGAATGCACACTTGCACACACACTTGTGCCCCACACATGCAAATATACACACACTCATGCATATCATATACAACACACACACACATTCTAAAAAGCATTAAAATGAAAAAAAAAACATTCAAGACTTGAGATTCTTTTAAATGTTTTTGAGGAAGAGGAGATTTCCTGCCAACTTGTTTATGATACACTTATCCCTTTTCCAAAGTTGACAAAAAGAACCGAACCCCTCAAAAACCTGAATTGCCAAGAGGACACGTGAGAAGGGAGCATCTGTCCTGGAGAGGCTGGGGGCTCTGCACCTGACTGTGGGTGGCTGCAGTACACCCGGGGCTGCCAGCCTCCAGAGACCAGAGAATCCCTAGGCAGGAACAGCTAGTTTGAGATTGCCTGAAACTGAAAATCACAAAAAGAGCCACATGCTGGGGTCAGTTTTCATCACCAGGACCTGCCTGACCCACTTCTCAGGGATTTTCCAGGCCAGAAGCTGCATGTTGGAAGCACAGTGTTCACGGCTGTTCATGAATTATCAACTGAATCATCCAAAACAAATTAAAACAAATTTTTAAAATCCTGGTAAGCTTACAACAATCTGGAAATTTCACATATAAAAGTTGGGCTCCTACTCCCCCTCCCAGGTAGGGCACAATCTCATTTTCCAGCCACTATGTGGTCTTTAAGGCATTCAGATGACCTCTGAATCTTCAGAAACTGACCTCAAATGTCCCTGGATGCACTATCACCCCGTTTCCAGTCTGACTTTATCAGGTTATCTAAATAAAATAAAATAACAACAACAAAAAATTCCCAGGGTTGATTTCCCAATGCCAATAAAAACCCAGGCATTTAATATCAGAGAATATAATAAAAACAATATACAAAAAAGACAGGAGAGGAAATGGAGTTCAGATAGGGGAGCATAGCCTCCCCTTTAAAAAAAAAAAATCAGATGCCAAGGCCTGAGCAGCTGGGCTATTGAAAAGAAAGGAAAGATTTGGAAAGTGACAGGGTGGGGCCTGGAGAAGGGCTAGAAGGGAATTATCTCTCACAGGAAGTTGTAGAGATGGGGGAGGATGGGGAGGATGGGGAGGCAGGGGAGGTTCTTCTCCCTATCCAGCCACACGGGCTAATCCTTAACAGCAAAACATTAATATCTACGTACTTCTCCGTCTTACTGGTAATTAGACTCAACAAGCTTTAGAACTGAATGAGGTGTTAAGTGCACAGTATGTTAACTTAGGCAGGGCAAGCTTTTTCCAGTTCGAAATTAGTGCCCCGGAGAAAGAAATAAGAGGGATGGAATGTTTCGCCCAGATGGTTTGGCTCTTTAATATCTACAAACATTTCGAAAACACTTAAAATATTTTTTCAGCGTTTTCTGTGCAGTTGTATTAGGTGATGGCTGCTGGCTTGCTTGTTTCCTGTTTGATTTTTTCCTTTGCTCCCTCTCCAAACAACTTTTGGCCTCAGAAGGCTGTAGTCGGTCCCCAAAGCTGGGATTTGGGGGCAGGAGGGGGTGGGTAATAGCTGGGACTTGACTGTACCAACAGGTGGTTTCATTGTCTGAAGCCTCGTGAGTCCGCCTCAGTTCTCCCAATGAGCTCTGAGCTTGAGGGTGGATATTTGAGGGATGTGTGCTACCCACATCAAGATGAGGCTATGTCCCCTCAAAGATGGGACTTCCCTGGAGCTGAGGAAGAGGCCTACACTTCTTGATTACTGCACAAAAGGGATTGGTCTCTAGTTGGCTAAGACAGGGGTGGGACAAAATAATAAAATAAAATAAACAAATGAAAAAGAAAAAAAACAGCAGGTAAGTCCACTGCCTGAGGCTAGTCTCTCTACCCTCTACAATATCCAAAGGTGTGCTACATACTACATACTACATACGACATATGACACACTACAGCAGCTGGATAAGGTGCTTGGCAGGCTGCAGTATGGCAAGGCCATGGACGCTTCCCTTTCATTTTATAAATTCTAGTAGTGTCTCCCTAGAAAAAGCAATGAAGAGCAGGCTGGCGAGATGGCTCAGCAGTTACGAGCACTGGCTACTTTTCCAGAGAACCCAGGTTCAATTCCCTGCAGCACGTGGAGGCTCACAACCACCTAGAACCCCACTTCCATGGGATTCCATGTCCTGTTCCAGCCTCCAAGGTCACCAGGCATGCACCTGGTGCAAATGCATACATGAGGCAAAATACCACCACCACCACCACCACCAACAATAATAATGGTGACAAAATAAGTGTTATATTAATGTCAACTCAAAATGGCAGAAAATTAAAGTTACCATAAAAAAAAAAAAAAAAGCAATGATGCTTTTTTAAACTCACTTGAGTGGGGGCTGCAGGGCTGGGGCAGCTTTAGAGATGACTCAGCAGTTACTACGTGGGATGCTTTTGCAGAGACCCTGTGCTTGGTTCCTAGCACCCACATTAGGCTCACAGCCTCATGTAGCTCTGGTTCCATCTTCTTCAGGCCTGCCTCAGGCACCAGGCAGTATATGCTACATCTATACATTAGAAAAAAGAAAAAGAAAAAAAAACAAATATACTCATTTTTAAAAAGAAAACACTTGAACTCTGTTATCCTCGTCATCTGATAAGAACAATAACCCATCTGACTGCAAAAGCTGATGCTGGAATAGGCCTGCTTTTCACATTTTGCTTTGGTGTTGATGACTCATAGAACACCACCATTAGAACTTTATGTATTAATGTAAAGTTGTCATTCGAGATTTCCTCCTCCTCCTCAGGCTCCTGATATTTTATTTCCAGAAGGTCTTGGGGGCACAGTGACGGGCAGAAAAGTAGAACTTTTTATAGAAGACCAATTAAACTAATTCTCCCAATAGCCACTGCCTATCCACCATGTGTCAGATATCCTAAGCATTAGAAATGTATCAGTGAATAAGGGACTGTGAGGCAGGCTATAGGGAGTAGCTTAGCACTCTGGGACTCCTCTGGTTTGGGCTATGCACACACTCATCTTCTAATAACATATCTAGGAATCTTGAGCAATCTAAGACCCCCAGTGGCGTCAGGCTGCACACACACCTCTCTCCAAACAATGGACTAAGATTCTCTTCCCTTAATGACAATCAAGAATGGACAGTTTCTATGCAGTTGTGTTGGGAGGGCTGGCCTATCCTAGTCTTCAGAGCAAGTGTAATAAAGCCAACTGCCCTCTCAGTCAACATTAGGGAGAGTTCCCTGCTATGAATGCATAAACGGTCATGCATATGATTGAAGTCAAAAGCATCATGGCAAAGGACACAACAGTGAGCAAAAGGTTTCCTCAGGGTACCACACCTTACTTTTTCTTTCAATAAAAAATCAAAGAATTCATTCCATCCCACTCCCAAGCAGCATGAAGCTGAATTTCCTCACATGCCACCTTTTTAAGTATAAAATGTAGTTAAACACTTCCACTGTCAATAGTATTCACTGAGTGAGTATTACCACAATCCTTTTATTTGTTTGCCTTTTTAAAATGAATATGATCAATTTCTTAGCCATCAAAGCATCAACCCAGTTCATGCGTCATATGATCAAGCCTTCATTTCAATACCTAAGGTTTAGACTTTTGTCAAGAAGCGTAGCTTGTCGTAGTAGCACACACTCATGACCCCAGTACTTGGGAGATGGAATAAAGAGGCCAGCCCGGGGAAATGAGGCATTCTCTCAAAAATACAAAAAGATTAAAATAAGAAAAAATAAATAATGTCTAGTAATTGCAAATGACATAGTACTTGGCAGTCAACAGTATTTACACATACCATCATTAAACCTAATTATAAAATTCTGTCCAGTGGCTATTAATACTTAAGTGAGGAAATAATTTAGCTGAGGTGTTAGGGAAAAAATTCTCTCCTCCCCACTTAAGAAAGAACCTGAGGCACTGCAGGGTTAAACAGCTACCTCTAAATGGAGCCCTGGTGAAGAGGCCCTGGCAGGCCTTCCATAGCCATTGCGCAACTGCCCACAAAACAAAGACTTGTACGGCAGAGAGACCATGTGTCAAATATTTATTTAACTCGCTGATGAGAAGAGGCACAGAGCTTCACACCAAAGAACGTAAGAAACAGATACCCAGAGTCAGTGAGAAAAAGAACATTGTCAGAACAGTGTAGAAGACACAAAACCAGGGAACTCAACCTTCGGGAGGTTCCTCTTCTGTGGACACAAACCATCTACAACTCACTGGGCTTTCTCTAAAGTCATCGTGCAGTTTCAGGATTTGCATACGAATCAACTGTACACAGCAAGGGTTGAAGTTGTCTTCTCACAGGCCAGCAGCCTTTTCTATACAGAGCAAAACAGCAAACTCCTTCAGGTCCCCAGGCTGCACGGTCTCCGCTGCTTCCAAGTTGTGGTGTTGTAGCGTGGAAGCAGCTACGGGCAAAAGAAATCAAGATAGCTGGATTCCCACGGAAAAGAATGAGTGGGACAACGGGACAGCCTGTCAGCCCCCATCAAAGACCTCATGACCGTTGGGTACTCAGTTATGCCTGTATGCAGACTCTGAAGAGACATCATAGCCATCAAGTCGTCGAAGAAAGACATTGAAGAAATTATCAGAAGATGGAAAGATGCCCCATGCTCACAGATCCATTGGATTAACATAGTAAAAATGTCCATCCTACCAAAAGCAATCTACAGATTCAGTGCAATCACTATCAAAATTCCAACACAATAGTTTACAGAAATTGGAAGGACAATTTTAAGCTTTAAATGGAAAAACCAAAAACCCAGGATAGTTAAACAATCATGAATGATAAAAGAACTGCTAGATATTCAGGGGGAGGAGATCCCCCTCAGACACAGACATAGGGGAGGGGAGTAGGGGGGGAAGTGGGAGGAAGGGAGGGATGGGAGGATACATGGGATGGGCTAACAACTGAGATGTAATATGTATAAATTAATAAAAATGTATTAAAAAAAAAAAAAAAAGAACTGCTAGATGTATCACCACCATGCCTGATTTTAAGTTGTACTACAGCGGTCTCATAATAAAAACTCCATGGCATTGGCATAAAAACATTGATCAGTGGAATCTAATTGAAGGCCCAGACATGAATCCAAACACATTCTTTAATAAAGAAGCTAAAAAATACACACTGGCAAAAAGACAGTGTCTTCAACAAAGGGCGCTGATAAAATTAGATGTCTAAATGTAGAAGAATGCAAATATATCCATATTTATCACCCCATACAAAACTCAAGTCCAAGTGGATCAAAGATCTCAACATAAAACCAGATACACTGAACCTGATAGAAGAGAAAGTGGGGAAGAGCCGTGAGCTAGCTCATTGACAGAGAGCATCTGTAGCTCGGACAGTAAGGCCAACATTTAATAAATGGGACCTCATGAAACTGAAGAGCCTGTGCACAGCAAAGGACACTATTAGTCATAATAAGCAGCAGCCTGCAAAATGAGAAACAAGTTTTACAAACTTCACATCTAATAGATAATTTCAAAAGTAAAGTATCTTCAGCTGGCAGAATCATGCCCCTGCCAAAGCGTGAGGCAAATCATACTTAGCTGCTGCGGACAGTCTGAAGCAGCCCTATATCCCACACCTGGGATTGAAACAAAACCATATTCACACAACATAACTGGTTTTTTTAAGAAACAGACTTTCTCAGTACAAGCAATGGCTGGAATTGGGGGAGTCCTTGGGGCAATGATGTGGAAACCTAGTGTAGAGGAAACTTTCTGGAATCCATGAAGGCGATCCTAGTGGGGATGGCTTGTAATGGGGATACATTGCCTCAACTGGCCATCTCTTGTCAACAGGTGAGGCTTCCAGTAGTGGGACTGGCTCATACTTAATTGAGCTGTTGGCCAAGGGGAGGGAAGATGTCCTACAAAAATCCCCAAAGAGCCCAGGCTCATGCTAAGACAAAGGACTGTTCTCTACAAACTGACAGGAGGGGCCCTGTTGCCATGACAACATCCACACAACTCATGGAACATGGAGAGGTCAAGCAGGTGCCTACATGGAGCCTTCATCCCTTTGGTGTGGGAAGGTACTCCGCAGCTACCGAAAGAAAAATGTGGATACCGACCCAGCCACAAAACCTTTGACCTACAATCTGTCCTGTCTACAAAATACATTAGGGTAATGGTGGAACAGAACTTGTAGCCAATCAACATCTGACTTGACTTGAGGCCCACTCCAGGAGATGGAAGCCATACCTGACACTACCTGTGTAGTTAAGAGCCAAGAGAGAGACAAGATAGCCTAGAGACCTAAGGTAAAACACTATGGGCCCCTCCAAAAAAAAAATCAATAAAATGATTGCTAATGATATTCTGCTATATGAATAGATCAGTGCTTTATCTAGTCATCATCAGAGAGGCTTCCTCTGGCAGCAGATGGGAACAAAGTCAGAGACCAACAGCCGAGTATTATGAGAACACAGAATCTAAACTGAAAGTCTCCATCAGATCCCTCTCAGAGCTCAGGGAATCCCTTAGAAGATGATTTGGAAAGACTGTAAGAGCCAGAGGGGGTGGAGGACACCAGGAGAACACAGCCTTTTGAATCAACTAAGGTTGGCGCAGGTGAGCTTACAGAAACTGAAACAGCAAGCACAAGGCCCACATGAGTCTACCCAGGTCCTCTGCATAATTGTTAGAGTCACTAGCTTAGTGTTTTTATGGGACTCCTGACTGTGAGAACCAGTGGTTCTCTGACTCTTTTCCCTACTTTTGGGACACTTTCCTTCCTGTTTGGGTTTCTGTGTCCAACGTTGATGTGATGGTTTTTGCTTCATCTTACTATATTTTGTTTTGTTATATTTTGTTGTTATCTCTTGGAAGCCTTTTCTTTTCTAATGAGAGACAGAGAAGGAGTGGATCCAGAGTCGGGGGAGGGGCAGGAACTGGGAGGAGAAGAGGAGGAAGGGGACACTATAATCAAGATACATTGTGTGAGAACAGAATCTATTTTCAATTAAAAATGCAGTAACAACAAAGCCAACAAAAAAGCACAATGTCAGACACTTTTAAGAAACGACAGAGCCCTCATCTGGAGTCAAGGTCAAGACTTTATCACCTGACCCAGGGGAACTAGAGTCCATACAACAATTTTCAGTGTACAAACACGGACCTATAAGATCCAGACCAGCAGAGGGAATACGTCAAGAATTATTCACACAAAAAGAGAGTTAGGAGTTGCAAGTCCGGACCCTCAAAGCCCATGTAAACTACCAGTGGGCATGGCAGCCCGCCTGTCATTCTAACCTTGGAAGTGAAAGGCCAGGAGCTCTAGAGCAAGCTGGCTAGAAAGACCAGAGCCATATTGGCAAACCCTGAGTTTGATGGAGCCCTGGCATCAAACAGTAAGGTGGAATTGCAGTCAAAGAAGATTCCTAACAACTACCTCAGGCCTACACACACACACACACAGTATACATACAGGCACACACATATACACACACATACACATGTGCATACTCACATGAACACTCGTACATATAGACATACCACATACAGGTACATATGAAAAAATGAAAAACACAAGTTAAATAGCTGCAAACATCTAATCTCTCAAGAAAACTTTGCTACATATCCTCACTCCTATTAAGTTAGGCTTCAGACTCTGTATCTAAGCCCACATTTAGCTTATGTCCCAGCTACCACAGGTGACAGCCACAGAACCAAAGGATTAGAAGTACATTCCTTACAAGCTCTGGTTAACTCAGACACTTACTGCACAGTCACTGTGGGGTAGATACTATGGTAGATACCGCAGTTACCAGAGTGAACATAACACAGGGCTCATTCTCAAAAAGAGCACGTTTATCAAGGAAAACGCTGATGTAATCAATAAGCTGTGTTTCAGCTACATGCCACAAAGCAGACATAGTAAAAGCTCTGCAGGCAGTATAGTACAGTATAGTACAGTATAGCACAGTATAGCACAGCATAGGATAGCATAGCATAGGATAGTATAGTGGGACAGTCTAGTGGTGCACAGGTGAGTGCTACACACTGCTGCCTAAGCACTCTGAGCTGCTAGAACAATTCCTCAGAGTGGGCAATTTATAGTCATCAGATGTTTATTAGGTTCACAGTTCTATGGTCAGTATGTTCAAGTTCAAGGGTCCAAAGAGTAAAAGAGTGTAAGAGAGAGGAAAGAGGAGCTATAACTTAACCTTGGATAAGGGACCAGTGACAATATAAAAATCCTTAACCCACCCATGACAGTAACATCTAACATCTCAGTGGTTTGCTCAACACTGGTGCAGCCAGGCAGTGTAGTAGATGCCTATGATTGCAGCACTAGAGAATTGGAGACACAAGATTCATTGCAAGTTCAAGACCAGCCTCATCTGTATGGTGAATTCCAGGCCAGCCAGGAAGGTCCTGCTTCCAGATACCAAGCAAACAAACATCCCACACTGCTGCAAAAAGGGTTAACTTTGAACACTGGAAGGCATACTTTCAGAAATAGTCAACGAGGAGCATTAGGTGGCAAATGCTACTTTGTCAGATAAGCAAATGAGCTGAGAAAGGCAAGGCAACTGAGAAGTCTATGGGACACTTCGCTGCTGTCAGCTATGCAGAAGCTCATCTTGTGGCAGATTAAAATTCCCCCCTCCCCCACTTCAGTGCAGCTAAGTGCATGTGCTCACTGCTAATGACCAAGCCTTCCTCTGGCCAGGTGGTTATCTAATTTTTCAGTTTCCAGAATGTTATAAACAGAAGAGAATCTGATAAGGATAACTTGATATGTGACGTGCTGACACATGAAGGAATCCCTGCTGCTTCTTTGCCAAAATCGTATTTCTAGTCGTTGATATTTCTCTAACAGGAAACCCAGTCTTTATGTCTTCCTGTGGTCTACACTTAATTTCACACACTCTTTTCAGGAGTGAACATACAGCACATTATTTATGGGTTTTAAAGCACAGTAAGTTATCCCATAAACAAAAAGCCATGTGTACAAACTCTGTTCCAAAATGTGGTTTGTCGCAGAACTCCAGGCAGCTTAAGTAGAGCCATTAAGAAGAGTGACAAAAAGGAAGAAAAATATAGGAAGACACAATCTGTGTCTCCCTTAGAAAATGTTTCAAATGAAATAGGGAATGCCACTCCATGGGCCATGTGGCCACCATGTGATGCTTAACATAGCCACCAGCAAAACATGAAAGCTGTCCTTTAAGACAAAAGATGAGTGTGTTCAGTTAAAGTTGGCAAAGGTTTCAGAAATTCCTAGAATAGTTTTCTTTAAAAAAAAAAAAAGAGTGGTTCTAAAGCACTTATATAATTACAGGTTTATTATCTGTGAAATTCAAATATAATATTAAGTATTAGCACGTAGCCCATAATTAAGAATACACCATCAAAAGAAGACTCTTGTCTGAAGACACAAAATTACAAACTAGCCTTACGCAGCATTGAAAGGGAACCCATAGTTACTCCCTTTCAATCAATAGTTAAAGAAAAAAACTGGTATGATTAGAGAAACAAACCATCATAATGCAGTCAACATAAGGCATTTCCAAATATAATGCAAGATGAACACGTAGTTCTCTTTAAAAGCTTAGGATGGATGCTTGTTTGCTTCCAAGTCCAGTACCTCTGCCTGCAGTGTGTGCCCTATGCACTACCTTAGAATGCAGCCACCACTTTGTAAAGACACCAGGCCACACTATGGATGTTCCAGCCCACATGCCCTGCTAAAAGCCCTGGCTGGCCACTGCCAGCCACCCAATCAGGAGGGCTAAGCCTATGCTGATGACTATCATGGCTGGTTAGTTTCCATTAATTTGAGTCACTCGGAGCAAGGGACACTCAATTGAAGAATTGCCTTCATCAGATTGGCTTGGCGGGAGGGGAGGGGAGCATTTTCATAACTGCTAATTGATGTAGGAAGGCCTAGCCCACTGCAAACAGTGTCATTCATAGGCAGGTGGGCCTGGGCTACATAACAAAGCTGAACAAGTCAGGAAACAGTCCCTCCACTCTCTAGGCTTCAGTTCCTGCCTCCAGGTAAAATAGCCCTTTCTGTGCCAAGCTGCTTTTGGACAATGTTTTATTACAGCAATAGAAAGGCAAACTAGAATACAGAGCCTTCTGTTCACTAGCGTCAACCCCAGGCACAGGGTAGCAGACACACAATCCCACTCCTGATGTCTAAATCTCTGACTAGAAGTGGCTATCCAAAGAAACAATGGACAATTGTTTAACATTAAGTTTTGGAGATAACTTGCTTATCGCAATAGAGAAGCCAATACAGTGCCATTGAATCCACATGCTTCAAACTTGGAAAGGTTCTTTCCCTGAACCAGAAAACTCACTGGCATATAAGTCAACTACTCAACAGCCTCCATCTAATAAGATTGGGTGTCATAAACATACACACTGTTGATCTGAACTTTCATAATTTGAAATTTGAGGTAATTTACACCATGATGTGTATCACTGTTAAATGCTCTAAAAGGGTGAGTTTAGGTGATCTGTGTAGAACAAGAATATTAATGCTAATTAATAAATTGATCTGAAGAACTGCCAAAGTACAGCATGTTCCATACACAAAGGATTACAGTCATTAAACAATAAACAAACACAAGATGCTTCAAGATCTTCCTAGTCTCTATTTATACATTAATTAAAAAAAAAAAAACACTTGGCAAATTGATCAGTTTGGATCAAGCAAGTTATGTATGTATATGTAAATTATATCTTTCATCATTTGCCCTCATGGAGGGCATTCTTTAATTGTCCTTTTTTCCTATTCTTTGAGAATTTCATACATGTACATGTGTTTTGGTCATGCCCACCCCCAGTCTCTCCCCTCTCTCCCCTCTCTCCCTTCTTCTTCCTAACTTCACGTGCTAGTCTTTCAACTCACTGAGCCAGGGGCTGGAGAGATGACTCAGTGGTTAGGAGCACTGGCTGCTCTTGCAGAGGATTCTGGTTTGATACCCGGTACCCATGTGGCTCACTCTTTTGGCTTCCATGGACACTGTGTGCATATGATGCACAGAATTACATGCAAGCAAATACCTGTACACATGAAATACTTAAAATGTTTTTTAAAAGCCAAAATCCATTCAGTGTTGCCTGCACGTGCATGGATACAGGACCATCTACCAACATGTGGTAGCATCTCAAGAAATATGTAGTCCCTGAAGAAACCTGATTCTCCCTCCACAGTAGCCATCAATTGCCAATAACAGCCCAACTAAAGGTGAGACTTGATAATCGTCCTCCGCCAAGCATGCTGGCTTGATCTTGTACAAGTCTTGTGCATTAAGTCACAGCTTGTGGGTCCCTATAGGCATCAGCATTGTTTTGCTACCAATACCTACAACATCAGGCTCTTACAGTCTTTCTGACCCTCTTTCCATTGTTAAATCCCTGAGCCTTGTGGGGAAGAGGCATGAGAAAGATGCTCTATTCGCCTGTCAGTTTACGGATGCTGTGTCAAGTTCTACACCTGATCCATATTTATACAAATGAACAAGCTGCAGTGAGATACTCCACATGAACTATGCTCATGCTTTTTCGCCCACGTTTATTCTGTTTTTCCCCCAAATTAGTTGGTGTTTAAACTGCAAAGGGCACGCTGTGGCCTCACAGTACAATGGTAGCACATGTGACTCGAGAACACACAATGTAACCCCTTTGTGAACACTGAAGAATTTTTTATTTTTTTGGTTCAGATAAGGAGTAAACATCTTCCATACGCAACTACTATCTGTGTGCTGAAGATACACCCTAGCTTCTGAGACTGTGGCACACTATTGAGCAGACTGTGTAAAAGGAGAAACACAACAGTGCCCCCTGAGCTATGCGATGTGGCACCCTGATCACACGGTATGAGTCAGGAGATACAGACATTCGATTTCCATGCTGATATAGGTAACAACTTACATATTATTTTCAAAAGACTATAAGGAATGAGTATTCCTCTTTTTTTTGTATGTGTTTTTTAATATTTTATTAATTTATTCATATTACATCTCAATTGTTATCCCATCCCTTATATCCTCCCATTCCTCCCTCCCTCCTGCTTTCCCCCTACTCCACTCCCCTATGACTGTGACAGAGGGGGACCTCCTCCCCCTGCATATGCTCAAAAGTTATCAAGTCTTTTCTTGGTAGTATTCCTCTTAAAATAGAGATGAATAAAAATAACCAGTTCTGCTTATTCCCTAGCTTAATCAGCACTTTTCCATGAGTATTACTACATTTATGTTCAGATGATAATTCTTACTGAAACAAAATTATAAAAAATTTATAAGGATTTACTCTCTTCAAAGTTAACCATTTCCCTTACCAATTAAGTATCTTTTCCACACACATTTATACTTAAATTCTGCCATACATAATGCTGCCTGTGGATGAAGGCTGAGGAGTCAGTTCTCCAAAGCACAGCAGACTGAGGCATCATCCCAGTGTTTCCAGGTTCTTATAATCACCAAAGAAAGAATTTAATACAAGACGAAGTAAAGAGGAAAGTTTTATTATAATATAAAAGGACACCTTAAAAGGTGAATGCAGGCTTCTGAGATGGGTAGCATGGCACCTGAGACAGTGCGTAAAGACAAACTGAAAGAAATTATTCTTAAGGCACACTAAACAATTCCAGAAATGGATCAAGAGTTCCCCTGGACAGGGCTAACTCTCTGGCCCCTCTATCCCTAAGTGGAGTTTCTGAATATGTCCTTGTACTGGGTGGACAATATGAACACAATTTTTGAAGGATAATGATACAGAAATTCCACTGCTGTGAAGTGAGGGACCAGTTGTAGTGGTCCCAGTGTGCCCCACCAGTCACAGCCAGTTTGGGATAGTCTTGTATCTGTGCTGTTTGAGAGGTCGGTCACATGATGTCCTTGTAACACAGCTGTGTGACTGTAACACCTCTAGCCACCATGCACCTTGCCTCTTGCTTTGCCAACCTCACTTAAGATCTTCCTAATCTCTCTGGCTTCAGTCTGAACATGTAACAGTCAGAAGTGGGTCCCAGTACAGATTCTCTCGCTACATCCTGGTCAAGCCATGTTAGATAGAGTTCTACCACCCACATGAAACTATGGTAAGGATAAGTCTGTAAAAACTGTTTCTTGACATTTTTATTTCATGTGCATGAATGTTTTACCTGAATATATAACTATACACCACATGTATACAGTGTTTGTGAAGGCCAGAAGTGGAATTACAGACCATTATGAGCCTCCATGTGGGTGTTAAAGTTAAACTGGGTCCTCTAGAAGAGCAGCCAGTGATCTTAATTGCTGATCTAACTCTCCAGCCCCAACGACACTCTTTTTAAACTTACTTTTTAAAAAAGTGGACATGAGCTCACACAGTAATGACTTACTAAAATCACTGAACACAGTCATGGTAAAATATATAAGGAGTTTATTATATCAGCTGTCTTCTAATTTATACTGACATTTTAATAATTTAAGTTTAAACTGAATTAAGACAGCACATCTACTGACACTGAGAAATATATCCTGTCATATAATCACTTATTTCTACTAAGAAATAATTATAAAAATAAGTAAAAATTTCATGAAAATATTTTTTTATTGTAGCTTAGGAATTCTTGCTCATGTCAACAGACTGTCTGACATCCGCCACTGCTTCAGGCACACGAACAGTCATATTGTCCATAGCCTTGGTCAGACAGACTTGGCAACCCAGCCGTGACCTGCAAGCAAAGGAAGGAAGGAAGTTCAGTATTGGATACATGTCATTCACAAGCCTGCAGTTGTTTAGGATAATTTCATACTTTCTTGCCCAAAGCAGTTGGAGGATTTGCTAATCCTCTAAGTTTTCATTGAGCTGAGGCAGACCCCACCACCCACACGACATGCTCTCTAGCAGGCAGCAGGTCGGCATCAAACAACCCACTAAAGCCCAGCCTCACGAGGCTCCAGTGTGCCGCCCGAAGGACTCAGCAAAACTTCTACTTTGTGCAATACTCAACAAGCAGAGAAACAACCCCAGGGCATGAAGACACACATAAGACCTGACTTAGCGAGCTAAGGAAACAAGTCTTTAACTCCCAGCTAAATAAAATTATAGACTAAAGCCAAGCATGGTGGCAAGAACCTGTGATCCCAGCATTTGGAAGATGAAGGCAGATCAGGAGCTCACGCCATCTTCCAAATGTTGGGATCACAGCCACCATGCTTGGCCTTAGTCTATGATTTTAATTAGCTGGGAGTTAAAAGACTTGTTTCCTTAGCTGGTTAAGACAGAAGGGTTTTAACCCAACATTACCAGCAGTAGAGGAACACAGCAAATGCACATCTGTAATCTGTTGTAAGACTGACTCTCACAATTTTCTTCCCTTTCACAGAATTGCTACCAATTATGTTTCCCTCAGATGTTTTGTTTTCAACAAATGTGTTACATATGTACAGGTATGTTTAAGTAACTCTTCAAATGCATACAGTATATTAAGTAAAAAGATAATACAGGGCATATTTTAATCAGCAACACTTTTCTCTTAGAAGCTAGGGTTGGTGGCACAACCCTGTCATCTCAGCTACTTAGGAAGCTGAGACAAAAGGATTGCAAGTTGAGGGCAAGCCTGGGCTAAAGAGTAAGTTAAATTCCAGCTTACATTTAACTTCGAGTCAAAATAAAAAAGTAAATATAGGGCTGGAATATAGCTCAGTGTAAAGTACTTGGCTGGTATGTGCAAGGCCCTGGGTGTAATTCCAAATACTGGAGGGTAGGGGGGAGGTTAATCTTACATCCAAACTGTCTTCACAAATCATGTTATGAAGGCATTGGCTTTATTAATGGATTCATCAAATAATTTCTGAATGCATAGCAGTAAAATTTTCTACTAGTAAATGTCACTGGGTATAGTCCTGAATGTCAGTGGTGTACTACTGAATGTCAATGATTATTCTACTAAATGTCAACAGGTACACTACTATATGTTAACTCAACTCCATATCTTCTTACTAACACCTGTTCTATGTTTGGCACAGGAGAGATTTTCAGAGGAAAGCACAAGATTTAGAGTAAAACAGGCCAGTGGTCCAAAACCGGCAAACATGGTATTTTAATAGGCAACTTTCTATTATTTCTTAGCCTGATCATCAAGATGGAGAATAAAAGGCTCCTTTGCAAGAATGCTGAAGAGACTAATTGCTAATGTCAACAGTATGGAGTGAATTTTCAATCAGATAGATGAGACAAGACAACTCACTGATAATTAGCAATGTGAGAGCAACTGTGACAAATGCCACACGAACAGAAAAAACAACAAAACCTCTCTGAGGGGAAAGCCATGCTCTGGCCAGGACACAGAGTGTCTAGAAGAGACTCTGAAGGGTGGGTAAGACTGAATACTTTTAAGAGGCAAAAGAACTTGACAAGAGCATTAGAGATCATGGTAAGAGGTTCAGGGAGGCTCAAAGGAGCATCAGAGCTGACACAGGTGCTTCATTTTTTTGCTGCTGTGAAGCACTGACAAGGACAAGTGATGGGCTAGGGTGTGGCTCTGTAACAGATACATTCCTAATGTACAAAGTCCCCAGTTCAATCCCCAGCACCTCCTCTGAGGAAAAAAAAATTACAGAGAATTATAGTTTAAAAGTATCTGGATCAACACATAAATTCAGATATCTGAAATTCAGATTCAGATATCACTGTCAGATATAGTGAGGCACCACTGGGGAGTCCTAGAATAAAGAAGCCACATTAGCTAACCATAGGAAGTTTTGACACTGGAAGAAAAAAAAAAAAACAGAAACAAAAAAGACCTCCCATCAGGAACTCTTCTTTGTAGAATCAGAAATTGCCTTGGCAATACTCAATTACACATCAAGCTCTATATGCAAGAGCAAATGAAACAAAACAAAACATGGCAAGGCAATACAGACAGTTTATAGAATTCGGGAGGCCTTAAGTGAGACGTCAGATACTCCGCGTGTTCATATGATGAGTAAGACAAGGCTACACTTGCTACACTTTGAGGAACTTTGATTTAGAAAGTGAAGTAACTGTCAGGGAGGCAAAGCAGAAAACTGTAGGTGCAGTGATGGGAGAACAAGCATACACTGGGCCAGAGGACAGCTCCGGGTCAGGGCAGCTGGCACGCTGAGCTTGGATGTAAAAGCTATGATGCGCTCAGTCTCTCCTCCCAGGGTCTCACCTTCATAAAAGGGAGATGAGGCTGCGGACATAGCTAACTGACAGACAGAGCAGTCTAGCATGGGCAAGGCCCTCAGAACCTAACACCAAACAGGACGAAAAGTAGGGCGATGAACTATAAAAGTAACAAACTGAAGTTAATAAAACTACTATCATAAAAACGACTTAAAATTTATTCTTACCATATAAAAATGGATTCTTGTAAGCTAATGAAGTTTTTTAAAAAAATTATTCTTCATTAAGGTAGCAAAATACCATTAAACAAAACCCAATCTCAGTAAGTAATAGCCTCCTTAATTATGCCTTGAAACAGTAAATCAAGGAGAAGGCTTCCCTAACTGTAAGACTGGATAATTAAAAAATAGTATCACTAATGCCACCTGCTATTGTGGAGCTCACTGTGTTTAAAAGAAATTCTACCTACTAATTAATATGCTCTGATTAATTTACTTTAATATACACTTAGAAAAAGAACTAGTCACCTTAACATAATTACTATTATATATTAAGTTTCTTTGAAAACTCAGTCCTCTGAAACAGGTAAAAATTTCCACTATAATTTTGTTCAATTATCAAATCTGTCCTTCAAGAACACTATAAAAAGTATTCCATTAAATTTCACCCTCTGAAATTGTGACAAATATTAATTCCTGGCATAAAAGTAGACTAAGATTTAGAAATTATATTACTACCAATTAATTCTTTGACTTATGTAAAAGGGAAGTTTTACACGTGTGGGCCATGTGTAGACAGTGAAAGACAACTGTCCCAGAGGATGTTCAAACGTCATGACTTGCTCTCTCCCCACGAGGGCCCTTCTACTCACGGGCAGCATCTCAGACCCAAAGGAATACAGCATGGATCTTTCCAGGTTGTTGGTAACAGTGAAGCAGCCTTAAAATCTTACCAGACAGGTCAGGCTTTGTGCCTTCTGCCTGTGACCTCAGCACACACGAGTGTGAAGATACCCTGAACAACAGTTAAAAGATCTTGCCCTTCAAACAAACTTACCTGTTAGTTAGTCCATAAGCCAGGTCAAGCATGTCATTCTCCTCGTCAGTAATGGCATCTAACTTCTCATATATATGATCCTCAAAGATAAGGTGGCAGGTGGAGCAGGCCAAGGTTCCCTCACATGCACCTGTAAAAGCAGCAGAGGTGGAACATGCCATGCATCACTGCAGCAGTGCACACCTGGCTGTGGCGAAATGTCCCTAAATTTTAGAATCAGCTACAATACTAAACAAAAGGGCTCTATTACTGAATAACCATGAGTCAGGAACAGGTACACACACACACACACACACACACACACACACACACACACACACAGAGTCTGAAATCACTCACACAGTACTTTACAAAGGTTCTGAACAGGTAATGTAAGGGGACCATAAAGGCTATACAATTCTAATATTAAACTGTATATAAGTTCATAACTAAGACACACATACATAAAGATGTATTCTGAAATACAAGAGCAGTGATGTATATAATCATATGCACATAACTCACCTTGCCTGGAGAGCTCAACACAACTGATAAGGCCTTGTACCCAAGAGAAAGCAACTACCCTTCACCTAAATAAAGGCAGATATTCTTCCCTCTAGTCCTCTAACTAATCAGGATGAATCAAACAAGATGTTTTAATGAGCACCATAATTTTAAATAATGTGAATATTTCTTGTGCTCTATTTTTAAATTGTATTTTTTCTACATTTGTGTGTTGTGTATGTATGTGCACACATGTTCATACATATCACAGTGAATGTGGAAGTCAGCCTCTTGTTCTACTTTTAAATCATTAAATTAACAGTTATTTACTCAGGTCTTAATATGTGCCAGGCATCCCACAAAGTGAACTAACAAAATCATGTTGTCCAGCCCATTCAAGACAGAATGCTGCGAAACAGCCTCAGACTTCATTCGGAAATCTCACAAAGAAACTCATCCATATAAGCCAAGGCTTCCTAAGCTTTTCCCTGCATGATCTACTACTTCCAAGTGAGGACTTTTTATGTGACCACAGAGATACAGGCAAATAAAATAAGTACATAAATTAAACACACAATGGCAACAAGTCATAAAGAAACTTTTATTTTAAAACAGTTATTACACACATACACACGCACGCACGCGCATGCACACTTGGACACAAGACCTCCCAGAAGTTCACTAGCCAAATAGCCTAGAGTACACAACACAGCAGTAGAAACCTGTCTCAACAAGGTAGGTGAGAAAACTTCATATCATGCACCAAAACACATATAACCACAGAGAGAGGGGGAGGAAGGGAAGGAGGGAGGGAGGGAGACAGACAGACAGACAGAGAGAAAGAGAGAGAGGCAGGGAGGGAGGGGGAAGAGGGAGGGAGGGAGGGGGAGAGGGAGGGAAGGAGGGAGGGAGGGAAGGAGGAAAGGAGGCAGAGGGAGAGGGAGAAGAAAAGAGAAGAGGAGAAGAGAAAACACCTTAGTTTTTATTGGAGCCATTTCAAGGCAGTGATAGCCTCAGGAGGGCCCAAGTAATGAAGCACAAGAGTATATGAGCTCTGGAATCAGATTCCCCACCTATAATCACCTCTTCTATTTACTAACTACGTCATTGTAGGCGTCTTTACCCTCTGTACTTCAGTTTTCTTAATAGTACCTATAGCAACCTCATCTGGGAGTTATAAGAATCATGAGTATAAATAAATTATATGTATTGGCAACATACCTGGTAGGTTGTGATAATTACTATTTGGAAAGGGTACGAAATCTCAGGCTGCAGGGTGTGGGAGTTAACTCTACCAATGGTCTCATCCAGTATTAGACCTGCATACTAGAATATTAACCTGAATGACAAGATAGGCCATTGGTGCAATGACAAGATGTGCCCATTGGTGCAACAGTGGCATGACTGTCATGTCATGGGGTAACCAACAACTTTCTGATTGGATGTTAAGCTGGCTTCACTTAAGAGATTTCAAGTCTGGTACTGTAAACCTGGTCAAGAGTCCATGACAAGAGAGATCACAGGCCGTAGGAATTTATGGTTGTTTTGTTTGTTGGTTAAGCTATCTAATGGCCACCTAAATGTTCATGTTTATAACCACTCATTTGTGTTGCTCTCAACTCTGGTGGGAGAAGCTTCTTCATTCTGCAGTAGGCAGTGATTAGTGCAGAGACTTATAACTGGTCAAAATACCAAAATAAGTAACCATAAAGGCTCAGGGAGCATTATGGAAGAGGGTACAGAAAGAATGTTAAGCACTGGATGATGAGGAGGAAGGCTATGAAATGCTGACATGTGGACATGACACAGCTGTTGCATGTTACCTGCACATCAAGCCAATCAAAATCCCAGCATGGATGGAGAAGCTCCCTTGAGAGGGAACTATTGGTAGTTGATAGTTGCTAAGGGTGAGACATCCACTGTTTTTTGAGGACATGACATTGGTAGGTAGGCCACGCCCCAGTGGATGGCTCTCCACCCATCACATATTAGCAGCACTAACTGGTCTCGCGGGGGGGGGGGGGTGTTAATAACCAAAAGGAAGAGGACATGAAGTTTAAAAGAAGACAAGGTAGGGGACACTAAAGGAAGTTGGAGGGAAGTAGTGGTGAATGGCAATAATAAAAGTGCACTGTACAGATATATGAAATTCACACTTCTCATTTATGAAATCTGAGTGTTGCTGACAAGACATTTCCAGTATGAGTCTTCTATTAATGTTATTTTGTTCATTATGATGCCACCTGCCCACACCTATCCCCTTTCCTAGCTGTATTCTATAATACAGCTGTGTAGGAAGTTACATACTGAAAATGTGAAATTATATATAAACATATTGTCTAAAGGATGAGCTAGCATATCAGAAATATAACAGTAAACATAACATCAAACATATATATACTTCTATAAACATTGCTGGGACCTATTATCTTGAATATTCATAAAACAGCCATTCAAGAATACAGAACAAAGTTTGAAATGATAAACTAGATCAATTTAATCACAGATGTGTAACTGCCCCCAAGTGGCAGAACACTGAAACACACAATACTAAAAAGGTGATCTATTATCATAAAAGTTGGTAGAAAGAATATTTATGTATTACATTGCATCTCAAGTTTATAACTGTCCATTTTGCCTTATTTATTTACTCATTCCTCCATACACAATAAGGAATAAGTTGAGAGTGACTGCATCCCTCAGCAGAGTCCAGTGGAACAAGGACACAGGAGTGAATGAACGTAGTACTGAAATGTGGTCAATGCCATGAAAGGATGGTTTGAAGCAAAGCAGTGGAACAGACAAACTATCACAGGCGGGGTGCTACAAGCAGTGCAAGGGTATAAGGGTTTGGGATTGGCTGGGTGATCAGGCAAAGGAGGACTTCTTTTGTTACCTGAGCCCAACACCCTACATCCCAGAATGCAGTCATTTCTTCCACAGTGTTTGTCACTATCTGCTATGTGTTTCCTTGTATGACATAAGGGACTAATACAAACACACTTGCTCGATACAGAATAGTAAATAGGCATTTGTGGGATGCTTATTATAGTGTCTTGGTAGAGGGAAGTGTGCACATGATGTCTCCAGGGTGCTGATTTGGGATGAGTTCAAGCTTCTAAGAGGTCAGCATCACCAAAATAGGAAGAACAATGAGAAGTGGAGGAGAGGAAGAGCAGAGGGAGGGCATACCATGTGTAGCCTTCGAGGCATGAGGAATGTGGACTTAATCCTAAGTGCAATGGCAGGCCTTTGTGGCTTTAGTCAGAGAACTGACCCAGCTGATGTTAAGACAATCAACCCAGCTGCAAGCTCAAGACTGGAAGCAGGTTTTCAGGTCCAGGTATGCAGTGGCTTAGCAGAGCAAAGTAATAAATACAAGGGAGCCAAGAGGAGCTTCTGGAGGCTTAAGTGAGAGTAGGTGCTGATGGGCTGGATGTACCAGGGAAAAAATGCTGCTCAGGTTTCAGCCTGCAGTAGCTGGACAGTGCTCATCGCAGATACAGGAAATGCTGGAGGAAAGACTGCTTTAGGGGAAGGCTGGAATCAAAAGCCGTTTTAAGAGCATGATTTTTAGCAGCAATATGGCTCAGTGGGTAGGACAACTGCTGCCAAGCCTGAGTGATGCCTTGAGATTCATGCTCATAATGAACATGGTGGAAAAGAATTAACTCCTGCAACCTGTCCTCAGCCCTCCACACATGTATTATAGCATGCGTGTATGCCTATACTCACAAATATTCTACACATGTGGTGGAAGAGATAAATGCTTTTTAAAAATCAATACCTGGGTTTTAAATACATTTAGGATTTCCAAAAATAAATATAAAGTGTGGAGTTGAGTCTACAAGTTCAAGCTCAGAGGAGAGAACTGAATCAAAGATGTAAACTTAATCTTTATCAGCATCTAGGAAGAGCTTAAGGCCACAGAATGGATGAGACCACATGGTCTGCAGAACTGGACTTGGTCAGCCATGTGGGCAGCCCAGATGTTTGAACAACTGGACCCCAGTAGTTGGTGCTGTTTGGGGGGATGTTATGGAAACCTTTAGGAGGTACAGCCTTACTGGAAGAAGCATGTGACTGAGTCATGAGTTTGTAGGCTCCCCCATTTCAGGCTCACACTCTGTCTTTCACAACTGTGGTTGCAGATGTGATCTCCAAGCTTTCTGCCAAGGCCTCCTGCTGCCATGTCTCTCTCACTATTATGTGCTTTCCACCTGGAAATGTATGTAATCAGAGATAAACTCGTTCTTCCCTAAGTTACTTTTGGTCAAGGGTGTTTTATCACAACAGAAAAGATCCTGATATACTTGGATTGACTCATTTGATCTTCACAGCAGCCTTATGAGGTAGTTACCAATATTAGCCCCATTCTACTGATGAGAAGACAAGAAAAGAAGTTAGGGCTGTAGTCCAAAGTCCCAAGACTGAGAGAGTGACAGAGTGGGCAAACAAACCCAGGCAGGAAAACCCTACTTAAGCACACCAAAAAGGAGTTAGGGAGAAAAACACTGTTTTAACTTTGACTCACACTTTACACACTTTATAAAATAGGTAAATATTTCACAGTAAAACCCCTGCAGAAGATGTTGTGGTTTTCTATATTCTGTTATTCTTACATTTCTGTAAGATGCTAGTTAGAACTGGAGCTGGGCATGTAGCTCCTAGCATATGTGATACCTGAGGTTTACTCACCAGCATGACAGAAGCCAGGCATGGTGGCCCATGCACTCCCAACACTCAGAGACGGAGAAGGAAGATCAGCAGTTCAAGGCCAGCCTCAGAGACGTTAATTTCAAGGCCAGCAGGGGATATATACAATAAGTTAGGTGTTTCATCAGAGCAACAGAAAAGTAATATAGTAGAGGAATTTTTTAAACAAACAAACAAACAAAAAACCCCTTCTGGTGTTTAATTCTTAAAACCGTTCTAGAATTGTCTTATACAAGCTTACAGTCTATGACCACATATCAGCTCTCTGTTGATGGGCAGCTGGTTTTGCTCATCTTTTCTGTAAGAAACATCTCTGTAAGTAAACTGCTTAGGACAAGCATATCTTCCTAAAAGTGAAGTTGAATCTACAGAGAAAATGACAAAAATAGCCTTGCTTGGTTACAGCTTTTACCTAAGTGTTCTCAAGGGCTGGAAAAACACAGTTTCTTTTACATATTCTCACAGAGTGCTAACAGCTTCTACATACAGATGTAGCTCTCAAACATGCCAAAGAACACTATCATACAGTTCTTAAACCTGACTCAACATCTTGCCAGGGCTACAGAGACACTCAAGTCTCAAAATCAAACAGACAAACAACAACAAAAACCAAAAAGATTATTTAATAAATCTATCACTTGAGTCTCCTTATTGACAATTTATGTTGATAGCTTTTTGTCTGTTTTTCCAAGTAAGGGCCACACGCTGCTCTCTATGTATCTTGAGTATCTTTCTGTGCACACTGCAGACACCACACCATGAAAACTGGAACTAAGGAGCTCACCCTGCCCCAGGTCTGCGGCAGTTGCTGCTCTCATCGGTGGTCACTGCTGCTCTTTATTTTCTAGTCATTGTTCTAGACAAATTCTCTAAAGCTCCTATTCCTTGGTGTGTGAACCTCAGCTTAGCAGCCAGCTAAATGACTGGCCAGGGGCTTACATGTCTCGTGCCAGGAGGCTCAGGTAACTAGGCAAATCCTTCAACAGCCACACAAGCTGTGTCTTAGTCTTCATTCCTGATTGTAAGAAATCTCAAGGTCAGCCAGAGATGAGAGAGTAGAGTCCTTTGTCTTCTAGATCCCAGAGCCACTCAGCCTGCTATAGGCATCTCAGTCTACAGGTTCCACTCCTTGTGGAGCTGCCTCTTGCTCAGCCCAACTGGTACCACAACCCAAGCAAGCTGATCATTTTAGGCAAATACTCTGTAGACAGCTCTCAGCACATGCCAGCCTACAAGAAGGATCAAGGCACTCCCTAGACTGGAGCTCTTCTAGGAAACTGCAAGCAAGGAAAATAGGGACAGTATTATGGGCATGGGACTGTCTGTCTTCCAGGGGTCAGATAGGGGATGGTTTTTACCAACACTAGAATTACAGGGCTGCTGCTTTCCAAGGACGCTGCAGATTTGCAGGGGTGATTCTGATGGGGGATGGGAGAATAGACCAAACTAAAATGTCATGAACACTACTGCTCTTGTCAAACCTAGCCCTGCGATAATCCCTTCACTGCTGCATCTTAAACAACCCAGCGAGGGCAGAACTGTTATTGCCCTTATTCTCCAAAGCCTAAAAATGGGCACAAAGAAGTTAAAGCAGCACGCCTCAGGCCTCCAGTGACAATGCTGGATTGAGAACCACAGTCTGTCTGATCCTAGAGTTTATTCTCAACTGCTGTTCAGCACACTAGCACCCATTGTGAGAGAATACTTCAGCAAAGCTTAACTAAAAGTGCAATTCAGCTGGGCTTGGTGGCACATGCCTATGACCCCAGCGCTCAGGATGCAGCTTTTTGAAATTTATTATTTAATGAAAGGGATGTTCCTTCTGACAAGAAAACTGCAATAAGCATTAACATGGAGGCAGATTTAATGCACAATGAGAAAATGGAAGAGGAAAGAACTAACAGTTCTTACAGTAGGATGTGATCCGTGCCCTGAAGCAACATACTCAGGGCGTTATCCCAGCACTTGGGAGGCAGAGACAGGTGGCTCTGTCAGTTCAAGGCCAGCAGAACAGCCAGGGCTATGTTGTCATCTTAAAACACCCCTCAAAATAAATTTTAAAAAATTAGTTCTTTATATAAAAGAAAGAAATATCGACCTGATTTAAAGTAAACATGATTTATTATCAGTAAATGTCTGACTTGTGTAACTATAAACTACTCACTCAAGGTTGTATAAAATGTCTTGAACAAAAAGGAATTAAGTGGAAAGATTTACGGAGCCCTGCTCTAGACTAGTGCTTCTTCAACTCTAACGTGCACCATCCAAAATATGGGCGCAGCTTGTTATAAGATGTGCTGCGAGGCTGGCCAGACGGCCTGTCTGGTGAAGGTGCCTGCCGCCAGCCTGAAAACCTGAATGTGACCCTCAGGACCCACATGGCAGAAGAACTGACCTCCACACATGACACATACGATATGGCACAAGCAAGCCTACACATAAAAATTGGCTCAAGAGTTTACACACACACACACACACACACACACACACACACACACACATAAATAAATAAAACATGCTGGCTACATTTCCTGAGCCCCAAACTCTACATTTCCCAGGTGACAAAGATGGCAATGAGGAAAAAAAACAAAACACAAAAAACCTGAGCCATTTAGGCACAATCAGTGCTTGCCTGAAGTGTATTTTGGAGGTGTGGGAGCGTCAGCTTTGCACATGTGGTTAGATTTGCAGCACACAGGTAAACAGTAGCCAATGGGCCACAATAAACTCATGACACATTTAAGTTCTTTTCTAAAGTTAAACAATAGCATCACTCTATTATTCATCTTGGGTTTTTTACAGTGTGTATGTGAGTATGTCTCTACCTGAGTGTATACCATATGTGTGCAGGTATCAGGAAAAACAGAAGAGGGATAGGATCTCTGGGAGCCAGAATTACAGGCAACCACAAGCCAACTGACCAATGTGCTGGGAACAGAACTAAGATCCTCTGGAAGAGTAGTATGTGGTGTTAAACATTGAGCTTGCTCTTGTTCTTTTTCCAGCCTCTAATTATTTTTACAATTAAAAAAATTAACATGTCTTACATTATAGTATTTACTTAAAATGTCACAGTTTAAAATTTAAAAACAAAAACAAAGCCTATACCCTATTCAGAACTTTACCTGGGGAGTTTCAGGAACACTTACCAAAACCATCAATATCTAGATTATTTTCAACCACAACATCTAGCAGTGAGTCACCGACTTTCCCCTTGGTTGTTAGCATTTCACCATCACGGTTCTTGAAGTGGACTGTGATCTTGTCTTCTGAGCTGGGAAAGGAGCAGCATTTCAGTATTCTGGTAATTTCAAAATATAACTCAAGGGCCAGAGAGACAGTTCGGTGGATAAAGGCTCTTGCCATGAAAGCCTGAGTTGGATCCCTGGAACTCATGTAAAGGGAAGAAATGATCACCTGGCCTCTATATATTCGCCATGGGTGCCCACATACACATCATCAACATACTCACACAGGAGTAACAAATGACAGAAAAAAAAAAGCCACAACTTAACCTGCAAGGACAAATGAATAAACATGCATGTGGGAAGAAGACAGCACGAACTCAGGGTCTATCCATCTACCCCACCTACAGAGGGCAAGTTTAAAAGAAACAAAAAGGTTCCTGACCCAGCAACTTTATGGGGCTGTAGAGTTTGTCTCCTCACTAGTCACTGATCTGTGAAAACACTCAGCAATCACTACCACCCAGGAAGTCTACTGGGTTTTGTCATGGTAGCAACATTGACTCTGGTTTGGTTTCCATGCCAGAGATTAATCCAGACCCTCACGCACGCTAAGCACACACCTGACCACCAAGCTACAGCTCCAGTTCATGAAATCTATTTTGCTTTCACAAGCTCTCAGGAGAACAGTCCCTGTGACCATGGCCCTAAGAGTTCAAGACCTTTGTGGCCAGCTTTATAAATGAAAGTCAATCCGCTAGCCAGGGTCACTACAGTGCAGATGTGCGGTCAGGGAGACTCTGACCCCAAGGGGTAGCTGTTTACACTTTTGTGAGTTTTTGAACATTTCATGTTAGCCCACAGGGTATATTCAAAAATCAACAGAACTAACAGAATCTTAGAAAGGTACACACCTTTGAATGTGTTCTTACTATGTTTTCTGTCATCTAGTTAACCTAAATTGCTCTCTTTTCTACCAAACATCTTTAATGTAGAAAACTACCCTTACACTAGCACCTGAAGCTGTCTCCTCCATTACCAACACTTAGAAGATAACAGACTTATAATAATTAGTTGTAATTTTTACCACTATCAATAGATTGCAATAGCCCCCCTCCCCAATAAGAGCCAATTCACTAGAGATTAATACCCAGGTCTGAGGAATTTCAGAGCTAACAATTCAGAAGCTTTCAGAAGCACAGATCCAGTCACTACATTTCACAAATAAGTCAGATGAACCTCCACCACAAGTGGATAAAGTGTTAGTATGACACTGAATAAAAGGATCCTGATTAGAAAGGCCCAATAGAAATGCATCTTATAATATCAGTGAAAATTTTCACCACTTTGTACAATGCATATATTCTAATATTTTTTAAACTAAAGAAATGATATAAAATTGAGTGAGCGTGATGTGCCTCAAAAACAAGTCTATGCTCCCAAACTACTTTTTTTGTTTGTTTGTTTGTTTTTATTCTTTTGAGACTTGTTTTGTGTGTAATAGTACTGGCTGTCCTGGACTCACTCTGTAGACCAGGCTGGCCTTGAACTCACAGAGATCTGCCTGCCTTTCAAGTGCTGGGATTAAGATGGCACCACCACTGCACCCAGCTCCAAACTTTTCAATGGTGGTCTGAGAGGCCTTTAAAACAAGTGTTTTTACTTGCCTGGCAACACTAATATGTGTTCAATTCCCAGCACTGTCAAAAAACAGAAAAAAAAGTCTTCTTGCATGGCTTCAGAGACATTTAGGGCAACACTTTTTTTGTTTTTTAAAGATTTATTATATATACAGTACTCTGCCTGCATGTACACCTGCACTCCAGAAGAGGGCACCAGGTCTCATTATGGATGGTTGTGAGCCACCATGTGGTTCCTGGGAATTGAACTAAGGGTCTTCAGAAAAGCAGCCAGTGCTCATAACCTCTGAGCTATCTCTCTGGCCAGGGCAACACTCTTGTATGCCTTAGTCTCAACCCGGCTCTGTAAAACAAATGCCCTTACACTAAGGAACTGTGTTCCCCATAACTACTTTCTTTCTTTCTTTTTCTTTTTTTTTTAAGATAAAACAATTGAGAATGACCACAGCCCTTAAGGCTAAGAAATTCTCTAGAAACACACATTTAAAAAGGATGTAAGGGCAGGGACTTGAGCCAGTTGTACTATGCAATAAAACAGAAGCTTAGAAATCTATTTACATCACTATTAAGATACAACACACACACACACACACACACACACACACACACACACACACACACACGAGTAGGAAAGGATATTTTCAGCTTGAGCAACCTGGGGCTTAACCTAGGGTTACTAGGGTTAGAAAAGGCTTTGTGGAAGCTGAAAATGAGCTCACATTTAGAATTTGTTTGGCTTTCAATACCTGAAAAACCAGATGGGATTTTCCCCAACTCATACAGGATATAAGTCAGAGAGCTAAGACATGCACAAATGCCTGGAAGCTAAGCTACAGCTAAACAGGGTGTTTGTGGAATTGCTCAAAACTGGGGGGCTTTAGGTTTGCTGTTCTAGAACACAGAAGAGCTAAACTTACAACAAAGGCACTTCAAATCACTTTAACATCAGCCTCTTGTCAAGACGTTTATCTTACAGTTTAGACAATGTACAAAGTGTCTAAGCCATCGTAGAGCTAAAACGTGGATCTGCAGCTTTTATTTAAAGCCCAAGTTCTTTTGCTGCTAGAGGCCCAGACGCCTACTATGTCCTAAAGCAGTGGTTCTCAACCTCAGGGCTGAAGGACCCTTTCACAGGGGTCACATATTAGATATCCGCAATACAATTCATAGCAGCAGCAAAATTATAGTTATGAAGTAGTTATGGTTGAGGGCTGGCACAGCATGAGGAACTGTATTACGGAGTCACCGCATTAGGAAGGTTGAGAACCACTGCACTAAAGTTATGCAGCCCTAGTTAACAAATGCTAAGATTAGTAATTGATTCATTAAAGGGCAAGGAAGGAAGCACAACCAAGAGGGGAAAGGGTACTTCTTCAAGTGAAAGAGAAGAGAAGCTACGATGCACAAGACACAGCTTCTGGGCGTGGTTCTAACACGCACTTTTATGGAAGCACCCATATGGAAACCACTCCTTACAAGCAGGTAGAACAGAGTAGTGGCCCCACTGACTAAAGCATTAAAGTACTTTTTTTGTTTGTTTTACAAAATGCTACTAATTCCATGTAGCCAAGGAGGGCCTTGACCTTCTGAGCTCATGCCTCCAAACTCCCAAGTGTGGCGTTACAAGTGTATGTCACGCCACCCAGTAGAAAATAAAACAGGGCTTCACACACACTGCACAGGCACTCTACTACCTGAACAGAGTATTTTTATAAACTTCCTCTGAGTTGACTTCTGTCTGCTCACTCTCAATGATTGACTGGTCAATTGTACAGAGCCGCCCCCACCCCACCCCTGGCCGCACCCATGCACCCCCTTCTAAGAACTAGGTAAGATTTCCAGTAGTGGAATAAATGTAATTCTTTTAAACTTTACTCACAAAATCAACAGCCACTTGTTCTGCTCAAGCCCAGCAGACACATAAACACAGCCATTCTCCTGTAGGGCTTCCCCGGCTCAATGGAGGCAGGCAGTGGGTCTCAGCCTCCCTAATACTGCGGCCCTTGATACAGTTCCTCCTGCTGTGGTGTCCCGCAACCATAAAATTATTTCATTGCAACCTCATAACTGCAATTTTTCTACTGTTATGAATTGTAATATAAATATCTGTGTTTTCCAATGGTCTTGGGCAACCCCTGCAAAAGGGTTGTTTGACACCCCCCGACACACACACGCAAAGGGCTCACAAACCACAGGCTGAGAACTGCTGGAGTAAGGCATAGCTGCTGTTACCCTTTCACTACATAACGTGGGGCACTAACAAGAGAAAAGGGTGAGTCTACGGCCTTCTCCTTCACCTTTGCTCTCTGAAATGACTCATGAAAGCATGAACTAAAGAGCTGCCAGCTGTGGCACTGCAGTAGATAACATGCCTGACACACAGGAGGATCCTGCTCCCACCGGGACACTACATGAAGACAGACAAAACCTACTCAAGGTCCAGGCCGGGTTTTGCCAGCTACTTATTATGGAAATGTTATGCCCACCTATCTACCTACCTACTTTGCAGGATTGTTTTAAAAGTACAGATGTAACAGAAATAACATATGTGAAAGCCCTTGGTGCTCAAACTGCTCCAAACTATCAAGTATTGTATCCGTTTGGGAATAAATGCTTTTCAATATTCTTATTGAGAACTTATATAAATGTGGAATTTAAAACTCAGCTTCTAGAATTGCTGTCCAATGTGACTTACTTAAACAGGAATGTCCTACACTGGCAATGCCAAGCAGACACTCGCCACATGCTAAATCCCTGAAATGCAGCTAGCATAACTGCAAGACAGAACCGTAAATATTATTTAGCTTCAATTATCTTGGTGTTCAATAACCACATATGGCTGGGAGCTGCTGTGTTAAGAGCAAAGGTATGGCATGGTGAGAGCTAGAAAATCTACTTGAAGTTCTGTGTCATGAAATAGAACATCCATCTGGGCGTGGTGGCGCACTCCAGTAATCCCAGCACTCGGGAGACAGAGGCAGGCAACTCGCTGTGAGTTCAAGGCCAGCCTGGTCTACAAGTGAGTCCAGGACAGCCAAGGCTATACAGAAAACTCTGTCATGGAAATAAAAAAAAAAAACCTAGTGACAAAATCATGGGAACCAATTTGCAAAAGTGTGTGTGTGTGTGTGTCCTTAGACACTAGTTACACTGATTATGTTCAATATATGTCACAACTTAAATCCAGAAAGTATCTGCCATAGAAATGAAGGCATTCACAGTTGAACAGGCCAGGGGAAATATGACTGAACATTGCATCCCTGCATTTCCCTCTCATTTCATGCAAAATATGTGTACGTGTGTGCTCAGGTATGTTCACATTTCCTGCTATACTCTACTGGAGTCAAACAGAAGTTCTGTGAAGAAGCTGTATCTGCAGACTGAAAAACCAGACACAGACACTCATGGTTGTGAAGAGGTGACTGAGACAGACCTAGAGGCAGTTAAAGTCATCCTGGGCTGCTGTTAACGCCTTTTGTGGCCATGTATCACCAGACACTGTTTCCAGCTTTATGATTAGCAGGTAAAGAAATTTTGGAATGTGTTATCTTAACAGACCATCAGCTTTCGATCCTAACGCTAAAGATCTACATCTTTAGCTTCAAAACTCTGTGGTCCATCGGTGTCCCATCCATGCATCTGGCAAGCACATTGATTTGTGGCTTTCTTTAGGCCTGTGACTACAAAAGTTGAGCTAAGTTCTTCCACAGAGGTACATATAATTCAGGGAAACCATAATCAGCGTTTCCGGACCACGGTCACTCATGTTTGGCTTTGAAGAAACTGTCATCTTCTTCCCTTTGAAGCAACATGTGTGTTTTGTATTGGCACTGACAATACAATTTACTGTAACTAAAATTTATCCCAGGCAAACCTAAGGGGATGCCTTTGAAAACAAATATACCCAATATCAACCTTCCAACTGGGGGGGGGGGGGGCGTTTTCTCTCGCGTCTCAACATTTACCACAGAATTCTCTATACTATGACCCCAAGAACTGTTGCTAAGAGGCGGTTGCCTACTGAGCCCTCACTTTCAAACAGGTTGCGAGACCAGCGTCACTTGTGTGTAATCGTTTATCCCTTAAATCATCCTGTGTAAGGGCAACACTGCTATCCCAGGTCTACAGGGACTGAAGTTAAGCCAGTGCGGGTTTAAAGCCTACCCTGCCATTCCCACTACTAGGCAGGTGCTCCTAACCGTCCCTCCCCCAGCTGAAGTCAGCACAAAAGGCCAGCGTGTGCTAGCCACGCCAGGGGAGCGACCACGAAGGTAAGGTCCACCGAGGAAGCCGCGGAGCCGGCTCACCGCCTGAGCCAGGCCCGGCACGCTGGCGGCGTCACGGGAAGAGCTCTCAGGCGCGGGGTCAGCAACCGGGCAGCGAGGCGGAAGAGAGCCAAGGGCGGAAACGCACGCAGGCCAGGGACTCCGGGACCCACCAGCCGCCGCCGCGTCTCACCTGTTCCACACTCGTGCAGACACGCTCAGCGGCCGGCCAGGTCCTGCCTCAGCAAGCACGCCGGGGCTCGCGGGCCACCGAGGGACCGCGGTTCCCGCGCGGGCCCCGCAGAACAGCAGCCGACGGCGGTCCAGGCCACGGAAAGCGACGGAGGCGCAGGCGGCGCGCAGCAGTCGGGCGCCCGGAGCGGCAGCCATAGCCGAGTCGGAAGGTTCCGGGTGCCGTGGGGTCCTGCGCAATCCTGAGGGTCCCGAGGGTCCCCCTGCGAGCGGACTAATCTCCACGAGCGCCCTGCGTGTCCTATAACCCAAGGCCGCGCCCCGCCCCGCCCAGCCCCGCCCCGCCGCTGCCACGCCTCCACGGGGCGGGGCTGAGCACGGCTCCGGGATCGCGTTCGGAGTTCACCTTGAATCTTTTCTGCAGTCAGCTGTGCATTCCCGAGCAGTTAATTGTCAAGGACTAATCACCAAGCCACCTGGTTAACCAAACCGCCTTTGGCCGCCCACTCTCAAAACAAAGCAAAACACCGCAGTTTTCAACACCTGAGAGTTCAAGTTACAGCAAAGGGGACCTAGGGTTTTTTTTTTGTACCCAGGGCAGCAGGGAGTTTTACAGAGTTTTAGAATGTCAATCAGCATTTTTATGAAGAGAGGATTATATCTAAAAGCATAAGCCATCTCATAACGAATAATCTGTTCATTTAGGGCTGCTGAAAAAAAAAGCAGGTAATAATGCTCGGCGCGAACTGACAAAACGAGTATATAAAACCCTGAAATTTAACAGTAAACTTTATTATTTTTTTTTTTATGAGTAACTATTTCAACAGACTTTAAAACTAGAAAACCAAATTCTAAACCGCATGTTGTCACGGCTGGTAAGTTGTGAAAGAGTCTTGGAGGTCAGAAAATGCAACATCCAAAAACCTAAGCCCTCTGTTGATCGGAGACCTTGGGTAAATTACTCTTGGCGGATAAGAGTTTCCGTGACTCACAGATAAGTTCACACTCAGGGCCATTTTGGAGGTTAGGTGAATCAGTGCAACAAACTGCGTCACAAGCCATAAGCAAGAAATACATCGTCTCGGGCATTCCTGATAAGGACAGAAGCACATGTTGCTAACAAGCTGAGCATAGGAAAAGATTGCTGGAATATTCAGGCTGGGTTTGGAGACCTAGCTAGGAGGTTAAGAATGCTTGGTGCTCTTGCAGAGAGGACCCGGGGTCAGTCCCCAGGAACCACAGAGCACCTCACAGCTCTCTGTAACTCCAGTCCCAGGGGATCCAGAACTCTCTTTTGGCCTCCTCTGGCACCAGGCATCCACATGGTGCACATACATTCGGAACGAGGAGCGCTACTCAAGAGGCTGCAGAGATGGCACGTCGGTTGAGAGCACCTCCCGTAGAGGCCCTCCTCCGTTTGCTTCCCAGCACCCACTGTAGTTGGCTCCCAGCTGTAACTCAAGGCTCCACAGGAATCTGCTGCCTCCTGGTCTCTACAGGCACTCACTACTCATGTGGTATACACACACCTACACGTACATATTTTTTAAATAAAAATATTTTTATAGTGGCACAGGTCTGTAATCCCAGCACTTGGGAGGCAGAGGCAGGCAAATCTCTGTGAGTTCGAGGCCAGCCTGGTCTACAAAGCCAGTCCAGGACAGCCAAGACAGAGAAACCCTGTCTCCAAAAACCAAAAGCCAAAAAAAAAAAAAAAAAAAAAGAAAAGAAAAGAAAAAAGAAAAGGGAAGGAAAGGGGAAAAAAGAATATTTAAGGACTAGATAAATGGCCAGTTTGCTCTTCCAGAGGACTAGAATTTAGTTTTCAGCACCTATAGTCAGGTAGCTCGTAACTGCCTCATTCTGACCCCCTGAATACACATGCACATCTAAATTAATCCTTTATTAGGGAGGGATATTTAAAAAATACTGTACCCCTGGGTGCCGTCTCTCTAGAGGATGTATGGATATTGAACCTGCAGTGGATAAACATAATTTCCTTAGTCTCTGGGTTAAAATAACTTAAAACTTGGGTCAGGAAGGGATCAAGAAATCCTGACGAGAAGGTTTTTTGTTGTCTTTTCAACCCGAACCCAAAATCATCATCAAATGACTCAACTGTAGGAGAAGTGGGCAATGTATGCGCTCCTTCTCAGCCCTGAAGGAGAGAAACCTGTTCTTTAGGATCCCAAGTGCAGGATCAGAATAGTCTCTTGAGAGAACAGGTGATGTTAATTCACTAGAAGAGCAACCACCTCGTGCAGGAGCTTAATTGCTGCCATCTGGAAAGATCCCGTGAACAGACTCTGGGAGGACATATATAAATGAGCCCAGAACTGGCGGCGGGGCGGATAGGAGACTTGGGATAGATTTGGCTGTTCATTACTGCCCTTCAAGACGCTCCTAGAGAAAACCGCTTCAGAGCTCCAGCTCCTGCTGAGGCTCTGGAGTCTGGTTACCCCAGGTTCCAGCAGAAGAAATCCTGCGGCTCACGCCCGGAGAATCGAATTGTTCCTCGGGCCTGATATCCTTAAGGTTTTGTTATTGTGTCCATTAATCCTCATTTCCTACTCTTTTGGCTAATCGGGTTATAATTGACGTAGGCTCGGTCACTAAGTTGTTAATAAAATATTTTGGTTAAGAAAATTGAGTCTACACAGCCCTCCTGCAGAAGAACAAGAAGCTTTGCCTAGAGTGCGGAACAAACAGCCTTCTGCTCTGCAGAGTGCGCATAAGGTAGTCGAGCAGTCATCTCGGTGTACCAAAGCTCCGCCTACAGAACAAGCTGGCATTGCCAGGTAACTTTCAACATTAGAATGCATGAAGCATCTTCGTAAAGATTCATGATGGGAACTGTTCTCTAGACTTTCAAAGGTGGGTGAGGTCACCCTAAGGATTGAAGGCATGGACATACAGCAGAATTCCAGAGGGGCTGGGAAACACCCAAGTTGTTAACATAGCTAAAGCAACATGGAATCATTGCACACCTGCTTTTGCCCATGTGCTGCCCTGTCTATAAAGTGCCATCCCTCCATTTTTTTTTAAAATAAATCTTTTACAAAATTATCTATATGTATGCAGTGTTCTGCCTGCTTTACACCTGCACCAGGAAAGGGCACCAGATCTCATTACAGATGGTTGTGAGCCACCATGTGGTTGCTGGGAATTGAACTCAGGACCCCTGGAAGAGCAGTCAGTGCTCTTAACCTCTGAGCCATCTCCTCGGCACCACCCCTCCATTTCTAAATGTCAGATCCACATGGGTAATGGGTGCCTGTGGAAGCCAGAAGGTGGCAGATTCCTGTGATGCTTTGAGTGACAGCTGGGAGCCAATTCCAGTGAGTGCGGGGAGACAAATTGAGGTCCTCTACATGTCCAGTTGAGTAAGGTATGGAGAACAGATTAGATAAGCCTGAATTCGGGGCAGGGGGGTGGCAGTTAACAGCACAGTCTGCTCTTCCAGAGAGGTCCCTACTTCAAGTCCCAGGACCTAAATAGTGACTTGCAACTGTCTATACCTGTGTCTCATGGGATCCACTGCCCTCTTCTGGTATGTAGGCATATATGCAGACAAAACACCCATACACATAAATCATTTTTTGAAAAAAATAAATCAGACTGAACATATCTCCTCAAACATGTATCATTCTTAGGATGAGAACTATATACATCCATCCAGCCTTTTGAAAAGTACAAGCAGATAATTGCTATCTACAGCCACCTCACTGTAGACCAGCATACCAGGCCCGGTTTATACACCACCAGGTGCGTATTTATGTAGACACATGTGTGCATATATGCATATATGAAACATTGCATGAAATCTGTAGTATTCTCTCTTTTAAATTCTACTTCTTTTGGGTGTTTAGGCCTCAACCTCCCTTCCATCCTCCCAACCTTATGTAGGAGAGAGATGATTAGTGAGGAGAGGAGGCCCCTTTACTTACTTCTCCCAGCTGTTTAGGCTCAATTGAGTTCTGTTGGGCTATACTCTGACAACAGCACCAGCCAGCAGGCTGCTCCAAGCCACTGCTCCCTGAAGCATTTCTCTCCAGCTGTCTCCTCCAAATTGCGACTCCATCTGTCTCTGGTCTCTTCCAACTGCTACATGCCGCACGCCAACACCGCTGGGCACGCTACACTTTCTCGGTTCTCTTATTTATACCCTCAGGGCCCTAAGCTACACCCCTTTCCATGCTGTGCAAGGAAGGCCCTTACCAGCTGGCAAAAGCCACGCCCCTCATGAGACAATTAACAGGTGTGGAGAAGCTAAAGCTCAAACTGAAATCCCACACTTGGGGTCAGAACAAAAGCATATTTACATAACACGACTGAGTTTACGAAAGAAACCAAAATTTCCATTACAGATCCCTCTTTTAGTTTAAAAAATGGCTTTTCTTTAACATGAATAAACTACATGCAATAAGATCAATTATTAGAACTATCAAGTAAGAATTACATTTACACTGTCCAGTCCATTCGTATTTGGCATCTTTGGAAAAACTATTCCACTATCTGTCCTATCTTGATGAGTCCTAAATTCTGTACCTAAATCACTTTCTTATATTTATCAACCTAAAAACATTGATCTAGACCTTAAAACATCTTTTTAGACCTACAACACTGTCTTAGTTCCTAAACAACTAAGCTTAATTGTTATTATCTCGTCTTCAACCCCATCAGAGACTTTTAGAAGGAAATAATATTATCTAAGCATCTAGGAAGCATAGAGCAAAGAGCTTCCAGAACTAGAGAAGGGACAGAGAGTTGACTGCCTGGACAGTCACCAGTGGCTTCTCTGTGTCACTGGGGTATCCAGTCTTCAGCCTACCAGCACAGAACGTCTCACAGGCTTTTCTGTGAAGCAGAAATTTTGAAGGACTCACCACTCAGTATCTGCAAACTTCCAGGGTCCTGCTTGTTCACGGTTTGCTCTGATAGCCTGCAATAAGCAGTTGGAGGGTGTCTTATTTTTCCCCAGAGGCAATCTTGCCACATTTGTTTTCTTTGATGCCCAGCATCTTCTTTGAAGTAGATTTGAGGTGGTAGCAGGAGCAGATGTGTGTCTCTGTCAGAAAAGCCTTTTATTATTAGAATATTTTTAAATGTCATAGTCTGAGGGTCTCTGAAGTGTGCAAAGACGGCCTACTTACCTAGCATTGTATAGCTCATAATCACTTCTATCCGTCTACCTATCAATTTATAACATATTAGAGCAATGTGCTTGTTTCTAGCTATGTACTATCTGCTTAACCTTGAAAACATATACAAGAAACTAAAGTTTATTTCTGCAAAAAAAAAAAATCTAGACTCTAACAAGACTACAAATAAGATTATTTATAGATGACTACTAATTTGCATCTCCAATCATCCTGGACAGTTTACAATAGTTAGCTTTCATAAGACTAGAACTTTGCATCACATTTCAAATTAGTTGCATATGTATAATATATTAAGCAAGAGTTGAACAAAACAATCTTAAATTTCTATCAATATACAATAATCCATACTAATACATAATATGAGACTAGTAGATACAATAATCTACCTTTTATCCTGTAATCCTATATCCCTTTTTTTTTTTATCATTCCCCTTTTCCTTCCTTTCCCCTAATACCAGATAGAAGAGAAAGATAGATCCTTGATTTTAACCTTTACTTTGTTTCTTCCCTTACCATGACCAATCCATAACCCACCAAATGATCAAAAATGCCCACCCTACCTTTTGGAAATGAGGGCATCATCTTCTTAGAACTACTTGCTGTTTGAGGGTAAAAAACATCTTTTGGCTACCCTTTAAAAATTAGGATATTGGCCAAGCACTGGAAAAGTTAGCTGTATCTTTTCCTGTTCCGTCTCTATGTTTTCTGTCTAGTCTCTGTGTTTTCTGCCCATTCTGAGTTTTCTACCCAGTCTCTGTGATTTCTGTCTAGTCTCTGTGTTTTCTGTCTAGTCTCTCTGGGATCAATCCTTTGGGACAACGCTTTTGGATTTGACCTGGATATAGATTCTTGAAGAAGCCATAACTGAGGCAGTCTATGAGGATAAATCACCTGGGCTACTTGCTTTATCTTCATTGTTATCTGGCCTTTTGCTCTGAAAATAAACTTTAAAAGATAATATTATAGGTACAGTTCTGATCAAGAGGACCAGGTAGCCAATGCGATTCATTTGTCATGTGAGGGCATGTATGCCTCAGCTAGTATGAGGTCTTCTCTGGTCCATTCTAATCTCTATAAGTTTTGCTGGTAACCATATTCTTTTCATTCCCTGTGGATACACAAGCATAACTACATCTCCATCACAAAACCATTGCATGTTTCCATTCTGCTGTCAATACACCCTTATATTAATGGGTTGGGTTATTTCTACAGTTCTTCTTTTTTTTTTTAATAACAAAATGTCTCTCGGTTACACCAAATTAAGAAATTTTAGAGTTAACAAAGCATTCCTTAGCCTGTCCCTTGGGGTCTTTACTCTCCCTTTTTGTTTAATAAGCATCCTTTTTAAAGTACAATTAGCTCTTTCTATACTTGTTTGTCCTGTAGGATTATGTGGTATACCAGTAATGTGCTTTATTTTATAATATGCAAAGAATTTTTTCACCTTACTGGATACATATGCCGGGGCATTATGTCTTAATTTGTGCAGGTATCCACATAATTGCCATTATCTCCAAGAAATGTGTAATTACACAAACGGCCTTTTCAGATCTTACAGCAGTTGTCCATTGAAACCCTGAATATCTATCTATGTACATACTGTGTGCTGCCTCTTTAGAAAAAAATCCTCCCAGTTCTGTTTTGTTTATCTTCGTATCTCCAGCACTTGGCACCATGCTCTGCCCATAGAACACACTTGACAATGCCTTTGTCAGGAACTTCCTCTGTGTTTAGCTCACTTATGACCAACTCTGTATGCTGGAAATATGCCAGTAGGAACAAAAATCCCTGCGCTCTCCATTTCTCTCTCTCTCTCTCTCTCTCTCTCTCTCTCTCTCTCTCTCTCTCTCTCTCTCTCTGTTTTTTCAAGACAGGGTTTCTCTGTGTAGCTTTGGCTATCCTGGACCTTGTAGACTAGGCTGGCTTTGAACTCACAGCGATCAGCCTGCCTCTGCTTCCCAAGCCTGCTCTCTTATTTTATAGATAAAAAAAAAAAAAACTAAGGCCTACTGTAGCAGGTATTCTTGGTCCCAAGTCTAGGGCATAAGTAAAAGAAACTATAATTTTATTAGTCTTACAGTTTTTAACTTTATTTATACTCAGTTATAAACACCTAAAATTCTACATGAACCATGAAAATTCAGAATAAGGTCAGAAAGCATCATTATTCAAACTTCAGCCTGTACATGCTAGGTAAATGCTCTGTTGCCAAATAAACTTCATTATGAAAACCTACCCCCTCCACCCCAAGGTGACCTAAAACTCAAATAGCTGATACTATTGATGAGCAACTTTCATACATTAAACATGCAACTTGCACTTAAATAAATGCCTTAGTGTTTGTGATCTCCATGCCCACAATCCTGTCTTGCTTCTAGTGCTTATTTCTCTCTGATGTTTGTTTTTTATTTTTATATAATTACATTTTTTCTCCCTCTCCTCTCCTCCCTTCAAATCCTCCCATAATGCCCCTCCTTGCTCTTTCAAATTCAAGACCTCTTTTTTATTGTTGTTACATGCATATATGTATATGTTTATACATATATATATTCTTAAGCTGCTCAGTATAAATAATCACACACACACACACACACACACACACACACACACACACACACACACGTGTGCATCACCAGGACTGATCGTTTGATATTGGATAATCAATCAGCTGATGTGCCCTTCCCTGGAAGAGTCTGTGTCTTCCATTCTCAGGATGCCTTAGTTTCCTGTGTGGGGATGATGTTTCATGAGCTTCCCCCTTCGATGGTGCTTTGTTTATTGTTGCAGTCTTTGTTCAGCTCACACATAGGCAGTCATGTTGGTGAGACTTTATAGGTATAGCGTCTAACTTTAATAGGAGACATATTCTCACGGCAAACTCCCTGTCCCTCTGGCTCTTACTAACTTCCTACCCTATCTTTCACAATGTTCTCTAAGCCTTAGGTGTGTGAGGGTTTGTAGATGGATCTCTTGGGACTGGGCTCCACAGCTCTGCATGTTGACTGGTTGTGGTTTTCTATGATAGTCTCCGTTTGTCGAAAAGAGAAGTTCCCTTGCTGAGGAATGAGGACTGCCCTCATCTGTGGGAATAAGGACAAATGTTTTGGAATGTGGTTAGGGATTGTACTGGTTATTAAAGAGCTGGTGGTAGTTTCCCTTCAAACTCCATGACTTCACTTGCCTGGATAGTTGGTTAGGTTTCAGGACCAGGTGGGGTCTCTCCAGTTGAGTGGACCTTAAGCACAGTTACAGAGCTGTTGGCTACCACCAAGGTGTGCAGCTTAGGGCTATGGTGCTAGGCTGATTGTTGTGGTGGTTTCATAGGCATCATAACTAGGCAGGATTGTTGGCTGCTGTCCTCCTCTGGAAGCTTGCATGGCAGTTACCATGCAAGCTAACCCTTCGAGATTAATCATTCAGCTCAGTCCATCTTAGGGCCTGTTAGGCCCTGTTCTAAAACACATGGTGCCTTCAATCTTCGTCTCTTCGGAATAGGTGAAAATGCTTATGTGCTTGGGAATAGCAATAGGATATGGGCCTGGGGAGTCTTGGACAGCCCTGACCAACAACTCAAGAGGGCTTCTCGTGCCTAGTACTGGGATCTTGTTAGGTGATCTTTGGATCTTGGAGGGAGCACTGTTAGCACAGATGAATTTTTTTTTCATTTAAACTATATGTGGCCAGGTGTGGTGACGCACACCTTTAATCCCAGCACTCCGGAGGCAGAGGCAGAAGGATCTCTGAGCCTGGTCTACAAAGAGAGTCCAGGACAGCCAAGGCTACACAGAGAAACCCTGTCTCGAAAAAAAACAAAAACCAAAACAAAAAACAACAAAACTATATGTGTATAATTATACACAAAATTACATAATTACAGGTTTTATTTTAGTTACTAGTATGATTCATTATGCCTTTTCCATCTTTACTGTTCTTTTACCCTCCTTCTGTATTTATCTCCCTCCTCTCCATAATTAGATTCCCTTTTCTTGTTTCCCCAGTACTTGTACCCTGCTGTTTCTCTCTCTGTTGCCTCCCTACCCCCTTCCTCAGCAATGGTCCCTTCTTACTGTCCTAGTTCCTGCAGTTACTCTATAATATGTACTCACAAATGATGTTTCTTTTTAAAAAATACAAAACACGCATAAGTGGACTTTATGTTTCAAATCCTTGCAAAATGTTGCTACCTTAATGTATCTAGTAGCTATTGTTGCCCACTGAGGTCAGATGATAGGGGAGGAGGGCTTCCCCTCTCTGAGGACTAGGGCAAGGGGATGAAAGAGGGAGGGTGAGGCCAGAAGGTGACAAGGGGGGCGGCTACCATCAGGATGTAAAGTGATTAAATTTTAAAATTCAATCGATCGATCGATAAAGAGAAATTTGGGGGGTGGCAAGGATTCATATGTCAGTGCAAAGCTTGGCTGCTTGATGTGTTGGCTGGTTTTTCATTGTTGTGACCAAACACCTTGCAAACATCAACTGAAGGAAGTTTTATTTGGGGCTTACAGTTCAGAGCAATATAGTCCACCGTGTTCAGACTACATGGAGAAGGAGGCTCTTTGGGCTCAGGTTCTAACAAGGAAGCAAAGAGAAAAGAATTGTCTTTGTTACTTTTTTTATTGTTGTGTAGAGACACTATGACCAAGGAAACCTACAAAATAAAGCTTTTAACTGAGGGCTCACATTTACAGAGGGTGA
Source organism: Acomys minous (assembly GCF_964271855.1). Classification (NCBI taxonomy): domain Eukaryota; kingdom Metazoa; phylum Chordata; class Mammalia; order Rodentia; family Muridae; genus Acomys; species Acomys minous. The sequence continues at coordinate 111,628,527 of NC_140494.1, forward strand.
GACTGCATGTTCATTATGGTAGTAGGCCTGACAGTGGGAGGGGGGGGAGAGAGGGAGATGGGAATATTGAGGGTTTTTGAAACCCCAAAGCCCACCCCACAGTGACACATCTCCTCCAATAAGGCCACACCTCCTAATCTTCCCCCAACAGTTCCACAAACTGGAACCAAACACTCAAACATCCGAGCTTATGGGGCCGTTCCCATTCAAACCACCACAGGAATGCTGTTGATTGCTCTGGAGGCTTCCTCCTTCTCCCATGGCAGCTCATGAACTGATGCCACTCACATAGGGTGGGTCTTCTCTTCCTTAAAACTCTCTGGCAACACCTGCTTCTGCAGAAGTATGCCTCCTAAGGGTCCCAAATGCAGGCAAGTTGGCAATGAAGACTAATCTTAGTACTTGATGAAATGGAACTTTGAAAACTTATGCTAGATTTTCCTGTCCAGGTGGAGAGGCGGCAAGACCCTCTACTTTTTGTTTGTTTGTTTTGTTTTGTTTTGTTTTTGTTGATTTTTGGTTTCTTGTTTTTTCGAGACAGGGTTTCTCTGTGTGGCCTTGGCTGTCCTGGACTCACTTGTAGACCAGGTTGGCCTACAAAGATCCACCTGCCTCTGCCTCACAAGTGTTGGGATTAAAGGCATGTGCCACCATGCCCAGCTCCCCTCTACTGTTTTTTTAATGGGGTAAGAGGCATCCTGTTGGATTGTGTTTGGGGTTTGTGGCTGGGAAATGTTCTGCTTCCTACCTTCCAAGTTTGCAAGGATAATTGCTTAGAAGTTGATGATACTTCAAGATCCTAAAATCCCATACAGATTAGCATTAATGTAAAAAAAATGTGTATTCTGAATACATAACTGGGAGGCTGGTATGTGCTATCAAGAATTGTTTTGATTTCAGAATGTAATGATCAGAAAAAAAATCAAGGGTTACAATATACACTCTCCGGTAATGAAACTGCAAAGGGAACAACAAAATTAAGTCATCAGAAAGCTCTAAGATGATGGCTGACAGCCAGAAAGAGATTATCTATTAAGTCAAATAGCAAGGTCCTAAACTTGGGGGGAGCCACCGAATGTAAAAGCAAGCAATTCCAGAGGAAGCTGTTGCTGAGTCAAGTTCAGAGGGCAGACAGTACGTTTGAAAAAGAAAAAAAAATTGTGGAAAACAGTCTCAGTCCTTGGATTGTCTGTCTATGAGCCGAAATCACAAGACAGTTTCTTTCAGCTCTGATACTTTGCTTCCTGTGGCCTAGCAGAGTCTGCCAGGTGTATGCTGATAGGCAGAGGCAGATTCCTACAAGTGTTAGGCAATCTGGAACATAAACAAAACAAAACTGAGCAAAGAGCAGCTAGTCGCAGAAGCTGCTCTGTTGACAAAACACCATGACCAAAGCAACTTGGGGAGGACAGGACTTACTTGACTTATCCTTCCATGTTGTAGTTAACACAGAAGGAAGTCAGGACAGGAACTCAAGTAGGGCTGGAACTTGGAGGCAGGAGCTGATGAAGGCAGGGTGCCAGTTATTGGCTTGCTCCCCTTGGCTTGCTCAGCCTGCTTTCTTACAGACTGCAGGATCACCAGCCCAGGGATGGCACCATCCACAGTAAGCTGGGCCCTCCCACATCAATCACTGATTTAAGAAAAAGCCCTGCAGGGTTGCTTGCTGCCCAATGTTATGGAGTCATCTTCTCGATTGAAGTTCCTTCCTCTCTGATGACTTTAGCTTGTGTCAAGTTGGCATAAAACTATCCAGAACACATAGTATCTACAGCTGAGTACAAATGATGTGGTTTGCTTAGTTTCCAGTTTGGGAGGCCACAAGTTGAAGAATCATTGACACCATCCGTTTCAGCTCTGATGAAGGCTTCATAGTAGATGGTGTCACCAAGGCAGAGCAGAAGAAGACGCTACATGGTAAGGCAAGCATCGGGATGGAGGAGTTGAGAGGCTAATCTTTCTCTTTTTATAAGTATTCACCCTTGGGGATTAACTCACTTGGAGAAACTTGTTTTGGTCCTTTGTTTTGGGTAGGAACTGGCATGACTACCCCTTAGAGGTTCTACCATCTCCAACAGCACCACATGGTTGACCTTAGGGGGGCATAGTCAACACCATATCTGAACCTCAGAACTGATCTTGAGAACACCACAGAAGAAAGCTGAACTGAGAAACATTCTGTGCAGTCCATGACCAGTACTTCTCAAAAACAAATGAAAGACCTGTCAAAGCCAAGAGGAGCCTGAGTGGCATGTGATGACTAACTGTCACATGGGGTCCTGGGACAGAGAAGGATGGTAAGTAAAAACTAATAAAAATCAAAGTATAACATTGACTCTGATAATAAAAAGAAAGATGAAGTTATGGAAAGAAAAAAAAAAGCAAGACAAGCCAAGAATATTTAAGAGTGTGTGGTCAAGTGACTTGACAAATAATCCAAACCTTCTTTAATGAATTCATAGTCTTTCCTATAAATAGAGCTAGAATAACTGGCTAGCCTTTCAGGGTGGGGGAAAGTTATATTATATTATATTATATTATATTATATTATATTTATTATATTATTATATTATATATAATGTTTGGATTGAAATGATCATATACCTAAGACAAAAGCTAAAATATAAAAGTCTTATGAAAAAGCATGTGGAAAACATAATCTTGTTACTGTGAGATAGAAAAAGATTTCCTACACAGAGCATAAGATCACAAAGCATAAAAGAATAACTGTAAAAAGTATAAATAAATAAATAAAGAGAATACCTGTAACTAAATGTAAACAAGATGAAGGAGAGAGCCAGCACTTAAAAGTTGTCTTCACAGCATGCGTGCAAGTGCATGCACACACACACACACACACACACACACACACACACACACACACACACCAGCTGCTTCCAACTCTTTGCCTTGGTCATGTGACCTATCAGAATCTGTAAGGTGTGTTCTGACTGCCAGTGGCACATTCTTACAAATGTAAGATCATCTGGAATATAAACTAAACAAAACAAAAAACAGAGGTAGAAATGCACCTCTCTGACTCTGTCTCTGTCTCTGTCTCTCTGTCTGTCTCTCTCACTGTGTGTGTATGTGTGTGTGTATGAAAATTAGACTACAGAGTAAATGACTATGCTCACAAATAGCTGGAAAAAAACTAAAAACACAGTTTCAACTTTTGAGTAGTAAGTGGTTCATTAGTAAATACAAAATTTCAACGACAGCAGTAAAATCACTTGGGAAGAAGGCAATAGCCAAATTAAAAAAACAAACACATACCAGTTATAGAAAAATCTGTGGCCATTTAGAATGTCAGGCAGAACCAAATGACCCAAGCTCTGCCATAAAGACTTATCTCACAGTCGCCTAGGTAGACCAGGTACTGGAAGCTAGCATGACTTGTTCACACACAACTACGGTTTTTTTAAAAAGTGATGACTAATGGGGAGGATGTAGCCACAGTGTCACCTTTTCAGGTTCTACAAACATGCCAGGTAAGGTTTGTTCTGCAAAGCCAGTCTCTGAACTGCTGAACTCCACAGTTCCACTGAAGCGCTAGCACAGCTCGCACTCCCAGCCATGTGTTCTAGAGCACAGCAGGCTACATATACCATCACAAATAGTATAGCCAACAGTAGAAAGGCTCCTCTGGAATAGCACGTGGCGCTGTTCCACACCAACTGTCACCGCTGGCCACTGAAGGAGAGATAAACCAGGGTTTTATGATCCCAAGTGTGGGATCAGAACGGTCTCATGAGAGAACAGGTGAGGTTAATCCACTAGAAGACCAACTACCTCATGCAGGAGCTTGATTGTTGTCAGCTGAAAAGATCCATGAACAGACTCTGGGAGGAGATATATAAATGAGCCGAAAACTGGAGGCGGGGCTCTTTGGAGACTTGGGGTCATTTTTGGCTGTTCATCGCTGCACTTAGAGATGCTCCTAGAGAGAACTTCTTGAGGGAAGGCTTCGGGGCTCCGGCTCCTGCTGAGGTTCCGGGTTCTGGTTACTCCAGGTTCCAGCAGAAGAAATCCTGCTGATTAAGCCAGGAGAATCGCTCCTCGGAACTGATATCCTTACAGTTTTGTTATTGTGTTCCTTAATCCTCTTTTCATATTGGTTTGGTTAGTCGGGTTACAAGTGATGTATGCTCGGTTAATAAGTTAATAAAGCATATTGGTTAAGGAAATTGAGCCTACAGGCCACAGGCCTGTTCTGCAAGACATCCCATTTTTAGATAGTAAATCCAAAGTATGTCTTGGCACATTCATGGGTGACTTGTGGGTTCAAGATCCCAGAGCCATGCAGGGTCCTTGGTCTTCACATCTAAGCCTCATATTTCTTTGATGCTACATAGCCCTGCAGATAATGCTGTGTCGTCTGCCTTTATGTAACACCAAAACAAACAACCAACAGGAGAGTTCTGCATGGCCTGTCCTCCTCTTCTCTCCCCACACTCCCTCCTCAAGTCATTGAGACTTTCAAGTTTGTAAAAGTCAAGGTCAAAAATCACTTCCACACAGATAAATATCATGGCCAACTTTCAGTTCTTGTCTTGCTTTCTTCATCTGTGCATTTGTCATGTCCCCAGCAAATGGCACACTTCCTCTCACAGTGTCAACTGACGTCACTCAGACTTCTGCTCTTATCCTGGTCACTGCTTCTTCTGTCTCATGGCTTTTCTTCACTATCTCAACTCTAAATGTTAGAGTATTCCTTGCACCAATCCTCTGTTCTCTCTATTTCTATTAAAGCATTCTCAGGTCTGCTCCTGGCTGAAAACACATTTACAGATCTGTGTGTTACTGAAGTATAAATGTTTCTCTCCAGGCCAGGCTACTAGTTTAAACTCTACATCTGATTTCCCAGTATCGACCTAACATCTCTATGTTGAGAATAATATGTCTTCAATTTAAAATGGCAAAAATGACTAGAGTGTGTGTGTGTGTATGTGTGTATGGTACAGTGATTCCAATGTGTGTATGTGTTTGTGCATGTAGGTACATGTGTGTGTGGAGCCCAAAAGTCAACATCGAGTGTCTTCATCAATTGCTAAGTGCTTCTGAACCTCAGTTTTTGAAATAGGCCCTGAGGCTTGCTGTTTGGCCTTGACTGGCTTATCAGCAAGACCCTGGCATTTATCTGGCTCCCTAGTGCTGGGATCACAGGTACATGTTGCCACATCCAACTTTTTATGTGTGTGCTGGGGATCCAGACTTGGATCCACATTCCTGAGATAACTGGTTTCTCCATCATCCTTTGCAAAAGAAAAAAAAAAAGTTCTTTCTCATAGTCATCTCTAACTCAACTAGTCATGTCATCTAATTTGGAGCTTTGTTTACTTTTGTTTGGTGGCTTTTCTGTTTTGGTTGGTGCTTGTTTGGAAGTTTTGTTGTTGTTTACTGTTGATGTTGTTTTTGCTAGAAATTGAGCTCAGGGTCATACACAGGCATACATGCTACCACTGAGATAAACCTTACCAGTGTTCCTATTGTTCTTAGGCCAAATCTAGTGGTCACGTTAGTTTTATCTTTTATACCATATCTAATTGATCCACCAGTAAATCTTGTCTGTTGTATCCTTGGAGTACATCTTACCCTGAGTATAGCAAGCTTCAATTTTATCTCTCTGCAGTGTCTCATCTTTTAGTTTCTTTCAAACAACAGCCAGAATAACCATGCAAAAAATTGCCAAGGCATATCACATCACCCTCTTGCTAGATGTACTCAGTGGTTTCCCAGGGCTTTGGGAGGCCCTCCTCCACCTGTCTGCCTCCATTTTCATCTCCCCTGTGCACACATGCCTTTCCAGCCAGGAAGGCCTTCTCCCCAAGGATGTTTCTCTTGCTTGCTGCTCTATGCTCTCTCCCAGTCTGTGCCTACCCTTCCCTTCACTGTCTTTAGGGATCTTTGCAAATGTCAATATACCAGTGAACCTTTGCCCATCTTCAAATAGCATCTACTCTCCCTCCCTCCCTCTCTCCCTCCCTTGCTTTACTGATACAGAACGTATCAGCCTTCTCACATGCTTGTTTGCTTGGCAACCATTCCCACTCCAGAATTTAGCAAGTCTCATATTATACTCCCAACATCTAAGTCAGCATTTGCCTATTATATCTTTCAATAAGTATCGTCCCAGGACTTAAGAGTCTAAGTAATATGAAACATAAAAACTCACTCCACGTGCTTGAAATTTACATAGAATCCTCTGACCAGATTTCCTTACACAAGGTAGGGAAAAGAGTTGGAAATTATATAAATGATGTATTTACCTAGAACCCAAGGCACAGGACAGTTCCTGTGATCTTATTAAAAGCAAAAGTCATTGCCCATTGCCAGAAGGTCTTTCAGGAAGACAAAGTTTGCATAGTAAAAACAGCAATCGAGGGACTGAGAGCCTTGTCCTTTATATCCAGAAGCTGGGCTGGATCCCCAGAACCTACATAAAAGTAGAAAGAAAGAACCCCAACTCCATCGAGTTGTCCTCCGGGATCACATGCGCCATAGCATCTGTGTCCCCAAATAGAAGTATCAGAGACATGGATGTAAGGTGCATCCTCTGATAGCCCTTCCTAGCCCGGGTAATAAAGCGATGTGCCCATGAGGGGCAATAGTAAGGCCTTTCAATTCTATCCAAGAGCAGAGCAGACAGTTGGAAAGACCCAACATTAAGTCTAACTGCTACAGGCCGGCTGTATGTTGAAATCCTACCCACTCCCAAGTCAAAGATAGGAGGAGCCGTCCTCTTTGGGAGATGATTAATTACGACTGGGTCAAGTGGGCAGATGTGTGAGAACTGGAATAACACCCAGAGAAACAGACCCTCTGGAGATCTTTCAGTCCAGTGCTTCTCAACCTTGCTAATGCTGTGACCTTTTATCACAGTTCTTCATGCTGTGGTGACCCCAACCATAAAATTATTTTTGCTGATTCTTCATAACTATAATTTTGCTACTTTTATGAATAATAATGTAAATATCTGTATTTCCCAATGGTCTTAGGTTGACCCCTGTGAAAGGGTCAGTCACATTTAGGGGCCGAGACCCACAGGTTGAAAACCGGTGGGAATCCTTCCAATTGTAAGAAACTGTCATCTCTAAAACAAAACTGCTGGTCCTCACCACACATCAAACCTGTTGGCATCCTGACCTCGGGTTTGCCAGACTTTGGATTTGGGAGGAATCCTGTAGTTTATAACTCAGTGGCCAGAAGACTGTAAACAACTCCAAGTGAGGGCTTTGCTTGGCAACGTCAGCCCACTAGGTGGAGCCCGAGGAGAAAACAGTCAATGGCAGCTTGCAAAATTGTAGATTCCAAACCCAGCCCAGAAGGGTCAGCGGCCTCCTCCATTGGCTGGAGTACGGGAGGGGAGTCAACCTCAGGTGGTCTAATACAGGAAACAGCAAGGCAAAGCAACTCTAGGTATAAAGCCTAACAAACCCCATTTCAGCCTGAAGCTGAGGAATTTGCTTTTGTGAAAGCACAAAACTTTGAACCTTAGAAAACGAGGGGGTTGAATGTCCATTTGGGACACTCTCTGGATTAGAGATAAAAGATTACGTTTATGTTAAAATTAAAGCTACTGGCTGACAGGATGGCTCAGCAGGTAAAGGCATTTGTCACCAAGCCTGGATGTCCTGAGTTCAATTTCCAGGACGCATATGGTGAAAGGACAGGCACACTCCCTGGGGTTGAACTCTGACCCACATGCACACACCTCCCTACCCTCACAGAAATAAATAAATAGGTGTATTTTGTTTCAGTTTTCAAGTCAGGGTTTCTCTGTGTAGCCTTGGATGTCCTGGGCTGACCTTATAGACCAGGCTGACCTCAGACTCACAGAGATTCACCTGCCTGTGCCTCCCTGGGTGCTAGGATTAAAGGCGTTTGCTGCCGTGCCAGCTATAGGTGTAAATTTTTAAAACTTAAGGTTGGAAGGCTGTAGTTTTATGACAAGTTCATGGGAGAAAGAAGGAGAAAAGGTGGTTAAGGAGGAAGTTTGTAATTCCCCCACGCAGCTGCAGCTGACTACTACTCATCCATGAGAATATATTTCTGCATAATTTGATCATCGTCATGCTTGAAAAGTTACCAATTAAGTGTGTTGGGTTGTATTTCATGGATATGCCTTTCTACCACTTTAAAATATAACACATGTCTTATCAGAAAAATGTCTGACAGAGATAGATGAGCTGCCAATCAAAGAGTAAAAACTGGCTGTGGCTGTATATCCCCACCCCTTTACCGTAAACTCCCGTCTGCTGCCTAGCATCACCTGTCTGGTTACTTTTCCAGCAAATTTTGTGGGCTTGCCTGAGTAAGGATGCCTTTGTAGAGAGAGGAGTGCACTTTACGGAGTACACTGGTGCGCCGGGCATGGCAGTACAGGCCTACAGTCCCAGTGCTGTGAAAGTGGAAGCAGGATGGTCGTGGGTTCAAGGACTGCCTGGACTACATGGTGAGACCCTGTCTGAGAAAACAACAGAGAGGCCAAGAGAGAAAGGACCCAGGGGGTTTGGTTATGATGTTTCCGGTGCACGTGCAGCTGGGGAAGGAAACACCAAGGCTATGAGGTGTCCCCCACCTCCTCTCTTCATCAGCCTGCAATAAGAGTGAAGAGGATAAGGGCCACGGGAATGTGACAATATGGCCAAGCAGCCTGAGGACCTCTGTTTAGGCTGAGACCAGATGTCTTAGTCCATTCAGGCTACTATAATACAGTATCTCAGGCTGGGTAATTTACATATACTAGAGATTCATTGCTCACAGTCCCAGGGCTTAGAGATGCCATGCTGAATGCACCAGCAGATCAGGTGTTTTCATAGAACATCCAAACACTCATGTCTTCCTCCCTCTTCTTGCAGTGGTAGGAATCAAAACCAGGGCTATGTGGATGCTGTAGAAGTGGTCTACCACTGAACGCTACCCCAACTCCTAGATAGTGCCTCTTGCTGCATTCTCAATTGCCTGTAGGATGCAGTGGGACAGCAGGCTCACTTCATTCAGTCTCCTTTATAAAAGCACAAATCCCATTCAGGAAGGCAGAACCCTAGTGACTTCATTGTTTCCTCCAAAAGCCCCATTTCTTAATACTGTTGCATTGAGGATCAAGTTTTAACGTGCAAAAGGAAGACACCCCAACATACCAGCACTAGTCAAGGAAGTCGCAGGCTATTCTCCTATGGATAAAGCCATGAAGTAGGGTAGAAGGCTACAGTTAAGCAGGGTTAGGGCTCAGCCAAATGACGAGAAAGGACCATGAGATGGATAGGGCAGTTGGGGAACATTCAAGGTGGTGAGCAGAATGCCTGACAGCTGAATTTATGGAGCTAGAGAGAGTGGAAAGTCACAGGTACCATCTAGAATCTTCTCAGTGGCTAAGGCTATAGGAGGACACAGGTTATAAGTAGACAGGTGGAACCTTGCACTGCTGGCCTCTGACAGCAAGTAGAACTCAATCTCTTTCTAAGCCAGTGACCCAGTTTCCTCTGCTTTAAGCAGCTCTTGGCATCGACAGCTGGTGCTCATTCTTCTGTCTGCTGGGAAGCCTCCCCTGACCTCACAGCTCACTTGGCTCCTCCCTGCTGATAATTGGGTTGTTTTACACATAGGCCACTACCCTAAGACTTCTCCATAGGTTTTTTTTGATTACTAGTGATGAGGTAAACGCTGTCTATGGCAGAGCTAAAACGTGAAGAGGTTTGATCATTTGTCCAAGGTCACAGAGCTAAGTCTGGATTCGTCTTTGTAACTTCTAAATGTGCCCTTTCACTTTTACAACTTCCAGAAACAAGTGTTTGGTAAACCAGTCATCAGTGTGGTATAAGGCATTGACAAGGAAACTAAGAGACAAGGGGAAGAGATACAAGAAAGGTGCCTGGCGCCTTAGCTTTCATTACTGCTTTGCCATTTATGCACATGGCAGCCATCGACTAGAATTCTGAATTCAATGTGCTTGTTTGTAGTAGGTTCCAGATTCAAGAAAGGAATGGCACATGCCTCTAATCCCAGCACTTTGGGAGCCAGAGACAGGCTATCTCTGTGAATTCAAGGCCAGCCTGGTCTACAAAGTGAGTCCAGGACAGCAAAGGCTACACAGAGAAACCCTGTCTCAAAAATTAAAAAAAAAAAAAAAATTAAATTTAAATTTAAAAAGGAAAGAAGGAAGGAAGGAAAAGACAGAACATCTCCAGGAGTCTCTGCTTGTCCTCATATTTCCCTTTCTTATTTCCACTGCTTCCCTTTGACTCACTTTATCTGTCTCTTCCTTTGGCACACACTCCACATTAAGAAGAGTGGACCAGAAACACATAACTGGGAAAAAAGAATTGGTGCCAGACAAATATGGGAGAGTTCTACTTCAAGAGCATACTCAAAATAGGAAATTATGAAAGTGACAGAACACAGTCTGCAAAAAACTACATCACCCATGAAAGAAAGACTCGTGGCATGACAAATGTATGTGCACGTGTGTCGTTGATCAGGGGTGGGGACTTCAGGACTGCGGAGCAAAGCCACCAATAGTGGCTGGGGTGTAAAAGAAACGGTTTGTGGAGCCTATTGTGCCCGCGCTTGGAATGCTGGGGGAGGAGGCTAATACCAGATCAAGCCAGCATGGAGGGGGGAGGGGGGCAGGGAGAGAGAGGGGGGGATTGTAAAACCAAGAAGCACTTGCCCTATTAGTATTTGGCAAACAAAGTGATTCAAATTCTGTCATCCTTTTAATAAAAGAAAGTCATAGTTCAGATTAAAGCTGAGCCAGTCATACCAGAGTCCGCCTGTATTTCTAGGTACTTGAGAAGCTGAGGCAGCAGGATCCCTTGAACCATTGAGTGTGAAGTAAATCTAAACAAATAGAAAACTGACCTCACTGACTCAAGAAGACGGCTCAGCAGTTAAGAGCACTGGCAGTTCTTCTAGACAGCCTGAGTTCAATTCCCAGCACCCGTATGGCAGCTCCCAACTGTCTATAACTCCAGTTCTAAGGGCTCTGACACCCTCTGACAGACATACGTGCAAGCAAAACACCAACGCAAATAAAAATAAATAAAGCATTAAAAAAAGAAAACTGACCTCAAAATCACAGAGATCCACCTGCCTCTGCCTCCTGGGTGCTGGGATTAAAGGTGTGCACCACCACCACCCAACAGACTTTATCTTAGAAGAGAAGAAATGAAATGGAAGGAAAAAGTAAAAGAGAAGAGAGGAGGAGGGGTAGGGGAGAGAGGAAGACAAATAAAACCAGCAACAAAAGGGCACAAGGGCTGGCAAGATGTCTCTGTGGGCTAAGGAGAGTCCACCAAGCCTACTCTCCCGAGTGCAACAAGGACCCACACAACAGGAGAGAACCCACCCCTGCAAGTTGCCCTGTGCCCCCCACACACATGTGAGGGCACACACTCCAAATAAATATGATTTATAAAAAACAGTCCAGTTTGATACAGTCCAAGTTTTCAGAAATAACCTGTTTTTCTCATTGCTGTTAGAGAAATGACTCACACACAGAAGGTCCCAAATGGAAATAAATTACAGTGCTCTAAAACAAAAGTTACCTTGGCATACTCTAAATGATCCTTGACAGAGTGAAAAGAAGGCTGAAATGGAACCAGCTCTGTTCACAGAGACTCCCGTGAAGGCAACTGCTATTTGTTTGGGGTGCCAGAAGCAGGGGAACGGGTGAACGATTTACATCTTTCCGAATCAGTTTGGGGAGCAGCCAGGTCTTTGAGCCCTGGGAGTGTGATTATGGCAGAGGCTTGCTTTGTCTTAACACCCACCACATGAACCGTAGTGACAGGCCTCGGAGAGGCTGCTACGTGGAAGGCTGGGAAGGGGGACAGAGTGGAGGACTGCCATTGCCGGCCCACGCAGACTTCCCTCTGCTGTTTGTAGGAGTATTGCTAAGTGCCAGTAATATGCCAGCCGGCTGCCCGGGGAGCTGCCATCAGATGAGAGTGACATGCGGAAGGGACTTTCCATTCTCCAAGAAGAAACAAGCATGTCAGTCACCAGAACCCAAAGTGAGCAAAGGCAATTTCTTAAATTTGTATGGATTAAAAAAAAAAAAAAAAAAAAGAACAAAAACCAAAAACCCTTACCTTTTGTACTTATTATAGGAAAACAAATGTGGTGTCTTGGTGTCTTTGATGTTGTTTTGTTTTTGGATAGTTACTTCCTTTACCTTAATGGGGAAAAATAAAATAGTTAATAATTGAATCTTGGACTAAAAAAAAAAATTAAAACGAAGTTTCATTCCAAAGTAAAACCCGACTAGATGACTAGATGAGAGTTTTAAATGGAAGAGAGGGGAGGAGGGAGAGAGCAGGGGGAGAAAGGAAGAAAATAATTCTAATGGTACTAGGAGGAAACTTGGACTCGACGTCCACTTAATATGATGGAAAGCAGGGCGTTGGGGCAGTTGCCTGTAAACCAAGCACTTGTGAGCCTGAGGCAGGAGGATGTCAAATTCAGGGTCAACCAATGCTGCATTCTGAGATTCTGCCTCAAAAAAACCAAGAACTTAACACATGGAGTAACTAGACGCTTTCCACCCTCTTGGGGTGAACTGTGAAGCAACGTCCAGAGATGTGTATGCATCTTAGTCTACAGAACCTGTGGACGCTTTCTGACCTGGCCTTTGGAGGCGAGGCTGAAGCCTTTGAGATAGAGATTGTTGATTATCTGGGTGCATTTTTTTTTTCCTTTGAGACAGGGTTTCTCTGTGTAGTCTTGGCTGTCCTGGACTCCCTTTGTAGACCAGGCTGGCCTCGAACTCACAGCGATCTGCCTGCCTCTGCCTCCCGAGTGCTGGGATTAAAGGCATGTGCCACGCCTGGCCTCTGGATGCATTTTTGAGGTGCAAAACCACAAGAATTCTTCTAGACCTCATCTAGAAAAGAAAGAAATGTGACTACAGAGGCAGAATTTGGAGTGATGTAGCCACAAACTAAGGAATGCCAGCAGCCACCAGCAAATGGAAGACACAAGGCAGGACTGTCCCCTACAGCCTCAAATGGTGTTACTGATTGAACGTGAAACCTATCCCACAGCCTAGTTTGGTCCGGGATAGCAACACTGTTTTGACGGGTTCTAAACCCTTTAAGAAGGAGCTGGGCCGGGTGTGTTATCGCAGGCCTTTAATCCCAGCAGGCGGATTGCTGAGTTTGAGGCCAGTCTGGTCTACAACGTGAGTCCAGGACAGCCAAGGATAACAGAGAGACCCGGTCTGGAAAAACCAAAAGAAAAAAGGAGAAGGAGCTAATACAAGAAAAAAGGACTCGGGAGGGCCAGCCATGAGGCTAATAACCTGGTCTCTGGTCCAGTGGGCACACAGCACCTCTTCCTTCTGCCCAGGTCTTGAGCTGCTCGGGCCACCAGCTTTCTTGCCATGGGCTATATCAAACCCAGAGTTAACATAAGTCCTCGCAAAGCCACGCAATGGTGGCGCACGCCTTTCATCCCAGCACTCGGGAGGCAGAGGCAGGCTGATCTGGGAGTTAGAAACCAGCCTGGTCTACAAAGCGAGTCCAGGACAGCCAGGACTACACAGAGAATCCCAATCTCAGAAAAAAAGTCCTCCTGAATTGCTCCTTGTCAGGCACGTGGTTGCTGATCCAGAGGGCATGCTGCCCTGTCAACACCTTGATTTTGGACAAGTAAAACTGATTTTACACTTCTCCTTTCAGAACTGTACAAGTTTTGTTACTCAAAAAAAAAAAAAAAAGATTTTATTTTTAAAATCCATATGGGGGAGGGGGCAGGAACATGTATGCCTGAGTGCAGGTGCCCCTGGAATCCAGAAGAGGGCACCAGATCCCCTGGAGCTAGAGTAATAGGTGTCTGTGAGCCTCCTTTGTCAGAGAAGTACGTGCTGTAACTTAGTTACTTTTCTTTTGTCGTGACACAACATCTTGACCAAAGGCAACTTAAGAAAAATGTTGCTGTACAGGTGGCCTGTAAAAGTCTCCTTTTAAGGGCAAGGATGAATCCAAGGGGAACCTGTGACTGAGTTAATCCTCCCCTTGGCCTGCATTTGTCTGCAGAATACTTCAGGGCAATCTGATAGCCAAAAGAAAAATGCCTTTACGTGTGCTTTTGGAGGAAGTAAGTTCATGAGGTAACTCTGAGCCCTATCACTGCTAAAGCTCCAGATGAGGCCGGACACTCCCAGTGACCTCGTAACCCTGCTCTGCCCTTTAAATACATCAAAATGTAAAATAAAGTTGTTCTCTTTATCACGAAAAGAACCTGAGAGTCTGTGGGTGTCTCTGCACTCGGTCATTTCTCTCCTCTTCCTGGAACTCCAAGTTTTAGCCTTGCTGCACTGGCTGAGGCAGAAGAAACCATTCAATGGCTGCTTACAGTTTCAGAGGGTGGACTGTGACCATCACGGCAGGGAGCGGGGCAGCAGGCAGGCAGCATGGTGCTGGAGCAGAGCTGAGAGCTCACCCACAAGCAGCAAGGAGACCAAGAACTCCCTGGGAATGGTGTGAGCCTTGGACACCTCAAAGCTCACCACTAGTGACATCCCTCCTCCAATAAGACCACGCCCCCTTATGCCCCCCAAACAGTTGCACCAACTGGGGACCAAGTAGTCACATATATGAGCCGGCAGGGGCCATTCATGCGTCTCTTCAGCACCAAATTTTTGTTACTTTACGCCACTGCTTTTATAGTTATTTGTTGATGTAGCTCAGGCCAATTAACACACTCCCCTAGTCATCCAAGCTCCTCTGAGCAATAGTTAAGGGATGGAAAATTCGTAAATACAGGGAGAATAATGGAAAAGGATGTTGATAAATATTTAAAAGATGGAAAAAATAATGGATGAGAAGCAATTTATCAGAGATAATAGCAACCAGAGGATGTGAAGACATGGGTCAGTTGTCCCCAGAGGCCAAATATAGAGTCACCGAGTAGGTGAGGAATGAGGTATGGGGGCTGAGCCAGAAGACAGAGTGAATATGTAGGCACAGAGCTTGATACTCCCGAGCACGGCGAAAGCTAGGAGCATCCCCGCTGCTTACCAGGCCTTACCCTACTGCTTGAAGGTGTATCGTATGCCTCAGTTCTGCCCATATTCATTCTATTGGAAAGAACTAGTCATGCATTTCTTCCTGGAGCAAGGTAGCTAAGAAGCACTGTTCAGATCAGAGGGGCTTCTGCGCTGCAGGTCTGTCCTGGGGGAGGAAGATGTGCTTTATAAGCCCTGCTGCCACTGCCTGCTGCATATTCTAAAGCATGCTGTCCTAAGACGTCAGATCTCAGAAGAGCCTCAAAAGTCCCAGAATTCAAACAAGCAAACAAACAAGCTAAACCAGGTCCCATGCTGTCTGAGGGTAAGCAAGCTCACTGGCAGCAGACTCCTCAGTCTCAGTTCAGAATCACACAGAGAGCAGTCTCAGAAGGCTGAGACAACATCATCTTGAACTGAAATGTCTATCATATGCAGCAAGCAACAGCCCCAGAAGACTACGAGAGTGTGGAGTGAAGATGTTTAGGGAGAAACTATAATTGATATCTATTTCATGTGTTGCGAAATTTGAGGGAAAATTATGATGAAGAGTTTGGCATATCTTTTGGAGTTCTTGGGGTAGGAACAGGTAATTGTAGAATAATATATAGAAAACAAGCAACTATTAAGGGGTGAGGAAAAGTAGAAATAACTCATTTTAATTTTTCTGTTTTTATCATTGTAAATTGATGAGCTGTAGTTTTATGTATCTATAGAGTGCAAAATGATTATACAGGGCTGGAGAGATGGCTCAGCACTTGGAAGCACTTGCTGCTCCTCAGAGGGATGGTATTTATTTACCAGCACACAGACTATGAGGCTAAAGGCCTTGGCGTCAAGCTTCAGAGACCCCAGGGCCCTCTTCCAGCCTCAGTGGGCACCCAAACTCACATGGCATATGTGCAAGACACATAAGCAATAAAAAACAACAAATTTAGTGATGATATGATTTTAAAACACAATGAAGAACAATTTTTTAAAATACTCTCAAAATTAGCCTCTCAAATGCTTCATTTCTTGTGGTAAGAGCGCTTGACATTTACCCATTACTGTTGTATTTACCAGGCCATGTAGTATCTCAAAGTTTAAAAAGTAAACCCTTATTCTTCCTGCCTAACTGGCTATGTACCCCGACTGTCATCTCCATATTTCTC
Organism: Acomys minous; assembly: GCF_964271855.1. Classification (NCBI taxonomy): domain Eukaryota; kingdom Metazoa; phylum Chordata; class Mammalia; order Rodentia; family Muridae; genus Acomys; species Acomys minous. The sequence goes on from NC_140494.1 coordinate 111,644,691, forward strand.
TATCCTGGATTAGAAGATTAACAATTACTGATGTCAGGATAAGCAGACTCTAGTAATAAAGATATGATTGCAACGTACGGCATGCCGTGGAGGTGAGTAACAGTTGACAGACGCCATTGATCTTCTTAAGATTTATTTGTATTACTTTCTAATTATAAGTGAGTGTACATCTACATGTGGGTATGTGAATGTGAGTGCAGGAGCCCCTAAAGGCCAGAAGGGTCAGATCCCTTGATGCCAGAATTACGGACAGTTGTGAGACATATGATGTGGGTGCTGGGGACCGAACTCGGGTCCTTTGGATGAGCAGCTGTAGCTGATGTTTGCTACTCTGTGTGTTCCTTTCTCTCTTCCACCCTTCCCCACCCTTATTAATCCTCTAACACTAAGATAGCAGAGAAAAAAAAGGATGGAGACAGAAAGGGGCAAAGTCATTGTCAAACGACTTCCTGCTGTGTAGGGGCAGTGAGTTCCTTGGGGAAGTTTGATATCTAATTTGTCCTTCTCCTCTCTTTGCTCTTTGTGTATGACAGCCACCCCACCTCTCGGGGGGGCCCTAGCATTTATATATTCTCTGAAAAGTTAAAGTTCCCAAAATTTCAGTTGCAGAAAGTATCTGCAGCTGAAAAAAACCATGACCCTGCTAGAGCACGAGGCAAATCATACTCAGCTGCTGCGAAGCAGCCCCATACCCCGATTCCAGGGATTAAAACAAAAACACCTTCCCATAACATTTCTGTGTTTTTTAAAGAAACCAAACTTTCTAATTTTTCTCTACAAGCAGCACGTGCTCTTAACTGCTGAGCCAGCTTTCCAGCCCCTGAACACTGGTTTTTGACTGAGCATTGTGGGGCATGTGGACTGTGTAACTGGGGAAACCAGCATAGAACTAGAGTGAGGTCTAGATGTGTGCAAACCCCGAACATTTCAATCTTGAGACGGGCAGGAGTAAGAATCCCTTCCTCCCTGTCCCGTGCCTGCATGCCACAGCACACGGTCTTAAGACAACCCCCTGCCCCACCCCAACACCCCCCACCCCACCCCACCCCACCCCACCCCCCTTGCAATTCTCGAGGTAGTCACATAGCCTAGCACCTGCAATTCTTCTGTATGAAAATGAAGCATTCCCAGCCCCTCAGTCCCTGCCAATGATGGAGACTCACTTCCCCAAGGTTTATATAGCCCTTATTCCCCCCAATAAGGAGAGCTGTCTCACTGGAGAAGCTGTGGTGCTGTAGCACTGAAGGGCTGTAACATTACAAGAGCTGAACTAGAGACAGCAGTATCCGTCCCCCACCTCCAGCACCCACCACACGGTAGGGATTCTGCAGACCTGCCCGGGCTTGGAATGACAGAATATTTCATAACTGTTCTGGAAACTGGGAGAAAGGGAAGTATGTCTTTACACATGTGCCAAGACCATGTACAAGTCGTCATGTCTATCACTGGAGAAGAAATTAGAAAAACGGAGATAACTTCAATATTTCAGTGAGGCATAATGCTATT